>NC_072373.2:34725833-35951666 GCF_028885625.2 Pongo pygmaeus | reverse complement strand
GTGATGTGCTTGTTTGGTTTTGCTACCAAGGTTATACTGGTTTTACCTTATAAGCTTCGAAGAGTTGATGTAAGATTGGGGCTTCTTTCTTAAATGTTTAGAAAAATTAACAGATAAGGATATCTGGGTCTAGAACTTTCTTTGTGGGTGAGTTTTAAACTATTGATTCAATTTACTAAATAGATACACACTATTCAGATTTTTTATTTGCTCTTGTGTCAGGTTTGCTATATTGTGTTTTTAAATTAATTTGTCAATTTTGCTTAATTCTTCTGCCTTTTTTTTGTTTATAATTTGCTGGGATTTTTTTAGCTTTTTGACTTGAATGCTTAGATAATTAATTTTCAGCCTTTACAATCTCCTAATACGTGAATTTAAAACTTAAGTTTTCCTCTAAACACTGCTTTACTTGCATTTTACAAGTTTTAGTAATATATTTTATATTTCATTCAAAATATTTTCTGATTTTCATTTTGATTTCTTCTTTTATTTATGTTATTTATAAATTTATTTCAATTCACTTTTTTACTGTGTGCCTGTTTCTTCATTTTCTGTGTATCTATCTTCCAGTTGAATAACTTCTTCTGCTATATCTAATCTGCTGTTCAACTCATCTCTTTCGTTCTTAACATTTGTAATTGTATTTTTGATGTGTTAGAAGTTATATCTGATTCCTTTAAAAATAATTTTCTGGTGACATTTCCATTTTGTCATCCATTTTCTTGAACACATTAATTATAATCATTTCTGATCTATGTCTGATACCTCAGATATCTGGATTTTTGAGTCTGTCTCTATTGTCTGTTTTTTCTCTGTAGTCTCAGTCATTTGGTCTTATCTCCTTGTATGACTCATAATTTTCGATTAAGTGCTGGATATTGTATATGAAAAATCATGAGTTTCTGATGATACTATTTTCCTCTAGAGAAGATTTAATTTTCTTTTTTTGACCAGTAATTAGACAAGAGCAAATTACTCTGAGTCAATTGTGAGTTGAGATGGTTCAAGTCAGTTTCAGGTTTATATGAGTTGGTTAATTTCTAGTTTCCCTTTCTGGCATCTCAACTGAAAGTTGGATGTCTAATTGAGGCTGCTCCTCCTTAGTGGGCTTCATATTCTACTTTGTCTTTATACTAAAAACAGCTTACAAAATTTTTTCTTGCATTTGTAGCCATTTAGTACCTATTTTCTACTTGAATTCTCAGCCTGTCATTCAGGTACAGCTTAGGATTCAGCAAATACTTCAACAACAAAAGCTATAGAAAATTTTGGTCTTATTTCTTTGAGGTTCTCATTTCTCCGGAATCTTGGTTCTTTTTTTTTTTTTTGAGATGGAGTCTCGCTCTGTTGCCTAGGCTGGAGTGCAGTGGCGCGATCTTGGCTCACTGCAAGCTCTGCCTCCTGGGTTCACGCTATTCTCCTGCCTCAGCCTCCCGAGTAGCTGGGACTACAGGCACGTGCCACCACTCCCAGCTAATTTTTTGTATTTTTTAGTAGAGATGGGGTTTCACCATGTTAGCCAGGATGGTCTTGATCTCCTGACCTCGTGATCCACCCGCCTCGGCCTCCCAAAGTGTTGGGATTACAGGCGTGAACCACCACACCCGGCCAGAATCTTGGTTTCTTAAGTTATAACTGCCTTGATATACCTGAATTCCAACTTTTGTATTCCCAACACCATGGGGTTTCCAAATGCTCTAGGTCATGGTGCCCCATGATGTGAATTGGCATATGCCCTTACAGGAAAAAGTAGCACAGAAAGTCTAGCTCACTTCAATGTGTGTTTCTCATTTCTCCAGGATCTTAATTTTCACTCTCTGATGCCCCACCCCCACCCATGTTTTATAATTCTTCTTGGCAGACACATTGGTTTGATGCAAGCAACTCATCCATAGTTAAATTGATGGTTAATTTTCTTGCTAAGAGTTGCTTATTCTTATTGGTAGAACTAAGAAGTATTTATTGGTGAGAGCACTGACTCCAGGTGGTTTAAGATAGCTAGCAAAGGCCTAATGTGTTGTTGTGGTTTGGGTTTTGTGGAAACAGATACTGAGAGAGGTTGAAGTGCCAGATGTTTATTAAGGAGCAGCACCTGTGAAAGAAGGGGCAGGAAGCAGGATTGAAAAGACGGAAAATTTGAACTCAGAGGCAGGCCTCACAATGACTCAGCAAGCCTGGCAAGGAAATGAGAACGTGGGTATAAAATAGTTTCATTATTATGAACCCTTCTTAAAATGGTTCTTATTATCCTGTTATCACTTTTACTGTGTAATTATGGGGTGCAGTTGGGCCAGAATTATTTGTAAGAGGGTGTTGGTGAATCAATAAAAGACCAATGAGAGAGGCAGAGATGGAGCAAGAGTGGGAGAGAGAGAGAGAGAAGGAGAGAGAGAGAGAGAGAAGATTAATGAGGCAAGTGATGTAATAATATGCCATTAAGCTACTGGTTAATGCCATTAAGATATTGGTTAATGGCATTAATTTATTGAAAGGGGCTTCTACATCAGCCTATAGAAAGTAGTACCTATCTCCTGCCAATGGTACATAGCTACGGTTTTCTGTTGGTTTGATTATGACATTCCATGTCTTGTTCATGAGACAATTACCTTCCATTGGAATGTTTTTTATTATATGCATAATCAGATACATTGCACAGCAAGGGGGTGTGAAAAAATCTTTACTAGTTCCATTGTGAAGTCAAACGCTTTCCATCATCCTTCCCCAACTCCCTACCAGCTCAAAAATGCCAGTCGCAGCTGGCAGAAGCACTATAAAAACAAAAGTAGTTATTGAGCATCCTATGTGTCAGGCTCAGGGCTAAGTGCAGAAGACTTGAAGACAAGTCACAACCAAATGATGTAAGAAAATTCACAAAGAGAGCAAGGAAATGAGGAGGTGGATGTGAAGACTTCTTTCTCTTTTGTCTTTTCTCCTAGTTTGAGAACTTTGTAACTCACTTCTTTCTAGGCTTAAAAAGTTTTGGGGAAGTGCTAGGTTTGAACTCTAAAATGTTAATATAAACAAGTAACTCTCTTATGAATGCTATGATTAAATGACAGCATCATAAAGCTGTTTCTGTGCTCATTCCAATGACCTAGGGAAAAACAACTTTAGGTATACATATTAATGGAACAGGGGCAACAACAGTTCCACATGATTAGGTTTTACTCTTTCCTATTTCATGTAGCAGTTTCTCTAGAGAAGAAAACATTTGGATGGTGCCTGCTTCTACAGAAGCCAAGGTAGGTGGAGAAGACAGCTGAGGGGTGAAGGATCTCTCGGGTTAGTTATCATATAGTTTTCTCATCAAGAATATAGTGAGTGTAAAGTACGCTGGGACATTAAAAAATAATTGAGATAAGGTCTTGGCCTCTGCCATGGTATGTGTCTAGTCTGGGCCCTCCCCATAGCTCAGCAGAAAGTCCTCCCTTGAGGGGGCTGGGGGCACATCTCTTATCTCTACCACAGGTGGTAATAGGAGGGGTGATAGGTGGGGGAAGGAGGCCATACAAGCAAGTGACAGCATTATCAGGCAGATGGTGGCAAGTCATTATGGAACTCCATTATCCCGGCCGGGCACAGTGGCTCACGCCTGTAATCCCAGCACTTTGGGAGGCCGAGGCGGGTGGATCATGAGGTCAGGAGATCGAGACCATCCTGGCTAACACGGTGAAACCCTATCTCTACTAAAAATACAAAAAATTAGCCGGGCATGGTGACGGGCGCCTGTAGTCGCAGCTACTCGGGAGGCTGAGGCAGGAGAATGGCGTGAACCCAGAAGGCGGAGCTTGCAGTGAGCAGAGATCACGCCACTGCACTCCAGCCTGGGTGACAGAGTGAGACTCTGTCTCCAAAAAATAAAAATAAAAAAGAACTCCATTATCCCGTAACACCGGGTTCTTTGCACAAACAAAGTTCAAGCAAGAGGAGAAGCCTCATGGAAAAGGTGAGATTTGAGTTGGCCCTGTCAGAATGGGTAGGACAGGCTTCTTGTAGCATTTCTCATAGATGGTGAGTGTTTGCAGATAATAGTGATAATGGCTACATTTACCTAGATCTTACTACAGGTCTGCCCCTGTGCTGAGGGCTTCCCACCCATTACCCTAGTTAAGCCTCATAACCATTGCGTGAGGTGGGTAAAATTAGCATCCTTATTTATAGAGGGGAAGCTTTGAGAGCTCAGACTTGGAGCAGCCAGAGCAGACTGGATGCATGTGAAAACTGCTGAGGAACTTTGAAAAAACACTCATGTCAGGGCTCTCCCCCGTTCAAGTGGAAGCTAATCTGTAGAGATCAGCTCCGGCCATCTAGCATATACAACTCTTCGGGGGATTCTGATAAACAGGGAGGGTTATGGAATTATCTCATATAGAGTAAATTCAGTGCTATACTTCACATAGGCCCCTTTAAACAGTATTTTAAACATATCAGCAGTTGTATAGGAAAGTCTAAGAAATTCTCCTTAGCCTAACACCCAGTTTAAAAACATCGCTGATATACTTGGAGTTCCTCAACTTCATCTGTCTCTCTCTCTTTCTTTATTCCTTCACCAGGGAGTCACTACCTTGAATTTTGAGTTTTTTATGTATTTCCTTAGTCTCTTTTAAAAACTGACTTCCTCTGTAACCACCATTATATTCTCTGCTCCTATGAGTTCAATTGTTTCAGGTTCCACATATAATTGAGAACATGTGGTATTTGTCTTTCTGTGCCTGGCTTATTTCATTCAGCATAATGTTCTCTAATGTCATTCACATTGTTGTAAGTGACAGAATTTCCTTCTTTTTAAAGACTGAATAGTATTCTTTTGGGTGTATATACCACATTTGCTTCATCCATCTGTTGATGGACACTTAATTTGTTTCCATAACTTGGTTATTGTACATAGTGCCGCAACAAACCTTGGGTGCAGACATCTCTTTGACAAATGGATCTCAGCAAAGGCTAAAGAGTGTGAGGAGTGGTGAGATGATGGTCAAAGGAAACAAAATCTCACACAAGAGGAATATGGAGTTTTTTTGAGTTCTATTGCATAGTGTGGTGAATATAGTTAATATCTGTTATAGAGTGTTTATACATTTTGAAATTGCTAAGTAATTTTCAAATGTTCTCAACACAAAAAGTATTAAGTATTTGAGGTGATGGTTATGTTAACTAGCTTGATTTGATTATTCCACATTGTATTTACAAATTATAGCATTACTTTGTACCCATAAATTTTTACAGTTATAAACTTTCAATTTTCAATTTAAAAAGAGGCTAACTTCCCATCACTTCCGTGGGAGGAGACACTTTGCCATGAGTAACAGTGGCTCTTTAAGATGTAATTTTGAATGTGTGTGTGGGGAGGTAGGCATGTTCCTTAAAGGAAGACATACCAGAATCTCTTGGAAAGGAACTTTGTCTAATTTGGAAAAGAAAGCCAGGCAATTCTGACACTACCCTGATTCCTAGGAGTGCCTCTCCAAATTATGGTATTTGTTCCTCTGCTCATTATCTGTACCCTCTGCTCCCATAACACCACATAGCCCTTTTGAAGGAAGGGACTTTTTCCTATTCATCATTTACCCCCTGTGCCCAGAAGAGTGCCCGCTCAGTAGGTGTTCCACAGACATTTTTTGATGGAATGAAAGAAGCACTGAACCATGAGCTTCTTAACAACTGGGAGCTTTTAAAATAATACAGTCTAGCAGAAAGGTCAAGAACATGAATTTTAGGGGTAAGAAACTTGGGCTGGGATCCCAAACCTGTCACTTCTGATCTGTTACGTGTCTTGGGCAGAGCTACTCAACCATTCTAAACCTCAGTTTCCTCACCTGTAAAGTGGAAGCTGCTCCTGAATTGTATTGTGGTGAGGATTAACTACTACAATGTACATATGTGTTAAGTGTACTAAATAATAACAACGTATGTGAAATTTGTTTTGCCACGGTGGTTGGCAGGTACCCAGTGCTCATATTAGCATTAGCTATGGTGGTGGACTTCCATGGGGTTGTTTCTGTACACCTCTCTTTTTCCGGGAACTGCTCTCTCAGTATCCAAATGGCTCCCCTGGGGACGCTGTGTTCCTACATGGCCTTGTCCCATGGCCACATTTAGCTGTTTCCTTCCAGGGACTTGATTCATCTGGGACGAATCAAATTGCTGCCCTCTGGCCACAGTTCAGGAGTGGGCACCCAAAACCTACTGGACCACTGGACTCCTTTCTCAGGGTTTTTTTTGTTTTAGGACTTGCAACAAGAGCATTGGGGTGTCGCTTTATCTGTCTGGTAGCTGACACTATTAGATGCAGAATTTGAGAACTGTTGGTGGCCATGTTTCTCACTAGTAAGAATTAAGCCAACATTCTGATAGAAGCGGAGGTTGGAAATGGAAGCCATTTGGCAGAGTAGGAGTCCTATACTAGGCTTACCTGAGATCCGGCTACTTTTCTACCTTTTCTAGGCTATGACAATGGCAGAGCCAGCCCATATGGTGCCATTGTGTAACTTGAGGAAGTCTTTATTTCTCAAGATGATTCACTTTTATCTGTCAGAAAATTGTCATATCATTTGAATATTGTTGGGACAAGACACATTACTGTCATCTAAAAATTTGTTATAGTCCATATACAAATCTATGATGTCCATGATGTTCACATGCCACTTTGTAGGGTTGTACAGTGTACAACCTGCACAACTCATCACAGTGGTGCTATATATTGGACAAACTCCTTCTTGGCCTTTTGGATTTCTGTCCGTTTTAGCCAGGGGTCCTAATTAATAGTTCAAAGACCATGCATTTTGTCTATATGGAAACGTGCTGGGCTGGGTTCTTGGGCATTCCTTTCCTTTGACTGGGAGACTGGCTGGGGGTAGCTGTCAGGTGGAGGTGAGCTGTCGGAAGTTTCGTTGCAGCCAGGTGTGGTGGCTCATGCCTGTAATCATGGCACTTTTGGAGGGTGAGGTGGGCAGATTGCTTGAGCCTAGGAGTTTGAGACCAGCCTGGGCAACATGGCGAAACCCCGTCTCTACTAAAAATCTAAAAAAAATTAGCTAGGTGTAGTGGTGCGTGCCTATAGTCCCAGCTACTGGGGAGGCTGAGGTGGGAGGATCACCTGAAAGCTGCAGTGAGATCGCGCCACTGCACTTGAGCCTGGGCAATTGGAATGAGACCCTGTCCCAAAAAAAAAAAAAAAAAAAAAAAGCAAGTTTTTGGTGCTTTGCCTTTGCCTTTTGAGCTGCCATAACAAAGTATCACAAACCAGTGGCTTAAGCAACAGAAGTTTATTGTCTTTCAGTTCTGGACACTAGAAGTTCAAGATCAAGGAGCCAGCAGGGTGGTTCCTTCTGAGGGCTGTGAGGGAGAATATTTCATGCCTCTCTCCTAGCTTCTGGTGGCTTGCTGGCAATCTTTGGCATTCCTTGGCTTGTGGCAGCATAATTCCAATCTTTATGTGGCATTCTCCCTCTGTACGTGTCTGTTGGTATCCAAATTTCCCCTTTTCATAAGGACAGCAGTCATAGTGGATTAGAACCACCCTGATGACTTCATCTTACTTGATTACCTCGGTCACATTCACTCGTGCTGGGGGTTAGGATTCCAGGATGTTTGTGGCAGGTGGGGGGCGGGCACAATTCAACTCATCACACTCTTTGGGATGTTCCTTCTCTGATGTGGGGTACAGTGGCCCCAGTTAAGCTGGTTTCTACATGACTGTTCCTTGGGCTAAACTGGAGTCTCCTCCATGTGAGCTGCATTTCAGAACGCATATGCCTCAGGTGCAAAAGGTTTAGCGATAATGTCTCTTTGTTTTCGTTATGAGTATCAATCATATGGGTGAGATTTTAAAAATGAGGTTGGTCAGGCTGGTACCCTGTCTCTACTAAAAATACAAAATTAGCTGGGTGTGGTGGTGTGTGCCTGTAATTCCAGCTACTTGGGAGGCTGAGGCAGGAGAATCACCTGAACCGGGAGGCAGAGGTTGTAGTGAGCCAATATTGTGCCATTGCACTCCAGCCTGGGCAACAAGAGTGAAACTCTATCTCAAAAAAAAAAAAGAAAAAGAAAAGAAAAGAAAAAAAAAACAGAAAAAAATGAAGTTGGTGGACTGTGGGTTCACTCACATACCTATTTCTTTTTAAACTGCTTTATTAAGATATAATTCATATACCATAAATTTCACCCATTTACAGGGCACAATTCAATGACTTTTCGTTTATTCACGGTTATGCATCCATCACCACAATCCATTTGAGAACATTTTCATTACCTCAGAAAGAAACCCCATGCCACTTAGCCATCATCCCCAATGTCCCTATCTTCTTCTCCTGCAGCCCTCAGCAAATCACCAATCTTTGACTCTATATGTTTGCCCGTTCTGGAGAATTCATATCATACAACATGTGGCTTTTTGTATCTGGCTTGTTCGACTTAGCATAATGTTTTCAGGGTTCATTCATGTTGTCTCATGCATCAGCACTTCATTCTTTTTGTGGCTGAATAACGTTGTATTCTATGGACATATCATGTTTTATTTCTCCGTTCATCAGCTAGTGGATGTTAGGGTTGTTTTGAATGCTTCTGTGAACATTTCATGTACAAGTCTTTGTGTAGACATATATTTTCATTTCTCTTGGGTATATACCTAGGAGTGGAGTTGCTGGGTTGTATGGTGACTTTATTTTTAAGAACCAGAGTCCTCATCAATACTCCCAAAGCTGATCATTCCAAATCTACCCAATACTGTGTATGTTTTTCTTTACAGAAGTGACATTCTCGCCTTATTTATCTTTTCAGCGGCTGGGGAAAGCAGTCCAGGGAGAAACTGATCAAATTCAGGAAGTCTAAGCAGGAGGGAAGGGCAGGGGACTTAGAGTGCAGGAAGCACACAGCAGGGTCAAGCTGGCTGCATCTCTGGAGGGACAGACGCGAGAGAGGAGGAACAGGCTAGCCTGTGCTTTACTGGGAAAACAAAACACAACGAAACAGGAATCTGAAGTTGCCGAGGAAGCCACACCCTCGTTATTGTGGCCCACACTTTCTCCTGGGAAATGGGGACTGGAGCACAACAGAAGGCAGAATTTTGCTGCAGGCTGACTGCTAAGTGGCTGGTTTCTGGCTCCAAGTACCAGGTACCCCTCGCATTCGTGGTGCACAAAGCCGTCTCAAGGCTTTCCTAATGGGAGGTGTTATCTCCATTCTACAGACTGAGAAGCCCCATGCACAGAGGAAGCTGGGCCTTCCACCCCCATGCCTCCTCCCACCCTTGGCGGGCACAGGGTGAGTCGGTGGTGGCATGAACGCAGTCCAGGTCTTCTGCTTCCAAACCTGAGCTTTATCTCCCAGACCGTGCTGCCTCTTGGAGCCTTCTGGAGAGGATCATGCTGTTGAAATGAGTATTGGTCCAAACTTTGGAGTCTGGGCTTCAAGGGCCTGCATGACTTTCCACTCCAGCTTCCAGCCACCATCATTCCTCATGTCTTCCCCACGAGGGTGTCCACTGCTGCAAAGGGAACCTGCAAAAAATGACTTGCTTGCTTTCGTACATCCAGGCAAGCCTTTGCCCACACCCCAGATTTCTCTTTTCTATCCATTTTATTTAACTCCTCCTGGAGTTATTAAAATAAAAGTATATGGACCCTGGATGGTACATGGGATTTGACTGATTTATTTTTAAGGAATTGGCTCATGCAATGGTGGGAGCTGGCAAGTCCAAAATCTACAGGCAAGCCAGCTAGAATCTCAGGCAGGAGTTGATGCTGCAGTCTTAAGGTAGAATTTCTTCTCTGTGATACCTCAGTTTTTCTCTTAAGGCTTTCAAGGATTAGATGAGGCCCGTCTTCATCATTGAGAGTAATCTTTACTTAAAGTCAGCTGATAGTAGATGTAAACCATAGCCACAAAACACCTTCCCACCAATACCTAGATGAGTGTTTGATTAAATAACTGGGTCCTATAGCCTCGCCAAGTTGACACCTAAGCCTGACCATTACACTCTGTCATAGGAGAGTTATGAGGATGAAGTCAGATACTGTGCATAGCTGGCACATGGTAAGCACTGATTCGTTATTACTACCGCTATGATTTTAATTTTTGTCTTGCTTTTTGGTCTGCTACTGATTCAACAAAAGTGCTGTGCTTCTTTCCTAGGTATTCGCCGCTTGGATACATCACATATAAGGGGATGTTTGTTTGCTATGAAAGCAGAATTTAAACTATGCAAACACAGTAGTAGTAGGCTCCTGGAGGGCAAGCAGTGATTTATACATAGCTTAGAATAAATGCTCAATATATATCAAGAAATGAATGCATAAGTGAAAAGAAAGTCCTTTGAAGCATGGCTTAGGTCAGTGCTGCCCAATACACATATGATGCCAGTATTTTTTTTCTTTTTTTGACAGAGTCTCACTCTGTTGCCCAAGCTGGAGTGCAGTAGTGCAATCACAGCTCACTGCAGCCTGGAACTCCTCAGCTCAAGTGATCCTCCTACCTCAGCCTCATAAGTAGGGGGGACAACAGGCACTGCCACCACATTTGGCTAATTTTGAAATTTTTTGTAGAGATGGGGATTTTTCCTTGTTACCCAGGCTGGTCTCAAACTCCTGGCCTCAAGCGATCCCCACACCTTGGTCTCCTCCCACCCCAGCCTCCCAAAGTGCTGAGATTACAGGTGCAAGCTACTGCATCTGGCCTGTAATGCCAGTTTCAGATGTAAGAAAACTTTCTAGTAGCATATTAAAAAAAGAAACAGATAACAATACCCAAAATATTGTTTCAACATGTAATCAATATAAATATATCTAAGTGGACATTTTACATGATTTTCCCAGCACATGTGTTATACGCATGGCATATCACCATTTGGACTGGCCACATTTCAAATCCTCCATAACTACATATGGCTGGTGGCTGCTGTATCAGATAACATGGGTTTAGCTGAATGTTTCTTCAAGTCTGTTTCTCAAAGAATTGCATCCTAATCAATGCGGCTCAGGTGGGGTGGGCCCTACTTTAGGACAATCTCTGAATGTGATTCCCAGACTTATGCCTTCTTGTTCCTGGGTGGTTTATAACCAATCCTCAGGAAGATAAGATAGAAATTAAAAGTTTGCATTTAGAAAGTTTTATAACAATTGACAGAGTAATTTTACATTCTTTGAATCTAACAGTTGAAAAAAAAATCAGGGACTATATTATGTGTTTTTTTATAATTTAATTTTTTGATAAATGTATTGGTATTGTATTTTTGAAATTATCCATGCTGGGCATGGGGGCTCATGCCTATAATCCCAACGTTTTGGGAAGCTGAGGCAGGAGGAGGATTGCTTGAGGCCAGGAGTTTGAGACCTGCCTGGGTAATATAGTGAGACTCCCATCTCTACAAAAGAAAAATAAAAAAATTAGCTAGGTGTGGTGGCATGTGCGTGTAGTCCCAGCCACCTGGGAGGCTAAGGCGGGAGGATTGCTCGAGCCCAGAGGCTCAGTGAGCTATGATCACACCATTGCACTCCAGCCTGGGTGACAGAGTGAGACTCTGTCAAAAAAAAAAAAAAAAAGAAAAAAAGAAAAAAAGAAAGAAACTATTTGTGGTGGAATGAAAATAAATAAAAACTGGCCTTTGAGCAGAGGCAGTTTGAGCAACAGTTCTAGATGACGGATGGAAGCGGAGTCTCTAGGGGTGGGTGCTGGGAATCTGTGTGTTTTTCACAACCCCCGGATGATTCTTAGGCTCATGCAAGTTTGAGCCTTCTGCAATTAGACCCAAACCCCCAAGAAATATAGACCTCATTTTATTTTCCCTCAAATTACTGTGTCCAGAAACAGAGCCTCAGGACTGGGCAGGTCTTCGTAACAAGGGCAGCTCTGCTGACTTCAAAGACCTGGTCCCAGCGCCGGTGGGGAGCCCTGTGCCACCCGACATCCACGCAAGCCAGAGCATGAGTCTCACACAGTCCCGCTTCTTCTTGAGACCCTGTGTGAAGCCTCTAGGAGAGTGAGATTTTCAAGGTTTTCTCTGATCCCTCACACAGAGAATAAGACTTTTCAATCTCCATCTCTTGGAGCAGACAGGCAATCTGTTACAAAAAAAAAAAAAAAAAAAAGGAAAAAAATCTCTAGAGCTAAAGGAACTCTATTTTTTCTTGTCCTTGCTCAAAGCTTTTATAGAACATCTTGAGCTTTCAAAGGCAGTGCGTGTATTGATTTTTTGTCCCTGACCCCCAGGGTTCATTGCTGCTGTGTTTTGGGCTAAGGCTCCCTATAGAAATCCCAGTGGCCTCAACTCGGGAAGTCTTGGTGATTGGATGATATCGGAAGCAGTTTCCTTATATAAACCATCACAGATGTCCTTTGTAATTTGTCATCTTCTCTCTCTGTGAGGCTTTCCTCACAGGATCTTTGCTGTGTGGCTTGAAACTTTAAATCAGCCTTCAGGCCAGAATTTCTGCAGGGAAATGGAGGCCTTTGCCTCTGCTGTGCCACGGTGGAGTTGTTTGAGGTTCTTCCAGTGGAGTTGTTTTAGGCTCTGGGACCCGCCCCACCAAGCCCCAGTACCCACTTAGAGATCGATTTAGTCTATTTCCACAAAATTTCAATATGCTATTGTGTTAATCTGCGAGGGCTGCCGCAGCGAAAGACCACAGACTGGGTGGCTTAAACAACTGACATTTATTTTCTCACAATTCTAGAGGCTAGAAGTCCAAGATCAACGTGTTGGCAGGCTTGGGTTCCCCTGAGGCCTCTCTCTGTGGCTTGCAGAGGCTCCTGTGTCCTCATGCGGCCTTCCTTTTCTCTCTCTGTGTGCTCCTAGTGTCTCTGCCTCTTCTTAGAAGGACACCAGTCCCATTGGATTAAGGTCCCACCCTTATTCCCTCATTCAACCTTAATTACCTCTTTAACGGCCATATCTCCAAATATAGTCACTGGGGCTTAGGACTCCACATATGAATTTTTGCAGGACACAATTCAGTCTGTAACAACCACTAAGATGGTTTCTGCTTATTGCTCCACTTTCTCTGCATTCTGCGTTTCTGACGGCTCTGTCTCCCGCCTCTACCATCAATGTTTGCTTTGCACACCATCTCTTTCCGAAGGAGGTCAGCCTTCATAGCTGTGTTCCATTCCGCCCGTGGTGACATTGCTGGCTTTCAGAAGAGTGTTTTGTGGGCAACAGTAATTCTTATTAGAGATTGCTCTTCACCTCCTATTCTTCAGAAATTATTCCAGGCTTTATGTAAAACCTGATTTTTGTGCACTCAACACTCATTTCCCTGCTCTTCTCTCCTATGGAGACTTGCTTTCCCCTCCATTGCCCCAGATTCAGCAGGAGAACAGGAACTAGTTGCCTTCATGTTTGCAACTGCTTAACCTCTCTGTGACTCAGCTTCCACTTTGCAAAATGGAGCTGAGAGTACCTGCCTTATGAGGTGGTTGGCAGGATTAACTGAGAACCTACTTAAAGAAGGTTAAGTACATAGGACAGCACCTGGAATGTAGAAAGAACTCAATATGTGTTCACTATTACTGTGGTCAACTTTTTTTTTCTTCCCCAGCAATCAACTAATCCCTAGTAAGTGATCCCTGGTTTGCTACTGTATCTTCTCAAAGCCAGCAGGTTTCATCAAAGACTAGCAATAAGCTGAGTTTGTAGATTTTTTTGTGTGTGGATAACCATATTAAATTACTTTCCTAATTTACCCCCAAATTAGCACCATCGAGTGGAATGAAAACTCTAATTCAGGAAAATCTTTGAACTAATCCAAGTGGAATGCTCTTACTCTTAGCTGCACCAACCTCACCCTTTCTTGTGTGGATCCCTGTGGTGGCTTGTCCTCCTCCTTTCTCTGCTTGTCTAAAGCTGACCCATCTCGAGAGACCAATCAAGGTTCCTCTTAGAGTAAGTGCCGTGGAGTTCGGTCCTTTGTCTCCTGCAGTCAGGAGTTAAATTTTATCCTTATTTTGTGGAACTCATAGAACTTATCTCTGGGCTGAGCACAGAGCAAGTGCTTCAGAAATATTTGTTGTCATGACTGCAATCCCAGCACTTTGGGAGGCCGAGGCAGGTGGATCACCTGAGGTCAGGAGTTCGAGACCAGCCTGGCCAACATGGTGAAACTCCGTCTCTACTAAAAATACAAAATTAGCCGGGCATGCTGGTGCATGCCTGTAATTCCAGCTACTGGTGAGGCTGAGGCAGGAGAATCGCTTGAACCTGGGAGGCGGAGGTTGCAGTGAGCTGAGTTCGTGCCATTGCACTCCAGCCTGGGTGATAGAGGAGACTCTGTTTCAAAAAAAAAAAAAGAAGAACTATTTGTTGGTTAACTGGCTGTTGATCACAACCATCAGATTATCTTGGGTAAGTTTATTGGAAAAAATACTTACTTAGTTCACATTGAAAAGAGCACTCACCCGTGGGTCAAATCTAACCCCCCATTCTGATTCTTCTAATGGGATGATAGCCCACTGAATTCAGAATCCGTAAGGGAGGAGAAAACAGTTGTCACATTTCTACATTTCTCACTAATTCAGTATTATAACTAAATATAGTGTTATTTAATGTTCTGAAATAGGTCAATTTTAGTCATTTTAAGGAAACCTATGCATTGAAGCTTTAGTATTTTATGTGGGTCACCTGGATTCTCAGTGAATATGAGAAAATGAACCAAATAGGTTTTAAGCGAAGATTCCTGGTAGATTTTACTTCCTTGGTGTCTTCAAGCTCAACTTATTCCAGGCCTGAAGGACATGGTTTAGTCCATCTGCGCAGTTGACAGAATATTGCATAGAACAGGGATTCCCCTTTCTCCTCTCTTCTTTTCATAGCAGCTGACTTCAGCTGCCTTGCTGTCTCCTAGGCTCCCACACAGTGGGTGTGGGGGAGGTCGCGTGGCTCCTGAGTCTGCACTGACTTTAAGGCCTGTTTTTCTAGAGTGTTGGGAATGCGTTCTACCATCTCCATGAGGCTAAGCTCCTAACAGCAACATGAAGGCTAGTTGATCTTGAAAGTACTTTCCATTCCCATTAGCTTGTGATGTTGGAAGACACAAGATCAGCTTTCCTGGAGTTTCTCTCTAACGTAAACCATGTAAACCTGAGCTAGGGCAAGAACCCAGGCCCGGAACTGCCCTGAAGGCTAAAAGGTGAAGGTCAGGGGAGTCCCGAATGGAAGGCTCGCCTTCACTCACACCATCTCCAGGAAATCCCCTCTCCAGCAGCCTGGTGCCCCAGCCAGGGTGGCGTCAGCTGCTATTCCAGGAGAAGGCGAGGCTTCCAGATGAACAAGGCTCTTTAAAAACACCGGGGCTGACGGTGTGATAGCCCACTCAAGAGCCAACAGAACAGCTGCAAAATATGATAAAAATCACTTGAAAAGTTCATGGATTTTTCAGTAAAACTGCAAATCCTTCACTTTATAATAATTGTTCCCTCATGCTTTTGAATCTTGTTCTTGAGCTACAAGGGCATTTAGGTCAGGTTGCATTCAGCAAATGGCCCGGGAAGACAATGGCGCATGGCTGAAGAGACACTTTAATCATGAGCTAATTTACAAACCAAAGCAAAACAGACTCGGGCTTTGTCTAAGATTATTAGAAGATGTTAATTCTGTGCTTAAATTATTTCTCTCACTCTTCTCTCTGAGCTCATAACTAGGAAAAAAAAAAAAGGAACATCAACCCTATCTCGCCCTCCCCCACTTCTTATCTTCCTAATTAAATTTTGTGACTTGGCATCCACGGGTGGGTGGGTTACTTTTTTCCCTTTCTTCTTTTCTCTCTGAGGACAATGTACTTGTTATTCAAATTCTTATTGCTTCTTGATGTGAGCTTCTAGCACCTAGATAAAATGGCTGTTAAGTCTTTCCTCCCCACATTTTCTCTAGGTCCAGAGAAATAATGAAATAACTTGGTACAGAATTAGTTTCTCATGGACCCACAATACAGCACATCCCAGAGCCCAGTAGAGGCTGTGGCCAGCACTGTCCACTGCCCCGCCTCCACAGCACAGAGACCTCCTCAGTAGCAGGCTCAGCCCTGTCCTGTGCTGCTGGCTCCACCCTCCTCCCAGGCTGGTGGGATCCCACAGCCAGGATATAAAAGTACACGAGCAAACAAACCCCAAACTGGACTAACTCTCAATTATCTGCATGAGTGAGGGCTAATCCAATATTCATTTCTACTTGGCTTTGGAATGCCTTGTATAATTTGTACAGGACAGATTTACCTGGCTGGTTCCGCTTTGCTTGGGTGAATAGTGTTAGCATTTCCAATCTGTCCGTGGATTACTAGTGAGGATAGCACCCTCCTAACATGCTGGTGTGGAAGGGAAATCAATTTGGGAAGGAGCATCTGACAAAGGTAATCCACGTATGGTATCACTGAGCTGGCTGCCCTCCCTTCATTTCATCTCGTGGTCATTTCTCCTTGTTATTCTCATCCATTGAAAGCATCTGGGTATACTCCCGTATCTTGATGCATTTCTACTCCTGCATGGTAAGGAGAGGCAATTTACCAATTGATTCATTTATTCAATAAATAGTTATTGAATATCTCCTATACATCAGGCACTATGCTAGGGACTGGGGAAACAACTCTGAAGTCGTCATGGAGCCGATGGAACTTACATACATATGAGAAAGATAATCATGCCCACAGACGCTTATGAGTGTGGTAGGAGTTGTGGTGGGAGAGCAGCAGGTTGTTCCAGGATCACCTCGTGGGGCCACCAAATGGAGACTTCTTGGGGGCACAAGAGAGACTTTTAAGGAGAGGAGAAATCTCACCTGAGACCTGAAAAACAGGTGGGAGTTGTTCAGGAGATTTGGAGGGAGGATGTTCTAGGCAGGGAGAGTACCTTGTGCTAAGGGCCAGGACAGGTGAGCACCAGATTAGTGAGCCAGAGACCGTGAAAAGCCATTAGTGTGGTTGGAGCTCAGTCAGAGGCCGGAGGTTCAGGAGCTCAGGAAGGGTCTTGTAGAAATGGTTAGCACTTCGGGGTAACAGTAAAAAGTTGAAAGTCGCTGAACAAGTCAGTCCCTTTGGTTTTACAGGTAAGTAACTGAAGGACTGAGAATGGGAAGAAACCATAGAAGTTTGCCTAACCAGTTGGTGGTAAAGCTGGGACTAAATCCAAATATAGTTGACCCTTGAACAACACAGGTCCAGGTCTGAACTGTGGCAGGTCCACTTATACATGGATATTTTTTAAAAAATACATTGGAAAATTTTTTGAGATTTGCAAGAAGTTGAAAAAACTTGCTGACAAACCGCGTAGCCTAGAAATATTGAAGAAGCTTTGTCAAATAATAAAAAGGTTTGTCATGAATGCATAAAATGTATGTAGATAATAGTCTATGTGTTAATCCACTATGTTATTGGCATGGCTTCTGGACAACAGTAGGCTATGAGTAATTACGTTTTGGGGGAGTCAAAATTTATTAATATATGCAGATTTTTGACCACATGGGGGGTCAGCATTCCTAATTTCTGTGTTGTTCAAGGGTCAACTGTATCTTAGATTCCTTCTGCCACAGCTGCTTACAAAGACCATGCTCTTTGAACAAACAAGGACATGTGAAATTTATTAATATGAATATTCTTAGTATCAAATAATCTGACGCCCCTTCAAGGGCTATTTTAAAAATATTTAATACTTATTTTTAGAGGATAAGGAGAAACTGCTTTTCTATTAATAAAATTGCACATTTTTCTTTGTGTTCAAAATAAGGGAGTTAACCTCATGCAATGTAACAATTTAACATATTTGGATTAATGTTCTTTTTCTGTCTAAACTTATACCTGGAAGGTGTTGTGCACACATAGGTGTAATTCACAAAAATGTGGCTAGACAATCTTGATAAATATATTTTTTAAGTTTTTCTTTTCCCTGGCATGTATGTAGACAAAAAGTATTCTGAATTTTCTAATTCTTTTCCTTTTATTGGGGGTGTGTGTGTGTGTGTGTGTGATTTTTCTGAAAGAAGCAACTTATAGGGAGGCTTAATAAAGGCCTTCAGATTTAGATAAACCCAAACCACTTGCTTGCTAATCAGAACTGCACCTGAATAACTCAGTTTCCAAATTCCAGCTGATCGAGGGGTGCTTTTAGAGGCATGCCCTCTGGCTGGTGTTGTCTCTTAGCCTTGCACTAAGCAAATCACACTGTGACTATTAAAAATACTCGGCAGAGCTAGGTCAGCTCTGGCGGGGACCCATCTGCTTTCACCAGACTGGGACCAGTTTATCCTTTGTCAAGGAACCTAAGTTAACTGGTGACACTTGTTTGATCTACTTTAGCAGTGCCTCAGAGTGTTTTTCAGCAGGTGCCTCAGGGAGCGTCCAGGCCATGAGGACCTAGTTAATCTGGTTCTGTCTGATTCCCATGTGGACATTGAGTTTGAGGGGAGAAAGGCAAATTTTATTCCTCCCAGAACCTTAAAAATTTTGGAACAACTCAGAGTGATAGAGAAAAGGATGGAGGTGACAGAAAAGCTCTTTAATTAGAACTTCAAAGGAAATTGAGTGCTGGCTGTCCTACATCCATTTCCCCGCAAGGAGGTGGAGGGAGAGTGTTGGTGATTCAAATGAGGAACGGCGGTGGATCATAACCAGGAAATTGATAGTGGAAATAGGATAAGTCAATTTAAGAACATTAAAAAGTGGACTTGACAGAACTTGGTGACTGGATTTGAAGAAGGAAGGAAATGTCAGGACAGTGCCTACATTTCTTGTTTGAGCAACTTGGTGGATGCTGATGCTAGACCAAGGCGGGAAACAAAAGAAGGCTGGATGTAGGGGACAGGTACCAAGTTCTGTCTGGACAAAGGGAATTTCAGGTCTATCCTAAGTGAGATGTCAAATAAGCAGTTGAGTGGATGGGGTTCTAGCGCGGGAGCTGTGGCTAGGTGAGAAATATAAAATTGAGATGTCCTGCTCATATAGAAGGTGAAGGAAGTCTTGGAATGAGATTATGCATAGAGAGTATAGATTAAGTGGAATGAAAGGCCCATGACAGAACTTTAATACCAGTTTTAAAGGAGGAAGCCATGGAATATAAGCTACAAAGGAGATTAAGGAGACAGAAACTGACCAACAGTAAGAAGCAATTCTCAATCTTTGTCTCATTGCCTTTTGTTTTTATTGATGATTTTATTTTTACCAAGAAATATTGCAGATATTTGAAAAGGTGTAGAGCAGAAAATTATGACAGACATCCATGAAACTCTACTGCTTGAACATAGCCGAAGGCCCCCCGGGAGCCCCTTCCTTGCCACTCTCCCCACCTTACCCATGGGGTAACCTCTTTTATAATTCCAGTGCTTCTCTTTAGACTTTCATGGCCCCTCATGCCCTTACAACTGCTACACCTGCTTCAGTGAACCCAGCCTGTGCCATCAGAGACCCATAGCCAATGAGGAGCGAGGCTTTGTGTATCACAGATGCCCCATTCCTATCGGCACATGGGGTCAGGGATTAGTTTTGTGCTCAAAACTTGCCACAGAGTGTGCATCCCACGCAGCATGTCTTCTTGTTGGGCCGCTGCCTTAGTCTCCTTTGGTCTGGAGGCCTGGCTTCCTGTCTAGTTGAAGAGGTTGAACCCTAGGTCCTTGTTTAATATATATTTATATATATTCATATATACTTTAATACAACAGGCTGTTGACATACACAAAAGATACAGTCTGACCAGCCCCTGGCTGTGTCCTGCTTCATGCTGGATAAATCTTCCAGGAGGCATAAGAACGCTACCTGTTTGGCAACTGGATGTTTTTGATTCTGATGTCTGTCCTGAACATATCTTCATTTGTCACCTTTCTTCAGGTATTCTAATTCTGACTGCTGGTCTTCCTAACTTAGGCCCACTTATACCCTACTCTTATCTGCCACATGAAGGTCCCAGTAAGGCTCATGTCCTAGCTGGGTGGATTGAGGAGTATCAAACCTATTAATTTATACCCTTTCATGATTTACAGATATACAGTGGGGCAATGGGTAATTTCTTTCAAGTTGCCTATTAAAATGTTCTATAAAGCAGTTGCTATTCCATAAACAATCACTTAAATAGACCATAATAATGCACCTTAAAAATCATGCAATAATTCCATTTTTAATAACTCCCCTTAGTAACACTGAAACTTGCCTTTCCTTCTCTACCTACCCCTTGTCCCACAACTGATCTGTTAAGTACAGAATTTTGTATGTAGTTTCTTAATGTGGCTATGAATCTCTTTTTTAGCCCAAGGAAGCTTGTGAATATTTTTGGGGTGTTTCGTATTTCATTTCTAACTCCTTTTGAAATGGCAGAAGTTTCTAAATATCCCGAGAAGAATCTGGGCTAGGACTCAAGAAGGACTTCCTGACACAGAAAGGTTGTAGAATGTTTCGTTTAAAATAATATAATAGTAATAGTTTTAAAAGGGGAGGGGAGAGGTCACCCTATATCTGTGAGGGCTGGAAGGAAGAGTTAAATGACTTCTGAAGGTCTGATTCAGCCCTAAGATTCTTTGATGTGATTGTTCTGTTCTTTCCAGCTGTCTGTCTTTGATCCAAGCTTTGCCTGCTGGAGCTGAGCTCCAAGTGAGAAACTTCCAGCTCCACGCCATCCTCGGTAACCCAGGACCTTGAGCCAGCTGGCTGACCATGCTCTCTGGGGATTCCACGCCAGGGCTGATTGGCTCCTCTGATTTGCTTTGATTGTTTGACTTCCAGGGAAGGCCTATGGCAGGTGGAGCTGATGAACCCCTTCCAGGGATCTTCTGCCTCCATTAGTTAACTCATTAGGGACTTCCCGGGCATCCTCTCACTGAGCAGGGACACTGTCTGCCTTTTACCTTGTCCCTTTCACACTCACTGGTTATGCATGGTTGACTGGGCAACTCACTTCTGCAACTGACCATCTAGTTCGACTACCAGAGCTCAGGTTGATTTTCAAGTCCTAGGTATGGTTCAAGTTAAGTAGAAGCCTGTTTAATTCCTTTTTGAGTACAAAGCGATCCAGCAAGTGGTGTATTCTAGATACAGTAATAACTTAATTGGCAACAGAATGGTTTAAATAATGTCTGTTGCAAGGAACAATTGGATCAATAACTTAATTGCTGGGTTCATACATATATAAATGCAACAGACTCTTGACATACACAAAAGATACAGTCTGAGACCCATGTGCTTCCCCAAATTCATAAATAGGAAAACACTTTTAAGATTCTTGGCTTACTCCTCAACCACATTCCTGTCTTGTGACTTTTCAACTTCTGGGAACATTTTACCTCTGATTCAATTAGATTTTTATAGCAGTAAGTGTACTTCCAAAAACTATTTTTTAAAAATAATATCAACTTTAATTTTAGATGCAGGGGGTGCATTGTGGGTTTGTTACATGGGTATATTGCATGATGCTGAGGTTTGGGGTATGAATGATCCCATTACCCAGGTAGTGAGCATAGTACTCAGTAGGTAGTTTTTCAGCCCTTGGCCCCATCCTTCTTCCCCCTCTACAAGTCACTAGTATCTATTATTGCTATCTTTATGTCCATGTGTATCCAAAGTTTAGCTCCCACTAATAAGTGAGAACATATGGTATTTGGTTTTCTGTTCCTACGTTAATTCGCTTAGGATAATGGCCTCCAGCTGCATCCATGTTGCTGCAAAAGCTCATTCTTTTTTAAGGCTGCATAGTATTCCATAGTGTATACGTAACACATTTTTTTTTTTTAATCCAGCCCACTGTTGATGGGCACTTAGGTTGATTCTGTGTTTTTGCTATTGTGAATAGCACTGCAGAGAGCACACAAGTACATGTGTCTTTTTGGTAGAACGATGCCTTTTCTTTTGGATATATGCTCAGTAATGGTATTGCTGGGTCAAATGGTAGTTCTGTTTTATATTCTTTAAGAAATCTCTGCTCTTCCTATTTGAATACCCTTTATTTCTTTCTCTTGTCTGATTGCCCTGGCCAGAACTTCCAATACTATGTTGAATAGGAGTGGTGAGAAAGGGCATCCTTGTCTTATGCTGGTTTTCAAAGGGAATGCTTCCAGCTTTTGCCCATTCAGTATGATGTTGGCTGTGGGTTTGTCATAAATAGCTCTTAGTATTTTGAGATACATTCCATCAATACCTAGTTTATTGAGGGTTTGTAGCATGATGGGGTGTTGAATTTTATTGAAGGCCTTTTCTGCATCTATTGAGATAATCGTGGTTTTTGTCATTGGTTCTGTTTATGTGATGGATTACGTTTGATTTCCGTATATTGAAATATCCTTGCATCCCAGGGATGAAGCCGACTTGATTGTGGTGGGTAAGCTTTTTGATGTGCTGCTGAATTCAGTTTGCCAGTATTTTATTGAGGATTTTCACATTGATGTTCATGATGGATATTGGTCTGAAATTTTCTTTTTTTGTTGTGTCTCTGCCAGGTTTTGGTATCAGGAAGATGCTGGCCTCATAAAATGGGTTAGGGAGGAGTCCTTCTTTTTCTATTGTTTGGAGTACTTTCAGAAGGAATGGTACCAGCTCCTGTTTGTACGTCTGGTAGAATGCAGCTGTGAATCCATCTGGTCCTGGGCTTTTTTTTGGTTGGTAGGCTATTAATTACTGCCTCAATTTCAGAACTTGTTATTGGTCTATTCAGGGATTCGGCTTCTTCCTGGTTTAGTCTTGGGAGGGTGTATGTGTCGAGGAATTTATCCATTTCTTCTAGATGTTCTAGTTTATTTGTGTAGAGGTGTTTATAGTTTTCTCTAATGGTAGTTTGTATTTCTGTGGGATCAGTGATGATAACCCTTTTATCACTTTTTATGGTGTCTATTTGATTCTTTTTTCTTCTTTATTAGTTTGGCTAGAGGTCTATTTTGTTAATCTTTTCAAAAAACCAGCTCCTGGATTGATTGATTTTTTGAAGGGTTTTTTTTCTGCCTCTATCTCCTTCAGTTCTGCCCTTAGTTATTTCTTGTCTTCTGCTAGCTTTTGAATTTGTTTGCTCTTGCTTCTCTAGTTCTTTTAATTGTGATGTTAGGGTGTCGTTTTGGATTTTTCCCCCTTTCTCCTGTGGGCAGTTAGTGCTATAAATTTCCCTCTAAACACTGCTTTAGCTATGTCCCAGAGATTCTGGCACGTTGGGTTTCTGTTCTCATTGGTTTCAAAGAACATCGTTATTTCTGCCTTCATTTTGTGATTTACCAGTAGTCATTCAGGAGCAGGTTGTTCAGTTTCCATGTAGTTGTGTGGTTTTCAGTGAGTTTCTTCATCCTGAGTTCTAACTTGGTTGCACTGTGGTCTGAGAGACTGTTATGATTTTCATACTTTTGCATTTGCTAAGGAGTGTTTTACTTCCAATTACGTAGTCAATTTTAGAATAAGTGCAATGTGGTGCTGAGAAGAATGTATATTCTGTTGCTTTGGGGTGGAGAGTTCTGTAGATGTCTATTAGGTGTGCTTGGTCTAGAGCTGAGTTCAAGTCCTGAATATCCTTGTTAATTTTTTCTTGTTGATCTGTCTAATATTGACAGTGGGGTGTTAAAATCTCCCATTGTTATTGTGTGGGAGTTTAAGTCTCTTTGTAGGTCTCTAAGAACTTGTTTTATGAATCTGGGTGCTCCTATATTGGGTGCATATATATTTAGGATAGTTAGCTCTTCTTGTTGCATTGATCCTGTTACCATTATGTAATGCCCTTCTTTGTCTCTTTGATGTTTGTTGGTTTAAAGTCTGTTTTATCAGAGACTAAGCTTGCAACCCCTGCTTTTTTTTTTTTTTTTTTTTTTTTTTGCTTTCCATTTGCTTGGTAAATTTTCCTCTATTCCTTTATTTTGAGCCTATGTGTGTCTTTGCACGTGAGATGTGTCTCATGAATACAGTGCACCTATGGGTCTTGACTCTTTATCCAATTTGGCAGTCTGTGTCTTTTAATTGGGGCATTTAGCCTGTTTACATTTAAGGTTAATATTGTTATTTGTGAATTTGATCCTGTCATTATGATGCTAGCTGGTTATTTTGCCCATTAGTTGATGCAGTTTCTTCATAGTGTCGATGGTCTTTACAATTTAGTATGTTTTTGCAGTGGCTGGTACCGGTTTTTCCTTTCCATATTTAGTGCTTCCTTCAGGAGCTCTTGTAAGACAGGCCTGGTGGTGACAAAAATCTCTCAGTATTTGCTTGTCTGTAAAGGATTTTATTTCTCCTTTGCTTATGAAGCTTAGTTTGGCTGGATATGAAATTCTGGGTTGAAAATTCTTTTCTTTAAAAATGTGGAATATTGGCCCCCAGTCTCTTCTGGCATGTAAGGTTTCTGCTGAGGGATCCACTGTTAGTCTGATGGGCTTCCCTTTGTGGGTAACCCAACCTTTCTGTTGCAGATGACATGATTGTATATGTAGAAAACCCCATCTTCTCAGCCCAAAATCTCTTTAAGCTGATAAGCAGCTTCAGCAAAGTCTCAGGATACAAAATCAATGTGTAAAAATCACAAGAATTCATATACAACAATAATAAACAGCCAAATCATGAGTAAACTCCCATTCACAATTGCTACAAAGAGAATAAAATACCTAGGAATACAACTTAGAAGGGATGTGAAGGACCTCTTCAAGGAGAACCACAAACAACTGCTCAAGGAAATAAGAGAGGACACAAATAAATGGAAAAACGTTCCATGCTTATGGATAGGAATAATCAATATCATGAAAATGACCGCACTGCCCAAAGTAATTTATAGATTCAATGCCGTCTCCATCAAGCTACCATTGGCTTTCTTCAGAGTTAGAAAACAGTACTTTACATTTCATATGGAACCAAAAAGCCCATATAGCCAAGAAAATCTTAAGCAAAAAGACCAAAGCTGGAGGCATCATGCTACCTGACTTTATACTACAAGCCTGCAGTAACGAAAACAGCATGATACTTGTACCAAAACAGATATGCAGACCAATGGAACAGAACAGAGGCCTCAGAAATAATACCACACATCTACAACCATCTGATCTTTGACAAACCTGGCAAACATAAGCAATGGGGAAGGGATTCCCTACTTAATGGTGTTGGGAAAACTGACTAGCCATATGCAGAAAACTGAAACTGGACCCCTTCCTTACATCTTATACAAAAATTAAGATGGATGAAAGACTTAAACGTAAGACCTGAAACAAACCCTAGAAGAAAACCTAGACAATACCATTCAGGACATAGGCACGGGCAAAGACTTCATGACTAAAACACCAAAAGCAATGGCAACAAAAGCCAAAATTGACAAATGGGATCTAATTAAAGAGCTTCTGCACAGTAAAAGAAACTATCATCAGAATGAACAGGCAACCTACAGAATGGGAGAAAAATTTTGCAATCTATCCATCTGACGAAGGGCTAATATTCAGACTCTACAAGGAACTTAAACCAATTTACAAGAAAAAACTCCATCAAAAAGTGGGCAAAGGATATGAACAGATACTTCTCAAAAGACATTTATGCTGCACAAACATATGAAAAAAGCTCATCATCATTTGTCATTAGAAAAATGCAGATCAAAAACCACAATGAGATACCATCTCACGCCAGTTAGAATGGCAATCATTAAAAAGTCAGGAAGCAACAGATGCTGGAGAGGATGTGGAGAAATAGGAATGCTTTTACACTGTTGGTGGGAGTGTAAATTAGTTCAACCATTGTGGAAGACAGTGTGGCAATTCCTCAAGGATCTAGAACCAGAAATAACATTTGACCCAGCAATCCCATTATGGGTATATACCCAAAGGATTATAAATCATTCTATAAAGATACATGCACATGTATGTTTATTGCAGCACTATTCATAACAGCAAAGACTTGGAACTAACCCAAATGCCCATTAATGATAGACTGAATAAAGAAAATGTGGCACATATACACCGTGGAATACTATGCAGTCACAAAAAAGGATGAGTTCATGTCCTTTGAAGGGACATGGATGAAGCTGGAAACCATCATTCTCAGCAAGCTAACACAGGAACAGAAAACTAAACACTGCATTTTTCTCACTCATAAGTGGGAGTTGAACAATGAGGACACATGGTCACAGGGAGGGGTACACCACACACCAGGGCCTGTTGGGGGGTGGTTGACTAGGGGAGGGTATAGCATTAGGAGAAATACCTAATGTAGATGACGGGTTGATGAGCGCAGCAAACCACCATGGCACATGTATACCTGTGTAACAAACCTGCACGTTCGGCACATATATCCCAGAACTTAAAGTATAATTAAGAAAAACTCCACACTGCTTCAGATACCAATTTGCAAATTGCCTTTATTTGCATGTGGATACATGTAGACATATGTTTCTGTGTAGAGGCCTTATTCTTAGGCCACCACTGAATTAAACTTTTACTTTTTACTTCATTTCAAACTTTTGTTTCCTACTAAAGTTCATCACTGTCCTCCTAAACTTGAATTTTTATTTTTAAATTCCTAAACCATGTGTTATTCTTGTTATAAATTCAAACAACACAAAGCTGAAACTCCATCATACTGCCAACCTCATCCCATTTTTCCTGCTAGAGAGAGTCAATGTTGAAAATCTGGAGTGCTGTTTGTGAGCCCCAAGGGCTCATCCAGTAGAGTTCTAAGAGCACAGACTCTGGGGCCTGTCTGCTTGGGCAAGCCGTAGGCTCTGCTTCGGTTTGAATCCGAGCCCTTCACTTAGCAGCTGAGTGATCTGGGCAAGTTACTTAACTCTATGCCTCAGTTTCTTCCTCTGCAAAAATGGAGACAATAATAGTACCTATTTCATAAGATTTTCATGAGGGTTAAAAGAGTTAATTTGTGTAAAGCACTTAGAACAATATCTGGCATATAGTAAGTGCTCAAAAGTATACCTATATGTATATATACATATTTTAGAAAATTATGTTTTATATACATGGTACTATACTGTTACATATATTTTTATTACTTTTTAGAAACTTTTTCCATGTTAGCATAATTCGATGCTGTATAATCCCGCTCTTTTCTAAACTATTGTATAGTTGTTGTTTTTTTTTTTAAGATGGAGTTTCACTCTTGTCACCTAGGCTGGAGTGCAATGGTGTGATCTTGGCTCACTGCAACCTCCGCCTCCCAGGTTCAAGTGATTCTGCTGCCTCAGCCTCCCAAGTAGCTGGGATTACAGGCGCGTGCTACCATGCCCAGCTAATTTTTATATTTTTAGTAGAGACAGGGTTTTGTCATGTTGGCCAGGCTGGTCTGGAACTCCTGACTGCAGGTGATCCACCTTCCTTGGCCTCCAAAGTGCTGAGATTATAGGTGTGAGCCACTGGGCCCAGCCACCGCTGCATATTTTTTCATTGTACATATGTAACATAATTTGTTTAGCCATTGCCTGTTGATGGATATTCATATTCTTTAAATTTGTTGCTATTATTAACAAAGCTGCAAGGAATACCTTTGTACCTGCCTTTTTTTGTGTATGTACATGGATGTGTTTCTTTAGGGCAAATACCGAAATGTGGAATTACTGGGTTATAGGATAAACGTGGTGGTAGTGGCTGTGTGTGTGTTTGCTATTTTGGACTTTATTATTCTTGCTTTAAAATATGTTTAATATTTACCAAAAAATTTACCTTTTCTGGCATTATTTATCCTTCTTGCACTTTTTACTTCCACTGGGGTCATCTTTAGCTCAAATAACTTCCTTTTGTGTGTTTTATACTGCAGAAGTGCTAATGATGAATTTGCTCAATTTTTCTCAGCTTTGGCTTGTCTGAGAACATTTCTTTTTGCCTTTGTTTTTTAAAATTAAACTTTCTATTTGAGATAATTGTAGACTCATGTACAGTTGTGAGAAATAGTACGGAGGGATCTTGTGTACCTATTACTCAGTTTCCCCCAATAGTAAACTCTTGCAAAACCATAGTACTGAAAGCTTGAGATATTCACCAGGATCTATCTACTTTAGCTGGACCTGTACCTCAATATCTCCCTAGCAGTACACGTCCTCTGAGCTCTCTGCTCAGCTTTTAGCTTCCCAGAATATTCTCTGCTAGGTTTTTTGAGGTCTTGCCCTCAAGAGTTGGCCAAACACTCAAGGGGAATTTTATGCTGAGTTTTTGGGGCTCCTTTTCAGGTCCCTCCTCTCTGAAACTCTGCCCCCCTTGAATTCAATCACTCTGACAACTATTAATACTGTTCTCTGTTTCCTCTATCCAGTGATCTGGAAAAAGTTGCAGTCAGAGAGGTAATAGGCTAACTAGATTATTTTGGGCTTTGTAGGCCATTTAAGCCACTATAGGCCATTGTAGTCATTGATATCAGAATAATCAGCATTATAAATGGGTATTGATTTGGGAGATGTCTACTGAGATAATTATATTGATTTACCCTTTAATGTATTAATGTGGTAGGTTACATCAATAGATATGTAAAAGCTCATAGAATAAAGTGATTTTGGTTCATTATTTTTTAGTATGCTGTTACTAAGTTTGCTAATATTTTCTTTAGGACTTTTGCATGTCTGCTCACATGTGGTATTGGCTGATAGTTTCATCTTCTTGTGTTGTCCTTGTCCCTTCTCAGAACTAGAATTATTATGCTAGCTTCATAAAATGAGTTTAGTAGCTTTCCACCTTTTTTTATGTCAGTATTTGATATGAATTGGATAGTTTCTGTTCTTTGAATGCTTGGTATAATTTTTCCAAAGTTTATTGGTTTATTGTTGTTTATTTTTCACACTGTTATAATTTGTACTTTCCATAAAATCATTTTAATCTAGTTCTCAAATTTGTTGGCATAACATTGTACATAGAATTCTCTTATAATTAAAAAATTGTAGCCATAGTACCTTTTTCCATTTACTTATAGCTTTCATCCTTTTCTTGATCAGACTCAGTTTATTTTCAAAGACTTACCTCTTAGTTTACTGATCAGTGCTTTTAAAAAAATATATTATCTTTCATTAGTTTCTGAGTGTATCTTCATTAATTCTTTCTGCTTTATTTGGCATATTTATTTTTCCTTTTCTAGATTTTTAAGTAGTTTATTCACAATTTTAGTTTCTATCCCATGCAGTTAAGGCCATAAATGTTCTTAGGATTCACTTAGGGTGCATACCATTGATTTTGGTATGTAGTATTCTGTTTGTTTTTCATTTCAAAATAGTTTGTTATTTGCAGGTTTTTTTTTTAAATCGTATTTTTCAGAAATGCATTTACATTTCTGGCTGCATATTTTTATGGATAGAGGGTGCTACAGTGGATGGTGTGGTGTGCCACATAGTTCTCTCTTTAGGACTAAGACAATCATTCTCCCAGGTGCAGGGAATATCGGCTGCTAATGGGTCACAGCTGAGTCCTTCTTTAGGCATTGCCCTCAGCCAAAGGGAGCTACTCACCCAAAGTCACACCCCTTTCCAGGGCAGCTTACATCTGTGACTGGTTGAGGGGTACAAAGGCCTTACCTCCATGCCTCAGTTCAGGACAACTTCAAGGGCAGTCCTAGATCCAGATTTATTTGTAGGATCATCCAAGACCTCTGTTGCTACTGCACTGTGGTTCACCTTCTCCCTCTGCCCAGTTCTGCTTCACCTTTTTCCCCTGCCCCCTCTCTTTTGCAGGTGTTGCTCTAGGGAATATTACTCAAAACCTCCTGTTCACAGATATCTATCTCAGAGTTTGTTTCCTGGGGAACCTGAACTTTAACAGGGCTATCTTGTGGTTGCTGTTTCTAATGTAATTTACATTAGTGAACATTTTTTCTGCATGCACAGGTAGGAGAGTTTCTATACCTGGAAGTAGAATCACTGGGTTAAAGGGCATACACATTTTCAGTTTCACCAGGTATCACTCACTAGTTTCCTGATGTGGCTGTGCCAGTTTCCTCGCCAATCAGCTGTGTATTTACATCCTTGCTAACACTTTGTTACCATCCTTTTACTGTAGCTCTCCCAGGTCACTCTAGGTGTGTCTCTCATAAACAGCTGATAGGTGGTTTTTAAAAAACTCGTTCATTGAGTCTCTACCTTTAATAGATTAATTCTGGATGTTCACTCCCATTTTTTTTTATTAAAGAAATACAATTAACTTTTTCTAGTTCAAAATATAAACTGTGTGTTAGGAAACCTGGACTCTAATCGGTATTTTTGCCTAGGATGAATTCTGTGGCCTAGATTCAATTTCATCCTCTCTGGACTTCATATTTTCTTATCTATTAAATATGTAAGTTTGAGAAACTCTCCTAGGCCCCTTCCACTCTGACAGCAAGTGATTCCCAGGCTCAGTCCCCATCTGTCCTTCCACAACTGCCCTCATTCCCCCACTGTCCATGCCGAGGTCATGCCTTAGAGACCATCCTTGCTCTTCTTCTTAGAGAAAAATCTTTTGCTTCTCATGGTGATCAGGGGCTTGGGGTCAGGCTTTGGGGGGCAGAATGCACAGAAGTGGGGAGGAAAAGATTGGGATGAATTTCTTCATTCTCTTTGACACTACTTCTCCCCACCTGTCCCCCACAACCTCCACCTAACTCAAATTCTTTTGGATTTCCCACTCACTGATCTAGAAACAATGTTCGCCAATTCTCATTCCATTGTTTTTATTTATATAGTTATATTTCGTTTGAGATGCCATACAACCTAAGTAAAAAAGATCTGGCCTTTTAAAAGTTAAGATTTTAGAGGGGTCGATATTTATTGAAAAAAAAAATGTTGATACTATTTTGTTAAGTATGGGAATATAAGTTGAATGAGACTGTCTCCCCCTCTCAGAGCACACAGTCTGATGGCAAGATTGGGCAAACATGCTCGAATGAATAAAAGCAAACACCAGGATCATGATCTAGAGAGAGTGCTTTAGGTGTGGCCAGGAATGAAATGCTTACCAGTCCTGGGGTGGCCAGAGGAGCCCTTGCTGAGGAGAATGGAGTTAAGCTGGCAACAGAATGGCAAAGAGAAGGAGGGGATGAGACGATATTATTCATTCTGCTTCTGGTTGTACATTTGTACATGTTTAATGCTTCATGCAGAGAAATGAATGGATGCTAAATACACAGCTTTTCAGGATGCTCTAAGGCCCTTGGAATCTGCTCCAGATAAGACCTAGTGTCACTCTTAATGTATCTTTATCATTAGCAATGCAGTTTTTCTGGTTCAGAGTCTTAGACTCTTCCCTCCTGAGATTTTGGGGTTGAGATAAGAATATATGCAAGCCCGTAAGAATGTATGGGCTGTGGTTTTTCTGACAGGCAGGTCATTGCTTTCATATGTGAAGATGCCCAGTCAACCATGAACCTAAATGACCATGTGTCCTGTTTACTGACTACAGGAAAGCAGTTATCCAATTTAATAGAATATTAAATTGGCAGGCATAAGAGCCTTAAGGAGGCCTATGAGCCTTAAGGAAATGGGTCCAAATCTATCTACCAATCTTTTTTTTTTTTTAACTAGTTTTAGATTTTTGTTTTATTTTTACTCTTGCATCTGTGGGTGTGAAACTCCCTATTGGCAGCAGAATTGACTGCCTCTGGGCAGATGTCTGTGTTCCCAGAGCCTACTGACAAAGGGGTAAAGAAGGAAGTGGAGATACTGAGAATTGATAAAAGAACATATGGAAGGAATCAATATAAATTATACCAACTGAATTGGAATTCTAGTGACCAAGCACTGTTTAAACAAAATGGCTGGTCAGTTTTCATCTTGGATGGAAATGTCATCCAATAGTTCCCCTACTGGGAATAACGCCACAAAGAATTATAGAAAATTGACTTTATACCTGAATTCCCAAATGAAAGGGAAAAGTTCCAGGCACCTGAATTCTCAAATGCACACAAAAATATTGAGATGAAATGATCTGGAACAATGTATCAGCGAACTGTGTTCTTTGAAGCAATACATCAACATGTGCAAAAGTTCTTTATGTAAATGGGAACCAAGGGCAGTGACCAATCTAGATGGGGTTAATCAGGGAAGATTTGCTAAAGTTGGATTTGACATGTGGTCTTTTGGTTCTTGTTTTTTGTTTTTGGCAAATGAAGAAATAGATTGGGATTGAGGATAGGGGTATAAATTCCATGTGGTAGGATCTGCTCCCTTCAGTGGTGGTTTCAGACCACAGAGATCTTCTTCCCTTCTCCATTTACCTGAATTCCCTGCATCCACAGCCTGTAGGTTGCAGGAAGGGAGAACATATTCCAGGCTATTATTTTCTAGGGCTCACTTCCATGTGAATTGACGAACAAGGCTTCTTGGTGCCTTCTTTAGTGTAAATTTCCCCACAGATTTGCATTTCATTTCTGGTATGAACATATAATTGTTGTCAATATGCATACATTTTCATTAAATGGCTTTCCATTTCATTATACACCCTTGTAATGGCATTAAAGGTAAACAATTACGAAGAAAAAGAACACTCCATTTGTTCTCTCCTTTAAGATCTAAAACTAGATTACCTTGTTCTCCTAACGGGTGAAAGTCCTTTTGTTCAACAAATTAGACATAAACACATTACTTCCATTTCAGGCTATTTTGAAAGGCTTTCCCCTCTGTTGCCTTTCCCATCCATTTGTGTTTGATGTATAAAGTTAATTCTTGATCATAGGCACTAAATGAGTGGAACCTTATCCTGCGTAACAGAAAATGGCAGATGATCCAAAAGATATTTTTATTTGGCTTTGGAATATACGTGTATACTTACCTTTGAATATGGAAATGTTTGACATTCCAAAAACTTATTTCAAACTAAGTTAGGAAGCCAAGCTGGGAAGAATTCATGCTCCTGCAACTAAGAGGCTATGTCCAATTTCTAGTCCTGCCAACCTCAATTAATTCCACCTTGCAACTCACTTCAAGCTGTGGAAAAGCATGAAGGACTCTCAGGCTCATTCATACATTATTCTCTGTTCTGTGAAACCTGTGCTGAAGCAGGGAAAGGGTTAAATAGATCAGTTTCTATAGGTTTCCTGAAATAAAGAGAGAGACTTGAGAAAACAGAATTGTGGTTAATACAAACTTAAGAATTAATCCATGAAGAACATCTGTCTGAGGTTCTAACAGGAACTTTCCAAATATAGTGGTTAATCCAGATCAATACATTCTGTTTATTATGCACTAAGCATTCTGGTTGTTATAGTGCATATAAGCTTAAAAAAGAAGCAAACAGGCAAACATCTGATGCCTACAAAGACTTAAATGATCTAGCTCATGCCTATTCAATCTCATCTGCTCCTGAGTGCCCTTCACTCATGATGTGCCAGCCCCAGCTTCCCTTGTTTTCTTGAATGTACCTTGAATGTACCAGGTCTTTCTTGACCCTGGGCCTTCATATGCTTGACTCCTGCTGCCTGGAGTTGCCCATCACTCCTCACATGGCCGACTCCTTCTCTTCTAGGTCTCAGCTTACTTAGCAACACCTCAGAGAAAGCTTTCCCAGCTGTCCTTCCTAAAATATACCCCTTTTGTGATTTGCTGTCTTGGTAATCCTGCTGTCCCCTTTAATGCCAGTTTGTTTCCTTTTGTCTTTGTCCTTTACTGGAGTGCAAGGGTTATGCAGGCAGGGACTTTCTTATTCCATGTTGTATCTCCAACTCCGAACACAGCCTGGCTCAGAAAGATGCAGGATGTGTATTTAGAGTCAATCAAAGCTGAATAAGACCTGATATGAAAGAGCTCACAGCTGAGTGGTGGTAAACCTGAAAACAGTAATTATTGCAAGTTATTTCAGAAGTTACTGTCAGCTTAAAATTTAAAAAATGGCACTACTGATTTTAAGGATTTTTAAAAATTGTATTCTTTGATTATAAAAAGTTTTAATTTTTGTCTCATGTATATGCCTATCCATCCTTTTCTCCTCACTATTGGATTGTTTTGAAGCCAATCTCAGGCATCACATGAGGGCTAGGACTAGGGGTAGGAAAGAGGTGCCCAGGGTACACATGGAAGGGAGGGAGCCCTGATTTGCGGGTGCTGACCCTGCCTTCGCATGACTTAAGGACCTAGAGTGAGGCCTCCTCCAATGTCACACCCCAGACTCCTCGCTAGTCTTTCCCAAGCCCTGACATCATGTGAGTCCTGCATCATATCATTTCAACAGTAAGTGTCTAAGTGTGCAAGTGTCTCTGTAAGACAAACACACTTTAGTTTTAAAAATCACATAACTACATTACCATTATCACACTTAAAAATAACAATTTGTCTTTGGGAGGCCAAGGCAGGAGGATTGCTTGAGACCAAGAGGTTGAGACTAGCCTGGGCAACATATCAAGACCCCATCTCTATGAAAAAGCATTTAAAAATTAGACGAGTATGATGACACATGCTTGTAGTCCCAGCTACAACTCAGAAGGGTGAGGCAGGAGGACCACTTGACCCTACTCAGTTTGAGCTATGATCGTACCACTGCGCTCCAACCTGGGTGACAGAGTGAGACCCTGTCTCTAAAGCAAAACAAAAGCAAAGCCCAAAAATCCCAATTTCTTATTGTTATCAAATAGCCAGTCAGTATTCAAATTTCCCTAATTATTTCACAATACCTATTTAGGTTGATTTGTTTGAAGGATCCAAGCAAGGTTCACATGTCACACTTCGTTGATATGGCTGAGTCTCTTTCAATCTGTTGCTTTCCTCATCCTTCTTTTTGTTGCTATTTTTGTTTTGTGTTTTCCTTGCAATTTATGAGTTAAAAGAAAAACAGATGATTGGTTCTGTAAAGCTTTCCACATTCTTAATTTTTCTGCATGCAAAATTATGGAACACATTGTGTTTCTTCTACCTCTAGTTTGTCCTGTAAACTGGTAATTAGTTCTAGTGGTTTGACCAGATTGAATGTTTAACAAGGATACTTCATGGATGATGTTCTGTGCATCCAGCCAGCCTGGTTGTCTTCCTGTTTATGATGTTAGTAACTATTAAAGAGTATTGCCTGGATTCATTATTTATTAGGGCTACAAAATGGTAATATTCAAATTTTATTCTTCCTTTATTCCAGTCAGCTAGAATTCTTCTTTTATTCTTATTTTTAATTTTTTTTTTTTTTTTTTTTTTTTTGGAGATGGGGTCTCACTGTGCCACCCAGGCTGGAGTGCAGTGACACAATCGTAGAATGCTGCATGCTTTGACCTCCTGGGCTCAAGCAATCCGCCCACCTCAGCCTCCTGAGTAGTTGAGACTATGGGCATGTGCTACCTACCACAACTGGCTGATTTTTAAAGTTTTTGTAGAGGCAGGGTCTTTCCATCTTGCCCAGATTGGTCTTCAACTTTTGGCCTCAAGTGATCCTCCTCCTTCAGCCTCCCAAAGTGCTGGGATTATAGGCCTGAGCCACCATGCCTGGCCTGGAATACTTCTATAAAGAGAAACGTCCCCTCATCAACTATTGGTTCATACAGAAAAGAACAATAAATGCTTAATTCTTTCCCTTTATGTAACAGTTTTCGGAATGAGTTGATTTTCTTTTATTCTTCAAGGGTGACCAGTGAGGAGGTGGCAATGGTGGTTTTTGTGTGTGTATATCATGAGAAAATCATAGATTCATTCTTTTTTTGTGTGTTTCAATAAAGTTGTCCCAACTTTTTGCAGTTGGAGCCCCATTAAGTGGGCAAGCGAGTCCATTTAAAAAGACTCTAATTGTCTTTCTTTCTGGTATAACTAGAGGCTCCAGGCTCATCTTGTGTATTTCCTGCCCCAGACCTGGAATCAGTCATTCTGCCAAGGAACTCTGGGGTTTTTTTAGGGGAAAATTAGAAACCAAAATCTGAGTGTAAAAAGATTTAAATCCAGAATCCCAAATGTCTACTTCCATTATTAATATACTTATTTATTAAAGGAATATGGTTAACAATCTTTGATAGTCTAAGGCACAGAACCAGTAGGCAGTTGGGGTTGAGGTCAGTGGAAGGAGAAGGACGACATCAAGTCCAGTTTTCCCCTCCACCTTCTCCTACCTTCCCTCACTGTCATCCTCCTCTCCCAAGTTTCTGAGCATCATGAGAAGCCAAATGTTTCCCTTTTCTAAACATAATTGCTGCTCATCTATCAGATATAGTTGGGGTGGGAATGAAGTTGGGTGTGGGAAATTGACTAAAGGACCACTGAGAAGAAAATTCCATTTTTCCCCATGTAAAAACAAAGTGTTCCTCTTTCTATTTTTCTGCCTTCATTTTTTTTTTTTTTTGGATTATGGATACCATTCTTTTGTGTTCAACCCCCAAAAAGGAATGCAAAACTTTGGTTCCAAGTATAACATATCAGAAACTTATGGAGATGGTGAGGACAGGGACAAGAGTTGGGAGCCACAGCAGTCCTTCTCTATTTTGACTTGGAGCTGAAAAGAGGGTTTCCAAGAGACCCAGAACTGGCTGTGCTCTGAGTGTGTCTTCACCAACACATCTGTAGGACTCAACAGGGTGTCATTTCCCCAGGGTCAGCAGCAGCATCTCAGATGGAGGGAAAATAGCCACCTCTTCAAGCTGCCTGGAATGATTTTTGTTGTTATTGTTTCAGGGCAAAGCCATAACAGCATTTCTGAAAGTGGAGTGGTTGCTTTCTTTATTGTTACGCGATATTTCTTAGTTGATTTTTTTCTAGGATGCTTTTCCACAAAACTTACTGTTCAGAGGGAGACACAATGGAAATCAATTGCTAATTAAATTTGTGTCTAAATTAATAAATCACAACTATTCAGATCATATCTGTCTGAATAATTTCTATTATGGTGAACATAATTGTTAGATTCAGCATTTAATGAACCATATTGTTAGATAAAATTCTTGTGACAATTGGGACTAATAGAATATATTAACCTTTATTCTTCCCAGCTTGACATTACATTGGACCATGTTAACATGAAAATACCTGGAAGAGTTTCATCGTTAAGTAGCCATTGTGACTCTCCTGGCCCTCTGATAGAGCCCGTGAGGCTTTGGGAAATTAGTGATGTTTGATGTTTGTCAGTAGGTGTCCTTATCTACAATAGTTTTTAGGGCCTTGGTTCTATTTGCACGTGTCTTCATGAAATGGAAACTCTACTATGCTCAGGAGCTGGAAAGAACCATCAAATGTTGACAGTTTCCTTGGAGCACCCATGTAGAGCATATTCTAGGTTTTGGGCCCCAGGAGATGAGTATGAAGTGGAATGGCTATAGAAAAAAATTAACATGAATCTTTTCCTTGGGGAGTACACAATTTAATAGAGAAAACAGAAGAGCTTTATAAGTAAGTATAAAGGACATCCATGCCAAAGAAATCTAAGTATATTCAACTAAAAGTTTTATGGACCTATTCCGATGTGTGACTCTAAAGTTTGGCAATTTATTTCTCAGAATATATTCATATCAGAAGGTAAACGTCCCCTTGAATGTTATCCCCTTCAAGACATCAGCATAGCAGTCCATGCTGGTACTTTGGGGACACCTATTCTAATGAACTGTGCTTTGGGAGTGCCGTTTTAAATGCCTAGTATAAAACATCTGCCTTGCCTTTGTAACAGGGAAAATGACCCTTGTTCACAGAACAAAGAAAGATTGGGCAATGTTACATTTAAGGGTGAAAGCCAGACCCCGTTTTCCACCTGTGAACCAATCAGTCTGGCAATGGCAAAAGCCAACACCAACCAAGCTTCCCTTGATGCTCATAGTCAGGCCAGTAGCGGACCTCACTGTTCTCTCATCAGTCACAACACACACACCAGCACTTTGTGCAAAATCTGCTATCCCCAAATAGTGGACAGGGATCTTTTCCATTTTGCATTAGCTATAAAACTGACCCCAATAAACCACAGTAGGCATGAAGTCACTTTCCCTCAACTTAGTCCCTGACTTCTCTTTCTTGCCAATGTGAGGGGGGTGAGATGAAGTGGGAGTATGTACCCCAGGACATCAACTGTGTAGCAGTGACTCTCTGCTGAAGTCACTGCAGGTTGGCACTCACCTCTCTTTATCTGGAGATGGGTATGGGATTTACTTTTGCTTTAAGCAAATTCCTAGGAGGGAAACTAAACCCAAGTGATTTATAGGGAAGGGAGTAGGACAAATAGCCCTAAAAGATCCATCCTCCCACCCGCCAAGTCCAACAATCTTGGGATATTTGCGGAAGTCCACGTTAGGTTTGTGAATACTACTTAGCACTTTCTATCCTCTACTGCATGTAACCATTTTAGATTATGGTCTAAAATAACTCAGTCTCCCCAAACCACTCAGGATTCATTTTGAGAAGTTTTCATAGACAAGATAGCAGAAGTTTGAAGAATTGGAATCTAGCAGGCAAGAGTGGGAAGTGCATTTCAGAAGAGGGGCATGGAACTGGATCTGCCTGAGTGGATAATGAAGGAGTCACTGACCTTAGACCTGTCATCAGGTTTGGAGGCAGCTGCCCTCCAGCCCCTATCTAAGAACCAAGCACTTCCCTCTCTCTCCTTAGGAAGAGCTAGGAGATACCCAGCTGCTTCTCCAAAGCTAGTCTTCCAGGCTGCGATTTCTTCTCCCCTTGTTATCCTTCATTTTCCTTCCCAGCAGTCTGTCCTTGGGCCTCTGACTAATTTTAGCTCAACTGTTCCTGGGCTCGGGGGTAGATGGAGCAACTGCTCCTATCGGTCTACCTGGGGTTGCTCGGTGGATGTCAGCCATGAGCTGGGCTCTCCTTGGCCCGGATCCCAGTTCCCAAGCAGAGCTGAGCCTGGAGACAGCCAGCAGAAGGGACCTGAAGCTTGCAGCGAACAGGTGCTCTAAGTCCTGGTTTCTGAAGGTGGACACAAGGCTATTTCATGTGTTTGATTATAGGAGTGGAGAGAGGGACAGGGAAAAATCCATTCCTGAAAATAGTGCAGGTTTGAAGATGATGTTCTCCCAGCTGCTTTTTCAAAGCCATCAGAAATGGCATATGGGAGGTGGGAAAATGAGGTGCAATTTATTAAGCAGGCTGAAGGGGACCTTTCCAGGACACAGTAGGTATTTCTGTTTGGGTGCAAAAATATTTAGTTTTAAAATTATTAAACAACATCATCTTGGTGATTTTGTCCTTTTGGTAATCTGAGCAGAGCGCATATGTATCTGTGTCTGCAAATTACTTTGGAAAATGCATATTATTTACTAGTTCTGAAGAGGCTCTTAGGCTCGGTTGTCTAAATAGGAAATTTGGATCTAATAAAATGAGGCTATTACAGACTCCCAGGCAAATAATAACAAAGGCTAATACCTTTAAAAATTCAAATTAAAAAAAAAAAGGTCACTGGTTAGCTATGAGGACAAAGTTCAGTATAAACCTTCACAACTAATTTCTGTCTTTCCCCATTCTCTCCCTTTAACAACGTCAAGGCAAGACCCTGTATACAAGAGAGTTCCTTCCCGACCCCTAGCTCTGAGAAACAGCTGAGGCCTCTACGCATCATCACCAAGAATGTCTTCCATAAGTGGGACCTCACGGAAGTTGTGAGGAGGAACAACTGGATATATTGTGAGCATTGATTCTGGAAACATTTGTGCTGGCAAAGTGAGTGATTGCATGATTGGGGAAGCACGGGGACGTGCCATCTTGGACAGACTTCTCACCCTGGCACTGTGGGAACCTGTGAGGTACACAGTGGTGTCTGACTTGGAGAAGATTTCTGCCACAGGCCTCCTTTCCCCACTCACCAAACTTTGATGCAATTTTCCAAATGTAGTCATCAGTCTACCTCAGGGGTCCAAAAGCTCGACTTTTCTTCATTTGTCTCCCCTTTCAAAGGCATATTTACTAAGAGGGGCTTGCATAATCTTTTTTTCTTTCTTGAAATCTCTTGCATTGAAACGTCTATAGATTGGGTACGTGCTGTGCCCTGCTCTTCTCTTCTCTGGACCTGGGTTTTATCATCTGCAAACTAAGCAGAGGCAGCCTTTCTTTCTCTCAGAAGTCTCATGTGAAATTTCAATGGGTAAAAGAACGTGCCGGTGGAGTTGCCTGGCTACATCCAGTGAGGAGTGCCCCTCCCACCCCACGTCCCTCCCGCTGCCTCTCCCTCAGTCCCTTCGGGGGCCCCCAAGGTCCATGAGGCCATGAAAGTTCAGGGTTCCATGGGTCACTGTTTGAGCTTCCAGGACTAGATGACTGCCAAGTCTTTCCAGCTCTAGAGTTTGGAGGTTCTAGCTATTTCACTGGGAAATGGCCATCTTTGGCCTCCATATTGGCTCTGATGCATATGACGGAAAAGAGATGGTGAGGCCTCTTGCTTTTACCCTTTTGCTAGTTAACTCTCTTCAGACAGAAAGTTTGAAACCTTGGAGTCTCCTAAGCCAGTCTATTGAAACTGTACACTTGGGGGAATCTTCTCCCACATGGCATATTCCCCATTGCAGTGGGGTGGCCTGGGGCAACATCCACATCTTTTCTCTGGAGAAGGCCCTCAGCAGTGCCTCATCTCTGTGGCCCACAGTGGCTTGTGTGACTGGTGTGCTTTGAGGAGTGTCAGGATGCTGAGAGAGAGGCCCTCAGGAAACACCCAGCAAAGAAGCAGACCTCACTTTCTGGAAACTTCCCCGGCTGTAAACCTCAGGCATCCTCCTTGGAGGATTGAAAAGACCAGTAATCCCCAGGAGGATCTTGGTTGGGCTTGGCCCCCTGCTTGGTCACATGACGTGTGGCTGCTTTCCTCTGGAGCCCTTGTTTCCTAAATAATAGTGGATGAGAGATCAAATCTGTCCCACGCAGGTAGTCATTGCCATCTTAATATTTGTTAAGCTTCTTGATTTAGTGAGGAGTTAAAGTCATATCAGGTCACAAAACTGCACATTAGATCTGCTTCATGAAACACTCTGAGTGAATGGTTTAACTCATTTATTTCACCAGCTTTAAACCAGTGTAGCTGAAGAATTGAACCTCCCTTTTATAAATCTTTCCATTTATTTCTGACTCAGGTTTATGGGGAGGGTGAAGACCTAGCCTGTTCAGCCTTTTCACCCATGCCATAGAAACCTGACATGTTCTGCTTACAATGGTGAACAAGCCCAGCTCACACATGTTTTAACTCAGCCAGAGAAATTTCACCCAGGAAGCTGGAGGAATGTGCTTTGCAGAGAGGACTTCTTTGGTATTGGAGACTCACCTGTTCCTTACTCTTTTCTCTCTTCTGACTTGTGCTATTTTCCTGTTTGCCGCTTTCACTCCACCAAGTCCAACTAATTGAAGGGAAATTTAACCATCAGAGGATTTACAGAGAATCATTGCAGTTTGCTGTAAGAGACAGGGCTTAGACTTACATAATAAGGTTTAGGACCCATGTAAATTAGGTCAAGAAGAATCCATGTTGTGGCCATTCTCAATTCAACTCCATTTCTTATTCTTCCTCAGGAAAGGAAATTTCCAAAGAGGGACACAATTACTCTCGGCATCTTTGGCAATCCCACTGGGTGGTGGTGAGACCTTCCCCCGATGAAAGATCCCAGTGTCATCCTGGATGACTTAGTGGTGCTGAACTTGGCAAGGACAAACCCTCTCTGGCTGCCTCACCTGTTCCTAATGTGGTCTAATGTAGGGCCGGGGCACAGGCTCTTCATATTTCTATTTTTTAAGATATTTAAAGTTTTATTTATGATATAATATAACTTTTTAAAAATGTTCCAAGGATATTTGAAAAGCATAAGTATTCTGTTTTACAAAGTTCAAAATCTTTTTATTAAATCGGGCTTGCAATGGAGATCTTCAAATCTGTTATACCCTTATTTTTTTTTAATCTATTTCATCTATTGATTTTTTTTGAAAGGCAAGTTAAAATCTCCCACTATTATAGTCCTCTTAGCATTTTGTTATATTTCTAATAGATTTTACTTTATACATTTTTCTGAGGTTTTAGAAGTGTAAATGTTTATGATCCTGTCTTTGTGAATTGTACCTTTCATCACTGTAAATATCAATCTTTGTTTTTTAAAATTTGTAGTTACTGATCTATATTTCTGATATGTTTTTCTTTAAAACATTTTATTTGAAAATGAAAAACAAAAAGCAAGCCACAAAGGATAATATAATAAAACCCAGATACCATCCAAAGTGAACAAATGTTAACACTTCATATGTACTTCAGATTTTTTAAAAATTAATAAGCTTTTTAAAAGCAGTTTTAGGTTCACAGAAAAATTGAGTGGGAGGTACAGAGATATCCCCTCTCCCTGCATGTGTAATCCCCTCTGTCATTCATATCTTATGTCACTATGATACATGCTTTATAATCAATGGGCTAACATTGACACATTATTACCAACCAAAGTCTATCGTTTACATTAGGGTTCACTCTTGGTGGTGTATATTCTATGGGTTTGGACAAATGTATAACATGTATCCATCATTATAGCATCATACAGAGTAGTTTCGCAGCCCTAAAAAATCCTCTGCGCTCTGCCTATTCATCCCTTCTTCTCTCTAACCCTGATCTTTTTACCATCTCCATAGTTTTGCCTTTTCCGGAATGTCTGAATAGTTGGAATCAAACAGTATACAGCCTTTTCAGATTAGCTTCTTTTACTTAGTTATATATGCATTTGTTTCCTCCATGTCTTTTTATGACTTGATAGCTAATTTCTTTTTAGTGCTGAGTAATATTCCATTGTCTGAATGTACCACACTTCGTCCATTCACTGATTATAATCTTGATTGCTTCCAAGTTTTGATAGTTGTAGTTAAGCCGCTATAAATAACCTTCTGCTGGTTTTTGTATGGATGTAAGTTTTTAACTCATTTGGATAAATACCAAGGAGTACACTTGCTGGATTGTATGATAAGAGTATGTTTAGTTTTGCAAAAAAAATTGTCAAACCATCTTCAAGGTGGCTGACTGTACCATTTGCATTCCCATGAGCAAATGAGTGAAAGTTCTTTTTGCTCCAAAGCCTCACCAGCATTTGGTGTTGTCAGTGGATTTTGGCCATTTTAGTGGATGTATAGTGGTATCTCATTGTTGTTTTAATTTGCAACTTCTTAATTATGTATGATGATAAGCATCTGTTCATATGCTTATTTACCATTTGTGTAACTTCTTTGGTGAGATGTCTGTTCAGATCTTTTGCCCCTTAAAATAAATTTTTGTTGAGTTTTAAGATATATTTTGGAAGACAATCTTTTATCAGATATATCTTTTGTAAATATTTTCTTCTAGTCTGCAGCAGATTTGGTTTTTAAAGAATAAAATATCACAGACGAAGTTTAAATCTCCTATAGTTTCTATTCTAGTCCAATTCCCTTCTATTTCTCTTCAGAGGGAACAATTCTCATGAATTTGATGAGTATTCAGTCTAGACATTTAAATATTTACTTGTTTTATATATTTTATATTTTGTAATCACTAATAGCCATTTTGTACATGAAAAATGACTTAAAAGGTCTTATACTGCAAATTACATTTCAAGACTTCATTCTCCGTTTTTAAAAGATCCATGCTTGTTAATACATATAGATTTACTTATTTAATATATTCTATCACCTGAATATATCACACTTCATATCCACTCCCTTATGTCGGGCATGTGAATTCTTTTTAACTTTTTGTACTTATTAACGAAGGTTCAGTGTGTCATTGTGCTTGTATGAGAGAGATTCTCTAGTATATGAAACTAGAAGTGGAATTTCTGAGTTATAGGATATGCAGAGTATCTAGCTGCACTAGATATTACCAAATTTATCTTCGATGTGGTTGTGTATTTTACACAAGTGTTGTGTGAAATTTCTATTTTGTCCTATTCTTACCAATAATTGGTGTGGTCAGGCTTTTACATTTTGGTTAGTCTAAGGGTGGAAACTGGCATCTTGTTGCATTTTCGTTTGTTTTTCTAAACTGCATGTCTCCGATTACTTTTGAGGCAAAATACTTGTATATATTGGTCGTTTTCTCATTTGTTAACTGCCTGTTTTCTATTGTGCTGTTTATTTTTATTGATTTGTAGGAGTTATTCATGTATTTTAAATATGAGTTTTTGTTGTCAGAGATGATGTTAAAAATATGAAACAAAAAGAACTGAAACATCAGTACAGCATGAGTAATCACCAATCAAAATAAATGCCATATCCACTTAGAACAAACTGAATTCACAAAGATGTTTTTATTTTTCTTCTAACATTATAGAAATTTGTTTCTTCACATTTAGATATTTAATTAAATAGAATTTTTTACATATAATGGGAGAAATAGGATCTTTAAAAAAAATAAAGTCTATTTTTCCAATCTCACCTAATGGTTTGTTATTTCTCTACTAATTTTTATGCCTCCTCTATTTTATACAAAGGTACCCTGTAAATTGGGTATGTTTCTGGTGTTCCTAATTTATTCCATTGATTCGTCTGTTTCTCTGCCAATAACATACTGCCTTTTATTGTTAAGCCATAATTTTGTAAAGAATTTTGATTTTTCATAGAGGAATCTTCTTTGTCCTTTTTCTGAAGTATCTTAAATATTTGTGGACATTCATTTTCCTGCATAAATTTTAGAATAGTGTTTAAATTTCCAGGAAACATTCTGTTGGCATTTTGATTGGAATTACATTGAATTTAAAGAATAATTTGAAGAGGAACATTTTCTGATATTTAGTTTTCCTCTCTATGATCGTGGTCATGATCTCTCATCATTTATTCCAGTTTTATTTTTATGTTCTTTAATAATGCTTTATGTATTTCTTCCCCTAAAGTTTTACATGTAGTTTGTTAGATTCACTTTGGTAGTGACCTGTTGTTAAGATTCTATGTATTTTTGTAGCAATTGTGAATTCTGTCTTGTTTTTGGTTACATTTTCCAGTTGGTTATCACTTGTGGTCGAATGCTATTGATTTTTGTGTGCTTATCATACACCTAGCAATCTTGATGTACTTCTTATCAGTTCTAATAGTTTATCTGCAAATAATGACAATTTTGTTTCATTCTTGTCTTATTGCTTTGGCTAAGATTTAATATCAGGATACAATTATAAAGGAAGGACTAAAAGGAAATTTTCTTGATCTGATAAAGGTCATATACCAAAAATTACAGCACATATCACTTTTAATGGTAAAACTTTGTAGTAAAATTTTTGATGCTTTTCTATTAAAGTCAGGAAAAAAAGTATCCATTCTATCTCCTACTATTCCATATTATATATTAAGTAGCCTTTTTGGCAGATAGGTTCTTATCAGGTTAAGGGAATTCCTTTCTATTTCTAGATAGCTAAAAATCTTTTGTGAATGGTGTTTAATGTTATAAAATTCATATTCTGTATGTGTTGAGATAACTATGCATATTATTCTTCATTAAATTATTCATATGGGGTATTATATTAGAAAGGTCTTATATTGAATCAACATTGCATTTATGAGATAGATCCTTGACAGTAACATAATTTTATATGGATTCAACTTGCTGAATTTTACGTTTGTTTTCTATTTCATTTGTGAGATTGGTCTATATGGCTCTTTTTTGTTCTGTCACTTCTTGTTTGCCTTATCAAGGCTATGTTAGTCTCATGTAATAGGATGAATGGGACTCACTCTCCTTTATTCCATTTTTTCTTTAAACAAATTGTGTAAAATTTTCTGTCCCTGAAGATTTGGTAAAACTAGTTTATGTGATGTCAATTCTTTGAAACTAATATCTAGAGCACAGTCAAAATTTTAAATGTTCCATGAAAAGACAAGAAAATCTAGATGGAAACAAGGCTCTTTGAATTGTAATGAGATATTTACATTGAAATTTTTGTTGATGCAGGAATGTAAAATAGACATTGTGTGCCAAAGTGAAGTGTCCTTCTCAAACACAAATTTTAAAGGAGGTGGACCATGACTCGTTTCATGAGTCTTAGGCCCTTTACTCAGGAATCATGACTGTTATATTTAATTTATGTATTGTTCTTATTTCAATATGTTGGGTGTTCTTTATTGGCCCTATTAAGGTTTTTCACCTAAAATTTTATTTCACCTGAGGGCATTAGTGCTAAATCAGCTTGATTTTGGTATTTGTCTAGTATATCTTTCTTTATCTCCTGTTTTTTTGAAACATGTTATTTTAGTTTGGGTCTAGATCTTTTAAGTAGAATCATAGCCGGATTTTGTTGCTCTTGCTAATTTTTAAAATCCAGTTTGAGATTTCTTTTAATAGACTAAGAATATGCTATGATTATACATAAATTATAAATTATATTTACCAGTGATATAGTTTGTCCTCAGTCAAATTTCATGTTGAATTGTAATCCCTAGTATTGCAGGTGGGGCCTGGTGGGAGGTGGTTGGATCATGGGGGTGGATTTCTCATGAATGGCTTGGCACCATCCTTGTGGTGCTGTCCTTGTGATGTCAAGTGAGTTATCGCAAGATCCGGCTGTTTAAAAGTATGTGCACCTCCCTCCCTCTCACTCGCTCCTGTTCTCACCATGTGAGACACCTGCTCCTGCTTCACCTTCTGCCATGAGTAAAAACTCCCTGAGTCCTCCCCAGAAGCGAAGTGAATGCTGGCACCATGCTTCCTGTACAGCCTGCAGAACCATGAGCCAATTAAAACTCTTTTCTTTATACATTACCCAGTCTCAAGTATTTCTTCATAGCAGTGCAAGAAGAGACTAATACAACCATCTTGCTTTATTTTTGTTTATCATTTATTTTTCCTCTCTTTTGATGCTCTTCTTGGTTTGGTAAAGTACAAAATTTTGTTTCATTTTGGTTTCCATCTCTTTTCTCTGCCTTTACAGTCATTTTTTAATTCTCCTTTTGGCCCATGGAGATGCTTATTTGTTTGGTGTTTGATGTTTTGGTGAGTATATACTGTGTAAAGAGCTTATATTTAGCATTGGCTTCATTTTCTTTCAACCTAACTTGAGGTGTTTTTTTTTTTTTTTTTTGAGATGGAGTCTTGCTCTGTTGCCAGGCTGGAGTGCAGTGGCATGATCTCAGCTCACTGCAGCCTCTACTTCCTGGGCTCAAGCAACTCTCCTGCCTCAGCTGTCTGAGTAGCTGGGACTACAGGCATGCGCCACCACGCCCAGCTAATTTTTGTATTTTTAGTAGAAATGGGGTTTCACCATGTTGGCCAGGGTGGTCTCGATCTCTTGACCTCGTGATCTGCCCACCTCGGCCTCCCAAAGTGACCTTTGTTTTTTAATAAGGAAATGTAAACAATCACCTTGTGTTTTTTGAGATAAGTGTTATGTCTGGTGTTGTTCCTGTCTTTTATTGTTCTTCTGTTTATTATGTATTTGAGTGTCCATCTTTCCATTTTCCTAACTTTTGTTGGAATGATATCTCTTTGTTGTTGTTCTCCATACCTACACAAAGTGATTTGGAATTTTAGCATCTGAGTTGTATTCTACTAGTGAGAGTCTTTATTATATACATTTTAAGCAAGAGTTTGAAAGTACCTTTTTAATTGTTAAAGTTACAATCATGGTGGAAGGGGAGGCAAACATATCCTTCTTCATAAGGCAGCAGGAGAGAGAAGTGCTGAGCAAAAGGGGGAAAAGCCCCTTATAAAACCATGAGATCTCATGAGAACTCATTATCATGAGAACAGCATGAGGGTAACCACCCCCATGATTCAGTTACCACCCACTGGGTCCCTCCCATGACGTGGGGATTATGGACCTACAATTTGAGATGAGATTTGGGTGGGGACATAGCCAAGCTGTAACACAATACGGCTGAGTATTATTCCTTTTTTATGGATATAACACAATTTGTTTATTCACCACTTAGTGGACATCCACCCAAAGTTTTGGACATAATAAATAAAAATGTTATGAAAATTTATGTTCAAGCCATTGTGTGTACAAAGTTTTGAAATTGATGATTCATATAGCAAGTGTATATTTAACTTTGTGAGATACTGCCAAACTTTTTCAAAGGGGTTTTCAGTTTTGTATTCCCAACAGCAGTATATGAAAGCTCTATTTCTTCTTGAGTGAGCCGTGATAGTGTGTGTCTTTCAAGAGATTTCATGTAAGTTGTAGGCTATCAGAAAAGCTCCTGGCCCCTGTTAGCATCTCTGCAGCCATTGTGCCTACAGTGGATGCAGCTCCTAGCATAAAGAGTGACTTCTGATGAGAAGGCAGAAGTAGAATTATTGGCTTCAAACAAAGTCCCATAGGGAAGCTAGGCGGTTTTGGAAGCTTCTCCTTTGGAGTGAACAGTCCCTTTTTCTTAGTCCCTGCCTGGCAGGGTCTAAGGCTTTCCTCAGGTGTGGTGAGAGTGTGAGCAGGGGCTCTAAAAATCTGACATAGAAGGAGGGTCTCTTCCAGGTGTAGAGGGGATAGGCCAGTGGCAAGCTTTCCTCCTTATTCTTAAAATGCTGTCTTCCTAGAATCCAAAATTTCAAACATGTAGGTGAGACTCTCTCCTTATTTTTCAGTAATGTCAACAAGATTTTATTTTACACTAATTAAATGGCCTCAGGGAGAGAATTAAGAAGGAAGACAACCCATGATATAATTTTATCACCATCTTTCTAGAATTCTGTCATTTTTACCTCTATTATCTATCACTGCATAACCAGTTACCCAAAATGTAGCAGATGAAAACACCAAAATTTATTATCTCCCTTGGGTCAGGAATCCAGGTACTGCTCAGTATCTTTCACAAGGTTCCAATCACGGTGTTGGCTAGGCTACAGTCATCTGGAGGCTCAAATGAGGAAGGATCTTGTTCCATGCTCACCCACTTGGCTATTTGCAGGTCCCAGAAGATCTGTGTCCAAGCTTGTTTATGTGGTTATTGGCAAGCCTCAGTTCCTTGTCATGTGGACCTGTCCACAGGGTTGCTTCACAACATGACAAATGGCTTTCCCTAGAGAAGGTGAGAGAGCAAGCATCCCCGATGTAAACCACTGTCTTTTCATTGCCTCATTTTGAAAGTGATATCCACCAGATATGTTGTACTCTATTCACTAGGAACAAGTCAGTAAATCAACCCACATTAAAGGAATGAGGATTACACAAGGGTGTGAATATCAGGAGATGGGTATCATGTACCTTATAAGTTAATTGTTTGTCCTCCAGTGTCTTAGTTTAGGTTTGCTCAGAAGCAGATCCTGAAGAAAGGATTCAATTGCAAATAGCTTTTCTTGGGAGATGATCCCAGGAAACTCTGACAGCAAATGGAGAAGTGAGCTGGGAAAGATAAGGAAGCCCATTAAGGGAATATTTTCTTTTCTCTTTTTTTTTTGAGACAGGATCTTATTCTGTGACCCAGGCTGGAGTGCAGTGGCCCAACCTTGGCTCACTGCAACCTCCACCTCCTAGGCTTAAGTGATCTTCCTATTTCAGCCTCCCAAGTAGCTGGGACTACAGGCACACACCACCATGCCAAGCTAATTTGTTTTTTTATTTTTTGTAGAGACAGGGTCCCACTAAGTTGCCCAAGCTTGTCCTGAACTCCTGGGCTCAAGCAATCCTCCCATCCTGGCCTCCCAAAGTGCTGGGCTTACAAGTATGAGCCACTATGACTGGCCTAAGGGAATATTTTCAAACCAGATACTATTCTGGGCAATTATAAGCTCAATCCTGCTGGGGAACTCTGGAAAACGGTGCAGAACACACCACAGTGTTCTCCCAAACAATGAGTGAGGAAGTTGTGGGATTTATCTACCAACTGTCTATCTATCATTGATTGAGGGCTGCTTTGGGGAACAGTAATTCTGTGGCACTTCTGCTTGTCCTGCATATGCTAAGAGTATACTCTCCCACCCCTAACCTGCCACCCCCAATCCTTTCTTTCTATGGAGGTAAATGCTGAAAGGATATTGATGGGACACCAACAATGTCTGCTGTACCCAACTAGAATGCAAGCATCACAAAGGGAAGAACCATATTTTCATCATTTCCTCTACAGTGCATCAGCATTATCTAGCGTATTACCTAAAACACATTGTTGCTCAAGTATTTGTTGAAAGAATGCAAGTTGCTGCTGATGGCACCATGAAGGAACTCAGTGTAGTGAGGACACAGACTTGCACACCACTAACTACAAGACAGCAGGATAAGTGCTATCCTGTAGGTGTTCATGGGGTGCTATCAGAGTCTAGGGCAGCAACTCTGCTAGCAGCTGGAGAAGAGGCTAAGGAAGGTTTCACACAATAGCAGATGTGTGTGCTAAGTCTTGAAAAATGAGTAGGATTTTGTGATAGGATTTTATTGGTCAGATAATACATGAAGCAGTGCAGGAAGAAAAAAATGCGTGGCAGAGTCATTTGTCATTTACAAAAAGAGAGCATAGGCACTCTGGATTCTCTTGCTCTCAACCTTGTGCTTCCTCTACTAGAGAAGTTTCATGCAGCTGAGGCTCTTGCTGCTGTTTCTGGACAGCCATCTTGTCCATGAAGTAATCATCAGCTTGATAGTCTAAACATGCATGAGTTCACTCTCCTCTTTCCTTCCCAGCAGGCACGCACACAACACAGTGGTTTCAAGTCCTTTTGGCAAAGATAATCTTTTCTTGATCTTTGAAAAGGCAGGTAAAATATATATATACACATATAACAAATATTTTCTTTATGTATTTACTGTTTGTAGGAAGTCTAACCCTAATCCAGCATTTATTAAAACAAGACAGGATTTATTAAATTGGTTCAAGTTTATCAAATATGTACAGATCTTTACATAAATTAATTTGCTTGTTAAATATTTGTAAAATTTATTAAGACTTTGGAGAAACTTAAATACCTGAGCTTCCCAGTTTAATTTGGCTTGATTTTATTTTTTTATTAGCTAAGGGACCGATGAGGCTTTAAAGTACAGACATAGGACTCTGGATGGTCAGGTAAGAGAGGGCCAGAGAGCAGGTGTCACCAGCTGGGACCTGACAGGTAGGCAAAGAAAGGTGATGTTTGAGTACTTTTGGGTGAACCTCTCTGTTCATCAAGATACTATATACAAGAACAGAAGCTACTGTGTTCATTAAGCCTGGTGGTGTTGGGGACAGTGGGACATGCCCATTGTGTGATGACATCATAAGAGACCATGTCAGTTTGGAGCTGGAGCCATAGACTCCTTTCTTCCTGCTCATTAATTAAACAATTTATTGAGCTGCTGCCATGTACCAGGCATGGGCCCGTGGGCTGGAATACAAGGTAGTCAAGACATGGGCCAAGCTTACGAAGAGTGAGAGATATAGGCCTATATATAAAAGTTTCAGATTCTGTGTTTAAACCCTGTCTTCACCATTTACAGCTCTCTGGCCTTGAAATTAGATAATTATGTAGAACTGTTGGAAGTTCTAAGGTATAAGAGAACATCTGGCTGAGTGGTCATCCCTGCCTTCTAGCTACATCTGGTCAATCAGTCTTGAAATTTACAGCACCTTGAACACCTGAACATCTTTTGGGCCCATCTACTTTGATCCATCACCACTGCTTCCACCTGGTCTGAGCCACTGCTGTCTCTCCTTAGAATAACTACAATAGGCCAGGCATGGTGGTGGCTCATGCCTGTAATCCTAGCAGTTTGGGAGGCCAAGGCGGGTAGATCACTTGAGTTCAGGAATTTGAGAGCAACCTGGGCAACATGGCGAATCTCTGTCTCTACAAAAAAATTAGCTGGGTGTGGTGGCCCACGTTGGTAGTCCCAGCTACCTGGGGGGCTGAGGTAGGAAAATTGCTTGAGTCCAGGAGGTTGAGGCTGCAGTGAGCCCAGATCATACTACTGCACTGCAGCCTGGGTGACAAAGTGAGACCCTGTCTCAATAAATAAATAAAAACTAACTACAATAGTTTTCTCCATGGTCTTCCCAAACTCATTTTTGTTGCCTTCCAATCCATTCTTAAAATAGCAGCCTGAGTGATTTTTTTTTTTTTAGGCCCAAGAATGATCATGCCATTTCTTAGCTTACAACTCTTCAATTCCTTCTCAATCCTCTTAGGACAAAATCCTACAAGGCCCTGCTCAGTATGAGCCCCTACAGGGGGGCATAGTGGTTAATGCATCTGGAATCAGGCTGCGTGGGTTTAAATCCTGGCTCTGCTACTTTGTTCAAGGGGGTCCTGGGTAAGAGATGTATCCTCTCTGGGCTCCCAGTTTCTTCATGAGTCATATGGGGATGCTCAGGGTATCTAAGGTTATTGATTCCGTGAGACGAATCACCTAGAGCAAAGCACCTAGAATTGTATCAGGAATGTGGTAAGAATGTGACGTTATTATTATTATTATTATTATTACCTTTCCTACCTTATCTACACATGCTTGCCTTCCCTCCATTCCTTCTCCTGCCCTTCTCCATCTAGCCTCTGGCTATTGGTCTTTGGTGATGCTGTCTCTAATACTATCTCCCTCCCCACTCCTTTGATTACATTCTATTAATCCTTAGGTTTCCATTTAAGAATTATGTACTCCAGGTGGCCTTCTTGATTCCTTCCCTAGACCAGTTTCTCTCTGTGTATGCTCTTAGCACCTGTATCTTTCTTCTATAACACTCTTCACACTATGGTCACCTAAACAATCCCTATCTTCCTGGCAAGAGCCAAGCTCCCTAAGTCAGGGGTGCCATGCAGCTGTTCACCATCATTCACGATCCTTAGCTCATGCATAGTGCCTGGCATGTAGCTGGCAATGGATGGCTGTATTAACAACACAATGTAGCTGAACTGTCTACAACATAGTGTATGTAACATGCTACAACAGGATCATTATAAACTATTATGGGAACACAAGTATTTGCCTCCTAGAGGTTCAGCTATGTCCAAAAAAGCGAAAAGCATCCTGCTGGGAGTTACTGACAGATATCCAACACTTCTCCTAGGCTTCCCACTGGCAGGAGGTGGTAGCAGGGTTTTATTTGGTAGCGTTGGTGGGCTGTCTGTCATAGCGTCTGTTTCTTCATGCCCAGCAGATTTTGGCAACTCTGAGACTAAAGAGTGGAATTTCACAAGAAAATAAAGGACCCAAATGTCCTCTAGAGTAGACTGACCCTAAACCCCAGGGAACTGAAGCAGTAAATATCCAAATTGCTAAGCACCTGGACGTTGTGGTTGGTGTCTGAACTCTGAGAATATTTCATTTCCTGCAAAGTTGCAACTAAAAAGTAATTCTGGCATTGGGAATCCCGTTTGTCCCAAGTTGACATAAGATCTTTCCAAAGATTCCAATCTTTATTGGAAATGGTTGAGTTTGGCTGTGGCTGCTAACACTTTACTCACCTTAGAGCTCTCTGCCTTGTGAACTGTCCAAATAAATTGGTAAGCAAATACATACTCTAGAAAAGTGTAACACTGGAGTGTATCTTTTGGTGGTTCATATAATTGTCCCCAAATTAAATCTGAAGTAAAGATCAGATGGGTTTATGTTCTCTTTTCCCCTTAACATGATCACGCCTGTTATAATGCTATTTGCAAGAAGGTATTAGAGGATGTGGAAGTTTATGCTTTTAGGGATCCTGAGCCCTAGTCGGGGAGCTGGAACATACATACATGCAAGAAAAAAAATCTCAAGAAGTCCCTTGGTAGAATAATGCAGTGGGAATTAAGCTTCCTAATTTGGCAGGACATGTCAGAGGGAGTGATCAGACCTGAGTACAGTTGCTTAAGGAGAGCTGCTGGGAAGAGGCAGAATTTTGAGCGTCTTTCTGGGTATGAAGAGTTGGTACCCTAGGTGTGAAGGAGATTCCCAGAGAGGGCCCAGGTGGGCTAGATGGGAAGTGAATGGCAGGAAAGCCGGTAGGAGGGAGTATCCAATGGGAGTGGGGGTTGTGGTGCAGGGACATAACGCTTAGGAATCATGCAAGCTGGGTTTGTGGATGATATCAGAGATTTAAGAATGGAAAGGGCTTATTTTCCTCTGGGCCTTTTCATTCAATAAGCATTTATTGAGCGTCTACTTTATTCCAGACCATAAAAGAGATGCCAAAGATACAAAGAGCATAACACACCATCCTCACTTCGGAGGAGCTCACAGTTGAATGAGAGAGACATAGGAACAAAATATTACACCACAGTCTGCTGCAGCCTAGGATATAGCATGTGCAGTGGCAACTCAGGGAGGCAGGGACTCAGAAACAACTTCATAGAGTAGGTGATGTGGCTGAAAGATGCATAGTTATCCCAGGCATAGAAAGGCATGTCAGGCAAAAAATAAAGGTATCTCAGTGGCTTAGAATTCTGAATGAGCCTAATATGTTCAATGGAAAAAGCAAGAAGTTTGGCATTGCTGGAGCTTTCAGGGCAAAATGGAAGTTATTTGGACATAAAGGTGGAGAAGAAGTTTTGGAGCCAGATGGAGACACTCAGCCTCTATGCTGTAGGCAGAGGGGCTGGTGGGAGATCTCAACAAGGAAGCAACATGATCACGTTTATTTCCAGGATAAGAGTTCTGGAAATGCTGTGAAGGATGGAGGGAAATCAGACAAAACCCAGGACAAAGACTGCAGTTAGTCTCTTAGTTAGGGGTTTGTGACAATCCTGGTAACAGAGTAACAGTGGGCTTGGAATGAGCTGGGCAGTGAGGATGGAGAAGGGCTTATTTCTAAAGACCCATTGGGTGTGCTTTCTGCTTTTTCCAGAAGAAGCTCTTTCACTTCTATTTCCATTAATGTCCTATTGAATGAAAACTCAGGTCCCTTTCCTTCAACCTTCACCCCTCTTTCCCCTACGGACATTGAAAGTGGCTTAATATGGCAACACATACAATGAATCCCACTCAGTGGTAAAGCAGAGCTGAGGTGGGCTCTCAGAGGTGCCGGCTGAAAAGTCCAACATTGTTTCATGCACATTTGACTTGCTAGGAGGGGCTCTTGGAGGCCAGTCTTTTCTGCTTCCCTCTTGACTCCGTATGAAGTGAGGCGGGCCTCTGTTTCCTCTGCTTGGACATACATTCACTCTCAGGCCCATTGTACCTGGGTGTCGGACAGTGGTTCGGCTTCCAGTGCAGCAGATGGCCCCTTCTAAAAAGGCCTGGAGTGCTCTGTGGTCATCAGAGGAAGGGGAGACATGTTGGCTGTTGGCTGCCTGGACATGGCCGCACTTTGCCTCCCTGGCTAGGATGTGTAGTTCAAGATGGCAGGACTGTGAGTGGTGCAGAAGTGCAGTGAAAGAATGAATTGCTCTCAAGGGCATCTGAAAAGCCGCTTGCTTTAAAGAGGATCTGAAAAGGTGGCAGCAGGTTTGCCTTTGTCTTTGGGATTGAGGAGGGGAGTGTTCTCTAGAGAGGGGAAGGTCGCAGAATGGCTCAGATAATGGCTGCATGGATAGGACCTCACCTTCTATTTCTCACCTTCACAGACTTTTCAGTTGGACTTGCTCATCACAAGCAAAGCAAAAGATCCTGGAAACATTGTCCCCACACTGCTCATGATGGGAACTGGAGCAGGATTGGTCTTGTTCTAGGGCATAGTTTGGAGCTGTGTCGTTTGAGGAGGAACTGAGATGCTCCCCTTGCCCACTCCAATGTTCACCTCCCAGGCCTGTTGTGGTTAGGCACTGAGGGCAGTTGTTAAAATGCTACTCTTATCTGGAACAAAATGTGTCTGTTATCTGACAAGGAGGCCCATTAATCTATCATCAGCCATCAGTGCCTCCCCATTAAGTAAGTTATTAGGCTGGTATAAACCAGGGGCCTGAAAGAAGGCTTTAATGGAGTGGCCAGGTGCAATGGTTCACACCTGTAATCCCAGTATTTTGGGAGGTTGAGGTGGGCAGATCCTTTGAGGCCAGGAGTTCAAGACCAGCCTGGCCAACACAGTGAAACCCCATCTCTACCTAAAATACAAAATTAGTCGGGCGTAGTAGTGTATACCTGTGATCCCAGCTACTAGGGAGGGTGAGGTGGGAGGATCACTTGAGCCCAGGAGGCAGAGATTGCAGTGAGCTGAGATTGTACCATTGCACTCCATCCTGGGCCACAGATCAAGACTGTGCCAAACAAACAAACAAGCAAACAAACAGGCTTTAATGGGGCACCTGAGTCAGGAGCAAGGCGTTGCCTTTGAAGAGGGTGGCTCCAGGTGAGACTCAGAGCTGGCAAGTAGGTGACTGTTTGTAGGGTAAACACAGCTGAGAGCATTAACTTAAGCATAGCCTTAGAATGACCCTGTATGGCAGACTCACCTGAATGTGTGTTCTGAGTTAGGAAATTTAAGAGTGGCCAACCCGGAGATTTGTTCCTTGTCCATAAGGAACATCTGAGTCCCCAGCCCATCCAGTGGAACAGGGGCTGAACAGGGGATTAAGTCTCCACGTTTTGGGGTGAATAAAAATTGCCAGGTGGAGGTTGTTAGGGGGAAGGTGTTAAATGGAAACACTATATATAAACTGCATGCTTTTTGCAAGTGACTGTGGCTTTCCTGCCCAGCCTGCCGCTACTGAACTGTATGTAAGGTGGTTCTTCTGTTCAGCCCACTGTCAGTGGGCTCCCTCCCCCGTATGTAAGCCCCCAGCAAAACTCCATTTCTTGTTTGCTGGCTCACAGCCTCTTCTTTGGCCTCTTAAAATAGGGGTTCAGCACGACACCATTGTGTGCATAGAGGAGGTACGGGGAGGAGAGCAAACAGACCCCAAAGTAAAACTTCATCTACTTCTGAATTTTGCCTAGACCCCACCCAGGTGGCCACAGGCATGGATTTGCAGTTGGGCTATCTGCATTGGAGCCCATCTGCTGCTTTTCCTTGGACAATGGCTGCCCGTTTAGGGTTGTGACCCAGGAGTCGCTGTGGTTATCAACTGCGAGAGCTCAAACGGACACATGAAAAGCAGCTTTGTTTAGCGTCCTTGACATAACTAACCACATATTAACAACAGAGCCTTGTGGTATAGAGGCTCCTGTTTGTTCAGAATCTTAATAGGTGGGCTTTGTGCACATGGATTTCTAATACTGCTTACCCTGTATTTTAAGTCAAAGAGGGTCTTTGTGTGAAGGATTCTCCACCTCCTTTTCCCTTTCTACAAAGGAGATAAGTGTTTTCTCTCACCTTTCGTGACTTACAAGCAGCTGAATAGCACTTGTGGTGTTTGAATGTCATATAATAGGCATTGTCACCAATAGAGAAATGTCCTTTTCCGTGTTTCTGAGTGCTTCTGTGCTTACTCTCCCTCTTACGTGTGAACTCTCTCTCCTTCTTTATAAACTGGCTGTGAACAATTTTGTCCCAATGTTATTTTAAAGCTTGTATGTCCTTGGAATGCTGTGTGGGAACTGCTGTTCCCCTGGGAGACCATTTTGTGTCCAGCTCCTTCAGCAGACCCCAGCCAGGCCTCCGCTGAGCATGTGATAGTTGGTTAGAGGGCTGCTCTGAGCTGGTTGATGTGATTTAAAAGTAGAGCCGCATTCTAGAAGTGAACTACTGTGAATAAAAGAAGACTCAAGGAAATGCGTGCTGCTGGTAGAGATCGTGGTGATGGTGCTTGTGATGTTGGAGGTCTAAAATGCAAGAGGAGACATTATTTGTAGTCAGTCACATCCTGTGTAATATGAGAGCCTGGTTCTGTAGGAACATAGGAACATCTGACTCCCTTTTCCATAAGGTTTGTATTGAAGTAGCTTCAGAAATGAAATTAGTGGCAGTTTGCGCTTAGTTATAGGAATATTCAGTTGCATGAAGCTTATGACTTTGGGTTCCTTATTAACGTCATAAAGTCAGAAATGGGATGGCTGGAAAGTTAAGTCAGGATCCATGAGCTTTCTATATTGGCCAAGTTGTGCAAAAAGAATTTTGGTTTAAAATGGTGTCTTCGTTCAAAACAGTGCCTGGCTAATAGGCTCTGATATAGCTCTCACCAAAGATCTACTGAAATATTTACACACATTAAAAGTAGAAAAGTAGACAACTAACGGCCAACGTTTGAAGTGAAGCTATACTGACCATAAAAAAGGACTGCACAGAAAAAGACAGACATTGTCTTGGCCACATGAAACAGAGATAATCGGGAAAATGGTAGGAACGTACTTAATGCTCTTCCCTTCCCCATGTCTCTGGAGCTTGACTATATATAAGTGCCACCCTAAAATGTAGATACTAGGGGAGTTGATATCTTCTCTTCTCCTACTGCTCCCCACACTCCATCATTTTACGACTAGTTGAAGTCAGAGCTGCCCTGCCAATAACTTCGTAGGAAACAGAATGAGAGATTGTGGAGGAGGCACATTGTATTGAAAGACCTCATAGGGAAAGCCCTGTAGGGAAATACAGAGAGCAAGTGTGTTCTAGAGAGAAGTGTTTGCTGGAAATCATGGCACACCATGTCCTACATTGTTTCAGAGGTTCAGAAAACTGGACAGGGATTTTATAGAGTAATGGTTCTTCAAGTGTGGTCCTGGACCAGCAGAGTCACCTTGGAACTTGTTAGAAATGCAAAAATCAGAAATCTGGGTATAGAGGCCGTCAATCTGTAGGTAAACAAGCCTTCCAAGTGTTTCTGATGCACCCTAAATGTGATAACCCTGTAGTATATGATGCAATGATAGGGAGTAGGAATTACATATGAAGTTATACACATTAGCCTGCGCCCCGGCTACAGAAATGGTTGGAGCTAGGTTGTCACACACTTGTAGAAAGGAACTAATGCAATCAAGTCATCATATCTTTTGACAGACTCTAAGGGCAGATATGGTTCACTTTGTTCAAGGACAAGTAAGTCCTATTAAACTACTGTGAAGAAAGGAAGATTCAAGGAAATGCATACTGCTAAGAATTATCAGTCAGATCCAGATTTAAAATTCAAAAAATTCTTCGACATTTTCAAAAAAGAACAATTCAACATGAATAAAAGCAAAGTCTGCAGGATGAGGTAAAAAGAAAAATGCAGAGAAATGGAAGGATAGAAAAAACCCTAAAATTTTAATAGCGGTACTTAGAAACAAAAGGAGGCAATGGAAAACTCTAAGTGGTACATTGGAAAGTCATATTGTTTTGAGAGACAAATGTTTAAATTGGAAAGTCATATTGTTTTGAGAGACAAATGTTTAAAAGTCTCTATAAGGATGCAGAAGGAGAAAAGGATGAAAAATATGAGCAAGAAAATGATCGAAGTGGATAACAGGATAACAGAGAATGGAGACCCAGAACATTAGTAATTGGTGCCTTTGAAGTAGAGGACAGAATAAATGGAAAGTAATAAAACCCAAGTGTATAAATATGTGATAAAAATTTTTTTGAACTGAAGCACTGAAATCTACAAGAGGTATATTGTAAAGGCTGACTATTCCAGATAAAACTAATGAAAAGAGAGCCACACATAGACATCCTGAAAAAAGAAGTAAATTTTAATGATAATTTTAAAATCCTTTAAAAATCACATAGATAAACTAGATTATCTACAAAGAAAAGCACTCTTGATTTAGACTTCTTAGCTACATTAAATTTCAGAAAGTAATGGAAAAGGATTTTGAAGGGGAATAGTTGTGATCAAGAATTTACAGCCCAGCCTTGTGGTCTTTGAGGTATAAAGGTAACAGAAAAACAGCTTCAAATACACAAGGTTTAGAAAATACACCACATAGGTGCATTTTGAAAGATTATTCAAAGATGTTCTACTGAGGGAGTCTTTAGAGAGCAACATTAAAAGTTCAATAAAAGTAAAAGGGAACACATAAGGTATTTATTGTGTGCCAGGCACTGTCCTAAGACACATTAATTGATTTAAACTTCACACAACATTATGAAGTGTGCTTTTCTAATATGCCACCCCCCCACCCCGGCTTTTTTTTCTTTTTTAAGATGGAGTCTCACTCTGTTGCCCAGGCTGGAGTGCAGTGGCACAATCTCAGCTCACTGCAACCTCTGCCTCCTGGGTTCAAGCGATTCTCCTGCCTCAGCCTCCTGAGTAGCTGGGATTACAGGTGCATGCCACCATACCTGGCTAATTTTTGTATTTTTAGTAGAGATGGGGTTTTACCATGTTGGCCAGGCTGGTCTCGAACTCCTGACTCAGGTGATCTGCCTGCCTTGGTCTCCCAAAGTGCTGGGATTACAGACATGAGCCACTGCACCTGGCCTTAATATGCCCATTTAACAGATGGGGAGCAGAAGGACAGAGAAGTAACTTACCTAAGGTCACACAAGCAGTATTTGAACTCAGGGAGTGTGGCATTAGAGTCATTCTCCTAATCATTATTCTCTACTACCTTTCTTTTATGAAAGGCTGATTGTAACTCCAAAATTAAGGAATAAATTACTTTTTAAATGCGTGATTATAAAAGTGAATACAAATGTCTTATTCTTAAAAGATATAAATACAAACATAATACAAAGTAATCATAATAATCTAGAGTTTAAAACTTGGATAATATAACCAAATACCAGGACAATTATTTTTAGTACTCTCTTAGAATTGTTTTCAGCATTAAAAAAAAATCACAACCCTTCCTTGGGTCCTACATTTCTGACCTTAAATATGAGGCGCTCAAAAGATACTTTTCATCTTTGAATCTGACAGTTAGGGAAATACACACTTTAGCACACTGTTGAAAAAAACATAAAGGTAACAGATACTAGAAATAAAAACTAGAGAAGTAAATGTGAAATATTTAACAAATATTAGAAAATAAAGACCAAAATGAGAAAACAAAAGAAAAAGCATAAGACAAAGCAAAAAATGTCAGACCAAATATCTCAGCACAAACAATAAATATAAATATGCTAAATCTACTTATTAAAACATAAAATGTCTCAGAATGGGTTTTAAAACAAAATATGCTTTGCAGGAGACATCTGTTAAAAAAAAAAAGTGACAGTATGGCTAAAAATGAGTGAATGGGCAAAGATATGTTAGGTGGATGCAAACGAACACAAAAACAAATGATCTTTAGTATTAAAACAGAGTGAAAGGCAGAGATCAAGAAAGCATAAGAAACTTACTTTCAGGCCGGGCATGGTGGCTCACTCCTGTAATTTTACACTTTGGGAGGCCGAGGTGGGTGAATCATTTGAGGTCAGGGGTTTGAGACCAGTCTGGCCAATATGGTGAAACCCTGTCTCTACTAAAAATACAAAAATTAGCTGAGTGTGGTGGTACGTGCCTATAATCCCAGCTACTCGTGAGGCTGAGGCAGAAGAATTGCTTGAACCCAGGAGGTGGAGGTCGTAGTAAGCCAAGATCACACCACTGCATTCCAGCCTGGGTGACAGAGTGAGACTCGGTCTAAGGGGGCGAAAAAAAAGAAAAGAAACTTACTATCAGTGGTGTGTTGGAGCTTGCTCCTGAGAACCAGTTAGTTGTGTCCATCTTGCCCCAACTCTGAGTGCAATGATCTTGTATGTACCAGTAACTTGGAAATTTACCACAGTGGAAGCATTTACACAAGGGTTGCAAATGCTACAAATCAGGGCTTTTCAATTATTTTCTTCAGAGCCAGTTTATCAGCAAACCACTTGTTACTGTATAATGATGAACAATAAGATTCACAAAGGACATATGCATTATATATTTCTATGCATCATGAACATTGTATTGAAATCTATAAAGTTGGAAATACCATAAATCAGCAGAGAAAAATAGTAATAATCAACTTCATTGTTTCTTCTTTTGACTGAATGAGTCATCAAACAATAAACATATAGAGGATTTGAATTATAAAGAATTTGGTTGATTTAATAAATTTTTTTTACTGAACACTGTATGCTATACAATATGTTCGTTCTTTTCCAGCATCCATACAACCTATATGCCTCAACTGAAAACCTCAACAAACTTCGCAGAGCATACATGGTACAGGCTGTTTTCTGTGACCATAAAGCAATAAAAAGTTAAAAGTTTAACTTAAGGAAAAAAAAAACCACTTGGAAATTTTCCCCAAACAACAAATAACAATTAAACTCCAACCAAACCTAAAATTAAGAAAATAACAACACAGTCTCCCTTAATAGCTTCTAAATCATATGAGGATATTACAATTTCAATTACATATAATTTAGAAAATAACAAGAACACTGCATATCCAAACACATTGGATGCAACCAAAGCAGTAACAGGATTAAAATTCATTGTCTTAAATGGTTTTAGTATTAAGAATTAATGAAAATAAATGAACAGTATTTTAGCTCAAGAAGTTAGAGTTAACGAAATAGTCCCAAAGAAAGCAGGTTGAGGGAATTAATTTGAAACAAATAAAAGAAATTAATAAATTCTCTAACAGTAAAAAGTAGTTAGTAAATAGTTCCAAAATCTAGGATTTTGAGAAAACCAAATATTTGTTAAGACTTGGAAAATATAATAAAGAAAAAGACACATTAATGTAGAAATCGGAATGAGATGTAACTAAATATGTAGAAAAAATTTAAAAAATTTAAGAAACTAGTTAAAATTCTGTGCTAATAATTATAAAAATTGTGTCAAGATATAACTAAATAAACTAATGACCAAAAAAGTTGGGAAAGTTTTCAAACAGTTAAGGGAAAAAAATAATGCTGAAGTCTTTTTATGTTGATTTCATGATCTGCCCACCTTGGCCTCCCAAAGTGCTGGGATTACAGGCATGAGCCACCATGCCCGGCCATAAGTGTGTTTTCTTTATATGCTGAAGATGCTTTTTTTTTTTGAGATGGAGTTTTGCTCTGTCACCCAGGCTGGATTGCAGTGGCATGATCTTGGCTCACTGCAACTTCCGCCTCCTGGGTTCAAGCGATTCTCCTGCCTCAGCCGCCCAAGTAGCTGGGATTACAGGCACCCGCCGCCACGCTCAGCTGATTTTTGTATTTTTAGTAGAGACAGAGTTTCACCATGTTGTCCAGGCCGGTCTTGAACTCGTGACCTCAGGTGATCCACCTGCCTCAGCCTCCCAAAGTGCTAGGATTATAAGCATGAGTCACTGTGCCCGGCCAGATTAATTCTTTTATATCAACATTCAGCATCATAAACAGTGTTGTAACACTGGACGAAGGCCCTTTAAAGATCATGATGCTTGTTCCCACTTCTGTTTTGTAATTGTTCTCTATTTGTAGAAAAAGCATAGAACAAGATAAAGAACTAGAGGTATACAACTGGAATGGAGTTGACAAAATGATCATCATATTCATGTCACTTGACTACAGAACTACGTTTCTGAGAATACATCACTAGGTGATTTCATCATTATGTGAATACCATGGAGCCCTGGCCCCCAACCTTTTTGGCACCAGGGACTGTTTTCATGGTAGACAATTTTTCCATGGTAGATGGGAGTGGTGGGGAAGTTGGGGGATGGTTTTGGGATGAAACTATTCCACCTCAGATCATCAGGCATAGTTAGAGTCTCATAATGAGTGCAACCTAGATCCCTCGCATGCGCAATTCACAATAGTGTTCTGTGCTCCTATGAGACTCTCAAGCCACTGCTGATCTCACAGGAGGTGGAGCTCAGGAGGTAATGCTGGCTCACTTGCTGCCCACCTCCTGCTGTACGGCCTGGTTTCTAACAGGACATGGACCGGTACTGGTCCATGCCCTTGGGGCTGGGGGGCCAGTGTGCTTACACAAACCTAGATGGTATAGTCTACTACACACCTAGTCTATATGCTATAGCCTATTGCTCCTAGACTACAAACCTGTACAGCATGTTACTGTATTGAAAAGTGTAGGCAGTTGTAACACAATGAAAAGTATTTGCATATTTAAACATAGAAAAAGTACAGTAAAAATACCACATAAGGGATAAAAAAAATGGCACACAAAAACACACATACCATAAATGGAGCTTGCAGGATTAAAGTTTCTCTGGGTGAGTTAGTGAGTAAATGTTGAGTGAATGTGAAGGCCTAGGACATTACACTACTATAGACTTTATAAGGACTATACACTTAGGCTAACTAAGTTTATGAAAAATATTTTTCTTTCAATAAATTACTCTTAACTTACTGTAACTTTTCAAAACTTTTAAATTTTTTACCTGTTTGACTCTTGTAATAACTTAGCCTAAAACACAAACATTATATGCTATACAATTTTTAAAAATATCCTTATTCTGTAAGTTTTTTCCTATTTTCTTTTTAACTTTTTAAACTTCTTTTTATTAAAAACTAAGACACAAACACACACATTAGTCTGGGCCTACACAAAGTCAGGATCACCAATATCACCGTCTTCATTTTGCCCCACTGGAGGGTCTTCAAGGGCAATAGCACTAATGGCGTGGCCATCTCCTAGGATTACAATGCCTTCATTTGGAATACCTTCCCAAGGACCTGCCTGAGGCTCTTCTATAGTTAACTTAAAAAAATTATATATAAGTAGAAGGAGTACACTTTAAAATAGTGATAAAAAGAATAGGACAGTAAATAAACAAGTAACATAGTTTATTATTATCAAGCATTATGTACCACACATAATTGTATATGCTAGACTTTTATATGACTGGCAACACAGTAGGTTTGTTTATACTGTTGTCACCACAAACATGTGAGTATTGGGGTTGTGCTATGACATTAGGACAGCTAAAGGTGATAGGAATTTTCCACCTCCATCATACTCTTACAGGGCCACTGTTATATATGTGATCCTTTGTTGACTGAAATGTCTTTATGTGGTGCGTGACTGCATTTTCAGGAGATATGATTATACATCTAAACATACGAACGATAAAGTAAAAATATTTTAGAATGAATTATGGGCTTTAGAAGGGTATCTATATGTAAAGCAAACAAATTATTTGCTTCTATATCCACCGCAGAATATACTAGAAAACAGAAAAAGTCCTATCAACAATAGCAGCAAAATTGATAAAATACCTAGCAATAAACTTATTGAAAGAAAACTATAAAGTATTGCTGAAAGGCTTAACCTGAGTGAATGGGTGAAAATAATCAATATTTAAAGATATCAATAGTCTATAGATTTAATTCTATTTCAATTAAAATTTCCAAGGGATTATATTTGAAACATAAAATGATTCTAAAGTTAACTCAATGATTACATATGAAATAATAATTTAGGATTTGGGGGAAAACTGAGTAAGACTAGGTTTGCTCTACAAGATATAAATGTATTACAATGGTTGAATAATTGAAATAATAATTGAAAGTTTGAATACATGAATGAATGACATCTTAAGTCATTTTGAGAAAAACAAAAGATTGCCTATAAATTGTGTTTTAAAAATTTGATTGCCATTTAAAGAAAAATTTATGTTCTCCCAATTCATTTCATAAACAAACTCCCAGATGGATTAATGGCTTAAAAGTAAAACATGCAAGTATTAGAAGCAAATATATATAAATGTTGACATAATCTCTGGTGTGAGGAAAGTATCACATGTTAAAAGGCATAAACCATTTACTTTTCTGGTACTTGTTTGGCACATAGTAGTCTTATAAAGAAAAAATGCCAGCCTGGCAAACATGGTGAAACCCCATCTCTACTAAAAATATAAAAATTAGGCATGGTGGTGAGCACACGTAATCCCAGCTACTTGGGAGGCTGAGGCATGAGAATTGCTTGAACCCAGGAGGCAGGGGCTGCAGTGAGCGAAGATTGCACCACTGCACTACAGCCTGGGCTACAGAGTGAGAGTCCATCAAAAAATAAAAAAATAAAAAAAAATTGTTGGATTTTAAAATAAATTTACAAAAACTACATACATTTATTAATTAGCAATATTTATGGTTAACAGAAAACTTGATTTAATCTATCTTAAATAGATACTGATTTATTTGTCTCAAGCAACATGCAATCTGCAAGTTTGTAGTCAAGCTTGCAGTGTGACTCAGGAAATGTGGATTCCCTCCATCCTTCCATTTCCTGTTCAGTGTAGAGCTCTGTCCTCCTAGAATTTACCTCATGGTTGCATAATTGTTGCTGTACCTCTAGGCTCATCTTCATTTTCCAGGCAGAAAGAGGGAAACAGGCAAAATACCTAAGAGGAGTGCTTGCTAGTTGAGTCTATCCCTTATTTTAAAAAATTCCCAGATTATTTCCCAGCAACTTTCATTAATATCTTATTGGCTGTAATGTGTTACATGACCACTCCTAGCTGCAAAAGAGTCTGGGAAAATGGTGCCTTCCATCCTCTATCTTAGAGTGAGACTGGGATGACAGATTGAGAATGGCTTTTTGATGTCCAATCCACAATAAACAAAATTGAAAGACAAGTAAATCAGGAAAAATATTTGTGTCATATAAGACAAAGATAATATCCTTAATAAAGAGCTTCTAGAAATCATTGAAAACCCAGTAAAAAATGATATAAATAGGACATTAATAAGATATAAAATGGACAATTACTTAATGAAATGTTTAGGATCTCCAGTAATCCACTAACTATAAATTAAAACAGATTATCACTTTTTATGTATCAAACAGTGACAAACTACTGTAAAAATTCAAAATAGGAGAGTTGGTTAAATAAATTATGGTCCATCTATAAATCAGGAAAACCATGTAGTCATTAAAAATACATTTTCCTAGATTACATGGAATATGTTTACAATATATTTTTAATATTAATATTTTCATGTGGCAAAATATGAAAAATCACTTTACAAAATAACATAAACCATGAGATTCCACTAAAAGTTAATAGAAGAAAGATGAAGAATATTTAGTGGTTATCTTTGGATGACAGAATTATGGATCAGTCTTTATTTTGTTCTGTTCTACTCATTTTCATTTTTTAAATATTCTATAATAAATTTGAATTACTTTGGTAATAAAGCCAATAAAATTATTATAATAAAAAGTATGGGTTGAAACTGGAACAGAAATAGAGAGCCAGGAAAGCATATGAAATTGAGGCTTATCAGAGTAGGCTTAATTCTGTCTATTCCCGTAATCAAGCAGCTATCTAGTTATGGTGTCTGCTTTCCTTTTTGCATATGCTCTATTTTCCTCTTTCTAAAAAGTGGCTTTTTTTTTTCTTTTGTATTCTCTATGTCTTTTCTTACTTCACATCCTTTTTTTTTTCTCTATGGCTGTTCCATCTCTTCTACTTTATTGTTGCAGCTCCTTTGTAATTTTGGTTTGCCATGCATGGTCCTTAACTCTACCTCTTGGCCTTGTAGTTTCACTTGCCACAGTGAGCTACGCAATTCTTTTCATGTTTCCTCAATTTGAATTCCTGGGAGTGAAAAATATACTTAGCCTAGTCAGTCTTTTCACAGCAAGCCATGGTAGAGATAGCTGATAACTTGTGGCTCTGTTGTCCTTAGGTCAGGTATCCACATTGATTTAATCAACACAATCTGGGTAGGCAGGAGTGATCATGTGGTGCCAAGCATGGTGACAAGGCATTCCCCTTCAGCAGGGGCTCTGGATAAGGTGCCTGTAGCAGTCACTGCTGTCTCTATGATTGACATATGTAGTACACTTCACCCCTTGCCTGTTCTCGCACTTACGCTTATTCTCACATTGTTCTATAAAAGATGTTCCTGCCTATTAACAGTTACTTATCACACATAAAGCCAAAAACACCCTCATTCTATTACTATATCTAGAGATTGGGGCATTGCAAAGTCTGCTTGCCAAAACTAAAACAAGAATCTTCCTGCAAGAGATTGAAAATATGAACAAACAGACAAATAAAAATTGATGACATCCAGCATTAGTGAGGATATGCAGAAACTGCCATCCTTGTATGGTGCCAGTACAAGTGTGAGCTGCTAAGACTTTCTGGAAAATAATCTCAAAGTATCTGTTAAAATTACAAAGTTTTATTGTAATCACCCCACTACTAGACTCTATTCTGTAGAAATAAATGTATCAGTATGAAAAATATGTACAAGGATATTTACATAGCATTGTTTATAATAAAAATCTGGAAGCAATCTGAATGTCCATCAAAAGGGGAATACATGAATACATCGTGATTTATGTAGACTCTTGTGAACTTATTAAATAGAATGAATTAGAGCTATACTTATATACAGAACGGTTTTCACATAATATTATGTTAAAAATGCCAGGCATATAAAATTATGATAATTTCTTTTAAGAATGTATCTTTTTGAACATAGAAAAATATAAACAGAGGTGGGTCCAAGATTCACTGCACATAACAGAAACATTTCTATCATAGTCAAGTAGTTAACTGATTATATTTCTTTCTTAGAGTTTTGTTTTTCTTTGAGTTTATAATTGCTTTTTTTGCATTGTCTGTCTTAATCTTATCCTTACAATTTTTTTTAACTTCTCAAGCATGATATCAAATATATGGAATTCCTTTTTTATTGTGATTCTTCCCTTCTGGTGTTCTGTTTCCTACTGTTTTATCCAGATGTATTGTTCTCTATGTGCCATAGTTGCTATTCTGGGCTTTACTTCACTTTTGGCTCATACCCAGTGTGTTCTAAATCCCAGGCCTTTCCCTTGTGTCACTCTTTTGTTTTGCTGGAGCACATCCTCAAGTAATTGCCTAGTACAGAGTGTGGGAGATAAACTTTTAGAGTCTGCACATCTGAAAATGTCACACTTACTTAACAGTTTGACTGGGCATTAAATTCAATTTCCCTCAGAATTTTGAAAAGTATTATCTTTTCTATTATTTTGTATCGTTTAGTGTTGCTTTTGGAAAATTTGATGCCAGTTTTGTTCTCATTTCTTTGTGGGCAACTTGATTTTTTTCCCTCTCTCTGGAAGCTTCTAGAATCTTCTAATCTTTAGAGATCTGCAAAAATGAGTATCTAACATAAAATTTCTTATTTAGGAAAGGAGGGGAGGTGCCCTTTTCCCGTTGTAACTTGTCTGGTATGATGCACAGTATCCATCTGCTTTGTGATCTTTACCTCATTCCTAATCCTATGAACCAGAGTTAGGGCCAAAGCCACTAAGTTCCCCACAACCCCCATCTAGGGCACCCAAGATCTGGGTCACTGGAGTCTATCAATGAAAGCCCAGTGTTTGTCACTTACCTAGCCTGTGGGGCTTCATATCCCTTCACCCTGTCACTGTGCAATATCCACTTCCACTTACCCCAAGTATCCCCTGAGATCCTATTCTGTGTTCCATGAATGCGCCTCACTCTCTCCAATTCAGGACTGATTCCAGCTATAGTCAGGCTCTTTCAGTTTCAGGAAAAAAAAAGAACCACCCAGACTACCGTGGGCAGAGGGAGGTGGGTAACTCTGAGGATTCTTGTGTGTTAGAACCGAATCTCTGGCCAAAGGACCTCTTGAATGTGTTATTTCTCTATCATAGGTCACACAACCTCTCTTTGATGGTGCCTGTGCTGCCTTAGAGCCAGATTGTCTGGATTCGAATCCCAGCCCTACCACATGCCAGCTATATGACCTTGGGCAAGCTGCTTAATCTCTCTGTGCCTCTGTTTTCTGATGTGTAAATTGGGGATAATAACAGAACTTCATGTTTTTGTTGTGAGGATTGAGTTAATACATGTGACAGATTGAGCACACTGGCTGGCACATTGTAAGTGCTCAATAGCAATATCTAACATGCCAGCATGTATACAGCATTTACCATGGGCCAGATGCTGTTAGAGGTGGAGGAACCAGCCCGAGGTAACACTGCTAGGAAAAGGACAGGCTGGGGTTCAGACCTGGGCAGGCTGCTGCCTGGGTTCACGCTCTTGACCACTTCACTCTACAGTTGTTTTGGTTTCTCTACCTCATATTTCCTACCTTCTATCTAACTGTGACTTGTTTTGATCATTCGTGGTCCTTATTCTACTTCATGGTTTCTCTCTTTATGCATGTTTTCTTCCTCTGGCTTCACTATCAACTGCCTGATTTTTCTTAAAGGGAGAGAGAGTGAGAGAGACACTCAGTTTCTGTTTTGTGTCAGGCCATCCTGTAGCTTATTGGCTGGCATCTGCATTTGTTTGTTGTCCTTGGATCAGGTGCCCACACTTCTATCCAGCTGGAGCCAGAGTGGGGTAGAGAGTTGCTACTTCAACAGTAACTGTGACTGGGGTAAATTCTCTCAGAAGGGGCTCTGAGGGCAAGATGGTACCATGCTTGATGGGGACCATCTTGTACTACAGTAAAGACTCTTGGCATTGCTGTCCTTTCTTCTGAAAATGAGTCTCCTACTTTTGTACCTGGTTTTGAATTGGTAAGGAACGAGACAAAGGAAATGGATTTTTTGCATGGAGGAATGGTGATAATGGTCTTTAAAATTTCAGGATGTGGTTGTGATGGAAACTAAATTTTAGGGCGACACCCATACCAGATGAGATTAGTTATTTGCAGAAGCAACACCATGTTTTAATAGATTGGAGATGCCATGATTGTCCAAACTGTCTCACTAAGTATCAGATTGTATTCTCAGAAAGACAGGTTTGATATTAAATAACAATCATTTAAAGTTCATTTAACTTTTCACTTAGTTACTCATTCAACTTCTATGGGTCACCCACCAGGTCTAGCAGAGGGTGGAAGATGACCCCTATGACTTGTGCAGGTGAGTCACTAAAAAAGGAGTGAGAAAATAAACACCTCTCTGTTTTTACTCAACCCAGTCAATCCAGGAGATAGAGAAAGAGACAGAGATGGAGGGAGATCTGAATATCGATGTATCAATGTCTGGTAATTATTCTTGACCATCAATATGATGATTCGTAATTAGCTAGCAAGTAATGTGGTTTTGATGCTATAACTCAACAACGATGTGGCCTTAGATCAGTCCCTTATATTTAAAAAGGAATAATAATTCCTGGGGGATTTTAGAAGAATTAGCGATAATAGATGTCTGGCTTGGTGCCTGAGTGCTATTACTTTTAGGCAGCATTTTCCCTGGAGTGGAAAGTGGCAATTCATCCCATTCCTTTTGCTCTTACTTTATGTTCATTAAGCAACTTTCTGACACATAATTTGCTCCTCTGAGGCAATTATTCCAGGAGAGAGTGTTCTGAATGACCAATGTGAATGATCCTGTAAGATGTATCTCCCCTAGTAAATTGATAAATCAATAAACGTATCAGCATTCTGGTTGGCAAATTAGGCTCCTGCTAATTTTGTTACATGAGTAACTTCCACAAGTACAACCTATTCCAAGTGAACAGGTTCAGTCACGTTTTAGGATCCCCACATTTGAGGACTGGAGTGGCAGCTAACACTTGCCAGGTACTGCCAACCCACAGGGCCAACCTGAGCACGCAACCTGCCTGGCTCTGGCACTCCTACCTGAAAAGGGACCATTGTGTTGGCAACGCAGGGTGGGGGGCTGAAACAGAGAGACCCTGGGAGCAGATGCCCAGGTTAGGCCTCTTGCAGTTGACCTGGTTAGAGGTAAAACTGGCCTGAACTAAGGTGATAGCAAGGGGCATGGAAAGAAGGAAAAGGACACGTGCAAAGAAAGTGGGGCAAATTGGAGATAGTTTAGAAGCATAACTTTATATAGTCTGAGATGATTCAGGTCAACCCTCTCATTTTTTTTTTTTTTTTTTTTTTTTTTTTTTTTTTTTTTTTTTTTTTTTTTTTTACCTGTGAAGCATGAAACTTATCAGGTGCCTGTGGTCCCATCCACCGCTCAGAGCCCTGGTGGACACACTGCATTGCTGGCCTCCTGAATGGTTGTATTACAGCATTGAGTGTTTTGATCAAACACATTGCACAATAGCTGTCTCAAGTATGCCCAGGCATGGCTTGAGCTATGGATACATATGCTGAGCGTATTAATCAAGTTTAATAGACCCCAATGTTTGAAACAATGCCTTAATTTTTTTTTTCAGAAACTGCACAGAAGTGCAGCATTGTACAGCAAATAAAAGTGTTGCTACAATGCCTGTAAATCAGAGCTTTAAACTATGTTTCAATTATCCTTCTATTATCCAGCTGGTATTTAAGCATGTTTATTATTCAAATCAGCAGCGAATGTGCTGCTGTTGTGTAAACAACTGTCAATTGCTGAAACAATGATTAGGAGGCACCATCCCTTTCAGGTGTACTTAGCAGTACTTACACCCCAGCCACTTGTATTTAAATATCATGTAAACACAATGCTTGAGTGACTACTTTCACTCCTGTTCCCAATGCCTCATGCCAATTCTATTACATTAAGAGGGAAATCTATTAAATTTTTCATTTATACACATCCGTACACTGTTTTTACCCATTGTATCATTAAGGCTTGGATTAATATAATAGATATGCTGAGAGATACAGTGTGCATTGAAAAAGCCTGTTCAAAATAAAAGCCAATTTCTCTGCATTATTTGGGGGTGTTGGAAGGCTTTTGTGAAAACAATGCAAAGAAAATGATTTTCTGAATAAAAAGCATGACATGGAGAAAAGAAAAATTTGGCCCCCAGAAAGAGCAATCTTGAACCTTTATTAGCTCCATTACCAATTCAGCACAGAAAAAAGTGGAGAGCCAGAAAATAGGACATTTGTAAAACGAAACTGTGTTGCTTTTGAAGGTTCTCTGCCATCAGCAGTAAGGGGGGTGTGTGTGTGTGTATGTGTGTGCTGGGACTGGAGTTTGTGGGTGATGGTTGCTGGGCAGAGCTTGAATTTGCTTCTAGGCTATGCTCCCAATAAATTTTTCCTTTTTTTCTTAAGCCTCAATTTCCACATATAACCCAGGAAGACAATATTTTAAGTACAATAGTTTTGTAAATAGTGACGAATCATTATCTGATCAAATGATTGACACCACCAGGGTTTTCGTGTTACCTGAGGTGTGTCTTTTGGGGGCTCAATAAATTGTTGTTGATTGGTCTCAGTTGCTAATCTGCAAATGATATCTACTGTGTTTCGCAGGTGGATGCTGGAGAGAAAAGGGTAATGGCAGGATCTTGACTTGAGATTAGAAATTCTAAGGCGGTGAATTCATGGATAGTGGCTTGAGAACTTAGTAGAACCTCCCAGGGCGGGTTGTAAAAAAGCTGTGCCTCATCCTTGGAGGTGATGTCATGATGTCCAAAATACTGCCTTCTAATTGATTTTGAAATACAACAAATTCCTAGTTCTTTAGAATCTATAATATGTAGGGTGACCATGTAATTTATCGCACAATTTGGGACATTTTGGTAGTAAGGTGTATTTAATAATTATGCTGGGACATCAGATGTAAACCAGCACTGTCCTGGGCAAGCCAGTACCTACGATCACCCTAAAATCATGTGGCTAAAGACCAAATCTGGGTATTGAGGCAAGGAAGGAGAATGAAAAACTAGCCCCTTGGGGTTCTGTCTTTACCTGTCTTTTGAGGTTGGTCATTGCTTTATCTTTAAAGAAAGATAGTTGATCCTTTTGTTTTCTTCTAAGAATTAGAATCCAGAAAGGCAAATAAATTCCACTTTTATAAAATACAATAAGTGGAAATTCATTCGTACGTATTAAATTAGTGAATGGTTGTTCAATTTTCAAAGTAATTATTCCATAATGAAAAGGCTTCCCTGACTCCTAGCTGGCAACCTGTTTTTGTATGGGATTTAATTTCTTCAAGGCTTGCTTAGAGGGTGTCTGTTGAACAAATGCGAAGTCTTTACACTTCACATAGCTTTAATTTCTTAGCAGCGACTTGGGCTCAGTCAATAGAGTCAAATAATAACTCTTGGAATGTACACATGTAGAATTGAACCAAGAAATGCCAATTCTTAGGTATCAAAGGGTAAGCAGTACCTTGATTAATACATTTTATAATGTTCTCCCCTGCAGCAGACACAAATTTTAATGCTAGCATATGAAAATAATTTTCGTGTGTTAGATAACCAGTTTTTATACCAGTATCCTGTGATTCTTGCAGCCATTTTTTATCTCTTTTATTATGTCCATAGATGTATCTCTTTTATTGAAGCACATGCTCTGAATTTCTTTTTCATTGAATGAAGATGAATGTCAGTAAGTTTATACATTTATCAAACAGCAAGATATCTGGTCTCTTTCCCATCTGGGCAGACTGATTCTCACAGCTCTGTCTCCAGTATCTTTGATTGCCTGTTTTCTAACAACTTCTTGGGTTCCTACCTACAATAGTGTGCTCATTTATTTACTGGAGGACTAATTGCTGAGGGGATGGTGGAAAAGCATCACTGTGCCTTTTGATGTAATGCACAGCAGCCAAGGTAGGGGCCTGTTTCAATGGCATGCTCTGTTGTCTCCTAAGCCCCAGGCATTACCTGTGCCTGTCCTTAAATAAGTTTTCCTCCATTATGTACTTGTAATTCCTGGTACCGATCACCAGATCCTGAGTACTTCCAGTAAGCCCTTCAGTGTCCCCAAATGCCTGACTTCTTTTATCCAAAAGTTAGATCCCCTTTTATCTTTGTCATTTAAGCTCATCTGATGGAGGTTAAGTACTGTGTAGTTTGTTTTTGTTGTTGATAAAACACTGATAGAGTTTCCATGGAGGTATACTCTATACTCCCTAACTTAATATTGTGAAACTCCAGGCAGGGTTTACTGGCCAAATCATAGGCTATAACCGGCTAGTTGTAAAAATAACTCCTTGATTTTGCAGCTACTGAGCAATATAAATTGTGACTGCCAATTATTCTGTGCCTGTCTCTTTAATGGGGCTTAGTGGCTCTGTGAGTCTGGTTTGATCCTGCACTCAGAGTTTCCAGTTCAAGTCCTGTTTTCTCCAGGAAACCATTTCACTGTTTGACTCTACCCAGATCCTCCCTGAATTCGTAGGAGCCACAGTTTGTCATGTCCAATTCTTTTACTTAACTGTATTCTACCATTATTTGATGCCGTTTTCCAGACTTTCCTTATACTATATAAGCCCTTATTTGTGTAGGGTGGGGATGCCTTTTTACTTCTGTGACTGCTTTGGTGCCTAGCCCAGGGCTGAAGTCATAGGGAATTAATAAACACTAATTGAGCCAATGAGTACTTATGGTGTGCAAAGATGGGTGCTTAGTACTGGGGGAAGGAAACAAATTCCCTTTCACCAGAGGGGTTTCCAAAATAAGAGAAATCTGAAAGAGAAGTGAGAAGAGACACCAGATTTTAAAGTCATCTAGCAGGACTTCAAAGGAATAATACAGAAAATGGAGCTCTGAGATGACATAACTCAAGAAAAATCTTGTTGTATAAGATTAGTAAATCTGTTATGAATTTTAAAATGTTGGGGAATGTCTTTTTTATTTCTTTTTAGAAATAGGAATGGTTCACTAGCCTGACACAAAGACCAAAAGCTGGGGGCACTGTTGTCCTGAAAGACTATGCAAGTGTGTGGAAGCTGTGTGCCTTTGGGAACCGGCTCTCTGAGGGCAGGGGAGATGGTGCCCCCATGGCCCTGCTCTGGCAAGCTGGGGCTGGCCATCCAGCAGCATTGTGGAGCAGCAGCCTGGGACGGCATTGACATTTTTGCAGATGGTGTTGATGGTGGAGGTGGGGAGAGGTGTCTTGTCAAGCCAACTTGTAAGTATCGCTTTGGAGTTCCCTGAAGCAAGTGGGGAGATGCTGATGTAGGGATGGGATTCCTTCACCCCTCTGCTCTGAATCCCCCAGCAGCCCTTTATTCATTTCAGAGAAATGGCCAAAGTCACAATAAGGCCAGTATAATCCAGACCCCTGGCACCCTTATGTCTTCACCTACTCTCCCTTCTCCAGCTACACAGATCTCCTTACTTTTCCTCCAATAAACTAGAGACTGTCCTGCCCATGCCTGGATTTCCTTCTGGTTCATACTTGTTTCTTCAAGCCTTTGTTTAAATGTCACCTTCTCCAAGGAGGTGTCCCTTCACTACTGTCCCTCCCCCGAGCATTCCTGATTCCCCTTCCCTGGCTCTATCATTTTCCAGGCACTTGTCACCTTCTAATATATTATATCATTTACTCATTTTTATGTTCAGTCTCTCCACTAACATAAGCTCCATAAATGGTACAGAGTTTTGCCCATTTGTTCTCTGATAGATTCCTGCAGCCAGAACACCACGCGCTATGTGTTTAGTAAGACTTTATTGAATGACTAAATGAGCATGAGGCCTTGACGAGATAGTGATAGTGATAGCAATAGTCAGCTTTTAATGTTACTCTGACTTCATTTGCACTTTTAGATGGTTATGCTTAGGGACATTCATTCACAATTGTAATGAGGCTCTATCTTCATTCCTGATTGATTTTTGAAGGGTCTGTCTTAAGACATCACTTAAAAATGTCCCTGTTCCTTGTGTCTTTGGAAATAATTTATGGTTTGCAAATCAACATTTAAATGCCCAAAGGAAGATCCTGACAAGGAACTTTAGAGTGAATATCTTTATTAAGAGAGAAAGCCTTCGGTAGCTTGTACAATTGCTGCCTCCACATGTGGAGCCAGATAAATCAACCTTTAGGGAAAAACATTCTTGCCCCAATTTGGGGTCTTTTATAAACTGAGAAGACTCAGCTCTTTCTGAGTGGCTGTAATAAAAGTCACACAGCTCTCCCAGCCTGCTACTTAAGAAGCTGTTAATGGCCATCTTATTAGCCCATTAGCAACTGCTTTAGCCCATTAGTCGACAGTTAAGTGGTACAAACTGCTGGAGTTCCAGCAGTATTAGGGTTGGTGGACTTCAGTGCTGCGATTCCATGCTTTGGCAAATTATCTAAGTGGGAAAGGGCAGACTTCCTTATACAGCATTTCCTTGTTATGAGGCACACCTCTGCTTCATTTTCTATCTGGGGTGAAATTTTTATGGCAGTCGTTTGAGAAGTAGTAGTGTTGTCCTTGTAAACTACAGAGACTCAACTGCCAAAGACCTGACCATTTACCATCTATCTCTAGTTGCCACCCAGCTACCCTGCCAGGACATAGGAATTAGTTCAAAACACTGGTGACAGAGGAGATGTGCCCAAACCTGGAGGGGTGGCCTCTGTGTCAGCTGGAAAAAGTCAGCTCACCTTGATTCTTTGATCTGTTTTGTACCTATGGTAGGAAGAATGACCCTCTTAAAGATGAACATGTCCTAATCCCTGGAACTTGTAAATATGTTATTTTACATGGCAAAAGGGACTTTATGGGTGAGACTGGTCTGAACTATCCTGGTGTGCCCAATGCCATCACAGGTTCTTAAATATGGAAGAGGGAGACAGAAGAGGAGGTCAGAGTGATGCAAAGTAATGAGACTTCCATGCTGTTGCTGACTTTGAAGATGAGCCAAGGAATGTGGCACCTCTGGAAGTGGGGAAGAGCAAGGGAAAGGATTTGTTCATAGAGCCTCCAGAAAGGAACTCAGCCCTGCTGACACCTTGCTGTTAGCCCATTGAGATCCATTTCTGACTTCTGACCTCCAGGGCTACAAGATAATAAATATGTGTTGTTTTAAGTACCACATTTGTGCTAGTTTGTTATATAAGCAGCAAGAGAAAATTAATATAGTACCCAAGGTGGTCAGGGGACTTTGTAGTAGAACTATTGAAGAAAGAGATAGCAGTTCCTTCCCTTAAGGGTTTAGGGTGGCAAAAAATAGGCACAAAAAGCAATGACTCTACAATAATTTTTGGAGAGCACACAAACTTTAGCTTTTACCCCAATCTAATCCCATTCTCAGGGATTGATTGCATTAGCAGGAGAGAAGAAACAAATACAAAAGCAAGCAAACAAACACAAACCCCAAACTTACGATTTGAGTGCCTGGCATGCACAGCATTTTAACAGAGGAGGATAAATGCATTTATACCTGAAATAACTTGAAACACAAAGATATATGGTCAAAAGCAACCATCACAAAAACAAGATAATATTGTACAAAGTGGAGAGGTGGTACAATGACACAAAGTAATACTGATATGCAGATTTATCAGTGAACACGCATCATTCCAGCCATCTTAATAGCCATGAATAGAATAGATTCTGTGATGAAATCTTGCGCTGGAGTGCTCACGTACATTGCCAAGTGCTGTGTCTCCATGTTGCTTGTGGTTTGTTGATTGTTCTCTGCCAGCACATCCTTTTAATTAGTCCTTTGCTGTTTCAACAGTTTTCTCATTTCCAGTCATTCTTCTGATTCTTCACTGTTCTCAGAATGCCTTTGACATTTCCTGGTTTATTTTGGTCTTAGACTATTTTGACAAATTCTAAAGTGTCTCATTTTAATATCTTTGTGACTTCTCAGCATTCTTACACCTAATTCACAAACTTAAAATCAAATTTTTAGCCTTTGATAAATAAATGCTGAGGAAGGCATATATTTTTTTTTTATTATACTTTAAGGTACATGTGCACAACGTGCAGGTTTGTAACATAGGTATACATGTGCCATGTTGGTGTGCTGTACCCATTAAGTCATCATTTAACATTAGGTATATCTCCTAATGCTATCCCTCCCCCCTCCCCCCACCCCACAACAGGCCCCAGTGTGTGATGTTCCCCTTCCTCTCTCCATGTGTTCTCATTGTTCAATTCCCACCTATGAGTGAGAACATGTGGTGTTTGTTTTTTTGTCCTTGCGATAGTTTGCTGAGAGTGATGGTTTCCAGCTTCATCCATGTCCCTACAAAGGACATGAACTCATCATTTTTTATGGCTTCATAGTATTCCATGGCGTATATGTGCCATATTTTCTTAATCCAGTCTATCATTGTTGGACATTTGGGTTGGTTCCAAGTCTTTGCTATTGTGAATAGTGCCGCAATAAACATATGTGTGCATATGTCTTTATAGCAGCATGTTTTATAATCCTCTGGGTATATACCCAGTAATGGGATGGCTGGGTCAAATGGTATTTCTAGTTCTAGATCCCTGAGGAATCGCCACACTGACTTCCACAATGGTTGAAGTAGTTTACAGTCCCACCAACAGTGTAAAAGTGTTCCTGTTTCTCCACATCCTCTCCAGCACCTGTTGTTTCCTGACTTTTTAATGATTGCCATTCTAACTGGTGTGGGATGGTATCTCATTGTGGTTTTGATTTGCATTTCTCTGATGGCCAGTGATGATGAGCATTTTTTCATGTGTCTTTTGTCTGCATAAATGTCTTCTTTTGAGAAGTGTCTGTTCATATCCTTTGCCCACTTGTTGATGGGGTTGTTTGTTTTTTTCTTGTAAATTAGTTTGAGTTCATTGTAGATTCTGGACATTAGCCCTTTGTCAGATGAGTAGATTGCAGAAATTTTCTCCCATTCTGTAGGTTGCCTGTTCACTCTGATGGTAGTTTCTTTTGCTGTGCAGAAGCTCTTTAGTTTAATGAGATCCCATTTGTCAATTTTGGCTTTTGTTGCCATTGCTGTTGGTGTTTTAGACATGAAGTTGTTGCCCATGCCTATGTCCTGAATGGTATTGCCTAGGTTTTCTTCTAGGGTTTTTACGGTTTTAGGTCTAACATTTAAGTCTTTAATCCATCTTGAATTAATTTTTGTATAAGGTGTAAGGAAGGGATCCAGTTTCAGCTTTCTACATCTGGCTAGCCAGTTTTCCCAGCACCATTTATTAAATAGGGAATCCTTTCTCCATTGCTTGTTTTTGTCAGGTTTGTCAAAGATCAGATAGTTGTAGATATGTGGCATTATTTCTGAGGGCTCTGTTCTGTTCCATTGGTCTATATCTCTGTTTTGGTACCAGTACCATGCTGTTTTGGTTACTGTAGCCTTGTAGTATAGTTTGAAGTCAGGTAGTGTGATGCCTCTAGCTTTGTTCTTTTGGCTTAGGATTGACTTGGCGATGCGGGCTCTTTTTTGGTTCCATATGAACTTTAAAGTAGTTTTTTCCAATTCTGTGAAGAAAGTCACTGGTAGCTTGATGGGGATGGCATTGAATCTATAAATTACCTTGGGCAGTATGGGCATTTTCACGATATTGATTCTTCTTACCCATGAGCATGGAATGTTCTTCCATTTGTTTGTATCCTCTTTTATTTCGTTGAGCAGTGGTTTGTAGTTCTCCTTGAAGAGGTCCTTCACATCCCTTGTAAGTTGGATTCTTAGGTATTTTATTCTCTTTGAAGCAATTGTGAATGGGAGTTCACTCATGATTTGGCTCTCTGCTTGTCTGTTATTGGTGTATAAGAATGCTTGTGATTTTTGTACATTGATTTTGTATCCTGAGACTTTGCTGAAGTTGCCTATCAGCTTAAGGAGATTTTTGGCTGAGACAATGGGGTTTTCTAGGTATACAATCATATCATCTGCAAACAGGGACAATTTGACTTCCTCTTTTCCTAATTGAATACCCTTTATTGCCTTCTTCTGCCTGATTGCCCTGGCCAGAACTTCCAACACTATGTTGAATAGGAGTGGTGAGAGAGCGCATCCCTGTCTTGTGCCAGTTTTCAAAGGGAATGCTTCCAGTTTTTGCACATTCAGTATGATATTGGCTGTGGGTTTGTCATAAATAGCTCTTATTATTTTGAGATACGTCCCATCAATACCTAATTTATTGAGAGTTTTTAGCATGAAGGGTTGTTGAATTTTGTCAAAGGGCTTTTCTGCATCTATTGGGATAATCGTGTGTTTTTTGTCGTTGGTTCTGTTTATATGCTGGATTACATTTATTGATTTGTGTATATTGAACCAGCCTTGCATCCCAGGGATGAAGCCCACTTGATCATGGTGGATAAGCTTTTTGATGTGCTGCTGGATTCTGTTTGCCAGTATTTTATTGAGGATTTTTGCATTGATGTTCATCAGGGATATTGGTCTAAAATTCTCTGTTTTTGTTGTGTCTCTGCCAGGCTTTGGTATCAGGATGGTGCTGGCCTCATAAAATGAGTTAGGGAGGATTCCCTCTTTTTCTATTGATTGGAATAGTTTCAGAAGGAATGGTACCAGCTCCTCCTTGTACCTGTGGTAGAATTCGGCTGTGAATCCATCTGGTCCTGGACTTTTTTGGTTGGTAAACTATTAATTATTGCCTCAATTTCAGAGCCTGTTATTGGTCTATTCAGAGATTCAACTTCTTCCTGGTTTAGTCTTGGGAGGGTGTATGTGTCAAGGAATTTATCCATTTCTTCTAGATTTTCTAGTTTATTTGCGTAGAGATGTTTATAGTATTCTCTGATGGTAGTTTTTATTTCTGTGGGATTGGTGGTGATATCCCCTTTATCATTTTTTATTGTGTCTATTTGATTCTTCTCTCTTTTCTTCTTTATTAGTCTTGCTAGCGGTCTATCAATTTTGTTGATCTTTTCAAAAAACCAGCTCCTGTATTCATTGATGTTTTGAAGGGTTTTTTGTGTCTCTATCTCCTTCAGTTCTGCTCTGATCTTAGTTATTTCTTGCCTTCTGCTAGCTTTTGAATGTGTTTGCTCTTGCTTCTCTAGTTCTTTTAATTGTGATGTTAAGGTGTCAATATTAGATCTTTCCTGCTTTCTCTTGTGGGCATTTAGTACTATAAATTTCCCTCTACACACTGCTTTAAATGTGTCCCAGAGATTCTGGTATGTTGTGTCTTTGTTCTTGTTGGTTTCAAAGAACATCTTTATTTCTGCCTTCATTTTGTTATGTACCCAGTAGTCATTCAGGAGCAGGTTGTTCAGTTTCCATGTAGTTGAGCAGTTTTGAGTGAGTTTCTTAATCCTGAGTTCTAGTTTGATTGCACTGTGGTCTGAGAGACAATTTGTTATAATTTCTATTCTTTTACATTTGCTGAGGAGTGCTTTACTTCCAACTATGTGGTCAATTTTGGAATAGGTGTGGTGTGGTGCTGAAAAGAATGTATATTCTGTTGATTAGAGGTGGAAAGTTCTGTTGATTTCTATTAGGTCCACTTGGTGCAGAGCTGAGTTCAATTCCTGGATATCCTTGTTAACTTTCTGTCTCGTTGATCTGTCTAATGTTGACAGTGGGGTATTAAAGTCTCTCATTATTATTGTGTGGGAGTCTAAGTCTCTTTGTAGGTCTGTAAGGACTTGCTTTATGAATCTGGGTGCTCCTGTATTGGGTGCATATATATTTAGAATAGTTAGCTCTTCTTGTTGAATTGATCCCTTTACCATTATGTAATGGCCTTCTTTGTGTCTTTTGATCTTTGTTGGTTTAAAGTCTGTTTTATCAGATACTAGGATTGCAACCCCAGAAAGGCATATATTTTTATAAGTAGTCTTTGGCATTGTAGTAAGTTCAAAACTGATCATAAGTACCTGACACTGCACATGTAAAAATTCCAGTTTTTAAAAAACTTCCAGAAAAGTCTATGTTGTCATAATGGGTTGAATGATGGCCCCCTAAAATATATGTCCTTGTTCCCCAGAACTTTTGACTATGACCTTACTTGGAAAAAGTCTTTGCAGATGTAATTAAGTTGAAGTTCTCAAGATGAGATCATCCTGGATTATCCAGTTGGTTCTAAATCCAATAACAATCATCTTCATAAGAGACAGCAGGGAAGACAGAGATGCCAAGCATTAGGCCATGTGAAGATGGAGGCAGAGATTACGGTGTTGCTGCCACAAGCCAAGGAACGCCTGATGCCACCAGAAGCTGGAAGAGGCAAGGAAGGATCCTCCCCTAGAGCCTTTGCAGGGAGCCCTGCCCTGCTGACACCTTGATTTCAGACTTTTGGCTTCCAGACTTTAAGATAATTAATTTGTTCTTTAAAGTTGCTGATGTTATGGTGATTTGTTATGGCAGCTACTCCAAACTAAAGATCATAAAACATTTAGTACCTACCTGTGACCTGTTAATGTTAACATTTATAAATTACTGGGCATGGTTTTTGTGAGATCACTGGACCACACTCATCAGCTGGAATAAGTGTATGGAAAACCTTGCCCAACTGAACCTTTCAAAAATACTCTTCAGTGTTATGCATATATAGATGGTAGATACTGATAAAGGAAATAGTGTGTTTTCACATATGTGTATCCATGTGGGGCCGTAGAATGGGGATGAGTTTATTTAGGAAAGGATGATTGTAGGTGAGTTCTGAGTGAGACCTGCACATCTACATCCCAGAGGGAGAAGAAGGGAAGGGATATCTCAGACGACCCATTCATTTTGTAAGAAAATTTAATTACTGGCTCCAGAAAGCATTTTCTCTGAATTTTATATAACAACTACATTCTCAGCAGATAGAGGGAGGTAGACCTTGGGGCAAGCAAGTGGGAAAAATAACCTATAAAGTGTATTCACAAAATATGACTGTTATTCCACCCTGGAACTTAATAGAAATCCTTTGACTGTTGTTCTGCAGTCAACAAGACTCATCTAATTGGTGACCATGGTAACAAAATCAGGTCATACGGAGGTTCATGCTGAGATCAAGCATATGTAGATCTCCTAGTTCAAATATACACAAAGATAAGAACCTGTTGGTAAGAGTCCGTAATGTTAGGTTGAGGATGGGCTCTCCCACACCGAGCTTATAAAACTGAGAAAATGGTCATTTGTTTGCAGTAGCCATACGTTTTGCAGAAAAGAAAGAGGTTTTTCAGATTCACTGGGGGGAAAAGATAATTCAGAAATGTGAGACCAGAATGAGTGCATAGATGTTGCTTCATAGATCTGTGTAATTTACTCCCTGGGGTTTGTAGTGTGTCTGACTTATATTTTAGACATAATTAAGTAATCAGCAGTGTACATTGTAAAATGAATGTTTAGGCTGCTTGAGGTTAAATTTTCACAGCCATAGCAGCTGCGTGGTACTAGAGACCACCCCTCCCCACAGCCAGATCCTCTCCCCTGCATACAGTCAGTTATTTAAAATCTGTGAATGGGACTAAAATTATTTCCACAGTCACCATTTTTCAGCAGATCTAAAGAGCAGCCACATGGTAACCACTGGATACTGGATGACTGCACTTCATGCTAGTGAGCATTGATTGTCAGCTCTGGCTCAGTAGCTGAAGTGACAATAACAATATCAATTGTAGCATAAATAATACTTTTATTTATGTGGGATCTCATATGAACTCCAGAAAAGTCTGTGAGCTAGGAGGTTTTTCCCACACTGCAGATGAGAATACTGAGGTAGTGAAAGGTTACAGTTTTGAGAGATCACACAGCTTCTGCCATTTAAATGTGGAATAAAGGATTAACATCTTTATCTTGAGCTATGTATGTAAGAGTCCAAACCAATGGTGGTTCTTATTATGTGTCCAAACTCTGTTCTATTCCGTTACCTGTCTCCTTCTTGCTCTTAATGACCCTGCCTCAGTGTATTAGTCCATTTTCACACTGCTGACAAAGACATGTCTGAGACTGGGTTTATAAAGAGAAGAGGTTTAATGGACTCACAGTTCCACATGGCTGGGGAGGCCTCACAATCATGGCGGAAGACAAAGGAAGAGCAAAGGGACTTCTTACATGGCAGTGGGCAAAAAGAGAGAATGAGAACCAAGCGAAAGGAGAAACCACTTATAAAACCATCAGATCTCATGAGACTTATTCACTACCTCAAGAACAGTAGCGGAAAACCACCCGCATGATTCAATTATCTCCCACCAGGTCCCTCCCACAACACGTGGGAATTATGGGAGCTACAATTCAAGATGAGATTTCAGTGGGGACACAGCCAAACCATGTCACTCAGTGACCCTTGGAGGGACACATGGGTAAGAAAGGGACTTAAAAACGGCTCTTCTCTTTCTTTCCTTTCTCCCTCCTTCTGTTCTTCCCTTCCCCTCCCTCCTTTCCTTCCTTTCTTCTTTTTATCAGACTTGACCCATACCCACTTTCCTTCCCTACCAAACCCATGAGAAGATAAGGCAAGAAGGAGGACAGGTAGTTGGTGAGGGTTGATTTAGAATGGTTGTCTACTTGCTCAAAGGAAGCACAAACCTAGGGATTCATTTAGGTTTACTGGTGGATTTTCAAAAAGAAGGATGTATACTCTCTTTCTTAAAACAAAATATAACAAACATTTATTTTTAATTTGTCAAATAAATAGTTGTTACAAAAAACATTCAAATGTTAGGGACACATAGTAAGAAAAACATAAAAGTCCTACCTCTCCATTCCTACTCCCCAGAGTTAACCATTATTAGCCATTTGATGTGTATAGTCTATACTTAGTGCATTGTATATAATATACAGAATATATGATATGAATACACATTTTAAAAGCAAATTATCCTCATTCTATATGCTCTGTTCTACAGTTTAGATTTTTTTTTAACTTAATGATGTATCTTTTCATATTAGTGCATGTAAGTCTACCTCATTATCTTTTAACAACTGAATACTACAGGCATACCTTGGAGATAGTGTGGGTTTGGGTCCAGACCACCACAATAAAGGAAATTACCACAATAAAGCAAGTCACATGAATTTTTTGGTTTCCCAGTGCACATAAAAGTTAATGTTTATACTATACTGTAGTCTATTAAGTATGTAATAGCATTGTCTAAAAATGCACAAACTTTAATTTAAAAAATACTTAAAATTGCTAATGATAATCTGAGCCTTCTGTGAGTCAATCTCTCTGCTTGTAGAGCGTCTTGCCTTGATGCTAATGGCTGCTGACTGATCAGGATGGTGATTGCTGACGGCTGGGGTGGCTGTGGCAACTTCGTAAAATAAGGTAATAAGGAAGTTTGCCACATCCATTGATTCTTCCTTTCACAAAAGATTTCTCTAGCAGGCAGTACTGTTTGATAGCATTTTGCCCACAGTAGAATATCTTTCAAAATAGGAGTCAGTCCTTTCAAATCCTGCCATGGCTTTACCAACTAAATTTATGTAATATTTTAAATTCTTGTTGTTATTTCAACAGTGTTCACACCATCTTCACCAGGAATAGATTTCATTTCAGGAAACCATTTTCTTTGCTCATCCATAAGAAGCAACTCCTCATTTATTCAAACTTTATCATAAAATTTTAGCAATTCGATCACTTCTTCAGGTTCTCTTCTAATTCTAGTCCTTTTGGTATTTCCACCACATCTGCAGTTACTTCCCCTACTGACGTTGGGAGTCCCTTAAAGTTATCCATGAAGGTTGGAATCGACTTCTTCCAAACACTTGTTAATGTTGATATTTTGACCTCCTCCTGTGAATCACAAACGTTCTTAATGGCATCTAGAATGATGAATCCTTTCCAGAACGTTTTCAATTTACTTTCCCCAGATTCATCAGAGGAATCACTATCTATGGCAGCCTTACAAAATGTATTTCTCAAATAATAAGACTTGAAAGTCAAATGACTTCTTGATTCATAGGCTGCAGAACTGATATTGTATTAGCAGACATGAAAACAACATTCATCTATTTGCACATCTCCATCAGAGCTCTTGAGTAACCAGATGTATTGCCAACAAGCAATAATATTTTGAAAAGACTCTGTTTTTTCCTGAGCAGTAGGTCTCAACAGTGGGCTTAAAATATTCAGTTAGGCCATGCTATAAACAGATGTGCTGTCATCTAGTCTTTGTTGTTCCACTGATAGAGGGCAGGCAGAGTAGATTTAGCATAATTCTTCCTTAAAGGTCCTAGGATTTTTAGAATGGTCAATGAGCATTGGCTTCCACTTAAAGTCACCAGCTGCATTAACCTCTAACAAGAGAGTCAGCCTGTGTTTTGAAGTTTTGAAGCCATATACTAACTTCTCTCTAGCTATGAAAGTCCTAGATAGGATCTTCTTCCAATAGAAGGCTGTCTCATGTACATTGAAAATCTCTTGTTTAGTGTAAATCACCTTCATCAGTGATTTATCCAGATCTCTTGGATAACTTGCCACAGCTTCTAACAACAGCACTTGCTGCTTCACCTTGCACTTTTATGTTATGGAGATGGCTGCTAGCTTCCAAATTTTCTTCTAGAGCTTCCTCACCTCTCTCAGCCTTCACAGAATTGAAGACAGTAGGACCTTTTTCTGTATCAAGCTTTGGCTTAAGAGAATATTTTGGCTGGTTTGCTCTGTCCAGACCATTAAAACTTTCTCCATATAAGCAAGGTGGCTATTTTGCTTTCTTATCGTTGATGTGTTTACTGGAATAGCACTTTTAATTTCCTTCAAGAATTATTCTTTTCATTCACAACTGGGCTAGCAGTTTGGTGAAAGAAACCTAGCTTTCAGTCTAGCTCAGCTTTTGACATGCCTTCCTCACTAAGCTTAATCATTTCTAGGTTTACTTTAAAGTGAGAAATACACAATTTTTCCTTTCACTTGAACAATTACAGGCCCTTTGTAGGGATATTAATTGGCCTAATTTCAATATTGTTGTGTTTAGGAAATGGAGAGTCCCAAGGAAAGGGAGAGAGATAGGGGAGCAGCTGGTCAGTGGAGTGGTCAGAACACACACAACTTTTATGGATTAAGTTCACTGTCTTATATGGGCACGGTTTGTGGTGCTGTAAAGCAATTACATTAGTAACATCAAAGATCACTGACCACAGATCACTGTAACAGCTATAATAATAATGAAAAAGTTAAAAATATTAGAATTACCAAAACAGGACACAGAGACATGAAATGAGCATATGCTGCTGAGAAAATGGCACCAATAGTTTCTTGATGCAGGGTTGCCACAGACCTTCACTTTCTAAAAAATACAATGTCTGCAAAGTGCAGTAAAATAAAATGGAGTATGCCTATAATACACAATCCACAGGGTTGTTGTAAAAATTAAATCAGGTAATACACAGAAAAGCTTAGCACTGTGCCCAGAACACAGGGTCAATAAATGTTTGCTGCTAATTTTGTTATTGTTGTTGTCATTGTTGTCCTTATGACCATTATTTTTTATTATTAGTTTCAAAGTTTAGTGGGGGTTACAGAAATTAATCAAATATAGGCACAGAAAGTGTAATTCAAACTGCTGTAAGTGGTAAGAAGCTCCATTAGCAGAAGTCACTTACAGTGCTTGAGAGTGAAAACCTGCACCCCAATCTAATCAGGGGATTGGAAAGGGTTTCACTGAGGAAAGGGCCTTGGTCGGAGCTGAGAACTGAGAGCTACTTCTTAGGCATTCACCAGGGAGTGGGGGTAAGACTGAGCGAGGCAGACACATGTTGCAGGCAGAGGAGACTGCTTGTCTAACACCCCTGAGACAAGTACAAAGTCACGGCGGGAGGCTGATCCCCCTGAAGATTGTCGGTGACTCCCAAAGAGCATAGGACAGAAAGAGGAAGCCCTGGGAGGCAGGAAAAAGCTGCAGTATGGTCCTATTATGTCAGAATGAGGTTGAGAAAAGACTTGGGAGAACCAGCTTTTCTGCCCATAGCAGGTTGATGGCTGCTGGAGATGCCCAACGTATCTCCACCATGATCTGGAACTCACAAGGCACTTGAGTGCCAGCAGAACCCAGGCATGCTGCCAGACCTGGGAAAAAATAGCATTGTGCATTTCCTTCCCTGCTCCTCACCATCACCCAGAAAGCAGAAGCCCTGTCTTACCCCAGCCCAGGCAGCTCCGTGGTGCTGTCTGACAAGGTCATATGGATCTCATCAGCCAGGTCTCCCACTCCCCCAAGAAGGAGCAGCCAGCCCCAGCCCCAGCCCCAGCCCAGGGGCCTGAGCCTTTGGCTCAGCAGGTCGACTAGCTTCACTTCTGAGAGAAGAACTGTGACCTGAGAAACAATACTTGAGACTTTCCTTCCAAGCTTCATCTAAAGCCCTTGGAGCCCCTTCTTCTGTCATTGAGGACCTATCTCTCTGGTGTGGAAAGTATGGGCTTCAGAGTCTCAAAAACCAAAGTACAAATTCTGTCTCTGCCATTTACTGTAAAGTCTCAGAATGCTGAGACTCAGTCTTCTCATCTGTAGAATGGAGTTAATACCACCTACTCACAGGACTATCCCAAGACGATAAAAGAGATCATGTGTGCAGAGCACTTCATGCAGTGCCTACCATTTGCACCTGGTGCCTATTCCTATGAAGCATGTCTATTCCTATAAAGTTGTTTGATCTACACAGGGCAAGATCTAATCACCTTGGAAAGGTAGAGCTAACAACCCCCACTTTGAGCCTCTCACAATTACTTCTCACTAAATTATCTCCTATATGACTAGCAATGTGGTCTTGGGTAAGTTACTTAACCACTTTTTGCCTTTTCTTATTTGCAAAATGTGGATAACAAATCCTATCCTACAGAGTCGTTAGGAGGAGTAAATGGCTTAACAGAGGTAAAGTGCCTGACACCCAGTAAATGTGATGATAATAAGGATGATTTTAACCTGAGCTAAAGATTCCTTTGGCTGCTATGAGGGCAAAGTGGAAATAGAAAAACTACTTAGAAGTGTATTGTAATAAACCAGGCAAAAGCTGGTGGCTTGAATCAGGATGAGAACACTGTAGGTGGAGAGAAGCACTTGGATTCTGGGTATGTTTTGAAGGTAGAGAGACAGTATTTACTGAAATATCAGCTGTGGGGGTGTAAGAGAAAGAGAGGAATTAAGGGTGACCCCAAAGTGCAAGGCGTAGCAATCAGAAGGATGGAGTTGCCATTTACTGACTAAGGTAAAGCAGACTTAGGGAGGAAATCAGGAGTTCTGATGTTATGGGCAATTAGATGTTCAATTAGTGATATCAAGTAGGTGGCTGTATGTAAAAGTCTGGAGTTTAAAGAGAGGTACCAGCTGGGGCTATAATACATTTGTATTTAAAGCCAGGAAACTTAGATAATCTTATCAGAGACTGGAGTGGATAAAGAGAAAAGGTCCCAAGGTAGCCTTCAGACTCTGCCATACTTAGAAGTCAGAAGGTGAAGAGAAATCCACCAAGAAAACAAAAATGAAGTAGCCACATGGTAGGAGGAGAATAAGGAGAAAACATTGTCTCAGGTTACAAGTGAAGCAAGGGTTTCATGGCAAAAGGAGTGATTATGATTGTCAGCCTTGGCAAATACAGGGCTGATGCCTGAGGATGATAACGACTGAGGACTGATGTCACCCTTGGACAATGTGTGGGGGCATTGGTTTCTTTGAAAGGGTTTTCTTCATTAGGGTGGTGGGGGGAAGCCTGAGTAGACTGGGTCCAAGAGAAAGCAAGAGGACAAAAAGTGGAAACAGCGAGTATAAATGACTTATTTAAAGAATTGTGCTGCTGATAGGGAAGAAAGGGTGGGGCTATTCTGAAGGAAGATGTGGGGTCCAGGGAGAGTCTTTGTTGATTTTTTAAAAATAGGAGATAATATGGCATGTTTGATTGCTGGCAAAAATAGTCCAGTAGAGCAAGAAAACTGCAGGAGAACAGAAGGATAATTCTAGGATCGATGACCTAAAATAAGGAATAGAGGAAAGCACAGGTTACTTGGGGGAAATGCAGGTAGATGTAAAGGTGTGATAGATTGAATGTTTACATATTCTCTTCCATTTGCAATATTTTCTTAGTGAACCAAGTTTATCACCAGAGAGTCCAGAGGGTTGTTGGAAGGTGGACAGATTTGAGCACATGTGATATTGTTGGTTGGGAGAGACAGAGAGTGCTGGATGAGGGAAGTGTAGTAGACAGGATTGCTGGGCACATTGAGGGCCCACTTGAGCTTGGTTAATCAAGAACTTAGAGTAAGGCAGTTAGCATGGTTGATGTTTCACCCCAGCTAGGTTCAGCTGTCTGGGTGAAGCATATGAGGGGAGGAGAGTTGAATTTAACTAGGGCTGGAATTTTGCCCAGCAAGCATAGCGGAGGGAGATTGGGTGTGAAAAATGAAGGTATGTGTGCTCAAAGAATAAAATCTGTTGGAAAGAATGATAGCTTAGAAATCATTCTGACACAGTGATCCAAAATCTGGGTTTCAGTCCTGATTCTACCACTAAAACTGTGTGAACCTAAGTCCTCTGCTCCCTGAGCCTCCATTTCCTCATCTATAAAGTGGGGATTGTAATCTACCTCATAGGACAGTTCGGGGGACAGGATGGATGTAAAGGCAATTTAGGAAATGGAGGCAAAACCTTTATTTGGAAACACTTTTATTAGCCCAATTTGTGTTACTGTTTGTTCTTAAGAATAATAAAAAATTGCATTTATTTAAAATAATACTTCAGATTTAAAAATATTTCTTTAATTTAGACTAGCAATCCTTCCACAATTGTATGATATCCTGAGGTTTTCTGGTACTGAGCCAATTCATTGGATGGCTTAATTCACATCTATTCACAGCCTCACCCCATTTGGCAGAAAGGGATGCCTTGGGCAAGTCATTGGAGAAAGAGTGGAAGGTGCCGTAAATATGAATAAGACTTGGTCCCAAAATTTGAGCAGCTCAAAACCAAATGAATATTTGGAAAGTCTGCATTTGTAAAGCTCGTAGAGGTCCAGAATCACATCTCTTTATCTTGCTTTGCCTGGTGACTACCCGTGCACAATGCAGAGGAGGAGACTAGTTAAGAGATGGGTCAGGCACTGCTCCTGTGGAAATCTTACAATTTGTAGTGTTTTATGGTTTATAAATCATTTTAAATTCTGGTCTTTGACCTTTGCAATTATCTGCAAGTATATAGAGCAGAGAGGTTTTAAACCTAATTTGTAGAACAAGGAAACTGAGGCTTGGCTAGAACCCCAGAGTCAGTAACAGTGACAGTGACAGAGTGTTTCCCAGACCTACTGTCTTTCCATGATCTCATGGGATTTGTGATCACAATGAGACCAGAACCCAGACTTCAGTCCTACAACCATTGGGTGGGTAGCATCATACTAAGGAAGCTTATATGCTATTGGAGAATATGGAGAGTGCTCCAAAGAAACTGAACAAAATTCCCAGAACATTCCCATGCTGCAAATCTTCAGACCCTTTTGATGTGTTCTTTTTTTTTTTTTAGCATTTCTTTTTTTAAAATTTTAATTGACATGTTGTAATTGTACATATAATAGACCCTTGAACAACACAAGGGTTAGTGGTACTGACCCCTACACAGTCAAAAATCTGCATATAACTTTTGACTTCCCAAAAACTTAATTAGTAATAGCCTACTATTGACTAGAAGCCTTATCAATAATAGAAATAGATGATGAACATACATTTTGTATGTTATATACCGTGCTCTTATAATAAAGTAAGCTAAAGAAAAGAGAATGTTAAGAAAACCATAAGGAAAAATATATTTATTATTTATTAAGTGAAAGTGATTCATCATAAAGGCCTTCATCCTGTTGTCATCCCATTGAGTAGGCTGAGGAGGAGGAGGAAGAAGAGGTTAGGTCTTGCTGTCTCAGGGCAGAGGCAAAAGAAAATCCATGTATAAGTTGACCCACACAGCTCAAACCCTGTTGTACTAGTCCATTCTCACACTGCTAATAAAGACCTACCTGAGACTGGGTAATTTATAAAGGAAAGAGGTTTAATTGACTCACAGTTCAGCATGGCTGCAGAGGCCTCAGGAAATTTACAATCATGGCAGAAAAAAAAGCAAACATCTTTTCATATGGCAGCGGCAAGAAGTGCCGAGCAAAGGGGAGAAAAGCCCCTTATAAAACCATCAGATCTTGTGAGTACTCAGTCACTATCATGAGAACAGCATGGAGGTAACCACCCCCATGATTCAATTACCTCCCATGGCTCCCTCCTACGACACATGGGGATTATGGGAACTACAATTCAAGATGAGGTTTGGGTGGGGACACAGCCAAACCACATCAGCTGTGTTGTTCAAAGTTCAACTGTATTCATGGGGGTACAATTTGATCTTTTGGTACAATGTGCTCTTGACACTGGGGAAAAAGAGTAGAAAGAGCACTGGCCCCAAATTGCAAAACATGGGTCCTCATTCTGCTCCTTCCACTCTCTGTGTCCTTCTCCTCTTTTCATGCCTTAGTAGCAGCATTGGTAGTATGAGGATGTTGATTTAATGTCATCTCAGATCCTGCCAGACCTGACTTCTGTGGTTCATCTAGGTCTGCTCCCCTATGCTTGGACAGGGTTTCACCCTGCATCCTCCAAGCAGCCTCATGATTGAGAAGCCAGAGCAACAAATAAACCACAGTGGGTCTGGTTTACTGAAGTGTAAAGGAAAAATGTTTGGGTGCTGTTATTCATTAGCACTTCAGAAGTCTGCTGGAAAATAACCTGGTGACTTCTGAATCAGAGTAGGAATCAGGTAGGAATTTAATTAAAGCATTCATTCATTCATTCACTCATTCAAGTGATATACAGAAGTGTTTGACTATGGGCTAGACATTAGGAATGAAACATTGGAACCTCATCCATGAGCAAAATCAGGCATAATTTTTGCCTTTCTCAAGCTTATGATCCACTGGAAGAGACTGACATGAATCAATTAATCACACAAAGAGTATAAAGTTACAACTGTAGTAAGTGCCATAAATGGGAAGCACACAGTACTTTAAGAAAATATAATGGGGAGGGGGATTTGACTTAGTTGGGGGGATCATGGGAGAGCTAACAAGGCAAAGAAGGAAGAACAGTGTTTCAAATGAGAAGTTTATGGAGCACGGAGCCTCCGTGGTGGTAGCGGATGGGATGAATTCATGGTCTGTGAAAAGCCAGAGTACAGGAATTGCTGAGAGCAAGGAAAGCATGATGCAGGATGGGACTGAGATGGAGGAGCCAGATCAAGAGTACTTTAAAAAATGTTTTTAATATGTACATTTTTTAACCTGGCAATTTCAACTCTAAGAACTGATCCTTGTACAAGTCTTCAAAGTCATACACATACACACAGAAACACATACAAAGATGTTTATTGAAGCATGAAAATTTGTAACATGCTTAGATATTGTTGATTAAATCCTGGTGTATCTCTTGCAATGGAATAGCACTTTTATTCCCATTTCACAGATAGGGAAATTGAGCTCGCATAACTTATTCTGGTTTACCCAGCTACTCAGTGGAGTTGCTAGGCTCTGGATGTAGGCATCTTGACTCCACGGCTTACTTTAAGCTTCATGACAGTCAGGACTGTGTGTGTTTTAGCTCACCATTGATCCCTGGCATGGGACTCACAGTAGGAATATACTAAATGTTTTGTGAATTGAATTGATTAGTTTCTGGTAGGCCAATTCTCCTCTGGGTCTCCTGTGGACCTGAAAGCTAGATTTTGCTTGAGATTGGGAGATTCATCCTGTCTATTCTATTTTGGCACCTTTTGTACCCCTTAGAGCTTTGGGGGCCCACATTCTATTGCAAGTCCTGAGCGTCCAGGAACAGCCCCTACAAGATTTTTTCTCCACTTCTAAGACTAGCTCTTTCATTTTCATCCCTTGGCCCATCCCACATCTCTTCCTTTTCCATCTCCCTACCTTAGGAAGCAGGCAGGATTTTGCCTGTGCATTTCCTTCCAGTATTTTGCTGCTGCTGCTTTTCTTCTTCACCTACATCATCCAATACTTAGGGCAGTTACTCAGGGAAATGCCTTGGGCATCTCTGGCGTACCTGAATTGTCTCTCAGACTTTCAGCTATAGACTTAAGATCCTGTTCCTATACACGACATTCCAGCTTCCAGGTCTGTCCCCAACTATGTCACTTAATCTTCAAATTCAATGGGCCTCCAATGTAGCTCTAATAGAGTCAGAGCAGCTAACCAAATAGAGTTCTCATGGCTTCTCATGTTTCTGATGCAGACAAGGCTCTCAGGGTTAATAAGTGCATCCGTAAGCATGGCCTCTTCCTGGAATGCATATGGTCCTACTCTCACAAGGGCCTTATAGCAGGAGGCGGACCTGACTCTTGAGGCTGGCACATGAGTGCTGGCCAAACATGGAGGGCAGAGATCCATTAACGTCATGCTTCCCCAGATCTGCTTGCTTGTGGCTTGCTTGGAGCCTCCATCTGGCCTGGCCTATTTAATTTGAGCTTCTTTCTGCCTCCTGACCTGAGAGCCTGAACGGTAGGACAAGGCATGCCTCGTGTCACCCTCACTCTGCTCAGTCCTGCCACTGATGCTTTGCAGACACTGCAAAATAATGAACAGGAGAATGTCAAGGGCTTTGTGGAGGAATGTCTTGTGTATACAGATTGGACAGTTAGATCATGAGAATTCACTATATACGTTCCTTGCTAATTGTTATTTTTTTGAAGCAGCTGTTACAGAGGAGTCAGAATGAAGGAATAGGAAGACATTGCTGAGCTGAGGTGGGGATGGAATTCAGAGCCAAGCCATTATTGGAATGAGTCATTGACATGGTAATGCAGAGATTGAAGAGTGACTTTTAGAAAGGGAACCCCGGTTCCCTCCTCTCCTGTTTCCATCTCTTTCTTTTCTTGCCACCCACTGCCACCCCCCGCCGCAAGTGTTCTTGAAATTTCTTCTGCTATTTAGTCCCATGACCTATTCCTGGACTGACATCTGTAATATAATTTGGCTCCTGAAACACCTTTCCTATTTGGAATGGAGAAGGAAGACAGGACAGAAGAGGAAACTTTAATGTGACAAGCAACTACTCTGTGTTAGGCACCACCCTAGGCACTTCACTTATGTTGTCCAATCTCATTCTTGTAACAATCCAAGGAGACAGGTGTGGTTACCCCCATTTTTAGAGATGAGGAGCCTACGGCTCAGTTAAGTTCAGTAACTTGCTCAAGGTCAGTGGGTCAATAAATGGAGCTCAGTGACATAACCAGTTCTGCCTGACTGTGAGCTAATCTCTTGTCTTTGCTAGAAAACAGCAATTCTCCAGGATAGCTGGATGAGCAAGGAAGCGGAAGCCTCCTGATGACTTAGACATATCAGAGTTTAAAACATTTTGGGCTATCAGTGGAAAGAAGTTTCCTAAACTTAGCATGGCCTTCTCTTTTCCTTTTTTCTCTGGCTTGGAGATAAGGCTGTATATGTATTGAATTGTACCTGTGCTGCGGTTTCCCAGCTGGGCACCTTTCTCTGAGCGGGCACAGACTAGCATTAGAGGACAAAGAGCCACTGAGCAATTCCAGTGCTGGACCCAGGTATGGGTCTGAAACTCGCTGATCAAATCTCCCTAAGTTCTATCTGTCCCCACAAGGAAACCCAAAGAGGCTGGTGCTTGGAGAGTGTCATCTCCCCCTACCCTCATTCCTAGCTCGAGTACACTTTTCTTGGCACTTGAGAGTCAACAGGTGTGAACAAGTGTACAGAGACCTGGCATGCCAGGGCTGGCAGCGCTTATGGCCTTCACTCACAAAAGATGGCAATTGCCACCTTCTGCAGGCTGCCCATCAAAACACATTGTTGCCTGGCACCTCCATAGGCTCCAACCAACTTGGAGCGGGCACCAAGCCATCCCAGCAGATGGGCAGAAGGGGTGGGGAGCGGCCAAGGCAGCCCCATCCTGAAGGTGCATAAAGTGATGGTGGCGAGGGTTTGATTTCCAACTGCGGATGCATTAGGATAACTCTCTCCATCTTAGATTTATAGGTCAGGAGTTACAGGGGGAGGGGGCTTATGGTTTAGCCCACACCCAACTGGCTGGGTTTGTTTTTCTGGGGAAAAAAAAGTCACTTGGAACCCATCAGAATATTGCGGCTTTGACTTTCAGGGCCTTAAAAGTAATTTGGGAAATCAGGGAACAACACTGAAGATAGTAGGAGATAAAGAAGGACAAGAAAGTATCCTAAAGAGGTTTCTGCTTACTACGAACCCTCTTCCTCTCCATTCTCCACTGCACCCCAGCTATGCTAACAGCAGACTAACAGAATCCTCCCTGCCACCAGGCCAGGCCAGTCAAGGTTGAGAGCATGGCTGGAGCCCTTGCCATGGGTGGTTGGTAACACAAGTGAGCAGTTATCTCAGAGCTAGGAGCAGGCTCCTTGCAGGCCTTCAGAGGGGGATGTACAGTGTCCTATTGCCTAAGCAACTGCGTCGTGGATTTGGGAACTCAAGGGGGTGATTGTCAGCATGTGCCAATGTCTCAAAAAAAATCACATAGGCCTGGCTTACAGAGACTGTGGGGAAGGCTGTTGAGGTGGGGAACAGCCATGCAAAGGCTCCAAGAGGGGAAAGTGTGTCCCGGGAGCAGCTTATAGGCCATCTGGGGAGAGCAGAGGGAGAGTTAAAGGAAGTGGGAGAAAGTGAGGCCCAAAAGGTGTTACACAGGACCCCAGTGCCAGCCCAGGAAAGTTCAGGCTTCACTTGACAGGCAGTGGGAACTGTGGAAGGTTTTTGAGTACAGAGTGCTTCGATCAGAGCTCTCCCTGAGAAATTAGGAAACGGTGGCAACATGCAGGAAGAGCCAGAACCAGGGAGTCAGGGCCCAGGAGCTGCCACGATGGTGCATGCCTGACTGAGGCCAACGTCAGTGGGAATGGAAAGAAAAGGTGAGTGGGAAGTCCTTCACTAGGATACACTGATGACTGACTTCGACTGACTTGGACAGAGGGAGGAGCAAAAGAAGACTTTTGAGGAACTGAGAGAATAATGGGGCCATTAACAGAGAAACAAGAATCAGGAGGTTCTGGCTTGATGGAAGGTCTTTCATGGGGGTTGCTGGAATCAATATGGTACATATTATTTTGTGCTATTTGTGGGTTCTTGTGATCTAGGCCATTCCTGTCTCTGTGGAAGGAACATGGATAACTGTAACTTTCTGTAGCGGTTTATTATTCTCACAAGGAAACTAACGTTCCTGGTAAATGAGAACACACAGAACTCTCCCAGGCCTGAGCTTCAGCTGCCCCATTGTATTTCTGTCCAAAGTACATTCTTCACTTTCATACAAGGTTTTTTGGACTACCCTCGCTTGAAAGCCAGCCTCTCGTTTCCCTGAAACGTTCTCTCCACTTCCACACGTTGCTATAATCTTTTGGTTATCATGTTGAATAATTTACAGTCTCTGCCAGTCTGAAATTACATGTGGGGCTGCTCTGTTTGTGGCTTACCCAGCAATTAGCTACACACCATTTTATCACTGCAATTACACTGCAAAGGGAGAAAACAGTCCAGCCATTTGTCCCGGGGGAAGCTGAGGAATAACAAAGTCTCAACATTGTGTGCCTAGAGGGGGCCAGTCGATCAAGGAAGGGACCTGGAGTGGCACTGAAGGTCTCATCCAGGCAGACTCCTTCCTTGTTCTATGATTTGCCCACCTTTCTTGTATACATTCTTTGGCAACCAAAGAATCTTTATGATAATCTCTTTCCAGGATAGCAAATAGGTTTCATTTCTTGCATAAATTCTGAAAAACTGACAGTGGCTGCCTGGAGTATCGCCTTGGAAAAGAATTTTAAGCTTGTGACTGGACTCAGTGGAAGACAGTGCTGTGATCAATTAGGGATGTCTGTCACAGACAGAGAATGGGAAAGGAGTGAATGCTGTGTATCTGAAGTCTCTTATCCAGGTCAAGCCTGACTTTTAAAAGATGCAAAATTTAAGGCCTGGAAAAACACAGAGACTTATTGAAGATTATAAAAGCTAACATGAATGTTTAGTATGTGCTAGGGAGTATTCTAAACACTTCCTATACAGTAACTCATTTAATGCTTACAACACCCGCTTGGTGTTCACCCTCATTTTATAGATGAGGAAATAGCCACAGAGAGGTTACCAGGCTTCCTAAAGATAGAGTAGAAAAAGGAGCAAGTGTTCAAATCCAGATAGGTTGAGGTAACCTGCATCCTTCAACCACTGCTCTTCTGCTGGTGTGCAAACAACACAGCTCCTTTGCAGTGGGGCCCAGAACTCAGGTCTCCTGATTTCTAGCCCAGAGTTCCTTCCTCCCATGGAAATATGAACTGATACACTTCCCAATGCTAAAAACTTGGGAGAAAAATAAAAAATAGCATTAAGAGATGAACAATTTATTATTTAGGGTATGCCTGGCACTGTGCTAGGAGTTGAGCAGTCAAAAATAAGTATTATTCACTGTCCTTAAGAAGCTCTTACTTCAGAATAGAAAAGGCTCTTCTCAAGCCCCACTTCATTTGTAAAGTCTTTGCCCGCTACAGCTACCCTGATTTCAGAGCCTGCTGGTAACATTCTTCTCCTCCATGCTCTCAGCGTCACTGCCACCTCCTTCTCCCCAATCATAGTTAATCCTACGATTAAGTTCGCACTGAGGACATACTATATCAACACTGAGAAGAGTTCTAAGGTACCCTACATCCTACTGACACTGCAAACTGCCTAGTGGCTTGGCATCAGGGGGATTTGTGCATTTTGCATTAAGAAAGCTGATCAGCTTAGGTCAAGCAGGCTCCATATGGAGGTTCATTTTATTAATTCCTCTTTAGACATTGGGCCCATGGCTGTGTTACTAGTTCATTTATTTATACCACATCTCTTTTCAGGAAGAATCTAAAGTGGCCATATACAATAAGGTGAATAGAACAGAATAAAACTAGAAAAATCTTGGCTGAGACAAAGAGAAGGCAAATCTTGCCAACCACACAGGTTAAAACAGTTGTGATGCAGCAATAGGTTTGGTGTTGAGCTTCCTAGTGGCCAGAAGAGAATGGAAAGCAGAGTGATACAGCTTTCATTCTTGGAAAGGAGAAAGCATAATAACACTGCAGGGCCCCCCACCTCATTTAAGTCTAGAGACATGTATTCATCACACCTGCCTGGGGCCCTGGAAGCCCCTCAGTCTGATTTCCTCTGTGGCTTGTCCTCAGTGCAGTATCTTTGCAGATTACCTCCCTCTGACCCTTACCCCACTGGAGTTTTTCTCTCAATAAAACAGGTAATCCCCAGGGTATATAGGATTCAGGTTTGTTGATTTGTGGCTTGGCAATGTCTTTGAGGAGCCAGGTTCTTCCAGTCTTTCTGCTCGGCCATTCTTAGAGCTGGCTTTCTCCTGGCCTGGTCACCAAAGGGCTGCAACAGCTCCAGATAACCACTCACAACATGCCCAAGGAAGCCAGAGAGACCATCTCTTCCTGTGGCTCTCTTTTAGGCGTGAGGAGTCCCCCTCTTGTGTCATTGGCTAGGATCAGGTCACATGCTCATTCCTGAACCAATCTGTGGAATAGGATTGCCCTTAGACCAATCTGAGAGCTGGGGGTGGGGTGGTAAGAGGCGCCTGGCTGCCTGGATTTACTAAGGGAGAACAAAGCTGAGGTTCTTTTGGCCTGGAAGAGGGGGGAAATGGATGCCGAGAAGGCAGCCAATAGTGTTCCCTTCACTTGTCAAATACTATAAACACTTTTTTTTTCCAGTTTGTGTTTTAGGAGGCATCTGCTAGAGGCATATGTAAGATGAAGCCAAAGAATCTGGCAGATAGTTCTGAACGTTCCTATCAAGTTCAGGGTTATCAAAAATGATACAAAGTGTTTCGGCCCTTCAGGTCTGTTTATGCTACATAAAATGGAGTAAATGATCCAAAGCGGGTGGAGGATGCTTTTAAAGGGAAAAGCCTAAAGTAACAGCTCCCCTTTTGAAGGTTATGTTAAGTAATTCCTTCTGGGGGCTCAGTGTTATTCTAGGCACTGGAGTGACAGTGGAGGAAAAGACAGTGTCCCTTCTATTACGGAATTTATGCATTGGGCAGACAATCAGCAAATAAGTAAAGGAGCAAAACAATTTCAAAGCATGCTAATGAATATAAACTGCATGAAGACAGAGGTCTTTGGTTTGTGGTGCATGGTTTCCAGTGCCTAGGACAACACCTGGGGTATAGTGAGCCTTCAGCAAATACTGAATAAATTAATGAACAAAGACTAAGACAAGAAAAGTGGGGCAACCTCATCCTACCTTGATAAAAGGTGTGCCGTTGAGTGCGTGTGTTTATACCTTGGGCCTGGATGGCAGAGGGTTGGGTAAGAGCAGATTGAAAGCATAGGAGAGCTAGCTGCCATCTTCTTTCCTCCTTGACATATGCAGCCTTTGCTCCACTGCCCCCAACTGGGAGGCTGGTGTTGTGCCAAACCCCTGTTAACCTCAATAGGGAGGCACCAGGTTCAAGAGGCTGAAGAAAAGACCCAGAGCCAGCAAAGGAGACATGGCGTTTTATTAGGGGCTCACATGCAGGGGAGAGTCCAGTGGGGGCGGGCTGGACAGGAGAACCCCCTGATACACAGAATTGGGCCGGTGGTGGTGGGCCAGACACGATATCTGCGTGCCTACAATCCATTGGTGGTAGGCTGGGCAACATATCCACCTTACATATGGTCCAGTGGCAGTGGACTGGACAGACAAGCTGCAACTGCTTGCAAACAGTATGCAATTTATATAATATTTTCACTTCAAACCCTCCCTTTAATGGCCTCCACCTGGCAACCTTCATATGATCCAAATATCAGGGCCTCAATTCTCTGTATGGCTGTGCTCCATGCAATAGGCAGGGGCTCAGATGTTCCTCATAGAGAAGGAGTGAATCTCTGGGTTGGCCACTCCTGGATTCCCTAGTTTGGAAAACACTTTCAGGTGAGTCTGCCATACAGGGCCAATGCATTCTAAGGCTATGCTTAAGTTGTTGCCATTGGGAGCATTTACCCTGCAGCTGGTTTGCATAATTGGAAGGGAGTTGGGCTTGAGAGGTGGAACGCTGCCTGTAACCTTAATCTGGGCATACTAGCTGTGTGTTGGCCAATTCTCTGAGCCTCAGTTTACTTGTTTGCAAACAAAGCTGGGATAATAACACTCATGTCACAGGTGTGTTATGAAGACTCAGTGAGACACATTATGTGACAATGCCTGCTGCTTGACACAGAAGCCTTTATAAAAATGGTCCTTTTGTCCCCTCACCTACCAGGAGTCTGAGCTAGAGTCCCAAGTGAGCTGCTTTCCTCTTGATACTGTAGAAGTCATTACAGCCCGGTGGTAGTTACCCAGAATTCTAGGCCCACAGGGAATGTGGGTGTGTGAGTTTGTGGCAAACTGGCTGCTGTGTGTGGGGGCAATTAGATATTTACCTCTGGGAGCTTCCCATAACTTTCATGCTTAAAAATGTTCTGACTGCTTGAGATGTTTAGATTATTGATGACCTGCAAATGAGGTTCCAGGTGCTTTGCATAAATCTGTCGGCTCTCATGAACTTGGTCACTTTTTGGCTTTCTTCTTTGTCGGAAGAGATTAGGTATGAAGAATAATAAGGCTGTGACCTCATTGTAGGAGGGAAGCCTGAGTCTCTGATTTGGGGTGGATCCACCTGAAGCAAGGGAGTTCAAGGGGGAAGAGAGCATGGTCCCATCAGGTGGGACTGGAGCTCCCAGGAGTCTTTCCTATCAGGACATCTGACCATCAAGAGGATAGGTCAGCTCCCTCCCAGGTCCTTAGCAGGAATAACTTCCTTCCTTTGAGAAGATCCTTGGCTCTCAGGTTTGGTGGGCCAATAAACCTCGATTTGGTGAGATAACTGAGGAGGAAAGAAATGTCAACCCTGTGGCAAATTTGCAGCGTTAAGTCCTGGGCCCAGCATCTCCTTCAATCCTGGATGTTTTAGGATTTTTGATTATGACTCTTCTAGGACATACTCTCTTGTTCTTTGTGTGAGAAATCTCTTATTAGGTAGTACAGAATCAGAGCCTAGCTGAGCCTTACATTGGCTTGAGGAAGACAGGAAAAAAGCCTGTCACATGATCCCACCTATGCCGAAGGAGCAGTGACTGTGGCTGTGGGTGGTGTGTGTGGTGGTGAAGAATGCCTGGCAAGAGGAAGATTTCAAGGTAGAATGAGAAAATAATTTCACAGAAGTGGTAGGACTCTAAGTGCCCTTCTAGGAAGAATAGGGTTTAGATTGCTGTAAGGATGAGGGAAAGGTGTTTCTGGAGCAGAATGTCAGCTTGGGCAGAGGGTGCAGGTAGGAATGAGTTTGTTTTGAGGAGCGGCAGGAGGAAAATGACAGTACCCATCGAGTACGAGTTTGCTCTGTGCACTAGTACTCATCCTGCCTCTGAAGAACATGCATTTTACTGGGGGAGATAGACAGACATTAAGCAAGGCAGGAATAAGTAAAATACTTACGGGCTATAATCACCCTATACATATTTTGAAGGAAATAAACAGGGTTCTGTGACAGAGAATGCTAGGATTATAGTTTACAGTATGTTCTTATATTGACTATTTCATCTATACCACAAGTCTTTGATGGAGCCAGGACAGATATTATTATCCCCATTTTATAGATGAAGTGACTTTGAAAGTTGAGGTGACTGACTAAAGGACATAGCCATTGGCTCTTTTGCAGTGTTGGGTAACTGAAGATGCTCAATGAATGCCTGACTACTCATCAGGCTTCCTATTCTAGCATGCAGTCTGCATGAAGGCAGGCCTGTTTCTTTTTGCACCTTCCTTGGGAAAACTGTCAGCTCTAGAACTCTCATCTGAACTCTCGATATCCATCCAGCTTCCTGGAGATGGGCTACCCACCAGAAGTCAGCGACCAGAGAAAACCTCCACTTCACAAATGCACATTGACACTGTAAGCAGTGGAATAAATTGGCCTGGTTTCATTGCAGAAAAATAAGCATATTCTGAAATGATAGAAGCTCCCCGTCAATTAGGAAAATTAACATCCCTCTCTGTGGTTGGTGCTGTTGCTGCACTTCATTTGCCTGACCCAAAGCACAGCAGTTTCTTTTTCATGAGCCGTTCCAGTTGGAAAGTAAATAGGATTTTTGGGGTCTTCTTTCTGTGGGTGCTGCTCCAGACTGGGCTCTCAATTCTGCTTGTGGTGTCCTCACAGAGTGAGATGGGAGGCAGATGCACATTGGGGAAAGTTGCGGTTGTGCTATTTGGAGCAAGTAATAATAGACCTAGTAAAGCACAAATTAAGAATTGTTCTTGCACAACATGCCCAGCTGTCTGTAGTGAGGAACAGCAGGCGAGTAGATCTACTGGACTGGATCCATTGGATCAATAAGTTCCATTGGTTAAAATGATCGGGGCAAAATGACTAAGAGATCCGACTTTCAGTTTACTCAGTAAGAAAATACAGGTATATCTCAGAAATATTGCAGGTTCAGTTCTGGGCCACTGCAATAAAGCAAGTATCATAATAAAGCAGGTCACACACATTTTTTTGGTTCCCTAGTACGTATAAAAGTTATATTTGCACTATGCAAGTCTATTAAGTGTACAATAATATTTTGTCTAAAAAAAGATGTACATACCTGAATTAAAAAATACTTTAGTGCTAAAAAATGCTTACCATCATCTGAGCCTTCAGTGAGTCATAATGTTTTTGCTGCTGGAGGGTCTTGCCTCAATGTTGATGGCTGCTGACTGATCAGGGTGGTGGTTGCTGAAGGTTGGGGTGGCTGTGGCGATTTCTTCTTTTTTTTTTGTGAGATGGGGGCCTTGCTTTGTCATCCCAGCTAGAGTGCAGTGGTGCAATCATAGCACCCTGTAACTTCACATTCCTGGACTCAAGTAATGCTCTTGCTTCAGCTTTCTGCCTCAGTCTCTCAAATAGCAAGGACTACAGGCATGTACTACCATTCTTGGATAACTTTAAAAAAATTTTTTAGAAACAAGGTCTCACTATGTTGTCCAGACTACGTGAACAATATTGATTGATTGATTGAGTCAGGGTATCCCTCTGTCACCCAGACTGGAGTGCAGTGGTGTGTTCTTGGCTTACTGCAACCTCCATCTCCCAGGCTCAAGTGATCTTCCCATCTCAGCCTCCTGAGTAGCTGGGACCACAGGTGCATACCACCATGTCTGGCTGATTTTTTTTTTTTTTAAATTTTTGATAGAGATGGCGTTTTGCCATGTTGCCGACGTGGGTCTTGAACTCCTGAGCTCAAGCAATCTGCCCACCTCAGCTTCCCAAAGTGTTGGGATTACAGGCATGAGCCACCATGTCTGGTCGCAGTTTTTAAAAATAAGAAAACAATGAAGTTTTCCACATCAGTGGACTCTTCCTTTCACAAAAAAATTTCTCTCTGGCATGCAATACTGTTAGATAACATTTTACCCACAGTAGAATTTCTGTCAAAATTGGAGTCAATCCCCTCAAGCCCTGTCACTGCTTATCAACTTATTTTATGGAATATTCTATATCCTTTTTTGTCATTTCAACAACATTCCTCGCATCTTAACCAGGAGTAGATTCCATCTCAAGAAATTCTTTCTTTGCTTATCCATAGGAAGCAACTCCTCATCCATTTAAGTTTTATCATGAGATTTTGCAGCAATTCAATTAAAGCTCCAGGCTCCACCTGTAATTCTAGTTCTCTTGCTAGAGAGACCTAGCTCTGCAGGTCCCTTGCTAGAGACTTGCTAGTTCCCTTGCTAGAGAGACCTGCTCTGCAGGTCCTTCCTCCACTGAAGTTTTGAACCCTCAAAGTCATCCATGGGGTTTGGAATCGACTTCATTCAAACTCCTGTTAGTGTTGCTATCCTAACCTCCTTTCATGAATCATGAATGTTCCTAATGACATCTAAAATGGTGAATCCTTTCCAGAAGGTTTTCTATTTACTTTGCCCAGATCCAATAGAGGAATCACTGTCTATGGGAGCTCTAGCTCTGTGAGATGTATTTCTTAAATAATAAGCCTTGAAAGTTGACTTTACTCATTGGTCTATCAGCTACAGAATGGATGTTGTGTTAGCAGGCATGAAAACATAAATCTCCTGTATATCTCCATCAGAGCTCCTGGGTGACCAGGTGCATTGTCAATGAGCAGTAATCATTTGAAAAGAATAACCTTTTTTTCTGAGCAACAGGTCTCAACAGTGGGCTTAAAATATTCAGTAAACCATGCTATAAACAGATGTGCTGTCATACAGGCTTTGTTTTTCCATCCATAGAACACAGGCAGAGTAGAGTTAACATAATTCTTAAGGACTCTAGGATTTGTAAACATTGGCTTGTACTTAAAGTTACCAGCTGCATTAGTTCTAACAAGAGAGTCAGCCCATTTTTTGAAGCCAGGCATTGACTTCTCTCCAGCTATGAAAGCCTTACATGGCATCTTCTTTCAATAGAAGGCTATCTCATATGCATTGAAAATCTGTTGTTTAGAGTAGTCACCTTCATCAATGATCTTAGCTAGATATTCTGGATAACTTGCTGTAGCTTCTCCATCAGCACTTGCTGCTTCACCTTGAACTTTTATGTTGTGGAAAGGGTTTCTTTCCTTAAATCTCATGAACCAACCTCTGCTAGTTTCCAACTTTTCTTTTGCAGCTTCCTTATATTTTTCAGCCTTCATAGAATTGAAGAGAGTTATGGTCTTGCTCTGGACTAGGCTTTGGCTTAAGAGAATGTTGTGGTTGTTTGACCTTCTATCTGGACTACTCAATTTTTCTTCATTTCAGCAATAGGGCTGTTTTGCTTTCCTATCATTCATGTGTTCACTGGAGTAGCACTTTTAATTTCCCTCAAGAGATTTTTTTTCCATTAATAACTTGGCTAACAGTTTGGTGCAAGAGACCTAGCTTTCAACCTATCTTTGGCTTTGGACATACCTTCCTCACTAAATGTAATCATTCATCCCTAGTTTTTGATTTAAAGTGAGAGACAGGAAACTCTTCCTTTTACTTGAACTTTTAGAGGGCATTGTAGGGTTATTAGTTAGCTTAATTTCAATATTGTTGTGTCTCAGGGAATAGGGAGGCTGAAGAAGAGGAAGAGAGATAAGGAATGGCTGGTTAGTGGAGCAGTGCGAAGGCACACAACATTTAGTGATTAAGTTTGCTGTCTTATATGGGTGCAGTTCATGGAGCCCTCAAACAATTACAATGGTAACATCAAAGATCATTGATCACAGATCACCATAACAGATAATAATGAAAGTGTTTGACATATTGTGACAATTGCCAAAATGAGACACAGAGACACAAAATGAGCACATGCTTTTGGAAAAATGGCACCAATACACTTGCCCAATGCAGGGTTGCCACAGACCTTCAATTTGTTAAAACAAACGCAAACAAACAACAAAAACCCCATGGTGTCTGCAAAGTGTAAAAATGTGAACTCCAATAAAAGAGGTATTCCTGTATCCATAATGCTCACTGATTTAAAAAAAAATCCACAATGTCTGAAACTATCCTTTGAGGAAGCTTGCGTTTAATAACTACAAACTGTTAAAAGCCCTTGGTGAATCTTTGAGAACACAGAGTCAAATAAGACAAAGGACACATGTTCAAGGAGTGCTGTGTCTAGTGGGAGAGACAGCTGTGTGGAGACTAGGAATGTTATATGACCCATTGCACAAGCTGTGTATGGGCAACATGGACCAGTGCTCCATGAACAGATGGCATGACAGAGAGGGCCTGGGCAAAACTTTACTAGAAAGGTTACCTTTGAACATATGCTGCAGGCTAAGCAAAAGTTTTCCAGGTGGAGCAGGGAATCTCCACTTTTGGGGCCAAAGCTTCATGGAGGAGTTCCTGAGCCTAGAGTAGGTTGTGTTCTTGAGATTGCTCCCTTAGCCCTCAACTGTGGGACTTTGTCTTCTTCCTTTCCACCTTGTTTGCCTCCCTCTGTGGATAGGGAGACACGATTTATACATTTCTGTTGAGGATGTTGAAAGATCAGGAGGAATAATTGATTCACTTATAAAAGTCTCCACATGAGGACTCTGTGGCAGAGCATCTCCTTAGCAAGTCTACGGGAGGCATTGCTGATTAACTTGGTATGTTGTCTGCTGAGCCCTGACTCACCCTTAAATCTTTCTTACCACAGTGTTCCAGGAAGCTTCCACCAGTCCAAGTCACCAGGTGAGGGAAAAGTTATTTGCTATGTCCATTCCAGTCACTCTTCATTGATCTTGTTGGGCACACATGTCCTGCAGGGAGCAGAGTCCCCCTCCTGCTGGGGGAGAACAAGGACAGAGCCAGTGTCCCCATCTTCAGAAGGATGGGATAGGCCATTGCAGTGAGTGGTACAACAGACATGGCATCCCCAGAAGTAGAAACTCCTATCTCCAGCTTTGGTTGTGTCCTTTCTCTCTCAGTGTATGCTGCTCTTTCTCTCTAAATTTTTGACTTTGAGTCCTCTTCATTCTCCCTGTGTGAGGCATCATGAGCTACAGAGATGATGAGAGGTAAAACATGAAAAGACTACGCATACTTTATACTTAAGAGTCCCTTACTGTCTCAGTCTTAAGAGTTTCTTAATGTCTTCAGAGCAACAGGACAAGCATTCAGGACATAGTTAAGAAATTATACTATTTCAACAATGTGTATAGATTCTGTAGTAATTTTTAACACCATATAATAGCAATTATTTTGAATGCTGTTTACTAGGTAATACATGATTATGTGCCAGCATGAACAGGCAGTTAAATCCCACAGGAAATTCACTGGAAAGATATAGCTTGGGTCCCCCAAATTTCGGGTGAGGAGAGGGCCACGCAAACCAGCCCTTATGCTACTGTGGGACAGGAGCTTTGCTAAAGCTCTCTGTTAAGGAGAATGAGGAGCAGGGACAGCTGACCTGGGGCAATAGCTGGGTGATGAAGATTTGTATGACCTTCAGGAGAAAGGGACAGCAAATAAGCCAAAGAGGAAAGTGAGAATGGCCCATTCAGGATTGCAATTCGTTCACATGGGTATGGCCAGGGGAGCTGGGAAGTAGCTACGGATGAGCCTAGAGATGCTCATAAATGACTCTGAGTCTTGTTGAAAAGTTGGGTTGGGCTTGGCTATGAGGGCAGCAATGAGCTGCAGAAGTAGGTGAGCAAGGAAAGGTATGATGGCATCACTGAGGCAGCAGCCAAGGATGGATTGGAGGCCAGCGGCACGGAGTCCTTTTAGTGACCCAGATGCTAAACAAAGGTAGAGGCAACAGGGGAGGAGGAGGAAGAATTTAAAACACAAGAAGACAGAAGACAGGGCAGGATCTGCTAACAGACTCTTTTGGGGCTATGTGGGAGGGAGAACTCACCCATGGCTTCCAGATTTCCAGCTTAGGTTGGGATTTGAACAAGGAGGAAGTATTCAGATTGAGGTGATGGATAATAATTGGGGTTAGGAGGATCCTTAGAAGATTGAAGTCCAACTTCCTGCTTTTAGCCACCCGAGTAGCTGGGATTACAGGGGCCCACCACCACACCCAGTTAATTTTTTTTTGTATTTTTCATGGAGCTGGGGTTTTGCCATGTTGGCCAGGCCAAATTTAAAGCATCCAGGATAAACGCGGATTTATTCCATTTAAAAAGTGTAGCAGAAGAGATCATCCCTTTTGTCTTCCTTGGGAAACCATCCCAGTTTGGAACAATTCTCCCAATAAAGAATTGCTCTATCCTTGAGTCCACTTTACTCGGCTAGATTTTTTTGAGATTATTATGTATAAGTTACTTCAGGGTTCCAGTCTTTTTTCCTGTTCCTGTTTTCTTTGCTTCTTGCAGACATAGAGTGTAGACTTGGCTTAGGGATGGTCATGACAGGAAACTCCAAGGACACATTTTGCAAAAGATCTAACTGAGCTGCTAAACTTTCCAGCAGCACTAGAATGATTAATGAAGGGCTAAGTAACCCATTTCAGTGCATTATTGTCTGGCAGACACTAGTTCATCATCTGCAACATATCCAACAAAACATCAATGCACACACACTCAAAGAGAAGGGCAAGGTGTGGAAAGAAAAAGAAAGAAAAGTTGATAAGCAGAGGAGGAGGGGAAGAAGAGAAGGAGAAGAAGAAAGAAATGGAAAGAAACAGAGTAAAAGCATATCACATAATGTTAAGTGGAAGGATGGAAGGACTGACCTGAGAAAGAGCAGAAGGGAAGCCTGCAGAAAGTGAAGGCGAGACAATCCTTCAACTGCAGGAGGTAGGGGGAGGGCAGGGTGGTACTTGTGACCCAGGATGGCAGAGTGAGTCAAGGATAGACTAAGGACAGCCTCCAGGAGACATTTGGCTCATGATTACAGCTCTAGAAATAATGTTATTCCACAGATTACTAGGGGTTACTCTTTATACACTTTTTATATAAAGGAATTTAAAGATACAATGGCTAAGCAAAAATAAAACCCTAGAATGTGTCTCTGTTGCCGTTGCCAGCTCAGGGCATGCTGTGGCTGTTTGCTGGAGGTCCAGGATCCAGTCATCCTTCCGTGGCCCCTCTATGTGTTCCCTCTTGGCACCTTGGTCTATCTCCCTCCTATGGAGCTGTATATAGGTTATCCTTGCGCACCACATTTTTCACAACATACTTTGTCATGGGTTCTGAGGAGCCTTTGAGTTTAGGCTTTGCTTGCATCTCATGGTGGCCCTTTCCTCCTCTGGTGTCGGCCTCCTGACCTGCCACTTCTGCACTGTGGCTCTCAGAAATCTTATGTGGCCCCCTTTACTATTCACCTTAGAGGGTCTTCTCTATTTGGAAGGTATTCTCCTTTGTCCTCCTCTCTCATTCCTTCTTGACCTAGTCTTTCTGTCTCCAAAGAGAACATTGGAAGAGCAGTGGAGCAAAGTCAGAAGAATGTGGCCAGTTCATCAGCATCACACTTGGTATCTGAGTGTTTGAGGACTTTGTGGCAAAGCACCAGAGACTGGGTGGCTTAAACAACAGAAATGTCTTCTCTCACAGTTCTGGAGGCTGGAAGTTCAAGGCCAAGGTGTCTGTAGGGTCGGCTCTTTCAGGGCTGTAAGAGAGAATCTGTTTCAGCTGGGCGCGGTGGGTAATGCCTGTAATCCCAGCACTTTGGGAGGCTGAGGTGGGTGGATCACCTGAGGTCAGGAGTTCGACACAAGCCTGGCCAACATGGCAAAACCCCAGCTCCATGAAAAATACAAAAAAAAATTAACTGGGTGTGGTGGTGGGCCCCTGTAATCCCAGCTACTCGGGAGGCTGAGGCAGGAGAATCACTTGAACCCGGGAGGCAGAGGTTGCAGTGAGCTGAGAACGGGCCACTGCACTCCGGCCTGGGAGACAAGAGCGAAACTCTGTCTCAAATAAATAAATGAATGAATGAATAAATAAATAAATAAATAAATAAATAAATAAATAAATAAATAAATAAAATAAAATAAAAAATAAAATGAGAGAGAGAATCTATTTCAAGTCTCTCTCCTTGGCTTGTAGATGAGTCTTCTCCCTGTGCCTCTTCACGTCATCTTTCCTTTGTGAGTGTCTGTCTCTGTGTCTAAATTTCCCCATTTTGTAAAGACAGCAGTCACATTGGATTAAGGTCCACCTTCATGACCTCATTTTAGCTTGATTACCTCTGCAAAGACCGTATCTCCAAATAAGATCTCATTCTGAGGTACTGGGGGTTAGGACTTCAACACACTGGGGGAACACAATTCAACCCATATCAGTATCTTAGATTGTGTGGGCTCTGTGAAGAAGAGATCTGCTTCTAAGTTCTCCCACGTTCTGCTCTTTCTCTACAACCAACACAGCTTCCCCCACCCCCAACTATTACCATGCTGTGCACACTCAGTCTCATTCCTCTTGTGTGTGTTCCTGGACAGCTCTGGGATGGGGGCTTCTTCCATGGGATCCCTGTAGCCATGTGCTTGATCCCAGTGAACCCTTCTTTTATTCAGGAACATTGTAAATGTCTCCCCTGTAATCAGGCCCAGGGCACTAGCTCCTTGATACTGGGCTAGGGTGACCATAGTTCTAATGAGAAGAGAGATGCTGCCTCCCCTGCTCACCTGGACCGAAGACCAGAAATGGGTCGAATGTTCCTTTCTGGAATGAACACATGAACTAAAGAGCAATATAGAAAATATACTGTTATTTGGGTAGTAATTTATTAATTCAACAAAAATTTGTTGAGCACTTATTCTGCCAGGCACTGTGCTGGGAACTAAGTGTATGGTGATGAAGGAAGCAGACATTACCTCTCCCTCATGGAGTTTCCTTTCCATAGGCACAAAGCTGATCATTCAGTGGAGTCCATTCTCACCATAAGAAGAACATTCTACTGTCAGCAGGCAGAATGAGGATGGAGACATCACTGATTCACTTAGCTAGTTCCATGTGGGCATTCCATGTCCGTGGATGAATGGATAAGTAACTGATCCACAAGAGGAGGGTAAGTTTGAAAAAGGCTTCTCATTGCATAGAGACCAAATGTATCTGTAGATAGATGTAGCTGTACCCAACGTATATTATTACATTTTATATGTATAACTAATGAGTCATTGTGCAATATGAAAGTTTATCCTAACTTCTCTTAAGTGTATGAATTTAGAATTTTATATGTTAGGATTTTGGCAGTGTGCCCAGCTGAAGCTGCATTTTTTTTTTCTTTTTATTATTATTATTATTATTATTTTTATTATTATTATTATTATTATTATTGTTATGCTTTAGGCTCTATGGTACATGTGCGCAACGTGCAGGTAAGTTACATATGTATACATGTGCCATGCTGGTGCGCTGCACCCACCAACTCGTCATCTAGCATTAGGTTTTTTAAAAAATATTAATAGGCCTAATTTTTAGAACAGTTTTAGACTTATAGAAATATTGAAGAGATAGTATAGAGTTCCCATGTCCTCCCCCTACCAACTCTGACACCATTTCCCCTGTTATTAACATTTTGTCTCAGTATGCTACATTTGTTACAATTAATGAATCAATATTGATACATTATTATTAACTACAGTCCATCATTTATTTCAATTTCCACTGGATCAATTATTTAGACCTTTGCCATGGCCTTGGCATGTGCACGTGGGTCTAGCTAATGTTCTGTTACTGTCCAGGATCCCATCTAGGATACTACATTACATTTATTTATCCTTAGGTTCCTCTCCACTGTGATAGGTTTGCAGACTTTCCTAGTTTTGAGAAATGGTGCTCAAGTCTATTGTAGTATGTTCCTCTATTAGAATTTTTTTTATTAGACTGAGGTTATGGGGTTTGGGAGGAAGACTGCAGGGGTGAAGTACCATTTTCATCACATCATATTAAAGGTACCTGCTATCAGCATGATTTATGACTGTTGATGCTGACCTCAGCCATACTCTTTTAATAAATAAACCAGCATATCCAGATATATTTTTACATGTGAGTCTGACTTTGAAGCCTTAAAGATTGATTTTCCTGGCTCTAGATTTTTTCATTATATTTAACATGTCTAAATGCTTCTACCTAGAAATGCCTGCCACAGGCAGTACTAATGCTGGTGAGAATGTGGAATAAAAGAAACTTTTATATAATGCTAGGGAGAGTCTCAAATTCTGCCACTATTTTGGAAAACCATTTGACATTATCTAGCAAAATTGAAGATGTTCTGTCTCAATAACAAAAAGAACTGCTTCTATAGTAGGCACCTGATGTAGTTTGGATATTTGTCCCTTCCAAATCTCACACTGAAATTTGATCACTAGTGTTGGAGGTGGGGCCTGATGGGAGGTATTTGGGTCATAAGAGTAGATTCGTTATGAATGGTTGTCCTCTTGGTTGAGAGTGAAATCTTACCCTATTAGTTCCCTCAAGATCCAGTTGTTGAAAGGAGACTGGCACCTGCTTCTGCCTTTTTCTTCGTCCTTCCTGTTGCCATGTGGTTCCTGCTCCCCTTTACTTTCCACCATGAGTGGAAACGGTCTAAGACTCTCACCAGAAGCAGATGCTGTTGCCATGCTTCTTGTACTGCTGGCATAACTGTGAGCCAAAGAAATCTCATTTCTTTACAAGTTACCCAGCCTCAGATATTCCTTTATAGCAACACAGACTAAGACAGCACTCTAGAGAAATACTAGTATATATGCACCAGGGCATGTGTACAAGGATTTTCATAGAAGTGTCATTGGTATAGTAAGTTCCAAAAAAGTAGAATTAGTCCTCATATCCACCAGAAGTGTTAGGTTGATGCAAAAGTAACTGCAGTTTTTGCAATTAAATTTGCAGTTAAATAGAATGCATAAACATATTGTGGTGTATTTACATGATACAAAGTTACAGAGCAGTAAAAGTGATTCAACTACAGCTCCTTTCAACATGGTTGAGTCTTACAGATACTGTGTTGGGCAAAGAAATTTTAGAAAGCAAGTTAGAAGACATCTCATTTATAGAAAAGTATATAAATAAATGAATTTCTCATTTATAGAAAAGTAGAAAAAATAGGCAAACCCCCACAATGTATTTTGTAGTGATACGTGTGTGTGGTAAAACTATAAAGAAAAGTAGGCTGGGAGTGGTGGCTCATGCCTGTAATCCCAGCACTTTGGGAGGCCAAGGCAGGCGGATCACGAGGTCAAGAGATCGAGACCATCCTGGCCAACATGGTGAAACCCCATCTCTACTAAAAATACAAAAATTAGCTGGGCATGGTGACGCATGCCTGTAGTCCCAGCTACTCAGGAGGCTGAGGCAGGAGAATCGCTTGAACGTGGGAGGCGGAGGTTGCAGTCAGCCTAGATCGTGCCACTGCACTCCAGCCTGGCAACAGAGCAAGAGTCTGTCTCAAAAAAGAAAAGAGAAAAGCAAAGAAATGGTTAATATAAAACATGGATAGTGGAGTAAGAAGTAGGATTGGGATGAGGAGGGACACACAGGTATTAGTAATATTGTATGACTTAATCTAGATGGTGGACTCATGGAAATCATTTTATTATAATTCTTGGAACTGTACATATATGCTTTATATGCTTTATTGTATTCAATATATATTTCCTAACTTTTAAAAATACAAAGCCACATAAGAATTGTAAGTTAAAGTTAACTAGAAATAAAATACTATTAGAGCAAATCAATGTAATCCTATTTATGGGAGGGAAACTCTCATGAACTGTGAGATCCCCTTAACCTGTATCTGTCTTGCTTGCTCCAGCTCCTACCACAAAGGGAGGCTGAATACATCCTTCTGGTGGCTCCATTTCCAACAGTGGGAGTCCCCCAAAGTCCCTGGGCTCAGGAGATAGAATGTGCCTCCTGAGTTTATGATTATCCCTCTTTACTTAATTTTTATGTGTGTGGTGCAGTGAATCCAAAACTGACTGGGGCATGACCTCTGGGGTGCAGAAGGCAGGGACCCCTCAAGCAATGGATCACCAGGGCCGAGAGAGTCTTAGGTGGTGAAGGAAGGCCCTCAGTGGAGAGAGAAATCACTCCAGATGGACTAACCAAGGAAGGCTCTTGGACCAGCAAGGATTTTTAGCTGGATTGTAAATTATTGGTTGTTTTAGATGAACAGAGGATTGAAGGGTCAAAATCCTTTTGATATTGTTTACTTCTTTGTTTTCTCTTTTGGGTCATGTCCCTTGCTAAGGTCAGTCATTATCAGAAGGAGTATAAAGAAGGGCCAAAGAAAAATGTTCTCTGTTCTCTTCTACCTTTAATTCATCAAAGTAGGGCAAGAAGGAGGCAGGCATTTTTCTTTTCTTTTCTTCTTCTTCTTCTTTTTCTTTTCTTTTTTATTTTTTTTGGTAGGCAGAGCATGTTAAGGAAGGAACAATGCCTCTAACAACATCCCCTGTCCATCTTCTTTGTTGGTTTCAGCAGCTTCAGTAGAAGTGTGACCCTGGCCAGTTACTCTCCAAACCTCAGTTTTCTCACCTATTAGAAAGAGGATAGCAGTACTATTTCTGGGGCTCATCATCAGCACCACCCAACCCTGGTGGCTCTTTTTATTGTTATCCGAGAAAATACTAAAATAGGCCCCAAACCATTACCAGTTTCACAGAAGCAAGCACCACACCCAGGTTTGCTTCTACTTAAGCTTCTGGGGTATTCAGGCCAGAAGAGAGAGGGCAGTGGGGAGAGGGGCATCAGGGGATAAGGGGCTGAGGGTGCACAGCAGGCACATGAGAGCCTGAATGTCATGGTTACTTTTCCATTGAAATAATCATAATTGTGTGCTGAAGTCATCGTTTAAATAAACAGCTCTCATTTACTGAAGTTCTATTTTAGGACCTGTGGCACCAAAGCCCTAGTGTTGTTCAGTTTACGGTCTTGGCAAGAAGCAATGGGAGGCACAAGCATAGATATTATGAAGTGAGATACATGGGTAACATTGCGGTGTCAGACCCAGGGGGAAGAAACACTGCATCTATTTTTGTTTCTTACGAAATCGACTCAGAATTCTGAGATTCTCTTTCCTCAGGCAGGTAAGCACATTATTCTCCTAACAGGCTTTCTTTTCCCTGTTGGTAGGGAGTAGTCCATTCACTTTGGAGAGGTCCTCCTTTTTTAAAGAAAAGTACTAAAGGACATTAATTGAGATCATTTCAATATGTTAATACATCGACTTGCTTCCCCAGTGCATCTCGAGACTGCAGATTGAAGCTTGCCTTGCCACTCTGTATGCACCGGATCTCCACACCCGAGGCTTATCATAAGCAATTATCTTACCCAAATAAAAAATGAAAATGGAAAAGTTAAATAAATAACAGGACATCTTGATGGAATCGCAGTAATGCTCATCTTGGTTAACATTAGCCCTGACTTTTGGACAGCTCGATTTGTTAATACGCTCGTCCTTTGTTTAGGCATCTATCTCTGTAAATCTCATGACTTTCCAAAATGATGGATGGTAACCATCTCTGCTCTCCCCTAAAAACACATTCTCTAGGAAACCGGAAAAAGCAAAATGGGCACTGCAACCCTGACCTGAGTGTTGCTTAGATTGGAGAAAAACCTCAAAACTGAATTCACCTCAAAACCTAAAAATTGTTATGGCTTTCCCCACAACAGGTTCAGCATCCTACTGTTCCCGGGTTTCCTGCTAGGTTAGAGAGCTCTGCCTAAGTGCACCAGTCAGGCCTCAATGAACTTGAACTGAAAACTGAAACTTGGGGTAGCAGTCAGGTTGGGCCAGGTTGGGCTCTGGCAGCAAACAGCCCTAAACCTCAGGGGCTGAACTCTGCAGAATTTTTTATTTCTTCTTCATGCAAAGCCGTAGGTGCTGCTAAGTAGCACTTACTCGGTCCCCAGCCCGACATCCAGACTGCTTTGACTTTTTAGCATCTCCATCCCGATATGCACTTGTACCGTGGCCACAGGACAGACAGAGAAGCCTGGAGATTCAGGTACTGCTGATTTAAAAGCTCTGGCAAGGACATAGGCTGTTTCCATGTACATTTCATTGCCTAGAACTGGTCACATGTTCAGCCCAGCCAAAAGGGGGAAGGAAGGTGCACCAGGAAGTAAAGGAGCCCTCCACGGTGGTATCTGGGTAATGTCTAAGTGCTCGGGAACTTTTGACCACTGGTGAGTTGTTTCTTCTACTCTCCATGAATGTTGGTCTCTTGACCCAGGTGTCAGCCATCTGGGACTTCCTGTGTTCTATGCTTCTTAAGTACAGTACATGTATGGATATGTATGTATTTGTTAGAATAGTTATAGGTTCACAGCAAAACTAAGCAGAAAGTATAGGGAGTTCCCATATATATTGCCCCGACACAGGCACTACCTCCCCCACTATTAACATCCAGCACCTAAGTGGTACGTTTCTTACACTTGGTGAACATACATTGACACATCACCATCACCCAAAGTCCATAGTTTACACCGGGGTTCTTTCTTGGTGTTGCACATTCTATGGATTTGGACAAATGTACGACAGGTATTCACCATTGTAGCATCACACAGAGTATTTTCATTGCTCAAAAATTCCTCTGTGCTCTGCCTATTCATCCTTTTCTCCCACTAACTCCTGGCAACCACTAATCTTTTTATTGTCTCCATAGTTATGCTTTGTCCAGAATGTCATATAGTTTGGAATTATACAGCATGTAGCCTTTTCAGATTGGCTTCTTTCACTTAGTAATATGCATTTAAGGTTCCTGCATCTCTGCGATTTGATGGCACATTTCTTTTTAGCATAGAATAATATCTCACTATCTGGATGTACCACAGGTTATTTATGCATTCACCTACTGAAGGACATCACATTCATTTCCAAGTTTTGGCAATTATGAATAAACCACCATAAACATCTGTGTGCAGGTTTCTGTGTGGACAAAAGTTTTCAACTCCTTTGGGTAAATACCAAGTGATGTAATTGCTGGATCATGTAGTAAGAGTATGTTTAGTTTTGTAAGAAAACAAACAAACAAAAACCACTGACAGACTGTCTCCAAAGTGTTTGTGTCATTTTGCATTTCCACCAGCAATGAAACAGAGTTCCTGTTGCTTCATATCCTTGCCAGCATTTGGTCTTGTCAGTGTTTTGGATTTTGGCCACTGTAATAGATGTACAGTGGTATCTCATTGTTTTAATTACATTTCCCTAATAACACGATTTTGAGTGTCTTCCACATCTTATTTTCCATCTGTATATCTTCTTTGGTGAGGTATCTGTTCATTTTTTAATACAGTTATTTTCTTAATATTGAGTTTGAAGAGTTGTTTGTATATTTGGGTAGCCATTCTTTATTAGGTATCTCTTTTGCAAATATTTTCTCCCAGGCCGTGGCGTGTTTTATATATATATATATATATATATATATTTTTATTATTATACTTTTAGGGTGCATGTGCACAATATGCACGTTAGTTACTTATGTATACATGTGCCATGCTGGTGTGCTGCACCCATTAACTCGCCATTTAGCATTAGGTATATCTCCTAATTCTATCCCTCCCCCCTTCCACCACCCCACAACAGTCCCCAGAGTGTGATGTTCCCCTTCCTGTGTCCATGTGTTCTCATTGTTCAATTACCATCTATGAGTGGAACATGCAGTGTTTGGTTTTTTGTCCTTGCGATAGTTTACTGAGAATGATGATTTCCAATTTCATCTATGACCCTACCAAGGACATGAACTCATCAATTTTTACGGCTGCATAGTATTCCATGGTGTATATGTGCCACATTTTCTTAATCCATTCTATCATTGTTGGACATTTGGGTTGGTTCCAAGTCTTTGCTATTGTGAATAGTGCCGCAATAAACATACGTGTGCATGTGTCTTTATAGCAGCATGATTTATAATCCTTTGGGTATATACCCAGTAATGGGATGGCTGGGTCAAATGGTATTTCTAGTTCTAGATCCCTGAGAAGTCGCCACACTGACTTCCACAATGGTTGAACTAGTTTACAGTCCCACCAACAGTGTAAAAGTGTTCCTATTTCTCCACATCCTCTCCAGCACCTGTTGTTTCCTGACTTTTTAATGATTGCCATTCTAACTGTTGTGAGATGGTATCTCACTGTGGTTTTGATTTGCATTTCTCTGATGGCCAGTGATGATGAGCATTTTTTCATGTGTCTTTTGTCTGCATAAATGTCTTCTTTTGAGAAGTGTCTGTTCATGTCCTTCGCCCACTTTTTGATGTGGTTGTTTGTTTTTTTCTTGTAAATTAGTTTGAGTTAATTGTAGATTCTGGATATTAGCCCTTTGTCAGATGAGTAGGTTGTGAAAATTTTCTCCCATTTTGTAGGTTGCCTGTTCACTCTGATGGTAGTTTCTCTTGCTGTGCAGAAGCTCTTTAGTTTAATTAGATCCCATTTGTAAAGTTTGGCTTTTGTTGCCATCGCTTTTGGTGTTTTAGACATGAAGTCGTTGTCCATGCCTATGTCCTGAATGGTAATGCCTAGGTTTTCTTCTAGGGTTTTTATGGTTTTAGGTCCAACGTTTAAGTCTTTAATCCATCTTGAATTAATTTTTGTATAAGGTGTAAGGAAGGGATCCAGTTTCAGCTTTCTACATATGGCTAGCCAGTTTTCCCAGCACCATTTGTTAAATAGGGAATCCTTTCCCCATTTCTTGTTTTTGTCAGGTTTGTCAAAGATCAGATAGTTGTAGACATTTGGCATTATTTCTGAGGGCTCTGTTCTGTTCCATTGATCTATATCTCTGTTTTGGTACCAGTACCATGCTGTTTTGGTTACTGTAGCCTTGTAGTGTAGTTTGAAGTCAGGTAGCATGATGCCTCTAGCTTTGTTCTTTTGGCTTAGGATTGACTTGGCGATGCGGGCTCTTTTTTGGTTCCATATGAACTTTAAAGTAGTTTTTTCCAATTCTGTGAAGAAAGTCATTGGTAGCTTGATGGGGATGGCATTGAATCTATAAATTACCTTGGGCAGTATGGGCATTTTCATGATATTGATTCTTCCTACCCATGAGCATGGAATGTTCTTCCATTTGTTTGTATCCTCTTTTATTTCATTGAGCAGTGGTTTATAGTTCTCCTTGAAGAGGTCCTTCACATCCCTTGTAAGTTGGATTCCTAAGTATTTTATTCTCTTTGAAGCAGTTGTGAATGGGAGTTCACTCATGATTTGGCTCTCTGTTTGTCTGTTATTGGTGTGTAAGAATGCTTGTGATTTTTGTACATTGATTTTGTATCGTGAGACTTTGCTGAAGTTGCTTATCAGCTTAAGGAGATTTTTGGCTGAGACAATGGGGTTTTCTAGATATACAATCATGTCGTCTGCAAACAGGGACAATTTGATTTCCTCTTTTCCTAATTGAATACCCTTTATTTCCTTCTCCTGCCTAATTGCCCTGGCCAGAACTTCCAACATTATGTTGAATAGGAGTGATGAGAGAGGGCAACAAAATTGATAGACCACTAGCAAGACTAATAAAGAAAAAAAGAGAGAAGAATCAAATAGATGCAATAAAAAATGATAAAGGGGTATCACCACCGATCTCATAGAAATACAAACTACCATCAGAGAATACTACAAACACCTCTACACAAATAAACTAGAAAATCTAGAAGAAATGGATAAATTCCTCGACACATACACTCTCCCAAGACTAAACCAGGAAGAAGTTGAATCTCTGAATAGACCAATAACAGGATCTGAAATTGTGGCAATAATCAATAGCTTACCAACCAAAAAGAGTCCAGGACCAGATGGATTCACAGCCGAATTCTACCAGAGGTACAAGGAGGAACTGGTACCTTTCCTTCTGAAACTATTCCAATCAATAGAAAAAGAGGGCATCCTTCCTAACTCATTTTATGAGGCCAGCGTCATCCTGATACCAAAGCCTGGCAGAGACACAACCAAAAAAGAATTTTAGACCAATATCCTTGATGAACATTGATGCAAAAATCCTCAGTAAAATACTGGCAAACCGAATCCAGCAGCACATCAAAAAGCTAATCCACCATGATCAAGTGGGCTTCATCCCTGGGATGCAAGGCTGGTTCAATATACGCAAATCAATAAATGTAATCCAGCATATAAACAGAACCAAAGACAAAAACCACATGATTATCTCAATAGATGCAGAAAAGGTCTTTGACAAAATTCAACAACACTTCATGCTAAAAACTCTTTTAATATATATATTTAAACTGACATAAAATATCAATCTCCATATGGCACCAATATTACCATCAATGCCTCTGAAGATTTTTGGAAGTGGAGATGCTTATATTTTTCTTAGTCCCTTCTAGCTAGAATTTCCTGTGTCCAGTGAATCTTTGATCACTACTCAGAGGAAAGTAGTTGCAAACGTGAAATGTAGCCTGCTTTTTCTTGTAATTCCTTTCATCTCTCACCCCTCTTTCTCTCCCTTCTACCTTCAAGCACTACTGATCCACTGAGGTTTGGGCCATGGGAGAGAGGTTGCAGTATGGTATCCCATAATGGTTTAAAGTGTAATAACAGATATTACCATTCTTTTTTTTTTCCTTTTCTTTCCAACTTTTATTTTAGGTTCAAGGTGTACATGTGCATGTTTGTTACATGGGTAAATTGTGTGTTGCAGAAGTTCAGTGTACAGATAATTTTGTCACCCAGATAATCAGCATAATACCTGATAGGTAGTTTTTCAATCCTCATTCTCTTCTCATCCTCTCCCCTTAAGTAGGCCCTAATGTCTATTGTTCCCTTTTTTGTGTCCATGTGCACTCAATGTTTAGCTCTCACTTACAAGTAAGAGCTTATGGTATTTGGTTTTCTGTTCCTGTGTTAATCTGCTTAGGATAATAGCCTCCAGCTCCATCTATGTTGCTGCAAAGGATGTGATTTCATTCTTTATGGCTGCATAGTATCCCATGGTGTATATTTACCATATTTTCTTTATCCAGGCCACCACTGATGGACATCTAGGTTGATTCTATGTCTTTGCTATTGCGAATAGTGCTACAATAAACATATGCATGTGCATGTCTTTATGGTAGAATGATTTATATTCCTTTTGGTATATACCCAGTAATGGTATTGCTGGATCAAATGGTACTTCCATTTTAAGTTCTTTGAGAAATTTCCGTACTGCTTTCCATAGTACTCAATGTACTTTCCATAGTGGCTGAGCTAATGTACAGCCCCACCCGCAGTGTATCAGCATTTCCTTTTCTCTGCAACCTTGTCAGCATCTGTTATTTTTTGGCTTTTTAATAATTGCCATTCAGACTGGTGTGAGATACTATCTCATTATGGTTTTGATTTGCATTTCCCTAATGATTAGTGATATTGAGCATTTTCTATATGCTTGTTTGCTGTGTGTATAACTTCTTTTGGAAAGTGTCTGTCCAGATTCTTTGCCCATTTTTTGTGGGGTTGTTTGTTTTTTGCTTGTTGATTTAACTTCCTTAAGATTCTGGATATTAGACCTTAAATTCCTTAAGATTCTGGATATTAGACCTTTATAGGATGCATAGTTTGCAAATATTTTTTCCTATTCTGTAGGTTATCTAATTACTTTGTTGATAATTTCTTTTGCTTTGCAAAAGCTCTTTAATTAGGCCCCACCTGTTAATGTTTGTTTTTGGTTGCAATTGCTTTTGAAGTCTTCATCATAAAGTCTTTGTCAGGGTGGATGTCCAGAATAGTATTTCTTAGGTTTTCTTCTAGGGTTTTTATAGTTTTAGGTTTTACATTTAAGTCTTTAATCTATCTTGAGTTGATTTTTGTATATGGTGAAAGATAGGGATCTAGTTTCAATCTTCTGCATATGGCTAGCCAGCTCTCCCAGCACCATTTATTGAATAGGGAGTCCTTTACCCATGCTTGTTATTGTCTTGTTGAAGATCAGATGATTATCAGTGTGTGGCTTTATTTCTGGTTTCTCTAACATGTTCCATTGGTCTATATGTCTGCTTTTGTACCAATACCATGCTGTTTTAGTTACTGTAGCCTTGTGTAGCCTTGAAGGCAGGTAGTGTGGTGCTTCCAGCTTTGTTCTTTCTGCTTAGGATTGCGTTGGCTATTTGGGCACTTTTCTTTGGTTCCAAATGAATTTTAGAATTTTTATTTTCTAATTCTGAATATCAGAATTGTTTAAAATTGTTCAGCCATACCCAGAACCTGGAATTCTCAGCAACCACCTTTTTTTCCATCTCTGTGTTGCACGTTGCACTTTTTGTACCTACTTCCTCTCTTACATCTTCTGAATGGTCTGCAGTCTCTGAATCTCTTGTTTAACCACCGTTCTGATTATAAGTACAGAAAAAATTTCTCTTATATCCTGATGCAGAGATACTCATTCAGTGCTTCCTTTGCTCTGGTCTCTCCTTTTAGAACATACTCTAGAGTCTATCTTTTAATACTCAAATGGTCCATTATGCATTTCATTATAACATAATAAGTTTTAATAAATTTTTTCCCACTCAGAATTTCTGCTGCTGACTTAGGCATACACCTTCCTCACCTTTATAGAAGAATCCTGACAAATATGATATAAGGATAGAATTTTTTAAAGCATAAAGTATAGAAAACAACATTCATGAATGAGCCTGTGTGGCTAGCTCTGGGAGTGGGAAGCGGTATTTTATTCATGATGGCCATTCATAAGCACACCTATTCGTAGAAGAAAGCTCTCAACATAAAATCAGGTGTTCAACTTGTTTTAAGGACAGTTTACCCAGAAAGTCTTGCTAAGATCATCCAAAAGGCTACTACAAAGAACAAATGTTTGAAAATGTTGCAACTTGAAAGTGCCACTGAAGAATCAGAACAAACTAGGGCCCCACTTCCCGCATGCCCACTCCCTTCCTGGCAGCAAGGCCCTTGGCAGTTGACAGTGTTAGCAAGGGAAGCACATGGTAGAGCTTTTAGGTAATGCTGCTGAAGATATCTATCGTTGAAAATGTATTCCTGCCATTTTATGCACTTTGCAGCTCTGGGAAGTTCTGGGGATTGCTTGAATATTTCATTTTTGCTATTTTGTTTTTGTTTTTGTTTTTTTAAGACAGGGTCCTGCTCTGTCACTCAGGCTGGAGTGCAGTGGTGGATCTTTGCTCACTGCAGCCTCGACCCCCTGGGCTTCAAGTGATCCTCCCATCTCTGCCTTCCGAGTAGTGCTATTTCTTATTAATGTTTATATCAGTTGGTTGATTACTAGTCGTGAATAGTAATATTTCTTTCTCTTTCTCCTTCAACAGGCTGTAGTGCTGTGCTGGGTACTGTGAAGTGTGGTTATTTTTAAGTATATTTAGAAATCCAAGGAGATACTATTTTGGATTTTCTATAAACTGATTTCACTTAACTCTCTCCAAGTAAAATCAACAGTTTCTTTCTACTCTACCACAGTTTGTTTCTCTTGAACTCTTTTTTCCACTTCTAACCCTTTTCCTGGCTCCTTTTCCTTCATCTTTTTCTCTAAGGATGCTTGGGAAGGTTGGCTTGGAGTTTCTTCACCTCTGTGGCCAGAATGGGGTATGAAACTCCATGTCTTCAGTCCCCTTACAACTTAATCTCCTTCTTCAAAAACCAGAGTCACTGCCTAGAATTATAAGAAGTCTTCACTGTTGGTGACATAATTTAAGGTGCTGTGAGAAGAGAACTAGAATGTTTGACACCTTGTAGTTGAATAATCCAATAAATCATTGAGGATTTATTGAATGTTTTTACCGCTAGGTAAATATTTTGTCCTTAGCCAAGTTTGAGTTGGGATTTTAAGACAAGACTGTGCATGTTTTTCCCATTCTGCTTGCCGCGCCCTGTAATATGTGGGGAGGAATTGGAAGGGGAGGCAGACTGGGATGAAAAAAGGTGGAGAAACATGTAAAGAATGGGATTTATCTGTATTTATTTATTTTTACTTTTTTAAACCTTTTAAAGAAGAGTGGAAAGAAATTAGCAATAGTAATAATAGTACATTATTTAAGTGTCTAGTACATAACAAGCACAGCATTAGTGTCTTTGCACAAACTATCACATACAATTTGAGAAGTTAAAGAACAAAGGCCGTTAAGGTTTATGCAGAGGGAGCAGCTTACCTAGGCTGCTGCTGCAGAGAACAGAAGAACAGAATTGGTGGTTGGAACTTATATTAAGAATATGAAGAAATTTTTAAGCAGTTATCCTTGCCTGATAATTGCTGGGCTTTCCTGGAGGCAAGTGATCTTTTGGCTGCAGATTTAGAGGTTTGTCCTAAGGACTGCTAACACAACAAGCCAGGCATCAGACATTATTATCATCTAAAAAGCATTATTTTAAAAGGTATTGCTTAAGTTTCATTGTCCACCTTGAACCATGGTAGAGAATGTGCTGAGGGAAAGCCCCAAGCACACACAAAGTCCTTTGCCCTCTGGAAACTCTTGGGTCAGGAGGCTAACCCCGAGACACAGGGCATCATTCATTACTTCTGTCATATTTCCATTACAGATTTGTGGAGCCAGCCATGGAGCTCATTTAATCCAGGCGGGGTGGGGGGTTATTCCCTCTCTCAGAATTGGGACAGTCTTCCTAGGACTAAACAGTGGAAGAGAGGAGCATTCTTTAGGAATTGATGGGCAGGTCGAGGCCTGTGGATCCGTTGTGTGAGGAGGCCCAGGGATGGAAGTAAGAGGATGAGATCAGCACTGTCTTAAACCCAGACTAGATGGCTCCTCACCTTATCGCTCTACTTTTAGGGGCCTGCTTCAGCCCTCTTCTGACTGTGCTTCTCTATGCAAGGTGAGGCATCCGCAGGATGAAGGATGTGTGCCCACTCTGAGCTCATACCTCTCCACCCCCACTTTCTAGTGTATGCTCTGAGTTCATCAACCCAGAATTCTTGAGTTTCCAGGCCTGGCATCACCTTTTTCCTAAGTCAGGCCTCCAGAAGTCGGAAGACACACAAAGTCTGCATGTTGGCTACAGGGCAGCTGTTTGTTAGAGGGCATATTGGGAGCTTGGGTGTGTGGACTGGAGCATCTGCATGTGTGCGAGGCTTGTGCTGTGCAGGACATAGCCATGCTGGAGAGGGAAGAAGAGGCAGGATGGGACCCTGGGATTAACTCCACACCTCCATGTCCAGTGCAGGACTCTAAGGAGTATGAGAATTCTAAACGTGAAACTGGCCTTCTAGGTTGATTTGAAGGTATTTATGAGGCATGAGGATACAAAATATTTTATTTACTATGTGAGTATTTTAATATGTGCTTGATATATGCTAGACCTGGAGTATGTGGTCTCCATTTGTACTGTGGCTCTAGGCATGCCAGTGTTGTCTCTCCTCCTCAAGGTTATTGTTGAGGATTGTCTTTTAGATGTCCTCGTTCATGGGGCAGAGGACAAAGGCAGTGGAGATCTGGCTGCCTCTTCCTACTGCATCCATCAGACTCACTCTAATCAAAATGTAATAAAAATCCTAACAAATAAGGCTAAGTGCAAGGAATTGTTTCTCAGTGGGTTTGGTTTGTCACGAGGTGCCCGTCATATTTTGTGATATGCTGCTCATGTTCCCTAATTCCCCCAACCCTCTCTGATAGAGAAGGAAAACTTTCTAGAAGGATGAGTTGCAAGAGAGATCTGCCTATCTGCATCCTTCCATGTTACACACACAGACACACATGCACATATACATGCACACACATGTTGGTGAGCTTCCTTTTCTTCCCTTTCTTTAAACTTGGGAGGCTTTACAGAGGCTTTTCTTCCACCTGTTTGCATCAGCTACATAAGGGGCTTGCCGTGAGAGTTGCTATGGCACATCTTTGCAGATAACAGGAGTTGGTAGATGTTTTTTAATTAAAGAAATTCAGGTTATGAAAAAGATGTCATGGGTAGAGAGAGTGGGAACTTGCCAACCACAAACCCCTGCTCATGCTCACTCAACCCTGGCTTGAGGCATCTGCCTCTGGATTCTACAAAAAGCCATTGTCAGGAGAGGAAGGGAGTAAGGAGCCGACATAGGTATCAGGATGCTGCCAACACCTGATTATCTACCATTTGGGGTACGGGGCCAAAACAGGAATGACCTCTACATCCGTAGCGAGCACAAAGCAACACTGTAGCCAATGTTTTGACTTCCTTCTTTCACAAACTACCCTTTGGAGCTTTGGAGCTTTTCAGACCTTTGAGTCTTCTACTTGACTCTTCTTCCCTGTCTTTCTGGCCAATGACAGCAATGGAAATCACGCGCTGTTAAAATAAGTTTAGACTGAAGCTGCCTTCTGACATATTTTAAGTTTGGCCTAGAAGTGTCTCCATACATAGTGGACTGTACCCTAACTGGATGTGTAAACAGACTGTAACCTATTCTTGTGCCAATCACTGAGTTTCAGCCAATCAAAGGTGGCCCACTCTTTAAGCCATGTTCAAATACGGCAAACACGGATCTGTAACCAATCTGGCTGTTCCTGCACCTCGCTTCTGTTTTCTGTACATCACTTTCCTTGTTCTGTCCTTAAATCTTTTTAGACAACGCAGTAGCTCCAGAGTCTCTCTAAACATATTGTAGTTCAAGAGGCTGCCTGATTCTTGATTCTTTCTTTGATCAATTAAACTCTGCTAAATGTAATTAGTCTATTTTTTTCTTTTAACAGTGCAAAGAACAGAGAAGCACATATCTTCAAGTCCTGGACTTCTAGGAAGCTCTCTCTGATTGATATAGAAAGCAAAACCATTAAATTGAAATCTTCACAGGGAAGTTGGATGTCCTCTAGCTTCATCCTTCACTTTGCCATTGAGGAAGCAGAGCACACAGGAGGGAATTGACTTGCTCAAGGTCTCCCACTGAATTAGTGACCAAGCTTGGTCTAGAACCAGCTCTCCTGACTCATGGCCACCACACTGCCCAGTGGGGACCCTTTGTTCTGAAGCCTGTAGAGCCCTTTGGAACCATGAAAATTAACATTTGATTGAATGCTGTCCTTTGGCATCCCTCCTGTGTCAGTATCTTATTATATGCCCAAAAAAAGTATAAGTGTGACTGCGAGGGCCACAGCATTTAAGTGCATACAGAAGTCAGTTAGATAAAATAAATTGGCAAATGAGCCAGTTGAAAAACAATGGAGAATGATAGGACCTGTAACATACTATAAGACACATGCCTCACCTGAAGGCATTTAAATGATACATGCCTCACCTGAAGGCATTTAAATAAGAACAAAATTTGGACACTATGCTGGCCAAACAAAACATCTGTAGGACACAGTTAGCTTTTGTGCTGCAACCTTTGCCCAAGGGCCTGGAACTTTAGTATTGTCTAGGCATATAGATCAGTGCTATTGGATGGAAAAATAATGCAAGCCTCTTCTATGTGTAATTTAATTTTTTTATAGTAACCACATTAAAAAGTAAACATAATCAGGTAAAATTAATTTTAATAATATATTTTACTTAACCCATTATTCCAAAATGTTACCATTTCAATATAGAATCAATATAAAAATTATTAATGAGATGTTTTACTTACTTAGCCTTTTTTTCATACTAAGTCTTTGAAATCCAACGTGTATGTTATAGCAGGTATTTTACTTCATCATTCTAATAAGCTACTTATAGTATTTCACGGATGCTGACAGAAGAGATGATGAAACTCTTGGTTCAGAGATAAAGGACTTTATTACTCATGACACAGCAAGCAACATGAACATCAACATGTTTGCTTTATTTCCCATAGTCTCCTGTAATAGGCAAAATTCTAAATGGCCCCAGTGACTCCCAGCCCCTGATATACACATACCTTCTTCCAATTATTTAATCAAATGCTGCTGTAAAGGAATTTGTCAGATATAATTAAGATCTCAAGTCAGGTAACCTTAAAATAGGGAGATTAAGTTGATGAGCCTGACCTATTCTCCTGGCCCCTTTAAATCTGGGTTTAAAGGTCAGAGACAGAGAAGTCATAAAGATTTAAAATGTGGCAGAGATTTGACAATATGAAATTCTCCATTTCTTACTGTAAAAGAAGACATGGCTTCTTTGACATGGAGGGGACCATGTGGCAAGGAATGCAGGTGGCCTCTCTGAGCTGAGTGTGGACCCTGCTGACAGCCAGTAAGGAAAACGGGGACCTCGGATATACAATCACGAGGAATTAAATTCTGCCAACAACCTGTGTAAGTGTGAAAGTAAATTTTTTCCCAGAGCCTACATATGAGAACACAGCCTGGCAATATTTTAATTTTAATCTTTGAGACCCTAAGTAGGGAACTCTGCCTGGCCTTGTGACCGACAGAACTGTGACCTAATAAATGAGTGTTATTTTAAGCTGCCAATTTTGTGATAATTTGTTACTCTGTGATAGAAAACAAATGTAACTCCCCCCACCAAATCTCACGAGGATGATGTAAAGGGCCCAGATGGATGTGGCACATGAGGTGTATTTGTGTCACAGGTGAGGGAATCCTGAGCTTGGGTAACTTACCCTTTCATAGTAAGCAGTGGGCAAGCCTGCTTTTTGCCCCAGATGGAGATACTAGCTCCTCCTTCCATGTTGCTACCATATTGTACAGCATAGCTGCAGAAGGTACCAAATAAATATTTGTTAAGAGGTTGATTGGAAAATAGAGAGTTGGGCTCATGGTCCCTCATTAATATGATTGATGCCTTTCCTTGAAATTTATAAGCTGGTAATGAAAGAGAGGTTAGTTGATTAGGGGCCTACATATAGGATTACCTCAGAGCAGGGTCTGGTCACCAGTTTCAAATATACGTCTACTCAGGAGTATTATCTGCTAAAGCAGTGTTTCTCAACATTTTTATCCTCATGACTGCCCCCTTATAGAGTCTTTGAAGACTTTCTTTTCCCTAACTGTGTCCCCTTCCCATGAAATTTTATACCACAGATATACTGTAAATCTATTTATGTGCTGTGGTTCTTTGGAAAGCCATAAACCATTGTAATAGCTAATTTTTTTTGACCTTCCAACCACGCTGAACCAAATTTTGCCCTCTTGGGGTGATATTACCTCCATTGAGAATGGATGTTCTAGAGGACTGAAGTCATATTTACCAAACTCACCAGAAGCAGGCTGATATTTTAGTTAAGGTGGAATTCCTTCCTGTGTCATTCGTACAGCAATGCCCTCATGGTATGTCCACTGGTTAGAGCAAAGGGATGCTAGGTGTGTGCAGATGAGGGTACAGAGAGCTGGGCTCCCTTACCACTGTTGCCCTGAGTCCGTGCTGTGCACAATATGCCACTCTCCTCTCTTCTGGGATCAGTGCCCTTTTCTTTGGGGTCAGCTTTGGAGAAACAGTGAGGCATTTTTGGTATTTGGGTCCACCTCACTCACCCACTAATACGTAACCGAGCCCCACTGAGCAGCTCCTTTTCTCTAAGATATTTTTGAAAGCAGATAGCCCAATTCAGCTTTGAGAGAGTTACTTTGTTCTTTGGAACGGCAGAAGGGAAACTCTACCTGGATGTGTCTACCCCAGGAATAATATAAGTCGAACTTTCCAGATGAAAGTACTTTTAAATTCCTGGAGGTCAGTTGTTGGTGGTACAAGCCCAGTAGGGTCAAGGTTGCACATTCAATATCCTTTGAGGCCAGATTCCTTCCTTATGTTGTAGAGCCACTAATTTTACCTTTGACCTTGAGCAGCATCTATAAAATGCTAGCTGTTAGCAAAATGAGGAACTGGGCTTGGTGATGTTAACTAGTTGGATGAAGACTAGCATTGTTAAAGGTCTTATGCTCTGTCTTGGGATGTGTTATGCAGTTTACTTAGAAGTATGCTTTTGAAATCATCAAAGACTTTTCATAATTAACTTTTAATTTATTTGTATAATGGTCAGGGCATTTGGTCTGTTTGATACCAAGTTTTGGTATTGAAATTTGCTTTGCAGCCCAGCATATGATCAAGTTTCATCAGTGCTTTATGTGTGCTTAAAAATAATATATTCCATAAAATTTCCTGAAAAGTTCTATTTTTTTTTTTGAGACGGAGTCTCACTCTGTCACTCAGGCTGGAGTGCAGTGGTGCAATCTTGGCTCACTGCAAGCTCCACCTCCTGGGTTCATGCCATTCTCCTGCCTCAGCCTCCCGAGTAGCTGGGACTACAGGTGCCCGCCACCACGCCTGGCTAATTTTTTGTATTTTTTAGTTGCCAGGATGATCTTGATCTGCTGACTTCGTGATCTGCCTGCCTTGGCCTCCCAAAGTGCAGGGATTAATTTCTGTTTTACAGAGACAGTCTCACTCTGTCACCCTGGCTCGGGTGCAATGGTGCAATGAGAGCTCATTGTAATCCTGAACTCCTGGGCACAGGCGATCCTCCCACTTCAGCTTTCCAAGTAGCTATGACCACAAGTGTGTGCCACCATCCCTAGATAAGTTTTAAATATTTTGCAGAGTCAGGGCCTCAATATGTTGCCCAGGCTGGTCTTGAACTCCTGGCCTGGAGTGGTCCTCTTGCCTGGGCCTCCCAAAGTGTTGATATTACAGGTGTGAGCCACCATGCCTTGCCCTGAAAAGTTCTTTGTATGTCTTTAAAGTTTGTTAATGGTGTTGTTGAATCTTCTATATCTTTATTCATTTTTCTGTCTGCCTGATTTACTCTTTGAAAGAAATATATTATCTGTCACCATATTGCTGGATTTGTCAATTTCTCTTTGAAAGTCTATTAATTTTTGTTTCATATATTTCAGAGTTATGTTATTATGTGTATAGGCATTTGCAATTTTCTTATTTTCCTCATAAATTGTCCTTTTTACCATTATAAAAAGCCCCTCTTTAATAATTCTTAAAGTCTATTTCATCTGATATCAATGTGGTGACATAAAGTTTCTGTCAGTTGATATATACCTACTATATCTTTTTTTCCATTCTTTTACTTTTAATATTTTATGCTGCTATATTTTGGCTATGTCTTTTGTATGGATTATATATCTGATTTTTTAAAAAGCAAGAAGAAAATCTCTGTCTTTTAATTTGGAATTTTAGTTCATTTATATTTATTACAATTACTGATACATTTAGATTTATTTCTCCAAAGATTTTGTTTCCCACTTATTGTGGTTAATCTTTTTTTCTTTTACTCTTCATTCCCACTTTATTTGGAGTTGATCAAACTTTATTTTCTGTATTCTACCGATTTTAAGGTTTTTCATTTTACCTCTGTTCTTTAGAGGTAAACTTAACATTATATCCTGTACACTTGACTTGGAAAATATCATCTAAGATTGTGTTGTACATTTCCAGGGAGTATCAGCCATGTTTCTAGATTGTTAAGGAGTAAGGCCTTGAGTTCTACCTGTCTTCCAAAAATGCAAGGAGCTTAAAACATTTTAATTCTGATCATTTCTTTTCATCTTCATGTGGTTGGCCAGTATTTTAATTGCTCTTTACTTTTATACACTAAATTAATTATTATTTTATAATTATTCATACTGTAATTTTTCATTTATATTTACCTATAATTTTACCAATTTATTTGCTTACCATTTATTTAGTCAAATGTTTACCAAGTTTTTTTGCTTACCTTTTTTTTTTTTTTGTATTTTACTTTTTTTTTCTGGATTCAATTTTCTCTTTGAGGGAAAGTACCATAATAGTTCTTGCATTTATTACTGTTAGTAATGAATTCTCAGATTTAGATTGTCTGAAGAAGTCTTAACTTACCTATATGTTACATATTTTCTCCTATATGTGTTGTATAAACTATAACAAAGAGAAAATCATTTTTAGTCATTATTATGCCTTCACTCTTAAAGGATAGGTTAACTGGGTATAAAATTCTGGGTACACAGGCATATTTTTTCTCAGCACTTTGAAGATATTTATGTCTGTTGTTAATTTATTGCTTCTTAGCTCTGAAACCACCCTTCTTTGCCACACTTTGTGATATTGGACCTAAACTCTGTAGATTACATTTCTCCCTTGACAGATGGCTTAGTGTTAGGTTCTGCCAATAGAGGGCACAAGAGGGACACTGAAAGCCTGGGAAAAGAAGGAAGAGGGAACTTTGTTCCTTCTGGTATTCTGTTTTATAGTTCAGCAATGAGCAGGTCAGGGTGTAGGGGTCATTGTTCATTTGTGGTGTCCTTCAGTCAGTTTCTTTGTTGCCACGTTGGAAAGTGGCTTTCAGCTCTCGTAGCTCAGTAGTGGTCAGTTTCTTTGTCACCATATCAACAGGCACCATGTTCCTATGACAACTACCTCTTTTCCTCAGAGGTCTAAATTTCAACTTTGCAGGATCCCCTCCTCTGAGATTTTTAAGTTTCTTCTTGTTCACTTTTCTCTCAGCCCAAAGGTTAGTAATTTGTTTCTGTGGTTCCTACCTCCCTATACCTTATGGTTTGCTTTGCCCAGTTTGACAATTAACCTTTTATTAGTTAACAATTCACTGTAATAATTTTTTTGTGTGTAAGTTACTGATATAGCTTTAGTCTCCATACTGGACCCTGACTGATGAAATATTACTTTCTTGTTTTCTGTTTTATCGTGTTGCTGTTCAAAAGTATGTTGTCAGCAAAAGTTGTGAATAAACACTTCATAAAGCAAGACATTCAACTGGCCAATAAGTCCATTAAAAAGTGTTCAACATTACTAGTCATGAAAAAAATTTAAATTAAAACCACAGTGAGTGACATACTACTAAACTTCCACCAGAAAGGCTAAATTTTGTTTTTAAAAGTGAATGTTGGCAAAGATGTATAACAACAGAAACTCGTATATTAGAAATGTAAAATTGTACAACAAATTTGGAGAAAGGGATAAGTCTTTTATAAATGTACACCTACCCCATGACTTAGCAATTCTACTCTCAGGTATTTACTAAGAGAAACAAAAAAATACATTCACGAAAAGACTTGTTCAAGAATGTTCACAGCAGCTTTATTGATAATGTCCTTAGAGTAGAAAGAGGCCAGATATGGTATGCTCATATAATTGAAAAGTACTCAACAATAAAAAGGGATGAACTACTGGTACGTGTAACACCATGGATGAATCTCAAAATCAGTATATTAAGTGAAAGAAGTCTTACACAAAAATGTAGAATTCCATTTATGTGCAACTCTAGCACAATAAAACTAATCTACAGTGGAAAAACTTTAGAATAGTGATTGACTTTGAAGGGAATAGGGATGGATTTTGACTAGAAAGGGACACAAGGGAAATTTCTGTGGATGATGGTACTATTTTATATTTGATATGTGTTTGAGTTGCACACCAATGTACACCTATTATTTGTATATTTCATTGCATACAAATTTGATATCAAAAGAAAACATCCATAAACAAATATCGAACTTCATTAATGAAATCCTTGCTGACAGATTTAAGAAAAAGTGTAGGCTGAGCATGGTGGCTCATGCCTGTAATCCCAGCTATTCAGGAGGCTGAGGCAGGAGAATCATTTGAACCTGGGAAGCGGAGGTTGTGGTGAGCCGATCATGCCATTGCACTCCAGCCTGGGCAACAGGAGTGAAACTCCACCTCAAAAAAAAAAAAAAAAAAAAAAAAAAAAAGTGACAAAGTGTAGAAATGTCTGTAATTTGCTGTGAAATGCACACACACAAACACCCCAAATAAAAGAGCAACAACAAAAAGCAAATGAGAGATTGTTGGATGAATGCAGAGATGGATAGATATGTGATAAAGCAAATACGATGAAATGGAGTAAAATATTCTTGGTAGTACCTACATAGTGTTTATACAAGTGTTCACTATGAAATTCTGTCAACTCTGCTCTGTGTTTGAAAATGTTAAAATTTAGGGAAAAATGGACTGTTGCCAGTCTAACAATTATTCCTATTTAAAAAGTAACCTGTACTTTCTCCATGGTTTTACTGAACATCTTTTCTTTGCTTTTTGTGTTCTGATCTTTCACTGACATGTATTTAGGTTGAATTTTATTGCTCTCCGGGCTCATAAGGTTACTTCTTTTTCAATTCTTGGAACTTCTCAGCCTTTAGTTTTTTTTGTTTTTGTTTTTGTTTTTGGATATTGCCTTTCTTCTCTTCTGGATTTCCTATTAATTCTGGGTGAAATTTTCTCAACCTATCGTTCTCATATTTTACTCTCTTTTTTCACATTTCTTTGCCTCTCTGTTCTGCAATTTGGGTGCTCTCAATTTGTGTTACAATTTGGGTACCTTCAGATCTTTCATTCCTCAGATTTTTCAGTTTACTGACTCTCTCTTCAGCTATGTCTAGTCTACTATAACTATGCTATAACTATGACTATGTTTTTTTTTATTTCTAGAAATTCTCTTTAATTCCTTTCTCAATATAATTGTCATTTTGTTGTATTGTCTTTTTGATTCTTTTAAATGTTTCATCATTTTAAACATTTATTTTTAGCTTAATTCTGATAGTTTATTTTAAGTGAATGTTATCAGGAGTTAAAATTCTGCTATTTGCTGTGTCTGCTGACTCTTTTGCTCATTGTGGATTGCTTCCTTGTGTGCTCTTTTGTAAATTTGGATTGTAATGTATGGTTGGTGGACATTTATCTGAAGGACTCCTCTAGCTTGAGAAACATTATTTCCCTTCAGAGAAATTTTTTCATTTGTTTTTATCAGGCACATCAAGGTCATGGGTCTTAGTCACTTTTTATATTAATTTCTAGAATATGCATCTAGAGTAAAGTTGAACTCAAGCCCATATGAAGTCGCACCTGTGATCATGTGTTATCAGAGGAGACTATTTTTTTCCCCTCATCCAGAGCCTAGTATGAGACAGCTAAGCTTTTTGATCATCTTTCTGAGTTTGAGTGTGGATTGTGTATATTTCATCCTACATCTAAGGAAGTGCTTCAAGGCTTCTGGCTTTATACTGGGGGGAAATGGGATGTGCATTTCACTTCTTTTTATCATGTAGGCTCAAGACCTAACTCCTGACTCCATGTGGACATTTACACTTAAGCCCTTACGTGACGTAATCTGGCAGCTCTCCCACAGGCAGCTGGAGTATCAGCTCTGGGGTTCCACTCTAGTTTTCAGTTCTCCCTTTGTTTGGGGTCTCTGGAAATTTCTCTCACTTTCCAATTATTGCTTTTAAAAGAATGTTCATTACAACTTATTCAGCATTTTCTAGGTGTTTAATATTTGGAGAGTCTTGAAGTAATCTGATCCCATACAATACCAGAAATGAAAGTTGTGTTAGGCATTTCACTTGGATTATTGTATTAATTCTTCACAACCCTATAATATATGAATTATTATTGCAGGAAATCCACGTGTAGAGGGATTAGCAGCTTCTCCAGGTCTTACTAGCTAGTAATTGTAATGGAGTTGAGATTCTCCCAACATTTGAATGATTCCAATGTATAGGCTTTTGTTCCCTTGTCTTGCAAGGCTAGAGAAACCCATCCCTGGCCTGGGAAAGTTACTCTGCCTGGGTCAGTAATGTCAGTAACCTTATTTCTGGGTATGTCTTTGAGGAGCCTTTTGGATTTTTCCAGTTGCCTGTCAGGTCCAGCTTGCGGACTGGCTGGAAGAACAGCATTTGATGTCCCATATGGGACCACTCCCAAGTGACACTGATATCTGACAAGAACACTCAGCAGGAACATGAGACTCCTGTATCTCATGCTGAGTTTTGACTAAGTTTTACTTAAGTCACTTGCTCTTAATAATAAATCTGAAAAATGATGAGCCTTCTGTTTGACTGTGAAGATAGAGCAACCAGCTGCCCTGGTTTGCCTAGGATAAGGTATTTCCTGGGACATGGGACTTTCAGTGCTAGAACTGGGAAAATTCTGGGCAAACTAGGATGTTATTTGCTCTACAGATCGCTCTGGGGTGTCGTTAACCAGATCAGTGCCAGTCTTTTCCATGGGAGGCTGGACTATCCTCTGGTTTCCAGATTTCCCTAGAGATGAAAGGAAGGGGGCTTAATGGTGATAAGAGGAGTACCGAGGACAGAAGATTCAATTCAAGGACATATGGAATAAAGTAAAACTTTATCAGATATTTCCCAGCTGCTCCTAGTTATACTCCAACAGAAGATGGAGCAGCTTAGCAGGGACAAAGAGTCAGACCAACAGGTAAGGGAACTACCATTTATAGAGAATGTTCTCCAGGGCTAGGTATTTGGTTAGATTCTTAGTGTGGCTCATACCATTTAACTGTAACTCTCTGCAGTAGACAATATCATGCCCATTTTAAAGAGGAGGAAACAAAAGCCCTGCAAGATTGTCACTTGCTCAGTGTTACAGGTTAGCAAATAATGATGCCTGCATTCAAACCCAGATAGGCCTGACCCCAAAGCTGGGGCTTTTTCTCCTTGACTGTGGTAAAGGAACAGGGACTAGTGCTCTATATTCAAGTGCTGATTTAGGGAATTGTGAGTCAAGGAGAAAAGATGAGAAAGAGGCAGACTCTGCAAATTGTCACGGGCCTTGCCAACAACCATGAGCGGGAAGTAGCAGCCATGGCCACTGTTGCAGCAGCACCATCAGGCCTGAGAGATCCAGGGAAGTGGGAAGGAGAGCACAGAGTGCCCTCAACCAGCACCTAACTCCCTTTCCCCCCTCCCCAGTGTACTTCCCACTGTAGCATTTGGGTGGAGTGGTCAGGGACTCTGGGCTTGGGGATAAAGTTTTCACTTCCCTTTGGCTGTGCTTTTCCTGGGTACTCAGGCAGGCAGTGCCAGCCATTTGATGCCCTGGTCTTTGCTCCTTGCTGTTGGGTGCCTTGCTGACTGGTCTGAGGTTGTGAGCTAAAACCTAGTGGGTCTTAGCTCTGCCTTAGGTCTGTCATGTTTCCACTTGCTCATCTTCAGAAAAACAGCCTTCCTATTGCCTGTCTGTTGCATCGTAAATGCTGTTTCAATATTAAGCATTATTAGGGCATCCTTGCCTAACAAACATATCCTAAGGATCCAGTGATCAAGGCTGCTTTTAAAGGCCTCTCCTAATATTTACTTACCTAGCTTCCTTCTATACTCTTAGCTGTGTTTTTCTGAAACAGCTGCATCCAGAACAGAAGGCTCTTTTGTGTAAACTCATAAGTCACCTGTACTTATTTTGTGTATCCAGGGCTGTTATGCTCGGCAGCAAGCTATTTTTTTTTCAATAGGAGTTGGTATTTGATATAATAGATTATTACATGTCCAGCATATAAATTACTAGGTCTTAGAAACAAGAAATGAGTAATTTTACCCTGAGGTAATATAACAGCTACTGTGGAGTCACTAAAATCAAGTAAATAGATCATTTGTGGTCAGGGCAGAAGCATGGAATTACTACCTGAATAGCATTCAGCCATCATTCCCTCATTTAATCATTCAACAAACAGGTATTGAGAAACTCGAGGTGAGTTTGAGACATTTTCTAAGTGTTGGGCAGGGCTACAAAGAAATCCAAAGCCTGCTGCCTCAAGGAGATCAAAGACTTCACCCAAATCCTTTCCATAGGAAGTTAATTGAAGTCATTGTGCTCTTTGATCGATAAATGTAAGAGCAAGGGAAGTGGCTCTCTTAGAAAGCAATTGGACTTGGAGCCAGGAATGCAAGGGGTAACCTGTACAGTTTTGCTTAGGAGGGTGTGGAGTAAGGAAGAGAAGGTAACACTGTTCAAACGCTGGAGATTTTACCCAAGAAGGCTAGTTATGACACAGACCTGGGGAGCCTGGGTGTGTAGGAAACTCAGCTCTGTCATTTATTGGTTGAATGATTTGGGGCAAGTTACTAAACCTCACTAAGTTCTAGTTTTCTCACTTGCCAAAAGGGATAATCATAGTTTTTATCTCAGGGTTATTGTAAAGATTAAGTGAGATTGTGTATGTGAAATGCCTGGCACATAGTAATCGCTCAAAAAAGGAAAGAGTTGGGTGCCACTGACCAAAGGGAGCATTCCACCCTGATAAGAAGACCAAAGCTCTGAGGGTCTAATTCTGCCCTTGTTACTGACCCATGCCCCAACTGAAAAAGAGACCCATTTCCTTATGGTTCCTGAAGAAGTATCCACTTTTGCAGGAGAGTTGTAGCAATCATGGCATTCTATGTCCAGGATAGAAGAACATGTGCTACCAGTTTTTTTAATCCCCCCTGGGAAACACTTCATTCTTTGCCAGTGAAGAACTTTTCATTTCCTCTGTAATTGAAACAAGACCTCTGGGTCATTGGGTGAGTCTCATCTGGCTTGTGAGTCACCCAGGGCAGTTGTCCACTTTTATCAAATGAGTCAGGAATGTATTGACCCAGGTCAAATGGTGTGGAGGGTGAGAAATTATCTAATGAATCTGAGCAACCCAGCCCTACCCTTGCACCACTTGAGGGGCACAACACCCTTCCACATTGATCCCATCTACTCTTCCTTGTCACCGTGAAACCAGCCTAACCAGAAGGGGCAGACCAAATTGGACTTCTTTTATTCCAGCACCAACGAGGAAAAGATGCTATGAAATATCTCTTTATGTCAGAAATCAAAGTTAAAATAATGTCATACTCTGATAATTAATACTATCAGGCTTGACAGCAGAATACGTTAAATAAATTAGTCTTTAAATGCTTATGTGTCTTCCAATTATAGGTTTTTGGTTTAATAATTGCTTTACCGAATAGACGAATGGCCTCAATATTCTACTTGCTTTTGCCTGTACAGATGTGGCCTTTATAGACAAATATTAAATAGAAATACCTTTTTCTTCCCTGTCTCTATCTGTAAAATGGAGGGTTTTTTTGGGAATGATATTTTAAAGGAACTTGTGAGACTTATTTGACTCAACTGATTTTTATTGAGCATCTTCTCAGCATAGAGAACAGAGCCAGCCACTGAAGGGGACACAGAAACAGCTTTGCCAGTCCCTGCCCTTAGGGAACTTACATCTGGGAGGGGAAGAGGCTATGATAGGTCTGGGGGCAATAAGAGGCGGAGAGGGCCTTGAATTGTCAGCATTTTCAAAACACCTTGTAGATGGCTGGGTCTTGGGAAGCAGAGAGGAGATAGGGCAGAGTTTTCTGGGTCAAGCACATGGCATGGATGGGGAAGGATAGAAGGAAAGAAGGGGCCTCAGAGATGGCCATTCCCCAGGCTCTCTGAAGAACCTCAGTGCATATAGTTCCCTGGATGTTTACAATCTCTGTGTCCCTTTTGCTCACTTCTCACCAGCTCAGTCTGGCTAATAAGTGACGAAGCCAAATTTGTAAGGTTTGTCTGCTGGACTCCAAAGCTGATGCATCTGGGCGTCACATCACAGTTCCTAGACTTAGGGCAGAGCAGAATCACTGGAGGCACTGTTGAGATGGACAATCCAAAATGTTACTTTAGGTCCTAACTAGAACCTCAGGGTTGAAGCCTGGGGCAGTGCTCCCCAAACCTTATGTGCACCCAAGCCGTGAGGATCTTGCTAAAATGCCACTTTGGATTCAGTAGGTCTGGAGGAGGGCCTGAGATTCTGTATTTCTTACAAGCTCCAGAGAATGCTGATGCTGCTGGGCCTTGAACCACTCTTAGATTCACATGGCCTTGGGATTTCTGAATTTCCCCAGAGGTTGAGCATCACTGCACCGATTTCTGTGACGTTCCGTTTAGGCTTCCCTAGATATGGATAACACTGTCTCGAGGGGATGCAGAGAGGCAAGACAAAATCAGGATGGAGCTGGGCTGTGGAGTCCAAGCCAGAAGTGAGTTTCAAGATGGAGGGATGGGCAGACATAGCTGCCTGCTTCAGAGAGGTCTCGGAGGCCAAGCCCCGTGGAGGAGAATGCTGGAGCTGTGATTCCATTGATGACAGATCCCACACACGAGACTGTCAGAAGGACTCACTGATTAAATAAATGTGTTCCTAATGCAGGAGGAAAATCCCAGGTTTAGAACTAATTTCCTTCTGAGGGGCTATTCCTCCCTTCCACAGGAAAGACACACATAGACATTGTCAGAGGAAATAACCTGGTGCTTTGAAACAAACCCACATGCGGGAAGCACATTCATCTTTGATAAAAAGATGGTCCTTCTGATTTTCTCTGGTTCCCAGACTGGGGAAATATTATTATGTTCCAGTTATGTTGAAATGAAACACATTTTAAAGCTGTTTTTTTTTAATAATGGAAAGGGCAGGTTATCTAAAGTGAATATAATTTCTTTAAACAATTTTACAAATAAACAAATTTAGTTTTTTTTAAATCAGGAAATAGCTTCATTGTTTGAGTTTAGATATAATTAAACCATTGATTTGGCCTCATTAGAAAGTAAATCTTTATCAAAGAATTGGGGCCGTTGTGACAGGAGATGGATGTTAGGGAGATGAAGGCTTTATCCAAGCATATACTGTTAATTTCTTTATAAAAAGATAAAAATTGGGATTAATGAGTGGCCCCACTAGGAAGTGTAGCAAATGTCTTCTCATTTTCCTAAGAACCCGCATCTTGGTAATATTGTGTTGCTTAGGAACTAACAAAAACATGTCTCTCTGTGTGTGTTTCTCTCTTTCTCTCTTTCTTTTTTTTAATGGTCCCTTTGTGCCCTGATATTTTTCCAAGTTGGCAGCTGTGAGGAAAAACAATGTGATTTGGTTAGATGCAGCCTCCTGCTCTCAAGTCTGGAGCAGAATAGATAAGAACTTCTATGTCAGAATACAAAGTTTACTCAGCACTAGTCAAAAGCTTTTGATGTTGCCTGCCCAATCTGGCCTTGCATCTTTGAAGTTCTATTACACATGCTAGGGTTCCGTCAATAAGAAACAGACCTTTCTTTCCCCTGCTGGTTAAAACATCTGCCTCCTGGAAACGCCCCGCATTAAAGCAGGCCACAATAGTTCCAGGGTTTATAGACACCTGGGTTTTGCCACATTAGTAATGAGAAGAGAATGGTCTAAGGAATGGAAGCCATTGAAGAAAACCCTTGAGGATGAGGGGTGATGATATTTTCCCATTCCAAGATTGTATGGAAAAAGACTCAGCTTGGTTGGGACTCTCATAAGCAGAATGACTGACCAGGGCTGCCTTTTCCTGAGGCTGTTTATACAGTGCTGTGTATTCATGTTATAAGTCACATGTGATCTGCACTCTTTATCTGGGTCATTAGCCATTTCACAGTGAAAAGGAGAGGGGAAAAACAGGCTCATCGGTTTGTAGTGTCACTCTTTGCAATGTCATTTAAACTGCTTGGCAAATGGCTTATTTGTCAAAGAATATTGCTTTTTCCTGGAACAAAACCCAGTTACTGATTGTTGAAACCTATGGATATCAGAAATGATATCAAGATGTGCTTCTGTTGCTACACGGTGGTGCCCTTTGAAGGGACAGAGAGGTGGGGGTAGGAGAGCCTTTGTTCCTGGAAATGAAAGCGTCTAAACAATAGATTGTATGAAGAACCTCAAATGCCAGGCTCTATGCCACAAACTCTAGCTTGCAATAAAAGCCTTCATCTCAGAGAGTCCAGTTATGGAAATGCCAGAAGTGAGTAAAGGTCCAAGGAGTGGTGATGATGGGCAGGTGGCCAGACAGGCAGATAGACAGCAGACCAATGGCTGATAGTCCCAGGTGGCCAGTGCAAGCCCTGACCCTGTGGCCCTAGATTTGCTGCATCAGCTGTCAGAAGGGTAAGGAGTGCAAATCAGAAGGAAAAACAACATAGACCCACCCCTCAGAAAATCTTTGCCAAAGTGCTGAGTTCAATATGAAAGTGGCAGAAACGGCAAGTTAGTATGTCATGAAACTACAAAATCATTGGGCAGATAATTTATTCTGGGGCAGTGCTAGCATCCCCTTTCTATGCCTCTTTCTTTCCTTGATAGTGTCTTTCTTCTTCTCCAATTCCTAAGGTTGGTGCCCTCTTGCCCTTTATTTCTCCTTCTTTCTCTCCCTCCTTCCAAACTCTGATATCAAGTTGGAATCTGATCAGCTTACCAATTCTAAGAATAAATAACTAGAAATGTTCAATCAGTTATTCCTCCTAAAGGCATTTTCATTTTAAGAGAAGCAAAGATACATCAAAGAAATGAATCTGTAATGGTAGAATTTTAGTCATTGATGGGCTAGAACTTCATTGTCCTGGAATTATACCCTGGAGGGTCTCTATTAGCCTTGCTGAGGAAAGATAAATATATCTCTTTCCTTTAGTAAGCTTACAATCTAATAAGGAAGAAAAAACAACAGATCCAAGAATTCTTGCGTGAAACATTTATGAGATAAACCAGGGCATGGTCATATAATGACACAATTATTTGAAAGGTAAATGGTGAGGAGGGACAAGGCAGGCATGGTCATATCTCCCTGCTCATGATGTGAGCAGTTCTGACCCAGATTGTAGGGATGTGGTAACATGGTGGGAAGTCGAAGGCCCCAGAAATGGCCTGGCTTGATTTGGTGTTAGAGTCAAACTATGGGAGGGTGCTGGGTGAAGGAAGGGAAACGAGGACCCTGATCCCCATGCTTGGGGTGTCGGCTGGCAAGACCGAGTCACTGTGGGCTCCTGCCTGGAGAAGAACACATGGTGTCCATGACTGGTGAGAGCCATTGTGCACAGGCTGGATTGGAGGAGGTGGAGTAAAGGGTAGAGGTGAAGAGACTGGCTAGGGAAGGGACTGGAAGGCAGTGAGGTGTTGTGGTTGGGAGCACTACTGTATAGCTTGACTGCCAGCTTAAACCTCAGCTCTGCCATCCTATAGCCATGTGAACTTGGGAAGGTTATTTAGCCTCTCAATCACAGAGCCTTCCTCTATAAGATGTGGATGATACTAGTGTCTGTCTCTTAAGGATCTTATTATGATGTAATGAGTGTGTGTGTGTATATATATATATATATATATATATATTTAATCATATGAAGCACCTTGATGTGTGCCTGGCACATGGCACTTGCTATGTCCATATTCACATTCACAGCTGTTATCCAAGCACGGGGAGAGGTAGGACCTGTCCTTGGCATCCACTGGGATGATGCTGGTAAAATAGGCAATAAGACCTGTAAGAGGATCTTTCCATAGTCCCAGGTGATATGGTTTGGCTGTGTCCCCACCCAAATCTCATCTTGAATTGTAGTTCCCTGAATCATGGGGGTGGTTACCTCCATGCTGCTGTTCTCATGATAGTGAGTGAGTTCTCATGAGATCTGATGGTTTTATAAAGGGCTTTTCCCCATTTTGCTTGGCACTTCTCCTTGCTGCTGCCATGTGAAGAAGGATGTGTTTGCTTCCCCTTCTGCCATGATTGTAAGTTTCCTGAGGCCTCCCTAGCCATGCTGAACTGTGAGTCAATTAAACTTCTTTCCTTTATAAATTACCCAGTCTCAGGTATGTATTTATTAGTAGTGTGAGAACAGATTCATACACCGGGAAATGACATGGGGACTGGCTGAGGAGGGCAGGTCCCCCAGAAGCATGATGCAGGCTGAGCCCTTGTCAACAAATGCCTTTATTTCACTCCATTCTACAGATAACTCATGGAGGAATTTAGCACCCAGCTCAATATGAGGATGCTGATCTTCAGTTCTGTCCTCAAATTCCCACTTAAGAAGAAAGAAGGGGGTGCAACCTGCAGCTAGACACAAAAAGTACAGGTTGCAGGATCTGTTTCCCAAGAGTAAAATGGGGGTTGTTTGACCCTCCCTTTCCAAGACTGAAATGGATTGCCAAAAGCTCTGGAATGGTTTAGGTGGGATCTTGCTGAAGGGTTGGGTGGAGGGGGCACAAGTTGGATAGTGGCACGCATACAGCTGGCTCTCCATACCCATGAGTTGTGCATCTGCAGATTCTGCCTCCAATGATTTAACCAACCATGGATGGAAAATAGTTTAAAAAGAACCTCCACAACAATAAAAATAACAATACAACAATAAAAATAATACAAATTTAAAAACAATATAGTATAATAATTACTTACCTAGTGCTTACATTGTATGAGGTAATATATGTAATGTAGAGATGATTTAAAATGCAGGTATACCTTGTATTGTTGAGCTTTTCATATACTGTGGGTTTTTTTTTTTTTTTTTTTTTTTTTAACAAATTGAAGGTTTTCGCAACCCTGACTTGAGCAAGTCTATTGGCACCATTTTTCCAATGGCGTGTATTCACTTCCTGTCTCTGTCACATTTTGGTAATTCATGGAGTGTTTCAACTTTTTCATTATTATTATATCTTTTATGGTGGTCTGTGATCATCAGTTTTGATGTTACTATTGTAATTGTTTGGGGACACCACAAACCAAACCCATATTAAATTTAATCAATAAATGTTGTTTGTGTTCTGACTGTTCCTCTTCAGTCTCTTTCCCTCTCCTCAGGTCACCCTATTCCTGGAGACACAACAAAACACTGTGGGGGCCAGTTAACAACCCCACAGTGGCATCTTTGTGTTCAAGTGAAAGGCAGAGTTGCACATCTGTCACTTTAAATCAAAAGCTAGAAATGATTAAGCTTAGTTGGAAAGGCATATTAAAAGCCAAGACCAACCAAAAGCTAGGCCTCTTGAGCCAAACAGTCAAGTTACAAATGCAAAGAAGTTATTGAAGGAAATTGAAAGTGCTACTCCAGTGAACATGTGAATGATAAGAAAGTGAAACAGCCTTATTGTTAATATGGACAAAGTTTGAGTGGTTTAGGTAAAAGATCAAACCAGCCACAACATTCCCTTAAGCCAAAGCCTAATCCAGAGGAAGGCCATTGATATGGTTTGGCTATGTCCCCACCCAAATCTCATCTTGAATTGTAGATCTCATAATCCCTGCGTGTCATGGGAGGGACACTGTTGGGAGGTAATTTAATCATGGGGGTGGGTTTTCCTGTGCTGCTCTAGTGATAGTGAGTAAGTCTTACAAGATCTGATGGTTTTATAAAGGGTAGTTCCCCTGCACATGCTCTCTTGCCCACTGCCATGTAAGATGTGCCTTTGCTTCTCCTTCACTTTCCACCATGATTGTGAGGCCTCCCCAAGCCATGTGGAACTGTGAGGCCATTAGACCTCTGTTTCTTTATAAATTACCCAGTCTCAAGTATTTCTTCATAGCAGTATGAAAGTGACTAATACAGTAAATTGGTACTGCAGAGAGTGGGATACTGCTATAACAATACCTGAAAATGTGGAAGCAACTTAGGAACTGGGTAACAGGCAGAGGTTGGAACAGTTTGGAGGGCTCAGAAGAAGACAGGAAGATGTGGGAAAGTTTGGAGCTTCCTAGAGACTTATTGAATGGTTTTGACCAAAAAGTCCAGGCTGAGGTGGTCTCAGATGGAGGTGAGGAACTTATTGAGAATTGGGGCAAAGGTGACTGGTGACATTTTGCCCCTGTCCTAGAGATCTGTGGAACTTTGAACTTGACAGAGATGATTTAGGGTATCTGGTAGAAGAAATTTCTAAGTAGCAAAGCATTCAAAATGTGACTTGGCTGTTCTTAAAAGCTTTCAGTTTTATTCATTCACAAAGATATGGTTTGGAATTGGAATTTATGTTTAAAAGGGAAGCAGAGCATAAAAGTTTGGAACATTTGCAGCCTGATGATGTAAAAAATCCATTTTCTGAGGAGAAATTCAAGTTGGCTGCATAAATTTGCATAAGTAACGAGGAGCCAAATGTTATTCACCAAGACAGTGGGGAAAATGTCTCCAGGGCATGTCAGAGGCCTTCACAGCAGCCCCAAGCTGGGGGGCCTAGTGGGAAAAAAATGGCTTTCTGGGCCGGGCCCAGGGCTTTGCTGCACTGTGCAGTCTAAGGACATGGTGCCCTGTGTCCCAGCCATGGCTAAAAGGGGCCAACATACAGCTCAGGCTGTTGCTTCAGAGGGTGCAAGCCCAAATCCTTGGCAGCTTACATGTGGTGTTGGGCCTGTGGCGACACAGAAGTCAAGAATTGAGGTTTGGGAACCTCCATCTAGATTTCAGAGGATGTATGGAAACACCTGGATGTCCAGGCAGAGGTGTGCTGCAGGGGCAGAGTCTTCATAGAGAACCTCTGCTAGGGCAGTTTGGAAGGGAACTGTGAAGTTGAAGCCCACACACAGAGTTCCCACTGGGGCACTGCCTAATGGAGCTGTGAGAAGAGGGCCACTGTCCTCAAAACCCCAGAATGGTAGGTCCACTGACAGCTTGCACTGCGCACCTGGAAAAGTCACAGACACTCAACACCAGCCCGTGAAAGCAGCCAGTAGTGGGACTGTACCCTGAAACGCCATAGGGGCAGAGCTGCCCAAGACCATGAGGTTCATCAGTGTGACCTGGGTGTGAGACATGGAGTCAAAGGAGATAATTTTGGAACTTTAAGGTTTAACGACTGCCCCACTGGATTTTGGACTTGCATGGGGCCTGTAGCCCCTTCATTTTGGCCAATTTCTCCCATTTGGATTGGGTGTATTTACCCATTGCCTGTATCCTTTTGTATCTAGGAAGTAACTAACTTGCTTTTGATTTTACAGGCTCATGGGCAGAAGAGATTTGCCTTGCCTCAGATGACACTTTGGACTGTGGACTTTTGAGTTAATGCTGATATGAGTTAAGATTTTGGGGGACTTAGGAAGTCCTGTGTTGGGAAGGCATGATTGGTTTTGATATGAGAGGACATAATATTTGGGAGGGACCAGGGGTGGAATGATATGATTTGGCTGTGTTCCTACACAAATCTCATCTTGAATTGTAGATCCCATAATCCCCATGTGTCATGGGAGGGACGCTGGTGGGAGGTAATTGAATTGTGGGGGTGTTTTTCCTGTGCTGTTCTTATGATAGTGAATAAGGCTCACATGATCTGATGGTTTTATAAATTACACTTTCCCTGTAATACTCTCTTGCCTGCTGTCATGTAAGCTGTGCTTTTGCTCCTCCTTTGCCTTCCACCATGATTGTGAGGCCTTCCTAAGCCATGTGGAACTTTGAGTCCATTATACCTCTTTATCTTTATAAATTACCCTGTCTTAGGTATTACTTTATAGCAGCATAAAAATGGGCTAATACAGCCATAACTCTCTTCAATTCTATGAAATCTGAGAGAGGTAAGGAAGCTTCAGAAGAAAAGTTAGAAGCTAGCAGAGGTTGATTCACGAGGTTTAAGGAAAGAAGACACTTCTATAACAAAAAAGTACAAGGTGAAGCAGCAAGTGCTGATGCAGAAGTTGTTAAGTTGTAGCAAGTTATCCAGAAGATCTAGCTGAGATAAATGATGAAGGGGGCTATACTAGACAACAGATTTTCCATGTAGACAAAACAGTCTTTTATCGGAAGAAGATGCCATCTAGGACTTTCTTAGCTAGAGAGGAGAAGTCAATGCCTGGCCTCCAAACTTTAAAGCACAGGTTACTCTCTTGTTGAGAGCTAATGCAGCTGGTGACTTAAAGTTGGAACCGATGCTCATTTACCATTCCAAAAATTCTAGAGCCCTTAAGAATTATGTTAAATCTACTTTGCCTCTGCTGTATTAATAGAACTACAAAGCTTGGATGACTGCACATCTATTTATAGCATGATTTAGTTAATATTTTAAGTCTACTTTTGAGAATTACTGCTGAGAATAAAAGATACCTTTCAAAAGGTGACTGCTCATTGACAATACTCCTGGTCACCCAAGAGCTCTGATGGAGATGTACAAGGAGATGAATGTTGTTTTCATGACTGCTAACACAACATCCATTCTATAGCTTATGGATCAAGTAGTCATTTTGACTTTCAAGTCTTATTATTTAAAACATACATTTTGTAAGGTTGTATCTGCCATGGATAGCGATTCCTCTGATGGACCTGGGCAAAATAAATTAAAAACCTCCTGGAAAGGATTCATCATTCTAGATGATGCCATAAAGTACATCATGATTCATGGGAGGAGGTCAAAATATCCATTTTAACAGGAGTTTGGAAAAGTTGATTCCAACACTCACAGATGACTTTGAGGGAGTCAAGGCTTCAGCGGAGGAAGTAGCTGCAGATATGGTAGAAATAGCAAGAGAATTAGAATTAGAAGTAGAGCCTGGAATTGCTGCAATCTTATGATGAAACTTGAATTAATGAGGAACTGCTTCTAGTGCAAAGAAAGTGATTTATTGAGATGGAATCTACTCCTGGTAAAGATGCTGTAAGCGTTGTTGAAATGGTAACAAAGGATTTAGAATATGCCATAAACTTAGATGATAAAGCAGTGGTAGGGTTTGAGAGGATTGATTTAAATTTTTACAGAAGTTCTACTATGGGTAAAATGCTATCAAATAACACCTCATACCACAGAGAAATCTTTCATGAAAGGAAGAGTCAATTGATGTGGCAAATTTTATTGTCTTATTTTAAGAAATTGCCACAGCCACCCCAACCTTCAGCAATCACCACTCTGATCAGTCAGCAGCCATCAACATAGAAGCAAGACCCTCTACCAGTGAAAAGATTACAACTTGGTAAAGGCTGAGATGATTGTTAGCATTTTTTTTGCAATGAAGTATTGTTTAATTAAGGTGTAGACATTATTTTTTAAGACAAAATGCTATGCTATTGCACACTTAATGAACTACAGTATAGTGTAAAGGTCACTTTCATATGGACTGGGAAACCAAAAAAAACTCATGTGATTTTCTTTGTTGCAATTTGCTTTATTGTGATGGTCTGTATCTCCAAAGTACGCCTGTATACAGGAAGATGTACATAGGTTATTTGCAAATACTACATGATTTTATATAAGGGACCTGAGCATTTTTTGTAAATGTTGGTACCAACTGGAGTCTTGGAACCAATCCCACATGAATCCTGAGAGAGAACTGTGCCTGGGCTGTGTTTCCCATGGCAGGGCATAGTGACATGGCCCTAGAGAGTAGTTCTGGTACCTGAAGACTTCACTTCTGGCTCACAGCTCCAAAGCACCAGTGACTGTAGTCCAACTGACTCCCTCTGGAAGAGATGCAGCCTCACCGGATCCATTTCTTTTCCCTGCCTGTCTCTCTCCCCATTTTTACTCCCCATTTGTCATTAAAATGAAATTTTAGTGTTGCATTCTTCCTTAGTTGCTAGTAAGAGTCATTCTCTCTTTTTCACATTGTTTTGGTTCACAAGACGTAGTCTCTTCTGGAGTTGAAAATTCAGCAAAGGGAGACATGATGTTTCAGGAGACCTGTAGTCCCAGTCCGATCCCAGGAAGAGCTCTAGAGCTGGGATCATACCACAGAGGTTGTCCTGCCCAGAGGCAAGGGGCGTGGGCTCGAGAGCTGCTGTTGTTACCCACTGGCTCCAGGTCTTCTCACCGCCATGTGAAAAAATGCCCAGGCATCTCCAGGAGAGGTGGCTCCAGCCAGCCAAGGACAGCTTCTAGAAAAGAGTGCAAGTGGGAGCTCCTCAACGCCAATATCTTCAGCAAGCATGAAATGGAGCCCTGCATATCAAAGGGTGTCTATACCCTCATAAGAGGCCTTTCTTCTACTGTTGTCTACTTCAGTTTTAACTCTCACCATCAAGTTTTTGCATTCACTGGTATTAACGCTTTTTCAGGCTTCTGTGCCTTTCCACATGCTAGTCCTTGTGCTTGAAGTGGTTTTTCCACCTTTCTCCTGATTATGATTTCAGGTGCAGCTAAAATGTCATTTCCTCTGTGGAGCCTTCCTCACTTCCTCCAAGCAAAAGCTGATCAGTCAGACTTCCTCTGTGACCCACAGCATTTTGTACCTGCCCACATTGTAACATTGTAAAATGCTGCTTTTGCTTTTTTTCCTATGTACTTGTGTTCCTAAAAACTTTGGCTCTTAGAGATCAGGGACCTTTTTTTTGTTTGATTCATTTTTGAACATCCAATGACTGTCCTGACACATATTCTAAATACACGCTAAATGGGAATTTATTGAATATGTGAATGAAATTGCTGCAGCTGAAAGGCAAAGGAAATCTCTATTTCTCACATAGGGTGCCACCTGTCTGGGTGATTTGAGATAAGTAGTTTAAATCCTCTGTGTTATAACTCACTATCTGTAAAATGTGTGAGCACTTAGATACTGCCAGCTAACCTCTGTTCTTCAGTGGCTTCACCATCCTCCTGCCAAGCAAAAATGAAACCCAAGCAAAGATGGCCTCTGACTGCTATTTGTCAAAACACCTAAAATCCTTACTGACGGCACGTGGCCTCACTGCTATCCTTTGTCACCAGGATCACATTATCAATGGTGAATATGTTCTTAAAAGACCAGGAACATTTAGAAATTGATATAAACATTTTAAGTATGACATTTACCTCTTTATTTAAAAAGTTAGCTTTATATAATCAATGGGGCTTCTAGATTTTTAAAGTAGAAAGGTTAGTTTTGGGGTGAAAGGCACAGTAGAAGATTGAAAATTACTCTGGATTGGGAAGAAGAGAAGGGAGCAGAGAAGTAATTTGGCCAAGGCCCCATAGCTAATAAATGATGGTGCTTTTTTGAACTTAAAATCAGTTTTACTGAGTTATAATTTATTTACAATAAAATACACTCATTTTAAATGCACAGTTTGATGGGATTTGACAAATGTATGCACTTTTGTAACACCACCAAGATTAGGATGTAGAACATTTTCATCACCCCCAGAAGTTTCTGTAAGCCCCTTAGCAGTCAGTTCCCCCTCACCCATGGCCTAGATTCCAGGGACCTGCTTTCTGCCACTGTAGATTAGTTTTGCTTTTTCTAGAATTCATTTAAAAGGAATTACACAGTATGTAGTCTTTTGTGTCTGGATTGTTTTCACTTAGCAGATTGCTTTTGAGATTGGTCCTTGCTGTTGTGTGCATCACTAGTTGTTTGTTTTTATTGCTGAGTAGTATTCTGATGTGTGGACGCTCGCATTTGTTCATTCATTCACCTGCTGATGGACTTTGGGTCATTTCCAGTCTGGGGCTATTATGAATAAAGCTGCAATAAACATTCAGGCACAAATCTTTGCATGAACATGTTTTTATTTCTCTTGGGTAAATACCTAAAAGTAGAAGTGCTGGGCTGCATAGTAAGTATTTGTTTAGTTTTATAACAAACTGTCAAACTGCTTCTCAAAGTGGTTGAACCATTTCCTATTGCAAACGGTGTAGGACGGTTGAAGTTGCAGAGCTTGGTTCTGAGCTCTACAGATTGGGAGTCTGCTTGACTGGGAAGCCCTGCTCTTTTCTACCATGGACACCATATATATTTGCAAATCTGAGTGTATGTAAGAATAATTCAGACAGCTTGTTAAAAATACAGATTCCAGTCTGGGCACGATGGCTCATGCCTGTAATCCCAGCAATTTGGGAGGCCAAGGCAGGCAGATCACCTGAGGTCAGGAGTTCGAGACCAGCCTGGTGAACATGGTGAAACCCTGTCTGTATGAAAAATACAAAACTTAGCTGGGCGTGGTGGCATGTGCCTGTAACCCCAGCTATTCAGGAGGCTGAGGGTGGAGAATCACTTGAACCCGGGAGGCGGAGGTTACAGTGAGCCGAGGTTGCACCATTGCACTCCAGCCTGGGTGGCAGAGCAAGAGTCTGTCTCAAAAAAAAAAAAAAAAAAAAGAAAAAAAGAAAAATACAGATTCCAGGACCCCATCCCCCAGAGTTTCTGATTTGTAGGTCTTGAGTGAAGCTTGGGAATTTGCATCTTGATATGGTTTGGCTGTGTTCCCACCCAAATCTCATCTTGACTTTTAGCCCCCATAATTCCCATGTGCTGTGGAAGGGACTTGGTGGGAGATAATTGAATCATGGGGCGGTTTCCCCCATACTATTCTCATGGTAGTAAATAAGTGTCATGAGTTCTGATGTTTTTTTAAGGGGTTTCCCCTTTCGCTTGGTTCTCATTCTGTCTTGCCTGCGCCATGTAAGACGTGCTTTTCGCCTTCTGCCATGATTGTGAGGCTTCCCTAGCCATGTGGAACTGTGAACTGTGAGTCCATTAAACCTCTTTTTTCTTTGTAATTACCCAGTCTCAGGTATGTCTTTATCAGCAGCATGAAAATGGACTAATACACATCATTAACAAGCACCACAGAGGCTGTGGATGCTGGCAGTCCCTAGAACACTCTTTGAGAAACTGCTATGTGGTTCACCAGATTTTCCAGAGAAAATCCCCTCAAATAGGGACATCTGGTATTCTAACAGAGAAATGGCTGCAGTTAACAAATGCCAACATCTGGCTTGTCCAGCTGTTTCTATATCACCATTATCTATGGATGCTCTGGTGCAGAGAAAAATGACACCGAATGGTGGGTAATTTTCAAATCTTCCTGAAGTGACTTTGAAATGCATGTTTATCCTCATTTTTCCCTAATATTATGCTCTAGGAATTTATGTTAGGAAAAGAGAGAGGCTACATTTTGAGAACAAAACTCAGGAATTGCAGGGAAACTGTTTAATTTCCTTCACTGCTTAATTTTTTCAGGACACTAACTACATGCTTTGAGAAGATGAATGGTTCTTAGGTGTTTTGTGCATAAGAATCTTCTGGGGCATGTGTTAATATGGAGCTTGGGAGGTGGGTCCCCCAGAAAACTATAAACCACACTTTGAGAAACACTGAAATAAACCACTGTTTCTGAGTCTCTCCAGGGCAAAAGGCAATGGTTGACTGTGTGGGTTCCAAATCTTTATAGACAAACAGAAAGTGGATTTTTTTTATTCATAGTTTTCTTAGTACTAGGGCATGTGAGTAAGAAACTGGGACTTACATTCAGACCTGAACTTGAACTTCAGCTGCATCACTTGCTGTGTAACCTTGGGCTAATTCTGTAATACCCTAAGCCTCAGTTGCCTCATCTGTAAAATAGCAATTGTAACATCCACTTCATTTACCCTCCTTAATTTTCAAGGCTGTTGAGGTTAATTGAGAGCCCACCCAGAGCCTGGCATATAGCTAGCACTCAGTGAATGTCAGGTGATAACAGCAGTGCTACCTGCTCTCATTCTCCAGCCCCATGTTGGTCTGTGGCTGTGGATGGTGAATTCTCATCACACAGACTTTCCCTCTGCAGAGCCCGGGGCTCTGGGGATGCATGGGGTCAGCCTTTCTCTCCCTGAGAAAGGACTGCTTGCTGAAATATTTATTCCACACCCTCCTCCCCTGCTCCCAGGAGAATGAAAAGTGTTCCGCCCCCATATCCCACAAGTCCTCAGCCCATTTCTCCAGTGAGCCAGACCTTATTGCTACTTGTCACTTCTTATCTGATCTCCAAATAACACAAAAGCAACTCCTTCCCAGTCTGAAGTCCTGATCCCAAGTGACCTTCAGCACCTGGGTGTGAATGTGTGAGAACAGCCCAGGCAGGCGCAAGGAATCTGTGTTTTCCCAGCTCTGCCTCAGTCCCTGGATGGAGTCCCACCTCTATCCTGCCACTTCTGGGGACCTCACACAGCTGGGTGAATGGGGTGTCTATCCTCCTGAGGCCTCCCAACTCCAGGAGACTGTCTGCCATGGAGAGGGCAGCACAATCTCCTGGTCTCTCTACCCAGACACATGGCACGGCTTAACACATGGCATGGTATGGCAAAGGGTCCCATGCAAACAAAGACTGGGTGCCCAGGATGATCTTCAGATAAGGGCCCAGGAGCTGTGTTTTCTCAGGGCTTCTCAGCTTCAAGTGGAGAGGGGATATGCTGGATTGAGAGCAAGGGGTCCTACCATCAGAATATGACTCCACCTTCCCCTATCCTGTTTCCCCCAGATACCAGCCCTCAGGTTTCTTTCTTGACAGTCACATCTGGCCTCTCCAGGAGACCAATCTTTCTTTGCGATTCTTTGCTCCCTCTATGAAGTGCATTTCCCTCCCCTCCCCTCCCGTTTGCCATCCATGGTGACCTTGGCATGTCTGCCAACACTCAACATTGTGAGGCTTTATAAACCTCATATCTCAGAAGGGGCTGACATTACATTACAAGAGGATCTGTAAACCTCCCTGGGATGACTGATGTCTTTTTTAAACAACAGACCAAGACTTCATTTAAATTAGTAACATGGAGATTAGAAGCACTCTCTCAGCCCCTGGCTCGGCCACACCGCGACGCTGGGAATATCAGTCACATGAAAGCTGTTAAGTTTGAGATGGAAATAAATCTGGGAGCCTGTAAAAACTGTCAGCAGGTCAGGGAAGTTTATGAACTCTTGCTGTATCTAATCATAAATCATCAGAATAAGCTAAAACTGAGAAGAAAAATGTCCTCTTTTGTAATCTAATGCTGTCTGTTAGGGCAATAAAACTCAAATGAAATGCATGCATTGCAATTTTTAGCTGATACTTTACATTATTAGCAAAGTGAAGAAAGAGACTCCAACTTAAAAGAGTGAGACAGATGAGGAGAAGGGCACCATCCTTCTAAAGCTCCAGGCTCTTCATCCTCTGGCTTTGTGATCTTTCCTCCCCTCCCACCTCCTCAGGCCTCAAAACAAGGAAGTAGGTGATACGGATCCCAGGGACTTGGGTGCTAAGTGACAGGCAGTGAGTGTGTCCTGGGGGTGACCCTGAGATAGGTCACGTGGTCCAGTCTCTGCCCCCAGCAGGGTTCCCACACTGGCCTTATTGACCCACTTCACATTCCCACACTTTTGGGCTGTAGGAGAAGGAAGGTGTATGCCAGCCAGGCTCAGGTCTCCAAGCTTTCTTGTTCTCATTAGCCTGGTCATGTGCCCTAATCCCCCAAGTGAGTCACCTTCGGGGGTGACTCACTTCCAAGTGAGGGTTTTTGCAGACTCCTCTGTATCCCTGGAAACCTTCAGCAATAACTCATCTATTCCGCACCTTTCTCCCATGATCTGCAATGTTTGATGTTGAGGTTTACATTTTGCCTTTATGCTTTCCAGGACCTGCCCAGGGATTGACAGAGCCTGAAGCAGGCATGGAAGTTGAGTGAGGAACAGGGTTGTTTCATCTGTGTCCACTATTTATTGAGTGCTAGATCTGCAGCGGGTTCCAGAGACCTAAAGGGAAATAAATCAATGCTCTATCAAGGGTTGGGATAGAGGGAAGGCAGGGCAGCCCTGTATTTCTGCCTTAAAAACCGATGGTGGCATCCAGCTTGCTGTAGCCTCTTGTTGGTGTGTCTAAACACTGGGAAAGTATGAAAGGCTGGAGATGGAGTGGGGCAAGAGGCACAGAGATGTCTGGGAAGATACCTTCAAGAAGATGAAGGGTTTTCATTGGGTAGATGGTGAGCTGCTATCATCCATATCTGCAGATAACTCTCCAAGAGGAATGGGCCTAACCTAATGCTTTGGCTATTGTAGGCATTGGAGTGTTTGATACATAAAAAATGAAATAATTAAATGGATTTAAGGTAAAGCAGCTGAGATTTTGATTAGCTCCAGAGTAAACTTCCTAATTTTTGAGATATTCAAACATTGGAATAAGGGGACCCAGAGAGCCTGAGAATATTATCCCAGAAGATCATCCAGAAAATATTAAATGACCATTTGCATGGGATTAGACATCCTCCTGCAAGAAGGCAAAAGTCTGAGCCAGCAAATCTCTAGAAGTCCCATTGAGTGTTATCTTCCCACCCTCAACTCAGCCAAATTGGAGGGTGGAAAATCCTTCTCCAACCGCATGGTGTCTTTGTCCAATCCTGTTGCTGTAACAAAATACTTAAGTGTGGGTTTAGAAACAATAGAAATTTATTGTTCACACTTTTGGAGGCTGGGAAGTCCAAGATCAAGGCACTGGTGGATTTGGCATCTGCTGAGGGCCTGTTCCTCATAGATGGCACTTTGTCTTCACGTGGTAGAAGGGGCCAGTAAGCTCCCTCAGGCCTCTTTGTTTTGAGACAGGGTCTCTCTCTCTCACCCAGACTGGAGTACGGTGGCACAGTCATAGCTCACCACAGCCTCAACCTCAACCTCCTGGGCTCAAGTGATCCTGCTACCTCAACCTCCTTGAGTAGCTGGGACTACAGGCCTCTTTTATCATGGCACTAATCCCACTCATGACAGTAGAGTCCTCATGACCTAATCACCCCCTAAAACCTCTGTCTTTTCTTTTTTTTTTTTTGAGATGGAGTCTCACTTGTTGCCCAGGCTGGATTACAGTGGCACAATCTCAGCTGACTGCAAGCTCTGCCTCCCGGGTTCACACCATTTTCCTGTCTCAGCCTCCTGAGTAGCTGGGATTACAGGTGCCCACCACCACACCCGGCTAATTTTTTTGTATTTTTAGTCGAGACGGGGTTTCACTGTGTTAGCCAGGATGGTCTTGATCTCCTGACCTTGTGATCTGCCCGCCTCAGCCTCCCAAAGTGCTGGGATTACAGGCATGAGCCACCATGCCCGGCCTCTGTCTCTTAATACTATTGCATTGGATCTTAGGTTACAACATATGAATTTTGGGGTACACAACATTGAGACAATAGCAGGGGGTGACATCTCCCATGCACCTGCCCCACAAAGCATCATCTTCCTGGGCTCTAGTCACTGATGCTGTGTCTTCTCTTTCCTCCAATGGAAATAAAGGGCAGGTCCCTCTGCAGGAGGTGCATTAGCCTTGGCTTGGGGTAGGGGTCAGCATGGCAGGTGATAATCTCCACTAGCTCTCTCACTGGAATGACACATGTAAACCTTGTAAAGGGTGAACATCTCAGAGCAGGCACCCAAAAGTAAACCAAATGAGAGGGAGATTCAGAGGCAGACAGTGTTCTTACAGATCTCTCAGGAGCATGGAGAAGCAGCTTCTGGAATAGCAGCCCTATTTTGGCCTCTTACAGCAGAGGAGAGAGGCAGTGGAAGGCCTAAGCAGGGGCTTAGTGCTCTGAACTCCCTCCCTGGTGAGTCATCTGAGGGCTCTGAGGAGGCCTGGGACCCCTGAACCACACTCCCATGCACTTGCTTAGCTCTAGATGTTTCTTTTAGACAGCATGTGCCTCAGAAGAGAAAATCCAAAGGGAAATTTGCCATTATGGCTGTGTCTCCTTCTGTTAACTGCCACATGTAAGTTTTTACTTTAGCTTGTTGGTGGACCTAGGAAGAAGGTTGGTCAGTCAAGGACTCTTCTCTTACTTCTATAAGTGGGGAAACAAAGACCTTGCTTAAGAATGGCTCTAGGGCTGGGTGCAGTGGCCTGTAATCCCCACTTTGGAGGCCAAGGTGGGTAGATCACCTGAGGTCAGGAGTTTGAGACCAGCCTGGCCAACATGGTGAAACCCCGTTTCTATTAAAAATACAAAAATATTAGCCAGGCGTAGTGGTGGGTGCCTGTAATCCCAGCTACTCTGGAGGCTGAGGCAGGAGAATCACTTGAACCTGGGAGGTGGAGGTTGCAGTGAGCTGAGATCGCGCCATTGCACTCTAGTCTGGGTGACAAGAGTGAAACTCTGTTTCAAAAAAAAAAAAAAAATAGAATGGCTCATCAGTGGCATAATCATGCCTGAAATCCAGGTCTCTTTGCCCTCAGATCATCATGTTTCCCATACATTGTACTACCCATTAGCCTTCTAAGATCCTGTTGGTCATACAGGATCAGAGAATAATTGTGAACTGAAGAATAGGAATTGGCCCTGCTCCCCAGAGGCTGAGAGTTATCAGACAATGGGCTGAAAGATGGGCAGTAAGATGGAATTCACATATACTTTTTGTGGGCATGTGTTTTGCCTTATTCTTGTGACAAAAGGTAGTGGGGTGTGTGTGTGTGTGTGTGTGCGTCTGGAGCAGCAATGAGGGGGAGAAGATAACATTACAAAATGTAAATTTTTGTGAGGAATTAGAGAAACTTCTAGGACCCTCTTGATTTGAGGAGACTGTTTGCCATACATATTACTTATGTTAACCAATATTGTATTTCCTGGGGATAGACAAGAAAAACGGGTGCTTTATCTCTAGGGAATGTAAAATATAGAAGAGCAATCTGTTTATGCAGGTGGAGGTTAAATCTTCTGCTAGCAGGTAGCATCCTGTTGTCAGAAATCCTCTCTTCCAAGGAAAGGTGACTAAAATTAGGCCACATTTACTCTTGAGGAGTGAGAGGAAGAGAAGGAGGTCCTGGGTGAAGGTGGAAGCCATCAGAGAGGCTGAAGAAATTCAGCGTCTGAAAATTAAGGGGCAGGGGAATTTCAAGAAGGAAAGGTCAGCATGTTGAAGGTTGAATTTTCTGGGAAGCAGATCTCAAAATGGAGAGATTTTGGGGATCAACACCAGTAGAAGAGAAGAGACAGAAGTGGTTTTGGCTGAGGGAGACAGTAAGCTGCGAGGCAATCTCAGCTGAGGCCTCAGAGGACGTGTGGGAGCTCAGAAGCTGAGATGAGCCTTCTGAGATGTCCTGAGTTGGGGTGAAGGGACTGAGCATTTATATTCCCATGCTGATCAGTCATTCAAAGTGAGCTGCTCTAGAAAGGGAGTCATGACCGTGGGTGAGGTCACTCTCATCAGTGGAGGCCATTTCCAAAGAGGACTAACATCCTAGGACTGCCTGCTGGCAGTGCTCCGGCAGCCGGGTGGTGGCGGTGAGTCCTTCATTGCTAAAATGGAATCTGGGCAGTCCATTACAGTGTCCACACAGTCTACTCCTTCTGCCCTCAGAGCCACTTCTTTATATATCTCCTGGCAGTATCCTTCAGGATCCAAAGAGCTTCTCTTCCTGAGCAAAACTTGGAAGAGGAAAGTTAGTGGGATAAACTGCAGCCCCCACCATCGCAGCTCTTCTCGGGACCATAACTGATGCTTTTCCTCTCCCCTGCATCCCTTCCCCATGAGCTGGCACTTCTGCTAGTCTTGCTGGCTTACCCGATGCCATGACCAAACCCTCATCCCTGAGGTCTGGGCCACTGGGCACAATGGCCTTCTCAGGTGAAGACTGCTGCACTGGTCCATTTACTGTCAAAACTGGGTGAGAAGGAACCGAGAGATGCCCAAGCGCATCACCTGCATGCTGAGCATATTCTTCTCTGCCTCCACTCTGCAACAGCAGCCTTACTACCTCCTGAAGGCCAGGGTCAATTCCCTGTGCCAAGATGGTGACTTCTCTACTTGATTGCTTGTCCTTGCACACAAAACTTCCAAAGTTTACTCACACTCCATCTTTTGTTATCTTTTTTCAAAGCCTCCAATGAAATTCCCAACAGCCACTAAATTCCATTCTCCTTCTGTTTCCCACCATGTTTCTCGGTTACCTGATACCCTGCCCCAACTAGTGCACGCCCCTCCAGCAGCACATTATCCCACTTCACCAAGTGGAGGGTTGTAACAATGGCACTGTGGCCTTGTATCAGGGGCGGTCTGTGCTTTGCCCCCCCACCAGGGATGGAGTCTCTGTTGCCAGCCTGATGATAGGAGATCTGGCTCCAAATTCTCACTTCTTAAACTTACAGTCACACTGGGGCCCCTGGGTAGCAGATTCTGAGATGGAGATTACAAAGAGGAAATTTATTAGGGGGGTGCTTTTGGGAGCAATACCCAGTAAGGGAGGTTAATGAAACAGGTCTAGGGAGAGGGAGAAGTTGGACTGTTCTAGAATTACAACTGAGGCTTCAGTGGACCCTGTGGGGAACTCCAAAGCCAGTGCCCCTTCACAGCTTTCCTGAGTTGGGACAAGAGGGGTTAAGACTTTTTACCTGTGTCAATCAGTTAGTCATATCTTGGGATGTGTCTGCCCCAGGAAGGGAGCATGACCTTGGGACAGGTGGCTCCCCAAGGTGTCTTCAGCTTAGACGATTTCCAAAGGGAGTTAAGAGCTAAGGTTCGTCTGCAGGAAATATTGCCAATAGCTTGGGGAGGTAAAGACCTTCATTCCTGAGGGGGAAGCTGGGTAGTACTGCACAACTGATTCCCATGGTATGAAATAATCAAAGACAATGAAGATTGAAATAAGTTGTTGGATTTGGTATTCAAAAACCCTAATGGCTTTGAGTTACTGGGTGGAAGGAAATGATCAAGAAGAATGTGAAAAAGAAAAAAGAGAAAATGATGAGTTTTAGCTGTTTTTTTGGTCAAAGATTTAATTGAAATTGAGGAAGAAATAAAAATTAAATGGAAAGCATTAAAAATCAGAGTTGAAAACTGGTAGGATGAATATATCCAGCAGTCTTGTTTTGTCTGTACAGTTTTAATAATTTAAAAATTTTATTAAAATGTTTGAATATCTAGCTTTTCTTGAAAAATCAGGAGTTCAGATGACACTGGCCTGTAGTCTTGTGAGGCAGCAATGACTGGAGCTGAGTACTTTTGCCCTTTCTAGGGGTAGCAGGTGCTCTCCAGTTGGCCACAGGACCCGTCCTTCTCTGTTGTACCTTATTCGTGTACCACTTGTGGAATCTCTGTAGAGACTTAAATTTGTAACCACTTTTTTAGCTGTTTTGTGAATTGTGATATTAATTTAATGCCCACTTAATGTTTTGGGTTTTACCAACCGTGAGAGTTACATGGGAGTTTATATTAATTAATGGATTTTAAATATTAATTAAGAATTTCTATTGTGCTAGGCCTTTAGGTCCTGAGATACAGTAGTGGACAAGAGGGGCAAGCTTTGTGCTTATATTCTAGTGGGAAGCAGATATTGACAAGCCAATCAATTAATGAACAAGATAATTTCAAACAGCTGTAAGAAAAGATAAACAAAAGATCAACAAAGTTGTAAGAACAGATGAAGAAAAGAAACAAGGAGCTGTGACAGAGTGCAAGCCGGGGGTTAGGAGTGGGAGTGGATGCTAATGGAAATCAAGGAGGCCTCACATATGATAAGAAGAAACCAACCAAGCAAGGATCCAGGGTGGGGCTGAGCATTACAAACAGAGTGTTCAGCAGTGGCACTGGTGCTGAGGTGGGCAGGGACTCGAGATATTCAAACAGCAGAAGAAAGGCTGGTGTGGCGGGGCACAGCGACACGGAAGGTGACGGAGTCAGAGAGGCAGGCAGGGCCCGCTCAGGAGAGCTTTAGAGGCCAGACTGAGAAATTTGAATTTCAATGAAAAAAAAAAAAAACACAGCAGGTTTTTAGGATTTTAGCTGGGGAGATAGATGATCTGATTTGTATTTTAAATAAGGTCACTGGCTGCTGTGTTGAGGGTGGATTTTCAAAGTGGCCAGGAGTGGAAGCAGGGAGACCAATTAGGAGGCTACTGCAATAGTCCAGGCCAGGGGAAAATAGCTCATAAAGTCAAGAATATTCCCCTGGAAGGGGTTACTAATCAAGCAACACATACATACACCCACACTTAGCAAATACACATAAAAGTAGTTCAGATTGCACACAACAGAACTTTGGGCACACAAGGTTGGAGGCAATGATAAGTCCTAAACAGTGAACTGTCAGGAAGGGCTTTAGGGAGGAGGTGAGTTTGGAGTTAAAGGAAGCAATGGAAGGGACCTGAAAGAGGAGGGGAAGGCATTCTTGGTAAAGGGAAAGATACGAGCGAAGGTCCATGGTAGGAAGGAGGGGGGAGAGTTTGTTGTAGGTGGTGTGGGAGGCATGTGGCGAGTGGAGGAAGTCAGTAGGCAGCTGAGACCTGCATGCCCCAATACAATGGCTATTGGGCACTTGAGATGTGGTCAGTGTGACTGAGGAACTGAATTTTACAGTTAATTTAAATTAAATTAATTTTTTTTTTTTTTTTTGAGACAGAGCCCTGCTCTGTTGCCCAGGCTGGAGTGCAGTGGTGTGATCTTGGCTCACTGCAACCTCTGCCTCCTGGGTTCCAGCGATGCTTGTGCCTCAGCCTACCACGTATCTGGGATTACAGGCATGCACCACCACTCCAGGCTCATTTTTGTATCTTTAGTAAAGACGGGTTTTGCCAAGTTGACCAGGCTGGTCTTGAACTCCTGGCCTCAAGCAATCCACCTACCTCAGCCTTCCAAAGTGTTGGGACTACAGGTGTGAGCCACCATGCCCAGCCTAAAAATGGATGCAATGGATACTATTTCTTCCATTAAACGAAGCTTCACCATTTCAGTAGGATTACATTTGACTTTAGCCATTGAAAAATTAGCATACAAACAGAGATATGCTATGTGTGTAAAAGACACATCAGATTTCAAAGATTTCGTGCAAAAAGGGGTAAAATATGCCATTTAAAATTTTATATCGATTACATGTTGGAATGATAATGTTTTGGATAGAGGGGTAAAATAAGATACGTTATTAAATAAGTTTTACCCTTTTACTTTAAAAAATGTGATTACAGTATGAGAAAATTTAACATTACGTATGTGGTTCTCATTTTATTTTTAGAGAGCCAAGGTGAGGGGCTCCTATAATTTCTCCTCTGACAATTTGAAACTGACTTTTAATCAAGGCCCTCAAGTAGTGATTATTTGTACCACCTCAATCTTCATAACAATAACAAAATCCATTAATTAATCACCTCCTATAATACTATTAGTTAACATTTATATAGTACTTACCATATACTGAATGCTGTTCTAAGTCCTCTACGTATCTACACATGTAATCTTCAAAACAAGATGCAGACCCATTAGGGCACGGAGTCTGCTGCGGTAGATTGACCTGGGTGCTCTATTCCTGGTGGGCAGGGCCAGGCAGAGCCAGGGACAAGACACTGGGAGACAGAGACAGTGCCAGCACAGGAACTGAAGGGAGGGTGGAGAGGATGTCAAAGTGAAGCCCATCCTGCTTGGAAAAGTGGCTTGGGGCTAGATTTTGTTGAAAAAAAATCTTGGCCTTCATGGCACTGGGGGTTGGGAGAGAGGTGGGTAGAGGGATACATCAGAAACATCAAATAGGAGGAGGAAGAGTGCCGTTCCAGAACAATACTTCTTTATTTCCCATCTTAGGCTGTGAAAAGAAAAATTTCCTGTTTATTAAAATAAAACTGGACACCACTTGGGGACTGCAATGACACCCACAAACACTGGTTCCAGACTCTTCCTCTTGTTTGTGTTGACTTTCAAGGTAAACGCCACCATTATCTGTATTATTCACAATGACTTCAATGTATACATGTGGCCTCACAGACCGAGACACAGGCTCATGGGTCAAATAACTTCTTTTCCTTTCCAGCTGAAATTTCCACCTCCAACCATTATACCTCAGAATGAATGACCCATGTTGGGTTAATGACAGTGATTTCCTCTTGTAGCCTCCCAAACACAGTGGATACTTGCTCTCCAGTCCCTAGCAGAGCATCAGGGCAGAGGAAAAGGTGATGAAACAGCCTCTTGTCCATTTCTTCTCATTGTTGTGGTGAGAGGACATTCCAACCACGTTTCCTTTGCAAAGGGCAGGCAGGAGAAAGAAGCAGACAGGCACATAGGTGTCCCCTTCCTGACCACGGATGGCTGGGATGCAAACCATCAGTTCCCCTCCAGGTCTCCTCAGCTGCTTTTGGAAGCCAGTGGTTTTGCCAGACCAGCCCAGCAATTCCAGCTCTGCTAACTTTTTGCAGGATGCCTTTACCAGGGGGATCATAGTGAAGCCGGTGTTGAACAGAGTGCTTACAATTTGACATTGAACTGTGTGGCATTCTCAAAATTCAGCTACTTTTGGTCTACCAAAATGATGATTTCATAGGTTTTAACTTAACAATGTCTGAAACTATGTGAGACAGCCGAGTGGGGCTCCCACATTTTAGTGATCCCTGAAGAATCACTAAACCTGGCAGAATGCCCAATTCTCAAGACTTTTGTTATATTGAGGATTTTTTTTCACTGTTGTTATGTTTTGTTTTATTTAGTTTTTAAATACCAGAACAAAAAGTAGAAGTGAAGAGAGAAAAAGACGTGGAAAAATAACCGTAGAATGTAATTTAGTTATAAATGGCAGGTAGCTTAATATTGCCTGAGTTATGAAAATGATAGGAAGTGGCAAAGGATCACTTGATTAGAGGAGGAAGGCAGTATCACAAAGTAAACCAAAAATACTTGCCCATTAAGACAGGCTATGAAGATAGGACGAAGGGCTTAGTGATAAAGGATTTTCTGTCCCTCTTTGGTCATGCTCTGGAGTGATACCTTGGGGCTATGCCATGAGCTGATAGGAGTCAACGTGAGTGGCTTTGCTGCCTGCTGGTTCCCTGTTTCCTTCAACTCCCTTCTTCCAGTAGTCCAGTAAAAGGTGGTTGTCCTCCCTCTATTATAAAGGGTTCTTTCTCCATCAGCCAAGCAAATGAGGTCCAGTTGAAGAAGACAAGGCAGCACAATAGAAGACAGTAAGACCAGCCACCAAAAGCACTGGTTTTACATGGATTTGAGTTGGATGGAATGAAAGGTCAGCTTTTCACTATCAACATGTGTCCACTTTGTCAGGAAGGGCCCTCTTGGGTGAGAGAACCCTGCTGCACAGTAAGTGGGCTCCTGGTTAGAGCCCACCACTCCTGGTTTGATCTTTTCAATTATTTTGGCTGTTTCTTAGCATTGATAACTGACAGCTGGTCATAAAACTTTACTTTTGAAGAATCCTAATACTTACATTATTTTCCTCTCATTTGGCTTTATAACTTCCATTTTCTTGGCTCTGTTCATTATTTACTTCTCAAATCCAGCACTATGCCAAGAGCAGAAATACATTTTTTGCCCTTGTGAAGTCAAATACTGAGATACGTATCAAGTAAAACAACAGAGAATTATTAATTGCTTTAAGTATTCGGAGTCTGTTTGTACCCTGCCTCTGTCAGCCAGGGTGGCCACGTGGACGGAGTCACTGTGACTGTGGCTGGACAGAGACGTTTCTCGAAGGGCAGCCAAAGCCACTGTCAGGATAGACAGTTCAAAACCAAGTGACTGATTCTGAGGCTAGACTGTGCGCCAAGGAGGAGTGGCATACATACCCGAACACGAGAATGGAAGTATATTGGTTATTTTTTTCTTTACTATGTGGATGTTCACATTTTTATAATTAAATCTGTTGTTCCTTTGTGGTTTCTTTCATTGCTTTTAGGTTTAAAGGGTTATTTCCCATTCATATATTTAGAAAACAGATACATATCCACCTATACTTTATTCTAGCTAAGAAAATGTTAAGCTGATATTTGCATGTTTAAGGGATATCCTTGCGCAGCCATGGAGAAACGCAGGTTGGTGTGCAGGGGCGAGGCGAGCGCAGGGTCATGGGTTTGGGCCATGTCCGCCAGTCTAGGAGTGAGTGAAGCGGGGCCATGGGCTACATCCCAGAGCGAGACTCTTTCAAGGAATCCAAAGAAGGTGATGTGAAGAAGGAAACAGAGAGTAGCCAGGAAAGAGGACCTGGAAAGAACATCCTAGAAACAGGGAAGGGGGGATTTGACAAGAGAGGAATAAATCTCCATGCTTAGGTTCAGCAGGACGATCCATGTCAGATGTTCCTTGGGAAAGGAAGGGGAAACCGAAGATCAGAGAGGCTTCATGACTAAGTCACTCAGAGCCTCAGTGGCAGTTTAGATCCACCTCTCAGTGACAGAGGTGGCTCTGGCTTCTAAACGCTTTAGGAGTCCATGGGTCTGTGTCACCTGGCCTTGCAGAATACCAAGAAACCCAGAGCCACTCTGCATGAAGGACCCACTTATTTTGTTGTTGTTAGGAAAGATACTCATAGAACAATGTAGTCAATAAGCAATGTAAAAAGTCAAGGGCAGAGCAGGACTAGGGTCAGGCAAATGTGGTACCCAGGGTAGAGTGTTTAAAGAGGCACTTGCCTGACTCAGAGTGAGCGGCTCCTAGAGAAGTCTCCTTTCAGTCTCAGGGTTGTCTGAAAAAAGAAACAAAAAACACAACAGAGTGATGACTTGTCTTGAGGTATTAGGTTGACGCAAAAGTAATTGTGGGTTTTGCCATTGCAAGTAATGTAAACACATAAAAGGAAAAAGCCCTACAACTTGTAGAAACGCAATCTCACCAGCCCCAGGAGAATAACCATGTGAAGAAGCATATCTTTGTCCTTCAGAGCTACAGATATTGCCATGACTCCTCTTTTATATTTTCTAGAAATGGTAAGAGAAGGTGTTGAGGAAGTCACACTCTCCAACAGCACATAAGTAGGAAATTACCAGCTAGTTAAAAGAATACACAACCTTGCATGTAATAGAATTTCTTTCTGTGCAAAGTCGCTCAGCCCAACCAAAAATTGAACCTGTTTTTAACTCATCTATCTGGGATGTTAAACAATCTAGAGTTATATCTGAGTTCCAATCCCAGCTCTGCTTATCTATGTGACCTGGGAAAAGTTACTTCCTCTCTTTGGGGCCTCAGTTTTCCTGTCTATACAATGGGTGCATTGGACTGAATGATCTTCAGAATCGCACAATCTGCTTTTTAGGTAAATAAACAAAAAATGAGGACAAAATCAGAAACTCTCCCAGAAAAATATGAATCTGGGGACTCAGTAATTTAATGTATAAAATACATTATTTTAGGCTGAGTGCGGTGGCTCACACCTGTAATCTCAGCACTTTGGGAGGCCAAGGCAGGCAGATCACTTGAGGTCAGGAGTTCGAGACTAGCCTGGCCAACACGATGAAACCCCGTCTCTACTAAAAATACAAAAATTAGCCAGGTGTGGTGGTGGCACATGCTTGTAATCCCAACTACTCTGGAGACTAGGCAGAAGAATAGCTTGAACCTGGGAAGCGGAGGTTGAGGTGAGCCGAGATTGTGCCACTGGACTCCAGCCTGGGTGACAGAGTGAGACTACGTCTCAAACAAAACAAAACAAAAACAGAAAAACTGCATTATTTTATACAGACATTTACATTTTATGCCAAAACAGATGTCTGGCATAAAATGTAAAAATGTAAGACTACATCTTACATTTAGAATCTAGTGATGTGTTAGATTGTGATTTCCCAAATTTCACGCAATCAAAATGTATAGTGTTTCATTTTCCCTGTGTGGTATTTATCTGTGGGTATGCAGCTAGAAGATGAGGGTTGTGTGTTCTTGTTTTTGGACGTTTACAATTGCTGGTTGCATTTGTCATAAACAGCTCTGTTCTATTTAGGGAGCTGGTGATCAATAAGGCAGATAATATTTTCATAATATTCAAAAAGACTAATGTTGTAAAGACAGCCTGTTGAGGGGGTCTCTGTTTTCTTAGCAGCTTCACAATTTCCTGCAGGCTGTCTCCCATCCAGGCTCTTTTCTTTGCTGGGTCTGTCCTCTGTTCCAAGCACCAGAAGAATCATACCGAGTCATTTGCTAACACTGGAGAAAAAAAAAAAAGAGTGTCACTTCTGGTAGAACGAGGGGGAAAAAAAAAACATTCATGGCAAGATTTTATTTTTCCATATTTCCAAACAGTGGGGGGAAAATAATGGAATGTTTGCCTTGAATTTTGTGTTGTTTTGGCTGCAGTGAAGAGATAGTTTCTTGAAGGCAAAAATCTGTCTTTTGTCTTATTATTGCCATCTTCAATCACGGGAAAATCTGTTCTAGCTGGCGGTTTTGCATTATTACTTTTTTGCCCTCAAATCTGTCGCTTGTACCAATTGTGGCATTTCTTGATTCAAATGTGGATTCGAAGGGCATGGTGAAGAAAGTGGCTGTGACTTATGAAATGGATCAGAATGACCTGCCTCCTCTTCCCTCGTTGTCTCCTCTTCACAGAGAGGTCTGGGAAGCCCTGACCTGGCTCAGGTGCTCAGGATCCCAGCTATGGGGTGAAGAATGCTGACATGGTTTGGCTCTGTGTCCCCAACCAAATCTCACCTCAAATTGTAATCCCCACATGTCCAGGGAGGGACCTGTAATCTCCATGTGTAGAGGGAGGGAGGTGACTGGATCATGGGGGTGGTTTCCCTCTTGCTGTTCTCATGATAGTGAGTGAGTTCTCATTAGATCTGATGGTTTTATAAGCGTCTGGCATTTTTCTTGCTTGCGCTTCCCTCTCTTGCCGCCACGTGAAGAAGGTTTTTGCTTCCCCTTTGCCTTCCACCATGAGTGTAAGTTTCCTGAGGCCTCCCCAGCCATGTGGAACTTTGAGTCAATTAAAACTCTTCTTTATAAGTTACCCAGTCTCAGCTATTTCTTTATAGCAATCTGAAAACGGACTAATACAGATGCCCAGGCCTCATCTCAGAAGCTCCCCCTTAATAGACAGAAAGTTCGAAACAGTCCACACACCACAGAGCTTGGAGGAGTCCCCTTTCTACCCTTTTGCCTTCATCAAAATCACTTTTTAAATGAACGGAGAGGCATGAGGTATTGTCATTTTGGTACTTCCATTCTGGGAACATAACTTGTTTTTCTAATCAGGCCTATAGGGGGAATCAGAGATAGATGCACTTGAACTCCTTCCCTGAGCTCATTTCCCTGAAACCCTCAGGCCTTCTCTTAGCCTTTTCTTTCTTCTCTACAAAGCCCATGGTGACAAAATAGGTGTCTGTTTAGGGAGGGAGCAAAGCTGGAGCTCTCCCCTGTCTATCCCCAGCTTAAGATTACTGGGAATCATTTCTAACTCCCCACCAGCTCCACTTCTCCCCACTAGCAAGAGGTTCACCAGAACTTTGACTTGAATTTCTCATACTTTAAAAATAAACAACCATAGGGTGCATGTTTTTGAGAAGATTACTTTCCTTGATGCAATAGTCTCAAATGTAATAGTTGGTTCATACTAGCCACTCAGTGGTATTCGTTACGTGAATGAACAAATAAATAAGTGGTAGGGCACAAAAGGGCCCTAAGTATTGGCTGACTTTGTGAGAAGCCTGAGAAAGATTTGTGGCATCCCAGGCTGGGAAGGAGGATGAGACAGTGGGGCTTGCCTGTGAAGCACTCTGGGTGAAGCCATGCTTCGCAAGATGGAAGGAAGTTACTAGGCAAGAACAAATAAATGATCCTCATTTCTGGCACCCTGGCATGGTGCCAGATTCAGAGTTTTCAGAAGCAGGTGAAAAAATTTGACAAAACAGGTTGATTTTCTTTTTCCAAAACAAAGGTCTGATTCAATCAAAATGAATTAAATTTGAGGCAGTGGTTCATATTTACCTATATTTGATTTAAATGTTTGTGTGTGGGTGTGAATATATATAGTTCATGTTTCTTAGAGAGTAAATATATATATATATTTCTTATTAAGAATAATATATATTTACTCCTATTATACATTTATGTATTTATAAAATATATATTTAAATATATATAAATTTATAAACATATTTAAATATATATTTATATTTGTATATTTATATATTGCATATATTTATGTATTCACAAATATTTATATATTTATATGTTGACTATATATAAATATATATTTATATATTAAATGATAGAAAATATATATTTCTATATATTTGTATAACATATATTTATATTATATATTTATTTTATATAGCATATATTTATATAATATATTAAAATATACATATTTCCTCCTTAATATAATAGGAGATATATATGTATATATATTACTCCTTAAGACACATGAAAATGTCTCAGATGGTCAAGGACTAGGAAGACAGCCACAGGTCTCAGGGCCTTATGGATGGAGAAGAAAGCTCCTTTCCAGGTGCAGCAGCTTCTGGACCATGCTGCTCCCACACTTGGCCTGGAGTTGGAAGGTTGGGACTAGATTCTGTGCTGGGAGCACAGGATGGAGGCTGTGGGTCTGTTGGCTGGTCTGTTGGGTCAGTGACAGCTTCATTCAGTGCCTCATGTGGCTTCCTGAGGATGAAGCTCCTTGGATGACAAACTTAATGGTGTCTGAAGATTCTCAGAATTTCATGCCTCCGCAATGGATTCTGTCCTCTCTCTGTGATTCTTTGGTTGTTTAAATGGTCATCTCCATTTAATGCTCTATTGAGTTTCTAAGAGGCTGGAGAAAAATTCTCATTCCTCCAAATAAAACTTCCAGTCTTTATTTACTCTTTTTTTCCTTCTTTTCTTTTCTTCCTTCCTTTTTTCCTTCCTTCCCTCTTTCCCTTCCCTTCCCTCCCTCCCTTCCTGCCTTTTCTTTTCTCTTTTCCCCTCCCATCCTTCCTTCCTTCCTTTCTCTCTCTTTCTCTTTCTTTATTTCTTTCTCTTTCTTTTTTTTCTTTCTCTCTTTTTCTTTCCCTCTCTCTTTCTTTTCTCTCTCTCTCTCTTCTTTCTTTCTTTCTTTCTCTCTCTCCCTCCCTCTCTCCCTCCCTTCCTTCCTCTCTTTCTCTCTCTCTTTCTTTTTTTTTCAGAGTCTTGCTCCATCACCCAGGCTGGCTCACTGCAACCTCTGCCTCCCAGTTCAAGTGATTCTCCTGTCTCAGCATCCCAAGTAGCTGGGATTACAGGCACCTGCCACTGCACCCAGCTAGTTTTTTTTTTTTTTTTTTTGGTAGAGATGGGGTTTTGCCATGTTGCCCAGGCTGGTTTCAAACTTCTGAGCTGAGGCAATCCACCCGCCTCGGCCTCCCAAAGTGCTGGGATTACAGGCGTGAGCCACCGCGCCCGGCCTGGTGTTTCTAACATAAAAATCTCTAAATTCAATGAAAGAATAACATTTTATAGTCTTCTTTGGGGCTCTTCAGGATCCCCAAGAGAAGAGGTTTTCTTAGAGTTGATGTTTCAATTTTCTGGGGTTTTCTATTTCCCAGGTCCTGACCTGAGGCTCAGATCAAAATTAAGGTCTTTGGGAAGCAAAGATATACTCATTTCTTAGCCAGAGGTAGTAGATGCCAAGCAAAAACTGCAAAGGACTTTTCTCATTAGTTTTCTCTAGCTCCCTCACAGCCTTAGAGTTTGGGGGCTTTATTTCATAGAATTTTCCTAATGGAGAGAGCAAGAGGTATCCTTTGTATTTTCCCCATAGAGATCAGAGCCATGTGGTCTGTTGGTATGAGAGCTCTTGCAAATACAGAGGCTTAACTGTAGTGAGTAAATATGATGTGGTTTGTGGAGTCTGAGAGATCTCTGACACTTTCCAGAACTGTGTCCTGTTGTGTTAGTGGAACCTCCAACTATCCGATAATAACATTAACTTACACATGCTATAGCTTACAAACACAGCAGGCAGATTTACCTCACGAAAACCCAGTAGGGCAGATATTATTATTTCTCCCTACTTTGTAAATGAAGAAATCTCAGACATAGCTTGTCCAAAGCCACAGAGCTGGCTGGAGAGAGAGTCAGGGTTCAGAGCAGGTCGGCTGGCCCCAGACCCCATGCTCCGTCACTAGTTCAGAGGTTGCTGTCCTGATGCTGCTACTGCAACTGCACCATGTGACCTCACCTCCTGGGTAACCCTCATCAGACACCCAAAGCTTCAGAGGTAGTTTGAGCAGTTACTGCTCCTGGGGAGAGGGTAAACACCTGGCCATGGGCAGAAGTTAGGACCGGGAACCATGAGAAGGGGTGGCAGCAGAGGTGAAGTCAGGTTGCTGGTCTTTTATTTTTTATCCTTCCTAATTCCAAGCTGGCCTTGATGTTATACCTAACATCCAAGTGGCTTCATCTCCTATCTTCGAGTGATTGACTTTTTTTTAGAATTTTTTTTTTTTTTTTTTCTGGCCAGGTGTAGTAGCTCACACCTGTAATCCTCTCACTTTGGGAGTCTGAGGCAGGTGGATCACTTGAGGTCAGGAGTTCAAGACCAGCCTGGCCAACTGGAGAAACTCTGTCTGTACTAAAAATACAAAAATTAGCCGGGCATCATGGTGCATGCCTGTAATCTCAGCTACTTGGGAGGCTAAGGCAGGAGAATCGCTTGAACCCAGGAGGCGCAGGTTGCAGTGAGCTGAGATTGCCCCACTGCACTCCAGCCTGGGCGACAGAGGGAGACTCCGTCTCAAAAAAAAAAAACAAAAAAAAAGAAAAAAGAAAAAGAATTTTTTTCTGTTTCCCCACTCCACCCATAATTGTTGACTTTCCATGTTTGTAGAGAGAACCAAACTAATTGGGGAGATCAATTTCTCCTATGACTTTGGTCTGCACTGGGAAAGGTTGTTATTATAAGTGGCTTTTATTTTTGCTTCTTTTCATTAAGGAAATCAAGGCAATACTATTTTTTTAACTTTAGAAAATACAGAAAAGTAGAAAAAAGAAAAATGACAATCAGCTAGACTCTGCCCAGTTAGATAGTATTTGGTTATATATCCTTCCAGGCATTTATCAATTTTTTCTTCCTTGTCTGCCATTTCTATAGACACCAAACAGGAATTTCATTTTACAAATTAGGTTGCAACTTGCTATTCCAGCTTAGTGCACGTGGTTCAAGAAACTTTCCCATACTATCACATGGGCTTACAGAACATGGGTTTTTCATGGTGCACAGTATTCCTCAGTGCAGTCTTGCCATCACATATTTATCCCCTATTTGTGGACATTCATGCTGTTTCTGATTTTCCCTTGTTATCAATAAACTGCACACTCTCAGCAAGTCCCTTGTGGTTTGGTGCCTGTTCTTGTAACTGGGCTCCTGACTTGTTCTGTGTCATTGAACCCCCGCCCTGTGCCCCATTTCTGGGAATTGTGTCCCTGCTTGGTTTCCTGCTCAGAGCCTCAGTTCCTTCCAGGGACTAGAGTCCTGTCCCTGAAATCCAGTATCTCTCTGTTGCCAGACCTGCAAGGCTGCCAGACCTGCCACGCGGGCTGCCGACACCCTGACTCTTGCCTGCTACCCTGCAGCCCTGGGGTGACCATTTGCCTGGCTCCATTCCTGTAGCCTCACCAGATCCTTAGATCTTGATGTTCTCTGCTCAGGCCTGATCCCAGCCCTTGGAGGCCTGGGAATAGGAAGAGAGATAGTGGGGCAGGACTGTGGGTCTGGGGAGGGGTGGGCAAGTGTGTGAGTCAGTGGGTGAGGGTGGGGGCAGTAGGAGATGGGAAGGGTGGCTTGCACTGGGGGACTAAGAAATAAGCGCCTTTTGGACAGTTTCTAGCTCTCCAACTCATCTTGTTCTCTCATATCTTGTTTTTGGCTATCCTGTTGCTTGGTCTGGAACATTCTTTCCCTTCCTCTAGGACCAACTAACAAATCCTTCTCGTCCTTCAGGTCTTTGCTTTGATCAGAAGTTCTCAAACTTTCTCTGTCATGGTGCCCTTAGCTTCTCGGTAGTTTTTTTTATTGCACTTCGAGGCCAAAAGAAATCCCGAAAGTTACTCTGATTATGCAGTTAGGGCTGAACAATATACTCGGTATTCATCCCCTCATCACTTAGTAGCCGTTTGAAAAACAACTCTCACAAAATGGATGAAAATAGAGTTTTAAAAATTCATTCTTAAAAAGTCTCAGTTTCTTACTCATGGAATGGACAGAGCTATTGGGCACTGCATACCTTCTCAAGTTTTGGAATCAGGACACTGCACTGATTTTCACACTGTGCTTCTTTTTATCCCAGCAACTGCTGAAAATTCAGCTTTGTGGATGTAACATTGTTTAACAGAATGTTCTGTGATTTAATGTTGAAATGTACACTGTTGTGTACACTAATGTCGAAATGTACACTCAAAGACTTAGACCCCACTGAGCCCCTGTGAGGTGGTTGTACTGATCTGGGCTCTTTGGGCTCACCATTATGCACTATCTGTTTACATGTCTCTTTTGTGTTAATTGTAACTCCATGAGGGCAGGGACCGTGTCTGTCTTGTTCTTCTAGAACCATATTTGGCAGATAGTAGGTGCTCAATGAATAAACATTCATGGAAAGGCAATTTATCCAGCCTGGCCTTTAGAAGGCAAGTTTGGAGGAGCTGGAAGCAAAATAGCTGAAGTGCTGGGTTTGGTGAGAGCAAGGACGACACTCCCAATTTCAGAGGCTCTGGTGGATAAGGAGGGGAAATGACCAAGGTTGCACCAGAGGACGTGTGCAAGGGAGCCAACGCCAGGTGCTGAGAAGGATGCCGCCGATTACAGAATGAGGTTGAGGGAGTGCAAACCATGATAAGAAAAGCCCAAGGAGAGCTTGAAAAGAAGATTGCACAAGAGGTCAAGAAGATAATGAGAAATGCTTCCTGTACATAAGGAACGACTGCTCAGGGAGGACGGTGGCAGCGCCCCTTCTGAGACAGAGCAAAGGCAATTTATTGACAGACATAGTTTCTGAAAATTAAATGGATCTTTGCCTTGGTATATTCACAAAAGAAGGGCAGAGGACAGATCTCACAAAGACACAAATTTCCCAAGGGATGGAGAAGAAATATCATGGAAGGCGTGGAGGGTGGGTGAAAAAGAGAGAAAAAAACTCTCTTATTTTGTAGTATGGCTTCCGGGGCTGGCAAACAGGGTCCAAATGGGACATCAAATGAGGAAACCAATCTCTTATCACTGGCCCTGCTGGCCCCAAAGCTGCCAACTGTTCGGTGCCCACATCAGTCCACAGGGACTTATTTTGTCACATTCTGTTCCTGGGTCTGAGGCAAACTGCTCCAAACAGGCTTCCTTGCCAAGTCAGGGCAGCGAGAAAGCCATGTGTTTGAAGTTGCTATTAGTGTCTTCCTCAGCTGATTTCTATAAGGGATTGTTTTCCGGTAAAGGAGGAATAAGGGAAATACTTAAACAATAACTGCTCTGAGGGAGTGTGTCCAGGGAAATCATTATCTCTTATTGTGCCAATAAGTTTCAAGGCAACGAGCCAAGCTGTTCTCAAGCTGGAGCCTGAGTTACAGCTCTGAGGTCAAAACCTGCACCAAAAGGGAGTTCATGTGAGATGCCCCCTGGAGATGCCCAAACTGTCAGAGGCATGTTTGAGACCAACTGTTTTCCTCATTGTGGGGAACAAGGTTTTAAATTCTGTACTTCCAGGAGAGAACAGATATTATCATAATACTGATAAAGGATAAGAACTGATATTACTGAGTCCTTGTTCTGTACCAGGCATTGTGATAGACACCTTGTGTATAATCTCATTTAAAACTCAGTAAGCAACAATGAGAGTATGATCATCTCCATTTACAGATGAGGAAACTAAGGGCAGGATCCACCCGGGTTTGCCTGTATACAAAGCTTAGTTTTCGCCCATGCTGTGATGCCAAGGCATCCACTCAGCCCGCTAGTATTCCTGTTTCCTGAGTATGTCTTACGCGCTTAGCAACGTTTTCAGGAAGAATGAGGCACGCTCTCCCCTGCAACTTCTCTCAAGGAATTTATTGGGAAGACAAAACTAACTCAGAAGAAACAAGCATCATAGTAGGTGCTGAACTGGCCAAACTGGAAATAAGTACAATTTTAGTAAGAGTGTTAGGGTGGGGCAATATTATTACAAATTGGAAAATCATCCACAGATTTTAGAAAGAAAAGAAATGGGATATAAGCCCGCAGAACAATATAGTCTTAGAGTAATAAAGGATTTGGATATCTTGTGTAATTTTCCCTCTTTTACAGAGGAGGAAATGAAGGCTCAGAATGGTTAAGTCACACGGTTTTACTGGATGAGAGGTGTCTCTAGCGGTCTGTATTCCAGCATTTACTATTAACTCCCAAACTATCTCGTGACTCCCACCCTTCCTCCTTAAAAGTGGAGAATGTGGGGACCAATAAAGCCCTTCCCTACCACTCTACACCAAGTCTCTGTGTATTATATGGGAGAAAGAAGGCCAGAGGGAGCACATGCCAGGGGAAAACATTTAAGATGCTAGCCTGTTACTTGGCAGTGTTTTTAAAACAATGACAATTGCAATTACACACACACACACACACACACACACACACACACACACACAAAGAGGTAGCTTTCTTTCCTTATCTCAGCTTTCAGAATTGTTGAGTGCGTGTTGGGGATTGGGCACTCACAGGCGTTCTCGTCTGAATTTGCAGATTTTATTTCTAGTTAGAGTAAGGTATCTGGCTGGATTTGCCTGACTTCTAGTTTTAGTTTTCTAATACTTAGAGGGGCTCTTCTCAGTTCTCCCCTCCGTGGATCGTGGTGGGTTTTGCTGACAGGAGAACGCTGTGGCTGTTAACATGGTTTGATTTGCATCCTGATTCGGTCCCCAAATGTCTTCTGGATTCAGAAGTCACAGGCAGGACATGTTGCCTTTGGAGATTCCTTCCCTGGGCTAAGTTTGTCAACTCTCTGTTAAAAATGAAGACTCTTAGAGGGTAAGTGTTTGGGTGAAGTAATTGATCAGAGCCTCTCCCAGGAAGCAAGAGATAAAGTACCTGCCTGGTGGAGCCTGGGAAGGGAGGCAGGGAGGGAGGTGGGGAGGGAGGTGGTGACGGTGCCCCGGGGTTCCACAGCTCACAGAGGGCCATATCTGCACCTGATGTGGCCAGGTCCCAGCAGGGGGAAGGCAGTTGGGTCTGGTTGGCTCTTTTAAAAGCACCCATGTTGCTCCCCTGTGGAAGCCACTCTCCTGGTGGCCCCCTAAAGAGGCAGCTTCGCAGTTAGGATGAGGCCTCCAGGGCTGCACTAGGGAACCCAAGTGTCAGAAGGTTCTAAGGGAAATAACGCTTGGAAAGCAGGATTCCACAGTGGCAAAAGTCTGGAGGGTCATGTGGGGATGACGTCAAAGGTCACCGGGCTATCGCTTCCTCGTGGAAACATAAACCTGGACAAACGGCAGACATATTTAGATTTTTAAGCAAGTTCCTGATTATAAAAGTAATTCCTGATCATTGTAGGAAAAAAAAAATGTAAAGGAAAAAAAATTCTTATCCAAAATTTCACCAGACATAAATCACCAGTGCATTTATATATGTATTATATTTTTATAGAATAGTCATACTATATAATTTTGTAACTTGCTTTCTAATTAATATTGTATTAAGCATGTTTCACTAAATTTCTTCATTAATATAAAATGGATTCATTAATAGAATTTAAATATGTTTATCCACATATGACATAGATGTACCATTCATTTGACTATTTCTTGGTTGTTTAGCATTTAGGCTATTTTCATTTTTAGGTGTACAAATATTTGTCGACATTTATAATTTTTTCACATTAAATTAATGAATGTGGGATTACTAAAATAAAGAATGTCAATTTGTTAGTATATAGTAGAAAAATAAGACCACAGAGAAAAAATTGAAATGGAGGAGGAGAATTAAAGTCATCCTTAATTCTACTATCCAAAGCAGGTCCATTCCTAACATTGTCATGATCTGAGGCAGGAGTATAAGTAAAGGTCCATATACCGTGTATAAATATCTAGGAGTTCTAAATCCTGCAAACAAATTGTTAAATGAAATACTTTCTATTCTTAACTTTGTAACAATCTAGAAGTCCAGGTTCAAATGAAGAACCCAGACTCCTTGTAGGTCCTTGATAGAACGCAGTGGGATGCGGAGACCTGACCTCTGGCCTTGGCCACCTCCTTTCTCATTTCTGGTCTCCTAAGTCTTTGTCCTCATGCCCACCATGAGAGGTTTGTGTTGCATGTGTTGACACTTAGTCCCACGTGCCAGCTTTGTCCACACCCCTGCAAACAGCCCCTTCTTGGCTACCTGTTGAGTCGGGGTGTGCAAATCAGCAACACAATCACCCTCAGGAAGAGGTGGCTGGAAAGAGGCTTGTGCATCCCTGGAACTGGTTTAACAGTGCTTTGAATTCCAGGGAATTCCAGGTGCTGGGGGCTAGAGTGTTCACTAGGAGGAAAATGGGCTAGGGCATCAGGTGGGTTTATCCCTTTGGCCTTGCAAAGTCCTTGCCCTGTGGAGAGAAGCAGGTTGGAGCAAGGCCAAAATGAAGCCATCTGTAGGTTGGTGCAAAAGTAATGCAGGTTTTTGCTATTGAAAGTAATGGCAAAAACCCGCCATTACTTTTGCACCAACCTAATAAATTACAAGGATGGATCCATGTCTAGGGGTGATATAGATCCAAAGAAAACCCAAAATAAAATTTGAGAGTATAACCTTCCAGATGCTTTTCTACCCTTTCCATGAGATTGCTCTGTAAGTTATTTTATAATCTTCTGTAAAAACCAGCGATCTTGTAAACATATTTCTAAGTTGAGGAATATACATACATGAACTTTTTCAGTCAGATTTTGTAAAGTATCTTCGAGTACAGTTTTACATTCTCATCAGCCATACCTTGTCTTAAACCATGCCTTTGTTTACACTGAGCATTTTAATGTTGTTTCATTGTTCACATGATAAGCAAAAAATGGCATTTTACTGTGGAGTCACAGTGAGGTTGCACCTGGTTCTGTACATTTGTGAGCCAGTTTGTTTTCTATTTCATGCACCAGCTCTTCACATCCTTTGTCTACTTATTGGAAGCCATTCCAAATGTGCTTTTGAAGGCCTGAAGAAAGGAAAAGTGATGGCAGACTAATGGTGGAAACTGATAAATGACGGATGAGGAGCTGAGGATGTCCCATCCCTGTTTGGTCAAGAACTATTGCTTTGCCTGAGAGCACTGAGACGTGGAAGAGTCCCCAGAGGGAAACCAGGGAAACGAGTCATCTGTTCGCAAGAGCGAGGAGGAGATTTGGCGGAAACCTCGACCATCAGGGACACGAGATCTGCCTCCACAGAGGAAGCACAGGCGACTCGTTTCCTGACCCCTGGCCATCTTAGGGCTTCCTATATAATGATTCAGCCTTTCTCCCTCAGGAAAATATAATTTGGCTTGTGACCTTGAAGTTTATTCCTATCCTGGAAGGTGATTATGGTCTGGAACACACTCCTCAGGGCAGTAATTGTTTAAGGGGCTTCCCTCATCCTGGAAGGCAGGAAAACAATACATTACATATGTCGGCTGACCACACATGTGAGCAATTCAGGTAGGAAAACATCATTCTCTGAGGGTCAGTTTGCTCCGGTGGGACATATTTGTTTTTGCAAGGATTCAGCCAATCAAGTCAATTGGAGTCAACTGAATTTGCTCGCAGGAACAATGAAGACCCTTTCCTGTTCTTGAGTCCATTTGCTGGATACATAGACTCAAGTGACATCCAAATGTGTGAAACATTTCCTATTTCTGATAACTTTTTGGGGGGTTGCCTATATGGTGTTACACCATAAATGCTTGTATAATATCTTATACTCACTGCATCATGTGTGAATCTAAGCCATGCTTCCCAACAATATTGCAACCTTTTTTGGGGCCGGTCTTCTGTCTCTTTTATTCTTCCTCAGTTTTGTTGGTAGTGGGGCCAGAGGGAATACTTCTTTCCCAATTTATTTTCTTTCATATGGAGGGAACAACATTTTGTAATGTTCTGGCCTCTCTGTCTCTTCTCTAGAGACTGGAATTCTTTTCTAGGAGAGCAGAAATAACCCATCTGCCTGGTAAATTTGAGATAAATTTCTTCTATCTTCTTCTTGGGACTTAGCTGCCCCCATGAAGCACATATTTTGCTCTGCTCACCCATGCTGCAGTTTCTACAGGGTAGGCTCCACGTGTGTGTTTGTTGGGGAGGGGTGGATAAGGAGTAAACCTGAAACTGAGGAATTATCCAGCCCACTCCCTAGGACTTGCCAGCTCACTCTGCAATGGAGTATTTCCTAACGTGTGCTTCTCCTAACACTCTTATTTCATGAAATGACAATAGGTGTTATCCAGGAAAGAGGAGGGATCTTATGTAGTCATGTAAAGTTGGGAAGAGCTATGTCAAACAAAGTTAAACTTGGTACACACCACAGGACTTCTCAGAGCCTTGGGTGTGCTAATGTGCATTTTGCATCTTGTATTTGGCTCATGAAGCTCCTTGGCGAAGTTGCTCCTGTGACTAAAGCTTATAGTCCTCATTTCTGTCCTCAAGTCTTGGATGATTCTCAGAATACACTGCAAAAGGCAAGAATTTATACTTGGAGCCATCAAACTGAATCTCACTGAAATGGTGAAATGTCATCACTATTATGAGGTATGAAATAGGTGGGAGGGAAGGTGGCCAATGGCATTTATAGTAGAGCCTCCTTCCTGGAGAAACCTCAGCAACAGAGGGGCTGAGAGATGAGGTAGTAAGCCTGTGATGAATTTGTGCAGAAGCCAGATGGATAGACCAGGCCACAGTCAGATACAGAGGAGGAGGGAAGATACAGCTTCTGTCCTTAAGGTGCTCTCAGCTGAGTGAGAAAATTCCTAGGTCAGCAGCTCTCAGTTGTGGACCCTCAGCCAGAAGCATCAGCAGCACTGGGAACTTGTTGGAAATCCAGATTCTTAGGCCCCACCCCAGACCTACTGAATCTGAATCTCTGGGAGGTGGAGCCCAGCAATGTGTGTTTAACAAGCCTTTCAAGGAATTCTGATGCACACTCAGGCTTGAGAATCACTTGTGCTACATAATCTCCAAGTCTGAAGGGTTCAATTAGAACCCCTGCATCATACCTTTCTATGATTAATTACTCAGGTCACAATTTACTTTCAACATGAATTTTGTGAATTAAAGGACTTTAGAAATTTTGAGACCATATGACATAGAGGTAAGAGCCGAGGGCCTGAAATAGAAGGCCCGAGTATAGCCTCAGTGGCTGGGGGTCCTTCAACAATTCATTTCAGTTTCCTCTTCAGTAGAGAGATTAATGGCTACCCTCTATGGTTTATGAGATTACATAAAAGATAATTGAGAAAATGTACGTAAAGTTGCTGCAAAAACTGTCAAGTGTCTCACATGTGTGGAGATGGATTTTGAGTCAATACTGTTTGAATCTTATTTTGGCAAAATATAGTCCATTTCTCTCCAATTAATTATAGTCTCAGTATAAATCCAAAGTTCTTTTGGATTCAGGCATAGCTTTTACCCTGAGACTTCATATTAAAATAACCACTTGGGTTTTAATGAGAACTCTGGGGGCTCCTTTCTTTCTAACATACATCATGGAGTATATTTGCCTCGGCAAGAGAAGGTGTACATATCTTTATCAACTTGCTCTTCCTGTAACCTTTACCTTCTCCTTCAGAGAATAAAAAGAAAATGTATTTTCTGCCTTTTTATACCATTTTCCAAACAAAGCCCAGTGTGATGAGAATTGAGGAAATCAACACTTCTTTCCCTTGGGATGGTGACTCTCATCGCTTTTATGTCTGCGGGCATTGCATTGATTGCCCATGTCATCAGCAGCTGTAACTGACTCTTTCCCAACTCCCTCTCCCCAACCACCCAAGAAAGTATTTGCTGGGTAGAATTCATTAAGATGTCAGCACATTTTCACTGGACCATTATTATGAATGAAGGAAATGAACAAAGTTGGCCTTATGAGTTAGAGGAATCGGTGGCCCCTGAGTGGAATAACTTTTGAGATAATTTTCTCTGTCCCAAAATTGCACCAGCATCACTTGTGCCAGACTCTCCACCACCAGATCACTCCTCCTATAGGTTGATCTTTGTCGTTTCTGCTGTCCACTATGAAAAGAAAGCACCAGTCACAATCTACCTCCTCGTGTGGATTAGATTTGGACTAGAGTCAGGTTTCCTGACTCTAGTCAGTGTGCAAGCTCCAGTTAACACTTAAGACACATTAAGGCAAAATATTAAAAAAATCTTTTTAAGGCCCAGAAAGGGACTGTGGTGGACATCAGACTCTAGCCTCCTGTCTACTTTATGAAACACTATCACTGGCCTTAAAACTGATACCGTAATTGGCAGTGTCCAGTCTTGCAGTAAAAATGTATCTATTATCCTCTCCTTTCTTAAGATTCTCTAATGGTGAACTTAAAGGCAGAGGACCTCTACTTGCAAACACAGGCTTGAAGAGTAACTATGGGCTTGAAGAGTAACTATGAGCTTGTTGCATGTGACCACAGTGCTTCAGTGTCCCTGTGCTAAAGTCACACAGTCTAGGCAAAGCAGGGCAAAGGGCAAGTAGGCTGGGCCCAGACAGGAGACTCCCACCTCAGTTGCCCAGGTGGGACTATTCTTACATGTACCAGGAAAACCACCCTAAGGCTAGTGCATCTGGTTCACTCATTTAAGTTCACTGTGCTCCATAAGCCTTCACCAGATGACAACAGGCATTTTTCACAGCTGCAGGGAATAAATGTCCAAGACAGCAGAACATGGGCTTTTACTGTGGCTGGGTGGAGGAAAGATTTTCCCCTCTGATGTGAAAGACGACCAGTGAGGTTCTGTTTGATCCTCATTATTTCTGGACGTGTGTCTGTCACCAGCCAAGTTCACCAAGTCACAAAGCCATTGACTGAGTACAGCCACTTTTATCCACAGCTACAGTAGTAGCTGAAGATCCTGCCTCCCAGAGAGGTGAAGTGGCTCACCCAAAGTCACACAGCAAAATAACAACAGTCCTAGAGGAAACATCTAGTCCTTGGGATCCCCATTCTAGTTTCTCTAGGAATTACATGGATGTGAGGAGACCTAGACCAGGAAAGGTGCCCCCAGGGCAAGAAGTTTTGAGAGTCCTATGTACCACTACGGCTTCTACAGAGGGTGAATCCAGATGACCAATAACCCAGCTTAAGAGAACAAGTTAATAGCCCACTCCTAATTCTGAGAGCCACGCCTTCGATAGCAGTGCCTGAGTCTGTTGCAAAACACCTTTACTATTTTTGCTCAAAACCAGAACTCTGACGGTCTCTTTGGCAGCAGAAATTAACATCCCCCTCCACCGTCTTATCTCATGTTTTGTATATCTTGTTCCAATCGGTCTGCCTCATCTCAGCATTATTCCCAATTCCCGAACTCCTGGAGGGCAGAAATCACTTCTTTATTTCTTGGTTTCCTATGTCCTTGTCCTTGTGTCTTGCTCTTAGCAGCTGTTTCCTTTTGAATGATGGCAATGGGAGAGAGCTGGTCAGCTTGGAAGAAGTGTCCCACACTGCCCTAGAAGTTTGCCATGGCAGAACCTGAGTTAGGGGCAAGACTGGGCACTTTCAGCCTGTGGAAGAGGAGCTTGCCAACCTTCAGGATTGTGATCCACAGGAGGAGATGCATTTTATTTTATTTTTTACTTATTTATTTTATTTTAATTAATTGAGACAGAGGTCTTATGATGTTGCCCTGGCTGGTCTTGATCTCCTGACCTCAAAAGATTCTCCTGCTTCGACCTCCCAAAGTGTTGGGATTACAGGCATAAGTCGCCATGCCCAGCTGGAAATAGATTTTATATCATTGTGTGTGTGTCCCCAAAGCCGAATGACACCATATTATTCCTATGTGTGATGTGCTGACACTTCTATTCCATTCTATTTTGTTAAAACAATTGTTATTTGTGACCTGGCAAATTGATTTTACGTTCTGTTGACAGGTCACAGCCACACAATTTGTGAAACACTGCCACAGAGAACACACCTTCAGCTCCCCCAATGGGGTATGGGGAAGTGTGGGAGGCTGTCAAGGGGAGAGGCTGCAGTTTTAGACAGCCCAAGCGGGCTGCTTCAGGGGCTCTGGAGCCTGCAGCACATGGAAGGAACAGTACAGGGGCTTTTGCATTGGCCAATGTCCTTGTTATGTGGATAAACAGAAGACACCAGCCTTCAGTGCCTGCAATCTGCTACCTTTCAAGAGCTTTCCAACTCAGCCTGAGAGAGGAAGGAAGGAAGGCTTGATGAGAAAGAAGACTGCCACCTCCTCTGCCCGACATGCCTTCAGCACTGCAGGCTGGTTGTGGCTGAGGCTTTCTTTCACCATCAGGAAGCCTGTTAAGAGCAAGACATCTTGCAGAAGGGCCAGGATGAAGGATGAATGATTTGGTGGCGCTTGACCCCCAGGCAGCCCTCCTCCCTAGCTGGTGCCTCCCTCCATCACCGTGTGTTCCACAGAATGCGCCATCTGGGGGCCTTGCTGCAGGAGGTGGCTGGGACTTTGCAAGCCAGCTGAGCTGCTGCTAAGACAGAATGTGTCCCTGTGAGAATGTACACCGAGTCCAGGGAGAGGCATCCAGCCTGCTTCCCTTTGAGAAGGCTCTGCCAGTCTCCATGGGGACTTGAGAGACCGATTCCCTACAAGGGGTGGCTGGCAGAGGTTGGGGGAAAGCATGCCACCTTAGTGACTGTTCTGGGGGAGGGGTAGGTAGGGAAAATGATTTCTAAAAGGAAGGCCAGCCAGTTGACTAACTTTAGTTCTCCACCCAAAGTAGGCAAAGCCCCTCATGGGGCAAGTGCTTGAATGAATCCTTTTGTACTGTGTGTCCCTTCCCCTCCCTCACAGCAATAGGCTGGAGTTTGGGAAAGGGCGTGATTGGGAAGGTGGTGTCAGCAAAGTGCAAGGCATGGCCCCAGCTTCTAAGGAGCTTACACTCAAATCAGAAAAAGGATATTAAAAACAGGAAGCTATTAGTGCACAGTACATGACAGAATGTAAGCAAATGCTGCACTAAGTGGGGCAGAATGTAAATGCTGCAGATCAGGAAGGGGAGGTCTGTGGGGGCTGAGCTGGTCAGGCACCTCTTGCAGAGGCCTTGGTGGGAAGAAGGGAGGCCATCTAAGGGCAGGGCAGGGCAGCAGGAGCCTGGAGCTGGAGCCCAGAGGATGAGAAGACCACTGCCCTGGGCACTGCCGATGCATGGCAGGGAGTAAGGAGGTGTTGGGCTGGAGGTCGAAGTAGTTGCTGGAGACCCTTGATGCCCAGCTGATAAATGTCCTTAAGGAATTTAAAATCCAGAGCCTAGCTGAGCATAGTGGTACATTCCTGTAATCCTAGCTACTAGGGAGGCTAAGGTAGGAGGATCGCTTGCGCCCAGGAGTTTGAGGCCCACCTGGCAACATAGTGAGACCCTGTCTCTAAAAAATAATAAAATCCAGAGGCTTAATAGCTAGGTAACATAGTGGTGTATATGCCACACACAACAGGTATACGTAGTGTAGCATGAGGTGGGCACCCAGGGTGGGCAGGAGATACCTGTGGCAGGAAAACTACCGTAAGAAATCTGATGGGATTGGGATAAACTTCCAGAGGCTGAGGGCATTGAGAGCCCCTGACCCAGAAGGGCAGATCTGTGAGCAGCAGCAGGGCATGATAAAGGGACCATGGGTTCTGGAGGCACAAAGTCCTGCATTCATATCTCTGCTCTGCCAGTTTTGAGCTGTGGGATGTTGTTAACCTCTGTGGACCTCAGTGTCCTCATTGGTAAGAAGAGACGCAGCACAATAACTCATGTGAATCACCTATCACCTGTCAATATGACAGGTCTGACACATTCTTAGGATAACTTTTGTTATTTTACTACTGCATTTCTGTTTCTTTAGCCTGACCCCTATCTCCTAAGACAAAATTACAGGCTGCTGTAAAGTTCACTCTTTCTGGGAGTCACCCAGGGCTATGTCACATGGGATCACTACATGGTGACTACTTGGCATAATTTCCCTTCTGTGCTGGCAGGTGGGGGGTGTCACCACATCTGATGACAACCATATTCTGCCAGGTCCCACTGCCAGGTCCCACTGCCAGGCACCAGAAATGGGCCCCACTAAAGTCAGTTGTGCTTGCTTTAGCCAAATGTATGTAACTGACACCAGGGATAGGAGAGGCCAAGTGAGGCATTGACCTGGATGTGGAGATGGAAGGAGGGACATCAACCTGGCCTTATTCTGTTAACTTGAAATGTACTGAGGGCCTTCTCCAGCTTAGAATTGTGCTACCTATGTGCTGCTGTATTGGGGACACAAGCCATTTACCCATCAGATAGTTAAATATTGGAAGCTTATTATGAGTGGGTTATGAAAGCATAAATGCTTTAGATAATCCATGAAAGAAGGATTTTATTTTTAAGGGGAATATTGAGTAGAAAACGCACATGTTCTTGTGAGAGATGAAAGTATGTCCCTACTGACTCCTTTACCCATAGGCATTGTTGGTACCTGCTCTGTCCTCACTTCTGAGGGACCTGTTGAGTGGCTGTTGATTAGTGCTGACCACTTGGTTCATGAGAACAAAGACATTTCACTATCCTAAAGCCTAGGATGGAAGGAAAGAGGTGCTCTAAAGAATGAGATTTTTCTTATTGCTCTAGCTCTATGTCTCCATCAAAGAGATTTAGGCAGAGGGGTCTTCTCAGAATGAAAAATGTGAGAGGGGCTAGAAATTAGGGAATTGCTATCTGCAGCCTTGTTTCTTTGCGGAATTGGTTCTTCCTTGTGATTTATTTTTCCACTTTGATATATTTCATTCATTCATCCCACAATTCATTTATGGCATTTCATCAACATGCCACTGTGAAAAACTGGGCCAACTTAATTTTTTTTCCTTTAGCACTTAAAAAATTTCCCCAAGTTGTTACATTAGGTTATTTTCCTTTCCAAAGAGTGTTTCTTTATTTGAAATGGATTATAAAAAATAATAAACTGGAGGATAGGAAAAAAAACGAACTCTACAATGATCCCAGTGTAACTTACATTTAGTTAGCAGCATGAATAATATCAAAACAACGTGTCTGATCATACCCACAACTCCTTTGAGAACACTGAATGAGATCACGTGCATAAAAGCACTTTGGCAAGTATGGAGTGCTCAGGAGGGGATTTTCAGGAGCAAAATGGGAAGCTCCCAGGCTCAGGGGTCAGACACCTGGGTTGAAATCCTGACTTCATTACTTACTGATCCTGTGACTTTTAGGAAGTTATATATTCCTATAAGTTGGGGGTTACGCATGTAGAGAGGTGTTTAGGATACTGTGGGTGCAGTGAATGGTAACCATTATTATGCAAAGGCAAGGCATTACTATAATCACTAGAATGATTATTATTTTTATTCAGCCTTGGAATGAGTCATGTGGCCTTTCCGCAACCTTCTTAATGATATTTCATTTGGGTTAATATCAGAATGAGATGGTATTCCAGGACTACTGATGTTAGTGGGTGGTAAGGTCATGGAGTACAAAGTATCAAGAGGAAGTTCTTCAAGGTTAAACCTTGGCAGGGGAAAATGCCTGAAGTGGCTAAAATTTAATTTTTCCATAATTGAAAACCCTTATGGTGAGTTGACTTTAGTTCACAAAAGTTTGTATCATTTGCTATATACCAGGTTGGAGGGTTACAAAAAATAAACCTCAAGAGATACCTGACCAGAGGAGGTAGATGTGTAATCACAGAATAATGTGGGGAGTGCAGTGATTGCAAGACACACGTGGCTTATGAGTAGAAGAGAGCAAGGACATATAAATCCACAGTAGTATATTCTTGGTCACTAGTCACAGAAAGCTTGAGTAAAGATGGCTTAATAAAGAGATGTATTATCTTCCATAGAAAGAAGCTCTAATTTAGGAAAGCTCAGAGTTGATTAGTGACTCAAGGAAGACCCAGGTTCTTTTTATCTTCACTCTGCCATCCTCACTCAGAATGTTATCTAGATCTTCTCATGATCACAAGACAGCTGCAGTAGCTCCAGGGATCACATAACAACAGATTAACATTCCAAGGACAGATAAAGGCCTGTATCTCTCATGTGCATCTCTTCTTAAGAGTGAAGAAAACGTTCCTAGAAGTACCTACTCTACACAGCAGACTTCTCCTAACATTTCCGAACCAGGTTACCTGGCTGCTTATAAAAAATAACAGCAAAGGGAAGGACAACACCAAGGATTGCATTTACATCTATTAAAATCCACACATGCCACTGGGGGCAAGAGGAGACCTTAAAATAAAACTGGAGCTTTGCGAGCACTAAAGAAAATAAATGTGGGCTTTTAGATAGGTAGCCAAGAGAGTCTGCAACAACATCTCACTAATTCAGCTTTGGAGAGAGTGGGGATTAGGAAGGCCTCAGGAGGAGGTAATACCTAAGGTGAGGCTAAAGCCTTGCTACTCAAGGTATGGCCTATAGACCAATAACAACAGCATCACCTTGGAGCTTGCTAGGAATGCATATTTTAGATCTGTCCCAGACCTATTGACCTAGCATCTGCTTTTTTTGCAAAATGTCCAGGTGAACCATATATGCATTGACATTTGAGAAAATGATATAAAGCATGAATAGAAGGCAACCAGGTAAAAGAATCTGAAAAATAGAATGGAGGTAGGAAATAGAAGAGAGAACTACATGAATAGAGGTAGTAGGGGGAAAAGTAATGTAGTACTTGGAGTTAACCACAATGAGCTTAGGGTCGTTAATTTTTAGATGTAGGTTCCAATTTTTTAAATATTCAGAAAATTTAATCCATCTAATATTACCAATGCAAGTATAGCCCTAAGTAAGTAGAAGAACTAACATTGACTGCCTACTGTGTTCCAGTCACTATCCTGATGTTCTGTTATGTTGCCATCTATAGTGCTATACAGGTTGTTGCATTTGTGTATGGCTGCTTAACAAACTACTTTAAAACTCTGTATGTTAAAACAACCACCACTTTATTATATTTCCCCGAAATTATGGGTCAGAAATTTGGGCAGGGCTCTGCTGGGCAGTTTCTTCAGCTTCACATTGGGGTCACTCAGTGTTATCCAGCTGGTAGATGGGCTGGTTTCTGAGGTCCAAAGTGGCTTGACTCACATATCTTGGTACCTTGGTGGAGGGGCTGGAAGCCTGGTTCAATTGTGCCCGACTTCTCTTGTCATCTCACTGCCTCTCCATGTGGCTTCTCTAATGAGGAAATCAACCTTCTTGGCTCAGGGCTCCAAGAGACTAAGATAGCAACTTCTAGTTCTCTTCAAGGGTAGGCCCAGAACTAGCAAATTTCACTTCTGCCCCACTCTACTAGCCAAAGTTGTAACAGGCCAGCCCAGAATTAAGAGGAGGAGAGAATAAAATCCCACCTCTCAATGGAAGGAATGTCTAGAGCCATCTTCAATTCACCACATAGACACTAATTAATTTATTCCGTCAATAACCCTGACATAGTTGTTACATTTTTGGTTTGCATGTAAAGAAATGGTTAAAGAAATTATGGTTAAGTAATTCCCCCAAGGTCAATGCTTAGTAAGGGAAAAAGTCAAGGTTGGAATCCAGCTCATTTGACTCCACCATACCTAACCACTGTACCATTACTGCCTCTCCCTAGGGAGGCCGTACTTACTAAAGAATTAGTTAGAGTATATTTCTATAGTTTTAAACCACAGGGAAGAGCCTCTTCACAGCCTCCCATTGGCTAACTCATTGTCCACAACACATGTGTTGAATAGCACACTTACACTCTTAATACCCTGGTTTGGGCCTCACATTTTTAAAGAGCTTTTGATCTCTTCTTTCTGTGTCCAGTAAGTAACCCTAGCCCAGGTGCAGAGGATCCAGCAGCAGATTAAATGCATTTCAAATAATGAGAAGACACAACCCTGCCTTCTCTGCCGCCACTACTCTCCGGGATTGTTGAAGGATTATTTACCGTGTTTGCCTTGACTTGAGCTATTTAATTTTTCCAAAACAGATGCAGCCAATTGATTAATGGCATTCCCCACTAAAAGTCAGAAATGTCAGAAAGACGCGTAGAAGCCAGTGTCATTCTGGACTAGAACAATAGATATGGCTGAGAAACAGGGACCCATGCCAAGTATTCTTGAGGCTAGGAGGTCATGTGCCACTCTTCTGCTAAGAGACAGATATATATAAGGGCAAGGAAAGCAGGAGTTTGTGGGTGGGGTTTGGGTTGGGGATGGCTAGGCATGTGCTAATAATAGGATGTATCACATGACGCCTAAGTCACCTCAAAAGAAGCTTAGTTGGTGAAGGTGAATTAAAGTGCTCGGAATTAAGGACGTTTCTTCAAATATTCCCTGATGTGTAAAAATAGACTGAAGGAACTAACATGTGTGATGAAGAGAGAATTGTGAGGTTAGACTGACCTCTGTTCAGAGGGCTTTTGTGATTTGCTAGGGGATAGTTAAGAGCAGGACCAGCTATATAATTTGTAGGGCCTAATGCAAAGTGAAAATGTGGGGCCCTTTATTCCAAAAATATAAGGTATTTTAAGATGGCAACTGCAGAGCATTAAAGTGTGGGCCCTTCTGAACACAAGCCCTAGGTGACTGTGCAGGTGCCATACCCTGAAGCCGGTGCTGGTTAGGAGAACGTGATGCCCTATTTCTTTTAAGGATGGTGCAGCAATGAATGAATCTGGCAAGGATCTGAAGGGCTGGCTGGCCCTGGGCAAAACTGTGGAAAGGACAGCCTGTTTGGGATCAGTATGTTAGCCCTGTATGACCCTTCCTCTGCCCCTCCAAGCCTCTTCCTTCTTGTTACTTCGAGTTCCCCAACTCTCTCACCTCCTCCATCTCCTCCCCTCAGAAAACCTGCCCACAGGACAGGATCTAAAGGGTTCCAGACACTGAGGTGTAACTGATGAAATATTTGAAGGGTTCCCCCTGCATATTTGTACTTCCACCAATGTTTAAGCCTTGGGAAAAAGCAATAATGGAATTTTAGGCATTACCCTGCTCAGGGACAAGTAATGTCTTTTTTTTTTTTTTTTAAGCTCTGAAGTTTGTGCAGCACCCTTGAGATCACACTGTTACAGGCATGTACTTATTTTGCAGTTGTGGAGGCCAGTGGCTTTCTGCTATCGGGGGCATTTATCCCTGAGAATGCAGGTTGCAGCCTCCTCTTTTGTGAATTGGAACTGGAAAGACCCTTTCTCCCATGTCAGTGGGCCAGACAGTAGGGCATGCTTAATTCCACAGGAAGTATCTACAGACTAAATTCTATTTGGTTGCATATTTGTAGTCTCAGTGTCTCCCTCCATCCCTGCCCCTCCCGCTCCAGTGCCCACTCAGCTGTTTCACAGTGCACAGCTCACGACTCCTGAGCTGCCCTTTCCTTGACACTCTCTCTCAATACCAGCAGCACCCCTGCAGTCGGCTGCACATATGTCTCTGGGCATTCCCTCCCCCGACCCCCATAGGCACTTGATCCTGTGGGGGTCTTGCTGCTAGACGGGACGGGGCTGGGAAATCACCTCTGGTCACCCCAAACCAGGCTTTGCTCCCTTTCTCTTGAACCTGCTGTGGCTTGCTTGTCCTTTCCCGGGCTTAATGTCAAAGGAAACGCCTTCTAAAACCACAAACCACTAGGGCCTCCCTTATTTCTCAGATTGACTTGGCTTCTAGGCAGTGGTTGTGGCCTACAAAGCCACGGCGTGAGTCCAGGAGAAAATCATTTCAGTCGCGCGAGGCCAGACAGCAGCTCAGCCTCACAGAGGAGGTTAATAATAGGGCCCGTCCTAGAGGCAGTCCAGGAAAACCTTTGGAACTTTCTATCTTCAGATATGCCTCGATCGATCCATTCAGAAGCATTTTGTTCTCTAGGCCCCATCTCTGTGGCAACCCGGCTGTAGAAGGAAGGCGATTGCAGTTCTGGTTTTGAAACATCGGGCATGACTGTTTTAGGGTTTGAAGCCAAAACACATGGAGTAAATGAAAACCTCTGACTCACCAGGAATCACTCTTCATTTTCAAACACATCAATCAGTCTGTCAACAGCATTGACTGAAGGTCTATTCTGTGAAGAACCATGGATGGGCACTGTGGGGAGATTTGCAGAACCGTGTATTAATAGTTTCATTCATCCATCCATTTATCTTGCCATTTAACTCAATTTAGTGAATTGAGTCCATCAGAAATACCCACTGAGCCTTACTAGCCACAAAACCCTGCCCTCGAGGGATGCCGGAAATATAAAGAGAGGTAGCAATGTATAAAAAGTCACCCGTAAGCGCTTACAGTCTAATGAGGGACTGGTGGCAAAGGCAAATACATAAATAGATAAGACCAAGCAAACTATGACAAATATCACAAGAGAAGTTGACCAGCGGTGTTTCAGAGATTCAGAAAAGGGAACTGTCATACTGAGTTGGAAGAATTACAGAATGCAGTTCCTTATTAGGAACTCATTATTAGGCATATTAGCTATTCAGTAAGTATATGTTGAAAATTGTCAAGTAAAATAGGCTTGGATATAGGTTTTAGAGGTCTACCAGGAAATTAATAGGCAGAGGCAAGGGCAAGGCAGAGGTACAGTAGGTGGCAAAGACTGCTAGCAACACATCCGCTGAGGTCTGTGGAGGGCAGCAAGGTGCTGTGTGTATTCACCTGTCATCTTTCCTTCCATCCACCTGCCCGAGATGTCGCACTGGGCAGTAAGGGGCAAAACCAGGGTTACTGATGGATACTGAAGAAGCAGTGAGGTTCTAGAAAATATTTGCAAGCTAAGAAGCAGCATTGTGTGTGGAGAGGTAACAGAATTGAGGTGTAATGGTTCACTGGAGACTTCATTACAGATGGGGAAGTGGTCAGATGTAGAACAAAAACCGCAGGGCAGAGCCAGAGCCTGGGTAAGCAGACAAGGAAGCTGGATGTAAATGCTGAGAGGTGACCACTGAGGCTCTGTGACCTAACCTCCAGACAGGCACTTGGGCATGGCACTAACTTTAAAGGGCTGGCATATGATGCTACCTACATATTAAGCACTTGCTGTGTACTCAGCATTGTGCCAGGTGAGAAAAAGTCATTTCGTATTTGGAGTAAATGCAATGTATGAAATGTATGTATGAAATGGTCTTTGTCCTGACAGAGCTTAGAATCCAGTTGAGCAAGCTAGGATGGGTAGAAAGGAAACAAGAAGAGGAGACTATGAAAGCGATTGCCAGAGTGTACATGGAAGGGCTGAATAGTTGCAGGACTTGAAAGGATTAACTGCAGTCCAAACTTACTTCATAAATATTGAAGGGCTTCCTGGTTGCAAAAGCAGTCATGGAGAGCTTGTTGGAGGAGGTGAGATTTGAACCAGCCTTTCAGTAGTGGCTAGTCAGGGATGTCCAGGCCGGATGGTCAGGCCTGGGCCGGGGAACTCTGCCTCAGCTTACAGCACAGCCCATAGGCCCAGCCACCCACTACGCTTAATAGCCAGGAGGCTGAGCAGGTCTGAGGAGTCTTCTGGACCTGTGGTGCTCAGGATCCCTCTTTTTGCCGTGTTCTCACTTGGTGGAAGGGGCGAAGCAGCTCTCTGGGGTCTCTTATAAGAGCACTAATCTCATTCATGAAGTCTCTGACTTCATGACCTAATTGCCTTCCAAAGCCTCACCTCCAAATACCATTACATTGGGGTTTAGGTTTCAACATATGAATCTGAGGGGGTACATAAACATTCAGTCTATAGCATAGATTAAGTATGTTCCCTCTTAAAAGTTATTTATTTATTTTGTTTTTTTTTTTTCCAAGACAGGGCCTCACTCTGTCACCCAGGCTGGAGTGCAGTGGTGCGATCTCCATCACTGCAAACTTCCACCTCCCGGGTTCAAGGGATTCTCCCACCTAAGCCTCCTGAGTAGCCCGCCTTGGCCTCCCAAAGTGCTAGGACCACACCTGGCCAAAAGTTATTTATTTTTAAAACACAAGTAATATAGTAATAACATTTCAGTGTAAAAAAAGAAAAAGAAAAAAAAAGCAATTTCTTTAGATGCTTCCTATTCCACCTATTCTCACAGAAAGTCCTGTTCCTGATTTACTGTATGTCTTAGAGACTTTGTACTATATTGTTATATGTGTGTACTTATGCAATATTCTTTTTAATATATAAATGGTAACACACAGTATGAAATGATTTGCAATTTGCTTTTGTTTCCCCATTTACAAATATGTCTTGGGGCTCCTTCTTTTTTTTATTATACTTTAAGTTTTAGGGTACATGTGCACAACGTGCAAGTTTGTTACGTATGTATACATGGGCCATGTTGGTGTGCTGCACCCAGTAACTTGTCATTTAACATTAGGTGTATCTCCAAATGCTATCCCTCCCCCCTCTCCCAACCCCACAACAGTCCCTGGTGTGTGATGTTCCCCTTCCTGTGTCCATGCGTTCTCATTGTTCAATTCCCACCTATGAGTGAGAACATGCGGTGTTTGGTTTTTTGTCCTTGCGATAGTTTGCTGAGAATGGTGGTTTCCAGCTTCATCCATGTCCCTACAAAGGACATGAACTCATTAATTTTTATGGCTGCATAGTATTCCATGGTGTATATGTGCCACATTTTCTTAATCCAGTCTATCATTGATGGACATTTGGGTTGGTTCCAAGTCCTTGCTATTGTGAATAGTGCCGCAATAAATATACGTGTGCATGTGTCTTTATAGCAGCATGTTTTATAATCCTTTGGGTATATACCCAGTAATGGGATGGCTGGGTCAAATGGTATTTCTAGTTCAAGGTCCCTGAGAAATCGCCACACCGACTTCCACAATGGTTGAACTAGTTTACAGTCCCACCAACAGTGTAAAAGCATTCCTATTTCTCCACATCCTCTCCAGCACCTGTTGTTTCCTGACTTTTTAATGATCGCCATTTTAACTGGTGTGAGATGGTATCTCATTGTGGTTTTGATTTGCATTTCTCTGATGGCCAGTGATGATGAGCATTTTTTCATGTGTCTTTTGGCTGCATAAATGTCTTCTTTTGAGAAGTGTCTGTTCATATCCTTTGCCCACTTGTTGATGGGGTTGTTTGTTTTTTTCTTGTAAATTTGTTGGAGTCCATTGTAGATTCTGGATATTAGCCCTTTGTCAGATGAGTAGATTGCAAAAATTTTCTCCCGTTCTGTAGGTTGCCTGTTCACTCTGATGGTAGTTTTCTTTTGCTGTGCAGAAGCTCTTGAGTTTAATTAGATCGCATTTGTCAATTTTGGCTTTTGTTGTCATTGCTTTTGGTGTTTTAGACATGAAGTCCTTGCCCATGCCTATGTCCTGAATGGTAATGCCTAGGTTTTCTTCTAGGGTTTTTATGGTTTTAGGTCTAACATTTAAGTCTTTAATCCATCTTGAATTAATTTTTGTATAAGGTGTAAGGAAGGGATCCAGTTTCAGCTTTCTACATATGGCTAGCCAGTTTTCCCAGCACCATTTATTAAATAGGGAATCCTTTCCCCATTTCTTGTTTTTGTCAGGTTTGTCAAAGATCAGATAGTTGTAGATATGTGGCATTATTTCTGAGGGCTCTGTTCTGTTCCATTGGTCTATATCTCTGTTTTGGTACCAGTACCATGCTGTTTTGGTTACTGTAGACTTGCAGTATAGTTTGAAATCAGGTAGCGTGATGCCTCCAGCTTTGTTCTTTTGGCTTAGGGTTGACTTGGTAATGCGGGTTCTTTTTTGGTTCCATATGAACTTTAAAGTAGTTTTTTCCAATTCTGTGAAGAAAGTCACTGGTAGCTTGATGGGGATGGCATTGAATCTATAAATTACCTTGGGCAATATGGCCATTTTCATGATATTGATTCTTCCTACCTATGAGCATGGAATGTTCTTCCATTTGTTTGTATCCTCTTTTATTTCATCGAGCAATGGTTTGTAGTTCTCCATGAAGAGGTCCTTCATGTCCCTTGTAAGTTGGATTCCTAAGTATTTTATTCTCTTTGAAGCAGTTGTGAATGGGAGTTCACTCATGATTTTGCTCTCTGTCTGTTATTGGTGTATAAGAATGCTTGTGATTTTTGCACATTGATTTTGTATCCTGAGACTTTGCTGAAGTTGCCTGTCAGCTTAAGGAGATTTTGGGCTGAGACAATGGGGTTTTCTAGATATACAATCATGTCATCTGCAAACAGGGACAATTTGACTTCCTCTTTTCCTGATTGAATACCCTTTATTTCCTTCTCCTGCCTGATTGCCCTGGCCAGAACTTCCAACACTATGTTGAATAGGAGTGGTGAGAGAGGGCATCCCTGTCTTGTGCCAGTTTTCAAAGGGAATGCTTCCAGTTTTTGCCCATTCAGTATGATATTGGCTGTGGGTTTGTCATAAATAGCTCTTATTATTTTGAGATATGTCCCATCAATACCTAATTTATTGAGAGTTTTTAGCATGAAGGTTGTTGAATTTTGTCAAAGGCCTTTTCTGCATCTATTGAGATAATCATATGGTTTTTGTCATTGGTTCTGTTTATGTGCTGGATTACATTTATTGATCTGCGTATGTTGAACCAGCCTTACATCCCAGGGATGAAGCCCACTTGATCATGGTGGATAAGCTTTTTGATGTGCTGCTGGATTCGGTTTGCCAGCATTTTATTGAGGATTTTGGCATCGATGTTCATCAGGGATATTTGTCTAAAATTCTCTTTTTTTGTTGGGTCTCTGCCAGGCTTTGGTGTCAGGATAATGCTGGCCTCATAAAATGAGTTAGGGAGGATTCCCTCTATTTCTACTGATTGGAATAGTTTCAGAAGGAATGGTACCAGCTCCTCCTTGTACCTCTGGTAGAATTTGGCTGTGAATCCATCTGGTCCTGGACTTTTTTGGTTGGTAAGCTATTAATTATTGCCTCAATTTCAGAGCCTGTTATTGGTCTATTCAGAGACTCAACTTCTTCCTGGTTTAGTCTTGGGAGGGTGTATGTGTCGAGGAATTTATCCATTTCTTCTAGATTTTCTAGTTTATTTGCGTAGAGGTGTTTATAGTATTCTCTGATGGTAGTTTGTATTTTCTGTGGGATCGGTGGTGATATCCCCTTTATCATTTTTTATTGCATCTATTTGATTCTTCTCTCTTTTTTTCTTTATTAGTCTTGCTAGTGGTCTATCAATTTTGTTGATCTTTTCAAAGAACCAGCTCCTGGATTTATGGATTTTTTGAAGGGTTTTTTGTATCTCTATTTCCTTCAGTTCTGCTCTGATCATAGTTATTTCTTGCCTTCTGCTAGCTTTTGTCTTTCTTTTTCTTTTTTTTTTAAATTATACTTTAACTTTTAGGGTACATGTGTGCAACATGCAGGTTAGTTACATATGTGTACATGTGCCATGTTGTTGTGCTGCCCCTATTAACTTGTCATTTAACATTAGGTATATCTCCTAATGCCTTCTGCTAGCTTTTGAATGTGCTTGCTCTTGCTTCTCTAGTTCTTTTAATTGTGATGTTGTGGTGTCAATTTTAGATCTTTCCTGCTTTCTCTTATGGGCATTTAGTGCTATGAATTTCCCTCTACACACTGCTTTGAATGTGTCCCAGAGATTCTGGTATGTTGTGTCTTTGATCTCGTTGGTTTCAAAGAACATCTTTATTTCTGCCTTCATTTCGTTATGTACCCAGTAGTCATCAGGAGCAGGTTGTTCAGTTTCCATGTAGGTGAGCAGTTTTGAGTGAGTTTCTTAATCCTGAGTTCTAGTTTGATTGCACTGTGGTCTGAGAGACAGTTTGTTGTGATTTCTATTCTTTTACATTTGCTGAGGAGTGCTTTACTTCCAACTATGTGGTCAATTTTGGAATAGGTGTGGTGTGGTGCTGAAAAGAATGTATATTCTGTTGATTTGGGGTGGAGAGTTCTGTAGATGTCTTTTAGGTCCACTTGGTGCAGAGCTGAGTTCAATTCCTGGATATCCTTGTTAACTTTCTGTCTTGTTGATCTGTCTAATGTTGACAGTGGGGTGTTAAAGTCTCCCATTATTATTGTGTGGGAGTCTAAGTCTCTTTGTAGGTCTCTAAGGACTTGCTTTATGAATCTGGGTGTTCCTGTATTGGGTGCATATATATTTAAAATAGTTAGCTCTTCTTGTTGAATTGATCCCTTTACCATTATGTAATGGCCTTCTTTGTCTCTTTTGATCTTTGTTGGTTTAAAGTCTGTTTTTTCAGAGACTAGGATTGCAATCCCTGCCTTTTTTTGTTTTCCATTTGCTTGGTAGATCTTCCTTCATCCCTTTATTTGGAGCCTATGTGTGTCTCTGCACATGAGATGGGTTACCTGAATACAGCACACTGATGGGTCTTGACTCTTTATCCAATTTGCCAGTCTGTGTCTTTTAATTGGAGCATTTAGCCCATTTCCATTTAAGGTTAATATTGTTATGTGTGAATTTGATCCTGTCATTATGATGTTAGCTGGTTATTTTGCTCATTAGTTGATGCAGTTTCTTCCTACCCTCGATGGTCTTTACAATTTGGCATGTTTTTGCAGTGGCTGGTACCGGTTGTTCCTTTCCATGTTTAGTGCTTCCTTCAGGAGCTCTTTTAGGGCAGGCCTGGTGGTGACAAAATCTCTCAGCATTTGCTTCTCTGTAAAGGATTTTATTTCTCCTTCACTTCTGAAGCTTAGTTTGGCTGGATATAAAATTCTGGGTTGAAAATTCTTTTCTTTAAGAATGTTGAATATTGGCCCCCACTCTCTTCTGGCTTGTACAGTTTCTGCTGAGAGATCAGCTGTTAGTCTGATGGGCTTCCCTTTGTGGGTAGCCCGATCTTTCTCTCTGGCTGCCCTTAACATTTTTTCCTTCATTTCAACTTTGGTGAATCTGACAATTATGTTTCTTGGAGTTGCTCTTCTCGAGGAGTATCTTTGTGGCGTTCTCTGTATTTCCTGAATTTGAATATTGGCCTGCCTTGCTAGATGGGGGAAGTTCTCCTGGATAATATCCTGCAGAGTGTTTTCCAACTTGGTTCCATTCTCCCCATCACTTTCAGGTACACCAATCAGACGTAGATTTGGTCTTTTCACATACTCCCATATTTCTTGTAGGCTTTGTTTCTTTTTATTCTTTTTTCTCTAAACTTCTCTTCTTGCTTCATTTCATTCATTTGATCTTCCATCACTGATACCCTTTCTTCCAGTTGATCAAATTGGCTACGGAGGCTTCTGCATTTGTCACGTAGTTCTTGTGCCATGGTTTTCGGCTCCATCAGGTCCTTTAAGGACTTCTCTGCATTGGTTATTCTAGTTAGCCATTCATCTAATTTTTTTTCAAGGTTTTTAACTTCTTTGCCATGGGTTCAAACTTCCTCCTTTAGCTTGGAGTAGTTTGATTGTCTGAAGCCTTCTTCTCTCAACTCGTCAAAGTCATTCTCCATCCAGCTTTGTTCTGTTGCTGATGAGGAGCTGTGTTCCTTTGGAGGAGGAGAGATGCTCTGATTTTTAGACTTTCCAGTTTTTCGGCTCCGTTTTTTCCCCATCTTTGGGGTTTTATCTACCTTTGGTCTTTGATGATGGTGACGTACAGATGGGTTTTTGGTGTGGATGTCCTTTCTGCTTGTTAGTTTTCCTTCTAACAGTCAGGACCCTCAGCTGCAGGTCTGTTGGAGTTTGCCGGAGGTCCACTGCAGACCCTGTTTGCCTGAGTATCAGCAGCGGAGGCTGTAGAACAGCGGATATTGGTGAACAGCAAATGTTGCTGCCTGATCGTTCCTCTGGAAGTTTTGTCTCAGAGGAGTACCTGGCCATGTGAGTTGTCAGTCTGCCCCTACTGGGGCATAGGACCCTCCGAGCCAGGTGAGCGATATAATCTCCTGGTGTGCCGTTTGCTAAGACAGTTGGAAAAGTGCAATATTAGGGTGGGAGTGACCCAATTTTCCAGGTGCCATCTATCACCCCTTTCTTTGACTAGGAAAGGGAATTCCCTGACCCCTTGCACTTCTCGGGTGAGGCGATGCCTCGCCGTGCTTTGGCTCATGCTTGGTGCGCTGCATCCACTGTCCTGCACCCACTGTCTGACACTCCTCAGTGAGATGAACCCGGTACTTCAGTTGGAAATGCAGAAATCACCCATCTTCTGCGTTGCTCACGCTGGGAGCTGTAGACTGGAGCTGTTCCTATTCGGCCATCTTGGCTCCACCGATCTGGGGCTCTTTCTATGCCAAAAAAAAAAAAAAAAAATAGATTTGCTCTATTCCTCTTACAGGGTGTATTGTATTCTAGTGAGCAGGTATATTTTCTTGGCTGTTCCTTTACTGATGAACTTTAGGATATTTACAATTTTTGTGATTACAAACAATGTCAGAATGAAGATACCTGTAAAAACCTCGTTGAATATGTATATGAATGTTTTTCTACACAAAAATTATAATCACTGGGCCATTAAGTATATTTAATATTCTAACAGTTAAATTTTCTTTTTAAATGGCTTACCAATTTAATCTTCCACCAGTAGCCTTCTAGTGTATTGATTTTCCCCAAAATCTTGTCTTGATAAGTGTGTTGATTTTTGCTAATCTAATGGGTATAAAAATGGGGCTTCTCTCTTTTTGTTTTAAGTTAAAAGATAACATTATTTTTAAAGATACAGTTTTTTTGCCCTACAAAACTATATTTTAAAAGTATTACACAGTAAAATTAGCTGTTTTCTTTTTGATGTACAGTTCTAGAAACTTTAAAACATGCACAGTTGGGACCCTCTCTCCCCATTTCCTACCCCTGGCAAACACTGATCTCTTCTTCATCATTATAGTGTTGTCCTTTTGAGAACGCCACATAAATAGAATCATACAGTATGTAACATTTTAAGGTTTGCTTCTTTTATTCAGCATAATGCTTTTGAGATTCATGAGACTTGTTCCATAGTATCAAGAGGTTTTTCCTTTTTATTGCCTAGTAATATTCCACCATACACTTTTATCAGCGTTTGTTTATTCATTCACCCAATGAAGGACATTTGGGGTGTTTCTAGTTTTTGAAATTGTGGATACAGCTGCTGCAAACATTTGTGTCAGGTTTTTATGTGAACATCCATTTTCATTTCCCTAGAGAAAATACCAAGGGGTATCCCCATTCCAAGGTGGTCAAATAGGAACAGCTCCAGTCTGCAGCTCCCAGCGTGATCGATGCAGAAGACAGGTGATTTCTGCATTTCCAACTGAGCCTCTGCTGGTGATACCCAGGCAAACAGGGTCTGGAGTGGACCTCCAGCAAACTCCAACAGACCTGCAGCTGAGGCACGTGACTGTTAGAAGGAAAACTAACAAACAAAAAGGAATAGCATCAAAATCAACAAAAAGGACATCCACACCAAAACCCCATCTGTAGGTCACCAACATCAAAGACCAAAGGTAGATAAAACCACAAAAATGAGGAGAATCTAGAGCAGAAAAGCTGAAAATTCTAAAAACCAGAGTGCCTCTTCTCCTCCAAAGGATCGCAGCTCCTCGCCAGCAATGGAACAAAGCTGGATGGAGAATGACTTTGATGAGTTGACAAAAGCAGGCTTCAGAAGGTCGGTAATAATGAACTTCTCCGAGCTAAAGGAGGATGTTCAAACCCATCGCAAGGAAGCTAAAAACCTTAAAAAATGATTAGATGAATGGCTAAGTAGAATAAGCAGTGTAGAGAAGACCTTAAATGACCTGATGGAGCTGAAAACAGTGGCATGAGAACTACGTGATGCATGCACAAGCTTCAGTAGCTGATTTGATCAAGTGGAAGAAAGGGTATCAGTGATTAAAGATCAAATTAATTAAATAAAGCGAGAAGAGAAGTTTAGAGAACAAAAAAAGTAAAAAGAAATGAACAAAGCCTCCAAGAAATATGGGACTATGTGAAAAGACAAAATCTACGTTTGATTGGTGTACCTGGAAGTGACGGGGAGAATGAAACCAAGTTGGAAAACACACTGCAGGATATTATCCAGAACTTCCCCAACCTAGGAAGGCAGACCAACATTCAAATTCAGGAAATACAGAGAACACCACAAAGATACTCCTTGAGAAGAGCAACCCAAAGACACATAATTGTCAGATTCACCAAGGTTGAAATGAAGGAAAAAATGTTAAGGACAGCCAAACAGAAAGGCCAGGCTACCCACAAAGGCAAGCCCATCAGACTAACAGCTGATCTCTCAGCAGAAACTCTACAAGCCAGAAGAGAGTGGGGGTCAATACTCAACATTCTTAAAGAAAAGAATTTTCAGCCTAGAATTTCATATCCAGCCAAACTAAGTTTCATAAGTGAAGGAGAAATAAAATCCTTTACAGAGAAGCAAATGCTGAGAGATTTTGTCACTACCAGGCCTGCCTTACAAGAGCTGCTGAAGTAAGCTCTAAACATGGAAAGGAACAACTGGTACCAGCCACTGCAAAAGCATGCCAAAATATAAGACCATCAATGCTAGGAAGAAACCGCATCAACTAATGGGCAAAATAACCACCTAATATCATAATGACAGGATCTAATTCACACATAACAATATTAATCTTAAACGTAAGTGGGCTAAATGCCCCAATTAAAAGACACATACTGGCAAATTGGATAAAGCTTCAAGACCCATCAGTGTGCTGTATTCAGAAGACCCATCTCAAGTGCAGAGACACACATAGGCTCAAAATAAAGGGATGGAGGAGGATCTACCAGGCAAATGGAAAGCTAAAAAAAAAAAAAAAAAAAAGCAGGGGTTGCAATCCTAGTCTCTGATAAAACAGACTTTAAACCAACAAAGATCAAAAGAGACAAAGAAGGCCATTATATAATGGTAAAGGGATCAATTCAACAAGAGGAGCTAACTATCCTAAATATATATGTACCCAATACAGGAGTACCCAGATTCATAAAGCAAGTCCTTAGAGACCTACAAAGAGACTTAGACTCCCACACAATAATAGTGGGAGACTTTAACACCCCACTGTCAATACAGAAGGTTAACAAGGATATCCAGGACTTGAACTCAGCTCTGCACCAAGCGGACCTAATAGACATCTACAGAGCTCTCCACCCCAAATCAACAGAATATACATTCTTTTTAGCACCACATCGCACTTATTCCAAAATTGACCACATAGTTGGAAGTAAAGCACTCCTCAGCAAATGTAAAATAACAGAAATCACAACAAACTGTCTCTCAGACCACAGTGCAATCAAATTAGAATTCAGGATTAAGAAACTCACTAAAAACCGCACAACTACATGGAAACTGAACAACCTGCTCCTGAATGACTACTGGGTAAATAATGAAATGAAGGCAGAAATAAAGATATTCTTTGAAACAAATGAGAACGAAGACACAACATACCAGAATCTCTGGGACACATTCAAAGCAGTGTGTAGAGGGAAATTTATAGCTCTAAATGCCCATAAGAGAAAGCAGGAAAGATCTAAAATCAATACCCTAACATCACAACTAAAAGAACTAGAGAAGCAGGAGCAAATAAATTCAAAAGCTAGCAGAAGGCAAGAAATAACTAAGATCAGATCAGAACTGAAAGAGATAGAAACACAAAAAAACCCTTCAAAAAATCAATGAATCCAGCAACTGGTTTTTTGAAAAGATCAACAAAATTGATAGGCTGCTAGCAAGACTAATAAAGAAGAAAAGAGAGAAGAATCAAACAGACGCAATAAAAATGATAAAGGGGATATCACCACCGATCTCGCAGAAATACAATCTACCATCAAAGAATACTATAAAGACCTCTATGCAAATAAACTAGAAAATCTAGAAGAAATGGATAAATTCCTTGACATATACACCCTCCCAAGACTAAACCAGGAAGAAGTTGAGTCTCTGAATAGACCAATAACAGGCTCTGAAATGGAGGAAATAATTAATAGTCTACCAACCAAAAAAAGTCCAGGACCAGATGGATTCACAGCTGAATTCTACCAGAGGTACAAAGAGGAGCTGGTACCATTCCTTCTGAAACTATTCCAATCAATAGAAAAAGAGGGAACCCTCCCTAACTCATTTTATGAGGCCAGCATTATCCTGACACCAAAGCCTGGCAGAGATACAACAAAAAAAGAATTTTAGACCAATATCCCTGATGAACATCGAAGCAAAAATCCTCAATAAAATACTGGCAAACCCAATCCAGCAGCACATCAAAAAGCTTATCCACCACGATCAAGTTGGCTTCCTGGAATGCAAGGCTGGTTCAACATATGCAAATCAATAAACATAATCTATCAAATAAACAGAACCAATGACAAAAACCACGTGATTATCTCAATAGATGTAGAAAAGGCCTTTGTCAAAATTCAACAGCCCTTCATGCCAAAAACTCTCAATAAACTAGGTATTGATGGAATGTATCTCAAAATAATAAGAGCTATTTATGACAAACCCACAGCCAATATCATACTGAATGGGCAAAAACTGGAAGCATTCCCTTTGAAAACTGGCACAAGACAGGGGTGTCCTCTCTCACCACTCCTATTTGACATAATGTTGGAAGTTCTGGCCAGGGCAATCAGGCAAAAGAAAGAAATCAGGGGTATTCAAATAGGAAAAGAGGAAGTCAAATTGTCCCTGTTTGCAGATGAAATGATTGTATATTTAGAAAACCCCATTGTCTCAGCCCAAATCTCCTAAAGCTGATAAGCAACTTCAGCAAAGTCTCAAGATACAAAATCAATGTGCAAAAATCACAAGCATTCCTATACACCAATAACAGACAAACAAAGAGCCAAATCATGAGTGACCTTCCATTCACAATTGCTACAAAGATAATAAAATACCTAGGAATACAATTTACAAGGGACGTGAAGGACCTCTTCAAGGAGAACTACAAACCACTGCTCAGTGAAATAAAAGAGTACACAAAGAAATGGAAGAACATTCCATGCTCATGGATAGAAAGAATCAGTATTGTGAAAATGGCCATACTGCCCAAGGTAATTCATAGATTCAGTGCCATCCGTATCAAGCTATCAATGACTTTCTTCACAGAATTGGAAAAAAACTACTTTAAAGTTCATACGGAACCAAAAAAGAGCCATCATTGCCAAGACAAACCTAAGCAAAAAGAACAAAGCTGGAGGCATCATGCTGACTTCAAACTATACTACAAGACTACAGTAACCAAAACAACATGGTACTAGTACCAAAACAGTATATATAGACCAATGGAACAGAACAGAGGCCTCAGAAATAATACCACACATCTACAACCATCTGATCTTTGACAAATCTGACAAAAACAAGAAATGGGGAAAGGATTCCCTATTTAACAAATGGTGCTGGGAAAACTGGCTAGCCGTATGTAGAAAACTGAAACTGGATCCCTTCCTTACACCTTACACAAAAATTAATTCAAGATGGATTAAAGACTTAAATGTTAGACCTAAAACCATAAAAACCCTAGAAGAAAACCTAGGCAATACCATTCAGGACATAGGCATGAGCAAGGACTTCATGACTAAAACACCAAAAGCAATGGCAACAAAAGCCAAAATAGACAAATGGGATCTAATTAAATTAAAGAGCTTCTGCACAGCAAAAGAAACTACCATCAAAGTGAACAGGCAACCTACAGAATGGGAGAAAAATTTTTGCAATCTACTCATCTGACAAAGGGCTAATATCCAGAATCTACAAAGAACTTATATAAATTTACAAGAAAAAAAACAACCCCATCAAAAAATGGGCGAAGGATATGAACAGACACTTCTCAAAAGAAGACATTTATGCAGTTAACAGACACATGAAAAAATGCTCATCATCACTGGTCATCAGAAAAATGCAAATCAAAACCACAGTGAGATACCATCCCACACCAGTTAGAAAGGTGATCATTAAAAAGTCAGGAAACAACAGATGCTGGAGAGGATGTGGAGAAATAGGAATGCTTTTACACTGTTGGTGGGACTGTAAACTAGTTCAACCATTGTGGAAGTCAGTGTGGTGATTCCTCAAGGATCTAGAACTGGAAATACCATTTGACCCAGCAATCCCATTACTGGGTATATACCCAAAGGATTATAAATCATGCTACTATAAAGACACATGCACACGTATGTTTATTGCGGCACTATTCACAGTAGCAAAGACTTGGTACCAACCCAAATGTCCATCAATGATAGACTGGATTAAGAAAATATGGCAGTGGGTGGGGGTTGGAGGCGGGGGGAGGGATTGCATTGGGAGAAATATCTAATGTGGGTGACGAGTTGATGGGTGCAGCAAACCAACATGGCACATGTATACCTATGTAACAGGCCTGTACTTTGTGCATATGTACCCTAGAAATTAAAGTATAATAATTAAAAAAAAAAAAAAGAAAATACCAAGGGGTAGAGCAGGATTACTGGTTGAAATGGTAAGTTTATATTTAACTATAAGAAACTGTGAAACTATTTTCCAGAGTAGCTGTGCCATTTTGCATTCCCACCAACAATGTAGGAGACTTTCAGTTGCTCTGCACCCTCACCACCTAGCCCATGGTAATGCCAGTACTTTTTATTTAGCCATTCTAATAAGCATGTAGTGGTATCTCATTGTGGCTTTTTTTTTTTTTTTTCTAAGATAGTGTCTCACTCGTTTGCCTAGGCTGGAGTGCAGTGTCATTGGCTCACTAAAGCTTTGACCTCCTGGACTCAAGTGATCCTCTCTCTTGAGCCTCCCAAGTAGCTGGGACTATAGCTGTGCACCATCACATCTGGCTAATGTTAAATTTTTTTTTGTAGAGATGGGGTCTTGCTACATTGCCCAGGCTGGTCTACAACTTGTGGGTTCAAGCAATCCTACTACCTCGGCTTCCCAAAGTGCTAGAATTACAGCTGTGAGCCACTGTGCCTGGCCTTATTGTGGCTTTAATTTACATTCCCCCAATAGGTAATGATGTTAAGCATCTTTTATTTGCCCTATAGATATCTTCTTTGATGATATATTCTTCAAATTTTTGCTGACTTTTTAGCTGGATTGTTTCTTTTCTTATTGTTGAGTTTCGAAAATTCTTTAAATGTTTTGTTTGAATTGTGATTTGCAAATATTTTCTCCCAGTCTGTAGTTTGTCATTTCATTCTCAGCAAGAGTTCTAAATTTCGATAAACTCTAATCTTTCAGTTTTTCTTTTATGGATTATCCTTTAGTTTTCATGTCTAAGAGGTCTTCACATAATTCAGATCGTGAAGATTTTCTCCTACATCTTCTTCTAAAAGTTATACATTTTAAATTTAAATCTATGATTCACTTTTAGTTACATTTTATATAAGGTTTGAGGTATAGGACAAGATTTGTTTTGGGTTTTTTTTGCATATGAGTGACTAATTGGCTTAAAACCATTTGTTGGAAATACTATTTTTACTTCATTAAATCACTTTTGCACTTTTGTCACATATTAGATGGGTAAATTTGTATGGGCCTGTTTTTGGTCTTTATTATGTTCCACTGATCTATTTCTCTAATCCTTTACCAATACCATGTGTTTTGCATACTGTAACTTTATAGTAAGTATTAATATCATGTAGTTAGATTTCTTCAACTTTATTCTTTTCCCAAGTTGCTTTGCCCATTCTGGGTCCTTTTCATTTCTATATGTATTTTAGAATCTGCCTACCAATTTCTGCAAAAAAGGCATGCTGGGATTTGGTTGGTACTTGATTAAATCTATATCTCAATTTAGGGAAAGCCAATATCTTTAGTATGCTGAGTCTTCTATGTCATGGATATTTTGTCTCTCCATTTATTTATGTCCTCTTTGATTTCTTTCATCAGCATACAGTTTTCAGCATATATACTCTGTACATGTTTTGTAAGGCTTATACCTAAGTATTTCATTTTGTTTGAGCTATTGTAAATGGTATGGTTTAATTTCAGTTTCCAATTGTATGTTGTTACTATATAGAAATACAATAGACATTTTTGTGTTGACATTTTATCCTATAACCTTGCTGAACTCACTTTTCTCTAGGAGGTTTTTGGTAGAGCCCTGAGATTTTCTCTGCAGGTGATCATGTCATCTGTGCATAGAAACAGCTTTATTGTCTTCCTTTAAAATCTATCTACCTTTTATTTCTTTTACTTGCATTATTGCACTGGATAAGACTTCCAGTATGATGTTGAATGAGAGTATTGAGAATGGATCTCCTAGATGGACATCCTAGTTTACTTTTCAACCTAGAGAGAAAGCCTTTTGGTGGTGAGGGCTGCGGTGGAGCAGGGAGGGAGGAGAATCTTTTACCATTAAGTATGAAGTTAGCTGAAGAGTTTTTTGGGATATTTTGGTAGATGTTCCTCATCATATTAAGGAAGTTCCCTTCTCTTGTTACTTTACTGAGGGTGTTTATTATAAATAGATGTTGTATATTGTCAAGTGCTTTCCCGCATCTATTGATAAGATCACATGGTTTTTCTTCTTTAGATGGTTAACATGGTCATTATAATGACTTATTTATGAATATTGAATCAGCTTTGCATTCCTGGAATAAACCCTACTTAATTGTGGTGATTTTTTAAAAAAGATATTTCTCTATTCCATTTGCTAATATTTTGTTGAGTTTTTTTTCATCTCTGTTCATGAGGAATATTGGTCTATAGTTTTTTTTTCTTGTACTATCCTTTTGTGGTTTGGTATTAGTATAATATTGGCCTTGTAAAATTAGTTGGAAAGTATTACTCTTCTATTTTCTGCAAAAGAGAGTAGAATTGGTGTTATTTTTTCTTTAGTATGTTGTAAAATTTTCCAGTGAATTACATATGGATCTGGAGATTCTGTTCTGAAAGGCTTTTAACTACAAATTCAATTTCTTTGATAGTTGCAGGATTTTTTGGGATATCTACTGTTATCTACTTCATCTTGACTGAGTTTTAGTAGTTTGTGGTTTGTAAAGAATTGGCCCATTTAATCTACATTGTCAGATTATCGTGCATAGAGTTGCTTCTGTATTTCGTTATTTCATTTTAATGCCTGTGAGGTCTGCAGTGATATCCCCTATTTCATTCCTGATATTGGTAATTTGTGTCTTCTCTCTCTCTCTCTCTCTCTTTTTTTGTCAGTCTTCCTAGATGCTTATCCATTTTAGTGATTTTTTTTCTAACAGTATGCTTTTAATTTGATTGATTTTTCTCTATTATATTTCTGTTTTCAGTTTCATTGATTTATTCCCTTACCTTTGTTATTTACTTTCTTCTGCTTGATTTGTGTTCATTTGTTTTTGCTAGTTTCCTCAAGTGAAAGCTTAGATGATTTATTTGATACTTTTTTCTCTTTCTAATACCATATAGGCATTGTAGTGCTATACATTTCCCTCTAAACACGGCTTTAGGTTTGTCCCATAGATTTTCATGTGTTGCATTTGCCTTTTCATGCAGTCCCATTGAGACTTCCTTTTTGGCCTATGGATTATTTTTAAGTGTTTTACCTTTCCACGTGTTTGAAGATTTTCCTGCTACCTTTCTTTTATTGATTTCTAGTATAATTTCATCGTGGTCAAAAAATAGACTTTGTATAATTTCAATTCTTTTAAACATGTTAATGTTTATTATGTGATCCTAGATATGGTTTCTCTTGGTGAACTGTTCATGTTCACTTGAAAAAAATGTATATTCTACTGGTTTTTATTAATAATTTTATCCAATTAGTTGATGGTGTCAATCAGCTCTTCATTATCCTTGCTATTTTTGAAGTTGCAACTATAATTACTGATTTGCTTATTTCTTCTTTGATTTCTGTCTATTTTTGCTTCATTATTTTGGAGCTCTGTTGTTAGGTATATACACATTTAGAATTGTTATGTCTTTTTGGTGAATTGACACTTTTAGAAATATGTAATGTCTCTCTTTACTTTTCAGATTTTTTTTAAACCTGACATCTACTTTGATATTAATATAACCACTGATTCTTTCTCTATTACCATTTGTTTCTAGAGTGTTTGTATTGCTCTTTCAAGTACTTTTATAATTGCTTTCAGCTCTTTGTTAGATGATCTAATATCTGCGTGATCTCCTTGGTGTCTATTGTCTTTTTCTATATGAGTTAAAAATTTTATGGTTTGTCATATACTGAGTAATTTTGGATTGTATTTGTAGTATTTTGAATATTAAGTTTTGAGACACTGAGCTTTGTTTGAATTGTATTAATGTTGTTAATATTTTTGTTTTAGTGGGTAAATGGGTTATTAGATTTAGACCTGAAGTTTCAATCTGCCTTCTGTAGATTGTGGTTACAATGTCAGTTCCACTTTTAGTCTTGCAATGCTACTCAGATCTGTCCCATGTGTGTACAACCAAGTGGTCATTCTGGGACCTGGGTAAAGGTCTACTGGTTAGCTCAGTTTTCAAAGTCTTCAATGTATTTTCTTAGGATTAAATCCAAGCATGTGTGTGTTAAAGCTTAAAAGTTTATTGGATCACTGTCCGGAGTTCCTTGCTCTCGGTGATCTCCTCAGTACATGTCAGTTCTCTAGGGTGTCCATTTTGGTCTCCTGTTCAGAAACCATTCACTTCTACAGTCACAGTGTGTATGAGGCAAAGTGATAGAAGGACATCACCACCGCCCCTCCCACCCCCACCCCCTGCAAAAATGAATAAATAAATAAATAAAGCAATGAAATTTGTCCTTATCTTCATGGAACTTCTGCTCCACCAAATAAAGAAGAAAGTTATCCTCCCTTCAAGTTTTGGCTCCTGAAGGCTACCATTGCTGCTAGGACTGGGGGCCAGGGCCACCACCATAGGATTGCCTGGTGGTTGTGCAAGAGAATGAAGCAAAAGGAAAGAGAAATATAAGAATTTACCCCACTCTCTTTAGAACTTCCCTGACTCCTTGGGTGAAGACTAGAGGGTTTCTCCTGAAGCTCTTCCTACCTAGCACAGTGCTCATTTCAGATTTTCCAGCTGAGTTAGGCCAGGTGGACACAGGGGACAAAAATTGATGAACTTATTGCTAGTTTGATAGTACTTTTGTTTTTGGTGCCCATCCCTGGTCCACCTACTGCTATTTATTTTACAGAGTCCTCTAGTGGGCCAGACATTCTGTCCAGATTTTAGAGTTGCATTCAATTGAAGGAAAAGCGTGGTGTGTATTTGCTTTATCTTACCTGGGACCAGTTTTCTTACTTTGTTTTAAAAAGTGATTTCTGATTACCAGTGAGACTGAGCATCTTTTGTTATTTAATATCACGTGTTCTTTTCTGTAAATTATATTTTTGCCTATTTTATTATCATTATTATTGCCAGGAAAGTACTAAGAAGAAAGTGCCTATTTTAATGCTTGCATTGTTTGCTTTTTTTCTTATTAATTGTAGGAGGTTTTTAATCCTGAATATCAAGCCTTTGATTATTATCTATGTGACAAATAGTTTTTACCATTATTTGTTTCTTTGTTTTGGACTTAAATTATTATTTGTTAGTGTACTTTATTGTAATGAAGAATGTAAGTTTGATAAATTAATCAAATTTGTCAAGTTTTTTGGCTTCTGCTTTTGTAACTTTATTAGAACAGACTTTTTAACACCAAGTTCACAATCATATTCATCTGTTATTTGTAATACTCTTAAGTTTATTTTCTTACATTTAGAAATTTTCTTCATTAGAATTTTTTTTTGTGAATGATGTATGGTAGGGAGGTAGCTTATTTTTTTCCCAAAATATTTTATCATTTTTCCAACACCATTTATTGTATATTCTTTCATTTGCTGATTTTATCAAACACTAAATTCCCATATATATAGTGCTTAGTTTTAGAACTATATTTTATTTCATTGGTGTATTCATCTATTCTTTCAAAAATATATTATTTTAATAAATATGGTTTTCTAACCTAATTTAATAACTAATGGGTCAAGGACTTCTTTGACAATTTTTCTTTCTCAAAATTATCCTTACTATTCTTGGCATTTAATATTCTTATATATGAATTTTAAAGTCAATTTGTCAAGCTACATAAACAAATCTTTGGGAATTTGACTAGAACTGTATTAAATTTACAAATTAATTTGAATCTTCTCATCCATGAACACCTTTATTTATTCAAGTTTCTTTTTATGTTCCTCAGGAAAGAAAGCTTTATAGTTCTTTTTTTTTATGACGGTTTTGCATACACCTTATAAGGTATCTACCTAGATATCTTATAGTTTCATTGATATTTTGAAGGGTATTATTTCTGTCTTGTTTTATGTTTGGTTATTGTAAATATATGGGAATGCTGTTGATTTTTTTTCATGCTTATCTGGTATCCAGAATATTACTAAATGTACTTAGGAGTTTCAGCAATTTTCAGTTAAATCTTTTAGATTGTTTTGATATTTGATTATATTTTCATAAGTAATGACTGTTTTTATTTCTTTTAGTATTCCCCTCCCTCCCTCAACCCCCTTTTCTTATTTTGTTGTATTCACTAGAATATCAGTATAGTGTTAAATGAAGTTAGGAGAGAAAAGGTCTTTGTTTTATTCTAATTTTATTGGAAGGTCTTCTAATGTTTTACCAGTAAGTATGATGCTTGCTATAGATTTCTAGTAGATAGCATTAATCAAGTTCAGTAAGGTCTTTTGTATTTATGTCAGCTAATAATTATTAAAATATCACAAATAGATATTAAATCTAATAGAATGATTGTTCAAGATTTATTCAGATAGTTGCAATTTTAAACCCATTAATTATTTTCTAATGATGAACCATCCTTGCTTTCCTAGGATAAACCATACCATGTCATGACGAATTTCTTTTATACAAAGCAAGATTCAATTTGTTAGTCATTTATTTAGAAGTTTTGCTCTATATTCATAAATAAGACTGGTTTATAAATGTTTCTTACAAGGCTTTTATCTGGTATTGATGTGGGATTTTCCCTTACTACAGGGCATAAATATTTTCAGTTTTATATTTATCCATCTAAAAATATTTTAAGTATATACAAGCAAACCCATATATAGATATTTTTAAATATACTTTATATTTTAGATCAGTTTTATATTCACAGAAAAACTGAGCAAAAGGTACAGATTTCCAATATTCCCCCTATTCTCACATATACATGGTCTTCTCCATTATCAACATCCCCCACCAGAGTGGTACATTTGTTATAATCAATGAACCTACATTGATACATCATCATCACCCAAAGTCCATAGTTTACATCAGGGTTCCATCTTGATATTACACTTTCTATGGGTTTGGAAAAATGTATCATGACACATATCCACCATTACAGTATCATACAGAGTAGTTTCACTGCCCTAAAAATCCTCTGTGTTTTGTCTGTTCATCCCTCCCACCCCCCATACCCTGGCAACTACTAATCTTTTTACTGTCTCCATAGTTTGCCTTTTCCAGAATATCATATAGTTGGAATTATAAAGAATGTAGCCTTTTTAGATTGGCTCCTTTCATTTTAGTAATATGCATTGAAGTTTCCTCCTTGTCTTTTCATGACTTGACAGCAAATGTCCTAGAAGTGGAATTGCTCAGTCAAAGGGCATATGCACTTCGGATTTGGATAGATTTTGCTAAATTGCTCTCGTAGAAGTTGTACAAATGTACACTCCCACAGCAGTTTTTAAGATCTTTTTACTCATACCCTTTCCAACTCAGAGTTATCAAACCTTTTGATTTTTGGCAATCTGATCAGTACAGAAAGGAGGTACTTCAGTGTGATTTTAATTTGCATTCCTTTTATTGAAGGGCATTGTTACTAGCTAACATTAGACATTTTGCAGAATCCCTTTTAGATGGAGGGTGACAATGTGGTATTTTTCTGCCAACGAAGGTAAGAAAAAGTGATTGGGTATAGCTTCCAAGAAAGTAATTTAAGAGAAAGGGAGATTGTAGACTCATCCTAGCAACTGCCTTTTTTGGCTTTCCTTTCTTCCCTCCTTCCTGTCTGGGATGTAGTAAACACAGTGCTGATGGTGATGAGCACAGGCTGAAGATGATGGAGCAGAAAGAGCTGGGTTGCTGAGTGTGCCAAAAAGAACGTTTTTTTTTTGTTTGTTTGTTTTTGATCTTGTGTTTTTGCCATACCAATTCTATTCCCAGTGCTCTGAGAGCCAAGGTGTATTTTGGGCAAGTAGAAGGTGACAAGGTAAACAAAAGCCATTACGGGTGAGAAATTCATTGGCAAGTATTTCATAAAATCATCCTGATCCACAGGGATAACAACACTAATTACCTGTTAGGGCTGTTGCAAGAATTAAACAAGAATGTATATGTAAAGGTGTCCGAGCCAAACAGAGGATCCTTAAAATTTATCCACTATTACCATCATTAGCTGTTGTCTCTGGGGTTGTAACCCCCTACCCCATGTCACCTACTTGTCCTACGTAGGGTCTGTACCTCTCCTGGATTATATATGAATAGTGATGATGAAGTGTTAGAGACAGAGGGAGGTGCAGGGAGTCTCAGGTTCATGGCAATAGCTCCGTTTTCTTAAAGGCTTTGATGCAAAGCCTCTGATACAATTTGTTAGTCCACCCAACCCTGCAAATTGGAAATTGGGTTTGTATTTGATCAGTTTGGCTGGGCCACTGAAGCTTCATGTGTCAACAGCAGCACTGACTTATCGTCATAAAGCTCTCAGATGCCCGACCCACTGCTCCAGCTTCTGGTTCACACCTCTCATGATCTTGAACTGGAAAGAAATCAGGCCACACTTCTGGTGGTTGTTTCTGGGTCTGAAATTGTCATAGACAACCTGGTCATTCTTTGGAAACAGTAGCCCTTGTAACTTGAGAGACAGAGAGACAAATATAGCAGCATTTGCAGCTGAAGTTTTTAAAAATCACTTCGTTTTTCATAGATTTTCTGTTAGCGTGTAAAGCATAACATAAAATGTTGTGTATATTTTAAAGCAAACCCGAAGTTTTATAACTTGTAAACATTAAGAAGGGGCACTCCCCCCTGAAAGGGTTATAGACACCTTGGTTAGTTTGGAGAGGTCTATTTGGTTGTGAGAAGCCAGGCTTTGGGGCTAGTGTAGTGTGTTGTAACAAAAAGGAATTATATTATCTAATTATCAAAGTGAGAGCAATTTGGAAATTTCTGCCTGGGGTTAGGAGTTGGACTTCGGAAGAAGAGATGGAAGAAATAGTCTAGAGACAGGAGTGTGGCCTGTAGAAGATGATAGAAAGTAGAGCCTGGAGGCCAATGGCCGATGAGAAGTATCTTGTGGGGAGAAATGCCTGGTGAAATTTTCAGACAGGGATTCCTGGTGTTTAAATTTAAGTTCATTCCTGTTCTGTGTGGTACCATCAGCCCCTTACTATTAGTCTAGGTCAGATACAGCTGTTGTCTTGGGGAATTAACTTAGAAGAATTGTGCTCTACACTTGGGACCACCTGGAACAGACAGAGGCAAGAAAGAAACACTGTGGGAGGCAAGATGCAGAGAATGACCAGAAATTGACCCATGCAGGGCAGGGTGAATGAACAAGAGGGAGGAAACGGAGCACCCCCTACCCCATTGCCTCCCTGAGCTCTCCTGAGGTCATCATGGGGGCTGGGGAAGGCATTGAATCCCCCTCAGCACATGGGATAGACTCTGGAGTTAGTTCACCTGGTTATAAAAAGTGACTCCAGAATAATGTGTTTGCATCTTATTTTTTATATATATGTCTGTATATATATAAAATATATGTGTATGCATATATATATATATATATTTTTTTTTTTAAGACAGAATCTTGCTCTGTTACCCAGGCTGGAGAGCAGTAGCATGATCTCAGCTCATTGCAACCTCCACCTCCCAGGTTCAAGCGCTTCTTCTGCCTCTGCCCCCCAAGTAGCTGGGATTATAGCATTCATCACTACCACCCATAATACACACCAGCTAATTTTTGTATTTTTAGTAGAGACAAGGGTTCGCCACGTTGGCCAGGATGTCCTCGAACTCCTGACTTCAGGTGATCTACCTGCCTCTGCCTCCCATAGTGCTGGGATTACAGGTGTGAGCCACCACGCCCGACTAGCATCCATAATATTTTTGAATCATGATTTGAAGTAGGTTGACCTTACTTACTTATGGGGTCCTTGCAGTGTGACAAGTGAAGATGTGTCATGGTTAAATACCCAAATATCAATAGTGGCTCACACCAACGGGGAATGGCTAGAATTTGTTTTTCACTCCCATAAATAAGGTTTTTGGGAGAAAATAAATTAATCCTTAAATTACTGTTATTCCAGAAATAATATGAGTGAATTAGGCTACTTGTTTTCAACAGAAGGGACCCTTAGACAGAGTGTTGAGACCTGGGTACCGATTCTTGTTCTACCAACAACTGATGACCTTAGACAAGGCCCCGTAACCTGGCTTAGCTGTGTCCTCTGTAAAATGACAGCAGTTATTCTAAATAATCCTGAAGTTCCTTTCAGCTATCACTTTCTAGGATTTAAAAAAATTATAACAGAAACCCAAGTTTGGGTAATCTATTAATCCAAAGGCTCCCAAACATTTTCTGTTCACAGCGTCCCTAGTGCCTTAGGGACTTTTGTTTCATAGCACTTCTCAGTCAAAAGAAATACCCCAAAATACCATTTGTTAAGTGGTTAGGTCCTATGTCCCAATAATTTAGTAGCCATTTGAAGAAACAATACATGTCAATAGACGGAAAAAGTGATCATTTTATTTCCTCCCTTTATAAGCACATTTATTTACTCGTGGATGAGTGTACCTGTTGAGCACTGCTCAGCTTCTCCAACCTTGGAGTCAACCTGGACCCCACTACTCTCATTCCCTGCTCCACACTGACATTCACTGAATACTTGCTTGTTATCATGGCAACCACCAACAACTTAGCTTTGAAAAAGATACGATGTCATTGAAAAGAATGTAGTACCATTTATTATTATTTTTTCTATATGACAAGTCATCAAGCAAAGCACCATTTATTTTGAAACCATGAACTACCTCAAATAGTTTGTTGTGTCCAGCAGGTGTTGTGGTGCTTCCTTAAAAAGTTAAAACTATCCCACAGCAGCCTTTTATCTGCTGCATTGCCCTTGAGTGCCTGGGTGCAGTTTTGGAACTATGGCTTTAAGCAAAGTATGGGGTGTCCCTCCCATTTTTTAATAGAGCCATGTGCATCTCCCTGTTGCAGACATTTTCAGACTCTCTAGACCAACCACAGAATAAGACAGTTTGCATCATCTTGGTGCAATGTCTGCTGACTCCTGGCCTCCTAATGAGTAATATAATCATCCAGTTGATGACCTACCTGTGCCCCAGTGTCAAGTTTCCTGGTGATATTCCAGAGACCAGAGAGTTTCATCCTAATTCCACTGCACCCACAACTCCCAGGCCACCCACTGGGCTTTGTAAGCCCTTGGAGTTCACCACCACCCTCATCTGAAACCCTAGGGTCTGAATCTGCAGTCACCCCCTCCTACCTATCAGCAGGCCAGTCCCCTGCTCCCATCCTACTTGCTGTTTGACCTCATGGGGATGGGCCATCTCCTGACTAGTTTTCTTGTTAATGTCCTCAGGGGGCTTCACTTCTCTTGCCAGCCATATGAGATATCACTGTAGCCTTCTTCTCCCGGGCATCCTCGGTGTCTTCCCATCTTCACATTCTGTCCCCACCATGACAATCCTACACAACTTCATCCTTGAATCAGTTTAACCATTTGTCTCATGCCAACATTCCACAGTTTCTTCACTCTGCTCTCTCATCCCAGCCTCTCTCGCTCAGCAGATAACCTGCCTTTTAGCTCATAGAGGAAATTCACACTCTCAGGAACAAGCACTAGGACACGGCCTCCACCTACAAATGCTCCCTTTTGTACCAACCTTCTCACTTGCCTCACCTCCACAGAACTCCAGGCTCAGAGGAAGAGGTGGCATCCTCCTGCTGAGGGCTCACCATTGCCCTGGGCTCTTGCTCCCATCCCTTTCCATGATCCCCAGACCAGCATCTGGCTCTGCTGGGTGGTTCTTCTCCCTCCTATATTTCCAACTTCTCCTTTTTTTACTGGTTTCTCCTATACAGCCTATGAGTAAGTTCAAGTCTCCACTTAAAAAAAAAAAAGTCTCCAACAATGTCTCTCCAGTAACTAATGCCTGATCATCTTCCTCCCATTGGCGGACAATTCCCTGAAGAGTCCACACTCCCCTCTTCTGCTTCTCAACAGCCTCTGGGCCCCTGACTCTCCTCTCCAGCCTCAGTCTCTCCTCCACTCCGCCCCCACCTAGCCCTCTGGCCACAGGAGCCATAGGCCATTCTCAGAAGCGGCTGTGCAGTGCCCGCTTTGATGCTATTGTTCCCTGCTCTCCCTTTCTCCCTTGCCTACCTGGCAAGCGGCACTTATTTCAAAAGGTCCTCTGGGAAGCCTTTGCTAACCCTCCCTCCCCCGCCCACCAGGTAGAAATGGCCACTCCTCCTTTGTGTTCTCAGCTGTCCTTTGAGTCACAGTGTCTGTGACGGTTTACTTTCCACGTTTTTGTGCTTTTCTCCAACAAAAATTGTAAGCTCCTTGAGAGCTAGGACTGTGTCTCAATTATACCTGCCTTCCTAGTACTGAGCACACCTGACTCGTCTCACTGACTTGAGTTCAGTGAGGGAGCAAATGAAGCTTGTACAAGCATAGAGAACTCTCGCTATTCATGGTGGCGGTGAGGATGGGAGGATCTGCCTTGTGATGGTCCTTGTAACAGACATTTGATCCCGAGTAATATCATCTAGACCTCTCGGCATTCATGGGCACTTTATCGGTGCTATCTCATTCTTCCTCACAGCAACTGTGAGTAGGTATTATGACCCCTGTTCTACACATGAGGAAACTGAGGCTCAAAGAGAAGAAGTGAGTTTGGCCTTGTCATACGGCCGATTGTAGTGGACGCAGGAGCCCAGCCCAGGTTTGGTCCCTTTCTATACAACCAGGCATTCCCTATGTTGCCCAACCAGAGGGTGCTTACTGACTGTCACCTCCATTAATTGTCACTCTTTAGAAACAGGATTAAGATGCTGAGTTAGAAGCAAAAGCATTAAGTAATGCATTCACACCTCAGTAGACTCATACACACTTATGTGTTATCAATGATGATTGGGGCCCTGAATTTGTGCAACAAATATCACCTGTCCAGTGGCTTTATTTCTAATTTAGTAACTACCATACCTTTAACTAAATAGCCTTAGTGAGATATTAGCCTTCAGCAAAAGTATCAGCAGTGATCCCCTGCAAAGCCTTTTAACATTGCTCATGGAGGCACAAGCTCCCTCCCTCATTTCTCCTGACACACTCAGGGAAAGAAGTCGCTAAGTTTACACCATCTGCTAGCCTCTCACCTTTCAGCATTTGCATCTATGTCCCCATCCGGGCCCCCTCTGCCGAGAGTTTTTCTTTTACCAGCTACAGATGAACGGAAACCTGGGGAGTGGGGAACTGTTTGGAATTGGGATCCGTCCCTTCAAGGAAACTTGGACAAGTCTCCCTTGCCTCCTGAGCCCATCAGCTCATCTTCCCCTCCCCACCCCATTCCGTTTTTGTTTAGTTTGACCTTGGTCACTGATGACAAGGCTTCTTTTCCTGCCAAACCAATCAATAAGCTAAACAGACAGAAGATGAGTATTTAGAATATGGGAAGCCAAACTCAAACACAGATAGGTTATCAGCCTAGCCCAGAGCAGACTTCTGAGCAAATATTTCATTAACAAATTTTTCATGGCAACTTGCATGTTAAAAAAAAAAAAAAAAAAGAGGGGAGAGGGAGAGAGGGAGAAAACGTGGTGGGGGTGGGGTGGAGGTGGGGAGAAAGGGAGAGGCTGGCTGAAGCCCAGAAGCTGAATCACCCTCCTAGGGAGTGTTGTTTGGGAGTGTGAGGCAGAGAGTAGGGAGAAAAGTGGGAGGCAGAGAGAAGACCGCCAGAATGGGGAGCCCTATTTACTTAAGACCTTTCAACTTCAAACCTACCTCTTATTGCAAGGCTGGCCATGTGATTCATCTTTGACCATCTCCACAGGGGTGGGGCAGGCTACATCTCCCCAATAAAAACCCCAGACAGGCAGTCAGCAACTGGCAGGTGGAGCCTGGGCGGGGCAACTGGTGGGGGAGATTGGGAGGAGAGAGGAGATGTGGTCCCTAGAAAGCCCCATGGAGAAGCTGGAGAGTCACAGTGAACACAAACATAAACAATAATAACAAAGGCAACTGTGTATCAGCCCCCACTGTTTTAGGCAGCCTTGAAAGCACTTCAAATATATTGCATCATTTAATCCTCACAACCAGGCCCAAGACTCTGCGGTCAACACTGGTACACAATGCCCATGGGTCTATTCTGATGGCTCAATATTTTGAATATCGTGCCCTGTTCACAACAACCCTAAAAGAAAGGCATGTTGATTTTAATTTATAGATGAGGTGCTTGAGATTCAGAGAGGTTGAGACACTTGTTCAAGTTTGCACGGCTGGTAAACTGAAGAGGCAGAATGAGGGCCTAGCCAGCCTGACTCCAAAGGCGAGAAGTTTTCTGTTCCTTTCTATTGCTTCCCTAATAGCTTTCATTATACTTGCAAGAAAAGGTTGGAAAAACGTGGAATTAGTAAGGTTCAACTCTTGTAAGCAAGTTCTGAGAGGAGGAAAGAAGGAAGAGACTGAGTTTTCAGCTCCTTGTGTGCCGAGCTCCTTCCCACATGGCCTGAGATCCTGCCTTCATTTGGATTCATGAGGGTACCATTCAGGCCTCAGTTCACGGTCACTTCTCAGAGATGCTTCCTGACTCACCCTGTACTATTTGTTCTTATTGCTTTCTATTTTTTCTTCAGCATACTTATGCTAATTAATTGCTTTTAATTTGTGCTATTTGTGTAAATTAGCACATACACTAATTAATAGTAATTTTATAATGTTAATTTATAAGTATTGAATACTAATTAATATCTTTTTGTGTAATTTGTTGATGAATGTCTTTTCGATAGACTGGATTAATAATAATAATGATATTAACAACAATACTAATAGCTAGCCTCTATTCAGTGCATTCTACATGCCTGGCACTGTGTTAAGGGCTTTATGTATGTTAACTTCTTTAATCCTTTCAGTGGTCCTGTGAGGTGGTGATCATTAGTGTCCCCATTTTACAGATAAAGTAACTGAGGCACACAGAAGTAAAGGAACTTGCCTGTTGTTTCTTAGCTAATGAGTGAGTGACAGAGCAGGATGTGAACCCAGGTGGTCTTTGGTCCCAGCATCCACACTGTTAACTGTGATATTGGGCAGACTGCAAAACATGGCCACAAATTCATATAAATACACCTTAGAGGTGGAGTCTGCTTTCTCACCTCTTGAATCTGGGATGCTCACGGGATTTGTTTTGACAAGCAAAATGCAACAAAAGTGATGTTACATGAATTCCAAGACTAGGCCTTAGGCTTTGCGGCTTCTGGTTCCGTGCTTTGGGAATGCTGTCCTGAGACCACCCTGTGAAGAAGCTGGTCTGGCCTTTGCCTGCATGTGAGGCCACATGGAGGAGAACTGAGGTACCCCAGCCAGGAGCCTGTACCAGGTGTGTGAGTGCGGCCATCTGAGACCCTGCAGCCCAACCAACCCTGCACCTGAATGCAAGCACATGACTGGGCCAGGCAAAATCAGCAGGGAGACCAGCCAGCCAACCCTCAGAGTCATGAAAATTTAATAAATCATCATTTTCTGAGCCATGAAGTTTTGAGAAGTTTTGTCATGTAGCAAAGGCTAACTCAGCAAGAACTGTCTTATTCATACTGTATCCCTAGTGCCTAGCAAGATGTCTGGTACATAGCACTTTGACAGTAACAATGTATTGGCTGAATGAATAAACAGAAGTGAGATTGAACCAGGGAGACCCCCCAGGAAGATGCTGGCTAACTTTACAATATGTCAGAATACAGTCCATGTGATACATTCTGGAATTCTGGAATAGAAGATAATTTAAAAACACTAGCATTCTAGTCTGAGTGCAGTGGCTTATGCCTGTAATCCCAGCACTTTGGGAGGTGGAGACAGGCAGATAGCTTGAGCCATGAGTTTGAGACCAGCCTGGGTAACATGGCAAGACCCCATCTCTATTGAAAGTACAAAAAGTTAGCCAGATGTGGTGGCATGCATCTGTAGTCCCAGCTACTCAAGAGGCTGAGGTGAGAAGATGACTTGCTCTTGGGAGGTAGAGGCTTCAGTGAGCTGTGATCATGTCACTGCACTCCACCCTGGGGTGACAGAGAAAGATCCTGTCTCAAAAAAAAAAAAAATTACTAGCATTCTTAATTTTCTGTAGTTTCTTTCAAGTTTGTATCAGCTTAGTTTCAGAGTATGTTATAAAGTCATTTGTTGACATTTAAATTTTTCTTTGTGTTCTTTCTTAGGCTCTTTAACATATCATTTTATCTTGACATAATTTCATATTTGTTTGTATAATTAATTGATCATATCTATCTCCCCCCTAGATTGTAAACTCTGAAAGGACAGGGACCCCGTCTGATTTTGCTTATGGTTGTAACCCTTGTTCTGGCTGATAGCAGAATGGACTGAATTTAAAATGTGGGTTTCTTTATTTTAATTTCTAGTTTCCTTAGGTTGGTATTAAACTATAATCTGCATTTTCACATTTTCCTGCTTCAATTTTGAATCAGAGAATGGTAAAGGTGATAGGGACTTAGAACATCTCTTTTCCAGGGAAGTAAAGTTCAAAAGATAGCATACCTCCCATTGTCACACAGCTAGTTTATAGCAGGGTCAGGACTTGAGGTCATGTCTTCACTGGCACTGATTTTACATTCTTTCAAAGCGTATAGACCCTACAGCCCCCATTGTACAGATGGGCAAACTGCTCTAGAACCAACACCAGATGGCAGATTACTTATCTCTCAGCTGAAGGCTGTCTTCATGTGCCCAAGCTGACTCCAGGGTTAAGCTTCTGACAGCTCCAAGTATTTTTTTTCTCTTTTATGTTGCTCTCAAATGTATTTCTATCCCTGTCAGACCATCCCCCTTGTTCCCATTTAACCTGAGAAAGTTAAACCCACTTTTGATCATTATGTGAAAATCTGAAGCAAAGTGCTTCCTTCAAGGCAGATGTTTGGAAATGCTGAGCTGCAGGCGTTCAACTTGTCAAGTAACTTTTCAAATGATAAAAAAAGGGGAAATGTAGGTCAGAAAGCAATAAACTATATTCACATCCAATATATCCTTCTGGTTAAGGAGGCGACTTTGAATCTCCACCTTTTACTAAAATGAAACAAAAATCCAAATCCAACCTAAAGCATTACAGCTTTAAGTACTGAAAGTATTTATTGTTTCTATTCAAGTAATCCAAAAGCATAATCTCAAGAACATCCATGCTCCAGGAATGTCTCAAAACACCGGATTTGATGTGATTCCTTTATCCAGATGTTTGTAGAAATGATTCAGAATGGCATGAGGGGAATTAAAGATTTATTTTTAATATCTGAAAAAGTCATATTTCTAATAACAGTGAGCCTTAAAAATGTGTCCCCAGTTTTTGCTGCCTGTCTGATCTTTCTCATTATCATTTCTTAAATAACAGCTCTGCTCCAAATGATCAGCCTATAAGTTTCCAAACATAAATATTTAGGTACTGGAAAGACAAAGTGGGTGAGGTACTTTCATTGTAACATTGGTATTCATGGCGACTTCATTTCAAGAGATGTTTTTCACCCAATGAGTAAACTATAAGCAAATCTCACAAAAGATCGCTTCTTGAGGGGTAAAATCTCTAACAAACTGCCCAAGTGTCCCAGTCTTGGAGAATAGTGTGATTTGCCTTTCAAGATAATAGTATGTTTTATTTATTTTTTCTTTTTCTTTTTTTTTTTAGAAAAAGTCTCATTCTGTCACCCAGGCTGGAGTGCAGTTGCATGATCTCGGCTCACTGCAGCCTCCCCCTCCCAGGCTCAAGCGATTTTCATGCCTCAGCCTCTCGAGTAGCTGGGATTACAGGCATGTGCCACTTTGCTCAGTTAATTTTTGTATTTTTAGTAGAGACAGGGTTTTGCCACATTGGCCAGGCTGGTCTCAAACTCCTGGCCTCAAGTGATCCACCTGTTTCGGCCTCCCAAAATACTGGGATTACAGGTGTGAGCCACCGTTCCCAGCCTATGGTATGTTTCTATCTGTCCCTTAAATCTAGGTAAGTAACACCAAACATTCCACAGTTAATGTATTCATTACCCTGTGTTCAGACATCCAACATAAGATACTTGTCAGTCATGAGCATCTTATTATTTGAAGGCCTCTCCTTCATCCATTATCCCCTCACTTGTTGAAAAGGATATTCTAAAACATGCTAGATTTTGTGAGTTGACCAAGTTTACCTGGTGGAGAAGATACATTTCAGATTCTACTGGCAGAGAGAAATTCAAAATTAGGTCATCTCATGGTTACAAGTTGTATCTATAACAGAAACTAAAAGGTCTCAGAGATCATACACATTTTTCTGGTGGAGAACCCTCACTTTAAAGGGACCTGCTGTGAAACATTCTTTACACTCAAAATAAAAAAATATATATACTGAATATTTCTATGGAAACGGAAGTTTTGATATAAAATAATATACAGTAGCTGGGTTAAATCTAAGATCTGTGCTCCCCCCAGGATGAATATATGTGATTTTAGAGGATGACCACCTGTGTATTGTGATGTTAAGGAAATTCAGAAATCCTCCCTAAGCCTCTAAATCTTTCAGTTTGCTGTTTCTTGAAATTGATTTATCAGAATTCAGTCTCTATTTTAAGATTTGGAGACTTCTAAGATACAAATACTTCATTTTGTTCTTTGGCTAGCATTTACATGGTAGTGACTTCCTGCCAGGCATTACTGTAATGCTTTATGAGTATTAATTAATCCTCCCAGAAAGTTTCCGACTTAGGTACCAATGTTGTCCCCATTTGCAGATGAGGAACATGGGCACAGAGAAGCCACGTAACACAAAGAAGCTCACAGAATCATATGTGCAGCCAGGCTGGCTGCCTTCCCCACTACACTGCACTGCCAATCTCAGCCTGTGGCAGCACCACGCGAATAATTTTAGGGAACTTCCCCCAGCCTAGCACAAGGCTGGGGAGGGAGAAGGGGCTAGCAGATTACAAAACGTGACAGCATTGGGCAGGAATAAAGTGGATGGGTAGAAAGAGGTGCCTAAAACAGGATGAAAAGAACAAAAGAGAAGGTGTGAATAATGAAGACAAAATTTGCTTATTTCTTAATTCCAACAGTAGTGGAGACAGAATTGCCACAATGGTCACCCTTGGAATCACAGGTAGGACCCTTAACGATAGAGTCCAATCCCTCATTTTTACAGAAGAGTCAAACAGAGACTGACAGAGCAGACTGAAGACAAGGGAAAGGACGTTTCTGAGATTTCACAGCTGATCAGTAGGCAAGCCAGGACTGGGCTCCATTACCCTGATTCTGGGTCCAGGGTCCGTTCCTCTGAAAGCATTCTTATGCACTTCACTTCACTGAGGGGCTGGAGGAAGCTCAGCAAAAAGGAATCTTTTTTCTCTTTGTGCTTTGCCTTGTAAATGTTTGCTGCCTGGATGGTATTTGGTTAGACAATGACACAGTGTAAGAGAATGTTCTTCCTACTATTCACAAGGATCATTTCCTTATAGATATATTTTCTGGGAAGAGAGCAGTACCTTATTCTCTACGTTACATTACTTTTTTGGGAGCAGATAATGCAGCAGAGGTTAGAAGCAGAATTCACTGTCACTATCCCGTATCAAAAAGATACTATGCATTTCTGAAGAGCATCAGTGGGGCCAGGTGAAACCATGTGGGCTGAAGAGAGGGAAGAAATGATGAACATAGTTGGAAATGAAAAGTATTCAACTATAAATTAAAATAAACCCAGGGGTCATCTTGCATGCAGTCCTAGCAATAAGAGACTCCACAATGTGGATGAACAAGTGAAAAAAAAGTAATCAAAAGTAAGAAAGAGACATATGTGAGGCATTAAGCATCGAGTACAGAGGCGGCCAGGGAAGATTACTGAACAAAGTCCAGGGAGTGTTAAAAAAGATAAGGAAGGCAAAGGTAGTGAATGGAAAAGAGATTGCACTGAAGGTTAAGATAAATAATGGGGAAAATTTCAAGTGTGTAAGGAACATAGGGGTCATTGAAGGCGACAGTTGGATGGTGAAGAATTGGAAGGGTAATTTAAAAAGAGGTAGATGTAGCTAAAAAAAGAAATAATCTAATTATTTAATTATTTTAAAAATTAAATATTTTTTTTGCCTTGGAATTCTCAGAAAGATGGGGGACAAATGTTAGAAGCAGACATGCATTTCCTAAAAGAAACCAAAGAAACTAAAGAAATAATGAATAAAACAATTACATCACCACAAGAGATTCAGAAATTAAGACTTGGGAAGTAAAGCGTTGGAGAATTCAATTCCAGGCAGAACATATACAAACACATGTGAATAATGAATAACAGGAACTTAAGAAATGAGAATTTGAAAAACCAAACTTTTGGGGGAAAAACAGTTTCATGATAAATGGTGCTATTTTTTGCTGCTGTTACAGCACTACAGTCATCTTCTTAATTTCTCTCCCTCTTTTGCTTCCCAGTTTCCTTTCACAGATATTTGTTGAAAGCCTGCTAATTCTAGGCATTATGCTATATTTTGGGAGGTACATGGATGAATAAGATATTGTCTATGGCCCTGCCTTGGCAAGTTTGCATTTTGGTAGAGTGGACATACTGTATCATGAATGGTTGCATGACTCAGCCACATACTGAGGTACTGTGAGGGCTGAGGGGTGCAGGAAATAGAGGCTCCAGAGGTCATTTTGGATTAGGACAATCAAATTCCACCTGTAGGGAGGAAATGAATGACATAATGCTTGTGCGAACTGTAAAGAATAATCCTTCCAGAGTGTTTGGTTTTCTTGTGTTTTGTGTAATGTTTAAAGAGTCAGATATGAGTGGTGTGGGTTACAAAGAGGGAGATAGTCTAGGAACCTGTATCATCACATTATGTGGGATAACTTCTGCAAATGCTTGGGGGACCCACTTGTAGATGAGCCTGGGGAACTAGTTGTGTTACTGATCTTGTGATCCGGCGAGGGGGTGACATTTGGCCCACAGGGAAAGAGGTGAAGCGGCTGAGTCGAGCACTTTTGCCCTCCTTCAAAGATTAAGGGAAGCCCTGCGGGCGTTGAAGAGCGAGCACTGAGGGGGCAGAAGGAGGATCAAAGGTGGCCAGTGAGGACAATAAAACTCCAAGTGCTTGCTGAAGAGAGGCAGATAATTTGATTATCCAACTCAGTGTAGTGACAAATAAGGTAATGAGGCTAGGGACAAGAAATCTAGAGGTAAGACAGATCTTCCTTGGTCACGGGCAATAGATTTGAGAGGATAAATCCAAGTCCACAGGCGGATAAAATGTTAATGTCTTTGGCACCAGGTTCTGGAGCAATAAAAGAAATCAAACGTTATTCTGGATTGCATAAATAGAGGGACTGTGAACAAGTCCAAGGTAATTAGCTCAGAGTTGTAAAAGGAAATGGTGAGTAGTGTTTGACCAAGGAAATTGGGGGAAATGCCTGCTGAGGCTTTCTCATCCCCTACTTTGCTCTTTCCATTACTTTTGTTCACTGAATTTAACCTTGACTGGGGTTCTCTGCATCTCCAGCCCTCCGCACCTGAAGACAAACATGTATTACATGTGTTAGTAAGACTAGCTCACTCTGCTGATATTCTTTTTTCTTTTCCTTTTTTTTTTTTTTTTTGAGATGGAGTCTCCCTCTGTCACCCAGGCTGGAGCGCAGTGACAGGATCTCAGCTCACTGCAACCTCCGCCTCCTGGGTTCAAGCGATTCTCCTGTCACAGCCTCTCTCAAGTAGCTGGGATTACAGGTGCCTGCCATGACACCTGGCTAGTTTTTGTACTTTTAGTAGAGACAGAGTTTTTCCACGTTGGCCAGGCTGGTCTCAAACTCCTGACCTCAAGTGATCCACCCGACTTGGCCTCCCAAAGTGCTGGGATTACAGGCCTGAGCCACCACACCTGGCCTCAGCTGATATTCTTATAGGGAGGAAGGGCTGGAGTGAGAAGCTTGGATCACTGAAACCCTGCTCCATCCTACTTATTCTGATATGCTGTCCTAGGAGCCAGGAACCTCATGCCATCCAAGAATCCTTCCTTTAGAACATTTTCCAATGCTATAAAATTTAGATTCAAGAAACCAATGATTGATTTCTTCTTCTCAGACTGTCCTCTATGAGTACCAGTTACCAAAGAATATTTTCTTAGAAAGAAAATGGTCATCATCATGTACAACTAAGTTATTATTTGTTACCAAAAGGAAAGTTGCTACAACATTTAAGTTCAAATAAAAACTAATGACTTCCTTCATTAAAGAATTTCTCTTGCATTCAGCGTTTTTTTTTAACTGCTTACTGCCATAAATGTTCAAGTTTTGATTTCTTACAATGAAACTCTCTTAACATTTATCCCTCAAACAATAATTATGTGTAAATAGACTAAAGGTGCATATGTGCCTGTAAGTGCATACTGTTCCCAACAGCAGTCAAAAATAAATACCTCTGGATCAATCAGGTTTTAAAAAAAGAAAATGATAGGGAAAAGGGAAGTCATTTATCTAACCTCAGCCAAGCTATCATCTACATTCCTTGTTTACACCTGATAATACATCCACAATTAAGCATTTAACTTATTCCTTTAAGGTCAAGTTGCAAAGGAGTCAGGGCATCAGGAAAAATTTCACATGGGAAATTCACTTTATACCTACAGCCGGGTGTGTGTCTTGGCTGAGAGAACAAGCTGTCTCAGGTGTGGTGGCCCCTAGGTGTTCTGTTGGAGATCCGAGGTTACTGGTTTAATATTAGCTTTGGGCATATTAGCTTGGCTACAGGAGCCCCTAAAGCTACCCTCTCTCTAAGGAGGCAAGTTTATTTTGTAATAAATGTGTGAGGGACATGTTTAGATAATTCTTTTAGTTGGAGTGACAAGGAGGAGGAATGGGAAGGGACTGAAATTTTAATGTAAACCAGTATCTCTAGGGAATGTAAAAAATGTCCAAGTTTCACGTCCAGAAGCTGTAGGGGATTTTAATGCCAGTGAGCTCATTTTAGACTCTACCCTCCTCATTGGAAGGCCTCCGGGCACATGTCTGGAATGTAGAAGGAAAGGCAGTGATATGCTTCACCCATGAGTGGAGCCCTAAGATCTCCGTTTAGAAAAACAAGCCCCAATTAGAAAAACCAAAATCAGTCGTTGCTCAAGCGCCTAATTTATTTATTTTGTACCTACTGTGTGCCAAACTAACTGAAAACATTGTGGAAGATTCTAGGTAGCTCATTTTAAAGAGCCTAGCAACACAGATGCATATATAAAAGTAATTCAAATACACCAAAAGCTATAATATTAGTGGGAGAATGGAATGAGAGACTCATGCCTACAAATTATGGTTTATTTATCCCTTTATTTACTCTTCATTCTGTCGCACACCAATCTTACAACATAACTGTGCCCAAAAATGACAGAGTAGTTTTGCAGAGAAAGCACCATTCTCCCCCATGTATGCAGTAGGGCGATGAAATAATGCAACTGGTTTTATTTGAGCAATGGAACAAATCCTTCCCATTGATTATGATTGTGTCATGCACAAATTCGCCAGTCATTGAGTCCTATAGCTAGATTTCAGAGGTCATTTTGCCTGTAGAGACAAGCCCAGGTAGTGAGGCTGTGTGCTATATTTTGAATCTTGAGAGCAGAAGTTTCCACAGCCTTCCCGAGTTGTCTGTTTCAGCCTAGAACAATTGTCATCTCAAGAAAATTATCTGTGTGTGGTTGAAGTCCCTCAGGCTACTGGTTAATTTTATTGCAGCTTTCAGACTCCAGAGCTTAAGCTGCCCCCTTTTTTTCTACCCTAGCAAATGGGGAATCCTTTGCCAGACATGCAGCCTTTTTTGAAATTACAAATAAGTTGATAACTATAGGACTGACCCAATTACTGGTGCGTGAACTGGGTGAGCCCAAGCCATGTCCTATTGCAGAAACCAGGGGCTGGTGTCAGGATCTCAGGTAGAGAGAAGGTAAAAGCAGCACACTTAGCTGTGTGCTGGGGCGATCTTGCCTGGAAGTCAGTGGGGTGGAACAGACTGGGCGAGCCTCCTTGTCAGGCCTCCAGCAGCCCTTTTCAGAGTGTGAGCAGACCTTACAAAGAGGCACTGACCTCGCCTTTCAGTTGACGAGCATCTCGCCATGATAACTCACCCCAAGGGGATTTCTTTACAGTGATGTATGGTAAAGGTCAGTCTGAATCAGGAGGAAGTCAGAGGCGGGGGAGGAGTTTAAGAAATGTGGTTGTATGACTTTTGAGAGCACACGATAACTCAAGTACATGAACTGAGTTCTGTTTGGTATCGAAAAGACCTCCTTGAATGAAACAATTAGGGATTTATAAAGAAGACACATCAGCCATCTTACACAAATAGTGTTTATAAGGATGTAGGACTTAGATTAAATTATTTTACTCTCTTAAATGTGGTAGATATCCCCTTAAAATATTTAAACTTGCAATTTATGCCAGTTTATGAGGCATGAGTTTGCTTAAATAAAAGTAAATTTTCTAGATGGTTAGAAGATCACAACTTGTAAAATAGTGGAGATTGAATGAATGAGATATCACTATTTTCATGTTAAGATTCTGACTAGCTATATTCAGAAAACCCCTAAAAGATAGATTCTACTGAATTCCTATTAATGTGGCTAGAACTTTTTATGACCCTCACTCCCCTCGAGACACACTTTAAAGGAATAAATAGTTTCATAGATGTGTGAGGAGGGTAAGGGGTAAATAATAAAAGATGGCTCTCAGGTGCTTAGCCTGTGTGCCTAGAAAAAAAAAATTAGCAATATCGGAAATACCAGAGTAAACTTTTCTTTTCTTTTTTTTTGAGACAGAGTCCTGCCATGTCACCCAGGCTGGAGTGCAGTGGCACGATCTCCTGCAACCTCTGCCTCCCAGGTTCAAGCAATCCTCCAATCTCAGCCTCTAGGGTAGCTAGGATTACAGGCATGTGTCATCACACCTGGCTAATTTTTTTTTTTTTTTTTTGTATTTTTAGTAGAGATGGGGTTTCACCATGTGGGCCATTCTGGATCTTGAACTCCTGACCTCAAGTGATCCACCCGTCTCAGCCTCCCAAACTGCTGGGATTACAGGTGTGAGCCACTGCACCCGGCCCAGAGTTAACTTTTCTAAAGCATGACTTTAATCATATCTCCCCGGCACATAGATATTCTGTGGCTCAAGATTCCTCACCAAATAGAATGAAACCATCAGCCTGGGTCTCTTCATTTCCCATTTCATCAGCCTCCTGCTCCCTTTAAGTAACCTCAACTCCAACCAAACTGGTCTATTTCCCAATGCCCAAGCTCGCTGTGGTCTTTTCCATCACAGCCCTTTTACTAATGATCTGCCTCTATTTTTGCCTGTCAAATCTTTGCTTTCAATCCAATTCAATTTGATTCCTTCGTTTAGTCACTTATTCAATCCTGTTCATTCAGTAACCCTTCCATAAGTAGCCACCAATTGGTGAGCTACAGCATCTGAGAAGTGTTCCCTGAATTTCCCAGCTGGAAGTAGCCTGTCCACACTCGCTAATATGTTAGTGTTTTATACCACTCTGAGATTTATTATAGGCTGCAAGGCAGGTCCTAGCTCTGCCAAGTGCACTGTCTAAACCTCTGTTGCCCCATCTGTAAACTATTGGTTCCTTTCTCATGGGATTATTGGGTTCTTGTGAGGATAAAATGTATGCAAAGTGCTTAGCATGGCATCAGTGCCCTTTGGGTTGTCTGTTATTGCTCTTACTATTTATTGTGTTTTTATACCTCATTGAAATCTCTTTGAGACAAGAGCTGTGACTTGCAAACCTCTGTATCCCCTTTAGCACCTGTCTCTCAGAGTGTGTTTACTTCAGTCATTTAAGCAAGTTTGTTTGGTTGCAAGATGCAGAGAACTTCTTCCATTACCTCAAGAAAGAAGTGTTGATTATAAGACACCCTTGGACTGGAATTGAGAACTCATCAGGTTCCTGAGCTACCTCTTCCTCTTGTAGTATTTCAGTTTCTCTCTCTACATCTATTCTGTTCTCTTTTCCCTAGAATCACTTCTGCTGGTGGCTTAGAGTCAAGACACCCTAGATGATTTTCTAGGGCCACTGCAAAATGAATATGAAGGGTCCCTTGTTCAAAAAGCAGAAAAAGGCACCATTAAAGTTATAAAGTTTTCTTTCTTTATTCCTCTCTGTCTCTTTCTGTCTCCACCTATTTGCTATTCAATATTATCCTTCCTCGGGCAAGTAAATACTTACAGGGCAAGTGCAGACCCTCACAGGTGCCTAGGCGCCTGGCCCTGAGACTTGGCACTCACAGGTGGGTTCTCCTTTCTTGCCAGCCACCAGACAGAAGCCATTCCCCACTAAGGGGTGAGAAAGTCAAGCCAGGCATCCCTCCTTCCCATGAGCCACAGCTGCAGTCCAAGGCAGACAGGCAATCCCCAGGACCCAATGGAATTGCAACTTCCACGCATGGTGCACTAGGTACATAGATCAGGGGAGGGCCAAAGACTTGTTCCACTGAATCTCCTACCAAATGAGCCGTGATGTGGCAGCCTAGGGCAGGGACAGCAGCCACCTCACCCATGTGCAGATGCCGCAGGTCACAGCAGCCTGACCTTCTCTGGCCTGCACCCAGCTCCCTGCAGCACACAGGGCAGCTCCCCATGGCACACTGATTGCTGGGTGATGTGGGGAGAAGCAGGGGAGGAGAAGGTACAAAGAAATGACGGGGGGCCGCTCTGAAAACACAAGGCAAGAGGGGGCAGTGGGAAGCAGGACTGTGGCTGCTGAGGCTCCGGCCTCAGGAGCATGTTCCGTTGTCACATGGAATTCACTAACAAAACCCAAGTTTAAAAAATAAAAGAAAGCGTTAAATCCAAGCATGGGGTCCTTGTAAACACAGGCCCTTATTTGACCACTGGTCACATGCCCATGAAGCTGGACTTTTTAAAATGGCAGTATACACATGAAAGAGCGTTAATGTCTCAGTCTAGCGCTCTCTACTATGCCCCTTCTGCTGCAGCTGCCACTGCTAACAGGTTTATTCTATCAGTTTCCAAACAACATATAACTAAAGAAGAAATCTGATTGGCCCAACTCTTGTTCATCAGTTTTTTGTTTTGTTTTGTTTTTTAATAAACCACATAGGCCATAGGTTGCTGTCCAGCCAATGGGCTGGCTACTGTGGAAACAATGCCCCTGCCTGGTCCAGTCACAAGAAGCCTGGAGTGCAGATTCATGTTGCATGGCCTCCTTGGTCCTCTACTTTGTGGGGCTGAGGAAAGGATAGCAATAATTAAGATCTTTAGTATGGTGTTGAATAAATATATTTGAAGGAGAGATTTTGATTTTTTTAATTGTAAAAAATGAATGAGACCTCTACATAGCAATGTTTTGTTGCTTAATTCATAGTTATGCTTTATATATGAAAGAGCATATATATATGAAAAGGATGAAATGTTTTTGTTAAAATGAATACTTCGGTAAACATTGTATTCAGTCATTTATACTGGCTACCGTGGATTTTGTCTGAATTAATGAGGTTTTGGATCATGTAAAATCATGGGCTTTATAGAACATACTTTAGAGATTATCTTATTTAATTCTTATCATTTTACAGATACACAATGCATTCATTAGGACATGACAGAATAGGGCAATTAAAGCATAATGCCAAAGCCAGGAAGAATAAAGGAACATCTTAATAAATAAAACTGTGGAAACAAGCAAAAAAACCCAACAACAACACATTTTTCTATGTCAAAATAAAAAAAATTAAAATTTTAACAAAAGTATCCAAAATGTAGACAAAGAGGTTAAGATCCTTAATGTAGAAAATATTCAAATAAGCAATAAGGGAAAAAATCAATAGAAAGGTAGACAACAGACATAGAGAATTTACACACACACACACATAAACACACACGAACACAAATTGCCATTAAAATGTTCAACTTCATTAAAAAAAGAAATTAGAATATAATTTCTGTTAAAAATAAAATTAAAACAATAAGCATAATTTTTCTCTCTGTTGGCAAAGATGAAAAAATGATAAAATCCAAATCTGATCTACATGTCTATATGAAACAGAATTACTCATATGTTCAAAAGGATATTTTGGAGCAGCCTTTTGAAGATTAACTTAACAATATTTATCAAAATACAAAAAATACATGTGTTGGACCCTAAATGTTTTCTTCTAGGTTTGATGCTAAAGAAGCCCATATATATGTGAACAATGGTATATGTACACAAGGTTTCACTACACTGTTTGTAAGCGTGACAAATCTGAAAATCTAACAATCCATTAATAGAAGGAAAGTTAATTCATGGTACTTTATTCCATACTATAAAATACTGTGTAGTAAATACAAAGAATAAGAAAGACTGGTATGTACCATCATGGTAAGACATCCAAGTTATATTGTTACATTTAAAGAAGATTTTAAAAAACTACACTGTAAACCCATTATATAAAAACTTTTAATTTACAACTATATATTTGTTAAATATTATATACAACAATGTAAAATATATAATGTTATGCTACAATTTTATAAGATAGGAATGTTAGCCATGACCTCCTCTCGGCAGTGGGGTGGGAGGTTAGCAGCAGATTGTTCCTGCTCTCAAGAACTTATAGTCTAAGAGAGAAAATGAAGCTGGCTGGGACCTCAAAGGATAAACAATATGGTCCAGGGTGCTCTTAGGTACTTACTGAATGAAGCATTTCCATGCTCACAAAAACCCTCAGAAGTAAATATTTTATTCCCATTTATCAGATGACCAAACTGAGATCTGTCTAGAAACACAAGGTGGTGCTAAGTACATGACCAATTATCTCCTCAAGTCCTTAGCCAGCCAGAATTTCACAACTTCCACATCGCATGGCCCCGGCAGCAGCAGTCCATCACCTCCCCCAGTGCAAAAGTATCCCAGACATATTCTAATTACAGACAGTATTTGCAGTTATCCAATATTATCTGATGGATAAAAGCTCTAACAATGGAATTCCTGGGACAAAGGATGGACATATTTAAAGACATTGGATACATACTAATGTTTACTTATCTAATTATATTTTATAAAAACTAGTTTTTCTGTATGTTTTGCCAGCCCATATATATTTTGTCAAGTTACAATGTACTTGGAGTTCCCAAAGGGCATTTTTCTAAGTGAATTCCAATTTGCATGATCACCAAATACACAAAAGCAGGAGAAATAAATCCAGGGGTGGCACAAGCTAAGGAAAAACCAAAACAAACCTGCTTTTACAGCAAAGTAGTTAAGCTGTCTTCTTAAGCTCACTCTAGCAGAGTTATTGCCGCTTATTCATAAGGGCACCAGCAACAGCTGTTCACCTGGCCAACCAAGCTCTCCAAAGGAAGATCTCCATATGTTGCAGGGAGAGGCACGTGAGCTGGTTCTTAGTGAGAAGTGTCCTTGTTTCCCAGTTTGTGAGTGATGGGAAGAGAAAAGCTCAGACCCAAGACGTATGGAGGAGAAGCCTCTTCTTTGTTTTACAGGGTTCAAAGGGCTCACTCCTACCTGGTTTCATCAGTGAGGTGGGCAAACGAAACAAGTTTGTAAGTCACACTTTTATTGTTGGGCATGCTCAAGTCCCAGAAGCAACAAGTGACAGAACCAGGCCTGGAACCTAGGGCTTCCTGAAGGATCTTGTCACTATACATATTGAGTAAAATACAAAAGAAAAAAAGAAGTTCTGTGAAGTTACAGCAGAGAGAAAATGAGAGGGAGTATAAATTCTTCCAACTTTTTGCAAATTTTTATATATAGACATACCTCAAAGACATTGCAAGCTTGGTTCCAGACCACAACAATAAAGTGAATATCATAATAAAGTGAATCATGCACATTTTTTGGCTTCCCAGTACATATAAAAGTTATGTTACAGTATACTGTAGTCTATTAAGTATGACTTAATAGGAATAAGGCATTGTGTTTTTAAAAAATGTACATACCTTAATTAAAAATACTTTATTGCTAAAAAATGTTAACAATCATCTGAACCTTCAGCAGGTGGTAATCTTTTTGCTGGTGGAAGGTCTTGCCTTGATGTTGATGGTTGTTGACTAATCAGGGTGGTGGTTGCTGAAGGTTAGGGTGGCTGTAGCAATTTCTTAAAATAGTACAGTGAAGTTTACCACATCTATTGACTCTCTCTTTCAGAAAAGTTTTCTCTGTGGCATGTGATGCTGTTTGATAGCATTTTACCTACAGTAGAACTTCTGTCAAATTGGAGTCAATCCTCTCAAACCCTGTTGCTTCTGTATTGACTATAATAAGTTTATGGAATATTATAAATCCTCTGTCATCATTTTAACAATGTTCATAGCATCTTCACCAAGAGTAGATTCCATCTCAAGAAACCACATTCTTTACTCATCCATAGGAAGCAATTTTTCACCTGTTCAAGTTTTACCACAAGATTGCAGCAATTCAGTCCCATCTTCAGGGTCCACTTCTAATCTAGTTCTCTTGCTATTTCTACTACATCTGCATTGACTTTGTCCACTGAAGTCTTGAGTCCCTCAAAATCATCTACGAGCATTGGTATCTACTTCTTCCAAACTCCTGTTGATATGGATATTTTGACCTCTTGCCATGAATCACAAATGTCCTTAATGGCATCTAACATGGTGAATACTTCCAGAAGGTTTTCAATTCACTTTGCCCAGATCCATCAGAGGAATCACTATTTATGACAGCTATAGCCTTACAAAATATGTTTTTTAAATAATAAGACTTGAAAGTTGAAATGACTTCTTGATTCATGGGCTGCAGAATGTGTTAGCAGGCATGAAAACAATATCTATCTTGTATATCTCCATCAGCTTTCCAGTGACCAGGTGCATTGTCAATGAGCAGCAATCTTCTGAAAGAACCTTCCCCCCGAACCACCCCCACCCCCACCCCGAGCAGTAGGTCTTAATAGTGTGCTTAAAATATTCAGTAAACCATGCTGTAGACAGGTATGCTCTCATCTAGGCTTTGTTGTTCCATTTTAGAGCACAGGCAGAGAAGATTTAACATAATTCTCAAGGGCCCTAGGATTTTCAGAATGATCAGTGAGCATTGGCTTCTACTTAAAGTTACAAGCTACATTAGCCCCTAACAAGAGATCCAGCCTATCTTTTGAAGCTTTCAAACCATGCATTGACTTCTCCTCTATAGTTATGGAAGTCCTAGATAGCATCTTCTTCTAATAGAAGGCTGTTTTGTCTCCATTGAAAATCTATTGTTTAGTGCAGCTACCTTCATCAATGATCTTAGTCAGATCTTCTGGATAACTTGCAGCAGTTTCTACATCAACACTTGCTGCCTCTTTTTGCACCTTTATGATATTAAGACAGCTTATTTCCTTAACCTCATGAACCAATCTCTGCTGGCTTCTAACTTTTCTTCTGCAGCTTCCTCACCTCTCTCAGACTTCATAGAATTGAAGAGAGCTAGGGGCTTGTTCTGTATTTGCCTTTGGCTTAAGGGAACATTATGGCTTGTTCTATATCTTCTATATAGACCACTCAAACTTTCTTCATATCAGCAATAGGGCTGTTTTGCTTTCTTGTCATTCATGTGTTCACTGGAGTTGTACTTTTAATTTCCTTCAAGAACTTTTCCTTTGCATTCACAACTTTGCTGTTTGGCCCAAGAGGCCTAGCTTTTGGTTTATTGTGGCTTTCAACATGCCTTCTTTACTGAGCTTAATCGTTCTATCTTTTGATTTAAAGTGAAAGACGTGTTACTCTTCCTTTCACTGGAACACCTAGAAGCAATTGTGGGGTTATTAATTGGCCTAATGTCAGTACTGTTGTGTTTAGGGAATAGGGAGGACTGAGGTGAGGGGAGAAAGGGGGGTGGCCAGTGGGCGGAGTGGTCGGAACACACACATTTATTGATTGAGTTTACCATCTTATGTGAGCACAGTTTGTGGTGTCCCAAACCAATTATAGTAATAACATCAAAGATCACTGATCACAGATCACCATAACAGATGTACTAATAATTAAAAAGTTTGAAACATTCTGAGAATTACCAAAATGTTACACAGAGACACAAAGTAAGCACACGATGTTGAAAAATGGCACCGATAGACTTGTTTGGTGCGGTTGCCACAAATCTTCAATCTGTAAAAAACGCAATGTCCGTAAAACGCAATAAAGCAGAGAGCAATAAAATGAGGTTTGCCCATCATTCACCTTATTTGATTTATCCTATGATACAAGCAGACAGGTTTGATTACAGAAGCAGTTCAGAAAGTTTGTGTAATTTGTTCAAGATTCTGACTGCTGATACATGGGAGAGCCAAGACCAGAATTCAATTCTCTAACTCCCAAGTGCAGTACTGTGTTGCTATGGAGTCTGAAACCCTATAAGGTTCACACTTTTCTCAGCCCAGTCAGGCCCTCCCCTGGAATGCCTGTCTGGGGTCTTCCAGCCTCACCTAGGGATCCTGTGGAATGGTCAGTGGAGTACAGGGAAAGGAGTCTAATGTTGCGTTATTATCCTGGCTCTGCAGTCCCAAATTGCTCAGGAAACTTGTTATGGGTTTTAGTTCTGTCATCTGCAAAATGAAGCAGGTATTATGCACCCACTCCATCCTACAGGGGGCATTGAAGGCTCCGGGTCAGAGTGTGCAAATCCTTTGAGGAGGTCCCTGTGCTGTTCCTGTAGGTGAGAGAGGCTTCTCATTTTCTGTTATTTTAACTCATCTGCCCTTAACAGTGGATGCTCCCCTCAGCCCCAAGCCAGAGGGAGGGGGCTGTGCCAGTCTGTGGGATCTGGGCTGCTGCTCACTTGGGAGCCCTTTTGGGCAGCCTGTTTTCATTGACTGTCCCAGGCAGGCTGCCTAGGGGCCTGTTTTGCTGGAAGAATGAGCAGTAGGGGGAAGAGCAGCTCCACAGGTGAGCAACAGAGACAGCCAGCTCAGAGCCTTTAAAATGAAAGTGTTCTCGTGAGAGTGTGCAAAGATCTGATTTGTGATAGATCAAAGTCAGGAAATGCATCACTCCTCCAGAATCAAAGGCTCCTTGCTCTCAGGAACAGACAGCAAAGATTCCTTTTGCAAGAAGAGCTAAGCATAACAATAGAGAGTGGCTGCCACCCTCCCCCAGGCCAGGATAGGGGCCTGGCTGTGTTTACAAACATCTGCACCTGGGCTGCACCTGTCAGGCAAGGACTGACCTGGAAGCTGCGAAGTGCACCTGCTCTTCTGATTTCCTGTTGTTCATCGGTGGTGGGGATGTGTTCCACTGAACCTTGAATATCCCTCCTTTCTCCATTTGGGGATTGGCTGAGGATGTGGCAGGGCTGGTCAGCCTCCAGTTCCAACACTTCTACTCATTTCCTCTGTGACCTTGGGCAAATCCCTAGCTCAATTAGGTTTCCTCAACAGTCTTGTGGAATAAGATGTGCAGAGCTCAGGTTAGAGATACTGCAGTGGACGTTAGCAGCTGGAAGTGATGATGGTTTCACTCCACAACTTGAAGACACATCCCTGACAGGTGTGATCGCAGAGCATGAAATAAGTGTTCCCGGATCAAGGTCAGGAACTCCTACAAGCACTATCTATAGAAATTCTGAGGCCAGAGTGCCTATCCCAAGACCAGATATAGAGCCTCAAAGAGAGAGAAGTAATTTTTAGTACTAAGCGAAATTATCTGCCTGTATTATGTGATTTCAGAATGTCCTGGAAAACCTTCTCCTTCTTAAGCCTATAGCTCCATTAGAATAGCCCTCTACCATTTAGTGTGAATTGGGTTTGTTTTTTTCCTTTCTTCAATCTCATCCCTTTCTTTTAAAAGTACTTATTCTTTCTTTTTCGTAATTTCAATTTGTCTTTTTGATTCAGGGGGTACATGTATAGGTTTGTTACATTGGTATATTGCATGATGCTGAGGTTTGGGATACGAGTGATCCCATCTCTTAAATAGGGAGCATAATACCCAGTAGTTTTTCAACCCTTGACCCTTTCTCTCCCTACCCCTTCTGGCAGCCCCCAGTGTCTATTGTGCCATCTTTTTTTTTTTTTTTTTTTTCTGAGACAGAGTCTCGCTATGTTGCCCAGGTTGGAGTGCAGTGGCATGATCTCAGCTCACTGCAACCTTGGCTTCCTAGGGTCAAGTGATTCTCTTACCTCAGTCTCCTGAGTAGCTGGGACTACAGGTACATGCCACCACGCCTGGCTACTTTTTGTATTTTTAGTGGAGACAGGGTTTTGCTATGTTGGCCAGACTGGTCTTGAACTCCTGATCTCAGGTGGTCCACCCACCTCAGCCTCCCAAAGTCCTGGGATTACAGACATGAGCCACTGCACCTGGCTTGTACCATCTTTGTGTTTATGAGTACCCAATGTTTAGCTCCCACTTTTAAGTGAGAATATATAGTGTTTGGTGTTCTGTTCCTATATTAGTTTGCTTAGGATAATGGCCTTAGGATAATGATTCCATCCATGTGGATGCAAAGGACATGATTTTATTCTTTTTATGGCTATGTAGTATTCCATTGTGTATATATACACCACATTTTCTTATCCAATCTACCACTGATGAATGGCATCTAGGTTGATTCCATGACTTCGCTATTGTAAATAGTGCTGTGATGAACATACAAACGCATGTGTCTTTTTGGTAGAACAGTTTATTTTCTTTTGGATGTAAACCCAGTAATGGGATTGCTGGGTTGAATAGTAGTTATATTTTACTTCTCCAGACTGTTTTCCCCAGGGGCTGAACTAATTTACATTCCCACCAACAGTGCATAGGCATTCCCTTTTTCTCTGAAGGCTTGCCAGCATCTGCTTTATTTTTTTCTTTTACTTTTTAATAATAGCCATTCAGACTGGTGTAAGATGGTATCTCATTGTTGTTCTGATTTTCATTTCTCTGATGATTTGTGATGTGAGGCATCTTTTCATGTTTGTTAGCCACTTGTATGTCTTCTTTTGAGAAGTGTCTGTTCATGTCCTTTGCCCATTTTTTAATGGGGTTTCCTGTTTTTTGCTTGCTGAATTGTTTAAGTTCCTTATAGATTCTGGGTATTAGACCTTTGTTGGATGCATCGTTTGAAAATATTTTCTCCCATTCTGCAGGTTGTCTGTCTACTCTGTTGATAGTTACTTTCTTTGGCTGAGCAGAAGCTCTTAAAATCTTTAAGCTCTTTAGGTTCCACTTGTCAATGTTTGGTTTTGTTGCAATTGCTTTTGAGAACTTAGTCATAAATTCTTTCCAAAGGCAAGAATTCTTTCCAAAGGTGCAAAGACTTTCTCTTAGCACCTGTCACATGCTGCTCTAATTGTTGGTTATCATTCTGTCTCCTAGCTAGTAGAGCCCTTGGAGTCCTTGGGAGGCTACTAGTCATTCATCTTTGTGTCCAGAGTGGTGTTTCCTAAGTTTTCTTCTAGGATTCTTATAGTTTGAAGTCTTACATTTAAACCTTTGATCCAACTTGAGTTAATTTTGGCATGTATATCACAAAAGGTAGGAGTCCAGTGCTATTCTTTCGCATATGGCTAGCCAGCTATCCCAGCCCCATTGCTTATTTTTGTTGGTCTTACCCCTTTCTAAGGTATCCTGCATACTGCTTTTAGAGTGGTCTTTCTAAATTATATGTCTAGGCTGGGCACGGTGGCTCACACCTGTAATCCCAGCACTTTGGGAGGCCAAGGCAGGCAGATCACCTGAGGTCAGGAGTTAGACACCAGTCTGACCAACATGGTGAAACTCTGTCTCTACTAAAAATACAAAAATTAGGTGAGCTACTTGGGAGGCTGAGGCAGGAGAATCACTTGAACCCAGGAGGCGGAGGTGGTAGTGAGCCAAGATGGCACCACTGCGCTCCAGCCTGGGAAACAGAGCAAGACTCTGTCTAAAAGAATTTTTTTTTTTTTAAACAAAATACATAAATTCATGTTAAGAATCAGAACAACAACAAAAAACCAAAACCATGTAACCTGTATTTTTCTGAAACAACTTTCAGACCTTTTGTTTGAAATACAGGAGATCATGGGTAGTTAATGTATTGCAATCTTTTAATAACTTTTTATTTTTATTTTTTTATTTTTTATTTATTAAATTTATTTTCCCAATTTGCATGCCATTGTTGTCATGTATATTCTTTTTTCCTTTTAAACCCTATAAAACAAGTTATTGTTATTTTTGGTTTGATTTATTTGGTTTTTTAATTATTATTTTGACAGTAAATATTTGTTCAAACGCACCTATATTTTTTGAGGCAGAGTCTCACTCTGTCACCCAGGCTGGAGTGCAGTGGTGCAGTGTTGGTTCACTGCAACCTCTGCCTCAGGGGTTCAAGCAGTAAAGAATTTTTTTTTTTTAAAGTATACATCTAATATCATATTCTTCTCTAAGGCCTTTCACTGATTTCCTTTACCTTTCAGATAAAGTTCTAACTCAGCTAAACCTATTACATCCTTTGTGATCTGACTTCTACCTTCCCCTCTAGCTTGCTTTCCACTTCCCTTCCTCTGGAATTCTTACTCCAGCTATATTGAAACACATGCAGTTCCTTGAGAAGAACATGCATGTCTGGGTTTCCATACCTTTGCACGTGTTGTTCTCTCTTGCTGTAACAAATTTCTTCTTGCTAATGTCAAAAATCACCTTTGGTATCTCTCTTTACTCTCTCAGCTGGCAAGCTCTGTGTCCCCAAAGTACCAAGGCCCCTTCTCTTCACACCTGTCACATGCTACTCTAACTGTGGCTTATCATTCTGTCTCCCAGCTAGTAGAGCCCCTGGGGTCCTTTAAAGACTCCTAGTCATGCATCTTTGTGTCCCAGTGCTTAGGAGAGTATCTGTCATATAGGAGGTGCTCTACAAATGTCTCACAGCAAGCTTTGTCTGAGGAATGGAGAAAAAAGAAAAACTGCATACGTGGGAGGAGAAATCCTCATGTCAGACGGGAGGAGAGAATGCCTTCTGAGAATGTTTTGCTTTATAGTAGAGTTGGGAGTTGAACTCTAATTCAGCAATGGACAGATGACTATATAATCCCCGGCCCCATTGGCTTCAAGTACCCTCAGTCAGCTGTTCACACTGCACCAAGTTACCTCTTCATTGCCCAGCCTTCCATTTCACTTTGCACTTTTGAATGAGGGCAACAAATATGACCATGTGGAGCTACGTTTAAAAGTGGAACTAAAAATGGGGGCATGCCCCTTCTTCTCCAACCAGATTTCTTTTCTGTATACCCCATCCTACCTCCTTGTATACCTGCTCACCTCTCTGTGATCAAGTTTTAAAATGCATCAATAAAATGTCCCCCAACCTAAGTTGATTCTTCTGCTAATACACAGTGGCAGCTTTTAAATACAAGAGGCTCCAATTGTCACTTTCAATCATAGGCTCTGCTGAGGGAGACTTAGAAGGACTTAATCATCTTAAGAAAACAAACAGAGGCCCTCTGCTGAGGAGCAGCATGCCGACAGATAGATAGATAGGAGAGAGGACAGAAATTGGCATGTCCAGGATCCTTCCTGTGATCCATACGATGCAGTTCCAGCACTTACAGACCAGGTCCCAGAGAATGAAACTGACAACTCGACATGCCCCTTATCCTTTCCAATTAGCATCTAGTTCATGTTCTTTCTTTCTTGCTTTCTCTATCCATAAGAGCATCTGGCCCTTTTAAAGGAACAAGGTCTCTTGTTCCCCAACCAACTCTCACTCCTCACCTGAACTGGTCCCAGACCATCAAAACTTAGAATGTGACAGCTAAAAAGATGTAGTCCACAAGAGGTCTAGTTTAGTATCCTTATTTTACAAGTGTGGAAGAGAGTTCAGCTTGGGAGATCCATTTATAAATGGTCAGATAGGCTAGAGTTGAACCCAGATCTGCCAATTACCAGCCCAGTTCTCTTCAGCTTCTCAACTGGCTACATATTAGCATCATCTGGGGATCTTAAGAAGAAGAATAAAAGTAAAATTAAAAAACTTGTGCCCAGACCCCAGGCATCAGTAGATTTTAGGAACTCCCCATGTGGCATTAATGTAAAGCCAGAGTTCAGAATAACTGAATGCACCCAATTTCTTTCCAGACTCTGTTCAGATTCACTGGGCATTTTATGTGGGGGAAGATGTAATTAGGGAGAAGAAAGCTGGGTTGTTGTATATTGAGAAGCAGAAATGAACTCTGTAAGATCTTTTGGCCAGGCTGGGTGTGGTGGCTCATACCTGTAATCCCAGCACTTTGGGAGGCTGAGGTGGGTGGATCACGAGATCAGGAGTTCGAGACCAGCCTGGCCAAGATGGTGAAACCTTGTCTCTACTAAAAATACAAAAAATAGCTGGGCATGTTGGTGGGCACCTGTAATCCCAGCTACTCGGGAGGCTGAGGCAGGAGAATCGCTTGAACCCGGGAGGCAGAGGTTGCAGTGAGCCAAGATCATGCCACTGCACTCCAGCCAGGGCAACACAGCAAGACTCCGTCTCAAAAAAAAAAAAAAAAAAAAAAGATATTTTGGCCAGACCAGAGAGCCCTAACGAGGGATGTTTAATTCCCTCTGAAGGAGTTTCTTTTTCGTTTAAACCAGCACAGGGCTATCAACCATTTTTTGCTGGGCATGGAACTTGGTATTAGGCATTATTAATTTGGTGTTATTAATTGTGAAGACACAGACAAAAGGACACTGGCCCTTGATTTCTGAAACAATAGATCGCACAGGAAACCCTTGCAAAATAACTTAAAATCTTTACAAGGAAACGTATTCAGAAGCTTGCAGACACACTAGCCCCTACATCAAGAATGCAGCTGGTCCAAGGGCCATGAATTATTGGCTTCTGAAGCCCAAGGTGTCATTCAGGGTCCTGCTCACAGTAGGCACTCCATAAATGCTTGATGTCTGGGCTGAAACTCTGAGCCTGAAGCTGAGGAAGGAACTGGCAATAAAAATGATCTAATAGAACAGTTAGGAACTGTTGTGAATTAGCCCATCTCTAAGGTCAGAGGCTCCCCAGAGGGCAGCTAGGCATGTGCCCCAGAGTAAACTTCCCACACCTGGCTGATCATAAGCCTTAGCTGGGGGTTTTCAAAATACCATGTAGATTCTTGGCGTGGCCCAGACATACTGAGCCAGGGTTCCCAAGGGTGCTACCTGGAAATCTGCATTATTTTATAAGTGTCTTGGGCAATTCTGATCATCAGTCAGGTTTGATAATTTCTGCTTGAGGAAACTTTAAGCCTCAACTTGAGTCACTACACAGTGAAGTGACTTAATTTTTACTTGGGAGTCACACTGACTAAACTAATGAATTTCTGTCACGATGTGAAAACTTGCTGGCTGTTCCTCCTCAGCAAGTTACCCTACCTCTCTGAGCCCATTTTGTCATTTGTAAATCTGCAAAGGGTGGCTCTAATGTGGGTAAAACACTAGCACAATTCCTGGCAGAAAGTAAGCACTCAGTAATTGAAAGCTATTGCTATTTGAGCATTCCTTCCATGTTGGAGAATGGATCTCAGTGGCCTGAGGTCTAGGGAGTTGGAAGGTGGGTCCTTCCCTCTCTGGCCCTGGTCAGTTCAAGACAGATAACTGAATACCAGGGGAAGGAAGTGAGAACTTTCGTTTTATAAAGTGTCTTTCAGTGTAAAACAAGCCAGGTAAAGTGCTGCAATCTTTGCCCTCTTAGCACTCGTTGGTAATGTGATCTGGCAAGACCTTGAACTTCTGGGTTTCAACATCCTTTTGCAAAATGGGGATAATAATGCCCTATGTCCTTCCATACTCACAGAATCCAGGAAGATTAAAAACACACCAAACCACAGTTCTACCTTGTTTAAACAGATAGTTATTGAATGCTTGTGACAGTCAGGCCGCGTGCTAAGTGGTGTATGTGCATTATTTCATGCATGCCATAGCATTATCAGTAGGTTCCAAGTTGTACCCATTTTATAGTTAGGAAAGCAAGGCTTAGAGAAGACAAGTAACTCAAAGTTACTGATAGGAAGTGAAGCTGGCACTCAAACCCAGGCCATTCAGACTAGACAGATCGCCATAACCACTATAGTCCTCATGTCATCACAGCCCACCAGAGTTCCAGACCCCATCATGTTCCTTCTCAAATTAAATCCACTCATTGGCCAGGAATGCTAAATATCATTTCTTCCATGTCCAATTCAGGCTTGAATCCAAGGCCTTAGCTTTTCTACTATCCTACTGCTTTCTCCCATGGCAAGACTTAAAACCTAAAAGCAGCATGTTAAAGAGAGCTTGCTACATACGACTGTACTTTAAGGAATTCTCATCAAATCAACTTTATGAATTTAGCTTTGTACATTCATTAAAAAATAACACAGCCAGCTGTTTTAATCTGCTAGAGTGCTTAGTTGTAGATGTGCCTCTATTTAGGAAAACTTGGCATGTAAGACTCCATAGTGACAAAACAGATATACTTAAGGGTGAATAATTACACATTATGGAAGGATTTTCTTTAATTTTTTTAAGTGTTCTCGAAATTTGTTTCTCTTTCATTAAATATTTGTTGAAGAGACTGGAGTGGAAACAGGGAGGCAGAAAAATTTCACATGTTAAAGAAAGAATGATCCAGAATGTCTCTAAATAATAATGAGAGTCGCTGGAAACAGGGGATCATGTTTACCCAAAAAAATCGTGTTATCTACAACTTTTCAGGAACACGACTATTGCACAAAGAGAAGTACCCCTGAAGCTTCTTGATGTTGAATCGGAGGTTACAACATAGACTCAAAGGGCTGGATTTGTGCCTGTTAAGTGAAAAACAGCATGAGATGTGAATCAGTCGATATCCCTCTAGTGCTGAAAGCTGCCTTCTGAGTCCCAGCCCGGCTCTCCTGGTCCAGAGATCTGTTTCACGGGAACCTGAAAACCTGCCAAATCCATCACCCATGATAAGCAGGTGAGCTGAGGGGCCCCTGATTTATGTCAAACCATCCTAGGGGCAGAACTGCCTTGCAAAAGGACTGTCAGAACTGATCAATGAATAAATGAAGTCACTGACCAGAGGACAGCTCACTCTCTTCATTTTTAAGGATTTTGCAATGCGAAAATCACTAAGATCCATGTTAGGACATGATAACATTAGCCTAAAGCCCCTCTTTTATACTCTCCTTGGGGCTCGGGAGGGGGAAGGAGGGAAGGATGTAAGGCAACAGATTTTGGGCTGAATTTATCTTCCAAGGTGAGTATATGGGGTGTATACTGAGTAGGGCAGGTTTGAGATGCTGCTCAGGGACTTTTTGAAGTTGTGAGGCCCTGATCTGCATGGGAAAAAACCAGACATGTTGCACAGACACTCATTTGTCAACTTCCTCTGTGACTGGGCTCAAAATGGCTGTGTAAATAACTCAGCCAGGGAGGGTGGCAGAGCAAAGCACTGGCAGTTATTGTGCTATGAAATATGCATTAATTGCATTAAACATTCAGTCTGAAACTCAGCGGTGAGGCCCTTTTTGTCAGTTTTTATAGTGCACAGACAGACAGACCAGGATGCGGATGGCAATGGCCTTCTGTGTAGACTCTGACGCTGTAACACCCTGAGCTGCTCCTCTGATGTTCCAGGCATGGCCTGTGGCTTCCTGCTCAGCAGCATGGTGCTAATGAGGCCAGGGTCACTAGCTCTCACTCCCTAGGGACCCCCACCTCTACTGTGTTCCCCAGATACCACCAACCGTGTCTTGAATCTCAGCCAGTTATCACTCGCCCATGTCGCTGGTCACAGTAGGGCTGGGTGTGAAGATGGAGGGCTCAGTAGAGTCTGTCCCCATCGGTAGAAAACAGCCTTTCCTCTAACAAGGCAGTTCTCACTTGGATTTGATTATTGCATTTGAAAACCCAAGGTGTGCTTTATAAGGGGAAGAAACCATGTCAAGGGATAAGAGCCTTTGAAGGGAGATGATGGAGACAGAGAGAGAGACAGGAGGGAGAGAGAGAGAGGGTGTTAAATATATAGATGTGCTGGGCCCAGCACAGTGCCTTATGCCTGTAATCCTAGCACTTTGGAGGCTGAGGCAGGAGGATCACTTGAGCCTTTGAGTTCAAGACCAGCCTGGGAAATGTAGTGAGACCTCGTCTCTACAAAAAATTTAAAAAATTAGTTGGGCATCATGGTACATGCCTGTAGTCCCAGCTACTTGAGAAGCTGAGGCAAGAGTATTGCTTGAATATAGGAGTTTGAGTTTACAGTGAGCTTTGATTACACCACTGCACTCCAGCCTGGGTGACAGAGTGAGACTATCTCAAAAAAAAAAAAAATTAAAAATTAGAATACATGTGTATATGTGCTAGAAGAGTTGAGCATTAAGATTTGGAGTGCCTTTGATCTTTCTGTTTCCACCAAATTCAACACAAGAGTCTCACTCTGATATTCAAGGTCCTCTTCAATGAGTCCCAGCCCAACTTTCCTAGGTTTGCTGTCCATGGTTTCCTTGCTCTAAGCCATACTGTGGCCAAACTGCATGACATGTTTCCTGAATTTGCTTTTCTATCTTCCTGCCTTTGATTACACTGTTCTTGCCATAGAGGGACCAGTCATCCTGGTTTGCTGAGGACAGTACTGGCTTTAGCACAGAAAGTGGAACACCTCAGGAAACACTTCACTGCTAAGCTCTCCAGGTCAGTTGGTCACCTCACTGTTCCCTCTGCTTGCAGTGGATGGCCTCTCTTTCTGCCTCTGTGCCTGTGTAAATCCTTCAAAGTCCATTCTTCTCCATCACTCATTTTATAATTTTTTTCACATTGATTTATCTGCATCCACAAACTTCTAATAAACATCTTTTGTTTATGCTTCTCTCTCTACCCCAGCATTCATTCAACCAATATTCATGGAGAATGCATAGGTGTCATGTCTTCTGCCAGGCACCGTGCCTGCAGGGAACTCACAGTCTATGGAGGGAAATGATAATTCAGTACTTATAACAGAGTGGAATAGATCATTAAAAGGGTTATCCACAAATTAAGAGGAAAGTGAAAACTGTCAAAGATAGATCAGAGATTTAGGGCTAGAAAAATTGCTGAAAAGTGATGTAAAGTTCTAAAAATTCTGAAAATTCCTTGTAGATCTGAGGTCTTCATTGTTAACATCTCCTCACTAGCATTATCAATACAGTAACTGGAAATTCTTTTGAGTTCACTAATAATTCTATTTGTGAAGAAAAAAACCCATGCTTTTTCTTAGTGCAACAACAATATATAGTAGTTTTGGAAAATTTAGGATATTATATATGTTTATGGGTGTTTTTGGGTGCATGTACTATAGCGTCACCCAGGGATAACCACTGTTCACATTTTGGTATATAATCTTCCAGATTTTATGTGGAAATGAAGACATAGATTTTAAACAAAATGAGATTTTACTAGACATACTATTTTATAACCCAATATTAACAACAGACATCTCCACACACTTGTGTGTGTGAATACAAACATTTGCCACACCATTTAAAATAACTGCATATACTTTATCACATGGGTGTTTTTCATTTATTTAACCATTATTGAACAATTAGATCATGTCTCATTTTTTACAATTACAAATAAGACTGCAATAAACATCCTTAAAAATACATAAGGTATTTGAAAGTCCTTTGTAAACTGTAAAGTGCTCCAAGCAAGTAAGTTCATCATGCTAATTTCTCTCTGGAATCTCATCTGAGTCTGCCTGGGGACTGTTGGGGTCAGGAGTCTCTCTAGTTTGTTTTTGAGCTAGGCTAGGAACTGAATCTCCTCAGTTGCTTCCTGTCATGATTTCCTGAATGGGCATGCCTCTCCATCTTCCTGAGAAAATGTCCTTGTCAAAATGTATTTGTCTTAAGGATGGACAAACTGCGTTTGTCCTAAGGAAGTTAGAGAGAGGGGGAACACACCTATCAACCCTCTGTTATGAGAAATCCCTATCTTGAGGTCCCCAGGCTAGTACTCTTCTCACAAAAGACAGCCTGGAAAAGTACATTCCTCCCCCCCGCCTGCCCAGCACCCTCAGCAGGTCCTCATGGACCGAGAAAACTGCAGGTATAATAAGCCCAGCAATTTAGCTCGGCTTGGAAGGGCCCAACAAACTGGTTAGTAAACAAAAGTGATTTTCCTTAATCAGGGCTGGTCACACATGAGAGCCCTAACTGTCCGAGTTCCACCTGCTACTTCCTAATCCTCCTCATCCCCCTTGCCCCACCCTCTAGGGACCTTGGCCTGGCCCTTCCCAACTCCCCGTTCCCCACCTGTTGCTGTGATTTCTTTGGCGGTGGGCAGGGGAAAGAGCCTCCCTGAAACCAAATATTGGCCAGGGCAGAGCCAGCCTTCCTCCCTCCTCACCCTGGGAAAGCTGGCTCCGTGCTGGGAAGCCCTCACTAACTGGAATTACCTGGGGCACCTTTCCAGGCACCACTTTATAGCCATAACAAAGAGCCCTCTTCCCAGCACCATCTAAAGGAAGAAGACCCTGATTTACTGAGGCCAGCTCAGTTTCAGCCTTGAAGCATGTAGGGTTGCTGCATATTAGATTTTGCATGCATTGCCCTGGCTTTTCCTTCCAAGCAGTCCAGTCTGCTTACTATTCCCTGTACACACCCTACTTATTCCTGTTTCATGTCTCTGCTGATGCTAGTCCCTTGCCTCAAATACACTCTGATATTTATAAATCTTTTTCACTTAGCATTTCAAAAGGCCTTTCTGTCTATGATCTCATCCATTTGGATCATATCATGATCCTCACAGCAACCCGGGGAGCTTTTGTTATTACTATTATTTAAATTATTATTCCCTGTTACATTTGAGGAACTGAGGCCCAGAGAGGCTCAATGACTTGTTCAAAGTCACATCAGTAGTTACAGAAAGAGCAGGAATTAGACCAAGGACTCTGTGTCTTCAGTCCTGGTGTTTCTTCACCACCACTCGCTGTGTCCCCATTACCCCTATAACACCCCGCTAGGTGCCTGCGCCCATCTCAACCCCTGTAGTTGTTTTTGCCTGCACCTGTCCAGCATGTTCATCCCTGTTAGGTTACACTACTCCAATTTTCCCTTGAGGAACCATCCCCATGCCCTCAGGTCATGTGATTTTGGTGGACTGACCTCATCGCTTGGCTTTGTGAGTGAACACATGATCAGAGCTAGCCAATCAGAGCAGTCCAGGGCCCCCTGGCCATACTGATTGGCTCAGAGAAGAACACGTGACCAGCCAGCACAATAAGGTGCAATTGCAGGTCCTTTTGCTGGAGTTGTCTGGAAAGAGACTCTTTCTGTTGCAATTTCTAAACCTGCAGAATGTAGGCATGACGTTTCTGGGCCACCACATGGAGATGCCTTTCTGAGAATGAAGCTGACGAAGAGTAAAGCAAAGAGGGTGCAAGAGAGCTGAATCCTGAAGATGTTGCTCAATTCATTGGATTCTGCATTGCCTGAAGCCAATTTGAGCCAGTTCTCGAATGCCGGTTTGAGTTGCATTTCTGTCACTTGCATCAAAAAACAGAGCCTTAACTAATTCACCCCACTCCCTCCTTTTGGAAATTCTCCTTTTATTTCTTGCTTCTACATCTTCTCCTTGTATGGTCTGCCTACCTGTTGCCCTGGATGAAAATGCTGTCAACATTACATGCTTGAATCTTCTTCCTGCTTTGTTATAACCAGTTTGAGGACAGGAACTGTGCTAATTCTCTTCTTCTCTTTTATTTGTGCAGTGGAAGGAGCACAGACTTTGAAATCAGAACACCTATAAGTCCTGCCTCTATCACAAGATGAATGGTCTTGAATGGATAACTTTAATTTCTTCTTAAAAATCATTTTTAAAAATCTGTAAGATAAGACTTTAGACTGGGCATGGTGGCTCATGCCTGTAATCCCAGCACTTTGGGAGGCTGAGGCGAGAGGATCACTTGAGGTCAGGAGTTTAAGACCAGCCTAGCCAACATGGTGAAAACCCTTCTCTACTAAAAATACAATATTAGCCAGGCTTGCTGGCATGAGCCTGTAATCCCAGCTACTCAGGAGGCTGAGGCAGGAGAGTCACTTAAACCTGGGAAGCAGAGGTTGCAGTGAGCTGAGATTGTGCCACTACACTGCAGCCTGGCTGACAAAGTGAGACTCCGTTTCAAAAAAAAAAAGATAAGACTTTAAGCAAAAAAACCTACATCGCACATTTATTATGACTATCAAATAAGGTAACATATATGAAAGTCCTTTTCAAAGTGTTAAAATGCTAGTTATTCCAATGTAAGGGATTACTTAAAACAGTGTCTGGCATAAAATAAGCACCCTAAAAGTGTCTGTTAAATTGAAAAATAAATAAAAATAATTTTTAAATTCAGCTTTTGTTTGTTGCCATATATTGCTTAAATCTTGTGCTTTAAGAGCAGGTTGATGGCAAATTGGGAACAAGCATTTAGATACCTCAGTGATTTTTTTTTTTTTTTTTTTTTTTTGCAAATTTGTGCCTAGAGTTCCTCATTAGCTCTTCCATTTTCAATGAGACCACACAGAATGGTGGCTTGAGCACCATCTTATAGGAGCTGGTTTTGGAGAGGAGTTAGACTAGGGAGTGTCTACCATCTTAGGCCATAATTGCTCACTCCAGCCTCCTAGTTTCAACCATTTACCAGCCCTCCACAACAATAAAAAAGTACAAACAGAGAAATAAGATCAGCTTGGGACGTTGCCCTCTGGAAGACATCCATGCATTTCTATAGCCTTTTTGTAGGCCTTCTTTGGCAGTCACAAAAGCTTTTACATGCACATTTGGAGAATGCCTGGTGGCCTTAGCTCCTTGTTGGTTCCAGCTGAGAAAGAACTCCTGAGTTGGAAACTGAGGTCAGTGTAGTTCAAAGGCAAGCTCCTGGTAGCCTTGCCCTCTTTAGATTCCTGGCCACTCACCCATCGACCCAGGTGAACTTCACTCAGAGAATTTGAAAATGCCCTAAGGAAATAGTTGTTGCTAAATCATTCTGTGTAGAGAATCAGGAGAAGTGAATGTCTAAACTTGCCATCATGGTTCATGAACTTCCTTATTTTTTTAAAATGCTACTAATTTTTGAGCACTTATCTGTGCTAGACCTCATAAATGAGCATATAACATGTTTTTATCTGTTTAATTCTCAACTTATCTCCCTAAGGGAGGTTCCTTCTTTTTGTTACCTGAAAGGGGTCCTGATCCGGACCCTGAGAGAGGGTTCTTGGATTGCATGCAAGAAAGAATTCGGGGCAAGTCCATAAAGTGAAAGCAGGTTTATTAAGAAAGTAAAGGAATACAAGAATGCCTACTCCATAGCTCCCTTGGGGCTGCTGGTTGGCTATTTTTATGGTTATTTCTTGATTATATGCTAAACAAAAGGCAGATTCTTCATGAGTTTTCTGGGAAAGGGGCAGGGATTTTCTGGAACCGAGAGTTCCTCTTCCTTTTAGACCATATAGGGTAACTTCCAGATGTTGCCATGGCATTTGTAAATGGTCGTGGTGCTGGTGGGGGTGTCTTTTAGCATGCTAATGTATTATCATTAGTATATAATGAGCAGTGAGGATAACAGAGGTTACTTTCATCACCATCTTGGTTTTGGCAGGTTTGGGCCTGCTTCTTTACCGCATCCTGTTTTATCAACGAAGTCTTTGTGACCTGTATCTTGTGCCAACCTCCTATTTTATCCTGTGACCAAGAATGTCTATTCTCATGGGAATACATCCCAGCAGGTCTCAGCCTCATTTCACCCAGACCCTATTTGAGATGGTGTCGCTCTGGTTTGAATGCCTCTGACAATTTCCCTGTTATAGAGAGGCTTAAATAACTCACAGAAGGTCTCATTGCTAGTGAATGGAAAAATTGGGTTTTAAACCTCAGGGTTTTTGTATTCTAGTGTCTAAGCTCCTCCCATCTAGTATACCTGTTTATTATAAGTTTCCATGATGTCCACACCCACTTTTTAACAGCTTAAACACCCCGCTTTTACCAGCATTTTTTTGAATTATGTCTAATATCACATACATTTACATTTATATTATACAGTATCATAATTTATCAAGGTTAGGGATTGAATTCTATTTTCCTCTGCATTTCTAGCAGTGAGAACTGTAGAGGGAAATGCCACACAATGGTAGATGGGTGGATGGTTGGAGGAATGAGAAATATACAAGAGGGTCTCTAGTCTCAAGGACTTTACAATCTAGCAGGAGAGACAAAGCATAAGTATATGGAAAACTAAAAATTTTAATAAGAAAGTCCCTAATACAACCATGACTATTTATCAATCATCATGGGGACTGATAAACTTATTGTTATCCTCTAAGGGTAGAGAGAGAGATGCTTTTGGGCTGGTTCACACCAGCGTATGTGCTTAGTGGTCGCTCTTTGAATTTTTAGTTCTGATTTCCTACTTCATTCTTTCTCGGTGATGAGGAACACAGTGGCCTCAGTTCTACCCAGAGTCCGCACCCCACACCCTTAGCGGGGAAGATGCTGAGTAAGCGTCGGTTTATGAAGATTGATGACCACTCTCAGATTACTCTCAGTTGGTGTGGGGCCCTGAGCTTCCTCAATTTTCATTTAATTAGCTTCCCCCTTTCTTCAGCTTTGCCCAGGGAAAGATAGCTCTTGTTGTCTCTAAGAAATGTTTTGCCAGTCTCCACCCTTTTGGAAGCCACCCTGTGGAATGTTCAGGCCTTGGTTAGAAAGGAAGTGGTTCTTCCTCCGTCTCGGTCTGAGTCCCCTGTACCCTCCCACTTCCTTCTCCCCAAGCTCAATTCAAGGTCACCTCTAGTTGTCTTGGCTTTATCCTACCTGGGACAGTCCTCAGGCTCCCAGATGTCATAAATAATACTTATATCACCTCTTTTATTGTGTAAGCACAACTGAACTTCTTCCTCAGTCTCCACCCTCCTTGAACTATCTCTGATTCTCTGATCTTTCAGTTCCCACAGCTGGGAACAGTCCAGGAAGTACTTCTGAACATGGCCAGATCAATTTACTTTTACCTCTCCAGGTAGGGAGCAAGTAGGAAGGAATAATCAAGCTGTCTCTGTTTCCAAAACTTTCTAGAAAATTGGCAAGTTGCTAGATCTAATAAATAAAAGTTGCCTCACTGTGATAATGCCCTCTTCCTGGGATGATTATCCCAACTGCTCCTTACATTCAACTCCCCAACACTTACCATCTTGCTTTCCCTCTGTCTTGTTCTTAAAAGAATGTATCTATGATATGAAATTCTGTTGATTCCAGATTCAGCCCCAGGTGTAACTGTGAAGCAAGTGGAGTTTTCTTGGCAGCTTCTTGCCTGTTCTGAAGTCTCCCATTCCACACACTCAATGACCCAGGCACCACACCACAGACACCACCTACTCTACTCTGTGTAAGCCTTCCCAGTCTGTTAGTAGGAAAACAGATTTTCAGAAGCTGGGGATTTCCCCAGGACTATCGTTTACTTTCCTTCTAACTAACAATACTTTTTTTCACGTTGTGGGAGAGAGAAGGGGAGAAAGGGAGGCTGGAGAGAAGGGGATAAGAGTGGGTTTCATCACCTTGCAGGTGAATCCAAGTAGCATAATTCACAGAAATGTTACTCTGTGTGTTGAAGATTCCTTTTCGAACATTCACTCTCTTCTGGGTTCCTGAAAGCAGTCAGAGGAGGGATCCCTCACTAAGCTGAAGCTCTTCTCCTCCCTCTTTCTGGATGTTAGAGGTAGAGCTGGGTCAACCGTTGCCTGGCACGGGTGGCTGGACACTGGTTGGAAGGGAGGAATGACCAAGCTCTGTGTGTGTCCCAAAGGTCCCTTCTCTTTAGTCTCCTTTTCAGCTTCGGTACTTCCAAAGCACTACCTCTACTCCACCCCACCCCACACCCCTCCTCAGTCCTTACGGCTAGCTCTGGTGATGCTTTCAAGCACTTCCAGCTGGCTGAAAGGGCGTGAATAATCCACCTTTTGTTTAGCATATGATCAAGAGCAATACCCCCAGTATTGCTAAGAAGCCGTTTTCTGCCTCTTAGGTGTTCTCCCCACAGGGTATTTCAAGGCTGTGTCCTCACACTGGGCCACGTGAGAGTCAATCCAATTCCATTCTATTAAACTCAGGAAAGCCCTCACTGGGCGCATCTAATGATGAGTGATGTAAGGCAAGCTCAAACTTCTCAGAGCTTTGGTTTCTTCATTGGTAAACTGCAGAGTAAATCAGAGGCACTCAGATTCCTTTGTGTAGGAGAATTGTTTGAGAGCTGTTGAAAAGCAGATTTCAGGCCTTGATCCCAGGATTCTGTTGCCATAGTTCTGCCGCAGGGCCTAGGACTCTGCATTTTAAACAGACTTCTAAATCATTTTACCATAAATCTGGAGAACCCCTTCTGAAGAACGCATCTGGGGATCAATGTACACCCATTGACATACACTCAATGTATGGTCCAGGGACAGGAGTGCAGTCTCATGGAGTGTGGTTGCTGTTAGATTTTCCCAAAGAGTCCCCCTTTCTCCGCGCCAGCTCCACATTTCCAAGCTCTCATCCTGCAAGAAATCTTCTCTGAGCATGGCCCCCAGCACCTCACCCCTGCATAGCCCACCACACACAAGCTGGCTCTTGTGCTCAGTGCTTTCTGTGTTTCCTTTGCACTGGTTCGAATGGCTCATATTTGTCCACTGCTTTGAGAGGCTTTGGATGGTTCAGCCTGTATATTTATCATGTCTCTCTAACTGGCAGCAAGGTCCTCAGGGACATCTTTTTCTTCTCTTTTGTTCCTTCTCACTGTGCTCAGAACAATGCTCAAGAAAGTTATTCTCTATTTGTTTGTCTGCTGACCAACTGACACTCTACTTCTACCTAGCAGGCCATTTTCCTGATGGCAGGCAAAGCAGTAGACTTTTCTGGGCAGGAGGAAGGAAAGCAAGGAGGAAGCAGAGAACCAGTGCTGCATAGCCTTCCAAATCCCTCCAAACTGCATCATTTCATTCAGTAGTTACCAGGCATATGGCTGCTTGTCTGGGGGACTCTCCCTGTAATATCATCACCAAGTTTACTGACTGGCCAATCAAAGGGAGTTCCTGCCTTACTTTCCTAGAGGAAGGAGTAGGGTGGGCTGATTACCTCATTCTCCTTTGAAGAGGTTGCTGTCTACCTTGGTGTTTTAGACCTTGGGCTTTACAGTCAAGCAGATATAAATTCTGATCGTGACTCTACTTGTTGCCAGCTGCCTTACATTGCATAAATTTCTTAATCTCAGCAAGCCTCAGTTTTCTTAGCTGGGAAATGGGGATAAGAATACAGTATCTATCACGTAGTTTTGTTGGGGAAGGTTAAATAAAATAATGCAACTGAAACACTTGCACAGTGCCTTGCACAAAGTGGGAATTCAAAAATGTCAGCCACTGAAGGAGCTATAAAAGGGCTTTCTGCTTTTGTGAAAGTCCAAGGTACTCCTGGCTATTGTCTTCTTTATTACCCTGCTAACTCCTTGATTGTTTTATTTTTCCCTCCATCTCTTGGAGGGCATCATCAGAACAGCAAGAGAGAGTGTGAGAGAAGTCCCTCATCCCTCCAGGGAGGGGCCCCACTCCAGGAGAGGCCCATTTTCTTTTCTTACAAACTGAGCCTGCAAGCTCCAGGAAACAGGCCATCTTCCCTTCCCTTCCTCTGGTCAGCTTGTCCCGTGGAAGCCTCCCTGGCTCAGGGCCACCCGCAAGGTACCCTATCTTTTGCTCTGCCGAGCCAATCTAAAACTGGCAATCTCAGTTTTAATTGAAAATCCCCAATCAGGACAGCACAAAGAGATTCTCTTTTTAATGTAAACCTCCAAAAGCAAATACTTGAGCAGATATGCTGTCCTCTTATCTTCTTGCTTTTCTTTCCTGTCTGAAGCAAACTCCTCTTGTGAGACCTTGGGGTCCCGGTAAAGAGGACTCTGCAATTGTACATTACACATTTGTGCAAAGGGACTCCTTAGTGGGTTGGTAAGTGCCCTTAAAACAGATTTTATAAATATTTCAGGCAAGATTTTCTATTAGATTCCATATTTTAGAAACTTCTGCTGCTATCTGGGTAGCCAGTTTTTCAAGGATACTTCCTTTTAGTTGAAATCAGCCTCAAAGAAGTGTTTCGGTCTCCAAAGTATCTTCTAAACTGTGTGGTTGACCTAGGAGCCCACATTAAATTATTCTATGTTATAATGATTGAAAAGATCTAGGGAACAAAATAGCCCTGGGGAAATTGTGTTTTCTTCTAGTATTTGGCTAGTGGAGATGTTAATCTGGGAGGTGGCTGGGTCCTGAAAGCATGCACGGGAAGGAATCGTTCCTCCATCAGGAAGTAAGCTAATCAGGACTCCAGTCTTTATGGAAATGAATCTTCCGCAAGCAGGAGGCACTGACCTTCTGGCTGGAGAGCTTTTCCAAAGGTGCAGGAAGGCTCAAGGACAAGCGACGCAGAAGAGGCCTGGGCATTTGCAGAAGACCTGCTTGCACTTTCTCTGAGGCTCTAGCGTTAGCGGTGGTGAATCCATATGGGTTGTTGCAGCAACCTCCATTCTTGTGTCTCTGAAGAAAGAATTTGACTGAAGGACATAAGGCAGAAGGAGAGACTGAGGCAAATTTTGGAGCAGGAGTGAAAGTTTATTAAAAAGCTTTAAGAGGCCAAGCACAGTGGCTCACACCTGTAATCCCAGCACTTTGGGAGGCCAAGACAGATGGATCACTTGAGGCCAAGAATTCGAGACCAGTCTGGCCAACATGGTGAAACTCTGTCTCTACTAAAAATTAGCTGGGCATGGTGGCACGTGCCTGTGGTCCCATGTACCCAGGAGGCTGAGGCATGAGAATCCCTTGAACACAGGAGGTGGAGGTTGCAGTGAGTTGATATCTTGCCACTACACTCTAGCCTGGGAGTGAGACTCTGTCCCCCCCCCAAAAAAAAAAAAAAGTTTTAGAGCGGGAATGAAAATAAAGTACACTTGGAAGAGGGCCAAGCGGGCAATTTGAGAGATTCAAGTGCATGGTTTGACCTTTGACTTGGGGTGTTATACGTTGGAATGCTTCCGGGGTTGCCTTACTTCTCCCCTGATTCTTCCCTTGTGGTGGGCTGTCCACATGGCACAGCGGCCTGCCAGCACTTCGGAGGGGCCACATGTGCAGTGTGTTTACTGGAGTTGTACGTGTGCTCACTTGAGATATTATTCCCTTACCAGTCGAATGTCCCTAGAAGGTCATATACCAGTTAAACTCCACTATTTTGCCTCTTAATGCACATGCTTGAGCCCACTCACCCAGCTCCTCCTGAGACCTTATCAGGAAGCTGCTGATCACCAGTTTCAGGTATTTCTATCAATTGGGAGACTTTCCCTGGCTGTGGCTGTGACCAATTATTATTTTAGGGAGACAGTATAACAACTGCCTGACCATCACCTGACATTCACCTGACATTCCTGGTGGTGGTGGGGCCATTGCCTGCCCTGCTGATGTCTGCCTGACTGCCTACTGTAACACTAGTTCCTGGGACAGTCCTGGAACACACCAGAGTCCCTGCCCTAAAGGGCTTAATGAGGACGGCAGGATATGGCACCAAAGACCAACAAGAAAAAAACCCCAAATCTGGCATTCAAGCCTAGACTATATCCGCTGTCTCTCTCTGGTCTCTAGCCTCCCTTCCCTCTTGCCTTCCTTCAATCTATTCTCAGCAGCCAAAGAAGCTAAGAGTGCCACCTGGCTGCCCTCTTCCCTCCTACCCTCCTCTTGAGCCCCCAGCCTCCTTTCTGACTGACTCATATTCATCCTTCAGATCTCAGCTTAGACTCACAATATTTGAGAAGCTTTCGTTGACCATGCCATCCCATGCTGAGCTATGGCTCACCCCGTGTGCCCAGTATCCCAATGGTCCATTTCTTGTCTGCCCACCCTCTCCAGTTTGGACTACAAGCTCCTTCAAGGTGGGAAATTTGTTTTGTTAAGGATGTATTCCTAGTACCCAACACCCAACATTCAGTGATTGACAAGGCACAGAACAGCTGTAATTGAATCTCTCATTCAGAAAAAGGAAGAATGAGAAACAACACTGAGTGGTCACTGAGCCACAGCAGGAATGGAGACGACCCTGCCTGGCTGAGGAAGGGACCCAGTAGTGTCTGGCAGCCCAGGTACTGCTTTTTGGAGAATCGCTGTTGTCCATTGCCTTTCAAAGCCAAATCAGAGGAGGACATTGGGAAGAATACCTTTTTCGAGGGCTATGGAAATTTAGTAGCCCACTTCCTATTGGTGTAAGTTTAGGGCCTGGGTATTGCCTTATGTGTTAAACAGTCAATAATATATTTATCTTAAAAACTAGGTTAGCTTTCTAATCTATTTGTGCCCAGTCAATTCCATGGGGGCAAAGATCTTGTCTAGACACAGTCCTTGAGTCACAATTCCTGCCCCCGATCTGGCCTCTGGGTTCCATCCCTCACCCTGGCCCTCGGTTCAATGACTTCTGCCTTGAGGCAGTTTGAAACAATAGCTCAGTGGGGCGATAGCACCCATAATCTGATTTTTCCCAGCCAGCATCTTCACAATAAGCATGAGTGTCTCCTTTGTCTAACTGAGAATGCTTAACAGGAGGTGCTAGGAAAGGCTGGGATCAGGATTATAGTTTGCCTCAAACTTATCTCCTGCTCAATCTCCTGCCTCTGTCTCTGCTCCCACTGACTTTAAGAGAAGAGAATTCTGCTTTTTCAACTCTGAAAGCCTTCAAGCTATTGGACTCTTAGTCAATTAATTTAGATCTCAGAGTACAGACAGACAGACAGAAAGCACTTTCCTTAGCAAAGCTGTCCTTTTTTCCCTCTCTCTATTTTCAGAGGTCACCTTTAGTCTGAGCTTATCTCATACATGTATAACCTGACTGAAGGCTGCAAGGAATAAGAGATGCCAATATTCTGAATTTCCCCCAGACTTTTCTCCTAAAACTACAGTTCCTGTAAGCCCATGGCTGATATCCTGGGGTTCAGCAGGTGACAATTTAACTATATGTTAAATATGATACCACATGACAAGAGTCACCAACTTTCCCACTATGATGCGGGGGTCCTCTCTGCTCGCCACCTTAACCTTTTCCATTCTGTCTAACTGTGGGGTCTGTTTCTTGCAACACCCAGTCCCGGTGCAAATTCTATATCATCTGGATGATTTTGGATTAGGGCAACAAGTAGCCATATGAAGGAAGATAGATTCCCTGAACAATACTACTTTGCTTTTGTTTAGTTAGAAAGGAGGAAGAATAAAGGGAATGAATGCTGGATAGGCAGCCAGTAATATTCTTCAACATGTTATTCAACATTCATATGTTCAACAAGCATTTGTTGAACATCTACTGCATTTCAGGTATGAGGGATGGCAGGAAAACCTGGTAGGTTCTGCCTCCTAAGAAGCTCACAGAGAGATGGCAGAGCAGACAGTGGTGCCCAGTGTGAGAGCAGCACAGTAGAGGCACAGAGAATGTTGGGGAATCGCAGAATCAGGGCAGCAGACCTGAAATGGAAGGTCTCGGAAGAGTTGAATCCTCCGCCTCACGGAATGTACATTCCATGAAGCCCAGGTTCTGTCTGATTCATTCACTGCTATATTCCTAATGTCTGCAACACTGCCTGCCACATAGTAGGCACTCAATAAATATGTGTTGAACAGATAATAGTGATACTTGAGATGAACCTTGAAAGATGAGTAAGAATTATTACAGTGAAAAAGGCCAGTGGTGTGGGCACATGTCCTACAGTGGCACAGTGTTCAATGATGCCTTAGAAATGTCTTGGGAGTAGGAGAAAATAGCTATTATTCCTTCATGGTGCCAGCATTGAAATAAGACTTTAAAATGCCAGATGTGAGTAGGTACAATACCTGTGAAGAAGTCACTGGAGGAGTGGTGGAGAGGTGGAGGGCAACCCCACTGAGGGCCAGGCACAAAACTGGACACTGGGGACAGTAAGAAGTAGAGTCAGGTGGGCTGACTGTGTGTCACTGAAAGGGCATCAGGAGATAGAAGTGAGAAAGTGGCCCCTTTACTGGGAGCAGTGAAGAGCCCATTGGGGAAAAAAAAGAGTTTTTAAAGAGTTTTTATTTTCCCTTTTCTTGATGCTCTCAGAGTGATCAGCATTCTATTCCAGGACTTATAGGATCACAGGTCCAGCTTTCAATAGGCTGGACTTCCCCCTTGGGGAGTTTGCCTTCACTCAGGATAGGTTGTTGCTGTCAGGTCATCGATTGTAGTTTTCTCATTCTGCCCTATAGGTCTATCTAGGAAAGACATTAGTATTATTTCTACCCAATTACAATTGGTTTTGAGGCAAAAAACAAACAAACAGATAACTCTTGTTATAACAGCTAGGGACCTTCGTCAAAGGATTGAGTAGAAAACCCAAAGAATACGTATTAAGTAAAGCATACAACCTCTTAAATTGCTGTCAATAACTTTATAACTTTATTGTAATCCTCACTTTAGCCTTAAAGTTGAAAAAGTTGGTATCTCATGTCATCATGAACCTTTAACTTGGACTCCTCCAGAGCTTTAGATCATATTAAAATCTAAATTTCCTCTAGCAAACCGCCTTCAATTTTTCTGCCACTCAGAATCAGTCATCTTGCAACAACCTATAGTTGTTGACTGTCACGTTAGTATAAGGAGTGGATTTTGATTCTGCCTTCCTTGATTACTGCTATTCTTTCTCTGTGAAACTCTCTTCTTGGCCGGGCGTGGTGGCTCACACCTGTAATTCCAGCACTTTGGGAGGCTGAGGCAGGTGGATCACCTGAGGTCAGGAGTCTGAGACCAGTCTGACCAACATGGAGAAACTCCATCTCTACTAAAAACACAAAAAAACTTAGCCGGGCATGGTGGCACATGCCTGTAATCCCAGCTACTTGGGAGGCTGAGGCAGGAGAATCGCTTGTACCCGGGAGGTGGAGATTGCGGTGAGCCGAGATCGCGCCATTGCACTCCAGCCTGGGCAATGAGAGTGAAACTCCATCTCAAAAAGAAACAAAAAAAGAAAAAAAAAAAAAAAAAAAGAAACTCTCTTCTTAGGGAAGAAGCTAAAAGGGAGAGAAAAAAGTTTGAAAGTGTCCAGTCTGTGACTTATTTAAAACTTCTAAAATATTCCTTTTTCCAGTTGAGTACACCTCTTAATTCCATATTTTCATGCTTTTCTGATCATCATCAATGGCTACCGTTATTCTTCAATTAATCAGTTGAAGGATAGAGACGGAAAAACCAAAGTGTTTTTTCCTATGCTCTCTCACCTCTCAATGCAACACAGCATCTCTAGTCACCAAAATTTCTCCCCATGCACCAAGCAGGCCATTCTCCAGTGGACACCAGCTGAGCATGCTCTAATTGAGTTCAATTGACTCTGTCTACCTGGAGATAGCGTTAGATCCCACAGGTGGAGGGCTCGGTCCCACAAGACTGCCCCTGCTTCAAATGCCAGTCGCAAGTAGAAAAGAGGCTGTCACCTATACTTCTGACCCACTGGCTATAAATTGGGAGATCCCTGCACCCCCTCCTCAGGTTTAATTAATTTGCTAAAGCACCTCACAGAACTCAAGGAAACACTTACATTTATCCATTTATTATAAAAGATACTACAAAGGATGCAGATGAACAGTTAGGTGAGAGAGATACACAGGGCAGCATATGTGGGTGGAGGCACAGAACTTTCATGCCCTCTCTGGGCATGCCACCCTTTAGGAACCTCCGTGTGTTCAACTATCTATAAGCTATATAATGAAGAGTGTCAGTGGGAGTGAGGTGGAAGGCAAGTGAGGAAGAGGAAGATGGGAAGCAAATGCAGTGTGGTGCATTACTGTACTGGTCCCTGCTTCACAACAAGTTGCTAATAAAGGTGCAACTCAACAGATGTATCCACTCAGCTTCAAGAACTCCTTCAGAAAGTTTGTAAGGAACAACCATGCTTTGGAGTGGGTTACTGAAGAGAGGACCAGAGAGGAACTGTATCTCCTGTCTCCTGTCTTCCTTGATTAGCCCCACAGAGATGAACTTCCATGTACTTCCAGATTGCATCATTTGGCTCCTTCTCCAGCTATTTGAGAAGTCAAATACCCCAATTTGTGGTGTGAGGCCTTATCAGAGTTCAGAAGTGGTGGGAAGAGCCTTGGATTCTGGGTGTAATCCTAAGTCTTCAGAGGAACTCTGTAGGCCCACACATTGGTCCTGTTGCCAGTTGAAGTACAGAATAAGAGCTAAAGGGCCAGGATACAGATGGGGCCAACAGAATCTGGGACAAACATAAGAAATTAGTGTGTTTCCTCTTCTTCCCTGCCACCCATTTTTCTCCTCTATTACCTGATATTAGCCAATAATATTATCATTTTTAGTATTTATCTTTGTATTATTTTTGATTTCCAGCTATTGTAGAAACATTGTAATGATGATTTTAGCTTGCCTTTTTAAATCAATAAAATTAGTTTTCTTTCCACCTTCTTTCTTTCCTCCTCTTCTAATTTTATTAGTTGGGACATTCCTACATTGCCAGACTAACAACATTTGCATTCTAGTTTTTCATTGTACAGACCGTCCCCAACTTGCAATAGTTCAACTTTATGATGGGTTTATAGAAATATTAAATGCATTTTTGACTTATAATATTTTCAACTTATGTTGTGTTTATCAGGATGTAACTCCATTAGACATTGAGGAGTATCTGTAATTCTCACCTTCGATTTTTGTCTCCATTATATTGGTAAATGTATTTAATGCTCACAGCATGTCATTTTACTGTGGTTTCCTCTGTTATCACTTGCCTGGCCAAAGTTCATTTTTAGTAGTTTCCTCAAGAGGACTCATTGAAATAACACTTCTTAAGTTCTTGCATCCTCAAAACTACTTTTTCTGTAACTAATCATATGTACTTTAAGTGGATATGAAATTTTGAGTCACACTTTCTTTTCCTGAATGTTATATAACTATTGTTTCATTATCCTCTGGGATTGAATGTTACTGTAGAGACATACAAAGTTATCTTTGCTTTTATACCACTTAAACATGACTTGGTCATTTTGTTTTGCTGACTAAAGTAGTCTCAATCTTTGAATTCTGAAATTTTACTAGAATGACTCAGTGTTGACTGCCCTTGATCAGATTTCTCTGGCAACCATTTGTGCCTGTATATATATAGATTCAAGTTTTTCTTTGCTTCAGAAAATATTTTGCCCCATTACATCTTTCAATATGTGTTCTGTCCTTTGTTCTTGGTTTTCTTTTTGGGGAACTGCAATTATGTGAATACTGTATTTCTTTTGTATTTCTTATGTATGTACCCTTCTTTTATTTGTTTTTACTTTTTGTTTCCGTTTCATTTTGTTCATTTCTCTTATTAATATCCCCTTTGTCTTGTATTATGTTTTTCCCAGTCTAGATAATTTTTTTTCAATTTTTGTGGGTACATAGTAGGTGTATATATTTTGAGGGTACATGAGATATTTTGATACGCGCATGCAATGCACAATAATCACATCATGGAAAATGGGGTATTATTACCCTTAACCATTTATCTTTTGTATTACAAACAATCCAATTATACTCTTCTAGTTACTTTAAAATAAACAATTAAATTATTATTGACTATAGTTACCCGGTTGTGCTATCAAACATCAGGTCTTATTCATTTATTCAAACTATTTTTTTGTACCCATTAACCATCCCCACTTCCCTCACACCTCACCCCACTCCCATTTCCAACCTCTAGTAACCATCCTTCTATTCTCTACCTCCTTAAGTTCAATTGTTTTTATTTTTAGCTCACACAAATAAATGAGAACATGTGAGGTTTGTCTTTCTGTACCTGGCTTATTTCACTTAACATAGTGACCTCCAGTTCCATCCATTTTGTTCCAAATGACAAGATCTCATTTTTTAATGGCTAAATAGTACTCTATTGTGTATATTTTCTTTATCCATTCATCTGCTGATGGACACTTAGGTTGCCCTCAAATCTTGGCTGTTGTGAATAGTACTGCAACAAACATGGAAGTGCAGGTATCTATCCAACATACTGATTTCCTTCCTTTTTATACCCAGCAGTGGGATTGCTGGATTAAATGGTAGCTCTATTTTTAGTTTTATGAGGAACCTCCAAACTATTCTTCATGTGGTTGTACTAATTTACATTTCCACCAACAATGTACAAAGATTCCGTTTTCTTCACATCTTTGCCAGCCTTTGTTATTGTCCCTATTTTGGATATAAGCCATTTTAACTGGGGTGAGATGACATTTGTTGTAGTTTTATTTTTAATTTTTTGGATGATCAGTGATGTTGAGCACCTTTTCATATGCCTGTTTGCCATTTGTATGTCTTCTTTCAAGAAATGTCTATTCAAATCTTGTGCCCATTTTTTGATCAGATTATTGCATTTTTTTCCTTACAGAGTTGTTTCAGCTCTTTATATATTCTGGTTATTAATCTCTTGTCAGATGAGTAGTTTGCAAATATTTTCTCCTATTTTGTGGCTTGTCTTTTCACTTTCTTGATTGTTTCCTATGCTGTGTGGAAGCTTTTTAGCTTGATGTAACCCCATTTGTTCATTTCTACTTTGGTTGCTTGAGCTTGTAGGGTATTCCTCAAGAAATTTTTGCCCAGATCCATATCTTGGAGGGTTTCTCCATGTTTTCTTGTAGGAATTTCACAGTTTGAAGTCTTAGATTTAAGTTGTTCGTTCATTTTTTATTTGGTTTTTGTATATGGTGAGAGATAGGGGTTTTGTTTTGTTCTTCTGCACATAAATATCCTGTTTTCCCAGCACCATTTATTGAAGGGACTGTCTTTTCCCTTGTGTATGTTCTTGACACCTTTGTTGAAAATGAGTTTATGTGTGCATTTATTTCTTGGTTCTCTGTTTTGCTCCATTGGCCCATGTGTCTATTTTTATGCCAGTAACATGCTGTTTTGGTTACTATAGCTCTGTATTTGAAGTCAGATAATGTGATCCCTACAGGTTTTTTGTTTGTTTGTTTTTATTTTGCTTAAGATGACTTTGGCTATTCTGGGTCTTTTGTGATTACATTTAAATTTTAGGATTTTTTTTTCTATTTCTGTGAAGAATGTCATTGGTATTTTGATCAAGATTGCATTGAATTCATACATTGCTTTGGGTAGTATGGACATTTTAATAATATTAATTCTTCTAATCCATGAATGTGAAATATCTTTCCATTTTTTGGTGCCCTCTTAAATTTCTTTCATCAGTGTTTTATAGTTTTCATTAGAGATCTTTCACTTATCTGGTTAATTCCTAGGTATTTAATCTTATTTGTGGCTATGGTAAATGGGATTGCTTTTATATTTCTTTTTCAGATTCTTCACTGTTGGCATATAGAAATGCTGCTAATTTTTGTATGTTGATTTTGTATACTTCAACGTTAGTAAACTGATTTATAAGTTCTAATAGTTTTCTTGTGGAGTCTTTAGCCTTTTCCAAATATAAAGTCATATCATCTGCAAAGAAGGATAATTTGACTTCTTGCTTTACAATTGGGATGCCCCTTATTTCATTCTCTTGTCTGATTGCTCTAGCTAGGACTTCCAATGTTACGCTGAATAACAGTTGTGAAAGTGGGCATCCTTGTTGTGTTCCAGGTCTCAGAGAAAAGGCCTTTAGTTTTTCCTTATTTGGTAAGATACTAGCTGTGTGTCTATATGGCTTTTATTATATTGAGTTATGTTCCTTCTATACCCTATTTTTTGAGGGTTTTTATCATGAAGACATGTTGAATTTTCTCAAGTGTTTTTTCAGCGTCAGTTGAAACAATTATGTGGTTTCTGTCCTTCATTCTGTTGATATGATGCATCACATTGATTGATTTGCATATGATGAACCATCCTCGCATCCCACGAATAAATCCCACTTGGTCATGATGAAGGATCTTTCTAATGTATTGTTGAATTCAGATTATTAGTATTTTGTTGGGGATTTTTGTATTAATATTCAAGTATTAGTTCTTCTTTAAATGTTTGGTAGAATTCAGCAGTGAAGCTAATAGATCCTGGGCTTTTCTTTACTGGGAGGCTTTTAATTATGGCTTTGATCTCATTACTTGTTGGTTTGTTCAGTTTTTGGATTTCTTCATGGTTCAATCTTGACAGGTTGTATGTGTCTAGGTATTTGTCCATTTCTTCTATGTTTTACAGTTTGTTGGCATATAGTCACTCATTGCAGCCACTAATGATTCTTTGAATTTCTGCAGTATTGATTGCAATGACTCCTTTTTCATCTCTGGATTTATTTATTAGGGTCTTCTCACTTTTTTTTTCTTGGTAAGTCTGACTAAAGGTTTGTCAATTTTATTCAACTTTTCAAAAATCCTACTTTTGTTTCATTGATCTTTTGCATTGTTTACGTCATTTCAATTTCATTTATTTCTGCTCTGATGTTTGTTATTTCTTCTCTTCTACTAATTTCGGATTTGGTTTGCTCCTGCTTTTTTAGTTCTTTAATAAGCATCATTAGGTTGCTTTTGGAAGTTTTTCTTTTTTCTTGATGTAGGCATTTATAGCTGTAAAATTCTCTGTCAATACTGCTTTTGCTATATCCCGTAAGTTTTGGTATGTTGTGTTTCCATTATCAAGTGTTTCAAGAAATTTTCAATTTTCATTTTAATTTTTTTTCATTGACCCAATGGTCAATTAGGAGCATATTGTTTACTTTCCATGTATTTGTATAGTTTCCAAAATTCCTATCATTATTGATTTCTAGTTTTATTCCATTGTGGTCAGGGAATATGCTTGATATTATTTAATTTTTAAAAAATGTTTTAAGGCTTGTTTTGTGAACTAACATATGGTCTATCCTTGAGAATAATCTGTGTGCTAAGGAAAATAATTTATATTCTGTAGCTGTTGGATGAAATATTCTGTAAATATATATTAGATCCCTTTGGTCTATAGTGCAGATTAAGCTTAATATTTCTTTATTGATTTTCTGTCTGGAAGATCTGTCCAATTCTGAAAGTGGGGTGTTAAAGTCTCGAGCTATTATTGTTTTGGGGCCTATCTCTTTTTAGCTCTAATAATATTTGTTTTATATATCTAAGTGCTCCAGTGTTGGTGCGCATATATTTAAAATTGTTATAACTTCTTGCTGAATTGATCCCTTTATCATTATATAGTGTAATTCTTTGACTCTTCTTACAATTTTTTTCTTGAAATTTATTTTTTCTGATATAAGTATGGCTACTCCTGCTCTGTTTGATTTCTATTGGCATAAAATATTTTTTCCCATCCCTTTATTTTCAGTATATGTGTGTCTTTAAAGGTGAAGTATGTTTCTTGTAGGCAACAGATCATTGAGTTTTTTTTTTTTTTAACCCATTCAACTACTTTATGTCTTTTGATTGGAGAGTCTAGCCCATTTATATTTAATGTAATTTTTGATAAGTAAGGGCTTACTCCTACCATTTTGTTATTTGTTTCCTGGTTGTCTTGTGGTCTTTTCTTCCTTCTGTCTTTCCTGCTGTCTTCCTTTTAGTACAAGTGATTTTCTCTGGTGATATGATTTAGTTTCTTGCTTTTTATCTTTTGTGTATCTGTTGTATGTTTTTTGGTTTGAGGTTACTGTGAGGCTTTCAAATGCTGTCTTATAGCCCATTATTTAAAGCTAATAATAATTTAACACTGTTTGCATAAACAAATAAACAAGCAAGTAAAAAGAAAACTAATAAAAACTCTACACCTTAACTTCATTGCCCTGATTTTTTACTTTTTGTTGTTTCTACTTATATCTTATTGTACTGTCTATGTCTTAAAAAGCTGTTATAGTTACTATTTTTCATTGGTTCATTATTTAGTTTTTCTACTTAGATAAGAGTCATTTACACACCACAGTTACAGTGTTATAATATTCTGTTTTTCTGTGTACTTATTACCAATGTGTTCTGTACCTCCAAGTAATTTCTTATTGCTCATTAACATTCTTTTCATCCTAACTGAAGTACTCTCTTTAGCATTTCTTATAGGACATGTCTGGTGTTGATGAAATCCCTCAGTTTTTGTCTGGAGAAATCTTTATTTCTCCTTCATGTTTGAAGGATATTTTACCCTATTCTAGGGTAAAAGTTTTTTTTCTTCAGCCGTTTAAATATGTTATGCCATTCTCTCCTGGTTTGTAAGGTTCCCACTGAAAAGTCTGCTGCTCCATCGTATGTTATTTGTTTCTTTTCTCTTGCTGCTTTTAGGATGCTTTCTTTATCCTTTACTTTGGGGAGTTTGATTACTTAATACTTTGAGATGGTCTTCTTTGGGTTAAATCTCCTTGGTGTTCCATAACCTTCTTGTACTTGGATATTGATATCTTTCTCTAGGTTCCAGGAAGTTCTCTTTTATTATCTGTTTGAATAAACTTTCTATTCCTGTCTCATTCTCTCTCTCCTCTTTAAGACCAGTAACCCTTAGATTTGCCCTTTTGAGGCTATTTTCTAGATCCTGTTATTTTTTAATTATTTTTTCTTTTGTATCTTCTGTGTATTTTCAAATAGCCTGCCTTCAAGCTCACTAATTCTTTCTTCTGCTAATCTGCTCTTAAAAACTCTGATGTATTCTTCAGTATGCCAGTTGCGTTTCTCAGCTCCAAAATTTCTGCTTGGTCTTTTAAAGTATTTCAATCTCTTTGCTAGATGTATCTGATAGAATTCTGAATTCCTTTTCTGTGTTATTTAGAATTTCTTTGAGTTTCCTCAAAACAGCAATTTTGAATTCTCCGTTTGAAAGTTCACATATCTCTGTTTCTCCAGATTGGTCCCTGGTGCCTTATTTAGTTCATTTGGTGAGATTGTGTTTTCCTAGATGGTCTTGATACTTGTAAGTGTTCATTTGTGTCTGTAGTGAAGAGTTAGGTATTTTATTCTTCTCAGTCTGGGTTTGTTTGTACCAATCCTTCTTGGGAAGGCTTTCCACATATTCAAAAAGACTTGGGTGCTGTGGTCTATTTTGTATTTGCTTTAGGGGGCACCCCAAGCCAAGTAAAGCCATGGCTCTTGCAGGCTTGTAGAGATACTGTCTTAATGGCTTAGGACAAGATCCAGAAGAATTTTCTGGATTACCAGGCAGAGACTCTTGTTCTCTTCTTTTAGATTCTCCTGAACAAATGGAGTCTCTCTCTCTTCTGAACCATCTGAAGCTGGAGGGGGAGTGGACACAAACATCCCTGTGGTCACCACCACTGGGACTGTGCTGGGTCAGACCTGAAGCCAGCATAGCACTGAGTTTTGCCCAAGGCCTGCTGTAAACATTGCCTGGCTATCACCAGTGTTTGCTCAATGCCCTGGGGCTCTACAATCAGCAGGTGACAAATCCAGCCAGACCTGTGTCCTTCCCTTCAAGGTGGCAAGTTCCCCTAGGCCCCAGGCAGGTCCAGAGGTGCTGTCCGGGATCCAGGGACTAGATTAAAAAATGTTAGAAGTCCACCTGGTGTTCTATTTTACTGCAGTTGAACTGGCACTCAAACCACAAGATGTAGTACTTTCCACTCTTCCATCCCCTTTCCAAAGGCAGAGGATCCTCACTCTGTGGCCATCACCACCATGAGACTTTGAAGAGTACTGCTGGAGTACTACCAATGTACCCTTAAGTCCTAAGGTCTCTTCAGTAAGCTTGTGGTGAATGCTGCCTGGCCTGGGACTCACCCTTCAGGAAGTGGACTCCCCTCTGCCCCAGGGCAGGTCCAGGAATGCCATCCAAGAGCCAAGTCCTGGAATCACATATATTCCCCTGTGGCTGAGCTGGTACATAGAATGTAAAACAAAGTCCCCATTATTTTTCCCTCTGCTTTTCTCAAGTGGAAGGAGTGTTGCCCTGTAACTACCACAGCTGGGGATGTGCTGAAGCCAGCAAGGGTCAGAATGTTATCCAAGGCCCTTGACATAGTACTGGGTATCACTTGGTATTCAGGGCCCAAGGACACTCCAGTTGGTAGGTGATGAATATTGCCAGGACTGGGTTCTTCCCTTCAGTCAGCAGGTTCTCTTCTCGCCCAGGGTGTATCTAGAAATGTCTTCTAGAAGCTACAGCCTAGAAAAAGGGCTTCACAACTCTTACTGTACTTATGTTGCTGTAGCTGAGCATGTATCCAAGATGCAAGACAAAGTCCTCCTTGCTCTTCCCTCTCCTCTCCTCACATGGAGGGAAGGGGTCTCTTTTGGAGTCATGAGCTGTGCAGCCTGGGGTTGGGGGAAGAATGATGCAAGCACTTCCTTAGCCTTCCTGGCTGATGTCTCAGTAGGTCCTATGGCCCCCAGTCCACTAACTCTGGGCCCACTTTAGCATTAGTACTCTCCTAGGAGTTGCAGTCCTTATGGCCTAGACTGCCTTTCAAGTTTTTTTAGGGCCCCACATCACTTTAACCCATGGTGGTGAAGCTTGCAGAACTTAAGTTCTGATTGCTGAGATTGCTGATTCCCCTCTGGGTAGGGCTGGTTTAAATGCTCCTTCTGTGGGCAGGTATCAGCTGAGTTTGGTTTGGTTTTGTTTTCTGCTATAACAGGACAGCACTGAGTTCAGTGCCTCACAATTGCTGCAACAGAAACACTCTTGGCAACATGCCACCTCTGCTGGGTGATGAGGGAGGGGTGGTGTCAGTGATTCAAGACTGTTTTTCCTACCTATTTAGTGCTTGCTTCAACAGTATGTAGTTAAAACCAGATACTTTGAATTCTCACCTGATTTTTAAATTATTATTATTGTGCTTTACTTTCTGGGATACATATGCAGAATATGCAGGTTTGTAACATATGTATACATGTGCCAGGGTTGTTTGCTGCACCCATCAACCTATCATCTACATTAGGTATTTCTTCTAATGCTATCCCTCCTCTTGCCCCCCACCCATTGACACGCCCCAGTGTGTGCTGTTTCCTTCCCTGTGCCCATATGTTCTCATTTTTCAACTCTCACTTATGAGTGAGAACATGAGGTGTTTGGTTTTCTGTTCCTGTGTTAGTTTGCTGAGGATGATGGTTTCCAGCTTCATCCATGTCCCCGCAAAGGATATTAACTCATCCTTTTTTATGGCTGCATAGTATTCCATGGTGTATATATGCCACATTTTCTTTATACTGTCTGTCATTGATGGGCATTTGGGTTGGTTCCAAGTCTTTGCTGTTGTGGATAGTGCTGCAATAAACATATGTGTGTATGTGTCTTTATAGTAGAATGATTTATAATCCTTTGAGTATATACCCAGTAATGGGATTGCTGGGTCAAATGGTATTTCTGGTTCTAGATCCTTGAGGAATCACCACACTGTCTTCCACAATGGTTGAACTAATTGACACTACCACCAACAGTGTAAAACATTCCTATTTCTCCACATCCTTTCCAGCATCTGTTGTTTCCAGACTTTTTAATGATCAGCATTCTAACTGGCTTGAGAGGGTATCTCATTGTGGTTTTGATTTGCATTTCTCTAATGAACAGTGATGATGAGCTTTTTTTCATATGTTTGTTGGCTGCATAAATGTCTTCTTTTGAAACTGTCTGTTCATACCCTTCACCCGCTTTTTGATGGGGTTATTTGGTTTTTTTTCCTTATAAATTTATTTAAATTCCTTGTAGATTCTAGATATTAGGCCTTTGTCAGATGGATAGATTGCAAACATTTTCTCCCATTCTATAGGTTGCCTGTTCACTCAGATGATAGTTTCTATTGCTGTACAGAAGCTCTTTAATTAGATCCCATTTGTCAATTTTGACTTTTGTTGCAATTGCTTTTGGTGTTTTAGTCATGAAGTCTTTGCCCATTCTATGTCCTGAATGGTATTGCCTAGGTTTTCCTCTAGGGTTTTTATTGTTTTATGTCTTACATTTAAATCTTTAATCCATCTTGAGTTAATTTTTTTATAAGGTGTAAGAAACGGGTCTAGTTTCAGTTTTCTGCATATGGCTAGTCGGTTTTCTCAACACCATTTATTAAATAGGGAATCCTTTCTCCATTACTTGTTTTTGTAAGGTTTGTCAAAGAGCAGATGGTTGTAGATGTGTGGCATTATTTCTGAGGCCTCTGTTCTGTTCCATTGGTCTATATATCTGCTTTGGTACCAGTACCATGCTGTTTTGGTTACTATAGTCTTGTAGTATAGTTTGAAGTCAGGTAGCATGATGCCTCCAAGTTTGCTCTTTTTGCTTAGCATTGCCTTGGCTATACCGGCTCTTTTTTGGTTCCATATAAAATTTAAAGTAGTTTTTCCAATTCTGTGAAGAAAGTCAATGGTAGCTTGATAGGAATAGCATTGAATCTCTAAATTACTTTGGGCAGTATGGCAATTTTCAGGATATTGATTCTTTCTATCCATGAGCATGGAATTTTTTTACTTGTTTGTGTCCTCTCTTATTTCCTTGAGCAGTGGTTTGTAGTTATCTTTGAAGAGGTCCTTCACATCCCTTGTAAGTTGTATTCCTAGGTATTTTATCCTCTTTGTAGCAATTGTGAATGGGAATTCACTCATGAGTTGGCTCTCTCTTTCTATTGTTGGTGTATAGAAATGCTTGTGTTTTCGCACATTGATTTTGTATCCTGAGACTTTGCTGAAGTTGCTTATTAGCTTAAGGAGTTTTTGGGCTGAGACGATGGGTTTTTCTAAATAAACAATTATGTCTTATCAGAGCCTAGGATTGCAAATGGAGAAAATTTGACTTCCTCTCTTTCTATTTGAATATGCTTTATTTCTTTCTCTTGCCTGATTGCCCTGGCCAGAACTTCCAATACTGTTTTGAATAGGAGTGGTGAGAGAGGGCATCCTTGTCTTGTGCCAGTTTATAAAGGGAATGCTTCCAGTTTTTGCCCATTAAGTATGATATTAGCTGTGGGTTTGTCATAAATAGCTCTTATTATTTTGAGATATGTCCCATCAATACCTAGTTTATTGAGTGTTTTTAGCATGAAGCGGTGTTGAATTTTATCAAAGACCTTTTCTGCATCTATTGAGATAATCATGTGGTTTTTGTCATTGGTTCTGTTTATGTGATGGATTAGACTTATTGATTTGTGTATGTTGAACCAGCCTTGCATCCCAGGGATGAAGCGGACTTGATCGTGGTGGATAAGCTTTTCAATGTGTTGCTGGATTCAGTTTGCCAGTATTTTATTGGGGATTTTTGCATCAATGTTCATCAGGGATATTGGCCTGAAATTTTCTTTTTTTGTGTTTCTGCTAGGTTTTGGTATCAGGATATGCTGACCTCCTAAAATGAGTTAGGGAGGAGCCCCACTTTTTCTATTGTTTTGAATAGTTTTAGGAGGAATGATACCAGCTCCTCTTTGTACCTCTCGTAGAATTCAGCTGTGAATCCATCTGGTCCTGGGCTTTTTTTGGTTAGTAGGCTACTAATTACTGCCTTAATTTCAGAACTTGTTATTGGTCTATTCGGGGACTCAACTTCTTCCTGGTTTAGTCTTGGGAGGGTGTATGTGTCCAGGAATTTATCCATTTCTTCTAGATTTTCTAGTTCATTTGCATAGATGTGTTTATAATGTTCTCTGATGGTAGTTTGTATTTTTGTGGGATCAATGGTGATATCCCCTTTATCATTTTATACTGTGTCTATTTGATTCTTCTCTCTTTTCTTCTTTATAAGACTGGCTAGCGTTCTATCTATTTTGTTAATCTTTTCAAAAAACCAGTTCCTGGATTCACTGATTTTTTTTGAAGAGTTTTTCGTGTCTCTATCTCCTTCAGTTCTGCTTTGATCTTAGTTATTTCTTGTCTTCTGCTAGCTTTTAATTGTGATGTTAGGGTGTCAATTTTAGATCTTTCCCACTTTCTCCAGTGGGCATTTATTGCTATAAATTTCCTTGTAAACACCACTTTAGCTGTGTCCCACAGATATTGGTACATTGTGGGTACATTGTGTGTTTGTTCTCATTGGTTTCAAAGAACTTATTTATTTCTGCCTCAAGTTCCTTATTTACCCAGTAGTCATTCAGGAGCCGCTTGTTCAGTTTCCATGTAGTTGTGCGGTTTTGAGTGAGTTTCTTAATCCTGATTTCTAATTTCATTGCACTGTGGTCTGACAGACTTTTTGTTATGATTTCCATTCTTTTGCATTTGCTGTGGAGTGTTTTCCTTCCAATTATGTGGTCAGTTTTAGAATAAGTGCTATGTAGTCCTGAGAACAATGTATATTCTGTTGATTTGGGTTGGAGAGTTCTGTAGATGTCTATTAGGTATGCTTGGTCCAGAGGTGAGTTCAAGTCCTGAATATCTTTGTTAATTTTCTGTCTTATTGATCTAATATTGACAGTGTGATGTTACAATCTCCCAGTATTATTGTGTGGGAGTCTAAGTCTCCTTTTAGGTCTCTAAGGACTTGCTTTATGAATCTGGGTGCTCCTGTATTGGGTGCATATATATTTAGGATAGTTAGCTCTTCTTGTTGAATTGGTCACTTTACCATTATGTAATGGCCTTCTTTGTCTTTTTTTATCTTCGTTGGTTTAAAGTCTGTCTTATCAGAGCTTAGGATTGCAACCCCTGCTTTTTTTTGCTTTCCATTTGCTTGGTAAATCTTCCTCTATTTTGAGCCTATGTGTGTCTTTGCACGTGAGATGAGTCTCCTGAATACAGCACACTGACGGGTCTTGACTCTATCCAGTTTGCCACCTGTGTCTTTTAATTGGGGCATTTAGTCCATTTACATTTAAGGTTAATATTGTTACGTGTGAATTTGATCCCGTCATTGTGATGCTAGCTGGTTATTTTGCCCATTAGTTGATGTAGTTTCTTCATAGTGTCAATGGTCTTTACATTTTGGTATGTTTTTGCAGTGGCTGGTACTGGTTTTTCTTTTCCATATTTAGTGCTTCCCTCAGGAGTTGTTGTAAGGCAGGCTGGGTGGTGACAAAAATCCCTCAGCATTTTCTTGGCTGTAAAGGATTTTATTTCTCCTTTATTTATGGAGCTTAGTTTGGCTGGATATAAAATTCTGAGTTGAAAATTCTTTTCTTTAAGAATGTTGAATATTGGCCCCCACTCTCTTCTGGCTTGTAGGGTTTGTGCAGAGAGATCCACTCTGTCTGATGGGTTTCCCTTTGTGGGTAACCTGACCTTTCTCTCTGGCTGCCCTTAACATTTTTTCCTTCATTTCAGCCTTGGTGAATCTGATGATTATGTGTCTTGGGGTTGCTCTTCTCAAGGAGTATCTTTGTGGTGTTCTCTGTATTTCCTGAATTTGAATGTTGGCCTGTCTTGCTAGGTTGGGCAAGTTCTCCTGGATAATATCCCAAGTGTGTTTTCCAACTTGGTTCCATTCTCCCTGTCAATTTCAGGTACACCAATCAAATGTAGGTTTGGTCTTTTCACTGTATTTCTTGGAGGCTTTGTTCATTCCTTTTCATTCTTTTTTCTCTAATCTTGCCTTCACACTTTATTTCATTAAGTTGATCTTCAATCTCTTATATCCTTTCTTCCACTTGATTGATTCAGGTATTAATACTTGTGTATGCTTCACAAAGTTCTTGTGCTTTGTTTTTCAGCTCCATCAGTTCATTTATGTTCTTCTGTAAACTGCTTATTCTAGTTAGCAATTCCTGTAACCTTTTATCAAGATTCTTAGCTTTCTTGCATTGGGTTAAAACATGCTCCTTTAGCTCAGAGGAGTTTGTTATTACCCACCTCCTGAAGGCTACTTCTGTCAATTCATTAAACTGATTCTCCATCCAGTTTTGTTTCCTTGCTGGCAAGGAGTTGTGATCCTTTGGAGAAGAGGCATTCTGGTTTTTGAAATTTTCACCCTTTTTGTGCTGGTTTTTCCTCATCTTCATGGATTTATCTACCTTTGGTCTTTGCTGTTGGTGGCCTTCAGATGGAGTTTTTGCACGGTCATCCTTTTTGTTGCTGTTGGTGCTATTGCTTTCTGTTTGTTAGTTTTCCTTCTAACAGTCAGGCCGCACTTCTGCAGGTCTGCTGGTGTTTTCTGGAGGTCCACTCCATACTCTGTTTGCCTGGGTATCACCAGTGGAGGCTACAGAACAGCAAAGATTGCTGGCTGCTCCTTCCTCAGGAAGCTTCGTCCCAGAAGGGCACCCCCCAGATGCCAGCCAGAGCTCTCCTGTATGAGGTGTCTGTTGACCCCTGATGGGAGGTGTCTCCCCGTCAGGAGGCATGGGGGTCAGGGACCCACTTAAGGAAGCAGTCTGTTCCTTAGCAGAGCTCAAGCACTGTGCTAGGACATCCACTGCTCTCTTCAGAGCAAGCAGGCAGGAACGTTTAAGTGTACTGAAGCTGTGCCCACAGCCACCCCTTCCCCCAGGTGCTTTGTCCCAGGAAGATGGGAGTTTTATCTATAAGCCTCTGAATGGGGCTGCTGCCTTTCTTTCAGAGATGCCCTGCCCAGAGAGGAGGACTTTATAGAGGCAGTCTGGCTACAGTGGCTTTGGGGTGCTGCAGTGGGCTCCACCCAGTCTGAACTTCCTGGCAGCTTTGTTTACACTGTGAGGGGAAAACCGCCTACTCAACCCTCAGCAATGGCAGACGCCCCTCCCCCCCACCAAGCTCAAGTGACCCAGGTCGACTTCAGACTGCTGTGCTGGCAGCAAGAATTTTAAGCCAGTGGATTTTAGCTTGCTGGGCTCCGTGGGGGTGGGATCCACTGAGCTAGACCACTTGACCCCCTGGCTTCAGCCCCCTTTCCAGGGGGGTAAACAGTTCTGTCTCGCTTGCATTCCAGGCACCACTGGGGTATGAAAAAAACTCCTGCAGCTAGCTTGGTGTCTGCCCAAACAGCAGCCCAGTTTTATCTTGGAAACCCAGGGCCCTGGTGGTGTAGGCACCTGAGGGAATCTCCTGGTCTGCGGTTGTGAAGACTGTGGGAAAAGCATAGTATCTGGGCCGGATACCACCATCCCTCACTGCAGGATCCCTCACAGCTTCCCTTGGCTTGGGGAGGGAGTTCCCCAATCTCTTGAACTTCCCTGGTGAGGCAATGCCCCACCCTACTTTGGCTCACCCTCTGTGGGCTGCACCCACTGTCTAACCAGTCCCAGTGAGATAAGCCAGGTACCTCATTGGAGATGCAGAAATCACCTGCCTTCTGCATTGGTCTCGCTGGAAGCTGCAGACTGGAGCTGTTCCTGTTCTGCCATCTTGCCTGGGAATTGGTTTTTGGTTATTATAAAGGCACTTTTTAAAAATAGATAGTTGCTAAATTGTTGTTCTTGTGGTGGGGGTGGGCCCAGATCAGTGGAGCCTTCTATTCTGCTATCTTGGTCCACCCCTCCTCTAAATAATTTCTGACGCTCCTTCCAATTTAATTTTTATTTCTATGATGTTTTGGTTTTATTTTGTATTTTTCTTCTATTATTGAGGGAGATAAATTACAGGAAACGAACCAAACGAAATAGCCAATATTTGGCCATTTTTGATGTATAAAAATTTCATATGGTTCAAATTAATGTTTTTTCCCTGAGTTTGGCCAGCTCATATTTTATCTCTTCCTGTTGCCCTATCACTTTTTCTCCCTGAATTTTTATACTTCTGCTTTGTGATCTTGCTTCACAGAGGCAATGGCTTCATTAATCATTTTTAATTCTTGGAGAAATACTTATTCAAAACTTTTGTGTGTTTCATAGCAGTACTTTTTTTAGTAAGTATTGTTCATTGCTTATCAACATTAGTAAATGCTGTCATTCTTGGATACTTGTTTAATGCTTTGACAATTCCTGTTTAATTACTATCTTTTCATAAGTTGCATTTTCCTAGGACAGAATTAGGTCCCTGTGGGTGGGTAGGGTATGTAAATGTATGCAAGCCACCCAGACTAGCTGTTTTACACAAAGTTTTTCTAAAGTTTTCCCTGCTGCCACAGAGACAGATTACTTCTTGAAAATGTATGTTTTATGGGAGAATTTTTTCTATCCCAGCCTCCTCTGCATCTCTGAACCAAGCAGATGCAGAAGGTCTTCTGTCACCAGAACTGTTTACCTTAGAACCCTTACTAATTATTGCAAATTACAGACATATTTTGCATTTCAGCATGCACTCCTTACTTTCCACAAGTATAATTTCATTGATGCTTTCTGAGATATGCCCTTCCTGAGTCCTATCATCCTTCTCTTCATTTCTTTGTTTTGACTTTATCTTCTGCCTGATTTAATCTTTGACTAGACTTTACACATATTTTAGAATATGCATACTCTGTCTGCCTTGGCAGATGATAACAGTGTATAGTGGTTAAGACTTTGAACTTTATAATCAAACTATCCTAGTTTTAGACCTAACTCTCAATTCGTTATCTCTGTGACCTTATGTAAATTACTTAATTTCTTGTGCCTCAATAATGTCACCAGAAAAATGGATATTGTAGTTGTTTCTACCACATAGTGTAGGTCAACTGACTTAATGTGTGCAAATTTCCAGAAACGGTATTTGGCACGCTAATGTTATATAGATGTTAGCACTTGTTGTTATTGTTATCCTCACCAAAAATGTAATTTGTGGAATTTTAAAGTTTTTGGATGATTTCCAAGAAGAAGGAGAAAATGCTTATTCAAATAGTCATTTTCATACCAGTAGATTATCTTTCCCTTTTATGCTGTTTATTTTTCTCAATGTCTATTTATGCTTGGTTGTTCGTTTATACATAGGAGTGAAGGATTCAATTGATTAAAATAAATGGCTTTCCTCTGTCATTTCTGACCTTTCTCTGTCCTGAGAGCCCTGATGGCCAGCTCTGGGCTGGCGTGCAGGGCATCACATATTGTGGGCTTCCCTTAAGGCTGTATTGTGAACTGTGTGGAAGTTAGGCTCAAACAATTTCTCTCAGAAATTTGAATCCATCCTCTGACCAATGCCAAAACAAGGAGGGCCCTATTCTTGGGCATCAACTTCCACCCTGGGAACTCTAGGCTCTTCTAGGCAGATTGGCTTGATTTCTTTGGAGTGTATTTCCTGTATTCCTCCATTCAACCTGCAGATAAACGTTGCTGCCGCTGGTGGGGGTGGAGGAGGCCAACAGTGCAGCCATTCACAGGCTGTTTGCCAATCAACCGTTACAATTAGGGCTAACTGCAGCTCTGTATGGTGGGAGGGAGGGCCATCAATCCACAGGATTCTCTGTAGGGAAGGAGCAGGAGGGCAAGGGGGTGCATAGAGGGGCCAATCAAAGTCAGCAGGTGCAGGAAGTACAGGTGAGAGGACAGCAGAACCAGAGGGATAGTTCAGATTGTGACTAAGAGAAGCAAAGAGCCAGAGCTGGTTTGCTGAGATTCTTATTTAGGTCTAGGCAGTAAGACAGGACTGAGAAAGGGAAGACAGGCCAGTGGGTGAGAGGCATGGACAATTGTAAAGAAGTTGGAAGCAGGATGTGTGGTGGCTCACAAAAGTGGCTATACATGTTATAAAAGGGTCAGAAGCTAATTTTTTGTTTTTATAAGGAATGGCCATCTCTGATGTTGTGGGGAATCAGAGGCAGATCTGAGCTCTTAACATAGCTACTGACTGTGTACTTGTATATCTGCCTATCTTCATAGTGGGTAAGACCATCTTTCTGTCCCTCTGGAGCAATGCTGAGTCATAGATCGTTCTCTCTATATGTCAGTTGAATGGGGAGATAGTGAATTTCTAAGATATCCTTGACTGATGTATCCAAATGCATAGCACATTCTAACCTTGCATTTGGTTCAGGTCTTCCAAGTAAGTGAGAAGCCACAGAATGAGATAAGAACTGGATCCCCAGAGAATTCTAGTTGACATTCATGGTTCAGATCTTGGCTGTCTGAAAATTCACAGAGAGCTTTAAAAACAAAGGCATCTTTCCTGAAGAGGTAAAGTCTGGGCAGTGTGTGTTTTTCTTAAATTGTTCAAAACCAGCCTGGATCCCAGTAATGCAATTGGATAAGAAAGATTAGTCCATCATCTGTTTTCATCATTATTGGCATTTGTAAGAGGGAAAAATATAATAAGGCCAGGAAGGCATTTGAGATTTAGAAATCAGCCATTCATTCTCCCTGTGAGCCCTTTTTCTCTTTCCTCCTATGAATCAGTAAGATACAGGCAGGGAGGGTCCATTGTCTCCAAATGCCCCTCTCAGGATTTGAATGCTTTTAAATATGCAAACTTACATGAGATTTAACTGGTAAGTTTTAATTTTTTTAAATTCAGCATTTTCTAAAATATTCTGTGCAACATAAGCTCCATGAAATGCTTTGGAAAAATATAAGATTTCATAGTCTAGCAAGTTTGGGAAATGCTTATTTTCTCTTCAAAATTTCTAAAACACATCACTATATCAAAGAATCCAATAAATTCTATAATATAAAAGTCTATTTAGTTTATTTAAATAGGAGTTTCTCAAATGCGGATGATCTGTGTGTGTGTGTTGGGGTGGGAGGTGCCCATGGGGAAGGCTTTCTACTCTGGTGCCATGGCTATGGTTTGAGCACCCACTTGGATGGTGCTGAGGACCACAGCTGGCCTCTGTGGATGAGGCATCCTGGGGCTCCCTGCCTAATTCTGAGAGAAGCTTTTCTGATGCCCCTAAAGACAACTTGCTCCAGAACATTCAGTCTCCTGGAAACTCAGCCCAGTAATATGCCCTTAACTGATCCCCTTCCCTCTTGGTATTCTTGGGAGGTAGACAATCTCCTTCAACAATCTCAGGCCTCCTGTGTATAAAGTATTTCATATTCTTGAGCAGAATCTTATTGCAAAATACTTTGACGTAATTTTAGTTTCAGGGGAAAAAATCTTGCTTTCTAAAATATAACAAAGGATGTAAACAATATTTATATAATTCCCTTCTTCACACTTCTACAGCTCATAATTTGTACTTCTCTTATGATTCTTAGTACATTCTATATTTTACTATTTAATTTGGGTATATATATAGTTTCCTATCTATTTGATGATAAATTACTTGGGAGCAGTGACTATGTCTTTTTCATCTTTCTTTCCTTTGGATAAAATTTTACACTGGGTTTTACCTAATAGGTGTTAACAGATGCTTATTAAATGTTTGGCTAATATTTATAACATCCCTATGAAAAAGACTTGGGGAAGTTTGTTTATGTTTATTTAACTTATGAGAAAACCAATGCAAACTAGAAAGATTTATTCATTTTCCCAAGATGAACTAATTATGGCAGAGATAAGAGAAAAACCAAAATTTATAGGCTCAGAATCAGAAGGTTGGGAAGAAGGTTTAAGAAATTCTGCGCTGATTCCAAATCCTTTTTTCCTGGTGTTTGCTACAGGCTTGAGGAAGCCATGTGAGGCTGGCCAGCTAGCAGCATGGCAAAATGAATAGGGCACTAGATTCAGAAGCTTGGGTCCTGCTGTTGATATGAAAATGAAAAAGGCATAGCCCTGCCCTCAAGGAACTTACAGTCCAGCGGTGATTGATGCAAGGAAATGGAAAGATAAATCGCGTAATGGAACCATATGTTGTGCATTGAAGAAACACAGCAGAGAACATGATTATCATTGCTCAAGGGCTTCAAGGGCACTACACAGCAGGGGTAACTTCTGTGATGGACTTTGAAGGATAAATAAAAGTTGACAAGGCAAACAAGAAGGAAAAAAGTAATTCGAGACACAGGGAAGAACATGTGTGCAGTTAATGAGACCTCAAAGAGCATACTGAGCTGATGGATTGGAAAGTACATTAGTTGGCTGAAGTGTTGAGTTTATATGGGAGGGATGGCAGGGGTGGTGTTGGCCAGAAAAGAAACTAGAAACTTGGAAGACTGGGGCCAAAGTTTGAATGGTCAAGCAAAGGAGTTTAGACTTCATCTTCTAAGTCATGGCAGCCATTGAAGGCTTTAAGAGAGGGATTGATGTCATCAGATACACTACTTGAAGGCAGAAAATGTGTTTACTTCTGCATTATATTTTCTGACTGGTGATGCATGGCTAACAGCAGGCACTCAATAAATATTTATGGAATAGAATGAGTGAGTGTATTTTAGAGAGATATGTTTTCTCAGGCCAGTATCTGAACAAACAGAGTTTGTAGACCAGATTCTGCCTGGGTGTGAGCCTCTTCCCAGAGCTTCAGAGACCCTCTTTCCTTAGGTCAATGGTCATACAGACGGATTTCCCAGAGACCCTACTCATCCACCATTATTTCTCACAGCAGATCTCTACTCTGCCTCCTTTTCACCATTGCCAGCCCCTCTGTGATGCATATGAAAAGGGAAAAAGAGAGGCCGCGGCAGGCATCATCTGTCTATTCTGATTCCAGCTCTTTCTCCATTGCCTCTTGTGCTCCGCATGCAGCCCAGAGCCACTGACCTTGAACAAGCTGAGCAAATTATTTTTTGCTAATGAGCTTAATCGCCTATTTCTCTATTTAACACACACTTTAGACTTTTGTAAAGGCCTTTGGAAACCCTTTGTTGCACTAGCAGGTACTCGTGGCAGAAAGGTAGAACTGCTTTAGCCCCGCAAAGCCCAGCAGCTGTGACTGCCCAGATAATGAGGCTGGGGCTCGCCCACCTCTTCACAGCTGGGGCTTATTTGATCTTCATAACAAGTATTGGGATAGACATTATTATCCTCCTTTACAGATGAGAAAACTGAGCCCTATGAGGTTGAGTTATTTACCCTTTTCCAGACTGGTCTGGTTCCTTCCTGGATATGTAACACCCTCTCTGAGGCTTTGAAAGCTCTGTATTATAGGACACATGGTAGCCTCTCAGGGACCTTTCAAAGTCTGCATGTTTATTGCCATAAATGGCTGACAGAATGAGAGAGACACTGGTCACTGGGAGGCAATGGCTGTTTTCTCCATTTTTCCAAAGGGGAGACTAAGGCCCAAGGAATCTTGTTCCCTCTACACCATCTGCTGGTAACTGTCTTCTCCAGTCTCAAAAGCTGCCCCATCAACCTCTCTTTCTTGAACACTTCATTCTCATCCAGCACTGGCTGGGCTTTGGGGGAGGAGGTGCTTCAATGATTTGCACTTGCATATAAATCATCTGGAGAGCTGGTTAACAATGCAGATTTGGATCCTATAGTTCTGGGGTGGGACCTGAGATTCTGCTCCTATAATAAGCAACCAGGCGATTCTCAGGCTGCTGGTGCATTGACTGCACTTTGAGTGACAAGACAGTGGAGAGAAGAAGAGAAAGCAAAGAAGAAGCCCTGCCTTCAAAGAAATCCCTGACTTGTAGAGAAAACAAAATTGGAGCAAACACCTGAGGGGCAGAGATGTTTGTTCATGCCTCAGAAGTTAACAGAGGCCTGTGCCATAGCCATTGTTTAAGGTTGTTGGCTGAACAAATGAGACATTACAAGAAAGCAGTGCCTACTTCCAAACCAACATGAGTAAACTGTCAGGAGCCAAGTCCAAGGAGCTCAGAAATCACTAGGGATTAAGAACAATTCAATTCAACAATGAGATGTGTGATTTCTTACATTATTCAATATAGTTATTTATTTTATTCACTTAATGAGTGCCTACTATTTGACATCATGTGAGGAACCGGAGTACAAGGGTGAGTATCAGAGGGTCATGTACTCTCAAAGTGCTAAGTGGAGGGGAAACCAAAAGTAAGGCTGGTGCCCGCCATTTAGAACAGTGACTTTAAATTGATTTTTTACTGTGACCCACAATAACACAATAAGAGGTATATGTTACATTGTGACCTGATATGTGTGCATGTGTGTGTGTATATATATATATATATGTGCGTGTATATATATATACACACACATAATATACACACATACACACATATATGTGTATATATATAAATATACACATATATGTGTATATTTATATATATATAAATAAAACACTGAAGCAAAAGTTTCTGGAAATAATATTTACATTTTATTAACATTTCTTAGTTCTTCTTCTTTTTTAAACATCTCTTGAACATGAAGAGGCAAAAAGAGGAAGTAAATGATATGTCCAGGAAGCTCTGGAGCATGGAAGGGGACCATGTGACCAGGCTGCAGGCATGGAAGGATGCGGTCTCTGTCCCTCAGGACCTACTGCCAGTGATCCCCGTTGGCCAAGCCAAACCAGAAGCAGGGGCAGGGGCATGGTGGCAAGGGTGCCCAGGTGTCATACAGTACGTGGAAGGTGGTATCCCGGTCGAGAGCAGGATGATGAATTAATGTTGGTGATAGGGAGGAGAGGGTTGGCAAGAGGAGAGTATTAGCCAGACCAAATATTTATGCCTACTTTACGTGATATACTCTGATATTTTCTATTCTATCCTATTCTATTATCTTCCATTTCTTTATCTCTCTTCCCACTCAGTCATTCCCTCTCTCCTTTCTGCCTGCTCTTCCTGCCTTCCTCTTTCCCCTCACTTTTAGTAAAAAGGTGGCATGAGGATTTGACGTTCAATAGATCAAAGAAGAAATACAGAAGGATCATATTTCCTATATGATCCTCAGGCTGGATCAAAGTGGTGGTGAGGAGGGAGCACAGGGCTCAAAGTCACATGAAATCACCAGCTTTCTTCCACTATATTGAACAGTGTACATGGTCAGAGACTACCAAGGAGCTGATTCTTGGAGCTGAGCCAAATTCAGTCAATTAAGAGAGGTCTGGGAGTGTTTAAGGACTAGTAACAACATCTATCATTAGAATTGACACACTCAACAGAGGATCGCCTGGAGGTTCATCACAAATTTTTCTTGACATTGGAAAAACTGGCTTAAAGGGATTTGTACAACGTTCCAAAGGTTCTTGATTGGAATTCTAACACATATCTTGCAGTTTGATTACAGCTAGAAAGAAGGAAGCAACTCAAATACATTCAAATAAATTCATTCATGTGGTGTCCAGCACAGTGATAAAAATCAAAATGCTAGGAGAACTCATTATCGGTAGAGGATTTAGAGATAGATAGGGTTCCTACAGATGGTGACCCAAAGAATAAAAAATGTCAGGAGAACTTGTTTTAGGTACAGAGAATTTAGAGATAGGTTCTTAGAGATGGTGACCCATAGCTCATAGCCATTTCAGGCTAAGGGCTATTATGCCTTTATTTTTCATTTGTAGTTGTACCTGCTTATTCTTCAGAACCCTTTTGCAAAAGAAAAATTAAGAAACTACTGCTTACCCACACATCTTGTGTTTTGACACCATGTGACATTACTGTATAATCTTATGCAACTGAGAAGACCTCCTTGAGCCTCATTGCCATCACTATGAACGAGAATATAATGCATCAAAGCACAGGTAGATCTCCCAGTGCAGCTCCAAAGTATACATGTAAATGAGTTAAAAGTATATATGTAAAGAGTTAATTTAACATTCTGGTTTCAGGGGAGAAAATTCTATGAAACTATTGAAGAAGTACTTGAGCAGGTCCTTATAATGGTATTAATGTTTTATCCATGGTAGTGGGGCAAAGGAAAGTGTAGATAATGGAAATCCACAGATTAAAAAGTCAATCCCTATCTCAGCTTCCACCTGCTTTTCTAGACCTGTGCTTGTCCAGGGAAAAGAGGGAAGGTGACAGGCACTGAAGGTGAAGCTTAGTCATGGGTATTAGAGGCAAATTGTAAAACTTGACTCAGCCTGCTGTGTCCCCTTCTTCTTCAGCATGTAATGTGGTTTGGCTGTGTCCCCACCCAAATCTCACCTTGAATTATAGCTCCCATAATTCCCATGTGTTGTGGGAGGGACCCAGTGGGAGATAATTGAATCATGGGGGCGGTTTCCCCCATACCGTTCTCGTGGTAGTGAATAAATCTCACAGGATCTGATGGTTTTATAAGGGGAAACTCCTTTTGTTTGGCTGTCCTTTTCTCTGTTGCCTGCCACCATGTAGGACATGCCTTTCACCTTCCACTGTGATTGGGAGGCCTCCCCAGTCATGTGGAACTGTGAGTCCATTAAACCTGATTTTCTTTATAAATTGTCCAGTCTCAGGTATGTCTTTATCAGAAGCATGAAAACAGACTAATATACCATGTCATCGCTCACATGCCTCTTCTGCTCTGAGACCAGCCCCAAAACTGCTGCCACAGCTCAGAGCATCTTAAAATCTCTGCCTACCTTCTATCCTACCACTGCACACCCACCCAAGAGAGTTCTCGTATGGCTGGGAGAGGTCCAAGGACATTGTTAGTTTGCTTCTAAGTCCATGGTGTGTGTTGGAATTCTCAATCTCTCTCTCTCTTTATCTCTCTCTCTATCTCTCCTTCCTCCCTGCCCCTGCCCCCTTCATACACAACTGGTGTTGAAAGGCAGACCCAAGACTGTACCCTACCTAGAAACACTTAGCATGGGTGATTCAGTAGCTTCCATTACTTCATTAGCTTTCCTCTACTGAGGACGCCCACTCCATCTCTTCTGGATTTTCGGTGCATGCTGCCAAGAGGTCAGACCTTGAGGGCCAGGATTCAGATGTGGAGCTAGTATGCTGGGCCTGGAGTCTGCATGTACCCCAGGCAGAAAAAGGCAGCTCCATAGTGGTCCCCTCTAACTCACCAGGAGGCTACATGAGGGTTTGGGCAAAAGACCAGAACCCAGATCTCATGCTTTGCTCATTTCCTCCAGGAATCTAGTAGGGGGCAAGGTGACTGGTCTTGTTATGTCTCAAATCTTTGCTGAATCATGACAAACTCCTCCAGTACCCAAACTTTCCTCTGGACATTGATTTACGCTATTCTTTGGGTTTGGAATTCTCTACCCTTCTTTCCCTCCATTATTGGTCCTGATACTGTGATGTTACAATACAGTTACACGTCCCAATATTACAATTACAGGAGGCTCTGTCCCTGGCCTGCCTTCCCTTCCACTCCAGCCCTCAGACTCTCCTCTCTTCTCTGAATTACTATGGCATCTTTTAGCCTACAGTTTAGAATGAGGATTACCAGACCCTGTCTTGGGTGTATTTGTGTTTCTACTTGTTTCAAGTCTTTAAATCACATTGTTCCTACTAGATGATGGCCATCTCCCTTCCCCAGTGGAGGGAGACCCAGAGTGAACAAGGGACACCATCCGTGTAATCAGCAATGCCACATGAGGACTTTTCAGGGGACTGGAGCAGCTATGAGAGTTTCCTGTCCTGCCTGCCCAGAGGAGAGTGGGACTCCCCAGAGGAGTCCGACTGTGGACTCTGCCATTTCCAGTAAAGAAAGAGAAGAGTTATGACTGGATCCTCTGAAAACTCTTTCCAGTCCCTGAACTCTGTGGGGATTTGCTCTGCCTTTTAAGGGAGTATTCTGGCCGGGCAAGGTGGCTCATGCCAGTAATCCCAGCACTTTGGGAGGCTGAGATGGGTGGATCACCTGAGGTCAGGAGTTCGAGATCAGCCTGGCCAAAATAGTGAAACCCCGTCTCTACTAAAAATACAAAAAATTAGCCAGGCATGGTGGCAGATGCCTGTAGTCCCAGCTACTCAGGAGGCTGAGTCAGGAGAATTGCTTGAACCTGGGAGGCAGAGGTTGCAGTGAGACGAGATCCCGCCATTGCACTCCAGCCTGGGCAACAAAAGTGGAACTGCATCTCCGAGAAAAAAGGGAGTATTCTCTGTTTCCAAAGGGTGGACTATTAAAGAATTAGTGCTTCAAACTAAGGAAATTCAGACCTTTGTTCTGAGATAGGAATCTTGCTCAGTGACTGTATTTGTTTGCTTGGGCTGCCATAACAAAGTATCACAGACAGGGTGGCTTGAACAATGCAACTGTATTTCCTGCGGTTCTGGAGACTGGGAGTCTGAGATCAAGGTGTCAACAGGGTTTCTTTTGAGGCCTCTCTTCTTGGCTTTCAGCTGGCTGCCTTCTTGCTCTATCTTCCAACGGTCTCCCTCTGCTATATGGGTGTTTCCTAATCTCTTCTTGTAAGTACACCAATCTTACTGGATTTGGACTCACCCATGTGACTTCATTTTACCTTAGTTACCTACTTAAGGACCCTATCTCTAAGTATAGTCAGATTCTGAGGTACTAGCTGTTAGGACTCCAGCCTATGAATTTGGGGAGATATAATTCAGTCCATAAAAGTGACTTTGGGCAAAGTCAAATTTCACTCAATGGAATTTTATTCAATTCATTTAACAAGATAGATCGAGCACCCAATTGCACCAGGCCCTGCTCAGATGCTAGGGATACATCACTGAACACAACAGACACAAATCCACATCTCCGTGGAGTTGATATTCTGGTGCTGAGAGATAGACGGTAAATGGAATGAATAAGAAAACATATATGACACGTCGAATAATAATAAAGCCTATGGAGGAAGTTAAAGTATGGTGGTGGTTCGGCGGCGGGAGGCAGTGTCATCTAACTCATCCCCAACATTCAGGCAGGAATGAGTGAAATTGCCCATGAAGGGGGTGCATTGAGGAGCAGAAGCAGGATGCAGCGGGAGCATGAGAGCAGAAATCCTTCGTTTGTGGATTTCTTTTTTATTTATTTATTTATTTAGAGATGAAGTCTTGCTCAGTCGCCCAGGCTGGAGTGCAGTGGTGTGATCTCAGCTCACTGCAACCTCTGCCTCCCGGGTTGAAGTGATTCTCCTGCTTCAGCCTCTCAAGTAGCTGGGATTATAGGCATGTGCCACTGCGCCCGGCAAATTTTCAGTGGAGATGGAGTTTCACTATGTTGGCCAGGCTGGTCTCAAACTCCTGACCTCAGGTGATCCACCCGCCTCCACCTCCCAAAGTGTTGAGATTACAGGTGTGAGCCACTGTGCCCAGCCTTTTGTAGGTTTCTTAACTCTGCTTTGTTTAAAGCCACAAATGTGTGCTCTTTTCCCTCCCTATCCTGATCACTTGTCTCGCCAATACAAACCTGAGATCACAAGGGGCTCTGTGAGTAAGACTGTGGCTGGCTGGCAGCAAACAAGGGCCATGGTGGAGAAACACTCCAAGGCATTCACCCAACAGCCTAGGAGATGGGCACACAGTTATCCTCATGAATGAAAGCCTGACAGTTTGAGCCAGGTGTAGTGGCTCGTGCTTGTAATTCTAGTGCTTTGGGACACGAAGGTGGGAAGAACACTTGAGGCCAGGAGTTTTCAAGACCAGCCTGGGTAACACAGCAAGACATCGTCTCTAAAAAAAATAATAATAAACAAAAAGGAAAATCTGACAACTCCATTAATCTCATTACTAACAAGTACTTACATTGGTTGCTGTCTGATTATGTCAGGCACTGTGCTGTGCCTGCTCTTATGCATCCTCCCAACAGTCCAAAGAGTGCTATCTCTTTTCACATTTATAGCCAAAGAAACTGAGGCTTAGAGAGGTCATGTAACTTGCCTAAAATCCACCTGATGGATCAGAGTCTTAGCCACTCTTGGCACCATGCTGAGCTGTCTAGGGAAGGGCAGGTCACTGTTAGAGCTGGAGTTGAAAGCTGATGTTCATTGACTTTCTAACACTTTTTTGTCTTTTACTAAAGCTGCCAGCTTAACATCTTACCAGAGGACTAATAAATCTTATTTCCAACAAGCTACTGCCAACATTAAAACATGCAAAATTTCTCAACATAAATTTTCCCAACAATTGTAACTCATTACTTGGATACGAGGCATGCACTACTGCAGTCTGTCCACAGTGGTGAGGAAAACACTGGGCACGAGCCCAGCAACACATTCTTTGACAGCAGCATGAAATATTTTACAACAGTTTCCAGGAAGTTTTCACTGGCTGTCTCAATTACAATGAAGTCTTCTTGCGGGCATCTGTTGCAGGGAGCCTTAACACACACATCCTCCCCGTGCTCTCAGGCCTCTCGGGAGCCAGCGGATGCCCAGGACAAGAGAAGCCCTTGTTTCAGACATTTGCTTTCTCAAAAGCATTCCGGGCTGTCTTCGGGGACTCTTGGTCAGTGTCCTGTGGTGTGGCCTCCCTTTTGCCTTCCTGCTGTGGGTACTGCTTCAACCACAGAAATCCAGAGCCCTTTACTCATTGGTTTCAAAGTAAATCTTTGCTTTGGGGACAGTATCCTCTTTTGCTAAGTGTGAAGACTGGAAGTTAACTAAAAATCCCACACTGGTGGATAACCCTGCTCAACCAGAAAAAATCGAACCCTGTTCAGTCAGAAAGGTTGAACATATTTCACATGATTTTAATCATTTGTTTTTCATAACCAAGGGTCTGTAGTTCATATCCTTTGTCCATTCTTTTACTGTTTTCTTCTTTTCCTTATTTTAAAGGGTTCTTTACATATTCTGAACACTAATCCCTTGCTAACTGAGTGCTGGCAAATACGTTTTCCCAATTTGTGACTCACTCTTTTACTTTACTGTATTACAATTTTAATTTTAAATTGGAACGGATCATTTTTTTTTCATGATATGTGCTTTTGGTGTTTTAAACATCATTTATATACTCCTCCATATTTTCTACTCCATTGACAAAAACTACCTATAGCTTTTGTCAAAGTTTTCTCCATAATTGTTCTTTCTTATTTTTATTATTTTAGAGACAGCATCTTGCTCTGTCACCCAGGCTGGAGTACAGTGACACAATTATAGTTCACTGCAAGCTTTGACCTCCTGGGCTCAGGCAATCTTCTCAGCCTCAGCCTGGATACCTCTGGGACTACAGGTGCATGCTACCACATCTGGCTAATTTTTAATTTTTCTGGAAGAAGGGTTGCCCATGTTGGTTTTAAATTTCTGACCCCAAACAACCCTCCTTCCTTGGCCTCACAAAGTGCTAGGATTATGGGCATAAACCACCATGCCAGGCCTGTTGTTTTAAATATAATTTTCAAAAGGCAGATGGCACTGTCATAAAAAAGAGGTATCTCCCTTTGGATGCTATGACTATGTTCCTTAAGAATGGAATTTCTCTTTCCTGATGGTGTTGTTGGCTTTCAGAAGACAAACATTTCTCTAATTCTGGAATCTATGTCTCACCTGTGGGGAATCCTCTCTCTTTCTCCTCTTGTTCAACTAAGTAATAAAAAATTTCAATTGCTTAAGCATCTAAGAATACTGCAACCTTTCTCATCATCTTTTCCATCCATGATGCTTTAGTGTGCCTATGTCTGTATCTATCTATTGATGTATCTACCTAAGCTGTGAGGTTGGCACACATTATGTGTGTGTCTTAGTAACTGCTATTTTTCTACTTATGTCTTATATGAAACATTATTAAAATTAATGTAAGTTTTCAGAACATATTGAAGCTAACCCATAAAAGGCAACTCAGTTCAGGAGCACAGAATGTCAGAATAGCTACAGGATGATGTGCTACAAATAAGCCCAGTGGCTTAACACCACAGGTTATTTTCTTTTCTAAGCAGGAGTCCAGAGAAAATCAGGCACTTTTAATCTTAGGGCACCACCATCTCAACATGAGACCCCCTCAGCCATGGGGCAGCTAAAGGGGCAGCTGGAGAATTGCCCTGACTCTTGTATGCTTTGGCCTGGAAGTGGGGCCCATCACTTCTACCCACAGCACATTGACCAGACCCTTTCAGCTGAGCCCACCTAACTGCCAGGGGGCTGAGAATATGAATGAGTGGATGCACTATTTGGTAAACATCACAGAAGGCCGGTCTGAGATTAACAGACCATCTACAAAATTCGCACCTACATAATTGAAAATTACCTATGGCCATAGCTGACATTTTGAGCCCTTACCGAAACTCACAGGTCGTCATATCCTCTGTGCAAATACCAAGAAAGTGTGCCTTCTGAGATGAGGGTACAGGGAGGAAGTCAAGAATGTGGAAGTCATCAGAGGTAAGGAAGAAAAAGCATTAAACATCAGTTCCAGCTTAGACTATGTGGATTTCCATTTGCAGGTAGGAGGGTGGAAACATTGAGAAGTAAAGCAAAGCAAGACAATGGGAGGAATTCCAAGAAGTTTCAGATAAATAATAAGAAGTGCTTCTAGTATGAATGGAACTCAAAGTCTGTGAAGAAACTGGTTGCTGAGAAGCCACAGAAGTGATTTATTGATAGGCCAGGAAGATATTCCCAACAATATTAAAGTAATTCTTTGCCAGGCTATGTTCACAAAAGAAGGGGAGGGGACCAGGCCAGAAATACATGTGCATTTTCCAAAGGACAAAGACATATGAAAAAGAATTAAAAGAGATTTTCAATTCCCCCATGCCTCGAAGCAGTCTGCAAAAACTAGCATGAAGTTGGTATTTAGGACAAAAAATGGTGAAAACAAACTATTGGTGATTTTTAGGAAAGAAAGTTGTGGAGAGAAAGAGAAAAGTTAGCAGTAAAAGGAAAAAGTGTGTAGAGGAGAGCAATAATTGTTTTCCAACTGCAGGCGATAAAATGCGTATCTAAGAGGAACGCCTGACCTTCAGACAACGCATCTATCAGACTCAGGAGAATGGAGACAAAGGAAAGAGAGTCACAAGGGAGAAGAAACCAGGATGCAGTGGCTGTATGCTAAGTGGAAGCCATTGTGGGCCACTGAGAAGATAATAGACGGAAGTGGAGAAGCCGAGGAGTAAAGCAGAGTGATATGAAGCAGCGTGATAAGCGGTGCACAGTGAGGAGGGGGAAAAATAATGGGAAAGAGTGAGATAAACCCGCGGTGAAGAAGCCTTTCGCAGAGACTAAGAGTCTGGAAGGAAATTATCTGAGGGGCTAGAGTACTTGGGGTGTCTTGGAACTTCACATTTGTGAGAAAAACGTACTGCATGTATCAAACAATCCAAGTCCCAAGCTGTGCTAATAATAAAGGCAGTTTGCATTTATTGCGTCCTTTTTAAGTGTCAAGCGCAGCCCAAGGTACATTAAGTATCCCTTCCTGTAGAGCTCATGGTGATAAAAATCGAAGTGACAGCAAGTAGTAAACAAGAGCTAGTCTTTGTAAAGACTCATTTAACGTCCATGCCAGCCCTATCCGCTACAGGATCTTCACCTTTCTGTGCCTCAGTTTCTTCTTCTATAAATAGGGATTATAAGAGTACCCACTGCCCAGTACTCTAAGAGGAAGAGTGAGGCAAGAGCGAACATCACCCATTTGCAGGCAGGGCCACTCCCTCCTCATTGGCTCTGTTGAAAAAGAGCTCCACACTTGGGTTGAAAGAAGGAGCAGAGAACTTGGGAGGTAGTGGTGGGAGGAGGGGGGATGGCAATTCTGGCTTCTGCCAATCAAATCTAGATGTGTCACTCCTCCGCACTCTTGGTTTTCCATATAGGTCACAGCTCCTCCGCTGTGTCTCAGGAAAGCTAGGCACAGAGAAGTTACAGGGCTGGCTTACGTTTGCACAGAAAATTTAATGGCAGTCAGAAGTATAACTTAGGTTTCCTTATTCCCCAGAACATGAGGGTTTTTTTTTTTTTACCAGTGGACGATGCTGAGACACAGGGCAGGGTAAGCACATTTTAAAACAGAGGGCAAAGGTCAGCACAGAGCATGGGGAGATCAGTAAATATGTCCAAAGTGCTTAGTTAGAGGTAAAAGTTTAAAAGACGACAGTTAGGTTTTCACAATAGCGAACGACAATTCAATGCCAGAGGTCCTGGAACCTGCAGTGTTTTCTCATTGACCTACTATTTCCCTAGGAGCCAGAGTCAGCGTGACGGTAGACTTTTCCAGAAGTAAGCAGGTTACCTCTTATCTCTTCTGTCGTCCACATCCTCGGGTTTGAGGGCTTGAAATCGTGCAGTATTTCCCTCTTGTAACCCAGAACAAGCATCTCTAACTTTAGACCGACTCCTTTGGTGTCCTGGGGCCAGTGAATCAACCTGCTTACTTCCCTCCATTTACGGCTGTGATGGTCCTTTGTAGCAAGGGATCAAGAACTGTACCTGCGCTTCCAAATGCAGCATCATTTATTGCGTCCTGATGCAAAAATAGCTTCCTTGGGCTTAAACTGGCCAAGATCATCTTATTTGTCATGTTTTTGTTACCATTAAAGGATCGGGAGGAGGGAAAGACTTCCTGGAAACCTGTTTGTCTCTCGAAATCAGTCAATTCATAGAATCCTCCAACCAAGAGGGCTGTGAGCAGATCACGAAGTCCAGGCTCCTGCTTCTGGGCTGTGATTCCTTTATTCCAAGCCTGCTGAGCCCTGGCTTTTGCAGCAGGACTTATTCTTTTTTTATTTTTATTTTTATTTTTGAGTTCAGGCCCAAATGAATTGTTATTTTTTTTAACTTTTAAGTTTGAGGGCGCATGTGCAGGTTTGTTATATAGGTAAACTTGTGTCATGGGAGTTTGTTGTACAAATTATCTCCTCACCTGGGCATTAAACCTAGTGCCCAATAGTTATTTTTCCTGATCCTCTTCTTCCTCCTACCCTCCACCCTACAATAGGCCCCAGTGTCTGTTGTTCCCATGTATGTGTCCATGTCTTCTCATCATTTAGCCCCCACTTATAAGTGAGAGCATGCTGTGTTCGATTTTCTCTTCTGGCATTAGTTTGCTAAGAATAATGTCCACCCACTCCATCCATGTCCAGTAAAGAACATGATCTTATTCTTTTTAATGGCTGCATAGTATTCCATGGTGTATATGTACCACATTTTCTTTATCTAGTCTATCATTGATAGGCATTTAGGTTGATTCCATGTCTTTGCTATTGTGAATAGTGCTGCAATGAACCTACATGTGCATGTGTCTTTATTTAGAATGATTTATATTCCTTTGGGTATATACTCAGTAACAGGATTGCTGGGTCAAATGGTAGTTCTTTCTTTAGGACTTTGAGGAATCATCACATTGTCTTCCACAATGGTTGAACTAATTTACACTCCCACTAGCAGTGTATAAGTGTTCCTTTTCTCCACAACCTCGCCAGCATCTGTTATTTTTTGACTTTTAAGTACTAGCCATTCTGACTGGTGTGAGATGGTATCTCATTGGGGTTTTGATTTCATTTCTCTAATGATCAGTGATGTTGAGCTTTTCGTCACATGATTATTGGCTACATGTATGTGTTCTTTTGAAAAGTGTTCATGTCCTTTGCCCACTTTTTGCTGGGGTTATTTATTTTTTATTTCTTGCAAATTTAAGTTCCTTATAGATGCTGAATATTACACCTTTGTAAGATGCCTAGTTTGCAAAAATTTTCTCCCATTCTGTAGGTTGTCTGTTTACTCTGTTGATAGTTTCTTTTTCTGGGCAGAAGCTCTTTAGTTTAATTAGATCCCGTTTGTCAATTTTTGCTTTTGTTGCAATTGCTTTTGGCATCTTTGTTATGAAATCTTTGCCTGTGCCTATGTCCTGAATGATATTGCCTAGGTTGTTTTCCAGGGTTTTGTAGTTCTGGGTTTTACATTTAAGTCTTTAATCCATCTTGAGTTAATTTTTGTATATGGTATAATGAAGGGGTCCAATTTCAATATTCTGCAGATGGTTAACCAGTTATCCCAGCACCATTTATTGAATCAGGAATCCTTTCCCCATGGCTTTTGTTAGGCTTGTCGAAGATCAGATAGTTGTAGGTATGCAGTCTTATTTCTGGGTTCTGTATTCTGTTCCATGGTCTATGTGTCTGTTTTTGTACCAGTACCATGCTGTTTTGATTACTGAAGCCCTGTAGTATAGTTTGAAGTCAGGTAGCATGATGCTTCCAGCTTTGTTCTTTTTGCTTAGTATTTCCTTGGCTATTCAGCTCTTTTTGGTTCCATATGAATTTTAAAATAGGTTTTTCTAGTTCTGTGAAGAATCTCAATGGTAGTTTAATGGAATAGCATTGAATCTATAAATTGCTTTGGGGAGTATAGCCACTTTAATAATATTGATTCTTCCTATCCATGATCATGGAATATTTTTCCATTTGTTTGTGTCATCTCTGCAGCAGGACCTATTCTATCAAGGATCGGTAATTGGAAATAAGCTTCTCATTTCATCCTAAAGGTTTCTGTCACTCCACTGAAATCTTAAAAGTCTCCAGTGCTTGTTAGGAAAGTGTGGAAGATGAACCCCTTCTTCATCTACAGGTAAGAACATGCTGGAAAGCAAAATTGTTTAACACGTGCTTAGTTTTTAACCCAACACTTCTGTGTCTAGAAATATATCCAGGATTTGATCTATACAAATTATATGAATATATTAAATTGTCACATGTACTCCAAAAATATGTGCATCTATTATGCATCAGTAAAAATAAAATAATCAGATCAATACACAAAGATGAATGCAGAAGAATGTTTAGTAGAATATGATTTATAATGAAAAACAATTTGGAAATAGCCTAAAATGTCCAACAGTAGCAATTGATTAACTAAATTATGATAGAGTCAACAGTAGAATATATATACTTATTTTACATAATATTTATAAATACCTGAATGGCAAGATGTTTATGATGTACTATGAGAAAAACAAGTTACAAAATAGTATCTAAAATACAATCCTGTGTTCATATGCATGTGCCTAAGAAAGTTTGTAACAATAAATAGCAAGATGTCAATACTGGTTGTCTTATGGGGTGAGAGGCTGTGATGTAATATTTTCTTTCTATATCTTCCATTTTTTCTATAATGAATAGAATTTTTGAAAAAAGACCCAAATACATTAAAAAAGTTTAAGTCTCCACTCTTTAGAATTGTCCAGGTTTCTTTTCTCAAATCTAGGTGGTGCCATTTTCTGAGCTACCCCTGATGGGGAAGGAGGAGAGGACAACATTTTCTCCATTTATTAATTTTACTTTATGCAGATTGCAGTGAATCAAAGTGTGGCTTTAAAGAGGAAAAGGTGTCACAAAGATTTAGCCTGAATGGTATGTATGTATGAGTGTGCATGTGCGTGTGTGTGTGTAAGCCTAAGAAAAAGTTAGCCCTTTGTCTTGTTGATTAGTTGTAGATTATCATTGATTGATGTTTCTAGTCCAAACCTTTAAACCAGCAACTCCTTCAAGGCAGGCAATAACTTACCCTTATTTTCCCAGGTCCTAGCCCAGTGCCTGACACATAGTGAGATCTTAATATACATTTGACAAATGAATTAACTTTTGAGCCTCAATTATTTACAGTACCTGCTGGCAAAAGATTGCCTCCTCTTCCATCCGGATCCCTGCGACACTGTGGGTTGATGGCATGATGTGGATAGTGGGAGTAGTTGATGTGATATAAATGAGTCAGATTGGCCTGGGTTCAAATACTGGTTCTGCCACAAGTGAGAAATTTGATCATAAATTTTCTTTTATGTAATATGAGGATGAAAATATATTATAATCTCTTCAATTCCCCTCCCCAATCTCAGCCCCTAGTAACCATCATTCTACTTTCTATTTCTATGACTTCAACTTTTTTACCCCTCACATATAAGTGAGGTCATGCAGTATTTGTCTTCCTGTGCCTGGCTTGTTTCAGTTGACATATGCCCTTGAGGTTCATCATGTCTGAAATGACAGGATTCCCTTCTTTTTACAGGCTAAATAGTATTCTATTGTGTGTATACACCATATTTTCTTTACCCATTATTCCATTGCTGGACTATTAGATTGACTCCACATCTTGGCTATTGTGAATAATGCTGCCATGAAAATGGGAGTGCAGATACCTCTTTGATATACTGATTTTATTTCCTTTGCATATATAACAAGTAGTAGGATGGATGGACCATATGGTATTTCTATTTCCAGTTTAGGGTTTTTTTGTTTTGTTTTGTTTTTGGGTTTGTTTGTTTTTTTTTTTGAGACAGGGTGTCACTCTGGTCAGTGTCACCCAGGCTGCAGTGCGGTGGTGTGAACATGGCTCACTGCAGCCTTGACCTCCTGGGCTCAAGTTATTCTCCCACCTCAGCCTCCAGAGTAGGTGGGACTACAGGCATATGCCACCACAGCCAATTTTTTCTATTTTTTGTAGAGACAAGATTTTGCATGCTGCCCAGACTGGTCTCAAACTCCTAGGCTCAAGCGATCATCCTGCTTTGGCCTCCCGAATTGATGGGATTGTAGGCGTGAGCCACTGCACCTGGCTATTTTTAGTTTTTTTTTTTTTTTTTTTTTTTTTTTGAGGAAACTCCATACTATTTTCCATACTAATTGAAGGAATGATAATATTATTTATATTGCAAGATTATTTTAAGGATGGAAACTTGTCAATTTCTTTTAATCCCCTTTCGTGGATTTTATCTTAAATTGTAGCCTTTGAAAACTAGCCATTGACCAATGTTAAAATCCATTCATTGAAACCATACTGCATAACTCAAGGTTCAAGTAGCCTTCTCTAGAAAAATAAGGTAACATTCTTCTAAGGCTTCTGTGAGAGAGTGCTTGCTCTTGGCTTTCACTGAGAAATGTGGAAAGAAATTGTGTTTAGCAAGAACTGGTGTATTATTAAGTAGCCTTATCTCAGTTCAACATCTCTCTGCAAATAAGTCAAGGCTCACAGCAACCCTGTGCAAGTGCTGGAAATGTTTGAGGCCTTAAAATAGCAAAACACTTTGAAGAAACCCATCTTCCTAATGGAAAAAAGAACACACAAGAAAAATGACTGTCAGTTATTTATATATAGCCCAGGATTCAGCAAGTGACAAAAGTGATTATTGCTAATTTACAATTCTCTTTAGAAACTAGCTATGTGCACAATTTTCAAGGAGGCTGAAGATTAAAGAAGGAGCTGACCAGATGACCACAGCCCAGATCCTTTTTTTAGGGTGGCTGTATGGCTCTAGGTCTATGGCTCCACTTCTTTTCCCATTGTCCTTCGTAACTTTGTCGTGAAATAGCCTCATTAGATGTCATATAGACTTGGCTTTCGATGTTATCATTTAAGCCAATTGTTCGTTCAAGTGATCAGAACGACCACATGGGAGTGGCTGGTAATGGGGTATATAGAATAATTACCCATGTTTTATTCTTAGCTTTTACTAATATGTTACAAGGCCTCCCACCAAAAAATTAGGGATTTTGTCAGTTGTACAGTCAGTAGGCCACAGAGCAGTTTGACTGTTGAGATTTTTCACTGAGTGTGTGAGTGCATGTGTGAATGTGTGTGTGTATGACTTCTCCCCCTTATTAAGGCTGTGCAGTAATGACCTATCTTATGCAGCTGTATGAAAACACCAACCCCTAAAATAAATGCCAAAATATGCTTGTGTACCATATTGTGAAAAAAAGATGGCTGGCCAGGCCCACTGATTAACATACTATAATGCTCATTTCAAATAGTTTTTTGAGTGATAGAGAGTATCAATACATCTATTAGTTTTCAATGTAAATAATTAATATTTGAGCTCTAGAGCTACTTTGTCCTTGCACCTGGGCATTGGCAGCACAAAGGTCATGGTTTTGAAGCTATCTCGTTCCTATTGCCTGTGGCATCGGCTGCCCTGTAATTGAGAAGTCAAGTGAGTTTGTTGTTGTTGTTGTTGTTGTTGTTTTTGAGACAGAGTCGCTCTGTAGTCCGGGCTGGAGTGCAGTGGCTTGATCTTGGCTCACTGCAAGCTCCACCTCCTGGGTTCATGCCATTCTCCTGCCTCAGCCTCCCCAGTGACTGGGACTACAGGCGCCCACCACCACGCCCGGCTAATTTTTTGTAGGTTTAGTAGAGATGGGGTTTCACAGTGTTAGCCAGGATGGTCTTGAGAAGTCAGGTGAGTTTCTTATGTGAAAGCGAAGTCTCTGTGCATGCTTTTTCAGGAGAATGCTTCCCTGATCCCCTCCAACCGGAAACAGCCTGGAATTACTGGCAATGTTGCTCCTAAGCTCAGAGTGTCCAGGACAGCTACTGATACTAAATGCTAATCTGAGACCAAGTCAATTGCCTGGGGATGTTCAGTCTAAGGTGTATGGTGGCAAGGTGTTAGGAAGGGGCTCTGCCAACCCCCATGTTCTGTGGCTTCCACAGGTAGGCATATTAGACTTCTGCACCACCCTTGTTCTATTTCATTCACTAAGTTCTAAAATGGATAATCACACTGAGATGGGGTCAGGCCAGTCAAACAAAGGAACTCTGAGGTTGGCCTACAATGTGAAAACTGTCAATTACCCTATTTTATGTCCTACCTACATTGCTAGTAGCAGAGTACTCATTTCCATTAGACCAATTTGGTACAATGATGCATATTCTAATCCTTTTACCATCTTATCTGAACAAGAGAAATGAGTACAAATGAAGGGGGAGGAGGAAAAGGGAGAAACGGAAGGAAGAAAAAGAGACAAAGAGGAAGAAAGAGAATCATTTTGAAGGGTGATTTTTAACTAGTGGCTTTATAATTTATTAGAAATAAATGTAACATTCTAATGTGAGCTGGTCACTGCTGTACAAGGAAGATGATTCTAGTCAGAAGTGACTTGTTTTTAAAACCTGATTCTCTTAGAATCTTAGTCTGTGAACAAGGAAGTCACTCACAGATTCTGTGTAATTTCTCTATGGAGCACTGAACATGGCTTAAAAAGGAGGTGGCCCCGATGCAGAGAATCAGGGCCAGAGTTTGGCCTTAACACCCACTGGCTCTGCCACTTTCTTGGTAGGGATGCCAGGAGCAGACCTCATCTCAGTAAGGCAGGGACAGTAACCATTTCCTGGATGAGCTAACACAGGCCAATCAAAATGTTTGAAAACACCTTGTAAAGTTTTTGATTCCTGGGTAACAAATTATCACACACTTAATACCTTGAAAACAACACGCATTTATTATCTCAGTTTCCGTGGGTCAGTAGTCCAGGCACACAGGGTCCTCTAGTCAGGGTCCCACAAGACTGCAGGTAAGGTTTCAGCCAGGCCGTGTTCTCATGGGGAGGCTCCACTGGGGAAGAGTCTATTTCTGAGCCCATTCAAGTTGTTGGCAGAATTCATTTCCTTGTGGCTGTATGATGGAGAGCCCTTGCTTTTTGTGGGCTGGGGCCTGAAGACAACACACAGTTTCTTGTCACGAGGCCTTTTCCAACATGATTGCTTATGCCAAGCCTTCAAGAAGAGTTCCAGCTCTAGACTACTAACATAGAGTCTTCATAACCCACCCTAATCACAGGAGTGCTAGCCATCATCTGTGTCATCTTCTATTGGTTAGAAGGAAGCCACAGGTCCTACCCACACTTAAAGGGAGGAGGTTACACAAAGGCATGAATGCTGGGAGGTGGGAATCATTGCGGGTCAACCTCATCATTCCAACCTTACTGGGATTCTCTCCCAAACCAGCCAAATCTGTGTTCTTTAATCTTCAGTAGGGTGAACAACCATCCCAGTTTGCCTGGACTAGTTTTAGCACTGAAAGTCCTGCATTCTAGGCAACTCCTTGGTCCCAGGCAAATGAGGATAGTTCGCCACCCTAAACAGATAACATACCTTCTTTGTTTTAGGTCAACATTAGGGGTGAAAGAGAAACCTAAAAGGTTTCATCCAGAGGTGGTCAAGCTATTCCCCAAGGAGCTCTTTGAGGGCTCTGAGGTGAAGGAGATGGTGAGAGGATACCAACTGGATGGGCTCTTCAGCTCCCTCCCGTGTTCCACCATAGAGCAAACCAGCTCCTGGCTTGTTCATACATGGTGCATTCGGTGTAATTTGTTGTGTGAAGTGTGGTTTCCATGGCCACAGGTTGATGCCTTAATAATTTCATTTTACATATAAAAAGCCAAGGTCTGCAAAAAACTTAGGGGCAGAATCCAGCCTCTTGACATGTAAGCCAGACCTTTTCTACAGCACCATCCAGATGAGTTGAGCATTTCTTGGCCATCTGTCTCACACAGCTCTGGACTTGGTGCTGAGGCAGTGAAGAAAGGTTTTGGGGGGTTGTTGTTTGTTTGTTTCCAGTCACATTGGGGAAGACCTAGGCTAATGCTAGGACATACTCACCATGACCGTGACAGCTTTATCTGATTTGATCAGTTACTAAGGAATCAAAATGGTGATTTCAGCAACCTGGAAACAAGTAGGTTTACCTTAGAGTTACATGTTATTTCAAAACAACATGGGGACAAGTGTGAATTCTTGAGGTTGAAAACAGCTTATGTCAATGACAGTGACTTTCTAGTCTTTTCAGCATAAAACACAAGCCAGTGTTTACTGTAGACAGAGTTCATAAGCACAGAGGGAGGGCAAGGTTATGCAACTGGTGAAAATTATAAGGCAAGGTTAATGTGGACAAGGAGAGTGGTGGTTTCAGACTGCATAAGGGAAGGTGGTCCAATTCACTAATCAACATGGCTCTACTACTGCAGCCAGCCCTGTCCTATAAACCAATCAAATGGAGTAGCAACTTATACCTACAGGCAAGAAAAAGGTCCAGGGCAGTAACTCACTTCTCCACCTGGCCAGCCAGGCTGATTTCTGTCATTTGACACCATACAGTCTAGGTTGGCTGAAAAATAGGTCTCACATCTTGGAATGCTAATCTCGGAGCACTTTGATTTGCTTCAGCACCATTTCCTCATTAACCCCAAACTGAGCCTGGGGTGTTCTAAATAGGGTAGTGAATATAATGTCTCCAAGGTGTGAAGCTATTTATCCAAGGTTACTTGGTAGAAGAGTTTGCAATAGGGCCTCACTTCCCCAAAGTCTTAGACACTTGTATATTAGTCCTAAAAACAACCAGACTAGCCAGAACAGCCCTGAAATTTTAGTTATTTATATACGCACACATATATATATTCAGTTACAAAAGACATCAGGAAACTTTATAGTCAGGGTGCATTCCTGGGTCATTGGGGCCTGCAGAGCTGTTAAAACTCTAGGTGCCAGTGTTTCTCATAAGATGTTAAAATGACCCCAGATGCATATTCTCCATGACAGCTCATTAAAGAAAATAACACGTATAAACCCACATCAAAAAGACAATGAAAGAGAGAAACAAACATACAAGAATTGTTGACAATTGTTTGCAAGAGAGAAAGTGGATGTAGCTGTGACAATTGATGAGGCAGAGTTTAGAAAGCCGCTGACTAGAGGATGTCCTATGAAAAAGGAGGTAATGAGCCGCTTAGAGCCCCTGAGAAGCTGGGGAAATCAGAGGGATTCTGATTCTTACCTGAGAACAGTAAAATAGAACAGAGAAATTAAAAAATATGTAAATATATTAAGAAAAATTAGAGAATATGTTGTCTTTATAAATGAGAGAAAGCTGATGCACAACAGAAATAACCATAAGAAAAAGCTCTTGGAATTTAAAAATATTATTACTTAAATAAGTCCGGGTGTGGTGGCTCACTCCTGTAATCCCAGCAATTTGGGAGGCTGAGGTGGGTGGATCACTTGAGGTCAAGAGTTTGAGGCCAGCCTGGCCAATGTGGTGAAACCCAGCCTCTACTCTAAAAAATAAATAAATAAATAAAAATAAAAAGCTTTATAAAAAGCTCAATAAATAAAACTGAAGAAATGTCTAAGAAAGTTTTTTTATTTTTTTAAATGGAAGAATTTAGAGAACATAGAAGAACTATCTAGTACTAATTCCAGAGGCCCAACAGTTGATTAATAGGAATTCATGAAATAGAGAATACAGTTGACCATTGAACAACACGGGTTTGAACTGCATGGGTCCACTTAGGTGAGGATTTTCTCCCACCTCTGCCTCTGCTGAGATAGCAAGACCAGTCCTTCCTCTTCCTCCTCCTTAGCCTACTCAGTGTGAAGGCGATGAGAATAAAGACCTCTATGATGATCCATTTTCACTTAATGAGTATTAAGTATATTTTCATTTCCTTATGATTTTTTAAAATAACATTTTGTTTTCTCTAGCTTACTTTATTGTGAGAATACTGTATATAATACATATACAAAATATGTGTTAATCAACTGTTTCTGTTGTTGATAAGACTTCTGGTCAACAGTAGGCTGTTAGTAGCTAAGTTTTGGGAGAGTCAAAACTTATACATGGTCTTTTGACTGTGCAGGGGCTGGTATCCCTAACCCCTACATTGTTCAAGGGTCAACTGTAGTAAAATTAGAAGTGAGAACTTATCAAAGAATTAATACAAGAGAATTCCGCAGGTTCTTCAAATGGAAAAAGACACCACGTTCCAGGCATACTGAATAAGCAGAGCCTTGATTACACACAGCATGTGAAATTTTGGAATATTAGGAATAAAAAAAGATCTTAAAACCTTTTAGAAAAAAGCAGAAATAACAGTTATATGGCCTGACACTTCTTACTCAGAAACACTGAGTGCTAGAAGATAATGGATCAATTGTTTAAAAATTCAGAGGCAAAATATTTCTCACCTAGATTTCTGTACCCAGCCAAATCTTCAGTTAAGTGCTAGAAATTCAGCATTTTAAGGTATGCAAAGATTCAAAAGTATGCCCCCCGTGCTCTATTGTAAGATGTTTCTTAAGAATATATTCTAGTGAATACAAGCAATTAAAACAAGGAAAAGGAAAATGTGGGATCCAAGAAAAAATTAATTGTGCCTGAGGAAAACAGCTATGAACAGTCCCAGAGAGTGACCAATCCAGGGAGGAGCAAAATGACAAAACTAGAGGTAAGTTTCTAGAAATGAGGATAATTAATAGAATAGAGATGATGATTGAGAGCTGAAAAAACTTATGGACATTTTAAAGGTGAAAAAGAGAAATAAATAATTTATTTAAAATGATCTCTAGGAACATTTTCTTTTGAGTATCACAGTGGTCATGTCAGGGCTTCTGAGAAGGAAATAGAAATCCAACACAATCAGAAATTCCTGCTATAACATCATATATGCATCTCTGAAATATTTTGTGATTTACAAAAATTGCGGTATTAAAGTAATAGGGCTTATTAGAAAAATAGGGTTTGGCTGGTGAGTCAAAATTTATGGAACTGTATAACCAGAGACTTAACAAAAACAGTGATAATCCCAAGAAAAACATTAGCACAGTTAGCTAATATTTAAGTAATTGATTAAATAAATAATTAAAATATTAGCACAGTTAACTCTTTGCTGGCATTTGCAGCTAGACTCACTGTTTGTTTGTTTGTTAATATCTTGGGATTCAGCTTCGTCCTTGGACAGGTTGGTCCTTGAAGACATTCACATCTAATAGAGACCAGGGTCCTCAAAATTAAAATGTACCATCTAGGGACAGCCCCTTCACATATATATATATATATATATATATATATATATATATATATATATATATACACACACACATACACGCACACATATATACACATAAATATTCATATATATGCATATATACACATATATATGCATATATATATCTCAGATATAGATACACACATATATGTGTGTATACATATACAATATAAAAATAAATATAAAATATATAGTATATATAAATAATGTATATAGAGAGAAACAGGGGCAATGTCTTTTTCTAATTGACAGGTAATAACTGTATATTATTTATGGGGTACTATGTGGTGTTTTTCTATATGTTTACATTGTGGGATGATTAAATCAAACTATTAATATATTCATCACTTCACATACTTATTTTTTGCATGTGATGAGAACATTTTAAAATCTAATCTTTAAGAAATTTTGACATATACAATATATTATTATAATTATAGTCACCAGAAGCAATGTTTTGCAGCAGCTAATACATCTGTGTTTGTAGCTTCTCTTGATCACTTACTATAGAAGCTATTGAATCCATCTCTTTTTGAAGAGATTAAAGGCACCTCTCCAGAATTTTTGTTTTCTTAAGATCTTTCTATAATGGCAAATATTTCTCCTTAATTGTGAGAAAATGCATGCTTGATGGCTTCAAACATCAATGTGCTGGAAAAAAAAAAAATCATCTGTGAACCAATACAACCTCCATGTTCTGCTGTCGTCTTTTTACGAGTTGCCTCTACAGCAGAACAAACTGTTCCTGGCTCTGCGGAGAGCAGAGGTGACACGAGCATAATAGTATAAACACTGCTTATTGGTTTTCAACTTTTAGAATCATCATATTGACAAGTATGGTGCCTCTGCCCTTCTCTCCAGTGCTAATGTCTTCACCTTAAGACTGCAGAATCTGCAGATGGTGTCTCTGAGGGTCGGGGTGGGAAGTGGAGGTTTCTGCATGACCCGCTGCAGAGCTGGGGTGACTGGGAAGCTCAGTATGCTCATTTTGGGAGAAATGGAAGGGAAGGAAGAGGAATAAATGAGCCACATCCTCATCCATTATAGACAGAGTCTAAAGTTGATAACACAAATAAAAATAAATACCAGAAATGTGTTGTATAGACACATGATGGTAGCTATCAAAATCCCTAGAGGAGGAACCAGTGCAAATTGGTTGTCTTTGGCATAAGAGCCTAGAGGAATGGCCAGGAGAGGGTGGAGGATATCAAGGGACTGTCGCTTTTCTCCATGTTCTCCACGAGTACTCTTAGATTATTTGAACCAAACACACTTGCTAATATAATAAAAAATAAAAGAAATTAACTTTTTAAAAATTTGCACTTACCCTGCACAGCTCAACAGGCACTAAGAGATTCTGATTCTGGTGGGTATAATCGTGTATTTTGAGAAAGATCCACAGATAGTTTTGCTGTTCATTCCAAGTTAACACTTAATGCTCTGGTCGGCTAATGTGGAGTGAAACTGTGACAGTGTAAAACTTATTTGACTTAGAATCTTTCTTCAAAGACTATTTTACAGGATTTATGTGCTGTGAAATATTCTTTAGGAAGTGCACACCCATTCCCAATGTGTATCACTCCTTTGGAGAGGAGGACAGGGGAACATTTTAGCTGAAGAATACCTTTGGTTTGATTATTAAGATCCCTAACATGCCATCACTGAGGTAAAAACTTACAGGTCTTTTCTCAGGAGCAGGGACAGCTAGCACTCATTTACTAGCATGCTTTTGATGGCTTGTCATGTTAACAGTGTATGTAGGCTCAGGCTGTGAAGGTCTGGGCAAAGCTGCCAGACCCATGTGGGTCTCTTGCCCATGAGGTGAACTCTGTTGGAATGAGGCTCATGCAATGCAGGCCAAAGGGCCCCTGGTTGCAGGAGACTGGAAGCACTGAATGCACAGAAAGTGCCAGGGCAGGTCTAGTCAGAGTGAGCAGAGAAATGAGGATTCTCCATGTTGGTAAAAATTGAAGCCAGGCCACTGTTATTAAAAAGTCAAAAAACAACAGATGCTGGGGAGGCTGCAGAGAAATGGGAACACTTATACACTGTTGGTGGGAATGTAAAGTAGTTCAGCCACTGTGGAAAGCAGTTTGGCAATTTCTCAAAAAACTTAAAACAGAATTACCATTCAACCCAGCAATCCCATTACTGGGTATATATCCAAAAGAAAATAGATCATTATACCAAAAAGACATATGCACTCATATGTTCATTACTGTGCTGTTCACAATAGTGAAGACATGGACTCAGCCTCGGTGTCCATCAATGGTGGATTGGATAAAGAAAATGTGGTACATCTACACATTGGAATACTACACAGTCATAAAAAAGAATGAAACCATGTCATTTTCAGCAACATGGACGCAGCTGGAAGCCATTATCCTAAGCAAATTAGCACAGGAATAGAAAACCAAATACTGTGTGTTCTCACTTACAAAGGAGCGGAACATTGAACAATTACAGACATAAACATGAATAATAGACACTGCAGAATACTAGAAGATGAAGGAAAGGAGAGAGGAATGGGCGGAAAAACTATTGGGTACTACACTCACTACCTAGTGCAATATGCCAATGTAAGAAACATGCACATGTACCCTCTGTATATAAAATAAAAGTTGAGAAAAAAATAAGTAAAATCTAAACCAGGCCAAGGGTTTTGAGATTGCTGAGAAAGACTGACTTCAATGCCATTTGTTTTCCTTGAAGCCTAGCAGCTTGAAGGGCCATCAGACACTCCAAGCACAAGTTGGATTTGTTCCTGCCACAGCCTCTCATCTACAGAAAAGCTGGCAAGTAGGTAAAGGCCCAACAGGTCATGGGAGAGGCACCACCCAGCCTATGCCGCTGGGAGAGATGCTGATGATTATCTTCGATTAAAACCTCCCTGGAAAGTCAATGAGAAGTGATGGACACAGTTCGAGTTAGGAGTCAGAATTTTTGGATTCTATGATGGGCCAAAGAGTGCTTGAGGAAAGAGGGTCTTTGGTGGCCCCTGCAAACTATATCAGCTTCTAAAGAAAATGTGGTATGTATACACCATGGAATACTACTCAGCCATAAAAGGGAACAAAATAATGGCATTCACTGCAATCTGGATGGAGTTAGAGACCATTGTTCTAAGTGAAGTGACTCAGAAATGGAAAACCAAATATCATATGTTCTCACTTGTAAGTGGGAGGTAAGCTATAAGGACACAAGGGCATGATAATGATATAATGGACTTTGGGGACTTGGGGGGAAGGGGAGTGGAGGACGAGGGATAAAAGACTACGTGGTGGGTACAGTGTATGCTGCTCGGGTGATGGGTGCACCATAATCTCAGTAATTACCACTAGAGAACTTATCCATGTAAACAAAAACCACCTGTTCCCCAAAAACTATTGAAATAATGCTTAAAAAAAAAAAAAAAAAAACTCTATCAGCCTCTAGCCAAGACCTCCCAAATAAACATGCATCTTAGGGAAACAAACAAACAAAACAAAACAAAACAAACAAACACAAAAACACAGTATGCTTGCTATGCAAAGGCAGCTTCAAAATGTGTCTCCCTATTGCCCCCTCCAAAATATTGTCCCCCCATGGGCCTTTCTTATGTGGAAGTTCTGAAGCAATGTCCTACTCCAGGCAAGCCTGGCTCTGCTATTTGCTTTGTAGCCTTTTTTTTGTTATTCCTTAGTTTCTTTATCTGTAAAATGGGGCTGAGGAAGGGAATGAATCCAGTGATCTCTAACATCCTTGCCAGCCCTAATACCCCCATTTCTGTTGGGCAAGACAGCAAAAAGAAGAGGTGAGAGGTAATGTCTTCTGACTCATACTCCTTACACTCCAGCTTTCTGGGAGAGACCTCTTCTCCTTTCCAGATGGATTTCTCTGTCTTTGTGGGGAAGGGAAGATGTGTGCTGCTGGTCAGCGTGGAGGCTTTACAAAAGCACAGAAACAAATATGCAGTTCTTCACAAATACTCAATTTACCCAGAAGTGCTCAGCTGCCTGAGGGGAACAGGCTCTCTGCTGACCCAGATAAGCAGACCTAGGGCTCTGTGATGTCGGCATGAGGCCCTTCAAGGTGCCTCTCACCACAGGACATCAGGAGGCTGGGCGGCCCTGTCCAAACACAAACACGCTGGCAGTGGTGTCCCTACCTACACAGATGCGAACACAAAGGAGATTTTTCAGCTAATAAGATCCTCTGGTGTTTGTAGCACTAAGCAGGTAAGGTCATTAGAACTCTTCTTTATAATACATTTTCCCCCTCATTCTGATGGAAGAAAAATAGGTTGAAGGAACTGATTTTATTTCCCATTTAAGTTAATTCAATGGAAGCTAGGGTTTTTTTTTTTTTTTCTTTATGTGTGTGTGTAGAAGGGATGGGGGAGGCCTCGGGGAAGGAGAGTTTTGAGATGATGCTATTGAGTCCCTTGGCTAAAGAAGAAAAATGTCAGGCTTGAAATGGTTTCCTCTGGGGGCTGTTTGTGGAATCAAAACGCCTCTCTGGTTTGCAGTTCTGAAACCCACTACTGTGACTTAAAAAAAAAAAAAAAAAAAAAAAAAAAAAAAAAAAAAAAACACTTTCAATTTAGAGAGGGAAAAGGCTACAGCTCCTGGAGTCCCAACTCAGCTGAGGAAAATGCCGCCGGATGATGTGAACGCAGTGGATTTGGATTTCAAACACCGGCATTGATCTCAGCATTGATTGGGGTTGTATTACTGATCTCTTCTGAGCGCCCAGCCCCACCTCTGTCACCCAGGGAAGGAGGATTGATTGCAGGGTGCAGCTGTGAGGCACGGATGGAAGAGGAAGGACAAAGAGGCCAGTCCCATGATGAGGGAAGGATCCCAACATGCTCTTGCAATAAACTGCAATCCTGCAAATCAAAATCTCATCCTTAGTGACTCCCATCCTCCCGCACTTTGTCAACACTTTTCTCTTGGGAAGGCTCAGTGCTTTGAAGGATGCTCAGGTTAAATCTCTATTTACACCACCACCAGGAGAGGGGTATGCGGATAAATTATTAATCCTCCTCCTCTCCTGTACCCGGGACCCTGTGCTCACTAGGTTCCTTGATCTATGAGGACCCAATCTGGACCTCATTCTGTCTACTATATCTGATTCCAAGTGATTGATTAATGAATTTTTAATTCATTTAACAAATACTGAGAGCCTACTATGTGCCAGGAGCTTAGCTTGCCTCAGTGAACAAAAGAGACACAGATCTCTGCCCTCATGAAGCTTATATTCTAGTGAGAGAAGAAGATGGGCAATAAGCAATAAAAAGAATAAATAAGCACATTCTCATATGTTATCAGGTGATGACTACTATGGGAAAGGAAATGTAGAGTTGAGAAGGATAAATTTGAAAGGGCAGAGTAGGAATGCTCTACAGCTTGTCAGAGTGGGCTTCTTTGAGAAGGGCACATTTGGGCAGAGACTGCAGGGAGGTGAGGGACTCAGCTGTGCAGGGATACAGAGTCAGTACCTCCAGGCAGAAGGAACTGCTAAGCGCAACAGCCCTAAAGTGAGGGGCACCTGGCGTGTCTGGTGGACACTAAGGAAGCCAGTGTGACTAAATCAGGGTGTGTGTGGGTGGCCGAGAGTGAGTCATGGATAAAGCCAGAGGGGTTCTGAGGAGCTGAATTCTGTAGGATATTATAGGTCATTGTAAGATCTTTGGCTTATATTCTGCGGGCAATAGGGAGCCACTAGAGAATTTTAAGCAGTGGAATGGCACAATCTAACTTAAATTTTCAAAAGATTTGTAAAATTTGGGAGGCTGTATTGAGAATAGAGAGCAAGAGTAGAGCAAGGAGGTGGTAGCAGGAGGAGAGAGAAGACAGACACTGGAAGCAGAGCAGCAGAGTGGAGGTGGTGAGGAGAGGTCAGTTTCCAAATATCATTTGAAGATAGAGCCAAGGGGCTGGTTGATTGTGATGGGTTGGTAGTAGGCAAGGTTTTGGGCTCAAGCAATTGAAAGAGCTGAGATTCTCACAACTGAGATGGAGGAGGAGCTTTTTATGGAAGATCTTGAGTTGAGTTTTAGGCATGTTAAGTCTGTGATGTCTGTGTTAGACATCCAAGGGGAGATGTTGAGTGTGCAACTGGAGATACAAGTACAAAGTTCCAGAGAGATGTCTGAGTTTTAAATGTAAATTTGGGAGCTATTTGCATACACCTGATATTTAAATGCCATGAGACTGGGTGAGTAAGGATGGAGAAGGGAATAGGACCCAGGGCACTCCCGGGAGCAGGACCCTGGGGCATTCCAACATTAAGAGTCTGGGAGGAAGAGAAGAACCAGCAAAGATGGCTGAGAAGGAGCAAACTTGTGAAGTAGGAGTTTGTAGAGTCCTTGGAGCCAGGTAAAGAAACATATCACAGTCAACTGGTTCAAGTGCTGCCAAGAGGTCAAGGAAGATGAGGACTAAGATAATATTATTGTTTTTAGCAATATGGAGGTCACTGGTGCCCTGGACATGAGCAGTTTTGGAAGAGTATTAGAAGCAAATGCTCAACTGGATGGGGTCCAGGAGAAAATGAGAAGAGAGGAATTGCTAATAATTTAGAAAACTCCTTTGAAGGATTCCACTGCAAAGGAGATCAAAGAGTTGGAGCATCAACCAGCAGAAGAAATAGCACTGTGGCAAGTTTCTGTTTTCTTTGGCTTGGTTTTGTCCGGTTTAGTTTAGTTTTAAGGTGAGAAAAATATAGCTATAAGCAATCAACTAACCAATATATGGAAGATTTGCCATGTACCAAGCATTGTGCTAGGAACTTAAAGAAGAGATAGAAATTTAAACTGCATCCTTGCCTTCAAAGATTTTACAACCCAGACAGGGGCAGAAATTTTTTAGAAAAGAAAATCAGAGAGCTATAGGGGTACCCAATAAAAATGTTCCATAAACAGGAATGAAAGTGGGTAATGTATACTCTGCTGGTGTCATGGAAGTTCAGAACAAATAGAGTGGGGACAACATTTCTCAAATTCAGTGGATGACATTGATTAACTACTAAGTGCTTACAAAATAATAGGCACTTAATTATGGTATGGACAATATTGTAACCTTTTGGTGAGCTTTCATGGTTCCATATGCATCTTCATTTCCTAGGTGATGAAATACTAATTAATTATGAAGCATTAATTGAGCATCTACTGTGTATGAGGAGCCAGGTGAGTTACAAAGATGCCTAGATCCATCTCTGCTCTTTACAGCCTAGTAGAAAAGCCAAGGCAAGAGCATCACTGATATTGGAAGTGCTCACAGATGGCCCATGACCCAGCTATGGAACCCAAAGTGGAAGAAGCCAGCCTCTCCTGCACTTTCTCCCCTACCTCATCTCCCAGCCAGACTTCAATCTCACCTTTACCTGAGAGGGGACTTCCAGAAAGTGCCATGACATTTCTAGGGTCTCTTTCCTCTTTTGTGCTTGTGTCTAGAAACAATTCACGTTAGTGAGTACATAGATATGAAGGAGCATATTTTTGAGGGCTTATGTGGGGTAAAGTCTGGAATGAGGTCTACTGGATGTTATCAAAAATATACCTTGAATGATTTTGCTTTGTAAGTCACAATGGCAGAATAGTCCTGAAGCTGGTGAATTACTCACGGTTCTCTTTAGCCCTCTGATATCCTCATTGTAATGGAAAACTCCTGATTATCTACTATTACAGAGAGAAGTACAAGTCATCCCAAATAGGGATATGCCAATTATTTATATTGGCTTCAGGAATGTATCCCAGGGTTTCTGGTGAAAATTAGTTTATTTGGTGTTCTAGAATTATAAGAAAGATAAAACCAAATAATGATCCTGGGCTATAAAGGCCATCTCAGGCAATACTAGAGCAATGTCTATTTTTCTAATAACATCATGACAATCCTCTGCTGTCTGTTCTAGCCAAGAGGAGAGACATATCACCTTTCAAACTGATGTTGAACACCAGCTTAAGCAGAACTGTCTCTCCTTTTCCTTCTGACTAACATGTTTACTGACAAAATGCTGGGTTTTGGATCTCCCAGGAGAATCTGTTTGGATACCTCATGAAAATGGAAGTCTTAATTATTGTCCAGAGAATGAACCAGACCCTCTACAGTGTTGGCTATGAAAATGTTCACCAGGCTGGACAGCCTGCAGAATTTTCAATATTTGCTTTCACCCCTAGAAAAATAAAAATATTACAGTCCCTCCTCTCCTTCCTGGGATAATCAATTTATTCATAAGCCAGGAATAAGTCCTTACTCCACATAATCAATTTATTCATAAGCCAGGACAGAGTCCTTACTCCACACTGAGCCCATGGAAGGCATTTGGCATATGAGTGCAAATCCTCAAGAGGATGGTGGTCTAGGTAGGGGTTCAGACTCATTGATGAGCATCTGTAAGACAGTGTTTGGCGGGCAGCAGGACAGCCATGTGCATGGAGTAGGTAGGACATCAAAGAAGCCTAAGGTCAACTCTACTGCAGCTGGGGCAGGAAGGGAGCCTTGAACTAATCCATAGAAAGTGAAGAGGAGATTTCTGGATATAGAACCGGGGGGAGAGGTTTTGGTAATTGAGGGAACAGGAACTCTAAGTGGAGGGAATGGTAGCCAAAGACTGGGGCATACAACCGCCAAGCACATGCCCTGGGCATGCAGTGGGTTATCTGTTGGGTCTTTACCTACTTTCCAGTTTTTCTGTAGATGAAAGGCTGTGGCAGGAACAAATCCAACTTGTGTTTGAACTCTCCTTGCATCCCCACAACCAAAAGGGCACTGCAGGGCACCAAGAGCACCTCGGGGAGCACCTCCCACCTCCCCCACCTCCCAACTCCCGCCCACTTTGCACTACACTTCAATGTGGTGTCTATTGTGGCAGCTACTGTCAGCACCACTTTTAACTGCCACCTTTTCTATTCAGGGGACAACTTCAGGAGAGGGCTCTGCTGGCGTCCCCAAACTCGCACTTGGAATCATAATGGTGCTATGAGACGAGTGAGCACAGTAAGCTGGGGAGATGAGTGATTGCATCTGATGTTGGAGGACTGGATCCTGCAGGAAGGTTAGGGGGGAACATCCCCACGGTCACTGTTTGTTTGTTTACCTAACTTCAAAATTCTCTCTGGAGCTGCTTAGACAAAGCCTGACTTATCTTCCCAAAGATGAAACACTGGGTAAGACACATGTCAAATGAAAATAGCCTTTTTAGTCATATTCAATATTTTGTAAAAATTTGACAATTCGACACTGTTAAATTCAAGTGCCTATCTCCTAGTTTTGGTTTACTTTGTCTGGGGGTTAGGGACAATGTCTCCATGATTATTATGTAGCAAGCATCAGTCATGGCTACAAGGAACCACAGCACAGCCAGCCGATACTTGGTAGGCTTTCCAGCCCCTGAAGGGCAAGGCTTTAAACTTTCACATCTTCGAATCTTCTGTCTCATACACTGGTCAGTTTTCAAATAGCCATTTTATTGGTAGTCTGCGGGAAAATCTTTGTTTTCAGTCCTTTGCTGGAGTTATCCCACTCTCTGTTGACTTACTTTCTTGATTGACATCTTTATCTCTGTTTGTTCTTGCTTGGCAAGGAGGTTACAGTTTAATACAAGCTGGAAGGGACGTTGGGAGGTTATTGTAAGAGCCCAGGAGAGATGATGAGGACCCCAGCCAGGGTGCTGAGAATAAGGATGGATTTATGAGCTGAGAAGGGGAATGTCCACAGTGGCTCCAAGTTGCTAGCTCGAGGCACTAGAGGGATGATGAGGTCTGGCACTCATGCAGCAGGAAAAGGAGCTCTCCCTTGAACCTGTTGGAGTGTAGGTACCTCCAGGGCATCCAGGTAGAGATTTAATAGGTGGCTGCTTATGCAGGTCTAGGGTTCACAAGTGAGTAAGACTGACAGGGCCAAAGATGTGATTTCATCAGCACTTACACCCACATATGGTCGAGTTCCAGCCCTCTGCCCCCAAATGTTTGCAGTGTCACCAAGGAAACAGGTTTATTTTGATATTAGTTTCTCAAATTCCACCTTTTATCTTTCTGCCAGAAACAGTCATTACAAAACAACCTACTGATAAGTCAGAAGAAGAATTAAGAATGTGGAACTGGAGAAGAACTATAGTAAGTGGAGGAACTAAGTAATAATAAATCCAAACCGTTGAGCACTGCAGCCACTCACAGTCGCTCTTTGTTCTTCTTCTTGGCCCTCTGGCAGAAATGAGCATCTTGAAGGTCTTGGGCAAAGTCATAGATACCAATTTTAGCAATTTACCACCATGAATTTTCCACACAGACAATAGATTATCAGAGTGTATCTGGCCCAAAGTGCCTGTGGTGGTATAATGAGTTATCACCAGAGTCACTTGAGAGATGATAAAATCGTCCTGGCAGCCAGGATGGGCTGGGAACACAGGAGAGCATGCACAGAGTGTGTTGCGTTGGTGGCGCAGTTGCCCAGAGTGGTGCTTCTTTGTGACCCAGTGGCTCCAACATATCAGGAAGTTGGGAAGCTGGGAAGCTGGAAACACCAGTGATGATTCCTTTCCTGAGCCAGAGCACGCTGACAGCTGAGAAACCACACTTCTCTCATCTTTTCAGCCAAACCACGCTTTTGGTCCATTCTGTCACTCCTGTCTCCCAATTAGACATCCAGAGTCCCCATACCACCTGCCGCTCTAGAAGACAAGCGCAGCTGCCCTGATGTGGACAGGGTTGGTGGAGGCTGAGCTCTCCCAGCCTGGAAGACGGTAACAGAGCAGGTGAGCACCCCAGAGGAGAGCAGATATTAACTGCTAGGAAGGGAGAGAGAACTGCCTTCCCTCAGAAAGACAGAGGGTTTATGAAGTTTCATCACTGGTCACTGTTGTTAGTTTGGGGCACCTTTTATAAAAGATATGAAGACATATGAAGTAGAAATACAAATTCCCATCTTAGGGAGTTGGTTTGGAGGTTAAATGAGAAAATGTAGGGAAATCACATTACATAGTGTCTGGTATTTACTAAATGCTCAGTAAGTGGTAGTATTTGAGGAATGTAAAGAAGTGGTTAAGGTCACACCTCAGGCCTAGGTTCAAATCCCAGCACTACCCTTTACCAGCTATGAGAGATAGGGAACGTTATTTAACTTCTTAGAACAGCAGTTTTATGATCTCTAAAATTGGGTTAACTATATCTAACCTTTTGGGTTAATGTGAGTTTTAAGATAAAATATTGTAAGTAAAAAGCTTTAATTCATAATAGCATTAGTATTATTTTTGAAAATGCCTGAACAGAGGGCTCATTTTATGCTTTGTATTTTCAGAGAAAATACCCTTTGATAGGTCAGAAGGAGGTTCTGATTGGACCATCTTCAGATCTCTAAACTACAGTGAATCTAAGCTACATGTTAACCTAGACTAGGGTCGGTAAATCTTTGGGCCAGAGAAAAAAATATTTTGGGCCTTGTGGACCACAGTCTCTGTCCCAACGACTCAACTATGCCATCACAGGACCAAAAACAGTCATAGACCACATGTAAAAGAAAAAATAAAGGGTGGCTCATGTCTGTGTTGCAGTAAGACATTATTTACAAGAACAATGCCAGGTTTAGCCTGCAATCAGTTTGCCAACTCTTAACCTAGTCATAAACTAACTTCATATGTAGGTGCTGGTTGATGTGGAATGGTCGGGGGAAAAGTGGGACAGCCTTGGTGCTCCCATACTCGTCCTCCATAAGATGCCAAGGACTAGGTATTCCACTATTAGAAAGTCATTCCATTGAATCAAGCATTGATCCATGGAGGGAAAAAAAAGAGGTGCCTATCAAAATGCAAATAAAAGGAATAATTGATAAAGATTAAGCTTTAATTTGAAGTGGCATATAGTGCACCTTCCTGCTGACTGGGCTTGACTTAGCTGGAGGACACCCAGCACCTGCAGGAGGAACTACTGAAAATGGATTGAGCATGGGAAAAGGGGAACAGATCTGATCTTTCTCTCAGGTCTTCCACATCCAATCTGTCTGCTTAGACTCCTTCCCCTTCTACGTTCTAACCCACTTCCAAGCCAAGATCCCTTCATCACAAAGAGCAAACCAGAGGAATGGATCCTTCAGCCCTTCTTTCTGAGATAGTGGGAGGCTGCTTTCAACAACTCCTAAAGCCTGCATCATCAGTTTCCAGTTTTTCCCTGTCTTAGAAGAGATGTGCAAGGGGACATTTCTCTGTACTCCATGTATCGGGACACAGGTTAATGTCGATGCTAGTATGGAAGTCTTTCTCTTCCCTTTCCAATCTGCCAATCCCACCTCACCTTCCCCCTCCCACTCATCCAGTGTAGCCATGGTACAGGGATGAAAAAATCGGAGTAACAATCAGAATTCAGGGTTGGCCTGGGGACATAGGCTATTTTAGTGTAAGGTCAAAGTTATGTTAGGGGCAAAATAGGAATTTCACTTGTGGACCTGGCATGGACTATTAGCTGTAGATTAATCTTTGAAGTATAGGATACAGTGGGCAGTGGAGATGATCTCCCATTACTGTCTGGGTGATGGAGTAGCAAGGATATCTACTTGTGGAGATAACTTGGTCCAAGAAACTGTAATCGGTTTTGCTCCCCAAGGGCAGCTACAGACACATCCTTTGGGTCAAAATAAGAAGCCCATTCCTGGGGACCTACTAGATTGCTCTGTGCTCTGTCCTGTAGATGGTTCCACCTTCATTCCATCACAGAACTGTTGCTCACCATCTTTGTTTCCCAGTGTCACCTTCTCTTTGGGTATCCACATCTGCAATATCTTCTTATGCAAACCTTTCCAGGACCACCTGATGCTGCAGGGCAACTTCTTCTCCATGTACCCGTGGACAGCATCCATTTCCCTTTCCTGGGACCTCTGGTAGCTGGAAGGCACATCTATTTCTATGAATCTGCTCCTCCCCCACTACAACTCCCACCTTCTCAGAACATTACCCAACACCAAGCATTTGTAGGTGCTCCATCACTGTGTGTGGAATTAATTCGCAATTGACAACTTTAATGCTTACATCACATGAACAATGGATCACCTTGCTGTGATGTGCCAGTTGAGGGGATACAGGCAAGTGCTGGAGAAGGCTGGGAAGAAGCCTGTACTAATACCTCTCCACCAAGCCACTGAAGCCCTGGGAGGGTGGAGAACGCCGAGAGGAGATGGGAGTACATGGCAGTCTGGTCTCTGGGAGCTTTGAATCCTTCAGCACATCCTTTCTTCCCCCTTTCACTGCTGCTTCCTGCCCTGGTGGCTGTATTTGTCAGCTCAGGCTGCGGAAACAAAACATCATAGACCAGGTGGCTTAAACAATACATTTGCTCATAGTCCAGAAGGCTGGAAGTCTGAGATCCATGTGCCAGCATGGTTGAGTTCTGGTAAGGGCCTGTAGATGGCCGTCTTCTCTCTATGTCCTCACAGGGCAGCAAGAGCAATCTCACTCTTCTTCTTCCTATAAGGCCACTAATCTGATAAAGAGGGTCCCACCCTCATGGCGTAATCTAACTTAAATTCCCTCTCAAAGGCCCTTGATATGGTTTGGATCTGTGTACCTACCAAATCTCATGTTTAACTGTTTAATTATAATCCTCAGTGTTGGAGGCGGGACCTGGTGGGAGGTGACTGAATCATGGGGGCAGAGTTCTCATAAGTGGTTTATGTGTTCTTGTGATAGTGAGTGAGTTCTCAAGAGATCTGGTTGTTTTAAAAGTGTGTAGCACCTTCCACCTCTTTCTCTCAGTCCTGTTCCTGCCACATAAGAAGGCTATTCCCACTTTGTCTTCATCTATGAGTAAAAGTTCCCTGAGGCCTCCCCAGAAGTAGATGTTGCCATGCTTCCTCTACAGATGGTAGAACCATGAGCCAATTAAACCTCTTTTCTTTATAAATTACCCGCCTCAGGTATTTCTTTACAGCAGTGCAAGAACAGACTACCACAACCCCATTTCCAAATACTATCCCACTGGGCATCAGGGCTTCAACATGAATTTGAGGGAACACAAACATTCAATCCATAACAGTAGCTTAGAAACCTGTCTGGCATTTCAGAAATCCTCCAGCTGGATTTGACACAAGTGTAGATGATTTAGCAATCTAGTTCAATTATCTTTTGCTTAATTTAACTTTTTAAGCCACAGTGCAAAGAATGTATTAATTCTTGTGTACTCAAGTGATAGAAAAATATTCTAGGATTCGTTCCTTACACTTAAGGTGATAGTCATTATTAGGAAGTGCTTCTTCAGGAAGGAGTTCAATTCCCAGGAATTGTGAGGGAGAGAAAGGGGGAGTGAGGCAGAAAAGGAGGGAGAGCTTGAATATGGGGCATGACCAAGCTAGCCTCTGCTCAATATAACGTATTTAGGTTGATGCAAAAGTAATCGTGGTTTTTGTCATTACTTTTAATGGCAAAAGCCGCGATAACTTTTGCACCAATCTAATACAACTGAAGGCTCCATGTCTCAGGACTTGCTTCCCAGAACTCCTAAGTACTCTTGTCTCTCAAGAGTCCAATGGGGAAGGAAGCAGGGAAAGGAGAAGAATAAATCCACTATGTCCTGCCTCCCATTGGTCAAGTATCTCCCCACTGGGCATTAACTCCCAGACACTTTAGTATTGCAAATGTGTAGGTCCCACATTTGCATGCCTCCACAGCAGCAGAAGAGCCCCCAGTCAAAAGGTGAGAGTCATGCAGTGTGGGCCAGGTGGCATGATCAGGTTGCACTTTCACTGGTCTCTGTAGTGGCAGCTTGAGTGGGAAAAGGGGCCCAAAGCCTTGGACAGAGGTGAAGCAAGAGGATGTAAGATGGTGCATCAGACTTGTCCTATATATGGAAACTTCCACCCTGAGTGTGGCTGCTCACCGACATGCACTTTCTATTATGCTCTTATGCAGACATGGATTTTGTCTTTATTCAACAATTCATTTCTTCATTCATTAATCAGTTCATGTACCACCCCAAAGACAGGAGTGCTTTAGCAATAAAGTAGTTTTGATTAAGATATGTGCATTCTGCCATATGTCAGACACTGAGATAAACGGAAATAACCCTGGCTTTCTGGAGCAACAGAAGCACCTTATTTACCATCCTCAAGCAAACTTAGGCTTCCTCCCTGGCTTTCCATCCCCTCCAGCACTACCTCCACTCCTACTTGGGCCAATCACCACCGCTGGGCTTATAAAGAAGTGTTGAGGTGCCCACGAATCTCACACTGCAAGGCTGTAAGGCTGTGGGGTGGCCCTAGAAGAGGACGTGTCCCTTCCAAGGAAGAAATCTTACCTGTGAGCTTGAACACTGCTTTGTACTACTTATCCCTCCTCCTGATGTCATCATGCCAGGGACACTCTGGACCAGATCATGGAATAAGGAGCTCCCTTGAGAGCAAAAGACCATGTACCCAGCTTCCAGAAATGGATTCTGCAATATTAACTTAATCTCCAGAAGAAAAGCAAGTTCTGGGAGACTGGAAATGCCTTAGTGTCTTAACATTTGAGGGCTGTCTGTAGGGAAGGGTTCGAAGGCAATCCTTGTGGATTAGGGAGAGACAGGAAACTAGTACAGGCATACCTTGTTTTATTGTGCTTCATGCTGTTGCGCTTCACAGATATTCAGATTATTTAAAATATATATAAATTGAAGGTTTGTGGCAACCCTGTGTTGAACACGTCTATCAGCACCATGTTTTCAACATCATGTGCTCATTACATGTCTCTGCATCACACTTTGGTAATTCTTGAGAATATTTGAAAAATATTTCAAATGCCCCCTCCTCCACATTTTTTGAGACAGGATCTTGCTCTGTTACCCAGACTGGAGTGCAGTGGTGCAATCTTGGCTCACTGCAGCCTCACCCTCTGGGCTCAAGCGATCCTCTCACCTCACCCTCTCAAGTAGTTGGGACTACAGGCACACACCACTGCACCCAGCTAATTTTTTTGTAAAGATCTGGTTTCACTATGTTGCCCCAGACTGGTCTTGAACTCCTGACCTCAAGCAATCTGCCTGCCTCGGCCCCCCAAAGTACTGGTATTATGGGAGTGAGCCACTGCACCCAGCCCAAACATCTTTATTATTATTATATCTGTTATAGTGATCTGCAATCAGTGATCTTTGATATTATTATTTTTATTGTTTTGGGGGGACAACAAACAGCATTCAATAAGACAGGAACTTAATAAAGATTGTGTGTTCTGACTTCTCTGCCAAATGGTTGTTCCACCATCTCTCTCCTCCTTCTCAAGCCTCTTTATTTTCTGAGACAGAATATTAAAATTAGGCCAATTAATTACTCTACAGCAGCCACTAAATGTTCAAGTGAAAGGAAGAGTTGCACATCTTTTACTTTAAATCTAAAGCTAGACATAGTTAAGCTTAGTGAGGAAGGCATGTCAAAACTCAAGATAGGCTGAAAGCTAGACCTCTTGCACCAGTTAGCCAAGTTGTGAATACAAAAGAAAATTTCTTAAAGGAAATTAAAAGTACTACTCCAGTGAACACAGGGATGATAAGAAAGCAAAATAGTGTGATTTCTGAGATGGAGAAAGTTTGAGTGGTCCAGATAGAAGATCAAACTAGCCACACCATTCCCTTAAGCCAAAGCCTAATCCAGAGCAAGGCTCTAATGCTCTTCAATTCGATGAAGGCTGGAGAGGTGAGGAAATGGCAAAGAAAAGTTAAAAGCGAGTAGAGCTTGGTTCATGAGGTTTCGGGAAAGGAGCTGTCTCCATAATATAAAAATTCAAGGTGGAGCAGCAAGTTTTGATGTGGAAGCTGCAGCAAGATCTTAGCAGAAGATTTAGCTAGGATAAATGATGAAGGGGGCTGCATTAAACAACAGATTTTCAGTAAAGACAAACTCACTTTCTATTGGAAGAAGATGACAACCAGGACTTTCATAGCTAGAGAGAAGTCCATACCCGGCTTCAAAGTTTCAAAGGATGGGCTGACTCTCTTATTTCAGGCTAATGCATCTGGTGACTTTAAGTTGAAATCAATGCCCATTGACCATTCTGAAAAATCATAGGGCCCTTAAGAATGATGCTAAATGTACTCTGCTTGTGCTCTATCAGTGGAACTACAGAGCCTGGATGACAGCACATCTGTTTTCAGCATGGTTAACTCAATATTTTGAGCCCACTCTTGAGACCTACTTTTTAGAATAAAATATTTTTAATACTGCTCATTGACAATGCACCTGGCCACCCAAGAACTCTGATGGAGATGTACAAGGAGATGAATGTTGTTTCATGTTTGACAACACAACATCCATTCTGCCCATGAATCAAAGAGCAATTTAGACTTTCAAATCTTATTATTTAAGAAAAACATTTTATAAGGCTATAGCTCCCATAGATAGTGATTCCTCGGATGGATCTTCACGAAGTAAACTGAAAATCTTCTGGAAAGAATTTATCATTCTAGGTGCCCTTAAAAATATTTGTAATTCAGCAGGGCGTGGTGGCTCACACTTGTAATCCCAGCACTTTGGGAGGCTGAGAAGGGAAGATCACCTGAGGTCAGGAGTTCAAGACCAGCCTGGCCAACATGGTAAAACCCTGTCTCTACTAAAACTATAAAAATTAGCTGGGTATGGTGGTGCACACCTGTGATCCCAGCTACTCAGGAGGCTGAGGCAGGAGAATCACTTGAACCCGGGAGGTGGAGGTTGCAGTAAGCCGAGGCCATGCCACCACACTCCAGCCTGGGTGACAGAATGAGACTCTGTCTCAAAAAAAAAAAAAAAGTGATTCATGATTCATGAAAGGAGGTCAAAATATCCACATTAACAGGGCTTTGGAAGAGATTGATTCCAAACTTCATGAATGACTTTGAGGAGTTCAGGACTTCGGTGGAGGAAGTAACTGCAGATGTGAAAATAGCAAGGGAACTAGAATTAGAAGTGGAGCCTGAAGATGGGACTGAATTGCTGCAATCTCGTGGTAAAACTTGAATGAATAAGGAGTTGCTTTTTATGAATGAGCAAAGAAAGTGGCTTCTTGAGATGGAATCTACTCCTGGTGAAGATGCTGTGATTATTGTTGAGCTGACAACAAAAGATTTAGAATATTTGTTCTATAAACTTAGTTGATAACGCAGTGTTAGGGCTTGAGAGGATTGACTCCAATTTTGACGGAAGCTCTACTGTGCATAAAATGCTATCAAACAGCATCACATGCTACAGAGAATCTTTTGTGAAAGGAAGAGTCCATTGGTGCAGCAAACTTCATTGTTGTCTTATTTTAAGAAATTGTCACAGCCACCCCAGCCTTCAGCAACCACCACCCTGATCAGTCAGCAGCCATCAACATGGAGGCAAGACACTTCACCAGCAAAAAGATTATGACTTGCTGTAGACTCAGAGGATCATTAGCAGTTTTTTTTATCAGTAAAGTATTTTTGATTAAGTTATGAGCATTATTTCTTAGCCATAATGCTATTGCACACTTAATAGACTACAGTATAGTATAAATACAACTTTTATATGCACTGGGAAATCAAAAAGTTCATGTGACTTGCATTATTGTGATACTTGCTTCATTGCAATGGTCTGGAACTGAACCTGCAATTTCTTCAACATATGCCTGTAATTCTTTATATATTTCTGTTTCATTTACTCATTACCTCATTCACTATGGGCCACCCTGAGCATGCATGGCCACCTGCCATTATTTCCATGTCACAGATGTGAAAACTGAGGCTGAAAGATTAAACAACTTGCTGAAGCTCACACAGCCAGTAAAAGGGCCTAAACCCTGTCTGGTAAGTGCACTTCACCTCTGCCCTCAGCCCCCAGTACTCAGTGGCCTGGCCTACCCTGTCCTGTCTTCATCCCACAGACCTGTCAGCCCAGCCTCAGCAGCTGTAGATCCTTACCCACCATGTGGGAGGCAATGGTCCTTAGGACCCAGGGATTTCCCCTAAGGTACTTTAGCTCTGTCAGTATTGTGAGTGGGCAAAATGCCAGTGATCAGGGCTCCATCTTCCCCTCCCATGTCCTCTAGCAAGCCCCCTCCTCCTCCCTCACCTAGCACAGAGCCAGTGCACTCCCAGTAAATTCAGTGTTTTTCCATTCCAGTGAGTGCAGCCTTTACTTTGATTTGGGTGCAAGCAGCTGCAGGTGCCTCAAGTCATCATGTGCTCTCTTTCCCCCTTGTTCCCTGCAATGTCATCCATGTTTACTTGCTGCTCTGGACTTTAGATTCTGTCAGCATGCCAATTGGTGGGACCGCCAGGCACCACAGCTGACAGTCAAATCTGTGATGCCGAATCCTTCTTCTGGAAAAAAGGGCTAAAGAGGTTAATACACTCAAGTCAGGATAAACACACCAGCTGTTAGAGTTTCTAATATTTAATATCATTATCAAATAAATAACTCAGGAAGAAATCACACACATACATACACACATACCACAAACACCCATAGCTGCTGCTTCATTTACAGTGGTTAAAAAAGAATATTCATAAATTATCTTAAAAGCCTCCACAGTGGAGTAATGGCTGGGACACAATTAGGGAACATTTGCATATACGCTGCTGCCGGTCCAGAGACATCCTCCCCCAGGTCAGCCCTGGAGAGAGAAACTGGGGGAGCAGGAGGAAGGAATATGAGTTCACAACTATAGGCTTCCCTCTTGATCTGGTAAGATCTCAGCTCAAGCAAGCTTTGCTTCTGCTTTCAATGGCAGATTTCCCTCTGTTAAAAAAACATACCACACTTCTATCTACCTACACAATTCAAGATAAATTCATTTTGTTTCAGGAAAATATGTATTCAGACGAACAACATTAGTAATCAGTTTTGTGGATAATGGATTATTTAACTGACCAGTAAATAGTGTTTTGTTGTTGTTTACTCTTCAATCTACTTTGTGTGTAGATATTAGCCAGATCTTGTAGATCTAGCCTTGTGATTCCCTAAACACTAATACTAAGGCTGAGCAGGACAGAATTTTAACAGCCTATTAACTGTGTCAGGAAATTGTGAGTCGACTTTTTTTTTTTTTCTTTTTTGCCCCAGCTCACTGGCTGCTGTTCACCTGGGCTAAAGGAACAGAAAATGATGATCACCACATTTGGGAGGAAAATGAACATGGGCTAATTTTTTTTTAAGGCTCCAACAAAATGTTTTCCAGGTCACAAAGCATGGAACAAAATGAGCTCCATATCTAGTTTATGTTGTATATTATAAGGGAAGCTGGTCTCGGTGACTCTGTTAAGGTTCCATGAGCATTTTTTGAGATAAAGCCTTCATTCCAAGGGGCCAGGGTTGAGCTAGTTCCCTTCTCATCAAGCAAAAACCTGGCATCCCGTTTGTCTGTCCAGATGTATTTTTGTTTGGGTTTTTACGCTGTTTGATTGAGATCAAGTCATGAATTTCTGCTCTCTGGATGGGCAGAGGAACGACAATTTATGAAGTCTGAGGATGCATGTTGTTTAGCTTAAAAGCACAGCCAGATGAATTTTGGTGACAGGAAATGCTGCACTGTGTGGCCACAGCAGCCAATATCTGGGACAATTTCTCTTTTACAGACTTTTGAAAATCAGAGCAGGAGGATATAGTTTTAATAATCTCTCATAACTGGGGCTGTAATGGGTAGGATGGATCAGATGGAAAGGATTCCAATAATTTAAATAGGACTTCGTTCTATAAGACTTCCATCATAATTGTCCTGTTGACATTGTATCTGTGCAAAGGCTACAGTGATGACTGCATTGTCCACACACTTTCCATTTAATGCTAGGAATGGCGGACAGGCGAATGGCTTCTGCCTTTGAGTCTTTGAGCTTCCAAATGGCTCAGTGCCTCCTTTGCTCACTCAGACATCTTCTAGGTGCCCAGCCAGGTTCCTGGGTTCTTCAAACGAGTTTTTCAAGTGTGTAGAAAATATGCAGCCAGGTGGCAGGGATGAAGGCAAGAAGAATGAGTCTCTCCAGAGATCCAGTGGGTGAAAGGGTGTCTCAGAGCTGCTCAGTGGTGGGTTGAGGGTGTTATTAGAAGGATGAAACCATGTCTGAAGTTGGGGGTGTTGGCTGGAGTTTAGATCTTTGATTATTTTTCTATTCAGATATATCTAGATTTGATAAGGTGAGACGAAAATGATTGTTAGAGTCATGAGGATGAAAAAGAATGAAGAGGAAAATGGTGGGTGGGAGAAAGGGAGAGGGAAAGGGGAGGAGGAAAAGAGGAGAAAAGGAAGAAAGAGGGAAAGGGAGAGAGAGGGAGGGAAGGAAGGAAAGATGACGAAAACCAAACTCAGTTCTCAAAGTCAGAGCTGCTCTGTCTCGGGCAGGGACTCTGCCTTGCACAAGCAGTGCCCTCTCCCTAGTGTGCTTTTCACCCTTTTGCACATCAAAAGCTCCTCCTCATGTCTGAGTCCAGATCAAGGCTTCCTGACAACTCAGCGCAGAGTTTAGTGCACCCCTCTCCCCTCTGCCTCATTTCCTTTCTGCACTACGCTGTTTCTGTTTGCCTTTCTGTCTTCTGGAGGAAGGGAAACACATGTTTACTTCATAGCTTCCCCCAGCATCCTGGGGCCATTCTGGGTTCCCATAAATGTAGAATGAATGAATGAAAATAAGAAAAGTGAATAATAACTAGAGTTGCTTCAAATACTAGTGTAAATCCAAGAACTCTCCTATAATAAAGAAATTTAATTTCAATTAGATGCATTTGTGATCATTTGCTAGTAACAATAGAAATAAAAATGTTGTAAGAATAAGTCAAACATGTGGTGCAGATGGTCACTCTCAAGAGATTTCTTTCCATGCTAATAATAGATGTTTATAATGCCCTTTCTAAGAATAGAAAATACCTGTCATTCATATTAAAATATAAAATTAATTGTATGCTATTAACAAGCTTATGAGCTGTGTGAGGACCTTTTTTAAACAAACACACACACAAGTATTTAAGATAACCCAGGCTTAACTAACTAGGGAACTAGACAAATGTACAGTTTGAGAGCCATTAACCTAAAGGTAATTTTTTTTTCTTTTTTTTTTTTTTTGAGACGGAGTCTCTCCCTGTCGCCCAGACTGGAGTGCAGTGGCACGATCTCGGCTTACTACAACCTCTGCCTCCCAGGTTCAAGCAATTCTCCTGCCTTACCCTCCCAAGTATCTGGGATTACAGGCACCCACCATCATGCTCGGCTAATTTTTGTATTTTTAGTAGAGACGGGATTTCACCATGTTGGCCAGGCTGGTCTCAAACTCCTGACCTCAGGTGATCCACCAGCCTTGGCCTCCCAAAGTGCTGGGATTATAGGTGTGGGCCACTGTGCCTGGCCTTAAAGGTAACTTTTGCTTTTGTTTTCCCATCTTAGTGACTAAGCTGCCTCTGGGAGTTCTTTGTACTGACCAGGTCAGCCCAAAAAACAGGAACTGAACAACGAGAGTCCCTTTATTTCTATCAAACTTTCACTTCCTTCCACTCTTATCACCTGACTTGATTCCCAGGAGACCCTTCCAAGATGAGGAAGGAACTGACTTTCCCTTTCCCTGATGGGAATACAGGAGTCCAGCGAGCTGATGGCACTTGCCCAAGGCAGGTGCTACAGAAGATCTAACTCATCCTCTAGTCTGCTGCTGCCAGGAAAAGGGTAACATGGACCCAAGGTCAATTCCGAGCAGGAAGAGTTCTATTCATGGGACCTGGTCCTTGACTCCACCTTCCAGGATGTGGAAAGCTGTAAAAAGGGGATGCTGAGCAGCTTTTCTGATTATCTTCAGGGTAATAAAGAAGAAAGGGAATTAAACAGAAGGATTAAAAATTAAACACCACGAAAAACTTCTGGTTGCTAGGATGGTTTTTAAAACTGGAATAAACGAGTAAGATTCTTAGCGAGTTGAACTCTGCCACAATGATTTTTTTCCATAGAATTACAAATGTCTTAGGCTCCTTAGTGCTGATTTGCACTTCTTAATTCCCAACTCCAGGCAGGGGAAGGGCAAGCAGGCACAGGAGCCTTCACTTTGAATTCCCAGCTTCCCAACAGTTTAAGCCCCATGCTTTATTTATGTGAATTTTATTTTCATGTAGACATTTTGCTCTCCTTGCTGGAGAAGGTGGTTTCCCCAAACTGCTGCGAATGTTCCTTCTCTGTATATTTTATTCATACGAATCCGTTATTGGCCCATCCCTTCCTGAAAGAGCTGAAATTTGCCCTTGAGGCATCAGATGGAGTAGTCAGATTGTCAAATGTGTCCCCTAATTGAAGTGAACATTGGCACAATATTTGTCAAGTGGAAATAAACAGCCCCAGTGAAGTAGCAGGTTTATCACCTTCATGCGCTTGTTCAGGTCTTGCTGAGAGTTGACGGAAACACACACAGAGAGAAGCTATTTCTCCAGGAAATGAAAACTTTGGTGGATCAGGGGAAAGGGATCTTTCTTAGACTTTGAATCTCCTAAAGCCAAGAACAGCTGGCCCGGGGCAGTCGGCAGGGCAGTCAGCAAGGTGAATTTCAGCACTCCTCTGTTGTCCTTTCTTCTCCTGCTCCCTTCAGGGGGCCTCCTCCTCCAGCACCCAAGGGCCCAGGATCAGCCTGCTTTCTGTCCTTCATCAGACCCTCTTTTAGGTTGGCCCTGCTATCAGAGTGTAAGGAACAAAAGATACAGGTGAGATGAAGTTCAGAAAGAGACTCAAATGACCTCCTCTGTCTCTTCCCAATGCCTCATGAATCCTACAACCTCAGAAGCTCTAGTTCTGCGATACCATTCCAGCTGGCATTGGCCTCAGTCCTCCTCTGCCACATGGATGCCTCTGACAGCTTTTCAGTGGACACTCTTGGGGACAGGGAGTCAGGGAGTCAATGCAAAGCCTTGAAAAAGGCAAACCCCAGGTGCAAGCTGGAATGTTGGTTCCTCTCAAGGTCATATCCTGGTGCAAGCAAGTGGAAGGGACCAAGCCATGCCTGAAGCTGAAAACCCTGCCTCTCCAAGAAAGGCTCCAAAAAATTAGAAGGGCGAGTGTCTTTCTCCAGTCTTGGTCAAGTCGGGCTTGCCCCTCCCACCACTTTCTCGCTCCTCAAGAGACCAGTCAGAAGCAGTCTGTTTCCTTCCATGAAATCTCCCTGTAGGGGGCAGGGGTGGGGTGTCTCTCTCACCATCCATTCTCCATGGTCTTTCCACGATCTAGTCCAGCAAGTTTTCAGGCTTCTGTGGCAGGCCTAGGCCCCTAGCCCTTGGACACCCTCTCCACAGCCACCGAGGGAAGTGATCATCCTGGTGCACCAAGCTCCTTTCAGGGAGATGGTGGATCCCAACCCTGTTTAAGTCTGGATGTGGGAGTGGGCCTGAAAATACTGACAAACCCCATAACCTTCCTTGGGCTTCTTGGGCGGTGACTGTTTTTTCTCCACTCCCTTTCTGATTAGGGAGAATAGATATAGGGAGAGATGGAGACAGAACAATTCCATAGCGCCCCTGAGAAGGCATCTCTGCTCCAATCCCTCTCCAGGGAAAAAGATAGGAATCTCATCTCTAAGTTCCCTTTAACTCACCCTCATAAAACAGGTTGTGACCTCTCCCACCTCCAGTCGGGGCTAGGAGCTCCACCTGTTAGGGCATTGCCGGCTCTTCTCCCTCCTAGCACTTCCCTTAGATTTGAAATGATCTGCTAATGAGTCTGCCCAGGGCCATTGAATTAGATCCTCTTGAAGGCAAAGGTATTGCTTTCACGACTGCATCTCTGGCCCCCAGTACAGCCCTGACATAGACTCATAATATTTGTTGAACTGCAAAACTTCCCCCAACTCAATAGGCAAATAAACGTCAGGCACATAAGGCCACTCCTCCCTCTTTCCCAAGTCCTTACCCCTTCTACCCTCTCCAGCCCCTCTCCCTACTACTCCCCTCCACCCCTCCACCAACCCACACCTGTAGCAGAATAAGTAACCAAAGTCAGCTGCGCTAAGAAACTGGAAACCATTCCCTGTCACCAACTTTTAGAAACATTATAAAAAATTTTTTATAACATTTTGTGGTTTTTATACTTTACTGTAAGTTATTTGTTCTTCACATTAATTTAAACCAAGTGATGATGGGGGTAGGACACTGTAGAGTTTCTGTATTTTAAGCTTGATCTCTACCTGTGGATTCATGGCTTTGTTTTGTTTTTAGGAATTCTCAGCCTAAGTGGACAGATTAGGAAGCTTGGGGGAAGTATCTTGGAGGTGGGGATATTTTAAAATTCAATCCATAATGTTAGCAAGTAGACAGCAACCTAGTAGGTTTAAGTGTTAGGCCAGATCTGTAGCTAGTAGTATCCAACTTCCCAACATGTCTTTCTGGAGATGAAACGGCATTTGTAGAAGCCCAGCGTTTGACCAAGGCTTGTTTAACGTTTTATTATAGCTTTTCTTTCCTCCCGAGTCTTAAAAACATGCAATTTGTCAGGGTCCCAGAAGAAGGCAAAACTAAGAAAGTGGTGATGAAGGTGCTGGGACAGGAAGTCAGTTGCTCTTCTTGTATTTGGGTGAAATTAATCAGTAACTCTGTTGACTTGTCATCAAGAGCACAAACCAGGCTGCCATCACATGGCATGTAAGACTTACCCAGGCAACACTCCTTGAGGATTGGAGATGATGAGGGAACACAGGATTTTTCCAGCGTGCACTCTTACAGAAAGGCTGAAAATGTGTAAAATTACCTTGTGACGTAAGTTCCCACATAGGAAACCTTTCAGTCTTTTTCCTGTTCTTCTCAATGACCTCTTAGTGGGCAGATGTACGTTTTCTAATTTTTAATTCTCCTTGCTGTCTCTTTTGCAGCAGTTAATTTTACTGTTTCCTCATGCTTCAGAAGGATTTTTATTGACATAGTTTCTATAGTAATTATGTGTCATTCTCATACCTCCCTGATTACTCCTGTTCCTACCTCTTATTCCTCTCCCTTCTCTCACCCCTAACTGACTCTGTCTCATTATGCCGTTGGACCTCCCCTTTGCTTTCTTTTTGTCAAAGAATTCATTTCCTCCCATGGCTTTCTCTGTCACCTCCAAGGAGATGGCATTTTCTTTCAAAAATGGCCTCCCCTCACCGTTCAACCAGATTCAACCAGAACCCCGGTTTTTATATTTTAAATGCTTTTTTTTCCTTTCACCTTTTCATAGCTCCTCAGCTATCCAGTTCCATTGATCCTTGTTTGTAAATGCTCCCAATTCTCTCTCCCTTTAGATTCCCACTCCTGTGATTCTAATCCAGGCCTTGTTACCTAATGCCTCGGTTACTCTACATCTAATTTCTTTCTCTGCCACCTTTGGCTTTATGTATCACTTCCCGACTAAGCTTCCCGAAACATTACTTTCTTCAAGAAACAACCCTAGTCAAAACCCTTCACTATCTTTCCACTGGCTAATCCTGTCACTTAAGGCCTTTCAAAATCTAGTCTGAATCCACTTTTCCCAGGGCATATGCCATTACCCCTGAAAGCAGCCTGGTGTCTTCAGTATCTTTGACCTCATTATAGTATCCTCATTATCCCTTATTTTATATATATATTATATATGTTATATATATTATATGTTATATATATATGTTATATATATTATATGTTATATATATATATAATATATATATAAAACCCCATTTCCTCCCCATCTTCTGCTGTCTTCTTGAAATACTCTTCCCCTCCTCTGACCTATGCAAATCCTTCCAAGCCTGCAAACCCAGGTCAAGGTCAGTACCTCAGTCTTCATGAAGACTCCTTTACCCATAGAACATGTGCACCCATTCAGCAGCTCTCTGTTCAATATCTCTCTCTGTCAGTCGCTGGCCTAGGCCCTGCGGGTACAGAGGTGAAGAGTCAGTCAAGGGCCCTGCTCTAAGGGAGCAGACATTGGGAAGGAGAGAGGAGACATATAATAACAAATAAACAAAGTAATGACATACCTTCAGAAAACCGTAAATGCTACTTAATTTCAGAAGCCCTCTTCACGGAAGAGAAACACTGAGTCTCTGAGAAGGTAGATGCCTGGTCAGAGGCCACGTGGTTAGTGAATGATGGTGCCTGGGTCAGACATCGTTGTCATCTGTGTTCTTCCCATTAACTACATTGGGAAACTTCTCAAGGTCAGGTCATCATTTGTCCTGGCACTTAGCACACTACTGGTCACGCTGCAAGCATTCACAGGTCACTTGCAGGAAAAATGAATAAAGGCAAGCAGATAGCAGGTAGGGAAAAGGGGTGTCCCTATTTGGTCATAGGCATGGCCTTACTTTTCCTTATTTGAGCCTACATATCTCATTAGTGCCGGGTATTTATCTATATCACTGAAACTACCAGAGTTTGGGGGTTAATAAAGATTCTATTAGGGAGTACTGGCTTTTATTTTCCACGAAATTTCCCTTTCATGTGGCAAATTCTATCATTTGGACTGTGAGTACGACCCAGCGGGGACTCAGTGTCCACCTGGCTTTACGCTCCTGTTGCTGACCAGTTAAAGAGCAAGATGTATTTCAGCAGGACCAAGACTGGGAAGAGTCAAGCCAATCTGTTTAAAACAATCTGGGGCAGATACCTCATCAAATGGATTCCTTTTAGTTTCCCCTACTCCTATGTCCACTATTTTTCAGGGAGAAAAAAAATAGAATGAGGAGAAAGGAAAAGGAAGGGAGGGAGGGAGGAAGGGGAATTTATCACAAGCACCTATTTATAGAATCACAAGGTGGACAGGAAATTATCTTTGAGAAAAGGAGGTATAGAAATTGCATTTGAAAGATTCTTCCTTATATCCAAATGATAATTCCTGTTCCTTCACAGCAACTTTTAATGGACTCAATATTGGTGATTATGGGTTGGCTAACAAAACCTGTAGAGAGGAATGGCACCCCCAACTCTGATCTCCCTTTAAATTATTTTCCATTTAGCATGAATCCTATAGCATGGCATAAAACTTTATTGAATAGCTCATTTGAGCAGAGAATACTTTAGAAAGAATATTAGTAAACTCTTTCAATGGAGTCAAAACACCAAAATGGAAAATTCAAGTTTTGAAGAGAGCCATTAAGTGTGATTAAACCTTTAAAAAGGAGAGAACAACGCCTGCAGAACTCTATTTAGCCATTTCATATCTTTAATTGTCCAAAGATTTACTTTAAAAGCACAGACATGAAAGGATGCTGAATGTTACAGTATTTAAAGGGGGAGAGTGAAGATAAGCCCCGTTCACCAGCAAATGGAGCTCAGCCCAGAAGTAGGGACAACAAAAGCTGCGGGGACCTGCTTCCTTCTACAATATATAGAGAGAGGGAAATAAAAAGGCAGCAATTCTTGACTTAGCTTTGAGGAGCACAATGGGCATGATTAGGGATCCAGAGTGGGAGTGCATTTAAGTAGCAGTAACATCCACCAGTTAGCTGGTAATTAGGATGAAAACTGAGGGGATGGAAGCTAAGAGGAGGGAGATGGAGAAATGGGGGACAGGAATTTGGGGAAAGGGGTTTGAAAGGTCATTCTTGAAATTTAGTGGAGATGAAAATCACTTTGGGAGCTAATTTTATCATACTTTCCTAAACTCAAACATTAGAGATTTTCATTCAATAGTATGGGAGGAGACCCAGGAATCTGTGCTTTTAAGATGCCTTCAAGGTAAGGCTGCTCTGATGGCCCTTTTGGACCAGTTTAGAGGATGTCTGGAGGAAGAAGGAAGGTACTAGAAATAGAAATCTGAAATAGAAACTCCACCTGGAGAGAGAGAGAGAGAGAGACAGAGAGAGATTCCCAGATGACAAGGAGGTAGAATCTAATGGTCCTGCCTGTCCTCACTCTCAAATGCACAAGTCTATCCAGGGAGGTAAATTGAGGAATTCCATATAGTGTCAGCAAGAGGGGAAGTCCTTTTGGAAAAGGGCAGGAATGAAAGAAAGGAAAACAACCAATCAAGAAAAGGAGGAAGAAAAAGAAAATGACAGGCACTCAGCAGTGCACAATTCTGAGTGGAATAGCTTTTAACTGTCCCCAAATGAAAGCAATAATATGCTTTGTTATATATTGACAAGATTTAAAAAAAAATAAGTAAAATAGTCATGCCAGCTGACCAGGTGTTGATAAAGTAGAATAGAAATATGTCAAATTGTGGACTGTTAGTTGTTAAGTGGTTCTGGAGAGTATAAAAATCTGTGGCTTCCCGCACTGCTCTCTGTGGCCTTTCAGATGAGTCTTGAGGTCCAACACTGGGGAGCCAGGGCCACCAAGTGGGGAGGAGGTCACCAGCTACCACTGCTTGCCCGGCCACAACCAGATCATCTCTGTTCTGGGTGAGATTCACTTTGAACATGGAAGTGCTGCTAAACGGGCTTTTTAAAATTCCTGATTCTGGCCATTTCCCCTCATTTTATAGATGAGAAAACTAAGGCCATGAGAAGCAAAGTGTCTTGCCCAAGGTCAGGCAATGTGTTTGTAGCAACTGGGATTCAAGCTTGGGACTCCTTATTCTTGGTCCAGTGAGCATCTGGACTCCAGAGCACCCAGCCGCCCCCTGTAGATACTGGAACTTGTCAAGCCAGTGTGTTTTACAACACTGATTGTATGTGGTTAGAACATTTTATGGGTCACGATTTACCCAATAGCATACCTAAATGTATGTGAAAATAAGTAATGTTGTCTCCGGTTGTTATTCTATGTTTTTGAGGTAAAAGTGGTCTGCTGGAGTGCATAGGAATGAATAGGAATACTTGGGTCAGAAGGAAGTGAGACCCACACCTGTTGAGTACTTGAGAGTCACAAGATATGTTATGCCCATTACAAGTCCCTTTCATTCTCATAACAACCCAACAAGGCAGTGGAAAGACCCTCCCTCATTTAGCCGTGGAGGTAATTGGCAACCAGTAGGGTTAATGAACTGCAGTTGCCAGGTAGACATGACAACTCAATCTAGGTGACTTCAGAGACCAGCCTTTTTGTACTTGATTAATTTGTTCACCCTGTAATGGGATGCTTTTGGCTCTTTATGCCATCCTTTCGAATCTCATTTCCTTCACTTTTCTATTATAAAGACAGTGCCTAATAGGAAGTCCAGAAAATGAAGAAAATACTATTCATAATCCTGACAACCAAGCATATCTACTTTCACCGAGGTAAATTCTGTTGCTATTCTTTGTCTTCATAAATATAGCTGTTACATAGTAACAATCCTAATGGACACACACTTTGTATCTCACCTTCTCCTCACTTAACTCCTGGCCAGGGGCTTTGTCCAGGATGTGTACATCAGCCTCTCCTGTGTTCCTTCCTGTTTCTCTCCCTTCTTTTCTTTTGCTCCCTCCCTCTGTTCTTCTTTCTTTGTTCCTTAGTCTCCTTCTCTCTCCTTTGTTTGTTTGTTGTTTTTTTTTTCCTCCTGTAAGTAAACCTAAAGTTTGCCCCAGGTTCCTGGGATTCCTGTGAATAAAGACCCTTTCCAGGAAAGAGTGAGTGCATTGAGCTCCCGAGTGGTGGGTATCCTGTCTTGGGTCAGTCTCTTGCTAGATGTGTCCTAGAAGTAAATCAAGGTAGGTAAGTGGAAAGAGGGGAGGGGGTGGTTAAAACCATGGATCAGAATCCAAGGTAGGAAACGGATGACAGAACCACTCAGTAATTATGGGGGTGGGGTAAGAAATGAGCAGGTTGTATATTTCCACAGGAATAGGAGGTGAAGTTCTCCCCTGCCTATCAATAATCAGAAATAATAATGATACTAGTAATTCAGGTGGCTCCAAGCAACACCTCCGGAGGAGAGGGAAATGGCTTCTTATTTTGTTCTATGCTGGGTCCTGGACCCAGTTCAGTGGTATAATACATCCTCTGTAAATATTGTTTCATGTTAAGAAAGATGTGCAGAATCACAGTAACAGCAACTTATACTTACATAGTCCTTTAAATACACAAAACACCTTTATATTACTTATAACCACAAAAGCAAATGTTCTAGGTAGAATGTCAGGAAGCTGACATTTGACAATAAAGAGTTTAGCTGAAGTTTATATTATAAAGCTTTCACCAAAGCAATTAATATGAACACTTAGCAATGATAAGCATTTTAAGAGGGGCCAAATATGCCGACTGGAAATCTAAGAAGAAGCGAAGGTATTGCTTAAGAGGGCAGCATGAACGATGATGAACATTCAAAAGATGGAAAGGGAGGATATCTGGGCGGGGGTGGGGGTCACTTTACTCCACGTACACTAATAAAGGTAAATTGCCATTTATAGCACTTCTTTGTGGTTCAATTTCCTTGGCAATTATTATATTAGAGTGACACTTCTACTGAATTATATGTTTCAATTACTATTAAAAAATTGAAGTCCTTAAGTTGGAGGAAATTATGAATGCAGCTTCTGGAGAGCCCTACCTCTGACACTCCAAGGATAGTATCGCTTATCTCCTTAGCACTCAGAGGCCCATTATGCAGCGTGGGTAAGGAGGCAGCCATTGCCTGCACAATAGTGTCCAACATTATCAAAGCACTTCTGGTGGATTCCACCATCTCCGCGCTGTGTTGTGGTAACCCCAGGTGACCGGCCGCCTTTCTTTGCGCAGGACACAATGGCAAATAGAAACATTAACTCTCACAATGTCGCAAGACTTCCACTGCATTATTTCCTGACCTCCAGAAAGATAATGTGTCATTTGCTGTACAAAAATAAAAGTTTTCAAAGCAGTTGGAAATATAATTGTGTATACTTCATTTGCTGAACTGCCTTTCTAGGGTTTGTTTGGCCCTTTAGAGTGAGAGAATGGGAGACTTTCAGTGAGGTGACCGTGGAGGTTTCCTTCCCACCGCCCACCCCCCACCAGTGTCCCCTCCCAGGAAGATGGAGTGGTTTCTGAGTGCTGGATGGTTACGGGCAGGGAGAACGGTTGGGCACCAGCTCCTGAATCACAAAGCCGGGGATGGAAGAGCAAGAAGGCTCTGTCTGGTGTCTGAACACCCCGGAGGCAGGGCTCCGGGACATCTTCTTGATGGGTGGATATTTACTAGAAGTCAATAGCACAGTGGGCTTTGGTTCGATGCTAATGAGGCCAAGGTTATCCAAGGGCCAACTGGTTTCCTTCTGTTCCCTCTGCTATAAACTGCCTGCCGTCAGCGGCCAGTTCTATCACAAATGCAGAAAGGAGGGTAATGAAATGGGCAGGAGGCTTCTCCCAGACAGATGGCTCCCCAGCTGTTTTCGCCGATGGGTAACTTTTGTTGCCACCGCTCAACTTCCCCTCTAAAGACCATGTTCTGCAAAGCCCTTTCCCCTTCAGTCCGCCGGTGAGATATCTCTCATCAGCAGGGCCTCTCTCCAGGATTGTTCTCAAGCAGATAATGTCTTTTATATGGGCAGGGAGCCATCGCAGGCAGAGGTGGATGCAGAAGAGGGAGACTGCAGACCCCTGATTTGATTCGGCTGGATATGGTTTGAAACACCATTCAGTCTCTTTCAAGGGGAATCTTCCCTGTTGCAGCCAGACTTCCCTGTTGCAGGCCCTTTAGAGCGAGAGAATGGGAGACTTTCAGCAAGGTGACCATGGAGATTTCCTTCTCACCACGCACCCCCAACCACTGTCCCCTTTCGGGAAGATGGAGTGGATTCTGAGTGCCGGATGGTTATGGGCAGGGAGAACGGTTAGATATGTATCTATAGATATATCTATATATCTATATCTATTATATATCTATATTATATATATAATCTATATATCATATATCAATATATAGATATATGATATATAGATATATAATATAGATATTATATAGATATATAGATATATAATATAGATATTATATATCTATAAATCTATATAATATCGATATTATATATCTATAATATAGATATTAAATATAGATATTATATATCTATAATATAGATATTATGTATAGATATCCATATCTCTATATATGTTATGTATATGTATCTATATATCATATACATGATTTCTTATGTGAAATTGTCTTTTATGTTTGTGGCGACTGGCAAGTTTAAAATTCGTAAGGCGGGCTGCCAGATGGGCAGTGCAGTCAGGAGTTGCTGTTGCAGACCTGAGGTGGAATTTCTTCTTGTTCGGGAAGTCTTAGTCTTTGCGATTAAGCCTTCCATTGATTAGATGACACCCACCCACATTATAGAGGATGATCTATTTTACTTAAGGTCAACTGATTGCAGGTCTTAACCACATTTTAAAAATACCATCACAGCAACAGTTACAGTGTTTTGATTAAATAACTGTGCTCTATAGGCCTATCCAAGTGGACACAAAGAAACTAACTATCACAACAACTTTCCACGAATGATTCCCTAAGTCCATCTCTTGGGTAAAGCATTTCTAAGCCGCTGCTCACTGCACACTGTCAGGGTATGTGTGGTTTTCCTCACTTTCTCTCACCATGTATTTTCTTTACTCACATTCTCTTTCTCTGGACACAAACCTCTTGGGCTTCTAATCTCTCTCACTGGGTTTATCCTGCCCTGTTTTGGGAGCATGAAAATCTCATCTTCTAGAAATAATTTACTGTCAAGTCAGCAAGTTATCATAAGAAAACCATAATTAATATAACCTTTGTTGTGGTAAACTGGTTACAGTGTGACCCTTTTATATTTGGAGAGAGGAGAGTTTAGGGATGAAGGTAAACCAACTAAATCAGCTCCCAGTCCTCGGGATTGCAATCTGGGTATGGATTCAGTGTGATTTCAGAATACAAAGTAAGGGACTGACATGATCCCTCATCCACCTTTCTAGTCAGCTCTTCCTAAAAGCAAAGCTATAGGAAAGATCCAGAAGGAATCCCCTGGGGCCCTACCCCAAGGACTTGTATTCTAATGGCAGAACAGACAGGGAAGCAGAAAACTAAAAATGCAGAGTGGACACAAACAAGGGGTGAAATAGAAGTAAAAACAGAAGTACATAAAGAAAATACTTGCCTTTTCATAGGTAAGAGAGTTCATATACATTGCACAATGAACTCCACCATGGCAGGCATTAAAAAGACATGGGCAGTTAACTGTGGAATAGTCCGTGTGTGTATTTCTTAGCAGTGCTCCCTTTCCTTTTATGCTTTGCTTGGGAAAAAGATTGAAATTAGTTTGCATTTCCTCAGAGCCCATTAATTGATGATTAAAGAAACCTGTCCCAATGTTACTAGAAAGATGTGTGCCGCAGAGAAATAATTTGGAATTAAATATGTGTTCATTCTGCAAATATATACTGAGCAATGAGCAGGAGGCAGCCCGCACTAGGTGTGGGAGATGCTGTGGCAACTCAGGCTTATGGTCCTCTGGGGATAAAGATGGCTAACATATAGAAGCACCTCTTCTGAAACAAAGGAGGGCCAGGGGAGGAAAGGGGATGGAGTACTGTTTTATTTTGGGTGATCAGAGAAGGTCTCTGAGGGGACATGGTGACCTGACAGAAGAGAGGGAGAAGTGAACCATGAGGCACAGAGAGTCTTCATCACACACTCTCTTTCCTTAAATGAAAAAGGCAATTTCTAATCAACAATACATTGTGTATAATCCCCATTAAATAAAAAATTGGTATGTAGGTATTATTGTGTATACCATGGAACTATTTATAAATATAAATGTACACTTATACATAATTTATATAGAATAAAAATATACATTTCTCAAATACTGTGTGGTCTAATGTTAACATGAGTTATTGTTGGGCAGGGAGATCACAAGTGAATTTAATTTTCTTCCCTAAACTTTTTATACTTCCACATTTTATGTAGACATATCTTGGAGATACCATGGATTTGGTTCCAGACCATCACAATAAAGCCAATATTGCAATAAAGCAAGCCACATAATTGTTTGGTTTTTCGGTGCATATAAAAGTTACGTCTATGCTATCAAGTGTGCGATAGCATTATAACTAAATAAAAATGTAATACCTTAATTTTAAAATACTTTATTGCTAAAAAATGCTAATGATCATTTGAGCCTTCAGCGCATCGTAATCTTTTTGCTGGAGTGTCTTGCTTCCATGTTGATGGCTGCTGACTGATCAAGGTGGTGGTTGCTGGAAATTGGGGCAACTGTGGCAATTTTTAAAAACAAGACAACAGTGCAGTTTGCCGCATTGAATGACTCTTCCTTTCATGAAAGGTTTCTCTGTAGTACGTGACACTGTTCCACAGCATTTTGCCCACAGTAAAACTTCTTTAAAAATTAGAGTCATCTCTCTCAAACCTTGCTGCTGCTTTATCAACTAACTTCATGGAATATTCTAAATACTTTCTTTTCATTTCCACAATGTTTACAGCATCTTCACCAGGAGTAGATTCTAACTCAAGACACCACTTTCTTTGCTCACCCATAAGAAGCAACTCCTCTTCCATTCAAGTATTATCATGAAATGGCAGCAACTCAGTCATATTTTCAGGCTCCACTTCTAATTGTAGTTCTCTTGCTGTTTCCACCACATCTGAAGTTACTTCCTCCACTAATGTCATCAACTCATCAAGTCATCCGTGAGGGTTTGAATCAACTTCTTTCAAACTCCTATTAATGTGGACATTTTTAACTCATTTCCTGAATCGCAAGTGTTCTCAATGGCATCTAAAATGGTGGATCCTTTCCAGAACATTTTTAATGGACTTTTCCCAGATCCATCAGAGGAATCACTGTCTGTGGCAGCTATACCCTTATAAAAATGTATTTCTTATATAATAAGACTTGAAAGTCAAAATTACTCCTTGATCCATGGGCTGCAGAATGGATATTGTGTTAGCTGAAATGAAGACACCAATCATCTCCTTGTATGTCTTCATCAGAGCTCTTGGGTGACGAGGTGCATTTGTCAATGAGCAGTAATATCTTGAAAGAAATATTTTATTCTGATCAGTAAGTATCAATAGCAAGCTTAAAACAGTCAGTAAACCAGGCTGTAAACAAATGTGCTATTATCCACGCTTTCACTGTTTCATTGATAGAGCACAGGAAAAGTAGATTGAGCATCATTTTTAAGGGCCCTAGAATTTTTAGAATGGTCATTGAACATTGGCTTCCACTTAAGTCACCAGCTGCATTAGCTCCTAACAAGAGAATCAGCATGGCCTTTGAAGCTTTGAAACCAGGCATTGACTTCTCCTCTCTAGCTATGAAAGTCCTAGAAAGCATCCTCTTCCAATAGAAGGCTGTTTCATACATATTAAAAATCTGTTGCTTAGTGTAGCCATCTTCATCAATAGCTAGATCTGGATAACTTGCTGTAGTTTTTACATCAGCGCTTGCTGATTCATACTGTACTTTATGTTATGGAGATGGCTTCTTTCCTTAGATGTTATAAACCAACCTCTGCTAGCTTCTGATTTTTCTTCTGCCTCTTCCTAGCCACTCTCAGCTTTCATAGAAATAAAGAGGGTTAGGATCTTTCTCTGGATTAGGCTTTGGCTTAAGGAAATGTTGTGGCTGGTTTTATTTTCTCTGCGGACCACTCAAAGTTTCTCAATATCAGCAGTAGGGCTGTTTTGCTTTCTTATCATTCTTGTGTTCACTGGAGTAGCACTTGTAATTTCTCTGAAGAATTTTTTCTTCGCATTCACAAATTGGGTAACTGTTTGGTGTAAGATGCCTAGCTTTTGGCGTCTGTTGGCATTTGACCTACCCTCCCCACTAACCTTAATCATTTCTAGCTTTTGATTTAAAGTGAAAGACGTGTGACTCTTCCTTTTACTTGAACACTTAGAAGCCATTGTAGGGTTGTTCATTGACCTAATTTCGATATTGTTGTTTCTCAGGGAACAGGCCTAAGTAAGGGGAGAGAGATGGAAGAACAGCTGGTCAATGGAGCAGTCAGAACACACACACTTATCAATTAAGTTTGCTCTTTTATGAGTGGGTTCGTGGCACCCCGAAACAATTATTATCATAACATCAAAGAACACTGACCACAGATCACCATAACAAATATATTTGAAATATTATAATGTAAAAAATCACACCAATAGCCTTGCTTAATGCAAGGTTGCCACAAACCTTCATTTGTAAAAGAAAAATCCCCCAAATCCGCAATATCTGCAAACTCAGTAAAGCAAGGTGCAATAAAACAAAGTATGCCTGTATAGCAATCCTGCATTAGTTTTTTTGTGTCATGGTTTTATCTTTTGTGGGCTATTTTTAATTTTTCAAATGAAATAGTCATCTATTAAGAATTGAGTACTTTTTCTAAAAGGCAATATAAATAATGGTAATAGCTATATATTTATTGACCACTTGGTATGTGCCAGGGACTTTTGAGTGCTTTATGTGCATTATCTAACTTAATCCTCATCACCACATCTTGAGGCAGGTGCTATCGTTATTGCCATTTTATTCCACAGCTGAGGAAAGTGAGGTGGGTAGTGGTTGATAACCCAAGGCCACTCAGCTAGTGTGCGCTGCAGCCAGGGTACTCAGGCAGTCTGAACCCGAAGTCCCAATCACAACACGATGCCACAGCTGCCCTCTCCCCTCAGAGGACCAGTGTAGCCTCATGGTCTTCATTTTTAGTTGATATTCAGAGGTGGAAAGTAGAGGGAGTTATCAGGAATAATCGAGAGGATTGCCTCAATAAATATTGATATAGCAAAGGCCAAATGGAACCAGAATGAAAGTATTTGATCTGTCCACTTCCCTGGTGGCTATTTTATTCCAGGCCAGGTGGTATGCAGATTTTCCTACCAATTTTGACTGCTCTGATGAATTGCAATAATTCAAACAGGATTTACTGCAAGGCCAGGTCTTGGTATATGTGGACACAGCTTACGGTGACTTGTACTAAAATGCATTTATCTCCATTCTCCTCTCTTCATACCTGGCTTCTCCCCCTCCATATAAATTTCCTTTCAGGGTACTCTAAAAATCGGATTGAATCAAGATGCTAAGGGAGATTTTTTCTTTTAATTTACATGACTACAACAATGTGACCTGATCCTTTTTTCTCTTTTTTTCACTTTCCATCTGGTTGTTTAGGTGAGAGGTAAACAAAAACTTCTTCATTGTCTATGAACTAAAAGGGCACAAGACCCACACATACTAGGGAAGTCAAGTGAGTACAACAAGCAGGAATCAGTGAGATCCAAGAAGTGCAGCCCAGACAAAAGCCGACCAGGACAAGGACAAGCAGAACCTGTGCCTTAGTGTCTTCTTACCAAGGGGTTCATTGTCCTGAGGGAGGGATCTTAAACCCCCATGCTCAGGATTAGATTTGGTCTCTAGTCTCTGAGATGCCCACAGCCAAAGCACCCGCACCAGGCTGCCACCCCCCCGCCCCACTCCATAGAAGCTCTGACACTTTGTTAAGGGCTCCTGAGGCTCCCAACACTTTCCCAAGCACACCAATGTTTATTTGGGTGTTTGGAGAGGTCAAGAGAGTGGTGACCTCCATTCTCTTCTTATTTCACCATTCTCTGCAATTTCAGAAGCCTCACTTTAAGCACCTGAGGAATTCTGAGCATCTAAAAGAAAAATATACAAAAGAAAAAGTAGGGATATGATCAATTGCTGCTGAAAAATAAATATTCCCCATTTCAGGAGCACAATGAAAGGATGAGAACTTGTAAGGAGGCCAGAGATAAGGTTAAATCAGACTCATTATGCCACGGCCCTGAGTGCCATAAGGAGGCATAGCAACAAAACACCTGGAGGAAAAACAGTAGTCTTTGGCTGGAAAGACCCAAAGGGCCCCTTAAATCTTTAATAAACTCAGTATGTAGATGACTCATATCTCTGAACAAGTCTCCTTCACCCTGCTGCCTATCTATCTCCTGGTGCTCAGGTATGACACACCCAGTGATGGTAAACAAAATCACATGTCATATGACATTTGCTTTAGCTTACTCATGGATTCATGGCAGTTTTCTTTCTTTTTCTTTTAATGCTCAGTGATTTCACCTTTCCGAGATCGCAGACTTTGTGTCTTTGTTGTCTGTCGTGGTTTAAAAACTTGATTGATGGTTGAAAATGAATCACAACATAAGATCCAAAGCTGAGTTGCATCATGGCTAGGAAGCTGGGAGGAAGTCACAGAATCAATGTGGATCTGAATGCAGATCCAGTGTCACCATTTGGACCATGAGAACCAGTTAGTTCAAGTTGATGACTTGTTATACCAGACTGACCAGCAAGTTTAGTCAAAAGGGTGGAACTAGTTGCCACAAGGTGATGCGCAGAGAAGTTTTGCTTCTGATGGGACCAACATGCTTTCTTTTTCTCAAATATAGAGATATCAGATCACCTTTATAGTAAAATGTTAAATGTCTATAGTAAGAAGGAAGAAGATTGAAGAGAAGACTCTCCCTGTGTCCTATGATGTCTTTGTTAGTGTGAATCTGAGTACTTGTCTACATGGGTGCAAACGAATGGGGGTGTAAGGGTTAGAAAGAAGACAGAACATGCTCCCTATTTCAGGGAGTCTAGGGTCAAAAGAAGTAAAACCTTTACTTGTAAATTTACTAACTAATGTTAATTATCATTGAGAGGCAGTAAAGAATTTTTCAGAGGGAAAAATACAACTCAGAAAGAAGAATCAAGTAAGATGGTATCTGGAAATGCTCTTCTGGAGCAAAGCCAAAGAAGGTGTATAGTTTTATCTCTCATAGAATTGCCTGAGGCTTGACCCCCGGGTAGGTATATAAGTCCACAAGTTCACAGGTGAACAAGCGCATTGCCAAATTATGCTGGGGCAAAAAGCAGCGGCCAGACACCCAACTGCCCCTCTTCCTTCAGCTCTACTTCTGTAATCACTAGACAGCACAAGGTGGGGACAGAAGCCTCAGAATCTTCATCTATAGGAGCTCTGTGTATAGGCCTAATGCCACCCAAATAGGAGATCCAGCCCTGGGTGCAATTTGAGTCATATCTAAGTGCAAAACTTTACAACCCGATTATATTAGAGGAACTGGTACTCTGTTACAGAGCCACAATCTGGGCCAAGAAGAATTCTCTTCTTATAGGCTATTTTGAGTTTTTGAATCCAGTCCTTTCCTTTATTCCAACCAGCACCATGAAGGCTATTTGAAAAACCATGAGTTGGAAAAGAAGAAGGCCCTAGTTGAAACCTGAGAGATGGCATTTCGGGGAGGGATGCGGTTCAAAGGAACGAGAATCTAGGAAGTGACAGCAGGGCTCAGTGGCGCATGCCTGTAATTCAACACTTTGGGAGGTCGAGGCAGACAGATCACTTGAGGCCAGGAGTTTGAGACCAGCCTGGCTAACATGATGAAACCCATTTCTACTAAAAATACAAAAATTATCTGGATGTGGTGGCGTGCACCTGTATTCCCAGCTACTCCAGAGGCTGAGGCATGAGAATCACTTGAACCCAGAAGGGGGAGGTTTCAGTGAATCAAGATAATGCCACTGCACTCCAATCTGGGTAACAGAGCGAGATTCTGTCTTAACACAAAAAACAAACAAACAAACAAACAACAGACAAAAAATAATCTCCATCTAGATTGAGAAAGAGAAGCCAGAGAAGAGTGGCAAATCGTGGAAACCAATAGTGCAGACAGGTGGAGGCAAGATGAAGCGCTAACTGTTCCTATCACAATAACATAAAGGTCACTGGTTATAAATTTCCTTTGTTAGAGCAGTTTAAACAGAAAAGATAAAAGGCAGATCATTGTGGATCAAGTAGTAGCTGGGGAATGAGAAAAAGGAAAATGGGAGTGTGGATCACTTTATTTGAAGCCTTCAGAGGGAGCTCATTTATGTGCTGGGAAGATGAAGCCATTGAAGATGGAAACTCCAGGGATAAGAGGGGAAATTAACAGAGCAAAGCCCTAGGAGATGGGATCCAGAAGGCAGGTGTGTGGACCATCCTTGGATGAAAGGAAGACTCCTTTGAGGCAAGGGAGAAAGACACAGAAAAGCTTGTGGGGTATGAATGGAAATTTTAGGGAAATCATATCATTTAGCCTCATTTTTTCCCCCTGTGAATTTGGAAGTAATATGATCCGTTAAGAGAATGGGAAGAAACTAATTAAGGACATGTGATGGAATTGCCAATTGTTATTGAGGGACAGCTGAAACTGGAGACCCAAACTCAAGAGTGGCACTCATCAGCGGCACTCATCAGCAAGGCTAATTTATTTCCTGTAAGTCACACTCCTTATTCTGGGTTCAAGAGCAAGACAGGCAGATGATTTGGTTAATTCTTAGTTGAGATGTGGTCAGGCAGATGTAACTAAAGGATAATTTCGCAAAGGAACTGGGGATATGGGTGGGCATAGAAGAAGGGGTGGTTCATTATGGCTCAGTCCAAATCATTGTTGAGGATTCAGAACATTGGCAAATGGAAAATGAACCATTTTTGTGTTGTTGTGTTTCCATTTATCACCTTGCTATATTTACACAGGTTAGAACAGCTGTTGGAAAAAACTCTACAGCTAACCAAAATTTTAGAACCACCCCTTTTTGAGAAGCGCCTTATCAAGATATTTCTAGCTAAATTGGGTATATCAAACATGATGGGTGAGACTTGAGTTCAGTGGTTTAACACAACAAAGGTTTATTTCTTGCTCATGCAAAGTCCAGGGGAGCCTGACTTCACTCAGGGATAGAAGTTGCTTCTATCTTGGGGCTCCACCATCTCGACACACAGCCCCTGAAGGGGCAGAAAGGATGGACTAGGCACACTGGTTATTAGCACCTCAAAGCAGATGTAGAGATGCAAGAATTTGTTCACATTCCCATGAGCTCAAACTCATCCCAAGACTTCAAATCAACTGCAAAGAAAACTAGGAAATGAAGGAGAGTCCATAGGCATTCAGGGAGCATCAGTTGCCTCTGTTAGCCTCGGTTAACCACCAAGAATGCTCAACCTGCACCTGGTAAACACCATTCCAGAGAACTTGACTATTTTGTGATGAGGAAGAAAAGGCGTAGAAAATGAGAAGTAGAAAATTACTTGGGACACATAGTGTCCACATAGCTCCAAAGCAAGCAGTTAAAAAGTAAAAAAGACTAGCCAAACTCTAATTTTTAATTGGATTTGTGTAGGAAAACAAAGGCAACAAGAAGAATGAGGAAGAAGAGGAAGAAGAGAGGGAGGAGCAGGAGGAGAAAGAGAAACAGAGAAAAGGAAGAAGGAGGAGAAAAGGACATGCACAAAAGCAACGAGGTCATTTCATCAAAGTCAAATTTTGCTATAATCATTTTTCCACCCTAAATTTGGCCAAACAAGTAGCTGCTCACAGGAAATGGGAACATAAATAAGGGTAAGGCACAACAGCAACTGGTCTAAACTTGTAGCCCTGAAGACCACATGGGACGCAAACAGGCTGGAGTGAAGTTGGAGGAATAAATGTTGTACTCCAAGTTGCCCCCAGAGTTCTCAGGCGTCCTCTGGCTTTCTTCCTAGCTTGCTGTAACTCACCATTTCAGAAGCGCTGGACTATTGTTATTATCATTATTTAAAATGCTTTTCAAGACCAAGAGGTATGAACAGGCCTGTTCCACAAGCAGCCCCATTCTTTCAGGGGAACGTGTTATTTCTTTTTAATTTGCTCACTCAGTCCTGAATAACTTTTCAGAGGGCTCCAGACACCGCAGTATGACAGCTAAACCAAGGCGCATCGGATGCGATGGAATTGCTCTACAAGCAACCTTGCCAAAGGCCCTTTTCGATGCACAAAGCTGGCTCTATCTTTGTATATTGAGGGAGCTAAATCAATGTTAAATGCTTGGCTCTTTTCACAGGACAATGACCAGGACCTAAGCTGCGTCCTTCCTTTTTGATTGACACTTGAAACGCAGCGCGGGAATCAGCCAGAGGCGCTGCTACAAGCCGAACCCTCTGCTGGGATAACCACTGGTGACATCTGCAGAAAGGCCGACAAAAGGCAGTTGAAAGCTGTGTTTGTTGCCTCCCCCCCTCAGATCTCCTCGCTTTCATGGAGCTCCTTCCTTGCTTTAATATTATGATTCAGCACCTGGCTTTTTTGAACCTTGCTTTAAACTTCAAAAGGCGAGGTGGTATTAACAAACATGAAACGAAAAAGTGGCGGTAGTTTGATTTACTGTTGTCGTCTTATCAAGGGGTTTTTTTGTCACCAGCTGCCACTTTCTGTCATCTTTGGAGCCATTATCATTTCTCTAAAATCTAAAAGACTCCACTTAATAACAGCTTTGAATACAGGCAGGATCAGTAACATACACAGTTCTGGGGATGACAGGACCATCAAATGAAAAGAAAGATGTTGCCAAAAAAAAAAAAAAAAAAAAAAAAAAATCCAAACCACACAAATAAGAGCTGTAGTACTTTCTAGTGACCTTGATTTCTGAATTAAACAAATCAAATCCAATTCTATTGTTCCTTTTGAATTCCAGTTTAGAGTTTCCTTGAGAAGTTCCTTTTTGTTGTTAGGACTAGTGGGGAGGAAAAAACCTCAAGCCACAACAAGGCTTTGCTACTGCAGACAGAAGAGGAAGCTGCTGCTATCATGAAATGTTTGAAACGACCTCTGCTTGTGCCTCCGCTCAGCTAATTACCAGCTCACTTTCACTGACTTTCTAACACTTTGAGCACCCACTTGATGCTGACAGCCAGGCAAACATTGCAAACTCTCACTAAGGAGAAGTTTGCTCCATGTTATGCTCTTTCCCAAGGACTAGCAGCTCTGGGCTTTCTCACCAAACCCATAGGACCTAAGAGGACTTTCTAACTGTGTTTATAGAAGCTGGGTCCACCAGCCCACTGATTAATCCTGTGATCTGCTTGGAACCTCACACACATGAAGTTGCTCAAAGCCACAAGGAACCTTAGAGATTACCCAATCCAGTGATTTGGTTTCTCCCAAGGACTTTTGAAAAATATTGATGCTTCCTTGAGCTCCTTTCATGTTGCTTGAATCCACAACTCAGGGAGTGTGCTGCAGACACCTGTATTTTTAAAACTTCTCCTGATGATTCTGATTTCCAAAGAGGATTAAGATGAACCCTTACAGATGAGGTTTCTGAGAATCAGAGAACTTGAGTCACTTGTCGAAGGTTGCACAGCAAATACGTGGCAGAGCTGGACTGAGACTAAGTGATGGGAGCCCAGAACAATGCCCACGTCTCCATGGTAGATCCACAGATGAAAACTGGAGAGTGCCAACTGGATGGTACTTTTCACTATGGACTTGGCTGAGCATCTGCTTTCGAAGATGCCAGTCATAGTAACCCAAATTATTGTTACTGCCTCACTTAGCTTTTTCCCCATCTGCTTCCCCCATTAAGTGAGTAAAACTCTTCATAAACTTTCAGATACCATCAGTGATGAGCTTTTACATCCTCCTTCTTCCCTAGCCCCTTAGGGCCTTGAGATATTATACTAAAATGTGGAGGCAATAACTGCTGATCCCTGGCAAACTTTTCAGAAGTAAAAAAAAAAAATGGAAAAAGGGTAAAGCTGCTCATTTAGAGGTTATCAAGTGCAAAACATTTCATCTGTGCCTTGCTCTGATGTGCCGTCACTTTGAAATAAGCCAAACACACTTGATCATCTGTTTCTTCCTTTTATAATCTATTAACCCAAACTTGCTGCTTTATTACACAGCATTGTTGGGTGTAGCATCAAAAATCTTATGTATTATAACTGTTTTTACAAAACTGTTTGTATCAAATTAGCCATATCAATGATTGCTTAATAGCCTGGAGTTTCAACCCATGAACCCTAAGTGGTCTACTTAGGGTGGTGGTTCCTGGACACCTCACAGACCTTTAGAAATAGGAAGCAGAGGTTTGGTCTCCAGATGAAGGAGAGTATCCTTGGAGATGTCCGTGGATCTGTTCTTGAAACACTGGGACTGTGACAGCTGCTCTAAAAAAAAGTAAAAAGAAAAATTAAAAAAAAAACAAAACAGAAAATAAATGCAAAACAAAATTATGAGATCTTTAGCCCAAAAGATCAGGTCAGTTTTGAAGATATAAAACAACACAACAAAGGCCAATAGTTTATCTCCATGTCAACTTTTAATGAATGTTAGTGATGTCTTGGAGGGCTGAATTAAGAAGGATTTGGGACTCAATAGTAAAGCTATTATGAATGATTAGCAATGCCTGCCATGGATGGAAAGATATATACGTATGTAGCTTTAAGACCTGATAGAGTGGTCAAAATAAGTTTGGAGTTATCCATGGGTTTATAACCTAGTTTTCATTACTTACTAGGAAGTAATGAAAATCATTTAGGAAAAATCATTTAGTTTTCTCATTGTAAAATGGGCATAACACCTTATACTGTGTTTTAAGATTTGAATGACACAGTAAGTAGAAAGCCATCATCCCACTGTGTGCCATACGGTAAATGATGATTAAAAAAATTGAAGCTCTGATTGCTATTATGGAGGGACTAAAACTATCTCCCTTTAGTTAAGACTTTATAGAATAGGTAAAGGAAGCCCTTGGGATCATTCTCTAGGGAATGACATGCAAGAATTTTGAGCCAGGAAAAATGTTTCTACTCTTCTCCTTAGTCTGACAATTTAAAAAAGAAGGAAGGAAGTGAGGATGAGAATAAAGCTAGGGAGGGAAGAATAGAAAGGAAAGAGGGAGAAAAGAAAGGTTCAATGATGGAATAGGAGAGTGGCAGATCCAGCAGGAAGTTGGCGGGAGATGAGCAGAACTGGGACAAAGTATTGGACATCTTGAGGTATAAAAACATTTGTTTTTAGACTTTTTTAAAAGCTTTAGCCCCGGCATTCTGGCCAATAATAAAATTGTTCTATTTTGAATAAAAAGATGATTCTCCCCCATCTCCTTAGCCACACTTCATAGTTGTTCCCCACTGTTAATATATATTTCCATATCTCTGTAGTCCCCACTGTCAAAAGGACAACATGAAAATGAAATTATATCATAGTACAGTGAGTAGATACCTTCTGACTAGAACTCAGAAGATACAGGCATCATCTCTTGTGTAGCCACATACTGGCCAGGTGTCCTTGGATGAAGTCACATAGTCATTCTGGGACTGTTTCTTCTTTTATAAAGTGGGAATAAGGAAATCTCATCTGCTAACCTTACAGGTTATTAGAAGAACACCTAAAAGATAATATGTATAATATGTAGGAAACATCTTTGTCAACTGTATATTTTGATGCATGTATGAACGGATGATGACAACTAGTCCAGGCTTTGCAGACATGGATCCACTTTTCTGGTGGGATTTTAGGAAAGAATATTCTTCATTATTTCAGTGGCCCTTGGCCTCACAACCTTCTAAAATATCTCCCCAAATCTTCTTCCTCAGTGATTTGAATTCTCATTGGAATTAGAGACTTATTCTTTTGAGTAACCAAATGACATCATCAGGTATCCTCTCAAAGAAGTCTACAGTCTTATAAGAAGTAAGGCATTTACTTAGGAAGAACTAGGTTAGTCATTGGATTTCTTGGGAAACCAGTACAGATAAATGAGAATGAAAGGGAGATTTGATGGGGAGACAAAGAGAATGAAATGATTAAGCAATTAAGAGAGAAACTGACAACGGCTTCTGTCCTGGATCCGCCACTTACTAACCTTATAACCTTCATCAAGCTATTAGATCTCTGCTGGCTTATGTTTCCTCGTCTGTTTGTGTATTCATTCACAAGTATTATCAAGCATCTTCTCTGTGTTAGGCCTTGTCCTAGGTAGTAAGAAAGTTAAATTCCTTGACTTTATGAAGCTTGAATTTTACCAGGGTAGATAGAATATAGTAAACAGAGAAACACAGTATAGTAAGTACTAAGAAAAAATAAGAAAAGTGAAAGCTAACATAAAAATAACTAAGCAGGTTAAAGAGAGAGTGAAAAAGGGGGAATAAGATGGAGGAGGAAAGCTCTTCAAGGAGGTGCTATTAATGAAAAGATGGAGTGAGCAAGGGGAAATTCTGAGATGAGTATTCAAGAAAGGAAATACCAATGCAAAGTCTTTCTTAAATTTAGGGAATGAAAATGGGGTTCATAAGAAACGGTCAGAGTTGAGATTGATTTTACAGGTGGAGCTGACAGTACTTATTGATGGATTAGCTATGGGGATGAGGGACAGGGAAGAGTCAAAGATAACTCTGGTGATCTGGTTGACAGCAAGGTAGATAAGCAAGATGGGATTTATTGGGCGGAGGGAATAAGAGTTCTGCTTTAGACATAATACATTTGTAAAATTTTGTAACATTTTAAAAATCTGAGAAATGGAGATAGTACCTCTCTACTAGTGGATGAGATAGCGTGTGGAAAGGGCCTATACAGGGTCTGATGTGGAACAAGTGCTCAATACACTGTACTTCTATGGAACACTGAGCAGGAATGTCACACCAAGCTGTGGGGTGGAACTGTTCCTTGTACAGTCAAGAAACTACACAATAATGAGGGAGTGGAGGCCAGAACACCAGTAGAATGAAAGCAAGTATAAGCAGGAGAAGCAAGTGAGGACTGAAGTCATGGTTTGAATGCTTCACATTCTGCATTCAGTCCACCCAGTGGGGCATGGTGGAAACCAAGAAGCTATTTACAAGAGGTTACCAGATCCAATAGTCCATTCTGTACACAGATTGGTTTTTAGTCTTCTTCTTGAACTGACTGACTTAACAGCACATTGGGGGTCATGAAGACATTGCCTTGGCCCAGGATGCTGAAATGATCTTTACCACTAAACAACTCAATCCATACTGAAGATGCAGCCTAGGGGATGTGCTTGCTCTAAGCAGTGGCGAAACACATCTTACCAAAAGACAAATGGTTTTTGTTCTTCCGTGGTACAGTAAATCTATGCCAAAAATTTTATTTATCAACCAGGCATACAAACTGGTAATGTTAGAAGTCACTGCTTGTCATCTACTTAGATGAATATCAAAGGCCACTGCCTTCTAGGTCTACCAGCAAGATCTGCTAAACACGACCTATTTTCTGTCATGCATTTCTTCTAAGTATGAAAAAAGCAAAACCAACCGAAAACAAAACCACAGAAATTCCATTCCTTCCCCTGACTCCCTCCCCATACCCTGGGCACACATTTATCAGTTCCATGCGGCAGCTGTGATGGAAATGAGAACTACAGGAAACTTCAGAGTTAATCACGCCAAATGGCTACATATACTCAGGAGAGGGCAATTCTGGTCACTCATCTGACACCATGCAGATGGCCCAAGCTACAAAATCTCTCTTAACATTCCTGGGTCTGACCCCCAAACCAATCTGCTAAGGAACCCTCAGAGCTTGGGGATGTAGGTACTTTGGCCTCAGCTGGACAGTTGAGGAGAGTGAATTTGGAATACAAAGTTGTATGGATAATCTCTAAGCTTTCCACTCTCTGTGTAAGACATAATGACTAATTCCTCGGTTTCACACACACAAAGTTTCTTTGATGAGAGTAGATGCTAAAGCCTTCTGCATCTCAAAAAGCTTTTCAGAGCAGAGGGGAAAAAGTAGCAGGGGTGGACAGCACATTTTTGTGGAAAACTAGGGCCCAAGTCTCGGCCAGGCTCCTGACAGCCACTTGGACCTTGCCCTAGACCCAGTGAGAAGGAGCCATGAGAAGTGAGGTAAAATGATGACCAAGAGTGGAATTCAGTTGAATTAATCTACTTGGGAAAAGAAAGGTTGGAATTTAGTCAGTAGAGATTGTGTAGTTTTTTCCTTTGGTTGCACACCAACTATTAATTATGTCTTTCTTCTAGACAGTAAGAGCCTAAAAGGGCCAGGACAGTGTCTATTTTGTTCAGCCACCCTGACTCCGGCACCTCGGATACTACTTGGCACATTCTAATTTGATGTGAAATATTTGTTTAATTAATGAACATATTTGTGCATGACGGCACAGCCTCTGAAAGAGTTTAGTATTATAGAATTCTTGAGAAATAATCTGAGCTATTTCATGGGCTGTCAAGGTACCACAGGTTGAACCAAAGTTCCTATGCCTGGGTTTAACAGCTGTAACTCAGGTGATCTGTCCTGACACGTAGCTATGTCACCATGTGAGCACATAGCCCATGTGCCCGATCAGCCCTTCCTAATCTTAGATAAATTTGTTCACAAAGTCACACAAGCTTTGCAAAATCATTCTGACTCAGGTGATGGGATAAAAATGCATCCCTTAAAACGATAAGGTACTCTATCGAGTCTACTTGATAGTACAACGTGACCAATTGCTTGTTAAGTCATACATCTACTAAAACAGTGACAAGAAAGCAGTGACAAGAAAAGTGAGAAAAAGATTCATGATAACATTGTCACAAATTTGCCTAATGCCATCCATATTTGCTTCTCACATTATTCTGTACTGGAGACTTTTGAATAAGTCAAATGCTTAGATAGGCTTTTGCTACTTGTGACTATTAAATAATTGTTGTGTTCCAGGCCAAGAAAAAAATGATTTTCTCTTAAATTAACAACTTGCAATGGTTTGTAATGAAAGAGGAAATTGGTGATATGGATAATCCAAAACATTATAGTCTAAAAGTTCTAGAAGGGGTTTCTTCCTTAAGCATCCAGCCTAATCACTTTCCTTGGGACACAAAGCTGACTGAGGAGGAGAGTTTCTGGGAAGGGGTGAAAAAACCCAGCATTCCAAAGTCACCACAGATTCTTTCCATAACAATGTCCCAAGTGGATAATGGGTGGAGGTAGAGTGGTGGTAGTGGCAGCTATAAACTACCTTCCAAGTTGCTTATATCTGATTCTTATTTACCCCAAATGCCTACTTCTAAATATTTACTTCAGCTTTTTATCTATCCTATGGTCACTTGATCAGTTGGATGATCTTTGACTTGAGAGAGCCTACAGTCAATAGTATGTATGACTTTCTCTTTATCATCATTGGTGAGTAGGGCATAGGAAGACAGAGTTAGAGGCACAATGGAGTACACATAGTCCTTGTTCTTAGGGAAGATGCAGTCAGAAAAAACTATGATATTTTGTGTGCAACAGGAAATGTTAAATTTAGAAGAGTTGTCAACATCAGTCCAGGTAAAAAGAAGAAGGAAAGAAAGAAGTACTTCATAATTCCATAACTATTTTGAGAGGGAGAGGCATCGGGGACTGCGGGGAGAGAAAGAGGGAGAAAGAGAAGAAAGAGAGAAAACGTTTTGCCATATCATCCACTATCCAGGGCTTATCCATGAAACACAAATACCCTGCCATCCAGAGAACAGAGAGCTGTAAAGAGTGGCTTCTGAGTCACCATTCCTGAAGTGGAAATATTTGTACAAGTTCAAAGGCACCAGAGACCTTGACAATCATGTGCCCTAGTGAATGTCAAGACATCAGATGACATCACTACAAACTGACAAACCTGAGGAGTATCTTCTATTTGGAATAAGGAAGCTCTGGGGATAAATCAAGCCTCATTCCTTCTTTTAAACAGTGTTTTCATCCGGGTGTATCTCCAACCCCATGGCCCATGATGATACATCATCTGTCTAATTTAACACATTGTGAGCTCTGCAGAGAGAGACTGTGGTTTCTGTGATAATTGTAAGGTGATGAAACACTTTACCAAAGTGGCAATTGGCTCTTCAGGAAAGGAGAAATAGGAGCTTCTGTATGAAAACAGACTAAAAAGATTAGGATCCCTCGGTAGGGAAAGTCAAGGACTTGGAGAACCGTGGTAGCAAATCTATGAAATGTAAGAATCTGGGTAGGACAATGTTACACCTATTCAATAATCCCGGGAATACTTGGCTCATTGTCTTTCATAGAAGCATGAAGTAGCTTTTTCAGAACAAAGAAAAAAAAAAAGACTAAATGGAAGCCAGAACTAGAAATTCTAAGAAGTGATACAGGCAGAGAATACAAATAAGTAGGAAAATAGTTTGAATAACTCTTATAGAATTTTTTTAAGGGGAAGTTAGGGTAGTCAGCCTTATCTTCCTCACCTATAAAGGGAAGATCTCGAGCAGAAAAGTGACATAATTCTTTGCTAACAAACTCGTTGTATTCCAGACACCAACAAAACATTAGCTTCAATGATTTACAGTAAATCTAACAAACATATGCAAGTATGTTTGTTAATACCTGTGCTAGGTACTATTTCTAAACAGCCGTTAGTCTGTTCCAATGGGAGAAATTTCTTCTATTCCATGGGAATTTCAATAGCCTGATCCATTCAGCAATGAAAATATAAGACTGCAAAAGAAACAAGGTGGGAGGTAAAGAGGAAGGAAGGAATAGTGTCAGGGATTCCTGCTGTCCTAATTTACCTGGAAATGAAACTGGTACTGTAAGTTTGCAATAGTATTTCACTTTTATGAATTGCTTTATGATTATAAGCTTACTCTAGCTTCATAACATCCCTATGAGATTTGATGGCAGACATATAACCCCATCTCACAGATGAGGAGTCAGACCAAGAGTGGTTAGTTATTCTCAAGGTTACCTAATGAATGATGTTCAAGTCAGGTCCCAGTCTCCACTTGCTTGTTGGCATTACCTACCGAACTGTCGGCCAACCCTGACTTTAATACTTCCCTGTGCACAGGATCCAAGATGGCCCTGCTGTCTAATAACTGCACATAGTACGCCATGTTCAGGCAAAGTGCAGTGGCATTTTGATGGACCTATGAGATGCATTGAAGCTGTTAGGAACAGTTGAGAGATCACAGGCAAGATCACCTGTTTTGGCCACTAACTCTTCAATTCCCCAATACTGTGCCCCTGGCCCTCCCACCCTTTCCTCCTGCTCTACCGCCCATGGTGCATCTCAAAGAACATTCACACATACAAAAGAGAATCACAGAGCCGTATGAAGAAGGCTCAGGCAAGTCCAAAACTCCAGGGTATGTAACCGTTTTGAACATGCACTTTTGATAGTCTCTCCAGTTTAATTGGAAGAGTGCGATTTAGAAGCAAGCAAAGTCATGTGAACATAGCACTGGAACTCAAAATGAGTATGGACCTTCTCTCTATTCCTTCTCTTCCTGTCGGTCACTGTCACCTGGTCTACAGGCAGGCCAGCTCTCATCTCAGCTGGCCAGCTCTACCTGAAGTATAAGTAAGTCTGACAAAAACCCAGGTTAAAGCTTCAAATGCAAGTTTACCTTCCCAGAGCTCTCCCTCCTCCTTTTAAATTGAGACATTTGTTTAAACCCAATTCTTCCCTCAAATGGATAGAGACACTATGGGCTCTTAATCGGATGCTAGGAAAATGACAGTATTCTGTGGACTTATAGATTATGGAATTTTCTCTCCCACAACTACATGGGTGAGTGCCATAAGAAATAACGAAAAATGCATATGAATGGTATAGCACAGTACTCACTGAGAACAAAGAGACAAAGTCCAGAATTAATACTGTAAAGCATTACTTTCAACTTATAGATAGCCTAAAAGAGCAACATTTTCACAGCAACTCAGAGGTTCATTTGGGACTGACTTACTCAAGGAAACCCCACCCCACCAACAACCACCCCCACCCTTCACACAAAGGTCATCTGGCCTCTGCCACCTCAGCACTCCTGATATTTTTGCATCCTGCACAGCCAGCCCCACTGTCTGACCAGGTAGCAGTCTTATCGCTATGCCCTTAATGGACTTGGTTGTCATTTGTTGATGAGAAATAAAATAGCAAAAACAACAGCATATAAAAAACAAAGTTTTTCCCAGACAGCAGATGGGATTCCACCAGGACCCCCAGTCTCCATATAATCTCTCCCTCCTCCAAGAGAGATCAATTCCCAATCTCTTCCCAGGGAATTACAGGTTCGGTCATGGCATTGGTGAGCCTTTTAGAATGGCATGCCCAAGGTAGTAATTTTGTAATCTACCGTAGCTGAAGTAAGTATAGACCTGGGCTTGCTCCAGCCTCCTTCTCTCTCCTCCATCCAGCACTGGGTCCTCACGTAGGTGAAAATACTTTGCATATAAACAAACTCCTCTCAAAGACACCTCAACCTTGACATTTCTTTCTCCTTTTCCAAACTTGCTTCCTTTTAAAACACCTCGCGACTGCCATGCTCCCACATGAGGCCCAATTATCAGAATAATAATTAACAGGCTCTCATTATTTAGGATCAAACAATGCCCCCTTAATGAAGCAAGCCAAGAATAGCCAATGTGATCCCTTAAAACAGGGCGTGAGTTTTCCTTACACCTTGGGGCGTCTAATCCACCGAAACCATTAGGCACCGAGCTGCCCATAACGGCCTGGATAACATTGAGTCAAGGACAGTTAATGGATGCCAGAGCACAGACCAAAGTGCTCCAAGCATGTCAGTCAAGACTAACCGGAGGCAAAAACATCAAAATGCAGGTTGGAGTTTTGACATTCCTGCAGGCTCTGAACGCCTCGCCAGTAAATTTTTAAAGTCAATATCCCCCTTATGCTCATGAACACTTTTCTGTCTGATGAGTAGGACTAATGTGGATCTGATTGAACTGTGACTAAAGTAGGACTTTAAAGGCAGCTTTGAATGTGTGTAGGGCGGAAAGGGTTTTTTTTTGTGTGTGTTTTGTGTGTGTGTGTGTTTTCTTTTTTTTCTCCAGAAATGTCTGTGATAATAACGAAGAGAGTGTACACAGATTATCACAGGCTGTGTCTTTCGACTTCAAGGTTATGTGATTAGAAAATTAGAAAAGCGACGAGATTAGAAAAACCGCAGAACATTTTGAAAGAAAGCTTTTTTACAAATTATCTGTGTGCTGGATTTACACAGAATCTGATAGATGGATCTTCTAATGTTTGGAAATGGATAAATGCAACAATGCAAATAGGAAGAACTGGCTTTGGAGCCTACTCCTGGCAGAAGTTCAAAACCCATATTAAGTATTCTAATTCGCTCAAAGTCTGTTACTTATATTTTTTTAAAAATTGCCCCATGCATACAAAAACAAAATATAACCATTCTATAAACATAAAGGTAGAAACAACAATGAGACTGTTGTTTCTCATAATGTGTGACTTTCCCCCAGATTTGGAATAAAACCTTCTCCTCTCTGCCCTTTCTCTTCTCAGATGCTGAGAATGCTAATTAGAAGGACAGGTATCAGGAAGCCCACACAGAGACGGTTCTGGGATTTTGTCAGCATTAGGCAAGTGGCTTAAGGTGAGATAGCCATTTTGGAGTCACAGCCTTACTCCTCCTTTAATGAAGGGAAAAATTAAGTTTTCCTGTATCAAAACCTAGACTGGTCTAAATAAAAATTCCATTAAAAAAAATCACTCCATTTGCATGTCTGATGACAAGGATGGATTTCTAAAAATGTTTAAGCAGGAAGATCTGTTAGTAAAAACAAAGGTGAGAGGCTGACCTGTGTCTGATGAGAGCTTCCCAGGGCCCTTTCAGCACATGGAAGACGGAGTATTATGGTCTTGCCCGGGAAGAATAGCTCTATAAGCCCCCAAAGTGCCCACATCCGTGTTTAAAGGCATAAGTGACAGTCAAGCCATAGTGACATTTAACCTATTTAATTGGAAACTTTAGTAGACAGCATCTTGACATTTTTAGGACGTAACTCATTGCCAGTTGATTTAGGCCTCCCAAATGTTAAAATATAAATAGATCATAAATGCACATCTAGGTCAGACTTGGATCTTCCAGACCTCTAATGGTGATGTCAGCAAGATTTCACAATAAGGACTTCCCATTTAAATTTAGGGATGCCCCAAAGCACATGAGTTGTCCTTAGTAGCTGATGTATTAAATTGATTAGTTGGACCATCATCTGAATTTCTGTGCTTATTTTGATATTCAACTCAATATATGTGTGTATGTTTTAGCTACCATCTACCTATTGATTTCTCTGTATATCTGTCCATCCTGTACTCAGTTGATCACAATATTTGCATAATTCAAAGCTGCAAGAGTTTATTGAACATCTACCCTATGCCAGCTTTGTTAGACATTCTGGAATAGGACTTTGTAACCTAGGGCTGTGGAATTCTTCTGAGAGGTCTATGAACAGAGTTCAGGGTGTGAATCCACTGTGTCTGTGTGCAAAATTTTGTATATTTATGTTCCTTTTGCTACAGAAAAGCCCATAGCCTTCATAGCATTGTTGGGAGTTACATATGTCAGGACCCTAAATGAATAGATGCTTTCTCTATGGTATGTGCTTGGGAAATGATGCTTTAGTGTGAGAGTGTCACAGATTTTTAAAAAATTATTACTGAACATTAGCTAATTTTGTCCCGGAAAATAGGTAATTCGAAGGTGAATTTCTGGCTCCAACAAAATCACTCCAAAAGTGATTTAGTTGTTTCCATGGTTTTATTCTGTTGTTTCTGTTTTGTTTTATTTTGTTTGAGGAGACCCTTGGTCAGACCCTGGAATAGTAGAGTATCCACATCTCCCCCAAACGTCCACCATGAAAATTCCTTTTCTGATTTTACTCCTCCCCTACCTTTATTTTTCTCTTCTTACTCTTGTGCTTATGCCCCAAATTCTCCACCCTGCTGGTTTCCTCTCTTAGCTTCTCTCGTTCTCTCTCAGTTCTTTTCCTCTGCCCTTGGCTGAAAACCTGCTCTGTAATTCACAACAGAGCAGCTGTCATTGGCTGGGAGAGCCAGGCTCCTTGGTTTTAGACAGCCCTGGAACAAGGCAGTGACTTTGGTCTCTGGGTTCCTCAATAGACTATACAACAAAGCTGTGGTGAAAGAAGGTGTCTTCTAAGAAGTTCACATTACGGCCTGTAGTAAAAGAAAATGGTGATATTGTTACAGCTACCAGTTTCTTCCCATTGTCTTCCTTGTCAAAAACATGGCCCCTCCAAAGGGATGGGATGCGTTTCAGTACAATTTGAGAACGTTCAGTAACGCAATATTATCTTCATTTCCCTTCTTGTTTCATGTTACTTTCTGATCCTTGAGTTCTCCCAAGTTCACAGCGGTCCATGACATTACGGTGACTCGCTAACTTTCCCATTATACTTACAGTCAATGGGAGAACAATAGATTGTGTTATGCTGTATCTTGCTTCCCTGTCACTCAGTGTTTTATCTCTGTTGATACCCCGGTACCAGACACAGAAACCAAAGTAGGTTGTCTTGTCTTCAGCGAATCTTGAATGCCTTTTGTTCAGAGAGGCGTTTTGTATTCATCAGTCAACTGAGGACTCATCCCGAAGAAGCCCTCAGTCAGCACACAGCCCCAAGAGAAAAAGGGATACTTGGTTTGTGAAATATTCATAGCAAAAGGTACCTCAATCATGTTCACCTTTTGGCCCCATGAGCCTGAAAGTATCACAACAGTCACAGGCGAATCTTGTGGATGTGAACATTTCCTGGATGAAATAATGTGCCATGTCTCGTATCCACTTTTGATATTAAACCCATTCACACAGGCACATTTATCTTCCTACTCGATCTGCCAACACGGCTGTGTCAAACAGCTGTAATAAAAGTCCAAAGGTGAAATGATAGTGATCAAAGTTTAACCCGATTTCTTTCCCCTCTTCTTTGAAAGAGGAAATAGATAGCTTTTCTTCCCCACCGTCTCGCCCCCATGCACTGTATCTTTAAACGTCTCCCTCCTGGTGCTTAGAGACAGTCCTGAGGCCAAATTAAATGGCATGTTGTTTATGTTTCTGGAGAATAAAATCTTACCAGATCAATAAACGCATGTCCAAACAGAAAGTAACTGAAGAATATAATGACTGTTAATTGGATGCAATCAGTTGATGACTACTAAGTGTCAAATTCAACCAGAAAACAGTCAACAGAATCCATGGCAATGCACAGAAGTAGAGGGAAAATAAGAGACAAGAGGAAGAAACCATAAAACATCACTTTCAATGTGTCTAACATCCTCAGACTTCCTGATAAAATAAGAACTAAACACTCAGAATTCCAATCTCGATTTACAACAAACTACTCTCTTATAATTTGAAGTACACTGTTTCGTGTAGATCTAGATTTCTGTGTCAAAGAGGATCTCTTTCCATGGTAAAGAATATACATTAACTAAAAGAAGAAAAAAAACTAGCAAATGAAACCTGTGTTTATCACAGCTAATTTATACTGGGCTAAGGTGGTAACTACTTTTATTTAGTGCCTATTGTATTGCACCAGACATCTCACATGCAAACATAGGAAGGTTCAAAGGAAGTTCCAGAAAGTTATTCTCAGATTTAGCTTTAGTGTACACTATCAAATACTACTGTCTACAGGCTGAATATCCAAAAAGACTTTGACCAAGTCTATCCTCTGCACGGGAAGTCCTTAAGAAAGGGTTTGGTACAACTTTCCAGTGCCTATGGAAATGAAAAGCGTTTACATGAAGAATGGCAAAGAGGGCTCAACTTCAACAATCATTTGGCTAAATCCTGGTTGCTGCCTTGATCACTAGGTTAAGAACTATTTTAAGGCTGTGCCTAGACTCAGAAGAAAAATACAAAAAACTTCTGCCATGAGCATGGTATAGAACCATGATGGAAAACCTGGTAGGCTTTTGTCATTCTGAGTCATTTGACCCAAGTGCTCTTGGTTTCTGAATCTTTAAAATCTCAGAACACAATAAAGGCTGAAAAGGATTACAAAGCAGTTGACTTTGTTGGAAAATCGAGATACTAATTTCCTATTAGGCACCTAGACCTCTCAAGACAGAAGGCCTCTGCCAATCTAATGAATAAATAAAATACAAATAAAGCTTCACATTCAAGCCTGGGTGCCCCAGGGAGATAGTCTCTTGGAATTCAGTAATCAAGATGCCTGAAACTCTGTGCTGGACCCATCAGGAAGACCAAGCTGCAACTGTGCCCAGGCTCCCAGTGCCTATCAGAAGCAAATCTGGCCCCAAAGAAAGCAAATAATTAAGCAGGTCATTAGGAAGCCCATAAAAGTACGGATGTGCAGCTACGCCCTGCCGTTAACTTCAAAAGGTGACCAAACGGCAGAGATTCTTAGCAGCAAAGGAAAAAGCAATGGAAAAAGTGAAGTCGCATGACACCCAAGGGCTGCCCGAGTGGGAGTTTATTCCACAAAAATCTGCTTCAGCCCAAGCAGGCCAAGTGGCTTCCCCATCTGCTTAGTCTGTACTCTTAGAAGTCACCCAGGGCTAGGCTAACTATTGCAGAGGTGTGCTTTACCGCATGGCTATAGCAGGGGCTGGAGGTGGGTAGGGTACTCCCCAGGTGGCCAGTATACCTGGGAGTTCTAGAGCTTGCCCCCCGGCCTTAGCTGTGGCTAAACTGTGAAGCATGCCTGTTCCTTTCCTTCCTCGAGGGCCCCTCCCACTTACACGCCCAGTGACCTCAAATTGCCCAGTGTCTTGTTTGGGCAGAAGAGGCAAAGCTATGAAACACAATCAGACTTAAATCAAAATGACTCAAATATCCTATACAGGTTCATTTGAAATTTCAGCAGTTCTGCAGAAAGAGGGCAATATTTAATGACAGAATTTTGGGTGAAGCGTGCCTTACGTGGGGGCAATGTTTTAGACTCCTACAAAGATTTCTTTGCTTATCCACAAATCATATTTCCTATTCAGGCAAAGGTAAAGCCATTTCTATTCACCCTAAGGTAATACAGACCCACAGCTCCAAGTCAGTGCCAAATTCCTTGGGCTTAAAATGGACTCCATGGCTGGAGCATATTGGTCCCAGGGCATTCTCTGGTCCCTCCCAATTCTAATCTGACCTCAACTAGTTTGGAGATGGTGAGAAAGAGTTTGAAATGCCAATAATGGAGAATTAATTTGGCTGGGGTAAGGTTACTCTAAGTGTTCATTTGGGAAAGTAGTCAGAATATTTTCATTAATTCTTCCTTCCTTCTGTCCGCCCTCCTGTCATCAACTGGAAATAACATTTCATTGGGTACAGTTTTTCATTTTAAGAAGACCTGCGTTCTCTTACTGAATTTATTTATCTAGCAGAGCCCTGATGTGATGTAATTTTGAGGAAGGACAACACTGAGTTGGTGTAATTATTTCTTAATATTTAAAAGCTCCCTTGGTTAATGCGTTTTCAGGGACAAGCTGTTAAATTATTAGGGATGGTGTTTGTGGCCTTTTTGTAAGCAGCAGCTACTGTTGACTTGAGCCATTGGGCCTAAAGATCATCCCGACCTGAGCTTCCCATTAGCATGCTGGGAATGGGCTGGACGCTGGCTAACAGGTCTTATTAGTAAACTATATTTGATGAATGTGATGATAGTTAAAATTTTCTACTTAAAAAAAGAAAACTATAGGAAATTTCCCTGTCAAACTTTATGGTATGCTCTGTGAGCTGAGGAGAGGAAAGTTCTGGAAGCGGGAATCTTCAAATGACTCATGGGCCCATTCAGCTGTGCTCATTTGTCATGAGGAAATAAATGGTGAACTGAGAGCAGTCTGAGATAGAAGAATAGGATAAAAATCATTCTGTTGTGATTCCAGAAAACAGAGCCAGGGTTAGGTAAGCCATGATGGACACAGTGAGAGGAGCTTCAGCTCCACTGAAGGATGCCTTGTCTAAAAGGCAGGTATCTTAGTCAGCTCAGGCTACCATAACAAAATACCATAGACTGAGTGGCTGAAATGATGTTCTTTTTTTCCCTCAAAGTTCTGGGAATTAAGGTACCGGCGTGTCAGGCCCTGGTAAGCACGCTCTTTTTGTCTTTAGATGGCTACCTTGTCTCTGTGTCCTCACACGGCAGAAAAAGGAAGCTCTGCTGTCCCTTCCTCTTCTTCTAAGAACATTAATCCCAGCATTGGGGGCTCCATCCTCATGACCTCCTCTAAACCTAATAACCTCTCAAAGGCCCCAAATCCTAATACCGTCATATAGGGGGTTAGGGTTTCAACATATGAATTTAGCAGGGTGGGGGTGAGGGGAAACAAATATTTAGTCCATCAGAACAGGACTACCAAAAACCAGAAGGAGGTGCTCCTGCAATAAGGAATTCCACGTCGTTGGTGGTGTTCGAGAAGAGGCAGGAAGCCCACAGTTACAGCTCTCCTAGAAGAAATTCACATATTGAATAAGATGTTGGAGTGGCTTGCTTCCATGTTCCCTTCCTAAGATGATACTCCCTTAATTATTCTGTGATTTAATGTGGAAGTGGGAAAGATAGGAGCCAAGGATTTGGGACAAGTTGTTGGTGGAAGGATCGCTACCATGGGTGACATTCATGGTCAGGAATATTGGTCAGGTTGGACAAATCTGGTCATGGTTGCTGGGAATGGGGATCAGTTAGGAAGATATGAGCATAATTTCATATGTTTAAGTCACAACCTCACTGTGCTGTCCCATACGTAGGCCACCTGGCCACCTGTAAGTAAAGAACAATTCTCCTTATGACTAATATGAATGAAGGATAGAAGATCCACGAGTCTAGAGGAGATGGTATCCTGGTCATAAGTCATCGCTCTTTCTTAGCAGACATTAAACAATCTCATATTCTTCATTTTTTCTTTTATTTTTAAATCTGAGAGCATCAAAATTACTTAAAAACTTCAGTATCTACTATGGTGTGAGGTGATTGCAACCTTTATTATGGTTTTTATTTATTTAGCTTCTCATTTGGTTAGAGTTGAGCTATTTCTTTCCACACCAGTGATATTGGACCTCAGTTGAACAGACATGGTGGTTTCATGAAATGCACATTGAAAGCCATCTGAGAAGAGAAGGCAAGTTCAGTTTGGCTTTCACTGCGTGCCGCTCTTTTCCTTCTCAGGTTTGGGATCTCTGCAGCCTCAGCCTCCACTCCCTTGTCCTGAGGAGCTAAGGTGAAGTGCAGAGGGACTTTCGCTGAGCTGGACCTCTCTTCATCACCTGGCTTTTCTCTGTTGGAGTTGCTGTCATTTTGTCATCTTAGTGACATCTAAATGCAGCCCCATCTGCATGGACTAGTGACATTGACATGCTTACGATATTCTTCCAAGAGGTCAAATCATATTCAAGGGGAAAAAAAGCAGCCTCACTCTTAAAGAAATATGCACATACTCGCACATATGAAACACATTTTTAAAATTTCAGTTTATCTTCCCTTTATCTTTTCTCTAAGACATAACTGCAATTCTGTTTCCTTTTCTATGTAGTGTTTCAATGAAATCTTGATTAAATTTATGATTACTTGGAGACATGTAAATGTATAATAATATATATGTTGTAAATTAAACATATGTAAATACATATGAGGAAAGAAAGAAGAAGAAAATGAAATTCTATAGGAATAACTTGTTTTATAAAGGAAAAGAAAATGAGACGGGCAGATGGATTAATGTGCACTTGGGATTTATTAAGGCTATCATTGTATGAGACAGTCTTCTTTAAGCTTTGGTGGTGTTTGAGAAGAGGCAGGAAGACCACAGTTACAGCTCTCCTAGAAGAAATTCACATATTGAATAAGATGTTGGAGTGGCTTGCTTCCATGTTCCCTTCCTAAGATGATGCTCCCTTGATTATTCTGTGATTTAATGTGGAAGTGGGAAAGAAAGGAGCCAAGGATTTGGGGCAAGTTGTTGGTGGAAGGATCGCTACCATGGATGACATTCATGGTCAGGAATATTGGGAAGAGAATGGAACAACTTGGAGAGAAGAGGTAGCTGGCTAAAAGTCAAATGGCACTGTCTTACCAAAAAGAAGGTGTACACAGAAGACACTGCCCAGTAGATTACTTATCCTGAATTCAGTTTCCAAAAAGAGACAAGGTGTGTGCTATTTGTATACTCAGTTATTTTTTTCAGTCATTGCCATGTCACAACCTGGGAATTTGAATACAGAATAAGTAAAGGTATGGTCGCTGCCCATGACAATGGTATAAACTGTGAAGAAGGACCTGCTATGCCTCTTTAACATTTCTAAGAAGCATAAATAAGCAAGTAAATGTGAGGAACAAGCTATGTGCCAACTGTAGAGGAATCCCTAATGGAATTGAGTAAACCAGAGAAGGGTCAAGGAAACACACTCAACTGCATTCAACTCAATTTAACTGCTGCCACTCTTTACCTATTTGAATCACCTCCTACTGGAAAGAGCAAATCCAATAAACTTAGAAAAAGAGTGCTAAGAAATCCAATCTACTATTGCTGCTTTGTGAAGCAAAGTATAAATGCTATTATAGACTATTTGATGGTAAAGATTCTCGGCACCAGGAAGACCTCCAGTAACACTGATAAAAGAAAATGAACTTGACCTCCAATAGAGACACATCTTGCACTATCAGGGAAAATGTGAACACTCACCTTTCTGGCTGACAGATCTGCATCTCATTTTTAGGGTATGGACTTTTATGTTTAGGAATGATTTTTTTGGACGTTCATTAGATGTAAATCTTTATAGCGATAACTTAGGAAAAGAAGACATTTCTACAGTATTTGTAGTAATGTGATGCTTTTTCTCAGAAAATCCTAAGGACATTTCTTTATTATTATAAAACTTCCATTTTAGAAACAGAATTGACCCTTGAAGGATACATGGTTTTGTCTGTTTTGGCCTGTGTCTCCTGGGATGCTTGAGGTGAGGGAGGCTACCAACCTTTTGTCACTGTTGCAATGTCTCCAGTTCATGCTCAGTATCTAGTGAAAGAACCAGGAATGTTTAGCCTGGAGAAGAGAGGATTCCAGGTGACATGGTGACTATATCTAAATTTGTGGAAGGAATTGTGGAAGAAAACAGATAAGGGAGCTAACTTTTACTGAGTAATGACAACCTAACAGAAACTCTGCTAGGCATGGGACCGTATCTTCAGTCCTCACAATAACCTTATGAGACAGGTAATTTAGATAAGGAAACTAAAAATCAGAGTCTTAGTAATTGCCCAGCTAGTAATCAAGTGGCAAGGTCAGGCTTGATTCTATATGACTAAACATCCTAAAGTTCTTCCACAACCCAAGATTATTCCACGTGGTCCATGGGTAAAACTAGGGCCAGTGGACAGAAATAACAAGGCAGTGGCTTTTTTTTTTTTTTTTTTTTAGATGCAGTTTCACTCTTGTTGCCCAGGCTGGAGTACAGTGGCATGATCTCGGCTCACTGCAACCTCTGCCTCCCGCGTTCAAGTGATTCTCCTGCCTCAGCCTCCGAAGTAGCTGGGATTACAGGTGCCTGTCACCACACCTGGCTAATTTTTGTATTTTTAGTAGAGATAGGGTTTCACTATGTTGGCCAGGCTGGTTTCAAACTCCTGATCTCAGGTGATCCGCCCACCTCAGCCTCCCAAAGTGCTGGGATTACAGGCATGAGCCCCCACACCCAGCCAACATTGTAGTGGCTTTTATTCCACTCAATCTAAGAGGGAGCTTCTGCATTTCAGAGTGGTCCAGAGATGGCAGGGTCGGGGTGGCAAGGTTGTCTTTCTGGAGGCTGCTGGATGCTGACTCAGCATGGGTCATTGCTGACCAGCAGATGTCCTACAGAGTACTCTGTCTGAGAAGTAGCAGAGGTATCAGGGAAAAAATGACAGTGGGAGCAAAAAATGAGTTCTGTGATTGAATAAGTTCTGAAATTACCAAGTTGAAACAGGTCATTCCCTGGAGAATTTCTCTGAGACTTTCACGTACTCTTGTGATTTGTGAATCTATATCATGGGGATCTACAAAATGGAGAACGGATCTGAACTTAAAACCCCTTTCTCGGGAACATCACACACTGGGGCCTGTCGGGGGGTGGAGGGCTGGGGAAGGGATAGCATTAGGAGATGTACCTAATGTAAATGACAAGTTAATGGGTGCAGCACACCAACATTGCACATGTATACACATGTAACACACCTGCACATTGTGCACATGTACCCTAGAATTTAAAGTATAATAATAAAAAAAAATTTACAAAAATATGAAGTCAAACATTAAAAAAAATCAGCTGCTAATCTAAAAAAACAAAAACAAAACAAAACAAAACAAAAAAACAAAAAAACAGACCCCTTTCTCCTGGAATATTTTCAGGGACCAATGCTCCAGAGAACACAATCAGGAAACATGGTTGTGGAGTGTGCCAAAACACTGTATGAGAGTTAGGTCAGAGGACCTTCCCATCTCTGGCATTTCTTTCACTTATTTCATTCACTCATTAATTCACTGAACAAGAATGAATCCCACCTTAGCTTCCAGGGCCTCCTTTCTATTCTGAAAACACTCCAGGCACTCTCAGGCTTTTGCACTGGCTGTTCCTGCTTCCCAGGAGCTCTCTCCCCACATTTCTGTGTGGTTGATTTAGATTCCTGCTGCAAGGCTTACTCAGTGTAACTTTCTCAGTGCAGCCTCTCTGCCATCTCCCCTGGGCATCTCTATCCCTCTTACCCAATTCTAATATCTTTTCCAGTAGTACTTGTCCCCTTCTAGCATACAATGTAATTAACTTTATGATTTTTATTGTTGTCTATCTCCCCCAGTAGAACTTGCCAGATCTTTAAGGATAAGATCTTACTCATTTTATTTGCAGATGTGCCCCCAAGCATTTAAAATAGCTCTTGTGTAATAATAGATGCTCAATAAATAGAGATTGAATGAATTAGAGAAACACATGGGTTTCTATCCTCAGGGAGGTGTGATTCTGTGAACACTCAAGTGAACAGAAAATGTTTATTTGAGGGTTTATTTTACATATGCAGGCATACCTTGGAGATAGTTCAGGTTTGCTTTCAGACCACTGCAATAAAGCAAATATCGCAATAAAGCAAGTCACATAAATTATTTGGTTTCCCAGTGCCTATCAAAGTTGTGTTTATATTATACTGTAGTCTACTAAGTGAGCAATAGCATTATGTCTAAGAAACAATGTATATAGCTGAATTTAAAATATTTTCTTGCTAAAAAATGCTAATGATCCTCTGAGCCTTCAGCGAATTGGCACCTTTTTGCTGGTGGAGGGTCTTACCTCCAGTTGATGGCTGCTGACTGATCAGGATGGTAGTCACTGAGGGTTAGGGTGGCTGTGACAATTTCTTAAAATAAGACAACAATGAAGTTTGCCACATCAATTGACTCAATCACAAAAGATTTCTCTGTAGCATGCAATGCTGTTTGATGACATATTAACTGCAGTAGAATTTCTGTCAAAATTAGAGTCAAACCTCTCAAACCCTGCTGCCACTTTGCCAACGAAGTTTATGTAACATTCTAAATCCTTTGTTGTCATTTCAACAGTGTTTACGGCATCTTCACCAGGAGTAGATTTCATCTCAAAAAAACCACTTTCTTTGCTCATCCATAAGAAGCAACTCCTCGTCCATTCAAATTTTATCGTGAGATTGCAGAACTTCTGGCCCATCTTCAGGTTCCACTTCTATAATAATTCTAGTTTTCTTGCTATTTCCACTACATCTGCAGTTACTTCCTCCAATGAAGTCTTAAATCCTTCAAAGTCATCCATGAGGGTTGGAATCAGCTTCTTCCAAACTCCTGTTAAGGTGGATATCTTGACCTCATCCCTTGAATCACAAATCAAAATGTTCCTAATGGCACCTAGAATGGTTATTTCCAGAAGGATTTTAATTGACTTTGGCCAGATCCATCAGGGGAATCACTATCTGTGGCCTCAGAAAATGTATTTCTCAAATAATGAGACTTGAAAGTCAAAATTACACCTTGATTCACGGGCTGGAAATGAATGTTGTGTTAGCAGGCATGAAAACAACATTCATCTCCTTGTACATCTTCATCAGAGCTCTTGAATAACAAGGTGCATTGTTAATAAGCAGTAACATTTTGAGAGGAATCTTTTTTCTGAGCAGGAGGTCTCAACAGTGGGCCTAAAATATTCAGTCAACCAGCCAGGCATGGCGCCTCATGCCTGTAATCCCAGCACTTTGAGAGGCCGAGGTGGGCGGATCATGAGGTCAGGAGATTGAGACCATCCTGGCTAACACAGTGAAACCCTGTATCTACTAAAAATACAAAAAATTAGCCAGGCGTGGTGGTGGGCACCTGTAGTCCCAGCTACTTGGGAGGCTGAGGCAGGAGAATGGCATGAATCTGGGAGGTGGAGCTTGCAGTGAGCAGAGATCGCACCACCCTACTCCAGCCTGGGTGACAGAGTGAGACTCCATCTCAAAAAAAATAAATAAATAAAATAAAAAGAAAAAAAATTCAGTAAACCATGCTGTAAACAGATATGCTCTCATCCAGGCTTTGTTGTGCCATTGATAGAGCATAGATGGAGTATATTTAGCTTAATTCTTAAGGGCCCTACAATTGTTGGAATGGTCATTAAGCATTGGCTTCCACTTAAAGTCACTAGCTGCATTAGCCACTAACAAGAGAGTCAGCCTGTCCTTTGAAGCTTTGAAGCCAGGCATTGACTTCTCCTCTCTAGTTATAAAAGTCCTAGTTGGTGTCTTCTTCCAATAGAAGGATGTTTCATCTACATTGAAAATCTGTTGTTTAGTGTAGCCATTTTGGTCAATGATCTTAGCTAGATCTAGAGAACTTGCTGTAGCTTCTACACCAGCACTTGCTGCTTCACCTTGTACTTTTATGTTACAGAGACAGCTTAGTTCCTTAAGTTTCATGAACCAAATTCTGCTAGCTTACAGTCACTTGTCTTAGACTTCACAGAATTTAAGAGACCTAGTGCCATGCTCTGGATTAAGCTGTTGCTTAAGGAAATGTTGCAGTTAGTTTGATCCTCTGTTGAGACCGCTAACACTTTCCCCCTATCAGCAATAAGGTGGTTTTACTTTCTTATCATTCCTGTGTTCACTGGAGTAGCACTTTTAATTTCCTTTAAGGACTTTTCCTTGCTTTCACAACTTCTCTTAACTGTTTGGCACAAGAGACTTAGCTTTTGGCCTATTTCAGCTTTCAATGTGCCTCCCTCACTAAACTTAATTATTTCTAGCTTTTGATTTAAAGTGAGAGACTTGCAACTCTTCCTGCACTTGAACACTTATAGGCCACTGTGGGGTTATTTATTGGCCTAATTTCTACATAAAATGTCTCATGGAATATACAGGCTTGAGGAAACAGAGATGAGGGATGGGCTGGTCAGTGGAGCAGTCTGAACACCCACAACATTTAGTAATTAAGTTTGCCATCTTATATGGGTGATGATGCCCCCCTCAAAATTACTATAGTAACACTGAAGATAACTGATTACAGATCACCATACCAGATATAACAATAATTTAAAAGTTTGAGGTTTTGTGAGAATTACCAAAATGAGACCCAGAGACACAGTGTGAGCTCATGCTGTTGGAAAATTGGCACTAACAAACTTGCTTGATACAGAGTTTTCGCAAACCTTCAATTGATTAAAAAATGCAATTATTTATGAAGCATAATAAAGTACAATAAAACAAAGTACATGTATATTCTAGTTGGCCAAAGTTTGCTACATACGCCCTCACAAATAATTGATTTTCAAGAAACTACACATACGTACAGTATCTTCCATATTAAGTGGATACTCATTGCAATGTGACCTTTTCATTTGTTTGCATTATGATGATTCAGAAGGCACTGGGGGACCCTTTCAAGAATAAGGCAGTGATCCATACATCAGAGATCATGGTACAGTAATGCTGTAAATAGACAGCATAAACAAGATGAATCTGAATCCACTGTAACCCTATCGCATTCTCTGGAAGTTATTTTTCTAAACCAATTGTGATTACCAGAATCTTCCCTTGCCATTTCTATCTGGCTTAATGAAAGTAGAACTGAGAATAGTTGTGAAATTTTCACTGCTAGATTGTCTGGAATATACTTGTGTTATGGATATTGGTGTGCAAAGGGCATAAATACACCACAACCAGCCTCTCACCTCTCTCTATCCACCATGACCACCATCACTTCCATCCTCTACCCTTATCCTTTGATTTCTCATCATTGCAGTTGAGAAGCCTTGGAGGGCCTGGCTACTGGAGGATTGCAATAATGTGGAATCAGGCAAGTTGCTGCCTAGGGCAGTAGTAAACTGAGGCTTGGAGTGGGTATGAAGCAAGCCTGAGGAGAAGGAGGGTCTGAACCAGCAAAGTAATACTGGCAGTTGACTCAACAAATCAGTGGGAAGATGTGGTCAATAATCTAAGGAAGAAGACTAGTTCCTGGGAACATCAGGAACAGGTAGAAAAATACACCTTAGGTAGGGTGGGGAGAGAAGTGTCAAAATTATTACTCTTATAAGAGCATCAGTCTTATTCATTGCTGCATACCTGGCCTTGCAATAGTCCCTGGGTTAAGACATAGAGCTTGGCCAAATTGGAAGAAGATACAGAAAACCATGAAGAATGAACTTCTTTCTGACTTACCAAAGTGCTACAAGGGGTTGGTTGATAAATATGGAAGTGGGAACCCTACAAAGTAAAGTTGCAGATACTTCCCAAATAACTAGGGGACTAAGTTTACAAATGACTGCGTCAAGAAATAAACACCATTAGCTGTTAATTCTGACAGGTGAGTTTGAATTATAATATCTACCCAACCACCAACACCAGTATCACCACTGCTACCAACACTTTCCAGGAGTCAGGGCCTGAACTCATTTATTTTTGTGTATTTATTTAATTCATTATTGATGTAATCTTTGTAATAGTTCTATGATATAAATGTTACCATCCTCATTTTACAGATAAGAAAAATAAAGCTCAGAGATATCATCTCTCATCCCAGGGCAAAAAGCTGGTAAGCGGCTGGTCTAGAATTCAAACCCAGCTTCCACTAAGGCCAGAGAGTGGTATCTCATAGGAAATGGGGTTTACTTCCATGGGCAAGAATGGGATTCCTATGACCAAGGACAACTCTGGATTTAAAGAAACTTAAAACAAAACAAAATAGTCCCCGTGCGTGATCTTCCCAGCTGGCCTCTTCTCAGCTTGGTTTGTGGTTATTTATAGCACTCTACTTACAACTCCAGAGCCACTGGCGATCTTGAGCATGTTATTTAACCTTCCTGAGCCTTAATTTCCTCTTTTGCTAGGATGAGGCAATTACATTTAACACTCTGATATTTTTCACCTTTAGTACTGATTTCATTCAACATCTGTATCTGCTCTGCATGGGACATTTTAGACACTGCTAAAGATACAGAATTGAACATGGCGGGGCTCGCAACCTCCATGCTTCTCACCAGGACATGGGCTTTTCCAGAGCACACAGTATGTCATTTATCTCTGCACCTCTGCCCAGCCCATCCCCATGCCTACTTCGCTGCCCAGGTATTGTAGAGGCTCAATGAATGTTCATCAAAATTACATGAAAGAAAGGAGCTGCTCACGATAAGTAGCACAAAACAGAATGTGGCAAAGATCTTAGAAACCATGCAGTATAATGGGATAGGCCATAGGAAAAGGGCATTAATAACCATCTGGAGTGATCAGGAGTCAACTTCCAGGAGGACTCATGAAGGAGTTGGCTTCTGGCCTTAAAGGAAAGGAAGAGCCTCGATGGGCAGAAATGGGGCAGCATAAAAATTTCTGGAGACAGGGCAGTTCCCTGTCATCCAGTTTTTCTGCCAAGTCGGGTGTGTAAGAGAGTGTGGTAGCACACAAGACCAGAAAGATGGGGTTGAATTATTAAGAACCTTAAGTTTTTGTGTTTTAGACTTCAGACTGCTCTGTAGGAAATGAGGAGCCATTGAAGGTTTTTAACACAAGGGTGGTATAAACAGTTATGTCATATCGAAATTCAACCACTGAGCATTGTGTGAGACACCTTCATATATGTTCTTTTATTTAATCTTATTTAATTCTTGACTCCAAACAACTTTGTAAATTAGATAGTTTTACTGTGTGTTAATTACATCTCAATAAAGATATGTAATAAAACACCTCTATTTTTGAGATGAAGTAGTACACAATTTCTTAGAAAAAAAAAACAAACAAAAAACAGTCTTCTAAAGCTTCACTTTAACTTTTGTGGGATGCCCTTCTTTATGCTCAAGAAATTAAGAAAAAACAAAAGGAAAGGAAAGAGGGAGAGAGGGAGAAGTGAAGGAAAAGGAGGGAGGGAAAAGGAAAGAAAAAAAGAAAGGAAGAAAGGAAGGAAAGAAGGAAGGAAGAAAGACAGGCTTCATATGTTCATGATTCTGTGTCCTTTTTGGTAGTATGGGAAGGAACTGTGGCAGAGGGAAATTCAACTACTGTCTGAGTTAATCTCAGGTCAGATGCACTATTACTGAGCTTCAGGGTTGTATAACAAAAATCTGTTTCTTTCCATAGCCATCTCCTTAACACAGTGTATGAAAAAAATTGTTTTTAGGGGTCTTGATTTAATTTAGCAGTTTCTTAAATTCTGTGTGTTCTATGTGCCTGAGCAGCCTATGAATTTTTTTTTCTTCATGTGGAAATTCGGGGATTGACAATGCCATTGTTAAAGCCCTTTTAAAGACAGTTCATTTAGTAAGACTGGTTCCCATTGGACACACCTTGAGGAGTTAGTTGCATGTGTTAAAGAGATTTATTCCCAGATAAATTGGCTTATAAATATGAACCAACTCGTGTAAGGCAATCCACAGAGCAAGACTTGAGGGAACTATTTTTTCTACTTTAGGGACTGGCTTCTAGGAAAGACCTGATAGGTAGCTCCTCTTCCTATGCCTGGCCCTGGATATTTAACTCCCACTGAATGTGGGAAGCTAAATTCCTCTTACTTAACACAGCAGTCCTGAAGGGCTTGTAAACCCATCATCGGACAGTTGAGTTGAGGAGGTTAAGAAAACTGACATGAAGAGAGGCTTTATAATTCTGTAAGCAATTTTTTCTTGGCCAAAGATGTTGGCCGGGCACGGCGGCTCAAATCTGTAATCCCAGCACTTTGTGAGGCCGAGAGGGGCAGATCGTGAGGTCAAGAGATCAAGACCATCCTGGTCAACATGGTGAAACCCCGTCTCTACTAAAAATGCAAAAATTAGCTGGGTGTGGTGGCACGCACCTGTAGTCCAGCTACTTGGGAGGCTGAGGCAGGAGAATCACTTGAACCCAGGAGGCAGAGGTTGCAGTGAGCTGAGATCACGCCGCTGCACTCTAGCCTGGGCAACAGAGCGAGGCTCTGTCTCCCGCTGTCACCCAGGCTGGAGTGCAATGGCATGATCTCAGCTGAAGATGTCTTAAAGCGCCATTATTGTAATCGTCTCTCCCTTGTCTTGCTGCCCATCAAGAGATAACTGAAGAAATGGAGCCAGCTCAGCCTGTTACATGTTGAACAACCCTGGGCTTCATCCTTCAGCTTTTCGTTAAAGAACTTCTAGGAAACACATGAAGATGAGAAAGTTGTAGTCAGGTTAACATGAAATAAAAAATATAAAAAGCCACTCAAGGACATTAATTTGCATCCTAATGCAAGCCACTCGTTTCAAATGCATCGTTTAAAGTGTCTTGAAACACTGCAAATTTCTGTTTTTGTCTGGAAATTTTATTTACTGTTAGTTTCTCACTGATACTAACACTAAAAACCTTTAGAAAACTCCCAAAGTCTGTGTTCTTCAGGGGAAGGAGGGTGGAGAATCTGTTCTGTGGTGCTCATGGGAGATAGAGTGATAGATGGCCTTGGAAGTGGGGAAGCAGGGACCTAATCTCTATGAGAGGAGCAGACGGGGGCTGCCAACAGCAAGCTCGTCTCTGGGAGTCCATAGCATAGGATGCCCAGATCACTATGGTTTCCTACTCTCCTCAGAGTGATTAGCACTTCTCACCTTGAAGTCCCTGAATTTGAAGTTTGTCGTGGATTGTATGAGCCTAAACCTCACCCAACCACTGCTCTCAGAGCAGGAAGCTGGGACTAGAGAGACCTGAGATGCCTATTAAATTGCTAAAACTCACACAGAGTTTAAGGTCTTTAGAGCAAAGATATCTTGCTCCTTGGTTTTATACAGAATTAGAACATGTGGATGCTGTACTCAAGGACTGTCAAGGAAAACCAGACAGCAGAGGCAGTGATGTGAGTTCCAATTCCAGTGTGTCCAGCTGGCATGTATCCTTTGCTACCTGAGTCCTTTGCAGAACCTTCTGCTCTGCAATACTCCTGCCTTCCCTGTTTACAACTCCAGGAGGCTCTAGAATTCTTTCTTGGAGCGGGGACAACCTCTGAGGGGCTTGGGTGAAGCCTAAATGACCAACGGGAGCAGTAAACCTCTTGGGATGAGGGCAGCAAGGGCCAACTTGCTGGGCATCATCCAACTGAGAAGGAGCTGTGTGGATGTCCTTTTCTCTGTTCTGGCTGGGGAAATGGATATGGTGGGTGTAGCAAGGAGAGTTAGAATCATAGGTGATTAAAGGAGAAGCAGATATGCTTTCTTGGATCCATCAGGTTGTTGGTAAGGACTTAGAATGGTTTACATTGTGGATCCCAACACATAGGCTTTGGAATCAGCCAGAATGCCAGTTCTTCCACTCACCTCCCTGAAGCTCCATCTTCTTAATCAGTAAAATCCATGTCACTAACCATTCACTGAATGGTTATTCAGGACCAAGCACTATTATAAGGGCTTTACATGCATTAACTCATGTAATCCTCATATGTACCTTACAACGTAGCCTAGAATTTGTGAGCTTCATTCTCCAGATGAAGACATGAAGGCACAGAAGGGCTGAGTGACTTCATCCAAGTCACAAGGCTAACAGATGACAGAGCAAGGATTTGGATCCAGGGAGTCCAGCTTCAGAGTCCATGCTGTGGACACGACTTTACCTTGTTTCTGCAAGATTGAATGAGACAGCAAACTCATAGGTTCTCCATGAGTAATAATTGTTATCACTCCAAGTTATTAACATTGAGCCGTGATACGGTTTGGCTGTGTCTCCACCCAAATCTCATCTTGAATTGTAGTTCCCATAATCTCCATGTGTCATGGGAGGGAGCCATTGGGGGGTGATTAAATCATGGGGGCAGTGACCCCCATGCTGTTCTTGTGATAGTGAGTGAGTTCTCTTAAGATCTGATGGTTTTATAAGGGGCTTTTTTCCCTTTGCTTGGCACTTCTTTCTCCTGCCACCTTGTGAAGAAGGATGTGTTTACTTCCCCTTCCACCGTGATTGTAAGTTTCCTGAGGCCTTACCAGCCATGTGGAACTGTGAGTCAATTAAACCTCTTTCCCAGTTTCTTCAATGCAGTGTGAGAATGGACTAATACAAGCCACTACCTGTTGAGCATAGTTAATAAACAAAACAAACTAGAAATTCATGTAATCATTAGCTTCTATCCTAGTGGACTCTAAACATTTTAGTTATGCACCCCAAGTTGTAAAATATTCCTGAACATATATTTGTGTATGGATTAGAAAGATGTCCTATTGTGCATATGACCATTATGAAACATGTAGAACTTATAAACTGAAATCAAAAACAAATTTAAAAATAGGAGTTCAATATAGATCTACCTCGGAAACATAGTGCGTTTGGTTCCAGATCACCACAATAAAGCAAATATCATAATAAAGTGAGTCCCACCAATTTTCTGGATTAGGTTTTGACTTTAAGGGAATGTTGTGGCTGGTTTGATGTTTTATCCAGACCACTCTAACTTTCTCCCTATCAGCAAAAGGCTGTTTTGCTTTCTTATCATTCCTGTGTTCACTGGAGTAGCACTTTTAATTTCCTTCAAGAACTTTTCCTTTGCATTCACAACTTCTGTAACTGGTGCAAGAGGCCTAGATTTCAGCCCATCTCAGCTTTCCACATGCCTTCCTCACTAAGCTTAATCATTTCTAGCTTTTGATTTAGAGTAAGAGATGTGACTCTTCCTTTTACTTGAACCTTTAGAAGCCATTGTAGGGTTATGATTTGGCCTAATTTCAATATGATTGTGCCCCAGGGAATAGGGAGCCAGAGGAGAGGGAAAGAGACAGGGAAACAGTCGGTTGGTGGAGCAGTCAGAACACACAACGTTTACTGATTATGTTCGCTGTCTTATATGGGTGCAGTTCATGGCACCTCAAAACAACTACAGTAGTAACCTCAAAGATCCCTCACCACAGATCATCATAACAGATATAATAATAATAATGATAAGGTGTGAAATATTGGGAGAACTACCAAAATGTGAGACAGAGACACAGAGTGAGCATGTGATATTGGAAAAAGACGGCATCAATAGATTTGCTGTATGCAGAGTTGCCATAAATCTTCAATTTGTAAAAACATGCAATATCTGCAAAGCACAATAAAACAAGGGCATGCCTATAATAATCCCTGCTCTTCAGGGGCATGGATTCCTCACTCTATTTCGAAGACCACCAACAAGCTCACATTTTCCATTTTGTCCTTAAGAGTTGAAGAGTCAGCCCTGACCATCTGAGGACTCCTGCCTCGCCACACTGACTTCTCATTCTTTAAGCCCAGGTTACAATCCAGTGGTCAGATGACACAAAGCAACCTCTCGTGGGGTACCTGGGCCAGTCGTGGGTAGACCTGTGAACCCAGCAATCAGCAATTTCAGCCCCTCTGTTATTCCCCCCTCTCCTCACCAGACCCCTGTTCCCGGACCTTCTCAAATGCCCGATGGTGACTGATCCCTCTCTCTCTTTCCCAGTGCTCTGAACAAAAATACTGAGTGTCCTTCTCCTTCCTGAACTTAAGTCGCATACAGGGCTGTCAGCCTCCCAAGCCTTATCTCCATTTAAACGTTCAAAGGCTCATTTTCCTCAACAGTCAAATGAGGATGTTAATTTTCTGTGTATCCAAGTGTTGTGAAGTTGAAATGGGGAACCGTTGCGACCATGCCTCGCATACTACCTAGAGTGCACCAGGCACTCAACAGGGCTCCTACACGTCCAGGAAGTCTGGATCTAGAAGAGAAGACTCTGTTCTCCCTTATAGGGGAGTAAATAGAAAGAGATGTTACCCTGAAATGATACCGTAGCCTGCTAAACCCTATCCTAGCCTAATGGCACTGGGCTGACTGCTAACGGCTGGAGGTTGCTCCCCCAAGAGACTCAGTGTGAGTGGTACCAAGAATGGGGATGCTGCCTTTGGCTTCATCACTTGAAGATGGGACCCTGGCAGTGGCTCCCTCCAGCTTAGTCTTCCAAACCCCAACACACGCATAGTCATCAGCTCCCCTCCTCCCAGGTCTCCTTCCGCCCCTGGACCTCCCTGACCATTCAGGAGGCAGGGCCATTCCGAGGCCAGAGAAGGAAGGCGGGGGAAGGCTGCCCCACTGGGCTGAAGGGCAGCTGTTTATATTATAATTAAGGTTTTACAGCATAAACTGAAATGTAGCTTGACTATTCCTACAAGGCACTGGAGGTAATTACCACTGCTAGAGGCATTCTCCACTGCCAATTATTTCCCTTCCTAATTGAATAACTTAGGCCACACTGTGGAGGGCCAGCGAAAGGAAGGAGGTGCTTTCAAATACGAACACTCCTTCAGAGGGCTCAGAACAGCGCAAAGCTTAACACACTCTCAGTCCAACCCTGTCTGAGCGTTCTTTCCTAGGAATGTAGCATAGAGGATAGGAACGTTAGTCCCAGAGTTCTACCATTTACTAGTTCAGGCAGATCAAACTCCCTGCATCTATTTCCCCTTCTATAAAATGGGAATAATTGAAGTTCAAGCAGACTGCATTTTATTACAGTTTTCTTTATTGTATTTTGCAGATTTTAGGGTTTTTTTTGTTTTGTTTTGTTTTTTTTACAAATTGAAGGTTTGTGTAACCCTGCATCAAGCAAGTCTGTTGGTGCCATTTTTCCAACGGCATGTGCTCGCTTCTTGTCTCTGGGTCATATTTCTCACAATATCTGCGTAATTCTCACAATATCTCAAACTTTTTCATGATTACTATATCTGTTATGGCGATCTATGACCAGGAATCTTTGATCTTATTATTGTAATTGTTTTGGGGCACCATGAACTGCACCAACATATGACAGCAAACTTAATAAATAAATGTGTGTGTTCTGCCTGCTCCATTGACTTGCTATTTTCCCGTCTCTCTCTCTCTGAGCCTCCCTGTTCCCTGAGACACAATAATATTGAATTAGACCAGTTAATAACCCTACAATAGCTTCCAAGTGTTCAAGTGAAAGGAAGAGTCACATATTTTCCATGTTAAATCCAAGGCTAGAGATGATTAGGCTCAGTGAGGAAGGCAGGTCAAAAGCTTAGATAGGCCAAAAGCTAGGCAGGCCTCTTATGCCAAACAGTTAGCCAAGTTATGAATGCAAAGGAAAAGTTCTTGAAGGAAATTAAAAGTGCTACTCCAGTGAACACAGGAATGATAAGAAAGCAAAACAGCCTTATTGCTGATAGGGAGAAAGTGTTAGCGGTCTGGATAAAAGATCAAACCAGCCACAACATTCCCTTAAGCCGAAGCCTAATCCAAAAAATTCGTGTGACCCATTTTATTGCGATATTAGCTTTATTGCAGTGGTCTGGAACCAAACCCGCTGTATTTCCAAGGTATGTCTGTGTAGACTTCATGGCATTGTTGTGAGAATCAAATGAAATAATAATAATAATTCTGGCACATAGAGAACATTCAATAATTCTGGCTTAAGGAGGTGTTTCCAACAGAGGGTGTGACCGTGGAGGTGCAGACATTTTTCTCTTCCCTGCACAGATGGATGAAACTGAGGCAGAAGTCACACCTCAGTCCCAGTGAAACAACTTGGTCTGGGAGTACCAGCAGCAGATAGAAAGCATGCCTCCCTGGCTTAAAAATAATAAATTCCTTTGAGTTACAGAAGAAATGGCCCCTCCCAAGAAAGCCGGACAGATATTCAAGATATCCAGTCCCTGGGAGTGTTCACTAGTCCTTTTGCCTCCTCTGTATCCATACAAGGTGGCTGGCATTGTGCACAGGCCTGCGGTGGCTTCCTCAGCCCCATGGAAACCCATGATTAATAGCACATACATTTGTTGAGTGCTTTCAACTTTTTAAATTTTATTCTACTCTCATTTCTTTCACACCTCACAACCACCTGGAAAATAAAAGTATCCTTCCTGGTTTACAAATGAAAAAAATAGAGACTGAGAGAGATAAAATAACTCACATAAGCTCAATCAAGGACTGAAACACAGCTCTCTGCCTCCAATTTTTCCCACTGCTCCTCCATAGGAAGGAAGTCCATTCAGCTTTCAGGGTTCACCACACACTCCCTTCCCAAAGCCCAACCCTTTTGCTATTGAAATTATATAGTGCGTTTAAAACATCACAAAAGCCAGAGATTGTGAATTCTCCCACTTTAGTGTGCATACAAGTCTCTTGGGGAATGTGTTTACAAATGACAATTCCAGGGCCACACTCCTAGGAAGTCTGACTCCCTGCATCTAAGATGCGGCCCAGGAATCTGAAGGTTAACAAGGGCTCCAGGTTTTTCTGATTTCAATAGTTCAATGAGACGGCAACAAAGTCATATGAAAGAGCACCGATGGGACCTCAGTGAGTTGACTTAATCTTTCTGAACATTCATTTCCTTATATGCAGAGGGAGATAATAATATTTACCTCTGCGAGGTTTTGTGAAAATTAAATGATATAATGCATGTAAAGTGTTGTGCACCATGCTTGGCACATAGAAACTGCTCTGGTGACATCAGTCCTTATTAGCACAACTGCTGCTGTTGTCATGAATATTACTGAAATACCACCAAGCTTTGTGTTACTCAAGGGATAAATTATAAGCTTGAGACCTTATCATTTGGAGTCACTAAATCTATAGAAAATTGGGATGTAAAAGAAACATAAATAGAATTTGATAAATTTAAGTCATTTTTTAATAAGACTGATTCATTTATCCTCATTTAACTGCCTTGGGGTGGGGGTGTTGGCAACTGTTTGGACAAATAGGAATTTGTTCTCTAATTAGCAGACACTGATTAATGGCAGGAAAGGGGAGCAACCGGTGGATATGCCGGGGGCGGGGGGAGCTTCTTGAGAACTGGCTTTAAGTTAATGTGATCTACACAAAAATTCAATAGCAGACAGCACTGAGATGGACAAGAACGTATAGACCCCATCACCAGCCACGAACAGTTTCCTCCTAGTTATCCTCCATTTCTCTAGGACTCTGGGGACATCTCTGAGTGCAAGGGCATCCCGGGACTCCAGGCTGCCTCTATAGGTCTGAAGTCTGAGTGAAGAGGAGCTCTGCCTTCTTATTAGGGAAAGCTGGCCCAGAGGCTGCCCTAGGACTGCTTCTCCTGGTTTCTCCTGGGAAAAAAAAACAAGAAGGAAGAAATTTCAGAAGAAAGTAAGACAAATTGAGCTAAGTGAATGACTTACAGACTGTCAGTGGTGGGAACCCGGCACTCCACATATACACACACTTTGAATTTGGCAAAAAGCCCAGGTGAGGTATGAAGTGACTGTCAGCCAGGACTACCCACAGGCTGGCCTGGGGCTGGTGGCCTGAGCTTTGTCAGAGAGCCTCTAGATATCTGCATTTCACCCAGGCCACCTCTGTCTTTTAGTGAGGCCAAGTAGGCACACACACACAAAAACTAAACAGTTTCGGATTGGAGAAGGCCCAGAAATACTCTTGGGTATATTTTGACATCTCAGGAAGTAGGTTCTGAGAGAGGAACCCCAGCATTTCCACACCTGATAGGGCAGGGGCAGGTGGACTTCAGTAGTTGACGTCAGGCGAGTCACGCTTCAGCCCTTCCGTTGGAAATCTGAGGCCCAAAACACATTTTTTGGATGAAAGCCAACCACTCCGGAGAGTTGTCTCTTATTCAAGCTGTGCAGTGAACTACCTACATACTGTGAATTGAGAGACCTGGAAAGTCTCATCCCCCCAAAACACTCGCTCCCCAAGCATTTCTGTCTCCAAATGTGTTTATCCCCTCCTACTACAACATATCCAGGCCATAACTTTCCTCTGTGATCCAAGTTCCTAAGGTGATGCAAGAGCAGGAGGGATACTCCAAGGAGAAGAGGCTACAGCAATAACAGGTGAGGCAGACACGGGTCAGTCCTGCTCTCGCTTTCTCTAGAACCCCATCTTCTGCCTTCATCTTCTGTCTTACTCTGCTATTCTCCATGACCTTGCTTTGTCTCTGTCACCTGCTCCCTGTACCTTTTCCATCTCTATGTCCATCCTATGCCAGGTCGGTGCTGGGCACACAGTGGGCCCAATCTATGCCTGAGGAATGACTAAACAGTGAATGAACAGAGAGGCGTGGAAGAACATTCAGGGTGAGGGCTGCAGGCACATCCATGCCAGCCCTCCTTTTCCCCCAGGGAAAGCCCAGAAGGAAGCAGACACTGGAGAAAAAGGACTGGCTGTTAATCTTTTACCCAAAGTTCAGCTCCACAGTAATGCTATTTGCGCTGCCCCTGCTAACTGGGGGCAGAAAATGTGGAAACATCACATATTTGCCATAAATCTGCTGCTTTTTATGTAAAAACATTCATGACTGGCTTCATGTTTTAGTCCTTACTTTCTCTCCCTCTTCCTGTATCCATTTTTATAACCCCCTGTTCTCACATGCCAAAACAACGTAACTAATCACTCTGTCACCTTGATCCCCTGCAAAGACGCCTTCTCCACTGCTTCCACCCCACCCGCCTTTGCCATCTACTTTTCCAGCTCTTCCCTCCAGGGCAGCAGACTCTTGCATCCATAGTCACCAGGGCACACAGATCTCATTTTCTTTATGATTCATCTCCCAAGAGGAGAAATGACCAGGATCAAGAAATGCATATGTGTGACATTGCTGGGGAAATGTGGCTTCAGACAAGACAGGAGTTGGCAGAAATGGAGGTTACTCGCTTTACTCAAAGCGAGGAGCTGGGAGAGGTTACCTTGGGTGGGGGGTTTTATTGGTTTTCATATTTATCACTGGGGAGTGCTGTTAGTGAATTGCCATCCTCCAAAATCAAACCATCAAGGTTGTATTTGGGCACTGAAGAACTGCTGGTTTCAGAAAGTGCCCCTGTTGGTCTGACAGTTTCTCTTGATCAGGAAGTGTCACTGGGAGATCCAGATACCAAAGTCCTGTGAGCCCCTTTGTGCTCTCCTCTGATTGCTCAGGAGCCTTTGACACACTACACTTTGTCTGTCCTTCTGGAAGCCCTTTCTTCATTTGGTTTCCAGAGACCGCAAGCTTCTGGTTTTCTTTCTACATCCCAGGACATTCTTTTGCCAGGTCTTCCTCTTCTTCCTAATCTCTAACAGTTTGAGTAATGTAGAGCTCAGACCTTGAACCTCTTCTCTATCTATTCCACCTGCCTTTGTCATCTCTCTCCTTCATGGATTTAAATATCAGGTTGATACATAAGAAACATCTGATGATCAATCTTTTTCACCTGTAAAAAAAAAGACAAGTTCAATGGTCCTACCTAATGCTATATAGGATAACTCCCAAATCTTTATCTCTGTCCCCTGACCTCTCTTTGAACTTCAGACTCTTACCCAGCTGCCTACTTAGACACCTCCACTCAGATGTCTAATTGGTATGTCCAGATCAACCAAAGCAGTTCAGAGTAGGACTCTAGACTTCCCTGCCAAGTTTGTTCCTCTCCCAATCTTCCCCATTTCAGTTAAGCACAACCCCACTCCTCTGGTTGCTCAGATCGAGAACCTAATAGTCATCCTGGCTTCTTCTCTTTCTCCCACGTTACAGAAGTAAGTTCTTTTAGCTCTAACCTCACTTCTGACATCTTTGCTCTTATCATCCTAGGCCAAGTTTCCTGGGGTTGTTTCCTAGATTAGTGTAATGACATCCTAACTGGTTTCTGCTTCTGCCTCTACCCTTGGACCTTCTATAATCTACTATCTTTACAGCAGTCAGAGTGATCACTCTGAAGCATACATCACATTGTGCCATTCTGTCCAGCCCAAATACTCCAATGTCTTCCAATAATGCTCAGAATAAAATCTAAACTCCTTACTCTGCCTATTTCCCAGCCCCTGCCCGTGTCTCTAATCTTCATCTCCTTTGCCTGCTTCACTCAGCTATAAATCAAGGCCTTGCTACTTCCTACTTCCTCTGCCTCTGACACTCTCACTCCACTCATTCAAGGGTGTTCAGTATCACCTCCTCTGGAAAAGCTTTCATAGACCATCCCATTATCAGTAATACTTATCCCTTCATCCTGCCTTCTTTAATATGCTGATCACATGATAGTATATGATAAAATGACTTGTTTATACGTTTATTATCTACCTAACAATTAGAGCCTAAGTTCTGTGAGGGCAAATATTGTTCTCTGTCAGTGCTCTTTCCTAGTGCCGGGCACATGATAGATGCTCAGCAAGTGTTTAAGTGAATGAATGAATTGATGAATGAGTGTGCCAGGCCCCCAGCTCTGTATCCTGTGAGAGCTCAATACACACTTGACACTTGAAAACCTTGAGCCAGAAGAACTTTGAGCCAGAAGAACTTTGAGCCAGCAGTCTAATAATGTGGGATTAGGATTGTACTGCAATGTGAGTTTGTAGTTTTTAGAATACTTCCTTATATATGATAACCACTACCTCCTCTTCCCAACAGGATGGAAGATCCCAAGGAGGTCACTTCACCATTTCCATTTTCTCCAGCCAAAACATTTAAGTTTTTATTCTTCATGCAGTGACCATGACATCCTTGGTGTTGGCTATCACAACCACACACACACACACACACACACCACACCACATCACACCAATAATGATAAAAATAATAGCAAACTTTCAATAAGATCTTGCATTGAACCAAGCACTGTTCTAAACTTTTTACATATATTATCTCATTAGGATGGCTTAATAATCCTATAAAGCAGGTGCAGATTTGATCTCCACAATCAGGTGAGGAAACTGAGGCACAAAAGGGACTAAGTAACTTTCCAAAGTTTACACAGCCGGTAAGAGAACAGGCCAAATATTTCTGAGGTTTTCAGTTTAGGATAAGGTCTCTAGCGATGCTATCCATAGAAAGTCCCAGTCTCCTACTGTCCCCACTGTCCAGATTGCTCAAAGCTCTGAAAATCCCATAAAGACAAGGGCAATGAACATTAAGGGCCTCCTATGTTACAGGGAGAAAGACCCTAGGTCCCCATATCCACCAAGGTGATGTGCTTCCACCCAAAGTATGACCAAGACAGTGACACAATAGGGTCCTTTTCCCTCATTTACCCTCTAAGGGTGCTCCTTGTCACTCAGAGCTGGCCCTGTTTCCCAGCCCAGTTGAAGGACACGTTTGCCTCACATCTTCAAGTGAACAGCCAGAATCCATATAGCAATTTCCTCTCCCTCACCCTCCCTTTTTAGCTTAGCTCCATCTGGTAAATAGGAGTCCTGGTTCCCCCGGTTCTCAACCGTCACCTGACACGTAGCACCTAAAGAAGAAGGCTTTCTGAAAAAAATCACATCGCCTGCACTGGTAAGGACAAGGAACCCTCAGGCTCATGCATTGATATGGTTTGGCTATGTCCCCACCCAAATCTCGTCTTGAATTCCCATATGTTGTGGGAGGGACCTGGTTGGAGGTAATTGAATCATGGGGGCAGGTCTTGTCCTATGCTGTTCTCGTGATAGTGAATGAGTCTCACGAGATCTGATGGTCCTATAAGGCGGAGTTTCCCTGCACAAGCTCTCTCTTTGTCTGCTGCCATCCATATTAAGACATGACTTTCTCTTTCTTGCCTTCTGCCATGATTGTGAGGCCTCCCCAGCCACACGGAACTGTAAGTCCATTAAAACCCTTTTTCCTGTATAAATTACCCAGTGTTGGGTATGTTTTTATCAGCAGTATGAAAATGAACTAATACATGCATTGATGTCCGCCTCCTGCAATCCTGGCAGTGGGACCAATGGGCTGCCTAGAGGCTGCTGCTTCTCACCCAGGGATAGCTGACAAGGCACAAGGGCATTGCTCCCAGCAGGCTTCTGCCCCCTCCCTGGCAGTGCTAGGCCAGTGAAGAAAGAGCGGGAGAGAGGGAGGGATGTCTCTCCAAGTAACAGAACAAGCAAAAAGATAAATGGAACCAATTTCAAAAGGAGTTACAGGGCAGCTGGGGAAGCAAGACCCCTGACTTATAGTTAAGGCTCTGAAGCATCAATTAATATGCTTCACATCTACCCCACCTTGCTCTTGGATGCACCAAATGCTTTCAGGAATACCCCCAGAGTCCCCTCCTCACAGCTAGACAGGACTCACTTTCCACAGCACTAGAAACAAAGATTTCCAATACTCAAACTTTACATTCAAAAGCTGCTTGTCTAAACCTGGATACAGAAAGATTTAAAGGCATACTTGCAGTGCAGTTTTTCCAGAGAAAGTGGGATATAAAGGAAGAGGGAGGGAGCAGGGAGGGAGAAAATATTAGCTTAAGAAATCTCAAGCCACTGACCCAGGAAGAACCCAGTGCTAGAGGGAAGTTGAGTTGTGACTGAGGTTTTCTTTTTGCAATCCTACAAGGTGGTTAATGCCAGCCAATGGTGGCCAGCTCATTATCGATGGGTTGCCCAGTTTGGAGTGACTCATCTATGCCCCAGACTGCCCCTCCACATGGATCATCCCCTGTTTAACAACCTAGGAAGTTGGTGAACCCCTTGCCAAGCACCAATGAACTTTGAGACTTTCAGAAATCACAACCTTTGTGGGTATCAGTCTCCTCATCTGCAAAATCAGGCACTGACAAAATGATTTCTAAGGTCCTATGTAGTTCTAATATTCTGGAATTTAATAAAGGCCTATAGTGGGATATTATTGAGAAAAAATCCTTTGCTCATCATGGAATGGTTGCTAGCAATTCCCACAAAATAAGCAGTAGAGTCTCCCATATAACCTAGTTTTTAAATTTTAATCAAAGCCCATGAACTGAAAACAATCAAAATATGTATTTCTGGAAGGGGCTAATTGTATATGAATTTCATTATTACCCAGATATATCCACCATCACTCATGAGATCAACGACATATGATCATCTTATTGGTCATCTTCAAAATGATTTACTAAGTAATGATTAGTTGCCAAGGACTATGGTGGGAACTTTAGGGAATGCAGAAAACTAATATTATATTGTTTCCATCTTTAGGAGAAAAAATGACAAATCTATATTTTAAAAATCTAGAAACTAATACAGGAAATTTAGAATCATAATAGAATTTTTTTTTAAGTTTAAGACTGACTACTGTTCATTTCAATGTTGACAAGTACAGACGTCCAGGTAATGCTAAACTTTTGAAGCACAAATGAAAATGTATAATATTATTATCACTAAATTATATCGCTATAAACAAGTAATCACTGGTGCCCTGCAAATGTGCATAGAATATTTACCTTAGCCCACATTTTGTTTAGAGAAAAATCTAGTCTTTCTCCATAAGATAATGCTCAGGTTGATCATTTTAGTTTCAATACCGTATAGATGTGAGATTTTTACCCACAACAACCTTGTAGACAGAACCGGCTATATAATTTGTGGGGTCCAGTGCAAAATGGAAATGTGGGATTTTTTGTTTACAAATTATTAATACTAAGAATTTTAAGATGGCAAAAGCAGGGCATTAAATCAAGTGTGGGCCCCTTCTAAGGTCAGGGCCTGCTCATAGATTATCCAGAAGTAGTCATGGCTGACATTTAATGAGTTCTTGCTGTCTGCTGAGCACAGCTCTAAAAACTGTACATTTATTAACTCTTTTAATCCTCAGAACAACCCTGGGGGGGAAGTAGTATTATTCTCTACCTATAATAAGGAAACAAAGGCATAGAAAAGTTAAGCATCTTACCCATGGATCCATGGACAGGAAATAGAGCCAAGATTTCACGACAGGATTTTGAGGCAGACTGGGTTCAGGTCCCATCACATTGCTACACTATGCTACTTCTAGTAGTCATTCTCCCAAACTGAGTCTGGAAATTATACTAATGGATTTCCACTCCACAGAGTCTTTTAATTTTCTTCTCTCCTAAGATTAACACTGGGCTTGAGTAACTCTGAGGTTGTCACAGTTCCAAGGAACTGCAATGACTAGGGGCCTATTGCATATGTGTGACTGGATGGATGTAGGCAAAGTAGAGTAAGCCTGAATGCAGAGAGCTGGGCATAGTTTTTCTTAGACTCCCACATGTTATTGAAGCCCCGCAGTGGAAGCCTCCTGAAGCTTCACAGCTAAGGCTCTGGGTAAAAATGGCTCAGACCAAGAAGGCCCACCAGACTCCAATAAGCCTGGTTCCATTTCATGCTGGAAGGATGGGGTCTCTGGGCAGAGCTGGGCTTGCCTGCAACAACCTTGGCTTCTAGCTCACGGCTGTGGCCTTGCTCCTGGGCAGGTCCCACAGGAGGAACTTCCATGCTAGGCACTCCACCCTCGCCATAGAGGGCTGTGAGTCAGCCACATAGAGTGAAAAATGAAGAGCACTGTTCTTGGAGGGAAGAACATTAGGCAGCCTGGCCCTCTGCTTTCTAGAACTGTGATTTTCCAACTTCAGTTGGGCATAAAGATCAACTTTAAAAAAAAAAAAAGTTGGCTCCTATGCTTACTTTTTATATAACAAGCCTTTCAGGATTTCTGATGTAGGTGATGCATTCTTCAAGAATCACCATCTAGAAAATGGATAACCTTAACATGATGGGAGCATTTCCAGGGGAGAGTCGGTGATCACTCTCCTTCACCATCAGGGATGAGCCAGCTACAGCACCACTTCCAGCAGGGCTTAGACTAGTCGGATGAGACACCTGAAGGAGGGAATGCAGCCCCCAGCTTTCTACATGGATGCTAGAGTCCCAGGTCATTCTTTTTTAACTTCAGCTAATAATCTTAATCAATATTTTTATTTTTACTGGAGTATAAATTGTGCCTCCCACTATGGCCTGCCATCCACAAAATGATGAAGGTTTCCATGCAAACTTTTCTCCTTATAAAGGGTTTTCAGGCCTCTTCTTTCTCTCTCTACCTGCTGTTTCTTCTAAATACCATTTGGCTTGAAAAGCTCTAATTTTGAGGAAATTCCTTTTTGTCAGAATGAATCAGAGTCATCAAACGCTGTTGATGAAATAGACTTTAGAGAGCATTCAGCCTGGCACTTTTACTCTATAGACAGGGAACTGAAAGCCAGATGAGGCCAGAGCTGACTAGAGTGCCATAGAGTGGGGTCCACACTCACATGCGTAGGTGAGGCCACTGAGCAGACCCCGCATACTCACAGTTCATGCAACCCAAAGATGTCCCTTCTCCCCACAGTGCCACATCACACCCAGTAAGCTGACACCCACTGCAGGGCATGTCTAGACTCTCTTCACTGGATTTCCCATTAAAGCAATGCTGAAAACAGTTTTTTTAAATCTCTGGAAATGAATGGATATCTCATATAGCAAGAATACAGCAAGGGGGCCGGAAAAGTCCACTGTGCACATGTTTTAAAAAAAAGTTATAAATAAACAGAATGATCAGAAACCGGATTAAACTTCCACGTTGAGAATGAGACATGGAAGATGAAAGGCCTGACTTGTTCCTAACTAGCCGGGCTACGGCTCAATTATATAATCCTCTCCTGGCTACATGGCATTGGAATTCATAAAATGTTGGACTTTTAGAACTGAAAAAGATCTTAGAGAAGTTGTGTAGCCCAACCGCTCACACTGGGATAGTAAAACTGAAGCTCAGAAAGATGAAGACACTTGCCCGAAGTCACACAGCTCATATTTGTTAATCAACCAGGGTTATTCTTGCAGCTACTGAAGGAACCACAGTGGATGGGTTATTTGGTACTTGGCAAAGAAAACTTATTACCTAGTAGTTTGATATCTTTCCTATGTGGTATAAAAATTTCAAACAGATCCCCTAGTAGGGAAATTAACCACAGTTTTTAATTAACATAAAGTCTCTGAGACATTTGTTGTTGTTATATTACTTTTATACAGTGTAAATCAATTAGCTGCAACGGGCTAGTGGGTGCAGAGAGTGGCAGTCAGTCACTGGGCAGATAATTGCTCTGTTGCTGAGATTAACACCTTATCATGCTATTAGGACTGCTTATGAATCTTGTAGTCCCGACGAAGCCTACAATTTAGGGACTATCCATTCCAGCTGTCTCCATTTCTATAGCCTCCTCCATGCAAACAATTGTTGCACTAAGTGCTGCATTTAATTAAAGGCCCTTCCCATGTCATGGCTACAGTCACAGGAAACACAAGAGACCTCGTTTGTTTCCAAAAAAAAAAAAAAAAAAAAAAAAAAGCACCTCTTGCTGGTGATTAGTTAGTGTTAAAGCAATCAGGATGAAAGTCAGGGAGGCCACGAAAGAAGGATATAAGATATTGATGACTGTGGAATTGTCAGTTGGAAAGTACATACATAGCTTTACTTTCATGTGTTAGTAAGAAATCAGTGATGAGAAATATGAGCTTGGGTTTCTTCTCACTTTAAAGGGTCATATCATCAAAGCCTGGAGTGCTCCACCTCTTCCCTAAAGTCCGACCAAGCATCTTACCAGAATTGTTTTTAACTATCAGATTCTAGCATGAGAGGTCGGAAATTGGGGATTGACGAGGCAGGTTGGGGAAAGCACAAACCAAGACATTCAGATTGGTTTGTTGTATCCAAGTAAAGAGAGAAATTTATCTCCAGGGGAGCTCTGATTATATTTTAACAAAGGGAAGCTTTCCCTGGGACAATTCTTACTGGAATAGGAGACACCCCCTCCCCCAAAAAAGTCAAACAGGCAACAAATAATTTTACCATTACCAGGTAATATGTGTTAATTGCTCAGTTTATATACTCAGAATGCCATACCATTAGAGACTGTGTATGCATTGTAACTAGAGCATTAATAAATTTAAAATGTGCCTATTAGGATGACAGCTTTGGAGGTGCAAAGGAATAACAGTTATCACTTGGCAGAAGCCGCTCTCACCCCATCTGCCGAGACTTTGCATACATTTTCAGCTTCCTGAGCAATGATTAGGCCTGTCAGAACCTCTTTAACCTTCTAACTGCTGGTCCCCACTGGCCGTAATTAGAGACTAATGAATTCAGAAGATGCAGGCCGTGAGGAAAACTGCCTTGACAGTTTGTGTACAAATTAAGCCCCAATTACTTCATGCATCTTTTGCATCGCTGATACAAGTCTCTGTTATTATTTTTGAATATGGTCATTTTAGCAGAAACGAAGAACTTGGCTAATGTATTTTGTCATTTTTATGGCTCATCATAAAGAAAAAACATACTGGGCGGGTCATGAATATGTGAAATAAACTACAGCAGATTATAAAAGGAAATTAATTTTCCTTTTGGGAATACCCTACCACCTTTTCATCCCCCCGATGGATAAACTTATTAATATGGTTATTTTTATTCTGATAATATCTGCCATTTAAGGAGCCTGACTCACGAGCAGGTAGTTTGGCTTAGGTTTAGCCTCCAAGTGAGGAGGATTTGGAAGTGAGGTGGCCCTTCATTGCTAATCCCGGTATAAAGACTGCTTCGAGAATATTGTCAGAAAACTCTTTGTTCTGTGCCCTTACTTGCCCTTCCACCTTCAACGGCCATGGTGAAAAGTTTGTAACTGCAAGAGGCATAGCTTTTAAATGACAATAGAAAGGTCCAATGTCACATTTAAAAAAAAAAAAACAAAAAAAAAAACTCTCAAAACGATATTGAATCTTGTTTCAGCCCCATGGGTCAACCTGACTAGATATTCTATTTTAGTCATTTGGGGGATCCCTTCCCCTACTCTTTTACTTTATACAAAAAAAATCCTGGCTTATATGTCCTCAGAAAGCCAGGGGAGTAGGCCCACATGTCTGCAGGATAGTCATCACTTTTCTGGATATTTCTTTAGCTACAAGATGCTGCTGTTGACAGTGGGTCTTGCTAAATGTCTTGGTCTCTGTTGCTCTGGGCAGCTCAAAGATCCCCCTGCCAGTGTTCCTTCCCTGCTGAGGACCAGTCTTCTATAGCCTTCCTTTGCTAAAGTTCCTGCATGCCAGAGGGTTCCTATTCCTGCTCCACACCAGCCTCAGAGAAAGTTAAGATTCTTCCTTCTGTCTGGCCACCTTCAACTCCCCAGCTTAAAGCACTTCCCTTTGTTCTCTCTGGTGGTAGGCAGAATAATCCCACCCTGCTTTAAAAAAATGTTTATGTCCTAATCCCCAGAACCTGTGAAGGTGTCACCTCACATGGAAAAAGGGACTTTACAGATGTGATTAAGCTAAAGATCTTGAGATGGGGGGATTATCAAGGTTGACTCAGTCTAATCACAAGGTCCTTATCAGAGGAAGACTGTGGGATAAGAGTCAGTAGTAGGAGCTGTGAAAATGGAAGCAAGAGATTGGAGTGATGTAAGGAAGGGGCCACAAGCCAAGGAATGCAGGTGGTCTCTAAGAGCTGCAAAAGGCCAGGCAATGAATTTTCCCTGAAGTCACCAGAAGGAGCTATCCCTGCAGACACCTTGATTTCAGACTTCTAATGTCTGGAACTATAAGACAATAAATATATATTGTTTTAAGCCACTACATTTGTGGTAATTTGTCACAATAGCAGGAGGAAACTAATATAGCTTTCTCCTATGGAAACATAAGGATTTGTGTTTGTATCATAAGAATTATAATTCCAATAATAATTAATGTAACAATTTATTTTATATAAATTAATAGTATCTGTCTTCTTATCTCTAAGATTGAAATCATAAGCTATCTTCATGAGGATGTTATGGTAACTAAGGGAATTAAAGAATCATTTGGATATGTGGACCAAAGTAGATATGCAATAAAAAGTTGACAAAGTACAGCTCAAAAGTGAGTCTTAGTATGAATATGAGCCAAGACAGTGTCAGCCCCTACCTGGCTTCCTCTGCGCTAGGTCCTCACACCTGGATCTTTAATGGTCTCTAGATACAGGCTCCAGCCCACCTATTCTTGAATGGCAGGAAGCAGTAGTTTTTTGTCTAGTGGACCTAAACTTGACCTACCTACTCTTTTAGGCTCTGAATACTGTAACCAAGACCCATGTATTAGGTCTGCGGTATCACCTCCAGGTCTTCTTCATAGTCAGAAATTATCTGGATCTCAAGTTTAGTGAGCAAGATACTGGAGTTTGAGTAGCTCTAAAATTATAGTGAATCTGCCTACTGTGTTGGCTTCACCTTGGGATTGGGTATTTGCCTAAGACCTTAACCTTAGGGGGAAGAAGCCTTAATTCTATTTGCTTCACCTGTTGAGGACTCCTGTTCTGGGACCAGAAGCTACATCCTTAATCCAATCCATTGACTGGGGCCATAAGACCCCACGTCATACTTGTTCATCCCTTTCTGGGCCCTATGTCTTTCCTCTTTGTCTCCCAAATTTAACCACATTCATCAGCCATCCTTGGATAGATTCTTGAGTGAATATCAAAAGCTAGCTTGACTGGGGGGATTTGATCCACACCTTAACACCTGCTGTTGTACCACTGAGTTGTTCTCTCCAGGCCTACCTGAGGAAATGTTGTCCATTTTTCCTGAGACCATCAAGTTCTCATCCTGTATACTCCTCTGCTTATGTTCTAGGTTGCCATCAGCACATTGTCAAGGCTGGCTCTGAGTCCAATGAGTAAAGAGAAAGGCTAAATAAAGATGGCCATGACTGAAACATTGACTTAGAAACTCATTTCATTAGAGTGATTTATTAAAAAGCAGTACTTAGAAAAAGCATATTATTCATCTCTTTAACATGATTGCATTAGAGTGATTTTTTTCTGGTGACAACTTTCGAGGTAGGTTTTTAAAAGAATAAACACAGTCTAGTGGAAAATTTTGCCTAAAGTCTTGGCCTGCAGTGACAAGGTACAGACTGCTACTAACTGAGGCCTTCCCATAGACCTCCCCTTCCTGTGAACTCCTAACTTAGCAGCAGCCTGACAGAATAGTAATGAGAAATATGAGAGTCCAGGAGCAGGGAGAAAAAATGGGTGGAAACAAGAGGCCCCAGACCCTGCCCACACCCCCGAAGACCCATGTGGGGAAACAGCTCTCCAGCCTTCAGCAGACAAGCTTCAGAGGATGCTGAAGAGAAGAGGGAGGACTAAACCCACAGAGCCTGGAGCTGCATTTTAGATTCACAGAACCCCAGAATGGGAAATTGTGGACCAGAAAGGCCAAAGCATGACCACTTTTTTCCCTTTGTGATGACAACACAGCAGGTCTTCCTATCAGGCCTTCATGGCCATGGTCTTGAAAGGAACTCAAGAAGTGCCACTGTGGGCCAGGATCAGAAGGTGTACCCCATGGATATCCAGAGCCCCAGGAGGTCATACGGTCTTCATTGAGCCCAGTATTATACCCTCATTCTCTCTCCTAGAAAAGTGAAAATCATTTCCATCATTCCTATTCAAATTGTGGCTCATTTGTTTGTGAAACTGACATCAACTAGGCTTCTGAAAGACCTCACCCATGGATGATGTTCTGAGCTAACACACCCTCCCTGCCACCTAGAAGAGTTTCTCTCCGTGTGTCTTTGACTCCTCATCCTCCACATCTTGGCTCTGGGATCTCCACACTCATTCAGCAGAGGGTCTTTGTATTTCAGAGGAGATTCAGTGCTCTTTATAAATTTAATTTACATGGAAGCCTGGTAAATAGTTTAGGGTCTGAAGGGAGATAGGCCTGACCCCGCCACACCCTGGCATTACTCTGCACAGAAATGTCACCTGACGTGTGAGAGACAGCATGCATGTAGCAGGCTGGGCTACAGGTCTCCTTCTGTCTCAGCTACTAGAGGTGGGACAAGTCAGGGTGGCCCACTACCATGTGAGTGGAAAGCTTTTGAGTCTCATTTACACCATATTTGTTTTTAGAGCATACCACAGAACTTACCTTTGAAAGGCTCATGCATTCTCTAGATTTGCTTCTGAAGTTAGAATAAAATTCCTCTTTCACATGGAAAATGTCAATTTCACCCAAAAGGAGGTTAAATAAATTAAAGTGTGATAGGCTCATAATGGTCTATTATGTTCTTTTTGTGGGGAGGAATGAGGTCTCATTCTATTATTTCCTAGGCTGGAGTGCAGTGGCACAATCACGGCTCACTGCAGCCTTGACCTCCCCAGGTTTAGGTGATCCTCCCACTTCAGCCTCCCAAGTAGCTGGGACTACAGGTAATGCACCTAGCTAATTTTTTGTAGAGATGGGGTTTTGCCAGGTTTCCCAGGCTGGTCTCAAACTCCTGAGCTCAAACAATCCACCCACCTTGGCCTCCCAAAGTGGTGGGATTACAGGTATGAGCCACTGTGCCTGGCCGTAGTTTTAAATGAAAAAGCAAAGACTGTTCACCACAATGCTGGGACAAGTAGAGCCCTAACTCCAGTGCTCCAAAACTGGTCCCCGTAGGAGCATCCTCTCTGGCACTGTTCCAATCCATTGCCTTGTTATGTTTTTATAAGTCTCTTTATCTCACTAAAAGCATTTTCCTTTAAGGATGGAGATAATTCATCTAGGTATCTCTCTAAAATGCCTAGTTTACCAAGAGCAAAGTCTTCAAAAGACATTGCAAAATAAAATTAAAATATATCACTAACAGGCGATTCTTAAGAGGTACCCCTAATGGTTAAAATATATTCTTAAAAGTTAATTTCTAATGGGGTCACTTCCATAGAGCCCTTCTTAAACACACACACACACACACACACACACACACACACACCCCAAAATGATTTCCTAAAACTGAGTAGGTCATTTTCACAGTATCTCTGCGGGCTTTCTGAAGATAAGAACTGTTTTCCGCATTCTGTATTTGGTACAGCAACTAGTTCACTGAAACCATCCAGGGATGCATCACACATTTATTTAGTGCTTATGTAGGGCTGGGGAAATCGCAGCCATAAAGACAAAGTCTCTCATTGACATTCTAGTATGTGCTGGGAGGTAGGGGAGAGGGAAATAGATAATAGAGGAGCAAATGAAAAAACACCAGACACTATAAGGCCTATTAAAAAGTAGATGATGGGTGGTGACTAGATGTATGAAGAGTGCCATTTTATATTGAGGTTCAGGAAAGCCCTCTCAAAATCGGGATTAAATTAAAAACGCAGTCAGTGTCCACATGACAAGAAGGAGCTAGTCATGGAAGCATCTGGAGCAGGAGTGTCCTAGGAAAAGCCAACAGCCAGAGGCAGGACCGACTTGGAATGCTGAGGAGCCGAAAGAAAGCCAGTGTGGCTGAAGTCTTTGAATGGCAAGGACAAGTTCAGGAAATGCGGTCGCAGAGGTGAGCAGGAACCTGATCACAGGGAGCTCTGTGGATTTGGAAATATGTTTGGATTCTTGAATCGGTAACAGAGGCCATTAGATGTCTTAGGTAGGGAAGAGACATCATCTGCTTTATGTTTTAGAGATCACTCCCCCAATGGCTACGCTGGGGATGGAAGGCAGGTAAGAGGAAGCACTGGGTGACCAGTTAGGAGGCTGCTGCGGAAGTCCCCTGGAGAGCCAGACTTGCCAGGGAGGACAGCTGAGCAGGAGTAATAACTGCACTAACATCCCTCAAGAAATGCAGGAGAGGCTTTCTGCACAGAGGAACAGCATGAGCAGGATGTCATGGAAGAGATCCTTTTCTCCAGGTATACCAAACTCTCAGTTCCAGGCTCACAGTACCAGTACCAGGCTCACAAGTTCATTATTTTCACATAGATATTCTCCCACATTAAGTTTATAAATGTTTTGCCAAGTTTCTTACTTGAGGGGGACTAGAGTGAGGCTGAGATGAGTGAGAAGAGGAAGAGGAGGGAGATGAAGAGTCTATGAGCTCTTCCCTTCCCTTTTAACTCACATCATGGCTCCTAATACATATAAGTGTGGGTGTGTGTATCTTCATTATTTTCACGTAGATATTCTTCCACGTGAAGTTTAGAAATGTTTTGCTAGGTTTCTTATTCAAAATCATTGTTTGGAATTTGATTGGGATTGCATTATATTTATAAAAATAATTTGGGGAGAATTGACATATTTACTGAGTTGAGAACTTGATATACCTGGAGAAAAAGGAGTCCAAACAGAAAAAAGAAAAGAAACAAGAGAATCAAAACATGCCAAACACACAGGAGTCATCTTAGCAAGAGAGTAAAAAATGGAAGGCTTTTATAAAAAATAGTATCAACAGAGTTAAGAGACACAGAACAAGACCAGAAGGCATATAGGCCTATCTTACACAATTGGATGGGCAGATTCAACTCAGTAAAGATGTCAATTCTCCCCAAATTATTTGTATAAATATAATGCAACCCTAATCAAATTCCAAATGATGTTTTTGAATGAGGAACCTGGCAAAACATTTCTAAACTTCGTGTGGAAGAATATCTATGTGAAAATGATGAAGATATGCACAACCACACTTAAATGTGTTAGGAGCCATGACGTGTGTTAAAAGGGAAGGGAAGAGCTCACAGACTCTTCATCTCCCTCCTCTTCTTCTTCCCACTCTTCTCAATCTCACTCTAGCCCCCCTCAAATCCCCCTTCCCTTACATCACTTTCTAATTGATGTGAGCTAAAGAGTAAGTGTCCTCTCACACATAGTACTATAGCAGTGTTTTTTTCAAACTTTTTTGATTGATAAATATATGATGTATATAGAAATATACATATATTATTGAGACAAATGTTTCTGAAATAATACCTACTATTGCCATATGTGACTCACGTTTTTAGTTTTTACTCTTTTTTGCTCTATTCTATCCAACTCTATTTGGCTAAGAAATTATATGTGGTCAGAACCCTCTTAATTGATTTTATAGCTCACTAATGTGTCAGGACCCATAGTTTCAAAAACACTGCCCTCAGGGACTCTGGTGATTTCAGTCACCAACCCCTATCAGCAACCTCTTTGGCTGAATATTTTACCCAGTTTGCTTTAATATAAGTTCAGGAAGCACTTCATTTAGATTTCCTGCTAGCCTGAGAATGAAGAGAACAATTAAATCTCAACTGGTCTGGAAACAAGAGAAGTGGAATTTATGGTTTGTTTGTTTTTTTTTGTAATGATGATTATGATTAAATAAAGCTCCCAGCAGTTCCTCAATGGGAGCCCCAGCTCCCATCTCTGCTGTGGTTAGCTTTTCTCTTCCATCTGGTAGGCCCATTCAGCTCCTCTGTTCCAATAGGCCAGTTTTTTAAAAATAGAAGGGGGACTAAAGAACATATTTCACCTCATTGCATGGAAGACAGTAACCCTCTAAGGCAAGATATTTGTTTTTAACTGCATGGAACTGAAGCACCTTCTGAAAAAAAAATCAAGCTACAACTCTGTTCTCTCTATAAAAATTTAAAATCACATAGATTACCCATCTGGCATATCTCCTAATTATGCAGCTCTTAGTGGACTAATACTCTCTTCAGAAACAAAACAGTAAATATACAAAGGGAAACATGATTAATAATTTCTTTTTGTTCTGTCTTTCAGCACAAGTCCCCACTCATTCATGCTCTCCACTGAAAATGTTTCATAACTGTACCCAAAGACAGGCATGATGAACTGTCCCCTGACTATTTGCCCAAGAAAGAGGAGGGAGAGACACACAAGCAGAATTTGCTTTTAAACAGAAAGGTATTAATAGAGCAGGCACCCTGCACTGATTTTTATCTTTACAGCTGAGTGTGTGTGTGTGTGTGTGCATGTGTGTGTGTGTGCATGCACATGTGCAAATAGGACACTTTTTCCTATGTTAACTTTTACCTCTATTTTATTATGTATCTGTTAAGTTCAATTTTGCTTCAACAAATCAGTTTTATGAATAATCAAGTGAATATATTTTGTTAAACAAGCTATGCCACTTACACTTGAGACAAATCTTTTTTTTAAACAAAGCTGCATATAGGCTCATTTTTCCAGAAAATCTCATATCCTACTAGATGAATTTATGTGCACTCAGTCAAAATTGCATGGAAAACCCGATGAATTGTCAGTAATTTATCTTTCATGTTTTACTATCATTTTCTTTACACCTTTGTCTCTTCAGCACCATTTCTACAAATGACAGGAACCTCTACCCTCTCCCTCCCATTAAAAGAGAAGTCACTAGTTTCCTAGTATAAATGAATTTTGTGTGTAATTTCTATCATGAAAACTTTAAAGTGTGATGTGTTCTTTCATGAAAAAAACAATCAGGCTACAGCTTGCACAGTTAGTGACTTATTCAATAGTCACACCTATATTTTTCCTTGAGAATAGAACCTCAATATTTTTTTGAAGTGAAAATATAGCTAAATATTTGTTTTCCCAGATTCCTTTGACCCTTGGGATGACCATGTGACATATTTCAAGCCAACAAGACCTAAGCAGAAGCCAACCGGAAGTTTTCAGGAAGTCTTTATGTTCTTGATTTTGGGAGACAGATATGGCTGGTACTGCCCTTCCATCTTCTTTCTCTGAGCAAAGAAGTGATGGCTGGAGCTGAAGCAGCCTTCTTTAGATCATGAGGCAAAAAGTAAGAAAATTTCAAAGACATTGGCTCTGAGATCTCTGAACCACTGAACCAACAGTAGCAGCCCACTACCTTCAGATTTGTATTTTTCTGAGAAAAAAAAATGAAACCTTATTTGTTTAAGCCATTGGTTAGTCAGGTATCCTGTTACTTGCAACCTAAATGGGAGGCATGCAAAATTTCACATGAAGTTCTACAGCCTCCAAATTCTGTGGAATGCCTCAGGAGCTGGTGCACAGGACCAGGCAAAGGCTAAGCTGGCAGGAGGAACTCTCCCTCTACTGGCACCAGATTTCCTCAGACTTGCTCATTTTTTTATCTTATATATTGAGATTCCATGTAAGGGTTCACTGGAGAGAAATTAATTCTTCTGTCAAAACTCTATGTTTAAAATCACTGGATTAGATACTTAAAGCAGAAGATTTATTGGCTTTCTTATAGGAAGAAATCCACAGAAATGAATCACTAATGATGAGATTTTAGCAATATGGTGTCTGTAAGATGAAGGCATTTTAATAAGGAAAGTCTAGCCTGAATGCTCTCCTGACGCCATTACTTTCTCTTCTTTCCACGTGGCCTGAGTACCAACCTGATATCATATAACTTTTCCAGTTAGGTTGGTTCATTGTTCTACCAAGAGGTGCAAAGAGGACCGACGTAATCCTATGGTGTAACTGAATACCAGGGATCAAATCCTATGGAGAAGGTAAAACCAGAGAACCAAGGAATATTTTAAAATTAATAACAGGTACTTCACAGGAGAAGGAGATATGCAGTGGTGTCGGTTTCCCTGTCAAAACTTTAAGTTTCATAAGTGTATCTCTCTGCTTTTGTATCTCTCTTCTCCAGCCATCCTGGCCCTGGGGTAAGGCTGGGATTGTTGAACGTCTTGAGACCAAACACTCCGATGAGTTTCCTTCCTTTCTGAAGGAGTTTGAGGCATACTTTATGTCATAGTGATGTCTTGAAATGGTTCACGTACCCTGAATTTTGGTATTCAAACTCACATTTTAAGTTCATTATGGGCTCTCACAAGTTAAAACAAAAAGTTGAGAACGAGAAGAATGCCTGTCTACCTCTCCTCGCCTCTCATGTGCACACCCCCTCCCACCTCAGAACCTCATTCCTCCTGCAGGGTCAGCGTCATTTTGCTCACTACACCACCATTCTCCTCAGGTGTTCATTACCATAGAGTATGGGCTTTGGAACTAGAGAGGCCTGGGTTTCATCCACGCTGTCCACTTATTGCCTGTGTGACATTGGGCTAGTTGTTTAGTTTTTCCTCCATGCTTCAGTTTCTTCATGCCTAAATAAGATACAAGAATAATACCGATCTAGTAGGGTTATTGTGGGGCTTAAATAACTTAAAATAGTTAAAAAGCCTAGAACAGTTCCTGGACCATCGTCAGTGCTGAATGAATGTTAGCCATTACTGCTGTTGCCATTGTAAATTACCTACTACCAAGGTTCATCTGCCTATTTGTAAATGGGGATAAAAATGCCCCCATACAATGAACTCTCAGCAAGTGGACAATACATCGACTAAGTAACTCCTGTTGCCAGCTCATGCACTTTCGCCCACTACAAATGCCTCTTGCCTAGGTTCTGCCTGCTCGGAGTTTCTCAGCACCTTATAGCCTGCATTAATTCAAACTTCCTTTTCAAAGTCTTCTCTAATGTCAGTAGTCCATCCTGTCCTCTCATGTCACAAATAATGGTAACTATTAATATCAGTACCTCCCAATTTAATACAAGGTCATAAGTTGTCTTTTATTGTTCTTTACCACTTATCAGTTTCCCTGTCAAAACTTTAAGTTTCATAAGTGCAAAGATTCATTCTTCTACACTCAGTATGTGCTGGGCACATAATGAATGGTCATTCAACATGTATTGATTGCCTTACTCATCTTTACTCTGAGTTTATATTTTTATATGAAGTTTCTTTCAAAACAGGTTATATTTATAGTGCAGCAAAGTACAAGAAAATGCATCCACATGATCTCACCTAAACTAGAATTGGGCATAAACCCAGTATCAGAGGAAACTTGGAAAGGGTTTTCTTCCTCTGTAAGGCTGAGAGAAGGCAGGATTTATACCCCTGAAACAGAAGAATAAATGAGGCAGTATCTTCTTGATCTTATTTCATCAACTGGTATTCCCCCTTCCCTTAGGTCTTACCATGGCCAAATTCAAGAAACAGATGTTTGCATTAAAAAAATTCTCCCCTGAGTCAGTGTGGCTGTTTATCCAATTTTCACCCTGCCATCCAGACTTTGGTTATGTCCAACAAGGCCCAAACAACAAGTTGGAATGTACAAACTTGAGCCTGTGGAAGAGTTCAGGGAGAGGTGAGATGGCCCCACGTTAGGGATGCTAGAGAGGAGATCTCACTGTGATGAGAAGTGGGACAAGAAAACTTTTTTTCCCATTGAGAGAAAACTTTTTTCCCAGCTCAGGATCCACAAGCTGATGAGCTCTACTGTTTTCTAAGTGAAGACACAGTCTTTAGGCTGTGCCCCTCTACTTTTATCACTTCTCTATGGTCTCCCAACAGGAAAATAAATGTTTAAATTTTTTTGAACCTGATTGCTCCACAGAGCCATTCCATATTAATGATCTGAGTATGTACATCTCTCTTTTTTTGACTCCCCTGTTGAATTGGTCTACTGTGATTGTCACATGAACTATGGGTGATTGCATCAACAAGAAGATGGCTCTGCCTTGATGATCTGTAAATCAGTTAAGTTTGCCTATTGCAACTTCTTTCCTCCAACATGCCCCTAGCAAGTTGTTTTTAAAACATGAAGATTGGAGGAGATGCTTCTTAATGCAATTTATAACATCTCAGAGGTGAGAATTGAAAGCCCAGCTCTGATTGCAACATCTGCTCCGAACAAGAGCATCTAGGGACCTGCCATGAGATTTTTTGTCTTAAGGATGATCATCATGTATGTTCACAAATAAAAACATGAAGCGTTCTGACAGCCAAGCAAACCGTGAAGAATTAAACCTCCCAAACAGGAAAACACACTCCAACATTCTTGCTACTGTTCATTTGAGGAAACTTCTTCATTCTGAGTCTCCTCGTTTCCTCCCCCAATCCCTACCATTGCCTTCCCAACCCTGCTCAGTTTTATCCCTCATAGACATGTTTCTGCACAAGGGCAAGATTCCATTTGGAGGGGGAATTGTCCAATTTTTAAGGAAACAGTTTCTTAATGATAAAATCAGACTTTTCCAGCAAAGATGTTTGAGACAGTGTGTTCAGTAGAAGTGAAGGAGGGCTTATAAAGTAACCTGCATCTCCCTAGGCAAAAGTTTTCAATGACTCATCAGTGCCGTCCAAATCAATTCCCTTGGAATTTCAGTCCCTCTGATCCCTGGCCTCAGTCTGTCCTTCTGATCACAATCCCAATTGCACTTCAGGTTAGCTCAAGACAACCTGGACCAGCCTGTGCTTCCACTTCCATCTTCATGTTCTTCCCCCCACTGTTTTGCTTACACCAGCTTTTACACTGGAAATCCTCTTTACCCATTCACTGGCCAAAATCCTACCACCCTTCTGTATCTAATTCAAGGGCTCTGTCCTCAGGAGGGCTCCAGCTTCTCCTGATCTTCAGGCTGGATGTGATGGCTCCATTTCATACAGTCACATAGTCCTTGTCTTTAGCATGTATCACACTCTGCCTTGTATTATGGACACTGCCTCCTGCAACACTGTGGTCTCAAGAAGAACCTCCCATAACAAATTAGTGCACAATACAGTGCCTCGTATATGACAAACCATCAATAAATACATGATTTTGTAGGTTGAGTCCATTCACTGGGGGATCAGGAAGACAGGAAAGGCAGTGTCTAAGGGCCTGCCTCCCCTCCACCACCATATTTGTGCCCCTTTCACTGGCTGACTGGCAGTGAGAGATATTTTGGGGGAGTCAAGATGCAGGGACTATTAGCTTTTATTTTATTTTGACTTGTCAAATACTTACCTGGGTGAAAGCTTAAAATAATATAAAAAGGTATACATTACAAATTCAGCATGAGAACTTTTGCCTGACATCCCCCAAGGCCAGTCCTCACCAGGGTGATTCAGTTGACTCTACTAATAGCCCCACAACACTTCCATGGTCTTCAGACATTGAAAAATGCATGTAATTGACAAATTATCTTGGATTTTTTTCTACCCAGATTGAGCAATAAAAATAATGTATGTGTTTATCAAATAGGTTATCTGCTATCAAGTAGACAAAATAACAAAATGATAAACTCTTTAATCAATTTGTTGCATCATGGAAACTTGGCCCCCAATCCAGTTCTGTTTTAGAGGCCAAGTGGTTAAAAGAACATCTTTCATACCATAAGCTTACTACCAATTTTACTTAAATAGTGTACTGTATTAGATTAGTCAGGGTTCTCTAGATAAACAGCTCCAATAAGCTAGAGATATATAATCTATGTATTTATTTTAAGGAATGGGTTTACATGATTGTGGGGCTGGCAAATTGATAGAGGACAAGAGGCTGGAAATTCAGGGAAAAGTTGGTATTGCAGTCTTGAGTCTGAAATCTACAGGCTGAAAATTTAGGCAGGGTTTCCATGTTGCAGTCTCTAGGCAGAATTGCATTTTCTTCTGGAAACCTCAGTCTTTGCTCTTAAGACCTTCTGCCGATTGGATGAGGTCCGCCCACATTATTAAATGTAATCTGCTTTACTCAAAGTCTACTGATTTAAATGTTAATCACATCCAAAATACACCTTCACAGCAACATCCAGACTGAAGAAACTACTGGGCACTGCAGCCTAGCCAAAGGTGACACATAAGATCAACCATTACAAATGGAAACAAAACTCCAACTGAAGGTGGTTGGCTAAAACACATTTTTGGCATAGGGTAATATTGTTTCCCCACAAGCCTTGGGAAGCTCTTCATCCTGGCTAAGTTTCTTGAAACAACTAAGCCAAAAAGCCTACCGGACCCCAACTTGAAGCACTGGAAAGCTCTGAAAGTTCCTTTAGTGCAGAATAGTAGAACAAAGTCCCTAAGTGCTTCTATATATCTGGAAAACATTTCAGAGACCATTCCAGTGAATTTTAGAAAAGCATGGGCCAACACAGTTTTCAAAGAAAAAAATCTCCTGACCAACCCCATTGGAAATAAAGTGTAATCATGTCACCAAAATAATTCTTAAATACTATAACAAGAAGTTGATAATAGAATAAAGCTTAATGAATAGATTAGGGGGTGAGATGTACTGTTCAATTAGAGAAAGATGATTTTCTTTCCCATCTTCCTTCTTCCTTTCTTTTCTAACCCTTTCTGTTCTTCTTGCTTCTTTCTGTCTCTGGCCTTTAAATATTATTTTTTAAATGCCTTCTTGGTATAAGAAAAAGACTCTTTAAAACTATGACCCAATGTCAGAAAGAGAGCAGAGTAGTCTCTCAAACTAATGGCTGTTGTTGAGGACTCCTTTAGTGATATTCAGCTAGGGGACATTAAAAAAACAGAAGAAGAGAAAAAGAACTTTGCAATAAATGACCTTCAAGGAAGAAGACTATTCATGTTAATTAGTAGCTCTTTTCAAATATGATTCATATATGCATTAGGCTATGCCATGCTGAACAATGCACACATTGTAGTGAACATCAAGACAAGTCTCAAGTATGGTTATCAAAATTTTAGAAAACTCTAGCTAGGGGTTTTTTCATAAGATTGTGACTTGCTGTTCCTGGTGCATTGCACAATAGTAACTCTCCTAATGGCTTTTAGCTTTTGCCACTGCCAACTTTTATATTTAAAATTCATACAATTATGGACAATTTGTGAACATTATGAGGCTTTTCTTTTTTGCACTGATTCTTACTGATTCAAGCCAGCTTTTATCCTTAGCAAATCAAATGCATTTTGCTTACAACACTAGATTCATTCTCACATATTCCACTTTATTCTTATTATTAGTATTCCTTATTATGCATATTTAATTTAAGAATGCATTTTCTCCATTAAAAAATTAGAATATGCTGAAAGAAGTACTAGAAGGTGATTATTTGCTTTAGTTTGCTTTTATTAACTATGTAAGCCCTGATATGGCCTTCCCAAAGTTACAAGCAAGAGATAAAAATGTTAAAAAGCAAGAAATAAGTTAAAATAAAAATCTGCTTGAAAATCACAGGCATTTTTTATGTAATGATGCATTTATAAGGTATCAAAGAGAATGGATTTTTAAAAGCTCAGTTTTATATGAATGGAGAAAGGCTATAAATACGCTGGAGTTTCCTAAGCAAATACACCACTAAGTATGGTTCTTCAGAAACTAGTCCAGCAAGATGTATCTTGCAAAAGTAAAAAGTATGAAGTCAGATGCACACCTTCCCTACCTCCACCCCAGCTGCACAAAACACCTCAGCATGTTAAAGCCTTTGAGAATCCCCCAAGCACCCCCACATTATGGGAAATACAGCCATAGGGCATTCAGCCTGAAGAAACTCGTCAATCCTCCAGACAGAGGGCTTCTGCCCCCACATTTCAACCCCCACCCCACTCTCTCTGACAAAACAAGGAAAATTACATGGGTGAAGGCTTAGCATTCATTCTTACAGTAAACCTCTTTAATAAAATAGCTAGGAATTTAGAGTCTGTGAGAAAATAAATAATCAGTTAAAATTCCTTTCTTCATTTTGCAATTATTCACTGTAGGCTGTCAGCCAAGTGATTGCTTTTTTCAGGTGTTTAACAAGTTTGAATCTTCCCCCTTCTACCCCAAAGTTATTGATTTAACTGGTTGTCTTAAAATTGTGAGGGCAAACCAAAGAACTGGGGTCTCATCCCTTTGTTATTTTGGGGAATACTTTCCTTCCTGGCCACCTCACCCCCATGCTTTTCAACACTACACACACCTGTTAACTTTGATTTGGGTCCTATATCAACCACACTGACTACAGTAGAGAAGAACAAAGAGCACATTTATTAATTTCTTGCTTATGCTGCTATCATTCGTCACTGGTTTAAGACCTTAAAATCTCTAGATACCAATGGACTTTGTCCCTACTATAAAATCCAAATAAGTTAATACTATGCAACATTTTGGGGGCACCTATTAAGAATCTATTATATGAAGGACATTATATTAGCAACTTTTGATAGGTACTACATATTACCTAATCGTAATACACCTACAAGAGTTTTGGCCCACATTGCCTGGACAAAAATCCTGGTTCCTCCACTTTCTAGCTCTGTGAATACATATTACATAATCTTTCTGTGCCTCAATTTTCACATGCGAAAAATAGGGACAATAATAATACCTACCTCATAGAGTTATTGTGAGGATTAAACATAAAACCCTTAAAACAGTATTCTCCAAAGCTAATTCCTCCCTGTAGATCCTGGATCCTATGCCTTTAGGGACCCCTAGGGTATTTCTCTTCCACCTGGTAACCCCTACCATTTTGGACTATTTGGCTTCATTCTTATAAGGCTTAAAAGAAAAAAGGGTAGGCCAGGCGGGGTGGCTCACACCTGTAATCCCAGCACTTTGGGAGGCCGAGGTGGGTGGATCACGAGGTCAGGAGTTCAAGACCAGCCTGGCCAACATGGTGAAACCCCGTCTCAACTCAAAAAAAAAAAAAAAAAAATTTAGCCTGGCGTGGTGGCGCTTGCCTGTAGTCCCAGCTACTAGGGAGGCTGAGGCAGGAGAATCACTTGAACTTGGGAGGCGGAGGTCACAGTGAACCGAGATCACACCACTGCACTCCAGCCTGGGTGGCAGAGCAAGACTCCATCTCAAAAAAAAAGAAAAAGAAAAAAGAGTAGAGCTCAACCAGTGTTAAAGTTAGTTCTGCTGAACTCCATACCCAATGCGCTCCCCACTAACAGTGCCTCCACTTCATTGCCTCACCACTCCTGTGTGGGTCCTAATATCTCAAAAGAAAATAGAATGTTTTAGTTAAGACCAATAAATGCCTTGACAATGAAAATATAAACAGACCTTAACTAATTAGCTTGCTAATTACTCTCTCCTGAAGCCAATTTCTTTTAGTTCTACCAAGCCATGATCAAAAACAAAACATCAAGATATAGTAAAGGTGCTCTTTTTTGCTGTCCTGGCAATTAAAGCTAATCAAGTGCACAACTGATTGCACAGAGATCAGAGACTAATATTTGGAACATATTACTCATCTATATCATATATAAATTTTCTACCTAGTTTTTTAAAATAGGAGTAAGGGTAGGGTGTGAAGGGAATCTTTCAATCATCTCAATAATGATGCCATGATGAGCATCTGCAACCTAAGCTTAAATTATGAAATCCCCAGTTAAAATATCAGAAATTTATCCAATTTATAAGCTTTTAATTTCCCTCTTTATAGGAGTCCAGGGATCTAAGCACTTATTTTCTTTAGGTGTTATTTCAAACAACATATTTTTGGGTTGATACTTCACCCCCAAATGCTGTGTCCATGTATAATTTTAAAGTAGTTGTAGGAGCCTATGAATTTGTACCTCTTGACCCTCCAGTGAGAGCTAAGTCAGCTTAATCATGGCATTATTATTATGTCATGCATTCTAACAGTTGGCTTCTGGAAGAAAGTCATGTCTGCTGCAGTACAATTAGCTAAGACTGATGATACAGACCAAAGTCATTATAATAAAATTTATTTGGCATAGATCTTCACAGCCACAGTTCCAACCTCACATCCCACTTAGTAGGCACATGGGATTCTACTTAGCAGGACTACATTTTCTACCAATATAAAGGAAAGGGTCCTTAATGGACACATTATATTCAACATAATATAATCCTTTTAGCAAGGGAAGACCCAGGATGTTGCTTGATGGAGATAGATCTGTACCATGAATACCATGCCTCCATCTGTTGGAGAGGGACCAGATTTAGTGGTGGTGCTTAGCAAAACCAGACAAAGACCTATCCATGATCAGGGCATAAGTAACTCCATTTTCTAATTTCTCCACATTGAAAGTCCTTGTCAAATATCTGTGAGGTCTGGATGAGAAACTGAAATGGAGATGATAATCAGTAGTCAGTAGCAGCACCATCCTTCATGCACATCATAGGACAGGTGAGGCTGAAACCCACTGAAAGTGTGCAGAGGGTTCCTTTGGTCTGAAATGTTCTGCCCATCCCTTGACCCTCTCCTGTTTCTCTTGAATCCTTTATGCATCCCTTGTTGATGTCTATGGTACCCCCTGCTTTCCTCAACTACCAGCCCCATCCAGGATCCTCTCTCAGAAGATGCCATGGTATATTTGAGAAAAATTTGAGGTCATCAGACATGGCTACCTCAGCATCTTACGGACCCACCTTGGATTTCCCAGTGTCCTATTTTTACTCCTTTTGAAGCCCATCTGTATTCTGGATCCCAAAAATTCCTTAGTATTTTGAAATCTTCAATCTCTTCTCCTTGATTCTCTCTGTTTCTCTCATACACACACACACACACACACACACACACACACACAGAGAGAGAGAAGCAATTGCAGTTTTTTCTCTAAGTCTCCTATGACGACACAATATTACGTAGAAGAAGATACAAAAGTAAAGGAGTAATCCAGATTGGGTAGACCTCATTAAGGAGGGAATACAGAAAATAATAATTTTTAACATTATTGATGTATAATTTATATAATGTTAACTACATCTATTTAAAGTATACAATTCAATGGGTTTTGAGAAACATATATATTTGTGAAATCAGCACCACAATCAAGATATAGAACATTTTCAAAATACCCCAAAATTCATGTGCGCTATATCATTCATTCCTCCCTTTCTTCCTGGCCACAGGCAATTACTGATCTGCTTTTTGCTGTTACAGATTAGTTTGCTGTTTCTGGAATTTTATATTAATGCAAGCATACGGTATGTGCTTCTTTGTATCTGGCTCCTTTCACTTAGCACAATCACTTTGAGATTCATTCATGTTAATGTGTATATCAGTAATTCATTCTTTTTAGTGGCTGAGCAATATTCTACTCTATAGCTTTGCCACGATTTGTCTATTTACTCACCTATTGATAAACATTTGTAAGATTTCCAGTTTGGTGCTATTTCAAATAAACTGCCATGATCATTATGCTGATACTTTGCGTGGGCATATATTTTCACTTCTTTAGGGTAAATATCTAGGAATGGAATGGCTGGTGGTATGGTAGGTACACTATATTACCTTTTTAAGAAACTGACAGTTTCTTACAGTCCCACCGGCAGTGTGTGAGAGTACTAGTTGTTCCATATCCCTGAACATTTAATATTACAAGGTTTTATAATTTCAGACAGTCTAACATTTAATATTACAAGGTTTTATAATTTCAGATGCAGTAGCATGTCATTGTGCAATAATTTGCAGTTCCCAGGTGATTTTTGACCATCATTTCATCTGCTTATTGCCATTGGTAGATCTTCTTTTGTGGAGTGTGTGGTCAAACCTTTTGCTCATTAAAAAAAAAAAATAGATTGTCTTATTACTGAGTTGTAAGGGCTCTTCATATATTTTGAATACAATTCTGTTGTTAAATGCATGTATCGAAAATAATTTCATTTTGTGACTTGCCTTTTCATTTCTTAATGATATCTTTGGAAGAGAAAAACTTTAAGTTTTGACAATTCCACTTGTCTTTTTTTCAATGGTTTAATCTTTCTATGTACTATCTAAGAAATCTTTGCCTGCCTCAAGGTCCTGGAGATTTTCTCCTATGCATTCTTCTAGAAGTTTTGTAGTTTTAGCTTCCATATTTAGATCTATGGTACAAAGTAATTCCAAAATAATATTTTATGATTACAAAGTTAGCAAAAAAATATTTTGGGAAAAATAACACTGAGAGACTCACCATTAATTTTTTAATGTTTGTGCTTCTATTTCTTGTTTAGTTTTGTCTTGGAGAAGATGTGAAAGGAGAAAAGAGGGTAGGTTGAATATACTGTGTAAGCACTTTGGGTTTGTTTGTTTGTTTGTTTTTTGAGGCTCGGTCTGGTTCTGTCACCCAGGCTGGAGTGTAGTGGCAAAATCTCAGCTCACCGCAACCTCTGCCTCCTGGGCTCGAGTAATCCTACCACCTTGGCCTCCCAAATAGTTGGGACCACAGGTGCTTGCCACCAGGACTGGCTAATTTTTTGTATTTTTGGTAGAGATGGGGTTTCATCATGCTGTCTAGGCTGGCCTTGAACTCCTGAGGTCAAACAATCTGCCCACCTTGGCCTTCCTTGGCTGGGATTATAGGCGTGAACCACCATACCCAGCCTAGTTTTATTGAAATTTTATTTTACATGATTTTTATAAGCAGTTTTTTTATATCCTGGCATATGCTGAGAACATTTTCCCATAAACTTTCATATTTTAAAAACTATAATTTGAAATAGATACAGAAAATACCATCTTATTAACATGCAACAATGTATTTAACCAGTTCCCTTCTTTGGTGTTTATTTTGTTTCTAGTTGTTTGCTATTATAAACAATGTTGCTCTGAAAATCCTTAGATGTAATTCTTAGTTCTCTGATTATTCCTTTAGGATAAATTATTATATTGTGCATTTACTGGCGTAAAGAACATCCTGAAAGCTTTTTATTTATATTTCTAGAAAGAATGTACCAATTTACAGACCTCCCATTAGTTTGTGAAAGCACCACAGCACCCTCCCCAACTTTGGGCATTGCCTTTGGCTTTCATCTTAGCAATTGTGTTAAGAGAAATTAATAAATCATTCTTGTTCTCATTTGTATTTCCTTGACTTTCATGAGCCTGAATATTTTTTCTCGTATGCTTTTTGATGATATTTCTTCTTTGTGGATTACTTGTTCAAGTCCTTAGTCTATTTTTTTCCAGTAAGATTTGTTTTTATTGAGATTTTTGTTTTATAAGAGCTTTTTATATATGAACCAATATTAATCTATTAACATATGTTAACCTACTTTTTGCCAAAGGCATTTCTAATACATTTTGTTCATTTGTCATTTAATTTCATGTATGCTATTTCTTTCTCATTTATTTATTCATTTTTAGATAAATGTTATTGTGTATATTTGAGATTTACAACATGATGTTATGGGATACATATAGATAGTAAAATTACTACTATGGTGAAGCAAGTTAACATTGTCTATTAAATATCATCTGACATAGTTAATTTTGAAAGTGTGTGATAAGCGCAGCTAAAATCTACTTATTTAACAAAAATCCCTAATACAATAAAATTTTATTAACTATAATCCTCATGTTGTACATTAGATCTCTGGACTTATTCATCCTATGTATCTGCTACTTGGTGTCCTTTGACCTACATTTCTGTATATTTGATACAGAGATAGAGAATTCTTTTTAGATTCCATATATAAGTGAGATCATGCAATATTTTTCTTTGTGTCTGGCTTATTTCATTTAGCATAACGGCCTTCAGGTCCATCTATATTGTGGCAAATGGCAGAATCTCCTTCTTTTTAAAGGCCAAATAAAATAATAATATTCTTTTTAAAGGTTTACTCACATATATATATGTGAGTGTATATATATATAGTGGAATATTTACGAATGGTAAAACACTAGTATATATGTGTATATACTAGTGTGTATATACCATATGTGTATACACATATAGACACACACATACATTTAAAAAACTGTGTTGTATACCCATACATATATTTTAATATATATTATTTTCTCCAAGAACCTTCATACACTGTACAATATTTCTAACCTGCAGAGGTTTTAGATTTGTCTAAAGTCAAATCTACTAAATTCTTGCATTATATTGTCTACACTTCAATAACATAGATGTTTATAGATATACAGTAAACTAATATTTTCTTTTTGATTTTTTTTACATTGTAATGCTCTAACCCATCTATGATTTATTTTGGTATGAGGGAAGAAGGTCTTAATTGTAGTTCCTTTCAAAGCAGAGCCCGAGGCAAAGTTTGCATGTTCAAGATTTGAGGGGAGAGGAATCCCAGGGCATTAAGAGTGAGAGAAAAGGGAAAGTGAAGAAGAGAAGTAGGAGACAAAATCAAAGATGGCATGTCATTACTGGGCTGGCCACAGCTTCACAGGAACCAGAGCTATGGCAGGATGTCAACAGAGGCTGACAGAACCAATGCATGAGTCCAGTGGCATAGAGAGGGAATGAGGAGTGAGGAATCTGTCATCAACTCTCTCTTGCAATGGTTAAAGTTTGCACTTCTGAGCTGTGTTTCCCAAACACTCCAAGCAGCTGCTAAGAAAGTTTGGGTTTCATGGACTCAGCTGGGTCACCTCTGGGTGCTAAAACTGCTGTGGCTCCCACTGTGACAGACAGGAGCAATGGGGGATGTGCCCAGGAGGCGAGAGACAGGGGCTGTTAGGAGGTGAGCAACAGCAGCAGATGCCCATAGGGGTGGAGCCTGGCAATCCATGTAGGCTCCTATACTTAGGCTACTAGGGGATGTAATTTTCATTACCATTTATCCTATAATGAATAATCAACCCTTTCTTTACCAATTTGAATTCCAACTTTGCCATATTCTAAGTTCTTAATTATACTAGGGTTTATTTCTGATTCTACCTATGAATGTACAAATGTATAGTTACAACACTTTTTACCTCTCTGGTGGTACAATTTCCCTCATTCATTTTTTCAAAGCTTTTTCTCAGCTATTTTCATAAACTCATGTGTGTAGGTAAAGTTATAATAATTTTAACTAGCTTTATAAAACAATTGAGGATCTGTATATAAATCGCATTAAATTAATACATCTATTCAGGGATCATCAACGTCTATAATACTGCACTATGTTTTACTTTTCATGAATACAGCAGTAGCTTCCATTTATTTAAGTTTTTTGAGGTCTCTCAGTAAAATTCTCCAACCACTTTTCATGTAGCTTCTGCAAAAGTTTTATTACATTTATGCCTAAATATTTTAAATTACATTACTCTGGTGGACAGGATTTTTTTTTCATTGTGCTTTCTAACTGATAATTTATTGCGTGTAGTAAACTTTTTATATTAATTTTATAACCAATCATCTTTCTAAACTTTCTAATTAGTACAAATAATTTTTCAGTTTATTCTCATGGGTTTTCTAGGCGGACAATCAAATTGTCTGTAAAGAATGATAATTTTTCTTTCTTCTCCAATAGTAACATTTCTTATTTTTTTTTCTGCCCCTTTTCTTTGGCTATAACTTTAGAATATTGTTGAACAAATAATTGTGATAACAGTAATCTTTATCTTGCTCCTACCTTTAATAAGAATGCTTCTGCTGTTTTACTTTTAAGTACGATGTTGGCTGTTGCTTTCAGAGAGAAATCTTAAATCCTATCAAGGTAACACATTTCTATTACTAGATCACAAAGAGTTTTTTCAATTGATCATCACTATTCAATTTATATTTTTTGTCTTGAATAGACCTACCAGGACACTGTGTGTTTTACTGTGAAAAGGATGTTCACGTTTTTAATCCAACGTTTTTAACTGGACACTGGCCTGCCGCTTAGGATTCAGCTGCTTCTCCGGAGAGGGAGGCTTTGCTCTACCCTGCTACACAGGACACTAAAACCCCCTGCTTTGGGTCAGGCAGGGCATCTACAGTCTGACATTGCTCTTTCCGATGAGCTACTAAGCACCCACACAACTCTTTCAATTTGTGTTGCCTCAAAGTTACGGTCTCCAAACCTATATTGCTTACCAGCATTACACTTAGGCTTAGAGTATTTTTTAAGTGTTTGTTCCTTAGTTAGTTAAGGGGACACAATGACATTGATTTATATCCATGATCCATGCTAGTTGTTTCTCTCCTCTTTGATCTTTGGACACTGGTGATTCCAGCCCCAACATCTCCCAATGCTTGGCGTACTTGGCTTTTTTTTTTTTTTTAAATCTTGATATAAAAACTCTGTGGATTCTCATACTTCCTTAAAATAGAATATGATTTCTGTTTCACAATCTATTTAGCTGATTTCATGTATTGTGGAAATTTCTTTTTTATTTTCTGACAGTCAGAAACATGTTTTCCTTCAAGGAAGTGAGTAGGTACAGGGGACTCCATGGAGCCCTTCAAATTCTCAACTGTGTTTGTACCTTCTGAGGTGCCTCTCCCCATTCCCAAAGTAGCCAGTCCACCTCTTCATCAATTTCCTTATTCCATTCCCACCATCAACCCCTTCTTTCAGCAAATGAAACTTGCCTCCTACTTCATTGAGAAAACCAAGGTGAGAATTCCCATTCCTAAAATCTATGACTAATTCTGGAGTCCTCCCTCCACTTTCCCTAGTTGACACCCTTCCCTACAGTTTCATGAAAAAAAAAAATTCACCTTTCACGACAAGACCAACTCCTTCATCCATCTTCACCCATTCCGTCATCTCAGTATCATCTACCTCTGCTGTATTAGCAACCTCTTCCTCTTTGCAGACTTGGAAACTTCACCTTCCTTTAAGTCTTCAATCTAGATTTAAATCTCTGTATCTTCTCCCTACTTTCTCTCTCTCTTTCCAGTCATAAATGTGGAAACCCAGCAGTCCCTTTGCTGGCTCGTCTTCCCCTGCCTCCATCTTAAATGTTGACACCCTCTCTTGACTCCAGGGTTTTACTTTTAGCACTGTTTTTATTTCATGGCACATTGAGCGAGATTGCCCCCAGGTAATCGCATTCACTCCCTGAACTTCCACTCATCTATGTGCTGCTGACTCCAGTGTTCTCATTTCTATTTCAAACCTCACTCTTAAATCTCACACTGTCTACTGGACCACCTCAACTTGTGTTTCCACCAGCACCTCAAAACAACATGGAGAAAACCCCATGATCAGAGTCCTCCCTCCCCCACCAAATCTGCCCTTCTACCGTCTCTCTTATTGACACGCGTGACATCACTGTCCACCCAGACACTCAACCCAGAGTGAGAGCCCCCCCAGCCTCTCCCTCTCCCGCACATCCAGTCAATGCCTCCATTCAGCCTGTCTTTGCTCCTTGAGTTCTCCTGTGCCATTCTTCTCTCTCCCACAGTCCCTGCCGCAGCTCTGACCCTAAGCATTTCCCTTGGAACTCCTGGTATAACCTCTCTGCTCTGAATGTTTTTCTCTTTTATGAACCAAGCTTTTTCTGACCTCTGGGCTTTCTTTCCCACATACTGCCCACTGTTCTCTCTCCTTAAAACACTTGTCTGCCCTGATCTTGACCTTGTCAAACATTCCTGAACATAATCATCAATGCAGACCTTCTTTAAAAAAAAAAGAAAGAAAGAAAAAGTAGTTCTATTTAAATCACTTCTGTGCTTAAAACCCTCTAACAGCCTCCATTGCCCTTGAGATACGGTTTAGTCTCCTTAGCACGGCATACAGATTCTCTGCTCTAGACCTTTCCCTTGCCAAACTTCTGCCCGCATCCTGTGTTCTTGTCACAGAAAATTTCTCATATCTCCCCATCTCTGTCATCCACATTGTTATTCTATGTTATTGTGAACATATCTTTACCTAATTTTTTTTTTTAACTGGTAATGCTTCTACAACCTCCTCCCCTACCCAACTATCTAGCAAACCATCTATTTATCTTTTTTTAAATGATCTCAAAAATCACCTACTACTTCTTTTTTTGCACTCTGGCATAGACTTATGTCACAGCCTTTTTAATGGACAGATCTGTTTTTGGATCTGTTTGTCTCCCTGTAAATAACAGTACACAAGCTTGTTATGGCCATTTCGTCATTTCTTTATCCAAAACTACATTTCTTTATTGAAAAACCATTTTTAACCACTCTGTTAAGCATTAGGAACATGAAGATTAATGATAATAACAACATAATCGTAGCTCCCAATGAACACACACAGAGAAAGGCAGAGAGACAAACATACACAGGTAACACAGCAAATACCCTGACAGTGATATTCACCATCTATTTATCTTAGGGGCACAGGGAAAGAATATCTAATTCCGCTAGTATCGCAAGAGTCTCAAAGTGTGCATGACACATTTGCTTGGTAAATATGTATAGTTTATTGAGAGCATCGTAGTTTGTTGGGAAAGAGAGGAGTGAGCAACCAGTTCATGGAATGTCCCAAAGGAAGTTCCCCATGGACTCAGCCCATTTTCTCTCCAATCTGTATCTTCATCTTCACTCTATTTTGCATCTGGATCATCCATCCCTCTGGAACACAAGGGGCCCAAGGCAATTGTCAAGGGGGAGAACAGCTAATCTATGCTCTGCCAGTAAGTCTCTGGAAGTTCTTGCCAACCTCTGCCTCTGCCTGGAGCTCACACCCCTGGCTTGCAATTGCAGCCAGCAGATGTGTGTTAAGAAATAACTAATCAAGCCATGGCCTTCAGCCACATGGTGGAGCCCAGTGTGGTAACTACACCCCCTGTCCATCTCTCTAAGTATCTGTAACCCCAAAAATTATGGGGCCAAGATGATTCATGATGTTCTCCGGACCATGAGCACCTGAGGAATCTATAAACACATAGTCCTCAACCCCTTTGAGCCCCAAATGCTTCATCTGTCAAATGAGGATAATAACCTTCTCAAAGTGCTGCTATCCAGAACAATGTGATCTAAAATGCCTCACTTAGTATCTATCACAAAATAATTGTAGCTTCTTTTCATTGAAGGCATACTCCATGCTGTGAGAAGAAATGTAAGGCATACTTCGCTTACAAAGGTTTGATTTTGGGGTTTTGCTGTTCCACTTTTGTTTCAGTGATGCCTATGACTTCTACATTTCCTTGGCTTAACACTTCTCTTCAAGACACATTGAATAGATATCGAATTCAAGGGGGCCATAATTATCACCATCACTTACAGTTCTTTGTGATCTTACCAATGAATCTAGAAGGGGATTCCGGTTGGATTGATGGCCTGAGCCAGTCTGGAGTTGGCTGTGACTGGATTCACTCCTGATGCTCTGAACTCTCATGTGAACACCACATATTGCCTTAATCCACATGCTTCACTTGGGATTCTACTCAGCCCTCGACTGCCTCTCTTGTCCTCACCACAAATGACCCTGGTTTGTTCAAATATAACACCAGCATTGAGAAGAAGGTGACTGGCGCGATTTCTTCCTATGGTCCCTTATTAAAAATGATTCACATCTCCTTTTGTAAGATGAGGCAAACAGCAAAGAAACAAAGTGAAATTGAAAAAGAAGGGGAAAACTGAAAACAGAAAGTCAACATGGCAAGAAAGCGGGAGATGTAGTCCCTGTTAGTCTCTACAGGATAGGACCTAGCGGACAGCTTCCCTACCTCAACCACAAATAGAATATGATAATTCATCTCCTCAAACATACCAGGGGATTGCTGCCTCTAGCAGGAACTGGATTCCCCACGAATCTCTGAGACTCTAGCAATCGACTCATTTTCTGGGCTACTTTTAACAAATCATTGAATTAATTTCCTTTCTAGTTCTTTATGAGAAAACTAAATTACAAATATCACCAAAATGTTCTTTCCCCACTGGCAAATTCCCCTGAGTCTAGTGTTTGAGTTTCTATGACTCCATTTGGAGTAGGTTTTAGGAGACATGCATTTTATTTGTAAAGGAAATATTCAGTACCAAAGTACTGTACTCTCTGTAGGCCAATATAATCTTTTTCTTTCTTTCTATCTTGAGTTCCTTCTCTACTCTTTTATTCACCCTCTGATTTAATGGTACTACTTTCCAGACAGCATTTTTCATCTTCAAAAACGTTTACAGACTTTTCAAAATAAATGTCAGTCCCTGAAATGCAAACCCTGGGACTCAGATGGGCCACTTGGGGGCAACTCCTCTGCATTGTACAGAAATCCAAAATTTTACAAGCAGCCTCTGGTTATAGTCTTCCCTGAGCCTGGGTCCAGCCCCTGCCCCACTTTATCCCAGGTCCCTGTCTTAGTCATCTACTCAGGCAGCTATAACAAGATACCATAATCTGTGTGGCTTAACCACAGAAATTAATTTTCTCACAGTTCTGGAGGCTACAAGTCCCAGATCAAGGTTCTGGCCAGTTTGGTTTCTGATGAGGGCTCTCCTCCTGGCCGGCTTTCACATCATGTCCTCACATGGTGGGGAAACAGGGAGAGCAAGCTCTGGTGTGTCTTCTAATAAGGATGCTAGCCCCATCAGGGATGCCTCCTTATGACCTTATTTAACCTTAATTATATCCCTACCCCAAATACAATCATCTTGGGGGTTAGGCCTTCAACATATGAATTTTGGGAGGGATGCAATTTAGTCCATAGCACTTTCCCAGAAAACAAAGTCAAATGGACACAAACACAGCAGATGTCTATTTCAGTCAATTACACAGTACCAGAAATGAGCTATGAAAAACGCTTATGAAGTCGTATCATCCACCGCTATTGCTACAACTCAGCAAGGCTGACAACACTTCTCTTGTATTTCAAAGCACTTTAGGGAAGTTCTTTTGCTAGGCTGACTCTAACTCCACAACCTTGTCACCTGACACTGCCTGAGAACCTTCATAATAGGCTAGATGTGCTCCTTCTGCCGACAATGCACTCTTCCCTCTCCACTGGAACAGCTAAAAACCTCTTCACTAGCCTAGCATCTGTCCTTGGGTGCCTTCCTTTGTCTCTCTTCTCCAGGGGGCTTGTGTGTGCCCTGCTTCTTTCTCTCAGGCTGAAATCCCTCCTTTCATCTCTCTTGCAACCTTTTTAGATGGTGGAGACCATCTTATTACCTCATACAGTGCTAGCCAAGAGCTGGCTACCCGGTCCACTGCAAATCACTGCTCCTTGGCCCTTCAGCTCTGTGTAACACATCCACAACCAGCTTTTCCTGGCACGGTGACAGACTTGCCATCCCTCTGTGTGGTCTGCCTTGCAGGCAATGCTGTACTAGGCTCTGGTTTAAGAGGGTTTCTCCATCCCGGTGTGATTTTCCACATCCATTGCTACAGGAGAGTGGCGGTAGCTGGTGTGGATACAGGCAGTACCATGGGAGGCCTGCAAAGTCCCCTTCTTTTCCATGCCTCCTGTCTGCCTGGGCAGAGGCTGCAGGGAGTGGAGAACATCCCAACCAGCGGAGATGTGATTAGGTGACGAGGGAGCCTGGCTGTCACTCACTCCCTCTCTGAGGCTTAAGGGAACTGTCGGCTGAAGCTTTCCCTTGGGGCCTGGAGTGGAGTCACTCGCAGGGTAAACACTGTCGTCAGTCTTTTTCACTATAACTCTGTGGACCCCTCACACACACACAGTGGAGGATATAAAACCAAGCTGAGAATATGGTGGCTGGAATGTGCTGGGTCCCTGTTAGACACTTCTCTAAGAAAAGCAGAGAAGAAAAAGAAAGAAAATATGGGACTTCTAATGAAGAGGTGCTTTAATTCTTCTTACTGCTTCTATAATACACACACATGCACATACACACACACATCTGTCTATACCACCAAATTAGTTTCACATATTTTCTTCCTTCCTTCTTCTCTCTCTCTGTGTTTCTATCTCTCTGCCCCTTCCTTCCTTCCTTTCCTCTCTCCCGCCCTCCCTCCCTCCCTCGCTTCCCTCCTTCCTTCCCTCCGCTATTCCTTTCTCCCTTTCTTCCTTCTTGCATTTCCTTTCTCCATTCCTTTTTTCCTTTATTTTATGGCCTCAGCCCAATCACCAAATGTTTGTTCTACATGCTATAAACTACGTGTTTTGCATAATTTTTACCAAAGTTATACTCATAGAAAATCTAAGTATTGCACCAAGAATAAAAATGCAATCTGTTAAGGAAACACTGTAAGTGGGCACTTCCCTAAGTTCAATGTTTTGTTTCTTTTAAAAGCTGTACATTCTTTTTTAAACCAATTCTGTAGTGTAGGCACACGGTTTAACGGGCTGGAAGTCAGTGTGTCTGGGGAGAATTCCCAACTCCAGCAATTCTAGATGTGACCTTGAACCAGTCACTTAAGTTCTCAAAGACTTCATTTCTTCACCTCTAAAAATAGTAATAACAACATAAGCTAGCTCATTAAGTTATTGTGAGAATAAAATTCACTGAAACATGTAAAGCACATACAACAAAGTTTGGCCTTTAGTAAGTGTTTAACAAGTATGATCTGTTGCTATGATATTAGTCTTACATTTGTATTGAATATATATTATATGCCTAAAACTGGGCAGGTGAGACATATGAAAATAAGCTAGTTATTGTTGACTTTTTAACCAAATTGATTGACCCAAAGGAGTGTTTTGGCGTGATATGCACCACACGGCTGGACCCCCATGGGCCTCCCAATGCTGTGGCATGTGATACCAAAGGCTGTGAGCCACCGTTGTCATGACCAGTGGCTGCCATTTTGAGCATCTAGGCTTTCTTCCCGTTGAATTTCAGACTCCTCGTGAAAAACTAGTAGGTAATACAAGTTCTCTACCAGGGCAAGAATCTTTCTTCATGAAAATTATGCTTATAAAAACAGTGTGAGGTACTTATAAAAATACCAGACTTTAACATATTCACACCTTCCCATTATTCTCAGGGGCAGCCTTTACTCCTTTCTTCTTTTGACACTGCAACCAGATGGCAGATAATTTCGCCAGGACTCCTCAAGGCATAGCCCCTTTTTGCATGGATTTAGGTGCAATGGGAAAGCAGCAAATTCCCGTGGAGTGAAACCACTAGGCTAACAGGCCCATTGAAGTAACAAACTTTCAAACCACCCAGGGAATTATTATTTCTCTGTGTTGACACTGTTCTGGGCAGAAGGCTTGCTGCTATCGCACACTCTTTCTATGATAGATGTCCCACTGTACTCCCTCAGTGTCTAGAGACTGCCCCACTACACAGCAGGACATCCTGCTTGGGCAGCATCTGGGTCCTGGCCTGGTTCTTCTCAGGAAAATTTCCACCAGCACATCAGCTACCTCCTCGGTGATGTACAGCCCCATCAGCACCACTGCGCACCCAGGGACAGGCCATCCGTCTCCCAAGGGTTTAACAAAGTGAAAAGTAGCTTCTCATGCCAAATAGGAGAGGGACTCTTGGACAAAGGCTCACGTCATGTCAAAATCAGGTTTAACAGAGAAGCTCTATAAGCAATTACCCTTCCTCCCCTCTTACATCGGCCAAGTTCTGCATATTCACAGAGCACTGCAACGTTAGTTATTTCATCTGATCATCTCAACCACCATGTGTATTAAGCAAGATATGTGTATCAATAACAATGATAATGATAATAATTGTAATAAATAATAAAAACTTTTACTGGGAGCTTACTCCATGCCAGTTACATGCCAAATACTTTGTATGGATTATCTCCATTGTCATAACAACTGTATGATTATCCCTGTTGAAAGATGAGGAAACCAAAGCTCAAAGAGATTAACTTGTGCCCATTTACAGATGAGCACCCAGCAAGTGGCATTCCCCGGTCAAGAACCAAGCTCCTCAAGGCTCTTTCTAAGGACCATGATGTTTTTTTTTTTAGCATCTTCAAGTCACATGTTGGGGGGGCAGTGGTTCTGAGGCCAGTTGATGCAGCTTTCAGGGTTCACTGTCCCAACCTCAAAGAGGTCAGTAACAGTGGTCAATCAGCTACACCCACAGGCCAATATTGCTGCACAGATACAAAGACATCTCATAACCAAAGCAAAGGACATGATCCCAATTGGAAATGACTAATAGGGATCTTTTGCCTCTGAGGCAAAAGCTGGAATCTACAACCAGTTAGCGCCAGTTCCACTGGCATGCTCTGTCTACATAATGCAGGCTATGGCATTTGGCAATGGCTCTTAAATTTGGCACACTCCACATTCCTCCTGGACCCACAAGATAACATAACCAAATGTTTTCTGATGCTGTAAGAAATGAGTATTTTGCAGGTAGGAGGAAATGCAAACATGCCCCCTACAGGAGGCTCGCTCCATCCAATCCCAAGGGCAAAGTGGCTCACTCCCTCTTGACCCTTTCAAAGGTTAAATGTGGAGCAAGGGCCCAGATAAATGGTCACAAGGCAAACAAAGTCATGTAAATAAATGCATCTCTGATCTACACAGGCTGGTGATGCCAAATATGCCATCTGCATCATTTCTCATGATGAGCTGGATTTTTTTTTCCTGCATGTCCCAAGCAATGAGAAGATGACCATGTTTATGCAGACCAAGGCATGCAACATTTGACACTCTTGGAAATGTTTTTAAAATTTCAGATCCACAGACAATCAGTGGCATTTGTGCTTTTCTAGGTTAGGTTAAAGTTGGAAGAAAGAGAGAATCTCACAAGAAAGTAATAGGGCATATGTCCAGGGCCTGAGAGTGTACTTGCAATGTATTGTGATTTGGAGTGGGTTCTAGTTGTATCTGTAATCTGAACACCCTCCCCTTGCCTGTTTATTCATATTCATTTAGCAAAAGCATTATTAACATGATTTATTCCTGCAGTTCCTAGTAGATCTAAGATGGGGTTCAGGCATTTGTATCATTTTTCAAACAAAACAGAATGAAGCTTCTAGGTCAAGCAACAGCAAACATTTTCTGCAAAGAGCCAGATATTTTCAGTTTTATGGGTCTTGTGGTTTCTATTGCAAAGACTCGCCTCTGCCATTGCAGCACAAAAGCAGCTCTAGACAATATGAGAACAAGAGAGTTTGTCTGTGTTTTGATAAAGTTTTATTATTACGAAAACAAGCAGTGCACTGAATTTGGCTTGTGGGCTATAGTTTTCTGACTCCTGTTCTAGATGACCCTTAATATCATTAACTGTGCTTGAGATCTGCTTGTCCAGAAAATATTGTGACTTTGGAGAGTGCTTCACAGGTACCACCATCTATGGTGGAAAAAGGGATTGCTTTTGCTTTTGGAACTTTTTCTCAATCAATATAGCAACACTGCTTTTCCCCATTCATGCCATAGGACAGAAAACTACATATTTTTAAATCATTCCCTCAATGCAGTTGATGTATGCTTACATTGAATCTGTTCAAATACTTTTCAGAGATGCATAATGTAAGTGCCCATCTTTTTGGAAGTAGAGAGTTTTACTAGATATACAGTCTAAACAACAAAAAAAATCAATCTAATTATAGTCTTTTTTTGAGATCAGGAAAAAATGGATATTTCTGTTGGTTACTAGATGTATCATTGTATTTTAGGGTCTGACATAGAAAAAAGGTGTATATATAGATACGTATATATAGACATATATAGGTATATAGACATATAGACAGACATATAGACATATATATCTGAATATATATAGGTGTATGTATATATATGAAGAAAGTTCTTAAATATCAAGAGTAGGCCTATGCTCTTAATTTTATTTTATTATTATATTTGATAGATTTTTTAAAATATCAATTCTTGACTATAAACTCTGAATTCTAGGATTCTGAAATATACATAGCCCTTATTAAAGGGTAAGTTCACTTCAACGAATATTTATGAAATAACAATTTTGGATCTACTATTTCAGTTCTTGAGTGGCAAAATTGTGTAAGAGAAACAAAAAAAAACACCTATAGCAGAAGTGAGAAATACCATAATAAGAGCTCACAGCTATAGGAGCAATTAATTCTTCTTGAGCGGAAGCAGGGTAGAGGAAACGGAAGGAAAAGAAAGCACCATGGGAGCTCAGGAAGAACCACAGACAAGGGGTAACATTTGAGCCGGGCACTGAAGGATGAGTAGGAGTTCTGCACGCAGAGAAGAGGCAAAGGAGAGAGTGTTCTAGCAAGGGGACAGAGTCAGGAATAGCACTGTATGTTTAAGGAGTGATATCTAGGCTAATCGGACTTCAGTGCAAGGTGCCTGAGAACAGTGGAAGAAAAGCAGGAGACACAGCCAGAGCCTGGAGTCACATGGTGAAGCACTGTTGGTAACACTAAAGCTTTGGGATTTTTTTTTTTTTTTTTTTTTTTTGACACAGGGTCTCACTCTGCCACCCAGGCTGGAGTGCAATGGTTCGATCTTCACTCACTGCAACCTCTGCCTCCCAAGTAGCTGATATTACAGGCATGCACCAACAAACCCTGCTAATTTTTGTATATTTTTGTAAAGACGGTGTTTCACCATGTTGGCCAGGATGGTCTCAAACCCCTGGCCTCAAGTGATCCTTCCACCTCAGCCTCCCAAAATGTCAAGATTACAGACCTGAGTCACCATGCCCAGCTAAAGCTTTGAAATTTATTTTAAAAGGCTGAGGGAAGCTATTTAGGTTTCAAAGCAAGGAGCTGACTTGATCTTAGATGAGTTTTAGAAAGCTGATAGAGGGCTGATTCAGAATGGGCCTTAAATCTGCCCAAATATTCATAATTTGTCCCCAAAACAGGAGTGGGTCAACCTTATCCCAGGAAGCTAAACAAACTCCCCAAATGCCAGGATCCAGGAAGAATACTAGGGAGAAGGCCCCCACACCTTATCACCGCACACTTTCTAAGAGAAAGCTGGGTGTGCACCCAGGCCCAGGGCCAGGCTCTGTCCCCTCTCTCAACAACAGCGTGGACATGGATGGAGATAAAAATGTTGCAGGGCAAGGAAAACAAACACACTGACCAACAAGAATCTTTTCAGTAGTCTGAGAAAGAAGCTTTTAAAACACGAGACTCTTTGCTAGTAGCAAAACAGCCGCTATGGCCATCACACACTCTCAATGCAAAGCCATTCCAAGCCACCTCTGCAGATGTGCACAGTTTACAGCTGAATATGCATTTACACCACCATCGCTTCCTCAGGCAGGAGGAACTGGACTCGCAGCCTACCTTTGGCTCCACTGTTTTTCAACATTTATTTTTTTTTAACATCTTCATTAACAGAAGATGCATGGAGTTGTTGCATGATGTGAACATTTTACTGTCCAGTCGTATCTTAATAAATGCTTTTGCTTCCTTTCAGATCTGCCCTGTCGGTGTTTGACACCCGAGTCTGAAGCTGGCACCTCATCCATTTCCTAGTCCTGCCTTTTTGCTCCCCGGGCTCCCTTTCCAGTGCCACCATCGCCCTCTTTGCACTTCCCTCGCACTCCATCTCAGAAGCAGACTTCAAGGAGATCAAAAGAGGCTGCTCCTCAAGGAAGAGCAGGGGTCCTGCGGCTAGAAAGCGGGGGGCAGGTGAGCAGGTCTTTCCCACACAGGAGCCAGCATACCCGGGGCAGGCAGGCAGGCACTTAATAAGGGCTTTGAAATGGATTCTTTCAATAAGCACGTATAGACCATTTGCTGCACATGCTATGTAGTCCTAATAAGGCCCAGCCACAATAAGAATTTGCTCCGCGGTGTTGACTGCATTAGCGTGGAAACGAAGAGGAGGATCGTGTGGCTCTCCTTTTAGGAAATCAAATTTCTAAAACCTTGCAAGGAGAAGAATAGAATCCTTCCAGGCCCAATATTTACCAAGAAGGAGACCTTCCTCTTTGCCGATGGTCCGGAGGGTCACACTGGGTCTCAGCAGAGGAAAAGCCATAGGCCCTGGGCCAGAGTGCATGCCAGCTAGTCTAAGGGGAGAGGAGAGGGCCAGAAGCACCAGAGCACGTGATTTATTTCTGGTCATAAAGGAATCAATTACTGTACTAGGATAAAGCAGCGATTTTTTTTTCTACTCTGCTTTTGCAATCATCTTTCTTCTCCATTTCTATTTCACTCTCATTTAGCTATAACTGAGGAGTACTCAGTCCACTCTTCCCCATTCATTTTCCATCATGTCATTTTATTTTGCATTGAGAACCCAAATCCTTGTTTACATGTAAATAACTCACTGTTATTCATGCTTATTTAAAAACAAATAAAAAGAGACCACTAATTATCAAAATTGTTTGAAATATACCATTTTTGGCAAAAGATCCCTTATTACTATGGATCACTTTTCATTATTTAAACATGGTTTTTTGATCTTTTTCTCTCAGGGATTGGATTTGAAGAATTGAGCTTTAGAATAGTCAAAGAAAGACTGAAAACTCTTTGGGTATAAATTGGAGGAAACTACTAAAATGCTAAGTACCATGTTGTAGTCTACTATTGCTTTTTAGTAATGGAAATGCAGCTTGGTACACTCCTCAGAAGAACATCCTTATATTTTTAAATTGCAAGTGTTCAATTATGTGCAAGGGTCAGAGCAGAACTGATCTGAAGGAGCTCAATTTTAAAATCCCTTTAAAAATCTGGCAAAGGATGCCATAGTATTATACTAAAATGTTTAAAAACAAAAAGTATTATGCGTGCCTCATGGTGGAAGATCAGATTTTTATTAATGCAAGTTTTAAATGCTGATTAATCCTCTTGAGAGTCAGTTTCCCAAAGCGTTGGATTGTATTCAAGTCGTTTGCAAAACGGCACATCACTTCCAATATTCTGAATATTAATTGAACAACATTATAACTAAGGATACAAAGCAAGATTTAAAACATGATTACAGCTGTCAGTGCTTACATCTAAATAAGTCATTGGAAATTCAAGCATTAAAGAGAAAAATGTTGTAAATCGGTCTTAGCAGAACAGTGAAGCTCTCTCTCTTAGCCATTTTAAAAAATAAATCTGATGCTTTAGGACCCAAGAGAGCTTCAGTTATGACTTGGCCTTGTATTTATATGGGCAATTTCTGATCAGAATTCAGAAATCAAAGGTAGATTTTTTCACTTGTGATTCGACACCGCATCCAGGACATTTTCTTGGGGAAGAAGGAGAGGAAGAGTCAGAGAATATTATCCAGTTGATAGAATCTTCACATTTCCTTATTTTCTATTTCTATTTCAGTCTCTGTCCACACTCAAAAACCAAAGAATTAGCCCGACTTAATCAAACAAAATATTACTATGTTTTCCGAACAACTTATTCAGCTCAGAGTCCAGCAACTGTAAGTAACTAATGACTTATTTTTACAATAATCAATTTTTGTCTAAATTCAACTTCTTTTATCTCTCAAATCTAGTTTGGGGATTGATAAAATCCTCATCTCTCCACCAGATGCAATATAAAATACTGGCTTCTATTATAACCATGGGGAATTTTAGTTTCGTTTTGTTTCTTTAAATGGTTGCTGTGTATTTGAGTGATAGCTCTTTGTTCAAAAAGATGCAAAAGCCACTCTCACATCTAAGTCTAATGAGATAAATGGCATTATGAAGGGAATATTAAAAATTTACAGCCCTTTTTACTAAGTTTATTTGTCAGCCGTACATGCTGAATATTGCATTGCACACACACACACACAAACACACACACACACGCATACAGTCCTAACGATGAAAAAGATATGAGGAGATAATGATGCAATCATAACACGTCTGATGGAGTTTGCATATCTCGGTTGCTGTTTGGCATGCCATTTAATTGTATTGTGCCAAACTGGCAGAATCACACAATATGTTAGTGTAAAGGGTCCACAGTTTAAAGGGAAAATCTAGAAGTGTTGACTATACACTGTCTAATTATACAACCTTACTACCCCAGAATGTGATTTCAGAAACCATTTCTGACATATGGGAAAAGGGTAGAACAGCTGGTCATTAAGGTTTTCTCAAGACTATTTAGCAACACACTTGAATGTAATTAAAGTGAGACACTAAATACTGCACTTGTGGTACAATGTATTTTTAATTTTTATGGCATGTGGTAAAAGTAAATAGATGCAAAGCATTCAAGTTTCTGCATTCGGCATCCAACTTGTCAAAGATGCACTGTCTGGCTGATTGCAAGCAGGGTCCTGGTGTTAGTCATAGGCATCCATTTGAGGTGCTTAAGACTGTCTTTAAGGGACTGAATTTGGCAATACACAGATGAAATGTCAAATTGGGATCCTCAGACAAAGCATGAGATGAAATTCATTTATTCATTCACTCATTCATCCAATACAGCTTGGATTATTTTAGGTGGGCATTATTTCTGCCCTCAAGTTGCTTGCAGCTTACATTGCTTAAAAACAGTGTGATAGATGCTCATTAAAGGGTGCTATGACAGCACCAAGAAGGAGTCTGGCCCACACTGGAGGCCTCACCTGAATAATAATTATCTTAGCCAGCCAAAAAATGGTGAGAGTCAGGGGTAAGGAGTATGAGTGAGGGCAGAAAAATAGTCCAAGCAGAAGGAGCAGCTAAAGCAAAACCTTGGAGACAAAAAGGAATATGACAATATGAATACAATCTTGACCTTTATTGAACAATTTATAATGTTCTGGGACTAGGGTAAGGCCTTGACATATATTGTCTCATTTAATCCTCACAACAACCCTATGTGGTAAGTACTATTATCATACTTTACAAATGAGGAAACTAACAGGCTAGTTTGTGGCAAAGGAATTAGTGGGTAACCTAACCACAGTTCAATCCCAGGTTTGTGTGAGTTCCAAGTCAATATCTTTTCTCCAAAAGCCCCCCCACAATTTGACATATATGTATATTGCATGTGTATTTAGCTTTCAGAGAAGTTAGAGTGTAAATGCATTCATTCTTATAAAAACCCGATGATTAAGAGAATAAAAAGACAAGCTGCAGACTGGGAGAAAATAGCTGCAAATCACATATCTGACAAAGGATTTGTATCCAGAATATATAAAGAACTCTCTAAACTCAACAGAAAAAAAAATTCAACCAATTAAGTCAATGAGCAAAAGACATATGATGGCAGATAAACAAATGAAAAAATGCTCAACATCATTAGCTATCAGGGAAATGCAAATTATACCACAGTGAAATACCGCTACCTGTGTTATAATGGCTACAACAAAAATAATGACAATGCCAAGTGCTGGCAAGGATGTAGAGCAACTGGAACTCTCACACATTGCTGGTGGGAGTGCAACATTGTGCTGCCACTGTGGGAAGTGTTGGCAGTTTCTTATAAAGTTAAACATATACTTACCATATGACCCAGCAAACTCACTCCTAGGTATTTAAGATAGAGAAATAAAAACTTACGTTCACATGAAAACCTGTATGTAAATATATAGAAAAACATTATTTATAATCTTCAAAAACTAGAAACAATCCAAATGTTCATCAACCTGTGAACCAATAAACTGGAATACTGCTCAACCGTGAAAAAGAATGAATTACTGATAAAAACAACATTGATGAATCTCAAAGGCATTATGCTAAGTGAAACAAGCCAGTCTTAAAAAGACTACACACCGTGCAAAATTCTCAAAAAGGAAACCTCTATTAGAAGGATGGCTGCCATAGGTTAGGGTAGGCAGAATGGTTTGACTTATAAAGGGCAGTATGAGATCATTTTTCTGGGGTGAGGGAAATGTTCTGTATCCTGATGATGGTGGTAGTTACATGAACATATACATTTTTAAGACTCATAGAACTACACATCAGAAAATGCTAATTTTACTGTATACGAATTAAAAATAAAAGTAAAAAACCTTATGAAGTAGGAGTTTTAGTCTGGGTTCCCCAAAAGTAAATCCTGAGATAAAAAATTAGGTGCTAGAAATCTATTTTTTAGGTTAACTCAGGAATCAAAAGTGAAGAAATGGGGACAAAGTGAAAAAAGCAAGACAAAGAAAGGAGAAAAGCCAATAAAGCTGCCTTAATGCGTGGCTGCATGGGCAATTTGAGCTTCATTGTGCTGAGAATCCTCTAAGAAGCCATGTGAAATATATCTCAGAATCATTCCACCTGGTTGTGAGTAAGTCCCCCTCATCTCCATCTTCCTTTTGGTTGAGGGTTGCCACTAGGAGCATAAACTCTTATGCTTCTAAGTTTTGCAAATGCCGTGGAGAGTTCTCAGGCCAACAAACAGACAGACCCAGGCCCATGAAGTGGGAAGATGTCAACTGTCTATTGTTGCTCTAGTGAATTCAGGTGGGCTAAGGGATACAGGAAAGCCATTACCAGTATCTGCCAATGAGATATTAGTAATGGCTGCTCTACACAGATGGTTCTGCAATTAAGTGGAGGGAAATTTACCAAACAATGAAAAGAAACATATGCAATGTTAACAACAAAAATTCTAGTCATCAGAGAAAATGCTTACAAAATGCCAGGTATCATACTAGCTTTGCCAGACTTCATATACGGCCATAGAATTCTTCCCCAACAGCCTTATGAGGTAAACATTAATATCCCCATTTTACAAGTAAGGAAACTGAGGCTCTAGGCAGTTAAGTGGCTTTCCCAGGCACACAAACACACACAATACTAGGAGGTCATAACATCAAGTCTGCCCAACATAGAAGCCCATAGTCTTTCCCATCATGCTAGGCTCGTGTCTTCCCTGATTCATGTTGCCACATAGCATCACAGAAGGCACAGTAATTCTGAGGAAGTAGTGTACAGCATGGGGCAATCATGAATTGTGATAAAAAGCCAGACCTAAGTTACTCCAGGGCTGAGATCCTGCTTGTGGGAATATCCGAGTCTTCTTTTTCTGGCTGTCTATGGGCATTTTATTACTATTTAGGATCACAAATAGAATGTGGCTGACAAAAACAAAAGAGAGAGAGAGATGAGACTCAAACCAATACACTTTATTCCTTACACAAATGTGTAGAAAACATTGAAACTTTGCATGATAAGAAATTGAAAATTGGCACTGGATAATAATTATTTTTACTGCTGCTGCCTTCTCCAGCTGATCTCTAGCTATGACAATTGATCTTGTAGCTTCAGCCTCCTTGACACTGCTGTTGGAACTATACCTTTTATTTTCTTAATTGCTTCTTAATGGGTACTCCTTCATCCCTGAAGATGACTTTGCTGACAAAAGGACATGAACTTGGAGTTGTTTTCCACAGTAGGAAGAATAATATTACAGAGAGCCATCCACATTCCCTCACTCTCTCCCAATCTCTATTGTCATCATAGTGGCTGGACACATTTAGAGGATATAGACTTTTGGCCAAAGAACAAAGAAACACTAACTGACCCACGTGGGCATTGAACCCCTGACCTCATTAGCATTGTTTTCTCACCACCTTGGCTAACAGACAGCCCAATTATGAACACTGAATCAAAGAGGGAAGTCACCTCTTCACCTAGAGCCAAGAAAAGCCTACCACTGCTGGTTTGTTAAAAAGAGAATGCTTCTCCAGTCAAATAATCACAGAATGGACATCCACAAGAGATTTCTTGAAATTGTCCCTTCCTTGAATGGCTCAGTTTAACAAGAATTGTTATCAATGTAGTCTAGTCTGGAAGGTAATGAAGGCTTTGAGAGCATCACTCCGAGACGACGAATGTGCTGAAGTGTACTGGAGTATACTTTCTAACAAAGATGCCAAAGACACATGCCCTGTTGAATCTTCTGCAGTTGTGATCCCCATTCCTAGCTCCCTCTTTGAATCCCTTCCACACTGTAAGTCCTGACACTTGAAGCTCTGTCTAGGAACAGAATTATTCTTTGGAGTGTCTACTGAGGGAACTATGGCAGATACACTTCAACAATGAGTTTGACAATGGAAATGACTGTTGTTACTCTATGAAAACATAGACATTCCTCAAAGTGGTTCTTAAAACTTCCTTGTTCTGAAAGATAGAGATCTGTATGATTTATGTTTGGGGGTACATAAGCATATGTGTCTATGTAATTGTTTAGGAATTTTTAAAATATAAGCTGAATTACATCTAAATAGTTGTATTTTTTATATAAACTGAAGTTATTTCATTGAGCTCCTGTGATGCAATGATTGAATTTGTCAATTAAGATGTGATGCTAGTAAAGCCAAAAATAGTGGCGTGACTCTCAGACCAGTTATAGCCATGGGCCACAACCCTAGCTAGGGCCAACCAGCTCACACATGGTGTGATTTATATAATGAGGGCAAGGAGGGATAGCACATGGACAGTTCATTGCAGAAAATCCTCTCTACTGGGAAAGAGAAAAAAAAAAAAAAAGGCCAATTCTGATGGCATTGGTTTAGCTTTATACTATGCTCATATATTAAGGGCAGCATTAATTAATGAATAAGAAGACACATGCCCAAAAGCTAGATTTGGCCCATACAAAGGTGAATCACAGTTCCAGACTCCAGACTGTAGCTGTATTTCAGAATATGGTTTACTCTGTAGAGTATTTGTTGACCCTATGTATTTAGCTGCTAACCCTTTCTTCCCCTCTCCTCTACGTGAGACAATAATTAAAATTCCCCCTATGTCCCACCTCCCAAGCATACACATAAAATTTACAGCCATCACAAAGCCAAGGTCATGAATTGATCCTGACCCAATTTCATAGGCATTACTATTGTCCCAAAATCATATTCTCCTCTACTTACAGGTGCAAGGAAAATTACACAGCCCTGCTCTTTGAAGTTAAGTGTGCCCAGTGTAAGTGGCTTGGGCCAATGAAATGTGAGTGGAAGCATTCAAAACATTTAAGTCCTTATATTCAACTCTCGTGATTTTTGGCGGCAAACCTGGGCCTCCTGTTGAGATGTGAGCACTAGGAGTGCTGGTCCCTAGTCATCCTGGGATCCTGAGTGACATCAATATGGAGCAAAGATGGCCCTGACCCTATACCACCTTTTAGATGTTAGGGTGGGCAAGAAATCAGCGTTTGTGTTTTAAGCCACTGAGAGTTTGGGGTTGTTTCCATAGGCTAGCCCAGTTGCCTCACAAAAGAAGAAAGTACTTCAACCTCTCAGCCATTCAGACAGTGGAGATCAGGTGCCTGAAGTCTTGGGAAGAGTCCTGGGAACCTAAATGCTCACTAAGGCTCTCCATTCAATACTGGCCCTGAGATATGACTAGTTTTATGGCTCAGTTTTCCCTTACCATCAGCCCCTCTGAGTGGGGATTTGATATTATTCACGCTTAGCTCTCTCCAGCCCTGCCATAACACCAATATCAATATAGTTTTGGGTATCTCCTGCCTGCCACCTGTACTTGGATTCCATCCCCTGGCATGAATTTAGACCCCATCTTAGCCTCTCCTGGTTTGCAAGCTCCCTTCATATCTTCCCTGTGCTGCTCTCATAGTGTGCAGCCACAGGCTCCTCACTCCCTGTCTGTCTTCCCACTTCAGGGCTTGGTAGTCAGGTTGTCGATGCATCTCATGCAGAGCCCACTTGAGTTCTGAAGACAATTGCTTTTGCCATGTCCCAGGATGTAGTTAAGTTATACGTATGAGCCCAGAGGAACCTGAGAAGGACTAAGTTCCAGAACTAATCCCACTTGTACAGTAGAGCAGTAGGGAGCAGAGTCTACAACAGGCCTGAAGGAAGTCTAATCCAACAGGTGGCATGTGGATTTATGTGGATATTAGAAACATGGTTGGTGTCAAGATACAATGCGGCATAAAAAGGGAAGCTTTAGCAGGAAATTCAATTGAGGTCAATACCAGGAGGCTCAGAAGAGCAGCCAGCATCAGAGAAGTGTGCAAGGCAGCACAAACCCTCAAATGGATAGATGTTGGAGTACCAGTTGCATTTCTGAGATAGGTAATAAGACTGGATCCAGCTCTCAGACCCAGGGCAAATGTGAACACATGTCTCAGAAACAAGGCCAAGGTCAATAATTCAGCTTTCTAGCCCAAGGTTTGGGCGACTGGAATCACAAAAGACTGTGCTGTCATTCCTTAAATTGTTCATGGGCAAACTTAATGTTTATCCTGGAGTTTTGGAGAGGATGTGCCTATGCATAGAGATTAAGGACACTTGACATGAGACAAAGAGGCTGAGAACCAAGCAGGACCTAAGAGACGTCAGAAGTGAAGCACATTTACAGCATGGTCAGGCCACTGTGAAAAGCAAAGGCTCAGAATTTCCAGACTGAAACAATCTGATGTGAAAACTAACAATTCAAACTCTTGCACAGATGTTGACAAGTTTTTCAATCAATGGAACCTTTCTAGATTGGTAGAGGGGGTTCCAAGTGTGGACTTTAGCATATCCTGAACCCCCAGGGTATATATGGGGTAGCGCTACTAGCTTAGAAAATTGGGGTGGAGGGATGAAGAGAGAGTACCAGTCTCTATTAGCTCTGTCTGCCAGTGTTCAACAAGAACTTGCCATCTGCCACCAGAAGTATAGGAAGATTTGGATCTTTTCCTTAAGGAGCCCTTATTTTTAGGACCAAAGCAGTAAATACAGTACTGTGAAAGCATTATTAAACAATAGGTACTTTAGTGTCAATTTACATTGATGTGCCTCTAGATACCATACGATTGCAGAGAAGAGAGAAAGGAATGCTAGAAAAAGCCAAAGAAGTCTTCACAAGAAGGTAGATTTTGCACAGGCCTTAAGGAAGGGTAGAAATTGGATAGAGCAAAAGAAAGGGTATATCCGAGAAGAGAAACAGCACGGACAAGGTCCTGGAAGTCAGGTGTGCTAGACAAGCAGGAGGACAGCCAGGTGGAGAGAATAGGGGTGTTGATCAGTAAAAATAAGTTGGGGCAGGTGAGCCATCCAGAAGGTAGCAACACTTGCCAGGCAGAGTAGTTTAAACTTGCTAGGGTAGAAATAAGAAAGCCACAGAACAATTCACACAGAAGACAGAAGTCTCAAAGCAAAGGAAGTGGTTGAAAAGCAGGGGGCCTAGGTCAAAGTCTGGGGAGACCTTGGGCAAGTAACCACACTGCTCCAAGAGCTTGCCAAGGAGCAGTAGTACCAAGAAATAAACTTATGGTGAATGTCCATTTTCAGCTTAAACAGATGCCAGCCCCACAAAGACGCGAAGAAACCCCACCCTGGACTGAGAACAAACCTGGGTTTTTAGCGCTTGAAACCATTGTCTTTCATACTTGAAAGAATCAGGGCCTTCAAAGAAATCAACACTCTTCTTGACTAGCCCTCTCTAGCACCTCCATTACATCATCATCCTTGTCGAATACGTAGGTATCTCCTGTCACCTGTACACTGACGCCATTCCATGGAGTGAGCAGAGTGATTGTGTCCTGATATCGCGCCTGTGACGGGCTGGACACAGACACTTCCACCTCATTGACCACGGATCCCTGTTCCTGGTCACCTACACACATCACATTCCCCTGCTAGTTTGGAGCCACGGGACAAACCAGGTCCTCCTTCTCCTTCCTGTTTTCAAAGGCCAGGCAGGAGAGATTGAAACCTGCCTGGTAGACCAGAGTTTAGCAGGACCCTGGGAACCTTCTGAGCGGGAATCCTCCTAAGTTCTTGTTTGTTGACTTAAGAGTCCATGGTCTCTAAGATATACAGATCTAAGTTCTAAAAGTCCCTAACACTTTATGTGATAGACATCATGTAATTCGGTTTAAAATGAAAGTGGAAAAATCAGTCAGTCACTTGACTATTTAGTTTTTACCAATTTACAAACTTCTGAACATTTGGGGAAATGCTTTTAACCCAAATTTCTTTGGCATACCGCTGATTCACAGTCACGGTGGCTACTTTTGATAATTTGGGGGTCACCTTACAGGATGATATTGCACTTCACATGTATTGTGTTTTTTACCAAGCGAAGGTTTGTGGCAACCCTTTGTTCAGCAAGTCTATTGGCACCATTTTTTCTAAGAGCATGTGCTCACTTTGTGTCTTTGTGTCATATTTTGGCAATTCTTGCGATGGTCCTAATGTATTATTATTATATCTTTTATGGTGCTCTGTGATCAGAGATCTTTGTTATTTTTATCATTGTTTTGGAGTACTAAGAACTGGGCCCATATAAGATGGCAAACTTAATCAGTATATGCTGTATGTGTTCTGATTGCTCCACTGACGGGCTGTTCCTCATCTCTTTTCCTCTCCCTGTACTTCCCTATTTTAGGAGACAAAATAGTATTGAAATTAGGCCAATTAACAACCCCGCAATGGCCTCTAAGTGTTCAAGTAAAAGAAAGAGTTGCACATCTCTCACTTTAAATTGAAATCCAGAAATGATGAAGCTTCGTGGAGAAGGCATGTCAAAAACCAACACAGGCCCAAAGCAGGTCCCCTTGTACCAAACAGTCAAGTCGTGAATGCAAAGGAAAAATTCTTGAAGGAAATTAAAAGTGCTACTCCAGTGAACACAGGAATGATAAGAAAGCAAAACAGCCTGATTGCTGGGATGGAGAAAGTTTGAGTGGTCTGGATAGAAGAACAAATCAGCCACAACATTCCCTTAAGCCAAAACCTAATTAAGAGCAAGGCCCTAACTCTCTTCAACTCTATGAAGGCTGAGAGGGGTGAGGAAGCTGCAGAGGAAAAGTTGGAAGCTAGCAGAGATTGGTTCATGACATTAAGGAAAGAAGCCATCACTGTAACATAAAAGTGCAAGGTGAAGCAGCCAAGTGCTGATGGAGAAGCTGCAGCAAGTTATCCAGAAGATCTAGCTATGATTGACACCAATTTTTTTTTATTCTTATTATACTTTAAGTTTTAGGGTACATGTGCACAATGTGCAGGTTAGTTACATATGTATACATGTGCCATACTTCTGTGCTGCACCCATTAACTCGTTATTTAGCATTAGATATATCTCCTAATGCTATCCCTCCCTCCTCCCCCCACTCCACAACAGTCCCCAGAGTGTGATGTTCCCCTTCCTTTGTCCATGTGTTCTCATTGTTCAGTTCCCACCTATGAGTGAGAACATGCAGTGTTTGGTTTTTTGTCCTTGCGATAGTTTACTGAGAATGATGATTTCCAATTTCATCTATGTCCCTACAAAGGACATGAACTCATCATTTTTTATGGCTGCATAGTATTCCATGGTGTATATGTGCCACATTTTCTTAATCTAGTCTATCATTGTTGGACATTTGGGTTGGTTCCAAGTCTTTGCTATTGTGAATAGTGCCGCAATAAACATACGTGTGCATGGATTGACACCAATTTTGACAGAGGTTCTACTATAGATAAAATGCTATCAAACAGCATCACACACTACAGAGAAATCTTTTGAGAAAGGAACAGTTCACTAATGGGTCGAACTTCCTTGTTGTCTTATTTTTTTTAATTTCCACAGCCACCCCCACCTTCAGCAACCAGCCCCCTGGATCACCCAGCAGCCAACATTGAGGCAAGACCCTCCACCAGCAAAAAGATTACAACTCACTGGAGACTCCGATGATTGTTAGCATTTTTAGCAACAAAGTATTTTTAATTAAGGCATGTACTTTTTTTTAGACATAATGCTATTTCACACATAATAGGATACAGTATAGTGGAAATATAACTCATATATACTGGGAAACCAAAAAAATTGTGTGACTTGCTTTATTGCAATATTTGCTTTATTACAGTGGTCTTGAGTCAAACGTGCAATTATCTCCAAAGTAAGCCTGTACATTAGTAAGAGGGGCACCGGCATCGTTCAAAAACTCAGGGCTAACTATCCTCTATTGATCAGAGTTGATAGTAAGAGTTGCTGTTACAAAACTGGGCTCCCTTATAGCTGTGAAGATGATAGGATGGCTGTATAATAGAAGTCAGGTGATGGCAAGTCACGATCAGAAGCAAGCTGGGTGCAGTAAGAGTATAAGCATCAAGATCAGCAGGGGAAGCAGGAATTAAGGCCATGGAGATGGGTCATAGAACTTAGCATTCTAGGGGCAAACTATAAATATATATATACAGCCAACAAGGTTACTGTGTTGTTTATATGACCAAAAGAAATCAAGGATGGAGGAGGAAGGGATTGAGGGAAGCTGCCCCAGTAAGTCAAGACTCCTTGCCCAGTTTATGGACCTGAGTCCATCACCTGGAGGAAAAGCCAGGTCCCAGGAGGAAGGACCCTGCAATATCATGGCAAAAATTTACAGTAATAATTCCCCCAAACCCTCCCTTAAGTACCTGTGGCTATGGGTTGAGATAACCACACATTAGGGAAAGGGGAATATTTGAAAACTGTCAGATATTTGAGAACTTTCAGATATGTGAGAACTGTCAGACACGAGGTCAGAGGTGCTCAAAAAGAAACTGGGGGTCCAAAATGTCATTGTGGATCCTTTTAGAACAGGAGCATAAAGAGATAATGTAGCAAATGGAGGCCTAGCCCAGGGCTGGCTCACAGTGAGTCCACTGGGTCAATGGATCCACTCTGTGGTCATTTCCTTGGCTGCTTGTGGTATAGTTGGAATGGACATACTTGGTAGTTGAAATTGACATACTTGGTAGGTTCCTTGGTCTGTGGAGTATAAGCAATTGTAGCTTAAGTGCTAACTGAGGGCAGAGGTGTTGCTAGGTAGGGAAAATACGAATGGGTCGTAGAGGAAGGAGATGATGAATACCAATTGTAGCCTCAATACCAGCTCTTGCAGTGGGAACTGCAGTTAATTTTCCCAAGGAGACCATTCCAAATTCTGGAGGGGCTATTTCCAGAGTGGGCAAATTTACTAGACAAATGAAATGTATCTGAGTGGCTCAAAGGGTGGACTAGACAGTGTTTACCATGATGTGTCACTCAGCCCTACACACACATACACACATATTCCTTAAAGACCAAGACACTTATTCCCCTCCACTAGTTCACAGGTGAGTTCCTTTCCGGGGATTGCCCTCAACTGAAGAGAGCAGCCTCACCAAGGTTATACTCCCTTCCCTGGGGCAGCCCTTCATCTATTGCCAAGAGCTACCTTCATGACTGGCTCAGGCTGAACACTCTTGCCTCACTCGGAACCAGGAAGCATAAAATTCCTGGCACTCTTGTCTCAATTTGGGACAACTACAAAGAGCCATCCTAACTCTAGAGTTCACTGTGAGATTGGCCAAGCCCCTGTTAAAATTGTATCACAGTTCAACTTTCGCCTCTGGCCAATCCCACTTCTCTTGGTCCCTTATGACAGCACTCCCCAATAAGCCACATGCAGACAAGTGCCTGTCTCAAAGTTTGTTTCCTGGAGAACCTCCCCTAAAAGAGTTAGGGGCCAAGTATCAGAGATCCAGGCAAATATGAAATATCTGAACAATCAGAGGACAGGATCTATAGCTCGTTCTGGGCAGCCCAAATATGCTAGACATTGTGCCATCCATCTTCAGAAGCAAATCAGCCCACCTTTGCTCAGCGCCACAGGTAGCCCTGGAATGTGGGTGGGCCTGATAATCATGTAGATTATCCAATGATTCCCAGTAATGTCCAAGGACACACAATAATATCCGATGATGGCCCCATAGCATCACATAGGCAAGGCCCCAAGGAATCCGTAAGTAACTCTTTGAACCAGAGTTGTGGGATTTTTCTCAAAGGTAGAGGACTCCTGTGATTAATTTCTTGAGAGCTTTGGAGGCAGCCCTGAAAGTCAAAGCACCCAGTGCAGGCTTGCAATCAGCCATTCAGAGGCATTAGTAAAGCAGGATCCCTCACATTTAAGAGAGTCCCAACAAGCACACCTGGATACAGAACAGCAGTGCTTCCCCACCGGTGGATCACAACCCGCCCACGTGAATGGGTTACAGATGTGCACCGGGAGATACTGTTTTCTTAGCCTGCAGAGCAGGGATACAGGGCCTGGAGTAGCCAGAGAGCCCTGCAGTGGAATCAATCTCTTCCAAACCTCCTCAGAAAGTCCCCCTAAAGAAGCAAGATCTGATGGTGCTTCCCTAATGAAAAACTTGCAAAGCGTCGAGTAGAAGAATGAAGGGTATATAAGATATCACTTTGTGAATTCTCTGGATTTTATATAGATTTCCCCCAAATAATTCTCCATAGAGCTTTATTATGTATCTATCCTGTGGTCCTAGGGGCCAATTAAATTGGCCATCAAATCTTATTATAAAGAAAAATTTACCTGAAATGGTGTCACCTGGGGAAGCACATGCCCTTGAAAAGGAAGTGCTGAGTCTATTTCAAACCAAACTCAGGCAGGCTTCTGCCTTCCTGAGGTGAAGGCTGTGTAAATATTACCCAAGCAGTGAGAAAACAATTCTTTCTCATACTACTTATCCTTGAAGGCATAACCAACATACTTCTGAATTTTCCCAGGCATCCTTCTTCCCACTTTGTTTAATGGCACCATAAGGTTCCATGTCAGAAAGAAGTGCCAGTTATCTCTTTCCCTTTACCTGCTGCAGGGCAGTGTCAAGTAGTGTTGTCTATCCAGGTAGAGGGCCTCAAGGAGACTCGGGCGGGGGGGAGGGGGGTGGGTGGGAGGCATTTTCTTTGGCAGGAAGCCATGCTTCCTAGGTGCCCATGTACCTGGGCTATCCACCACGGCCTTGGCCGGGCCACTTGACATGGGCCTCAGAGAGATTCAGCTGGGAAACATGGAACTGCTGGTTGTTTAGGGTGAGCTACTTTGACACTCAAAGAGAAAAGAAGCCCTGTAATTACCAAGAGCTGCTGTTGTGACTGGCTCACACTGAGTGACCCCAGCTCACCCCCAAACCCGGGAAGTTTCTCAGTTCTTTTGTGCGATAGGTTTTCTCCTGTGTTTGAGTCAGAAGGAAGTTCAGGCTCCAAAGAGAAGTTACACCAGCTCCTCCAGGCTCACCAGCTTGGCTCTGAGTGCAAAGCAGGAACTGTTTAAGATTTGCACTTCAAAGAAAGTGACAAGTATTTGTCTTCCTGTTGCTGGGTGTTAGGCTGAACAGAGAGTGGGATGCTAAAGGTTTTTGTGTTTACCACCTCCTGGATTTTTTTATGACAACTTTACGTAGTCTTCCCCAGCTACTGAACTCATACAGATCAGAGCAAGGTCTCTTTGCTTCCAGTTTTCTCCTCCTTTACAACAGCAAACAGATTCTCCTGAGACTGGCAGCATTTGTTTTCTCAGCCCACTAACTCCAACTACAGTACATTTCCTCCTTATCATCACTATTTAGTCTGTAATTATTCCAGTCTACTAACTCCCATAGAGGTTAGGGAGAGCCGTGGCTAAATTGCATAAATCACTGATTTTGGGTCCTACATTGTCATTAATAAACTCAGGACATGGCAGTTACTAGAGGCCCAGTGCCTCAAATTCAGCGTATATTTATGCTTACAACCTGGGGAAGGAAAAAGAAGCTGCTGGCAAGGACCTACCATGATCAGGTCAGAGGTTGCATTTAACTCCATTGTGATTGCAGAGTCTATTTATTCTCTTGTCCAAACATGGTTAATAACAAGCAAATTTGGTTAAGTTATGAGAATGGCATCTAAAACAGTACATAAATGAAATTCTAATCAAGCCCAAACCCACCCTTTCCCAAAGCTTCAGACCACTATATCTCAAGCTACTCTGATGTCTGGCTCTACTGGGAATGGAAGGTAATCAACCTAAAATACAATTACTAAAAAATCCCATCCTGAAATATTTTCACTTAACCTCACATACCAGAGGTATCTTCCGTTGAATGGCCAGTGAACATCAGCAAAGGGGGGTGGCATGGGTGACAGGGAAGACCTTCGGAGTATGTCCTCAGTCTCAACTAGAAATCACACTGGCTTGCAAACCTGCACTGATTTCTAGGGCTAGCTAAACTATGTCTAATTAGATGCACACATGTAGGGGCACTGGAGGGAACAGTCATCTTCCTCACCAGCTAGTCAAGACCCCAAAGTTACACCAAAGCTCTGGAAACGCAGAGAACAAGAAGATCAAGAGCTGCATAACCCCACTGATGTTCTAGAATTATTTATCATTCAGAAAACTCTGCATTTCTCGTTTCTCTTCTGTGTCTTAAGTGGACCCATGCATTAAAAATCTAGTTGTTGTAGATGGTAAGAAATGGTGTGTAGCAACTGAGGACAGGGCTGTGACTTGGCTTTGAGTGGGTAATCCACCTTAGGAAGAAGCTGACCCATGGTGCCCCTGCAGGGCTCCATGGAAGTCATTTACATATGCTCTTTAGAAGTGCCCCTCTCTTCCTAGCCCTTGGGGATGTCACAGATGGCAAACAAGGAAGGCTCACTGAAACCCAACATCTGATCAATAGTTTCCACCTGAAGAAGAAGAGTTAAATCTCTTATACGAGTGGTTACACACCAATCCTGGATCCTCCATCTCCTCTGCTTCAAGAACAATTATCTTAAAGTTTTAGACAGATTTTGAAAACATTTGAAACCCAAGAATAGCTGTCTCAGGATAACGTACTTTTTAACACAGAGATTTACATATTGGAAGAAAGTCAATAAGAGAAGGGACTTTGGAGAATGAGGAAAGGAAATTTAATGAAGAGAAAACGAAGTAGATGACTAAATAGTTCAAGTCAGACTTGCATTTTATTTCCTATCCTGTTCCATTTCTAAACTAATATTTTTATACTTTGGGTCTATCAATAAGAACTGGTTAAAAAAAATAAGTAGGGAAGGAGCCTTAAATAAATGGTAACACTAATAGAGACCCAGGGACAGAGCCTTCTCTGAAATGCACAGCTTGCTGCTCCACATACAGTATCTTGAAAAATCTTTACTGCCTTCAAAGATACAGCCCTTGGCACCCAGCACTATGCCTCCAAGTTTAGAATGTGGACCTCCATATTTATGTTCCCCAGATGGTGGAATTTATAAATGCACCATGGGGTGCTATTGAAATTAATAATTTAATTCATTTCAGTGATTGTGCCTTGATTGCTAGTCATTATGGCAATAGCAGTTAGCAGAGTCTCTCGGTACTGTGATGTAGCTGAAGGGTAATATCTAGGAGAGCAATTCCTCTGTCATCTGATTTCAAATGCAGTCAATCCCTTCTGAATGGGGAATAGCCAAAAGTTTCTGGAATGAAAATGAAGGCAGCATCAACATAGATGAAGGTGGCTTCAATGTATGTGATTTCAAAAGTTTGAAATCAATCCTCTAAGGAACACTGGAATGATTTGTGATTGTTTTCGCTTGCAGAAGAAAGAGATAAGAGGAAACCCAATCACCACCTCCAAATACACAAATCTTTCACTCTGTGTCTGTGAAGAATCTGTAACCAAATAATTGAAAATTAACTGCACTTTTATTTTATATTCCCACTTGTCTGCTTATCAAGGGAATATACTGGCAGCTGGACTAAATGACTTTTAAGTCCCTTCCAGAGATTCTCAGAGATTCCCTGAGCATATGACTGAGGGGACAGAGGGGAAGTACTGACTCTGCATTTTCTCAAGGGAAGAATTTTCTTCTCTCAGCCTAATGATCTGGAAGCCCAAATGTGCAAGAGGGAAAATTATTGGGCACTGGCACACGTAAGTGTGGCCAATGTGAAAGAACCTGCTGGAATTTTTCACTCAGGAGGCTGTAAGTGCCTTGGATTTACACAGTGCCTTTTCTTCTCTATGAAGCCTAAACCATTTTTCATATTTCCTTCATAATCCTCAAACTTTTTGTTTATCACAGAAGGCCTGATTTATAGATTCTCAATCAATAGCTAAAGAAACTAATATATGAATAGTAAAATAATCCAAAAGAAGTTAGAAGTAGATTCCTTTCCCCTGACTCCCAGGCCTTTGCTCCATCCACTAGCTTTCCCATTTAGGATACACCATTTCAGTCAACCCCCACAGCCCAAATGAGCAAGAAAAGAATCAGAATGCTTTCCCACGTCATTATGGACTGAATGTTTGTGACCACCCCCCACTCCTGCTTAAATTTATATGTTGAAGGCCTAACTCCTAACATGGCTGTATTGAAGATGGGGCCTCTGAGAAAGTAAGTAAGATTAAATAAGGTCATAAAGGCACAGCCCCAATCTGATAGAATTAGTATCTTTATTATAAGAAGAGACACAAGAGACACGACATTTCTCTCTTTCTCTCTCTCTTTCCTTTTCTCTCTCTCTCTCTCTCTTTTTCTCTGCCATGTGAGGAAGAGCACCCTTGCCAAAAAACAACCCTGCCAGACATTTAATCTTGGACTTCTAGCTTCTAGAACTATCAGTTGAGCCACCCAATTTATGGCATTTTTATTATGGCAGCCTGAGCAAATTAATACAGATTTTAACATCAGAAGTGGGGTGCTACTGTAACAAATACCTGAAAATGTATGTGGAAGTGGCTTTGGACCTGGGTGATGGGGAAAGGCTAGAAGAGTTTTGAGGTACCTGCTAGCATCAACCTAGAGTGCCTTGAAGGGACTTTTGGTAGAAATATGAAAGTTAAAGGCAATTCTGATATGGGCTCAGAAAGAAAAGACAACAGGTACAGAGAAAGCCTCTATCGTCTTATTGAATATGTATATCATCATGAACAGACCATTAGAAACATGGATGTTAAAGGCCATTCTGGTAAGGTCTCAGATGAAAATGAAGGCAGGTTATTGAAAACTAGAAGAAATGTGATCCTTGTTATAAGGTGGCAAAGAACTTGGCTGAATTGTGTTCTAATGTTTTGTGGAAGATAAAACTTGCCAGCAACAAAATTAAATATTTAGCTGAGGACATTTCCAAGCGAAGTGTTGAAGGAGCAGCTTGGGTTTCCCTTATCACTTAGTAAAACGCGAGAGGAGAAAGAAAAATTGAAGGAATTGTTAAGCAAAAAATGAACCAGAATTTGAAGATTTGGAAAATTCTCAGCTTATCTACATTGAAAAAAAAAAAGGAGAAAGCTTTTTCTGAAGAGAACACTAGAAGTGTGACTAAACAATTGTTTAATAAGAGATTAGTATGGGTGTAAACCACAAATTCAATCAGCCACCTCAGCAAACCCAGGAATAGAGATGGGATTATACCAGCAGAAACTCTGCCAGCTGGACTAAAAGATTAAAGAGGATGGAAAAAATCGTAGCAGATGAAAGAAACTGTCAGACTTCTGGGATTCTACAGGACTGGACAATAGAGCTATCTGGCCAAGAATATGCTTTATTCTTCAAGGAAAGGAAAGAATGACCCCAAAGGCAATTCAGAGATCATCAGGGCTGACACTTCCAGCATAGGCCCAGTGGGGCCTCTTCAGTTTTGGGGGACCAGGTTGCCACTGCCAAGAGCCTCAGGGGCAAGGCCATGGTCTGGTGCTATGAGGGCAAGGCTGCCCCCATGGAGCTAAAGGGTACCCTATAATTATGTTGGGTGATGCTGTTGCCCCAGTGGACCTGGAGGGCTGAGCATTGAATCAAAGGCTGTTCTTGAGGCTTAACATCTAATGAAATTTACCTTGCTAGGTTGTCGACTTACTTGGGAGTCATCACCCCTTTCTTCTTTGTAATTTCTTCCTTTTGGGATCTCTTCCTTTGGGAAGAGAAAGCACCTCTTGCTTTCTGTGCCTGTTCCACCATTGTGTTATGGAAGCACATAATTCATCTGGCTTCACAGGCTCAGAACTGGATAGAAATTTTGACTCAGGATGAATTGTACCTTGAGTCTTACTCATATCTGATCTAGAAGAAGTTTAGATGAGACTTTGGACTAGACTTTAGACTATTTCACAATTAATGGGTTAAGACTTTTAGGGCTGCTGGGATGGAATGAATGTATTTTGCATGTGAGAAGGACATGAATTTGGGTTGGGCCAGAGAGCAAATTTTGTGAACTGAATGTTTCCGTCCCTCCCAAATTTATATGTTGAAGCCATAACCCCCAGTGTAGCTGTATTTGGAGATGAGACCTTTAAGGAAGTAATTAAGGTTAAATGAAATCTTAAGGGTGGAGTCCTGATCCAATAGGATTAGGGTTCTTATAAGAAGATATACCAGAGAGCAACACCCTTGCACATGCACGCACACAAAAAAATCCACCCCAACAAAAGGCCAGGTGAGGACATAGTGAGACAGAAGCCATCTCCAAGCCAGGAAGAGAGCCCTGACCAGAAACTGAGTGAGCCACAACCTTAATCTTGCACTTCCAGCCTCCAGAACTGTAAGAACATAAATCTCTATTGTTTAGGCCTCCCAGTTTACGGTATTTTGTTATAGCAGCCGGAGCTGACTGAGACACACACCGTTCCTATCAGTACTAATCCTGCACAAGGCTCCACACTCAGACTCTGCTACCCCTGCAGAGAGCGAAAGGGACAGTTTGGAAACAGAGCTGGAGCTGAGACACATATAGTCGCTCCCAAGCAGAGGGCTGGGACTTGGCAGCCGAATAAAGACCAGACCACTTCTCTCTTTTGCTTCATTTTCCAGTCTAGTGTGGGTCAAGGAGCTCTCAAGGTGGAACCAGGATAAAGAAGTGTAACTACCTTTTTGTTCCAATCTGGTTTCAAGGAAAGCTTTAAAAAGACTGTGGATTTGGAAGAGCGGCAACAAAAATGTGCCCTATTCTTATGTTTTAGGGGCTTCACAGTAGATGTCCCTGGTGAACTAAGTACATGGTAGTTACAAGAGAGATGCCTTCAGTCATTATGCTAAGTGATTAGGGTGAACATCACATGAGAGAAATGCCCAGGATTCCCTCTTAATCCCTCTAAGTACCTCACCTCTTGCTTTCCTGGCAGTTTGCACTTCTGGAGTAGTGCTTCTCACACTCGCCTCTCTGTGTAGTCTGCAGGCTCTGAGAAAGTGTGCCCTACTCACCTTCAGTGCTATCCCCCTGACACCAGCATGGGGGATTCACATGGGGGAGAGGCTCAGTAAATGTTACTAAATTATATTCGTCTGATTAGTGGAAATAAGAATATCACTAGAGCAGGATAGAACTTGTTCATCAAAAGAAGAGGCAAGAAAAGCCAAATCTCCCTAAGAGTATTTCAGTGGTCCCAGACCATTTCCTATGTGACAAGAGAGTGATGTTTAGGTGGCATTTGTCTCACAAATGCAGGGTCTCCTCTACCGTCAACATCAAGGGTCTTGCGGGATGGGTAGGGACTTTGAGCCATTGCTTTTTCCCTCTTCTTCATTGCTCTCATGCAGTTGTTATTGTTGCTGCTGGCATTTCACAAATCATCACTTATTCTTGAAAATGCCTTCCTGTGGGCCAGCAAAATATGTAGCAGAGAGAGCCTTGGACTAAAAGTTAAGTGAATTAGGTCTTAATCCCAGTACTTTCCCAAACTCTCTGTGTGAACTTGGGCAGACCTTTAGGTGCCCTTTGTCCCAGCTTCCTCTTTAAGGGTGGCATGATGGAAGGAGAGTGGATTTGGGGGTAGAATGAACATGAGTTTAAATGCCAGACTTTCGTGTTGTAAGTTATGTGGCCCTGGGCAAGTGACTTCACCTCTTACCCTCAATTTCTTCATTTCTACATGAGGATAACACATGTCCTACTGTATAGTGTTGATAAGAGCTTTAAATATGTTCGTGTATGCCAAACACTTCACAGAACACCTGGCACAAAGCAGGCATCCAAATATGCTATTTGCTTCACTCTTCCATAAAATGGGGCTTAATCCTCTGCTCTTCATACAGTTGTTTAAAGGATCAAATGAGATTGTAGGTAATAAAGATCCCTGAAAACTGCAAAGTACTATACACTTGTAAAGTAGTCACATGGGATTAAGAGAAACAGAACATAAATGACTAGCTCCTCTTGGATTATGCTCCAATATCCAAAGAAAATTGCCCAATATTTTCAAAGTATTTTTAAAACAATTTTAAAGAAGGAAACCAACATGAATTGCTTTATGATAGAAGCCATGGTGGGAGGTTGGGGAAAGGAGGAAGTGAAACTTCAAGTGTGGTAGGATATGGGCTGATGATAGAAGTGGCTCTGATTCATACCTATGTCCTGGTCCATCAGCAAACTTTCATTCAAGCCCAAACTAAAAGTATCAGAAGAAAAAGACTAGTCTAATTACTATTTTGATCTGTCTTTGGTGTTCCATGCTCACTGGAAAATCTGAAGATGGATAATGGCGAAGTGTCTTTGTCGTGGCCTCGTGCTGAGTGTGCCTGGCATATCAGAACACCTTGGCCATCCTCTATTCGTAGGACGGCACTTTCCAGACTGGTGCATGGAATGCTATTCCACACAATGTTACAGGGCTCTGCAGTCCAGGAAGTTCAGGAAAATCTTTATTCTATTCTCGGACGGTCACAGGTCATATTCATAAAGTAAAAGTCCTGAGAAGTCCTATAGACAGGTATATTTGTATAAACCAGAATTTCCCAAACGAATTAGACTGTAAGACTTTGCCCCTTCCTTCAATCTACGAAGTCATAATTAATATCAGTTAGAACAACATTCTCTAGAAACACAAATACAAGAAAAGGTTTGTCTGCCCACCAGGGACCCTGTTCTGCTGTGCTGGGACCACGTCCATATGCAGCAGAGCATGGTTGGAAGGAAACATCAGCTTCAGGACATTTTCTAGATAATTGTGCTTATTCCTCCATCAGTGTGGTGAATGTGGGATGCCCCTTTGAGGAGCAGAGATCATAAATGCCCTTTCAGTGTAGCAAATATTCACCACCATGAGCCCCCGCAGAGGGTCTTGGGCAAAGGAGCCCTATATAACCTCATGCAGTACCAGAGCACATTCCTTTCCTGGGTTTAGACACCATGATTCCCCATAACAATGGAAAGGTAAGGAGGGGGAGGAAAAAAGGTACTTTCCTCATTCCAGAATGAAACAACAAATGCATCAGAAATCAATTCAAATTACTTGTTCTCCCTCCCCTTCTCAAAACCATTTCAGATCAAAATAGTTGGTAAGCTTGCCATTGAGAGAAATCTGGCATCTTCGAGGTGGTTACACAGTTTTCTGAATTCAGTCTCTAAACATGGTTCTAGCTTAAAGAGCAAAAGCTTAAATTGAGCAGGAAAAAATCACACAGGATGACTGGGCACATGTTTTACATCCTCTTTTCCCAGCACCCTGCAGGGGCATGCACACACACACACACACACACACACACACACACACACACACTTATTCTTCTATTTATTTTCCTCCACTATTCATATTCATTGGCATCATCCTTTCCTCCCAGTGATGATCTACTCCATTGTCTTTTCGCCGCATAATTCAGTTCAAGACAATTGTTTCTTATCCACTATGTGCCAGGCACTGAGCTTACAGTCATCCGTTCTCGGAGTCATCTTGGAGCAGAGTCATCTTGGATACCGCCCCTTTCTGCACAGTGTCTAACCGATCACAAACTCCTATAAATACTGCTGCCTCTGATCACAAACCCCTATCAATTCTGCCTGTGAAATTTCACCCACATATTACCAGATCTCTTTCCTTACTGCCCTCTCCTTATTTCTCACCCAGAAAATTGCAGCAGCCGGTTGTGTCTCCTTGCCTTCAGCATCTATCCATTTCCAAACTAGGTCAGACATAAATCTGAGCATGAATTCATAATGCAAAGATCTTCAGTGGAAAAAAAAAATCCCAACTTTAGACAGTGGTCTAAGGGGTCCTTCAGAGTCTAGCCCCCAGTTACCTATAAAATTCCAAGTTTCCAGGACTCCTGCCTTCTTCTTTTCCCCTTTCATACCTCCCCTAACAGTAATGCTGGGTCTAATTCATCACTGTAACATCAGTACACAACCAGGACTGGTACATTCAGGTACTCACCAAATCTATGTCCAGTGATATGTGGCACAGATAGATGGATGGATAAATGGAAAAGATGTTTCCTATTTCAGCAGCAATAGGGAAGCAAGTGTATGCTTTCCTATTGCTGCTGAAACAAATTACCACAAACTATGTGGTTTAAAACAATACAAAGTTATAATATTATAGTTCTGGAAGTCAGACATCCAAAATGAGGCAGCTGGGCTGTGTTGCTTCTGAAGGCTCCAGGGAAGAATCTGTTTATTTGTCTTTTCCAGCTTCTAGAGGCTGCCTGCATTTGTTGGCTTATGGTGCCCTCCATCTTTAAATGCATCACTCCAACCTCTGCTTCCATAGTCTCATATCCTTCCTCTCTCTGCATCTCTGACTTTGACACTCCTGGATCTCTCTTATAAGGACCCTTGTGACTGCATCACTGGGCCTGCCAAGATAATCCAAGATGCTCTCCCTATCTCTTGATCATTCATCATATCTCCAAAGTCCCTCTTACCATTATTCACAATTATGTGGAGCCATTTTTCAGCCTTCCACAGTGAACAAGTACATTTTTTAAGAGAGTTTATGATGGGTGTTGCATAAACTGCCAGGGGAAATCATAAACAGGTGAGCCTGAAGTCTGCCTAGAAAGGCAAAGGAAAGCATTACAGATGGAATGGTTCTTAAACTGTGTTTGAAGAACACACAGGTGTTCTAACTGGACAAAGGGAAGCAGTCTGTCCAACTGGAGGACACAGCATAACCAAAAGTAAAGAGGCCTGGGGATGGGGGCAGCAGGTGGGCATGACTGAAGTACAAGGTTCAAATATTGGAGGTGGAGGGCAGGATCTTACATGCCAAGCTGATGAATTTAGACTTTAATCTGGAGTCTGCATGGAATCATCAGCAAAGCAATCAGGGATATGACATACTGTATTCTAGAACAGCATCATCCATTAGAAGTTCCTAGAATGAATGAAATATTCCCTGTCTGCACTGTTCACTTAGCCACATGGGCTATTGAGGACTCAATATGTGGCTAGGGTAACTAAGAAACTGAATTTCAAATTTTATTTAATTTTAATAAATTTAAATTTAAATAGGTGAAGGCAGCTAGTGGCTGCTGTACTGGATAACGCTATTCCAGAAATATCATCTGGAGAGTGAATTGAAGGTAATTTGGAGGTGCAGGGGACTGAAGGCAGGATTCCAGAGAGCAAGTGCCCAGATGAAAAGTGATCACAACCTGAACCGAAACAGGAGCAGTAGAAATCATGTTTGGTGGAGACATTAGAGGGAAATGTCAAATGTAGGATTAGGGGGATTTGGTTGATTGGATCTAGGCATAGTCAAGACATGGATGCATCTCTGTTTCTCACTTGGGTGGCCGAATGATGCTATTTACCAAGCAAAAGTGACAGAGTTAAAGGTAAGATGAAAATCTTAATCTGTTAACAAACCTAATATTTAGATACCTATTAGTAAAGACATTCCAAAATACCTATGTGTAGAGCCCATGAGAGGGAGATCTGGAATGATGAAGTGGGTTTGGAAACTATCAGCGACAGGTGATGGCTAAATCCCAGGGTGTATCTCATTTTGCCCAGGAGGAGTAAAGAGCATAGAAAAGCCAAGGCCAAAAGACAGAACCACAAGAAGCACCCTCATTTAAAAAACAGCAAAGGCTGGGAAGCATAAATTAATGAGCTACAAGGAAAGATGGAAGAGAAGGAGTTGTGGGCTCCCAAAGAGGGAAAAGACTCCAGAGGAAATAGTTAATTTCCCTTAGGGAGGTCAAATGTGACAATGACTGACAAGCTGCCACGGGATGTGAAATGGCAGGATAGTTTCAGTAGTGTGGGGGTGTTGAGGGGGCAGTGGAAGCCAGAGGATTTATGGGTGTTTGGAGGAAGAAAGTGGGGCACCATCACAGATCCTTTGTTTTAACTCTGATCTTTGTGAGTTTGACTGTCAAGAGAGAAAGAGAAGCAGAGCAGGAAAGAAAGAGGAACATGAGAGTAAAAGGACAGGTGAAACTTGCACCGATTTACAAGCTGCAGGAAAGAAGACCAAAGTGTCGGGGAAGCTACAAATGAAGGAGAAAGAGGGAAGGGACATAGAGGGGCTGACAGCTATCCAGACCAAGCAGTCTTGTACTTTAGCTTTCCATAAAATAAAAGAAAATAGAAAAGCATATATCTAGATTCCATTTTTTAAATCCCCATTTAAAAAGTAATTGTATGTGCACAAATAGTACAGTCTGTTGTCAAATGTAAGCAACAGCATAGATATTTATCAGTATGCTTTCCTACCAGGCCATTTTGGGAGTACACATTTAATTAAAGTATGTCTGGTATTTCTGTCAAAACCTCTGCCAGGGAATGACTGATGGAGCATTCAGAACCCCTGAGAATCAGCCCCTTGCCACTGGCTGGGCAGAGGCCAGAAGGGCCTTCTTTCCAGATGGCTTCAGAGGAGAGTTTATGCAGAGCAAAGCTAGAAGAAGATAAGATCAGTACACTTTGCCCCCTCAGGTCCCACATTGCTCCACCCCCTGCTCCCCTAAGACACATACCAGTAAACCCTACTGTTGCATGAGAGTGGGACAGCACAGCTCCCACCTGGGCTCATCTTCCCTTTAACTCAGAGGAGGCCAGCTGGCTTAGAGCTGTCCCTTAGAAGAGGCCTCAGGGAAGGTCAGGGGAACTGAAAGGGAAAATGGGGGAGCAGGAGAGAGCAAGAAAGAGTAAGATGGAAATCCACAACCCAATGAGTTGTGGGAGGGAATGTCAAAGTAAACCAAAACTTATGTTACCCATTTTAGATTTTGGCCTTGGGAGTATCAAGGACACACAGAGAGTTAGATGATGTACTATGGGAAGGGTGACTCTAGGCCAGCGGCTTGCAAGCTCTTAGAGAAAGAGGAGGAGTAAGGGTGAAGGGGAGAAGAGGAGAGAGGGGAGAGAGAAGGTGGGAGGAGGTGGCAGAGAAGTCCAATGCAACTGTGTTTTGCTATTCTCTCAATTTTTCACACATCCCCCCATCATCAGCCCACATTCCCAGTCAAGTGCTGGGGTTGAAAATCTGTTAAATGTTTATGTGACTCTCATGGAAGCTTTCCTTCTCTTTATTGGCACTCAAAATGGTGGCAGCCTGGCCCTGTTTATTCATTAATGCCTCTAAGTCAATACTGAAGAAGAAGTCAGAGGACTAGCAAATGGCAAAGCCAACAGCTCTTTCCTATGTCTCCAGGGAAGGGAGAATGTTCAAGACAGCCCATATTCCTTTTTGTGAGAAGCTAAAAATACAGAAGAAAAAAAACAAACTTCCAACCAGTTGAGAAATTTTAAAGGTAACTTATCATTTTCAGATCAGGAAAGTATGGCCCAGAAATGCTAAATGAATTGCCCAAAGAAACAGGCTAGAGCCAAGGTCCCCAGATCCATATTTAGTTCCCTTTCCACTGACTGAGAGGTTTTCAAACTGTTTCCTGGAGGTATTGTGGAGAAGGGGACAGCCAGGAGGAAGCCCAGTCAAATAGGCAGACTGCTTTCTTAACAGTCAACCATGGTAATTCCCTTTCATCTGACACACACACATACACACACACACTCACACACACATGCATGCACACAAACACGCACATGGCTTTTGCATAATATTACATTTGAAGGAATTTTCTGTTACTAAAACTAAGTTTTAAAAAAATACCATTGCCATTCTTATGTTTTACGTACAACAAGACCTCAGGCCCTACTCTATAAACTCATTGTCAAATACACAGGCTTGTTTTCAATATGAGTGTGATTTATGACTGATGAGGGGCCTGAGTATTCACTAAATACTAAGTATCTCACTAAATACTGAGTATCTCACTAAATAAAAAGAGTGAGAATTAATTCAGGAAGATACTATATGACAAGCGGACCATCACTAGGAAGTGTATGACAATAGTTGCATACACTTTTGTAAGCATTGAAATCACCCAAAGAGCTTGTTAAAACACAGATTGTTGGATCTCACACTAGAGTTTCTGTTTCAGAAAATGTGGGGTGGTGCCCCAAAATCTGCATTTCTAACAAGTCCCTAGAGGCTGCTGATGCTACTGCTTCAGGGACCACACTTTGAGAACCAATGATACAGAGGATAGACTGTTGAATAGGAGTTAGTTCTATCATGAGGTCCTCATGATGCTTCAAACTGAACTTTCAGTGTAAAACAAGAAGGACTCCTTTTAGAGGCAATATTATTCAACCAGTGAAAATAATACCTGGGAACTTCGTAAGACATGAAAAAGTATAAGATTGAATAAAAAATATGACTTCAGTGAGAAAATGTAATAGGAAGAAAAGTGAAATATGCTAATTATTTTCTCGCTGTATAAAACAGACATTGACCTCTAGATTTTGTGCAGGTATGGTGGTTGGTGGTTGGGGCAGAAATAAATGTGTGTCCTAGTCACTCGTTCATATAAAAACCATTTATAAACATTGGAGTTTGGAGTAGAAATAAATCCCTATTTATATGTGCACGAGTATCATATGCACTCATTCTTTCCACAAATATTTACAAATTCCTACTATATAACAGGCACTAGGGGAAAGACACATGTTCATTGCCTTTAGTCCGGTGGAGGAAACAGGAAGTGAGATAAGAGCTAAGAGAAGTGTATGGAAAATCCTACGAAGGGGGAACCATTTGGTTTGGTAGATATTGAGCTCTATTTGGAACGGTGTATATTTGGGTTGTATGTGTCTGTAACTCATGAGGGAAACCTGGGTTGGAGATGTAGACTGGCCATCCCTATATATTTATGGGTATAAATGATTTCTCCATGAAAACAGATGTAGTGTGAGAAAAGGAACATTAGCATTTATGGGTCAGGTAGAAGAGGAGTAGCCAGTAGAGAAGAGTAGGAGGCTGACTGTGGACTAATAGAAATGTAAAGATAACGTATACAATTAAGGGCATGTTAATATTTATGTTTTGAGTACCAATAACTTATTTACTTGAAATAATATGTCTTTAGTAATTTAGTCAATATGCCCTGTGAGAAAGAGCTAACATGCTAAATTACTCATAGCATGTCATATACTTCCCGGTTAGAATCCAACCTCACTTCGTATTTTCACATATCCTGGTGTCTTATGTAAGTAAACAAAAGATAATCCCTCACAGAAAGCTCTAAAACCCTAATTAATAATTTTCCTAATAGTTTTATTCTTAGGGCCATTAGCTTTCAGTCATTTAGTCTTGAAATGCCATTGAAAATTACAAAGATAAAATACTACTCTATAAGATAAATGAACAAACCGTTGATACTACAACACGGATTAATCTTAAATGCATTTGCTAAGTGAAAGAAGACAGACCTAAAAGGCAAATACCACATGATTTCATTTATGTGACATTCTGGAAAAGACAAAACTTATAGAAACAAAGAACAGATCAGTGACTTTCAGGGGTGAGGGGTGGAAATTTTAACTACAAAGCAACAGCACAAAGGACTGTTGAGAATGATAAAAGTGTTCTGTAGCTTAATAACAGTGATGCTTACATGATTCTATACATTTGTCAAAACTATAAAACTCTACACCTCAAAGAGTAGATTTTACTATATGTAAATTTAAAAATAAATAAAAATCTTAAAATATCAATCTCTAATAGTTACTACTTCAAAGGATGCTATGGTTTGAATGTGTCCCCCAAAGTTCATGTGTTTGAAACACAATCCCCAATGCAACAGTGTTGAGAGGCAGGACCTTTAAGAGGTGATTAGGGTGTGAGGGCTCTACTCTCTTGAATAGATTAATGTTGTTATCTCCAGAGCAGGTTTTCTATAAAAGCAAATTCAGCTCTCTTTTGTTCCCTCTTGCACCATCTTGTGCTCTTTCATCTTCTTCCATGGGATAACACAGCAAGGAGGCCCTTTCCAGATGCAGCCCCTCAATGTTAAACTTCCCAGCCTCTAGAACCATGAGCCAAATAAACTTCTGTTGTTTATAAATTACCCAGTCTGTGGTATTCTGTTATAGCAATAGCAAAATGGACTAAGACAAAATGATCTTATTTAAAATAAATCCAACTTGTCATTTTATGATCAAATCATCTACACACACACACACACTCATTCCTTTTTGTAGAAATTCCATACAAAGTTATTTATTTGCTAGTAATCTTACTCCAGGGGAGTTTGGTTGACTTTCCCGAGACAGAATAGAAGGTGGCTGTTCAACTCTTTTTCCTGAGGTGCCTCAAATTTCTACTTGTTCATTAAGAGAATTCTCCAGAGACAGATGTATTACAGCACTTTGAGAACTATATTCACACTCACTGCTGAAGAGCGAAAAGAGATAGCTCAAGGTTCCACTCTGTGAAACAATTTAGTGGCTAAATGTGTTACTTAGGAACTAAATCCAAGCAGGTACTTAAAAAGAAGCAATTGAACATGGTGGCAAATACTTCCCAGTGTATATGGGTATTTAGACTTCTGCTTAAGTCTTCCATCCCTGCATCTGTGCACACATTACACTTCAAGTACACATCTCTTTATACACTCTATTACCTCATGGCCATTACTTATGGGTGATGAATGCTAGTGTTCACAGAACAGCGTGCTGATGCATTTTTTCCTGCCATTGTATGTAACATGTTTTCTAATTCTTTTGCTCTATTCAGCATTTGACCCCAACGATGGGGGATTATGGTATTAACTCTCTACCCAGCACACATTCTTTACAGACTCTCACTAAATACTGTAAGCCTGCTGCAGAGAGGAATACAAGTGAAAGCATAACGTCTGGTCTTAAGCTGAGCACACAGAGGGTCGTGATCCAATTGGAAGGGAAGCAGAATTTTTAAAAAGAAAGAGGTTTGACCAAATTTTAATCCATGTCATTTTCATTTCTCTTACCCTGTGGATTTGGGTGATTTTATTTACACTGTCAGCTTGAGCCTAGGGATTGGAAATCAGGCTTTTATGGAGATTATTAAAAGTACATACAGTACACTACAGGTTGGGCTAACTCTGATATATGCTGCTAAAAATATGAATGTGAATGCCCTGGTATTAGAAGCCACGGGCGTACATTTCATCCTCCTTAGAAGGTTATTCTTGGAAGCTGGCCCTGCTGCAATGGTAATGAGATGCAGGCTGTCAGGATATTTCTAATAGGTAGCAAATGACCAGAGATGGAGATGAATCAGCATTACTCAGATGAGAAGGTAGCTCTTTATACCATTAATTCCAATCCAAAGTAATTCCACCATCCTTCTCCCAAAAGAGAGGGCACTGTAAATGTGGGGGAGGGGAAGAGCAGAAAGCTAAAGCTTCAAGGATTTACTAATGGTTTGGATGGGCTGCAATGTCATCCAAGTTTCTAGGCTGAGTTTTGTTGAGTCTGAGCTTCTCAGATGCATCACCAGTAACTTTCAGTTAAATAATGTCGTATAGGCTTAGGTTACGAAGATAACGCTCTACACCTCAGTCAGAATCTTTAAGATCTCAATAGATAAAAATGAAATGGTTTATCAGATCTCAAAATACTAGGAGCATTCACTCTTTAATGAGGTATATTTAGGATCTCAAAGATGTGAAAGTACTATTTTACAAAGCAGTTGACTATGAGGGCCTTGTGTCCTTGCAAGGTTATGTATTATGACCATCTAAATAAGCTTAAGCAGGTTTTAGGAGATGCATGGATAACAGCTCCATGATGGATCGCTATGACAAAATGGGCTATTTTAGGGTCTTATTTCCAATTATTGGGGGCCAATGACATTCTCATGCCTACTTCATGGTCTCCTCAGGTGCCACTGATAGATCAAGAGTCACTGCTATGATGAAGCTCTGAAATGTGTCAAATACCTAGAAATGGAGAGGAAGGTAGATGGCAGGAAATTCCAAATCTTTATTTCACCTGGAGCTCTCAAGTCTCAAGACCAGGACAATAATGTTCAGTTTAAGGACTGAGGCTGGGTGCAGTGGCTTATACCTGTAATCCCAGCACTTTGGGAGGCCAAGGTGGGCAGATCACCTGAGGACAGGAGTTAGAGACCAGCCTGGCCAACATAGTGAAACCCCGACTCTACTAAAACTACAAAAATTATCCAGGCACGGTGGCACGTGCCTGTAATCCCAGCTACTAGGGAAGCTGAGGCATGAGAGTCACTTGAGCCTGGGAGGCAGAGGTTACAGTGAGCCAAGATCACGCCACCGCACTCCAGCCTAGGTGACAGAGTGAGACTTTGTCTCAAAAAAAAAAAAAAAAAAGGACTGAGGTCCGTACCTCTTTGTCACAGCCTAGACCACTCACATGTAAAAATGTGCTACCCTGTCATACACCCAGGCCATGAAGAAGGGAACACAATAAAAGGTAGCCCTTCAGTGATTTGACTTTTTGAAGCCTTAGTTCTGAACCACTTGTCATATCTTACTTATGTTTTACATCCTGGCTTGTTTATCTTTTTGGCTTCAGAGCTAGGATTTATTTACCTTTTACAGCTTTACTCACTCACTCCCCGCTCAACCCTGCCAAAAACAAGCCACTCTCTGAGTAGAATGTTTCCTCTTGATCTCTGATCCTGACCCCTGCTCTGGCTGTACCACCTTCAGGCACACTGAGTAAACATCCCACCTGGCCCAGCCTTCCCCATGGGCTTCACTACATCAGCATGCCCCTAGCCCCCGATGGTTTGCTCACCAGGTGTACCCCAGCCCACAGGTATGATTTGTTTGAGGACGCCAGTAAACTACCACCAGAAAGAAGTACAACATGTCCTTTTTGTGTGATAGCACACAAGTTTCTTTGACTCTTGTCCTACTGCCCTAACCCTCCTTCATTACCATAAAAACATAAACATATATGTTATGTTATTTTTTTTTCAAACCAGGTTTCACATGTTTTACTTACTGAATTTGTACAACAATTCTATGGATCAGAAATAATAAATATGAGTTATCTCTTCAGTACAACAGTGCTAATGAAATAAAGACAAGTCAAGTGATTTGGCTTATATTACAGCCAGTAAATTATAGAGCTTAACTCACCTGGTCAGTGCTTAATCTTCTACCCATGTTCCCTTAGGCTGAGCACCTCTGAAGGATAGGGATCAAATCCATATGGCCACTCTGCATGGAAATTAATAAATAATGTTGATGGGATGATGAAGTTGATAATAATTATGAGAGTAATAAATATGTTTTTTATCTCCAATTGTAGAAATCAATTTCACTTTCCTGATTTTCATACCTATATGCCTTTGCACACATTTCTTCCTTTACTTAGGAAGCCTTCCATTTGCCCTGTTTGCCTAGAAAATCCCTCTTCAACCTTTAGAAGCTGATACATATGTTACCTCCTCTGCAAGGCCTTTACCTACCACTGCCCACCCCCGACTTCCGAACAGCTAGTTGTGTCATACGTTAATGGTGTCACACTTGGGAAATAATTATTTCATTATTTGTTTAGAAAAGTTTCTCTCCAGATTATGGAGAAGGCCAGGAATCGTGTCTTATTCCTTTTTTCATTCTAAGATCTGCCATGGTGCATGACACATTATAGAAACTCAAAAAGTTTTTTTAACCAAATGTGATGATGATGATGGTGATGGTGTTGATGGGGTAGGGGGACAATTTCACTCCTTCCAAGAGAAAGGGCTTTCCCAGTTTTTAGAACCAGACTTTAGTTTAGAACAGTATATTAGTCATGGAAATCAATGCAGGCCACTATCAAATACAACTTCCAAAGTATTATACTTTGATACAAGGCTATTTCTTACTCATGAAGATATGGTGTGGGTTAGATAGACACCTTCACTGTGTGCCCCTCCTCCAAGTGACAGCTCTGAAATCTGGGATCCTTCCATTATGTGGCTTTCCCATCTTGGCATCATTTGCCTCCAGCTGTTCAGATGGGAGAAAATATAGAGAAGACACAGCAAGTTTAAAACGCTTGTTCTACAAGTGACAGTCATTGCTTCTTCTCACATTACATTGGCCCATCTAATTGCAGGGTCACTTGGAAGATGTAATCTTCCTACGTGCCCAAGGAGACACTCAAAAATGGTGAATGCTGAAAGTCTTTTGCCATAGGTTGCCCTTCTAAACACGAAATGTTCATTTCAATCTTCCTCTCACAGAACACACTCACCCCATGCCAAGGGGGACACCCTAAGTCCCATTCAGTCACCACCTCCAGATCAACGTCCAGGATATCTGGGTGAGGCACCATCTTTCTTATTCATCAGTCTGACATGGCGCCTCTCAGTGCAGTGACCTACATATGTAAAAGATTAGTTATCTATATTCCACATCTCCACCATCATAAACCATATATAATGGTGGAAAAAATGACAGGAAAACTGCGATAAATAACCCTATTTGAAATGGGAAATAAGAGACAAGACACATCATGGTCCTTGGCAATGCTGAAACCTTTCTGTGCCAACATGGTGAAGCTCAGATATTCTGGGTGGGGTGGGGATGTGTGGATTTGACTCTGAGAAGGACTCCTGTATTTGTTCTTCTCCTTAGCCACATGTGAAGTAGGCTCAGGGGAACTCATTTTCCTCCAGAGCAGTACGGTTCTAGAAGCTGACATTTGCTTGGTCTGCAATGTGTTGGGAACTCAAAAGTTGTTTTAAGCCTGGACCAAGCAAAGGCCTTTTAAGTCCAGGCTCCTGGTTTCATCGTAATACAATTATCAAAATCTTAGATGATGTAGCTCTATTTGCTTCTAGTCAGTCCCAAGTGCCAGTAACTATACCTAGAGTTACTTTCTAAACATTGTTATCAAATTTACCTTTTTTTCTTTGTCTCTTCACCTCCATGCCTTTTTTCTCCCAACATAATTACCAAATTACATTGAGGCTATAAGAAACAATAGATGAGAAGACCACTCAACTTATCTGATTTTCACCTCAAATGACCTCATTCAGATGAGAACTTTTGCTAGATATTTATCACTTAAAGTCATTTTTGGTACCCTATCTTACTGTTTGAGTCTAAAAGAAATTTATTTTTTCCAACCCTGCGAGGCCAAATTTCTTGACTCTGTATTCCACTCTATTTCTGCTTGCAAACTCAATAATTATTTCCTGAGTCATCTCTTTCTTGTAACTTTCTTGTAATACACAAAAGAGATATTCCAACATTAGCCAATACCACTATTAAAATTTTGTTTGCTAACCATTTCCCCTAAAGATATATACCAGGCACATGGACTAACTTCTAATTAATAGCAGGCAATAGTTGGATTTATCACTATATAACATTAATTCCCATATTTCCATTTTCTGGTATTAGTTTCCTTCCTGCCAGATTCTGTATTACTAAATCAATGATAAATACTTAGGATCATGTAAAGGTTAAGGAATATGGTTTGGTTATGTCAATATCCCACTTCTGGTACCAATTTCTAGATTACAGCAATAAATACCAGTTGCTGTAACAGCAATCTCAGTGATTTCACACACAGGTTTATTTCTTCCTTAGGTAGCTATCCAATGCAAGTCTAGAAGTTCTCCTTGGAGGCTCTCTTCCAAGCAGTGACTCAGGAACCCAAACTCCTTCCATTTTCTAAGGCTAGAGTCTTAAACCAATGGCCTCTTAGCTGATTGTGGAAGAGGAAGCAAAAACTGAAATATTTTTTAAGATGATTTTAAGGGACATGACTAGAAGTGGCTTATATCCCTCTGTCCTAATTTTTTTGACTGGAATCCTGTCACATGGCCTCAACAAAACTGCAAAAGGAGAAAACGAAGTCTTCCTGTGTGCTCTGGAATAGGAAATGGGATTGGTGATTTTTATGGCTATGTTGTATTACAATATGTCATTCATTTACTTGACTCCTCGTTGATGACTGAATAAATGGAGAAAAGATTATCTTTCTTATCTTTCTTTTCTCAGTCACCAACTAGATGCTTCAAAAATAATATTTTTATATTAAAAACACAGGTTCAACCTACTTTAAAATTACTTATGAGGGATTTAATGCAAGTGAAATATTTCCCATTTAACAAATGAGACAAAATGGAAACGCTGACAGGTTTCAAGGGAGCCACTGTGAATTATCCAATGATCAGTAATATGGTACTACAGCAAGGTAAGTTCACCTGGCTCAGGTAGTTGCCTAGGTGCCAAGAAATAGATTTTCTGGCTTCCCAAGGTCTGTCTGTACTTGGTACACATGGAACCAGAAGCTCGCAAATACTCCTGTGGCATGATACAATGGTACTGAGAGGCAGGAGGACATGTGGAAGCCTGGGATTAGAACAAGTTGGCTACAGAGTGTAACGACTCTACCTCCAGAGGCAAATGGCCAGGACCATGGGCAGGACTAAGGGCAAACTCTAAAAGACACAATAAAGGAGCCACTCCTCTGCGACACCAGCCCAGCGACCCAGGCGACAGACCAAACTCATCCTGCAGCAAGACTCAGAGACCTTGCAAAGACCAGCAAGGACTTGGAGGTAACAAGCAAACCCAAGGTCCCCTGCCCTCACCACCATGAGGGTACTTCCACCTCCTTCCCTGAAGCAGATTTCTTTTTCTCTCAGTCTGCAATATTTGCATTCTTTCCAATTACTACATTCATTCATTGACAAAAAGCCCAAGTTGCTTTTCTGGTTCCTTAGCTTCTCAGGCTTCTGGTCTGAATGGTCATTGTCTGGACAAATCAGGAGCTGGGAGCCTACTAGCTGGGCCCCGTAGCCTGGCAGAGGTGCCTTCAGGTGCTTACCTACTCCCTTTAGCTACTGAGTGTTTCACCAGAGCCATGGAAAGACCAGAAGGTAAGGTGTCATGGTCACTTGGAACTTAGCAGCTTGCAGGAGCACCTGGGGAGAGAATGCAAGTCTTTAAAAGATACTTTAAAAACAAATGCTTTCCAACATTCGGGCATCACATCCTATGGAGCATGAAGCATGTAGCAGGACAATTATGGTGGGCTTTCTGAAGTCATGGAAAAGACTAAAAATGGCCCGTTTCTTAGAACATAAGGAAAAATAGGCATTGAGCCAGTGGAAACCAAGAAGGAAGCCAGAAAGAAATGGAAGCTTTTCTGCTTTTCCTTACTAGTTCCTTTCTGCATTAAAAGCCAATTTTACTAGCATTTTGTCAGCCAGAGTCTTTTGTAAACAAGCACTTCCAATTTCTCAAGCCAGTGAAATGGAGATTCATAAAGATGTTTTAAGAATTGCAAGCCTGAAATGCCTTTGTGCATCATTAATATAAATTAAATATGATCTGCCTTTTTAAAAACCATTGCATAATAATACTTATGAAAACTGGTAATTAATATTTAGAATGTTTAGAACATCTACTTAAATATTTGACTTATGGGCCAGTTTTGCTATGGAATGTGCTAAGAATTGACTAACTAGCATCATGAAAATCCACATACTTCAGAATTCCAAAGAGAAGATCGCATCCCAAACCTGATAATTTATTAATTGTGTGAACTTCACCAGGTCCTTTAAACTCTCTGTGCCTTATTTTTCTCATTTATAAATGAGGATAATGATATCTCCCATCCCTGGTTATTAAGCTTCAATGAGATGGGCCTGTGCCCATGCCTAGCACATACTTGTACAAAGGAGGCACTCAACAAATACAGCTGCTATTGTTATGATGATGATGATTTTTTAATACTGCTACTACTAGCTGTGTGAGCTTATTTGAGTTCCTAACCCTTTCCTTGTTGTTCTAGACAGCCTCTGCTCACCCTCGCATTCTGGCCTTACATACCCACAGTAGAACACTAAGTGTTTTCCCAAGTTCTGTTATCAGTCCCTCCTTTTCTCATAAAAAAAATAATAGAGTTACTTGAGAGTGTCTGAGACTCTTTCAGAGTAACTCCCCCTCCAAAGAGACACCTCCCTCTGCCCTTGTCTTGGTTCTTCCCATCATTTCCTCTTCCTTTGGGTCAGACCTGGATAAACTTGCGGTTTCCTTCCTTCGTGCTCTCTGGAGAGCTGAGTGCTGCACACTTGAAAGTCTAAAAACTTGTCATTTCCACCTTGAACTAGTGGCTGACCTCGCCAGACAGCCTGAGAAATGAATTAGTGTCCTTAAGCGGAGGCAGAATATGAACAGTGACCCAGCTCTCCTAAGCAACCACAGGAACTGTCAAGCGGTAGTTAAAGTTCCCTTTTTCCCAACCCCTTTAATTATGTTGAAAACTATGTCATATTGTTTTTGAAAAAGTTAATGAAATAGTAGGTAAAGGTGAACCAAGAAACATAATTTACTTGGATTTCCTTGTAAGCTTTTGATAAGGTCCCTCATAAAAGGCTATTAAGGAAAATAAATGACCAGAAGGCTGTGAGCAAAAGTCTTTCTGGTGTATTAAAAACTGGTTAAGCTATTTTAGAAGGAAGAATCCTTGATGCTGGCTACTTCTTGGAGCACAGAAAGGTTAATCACAAACTGTCCTTAGTATTAGTATTTGGACTTCAGATATTTGAATGATTTATAAAGGAAAAAAAGCAAAGTTGGCCAAAGACCAAAAATTATTATTTCTCTTTTACTTTCTTAGACTTTTATTTTTTTACAACATCCTTTTCATTTTATTTTTTAAGCTGACAAATAAGAATTGTACATGTTCATGGAGTACATAGTAATGTTTTGGTACATATAAACTATAGTGATCAGATCAGGGTAATTAGCATATCCATCACCTCAAACATTCGTCATTTCTCTGTGTTGGGAACATTTGATACTATTCTAGCTATTTGAAACTATGTATTATTGTTAACCATAATCACCCCACAGTGCTATAGCACACCAGAACTTATCCCTCCTGTCTTGCTATAATGTTTTATTCTTTAACAAATCTCTTCATCTACTCTTCTCTCTCCCCTTGGAATTAACCGTTTTTTTAATTTCAATGAGTTTTGGGGGAACAGGTGGTGCTTGGTTACATGGATAAATTATTTAGTGGTGATTTCTGAGATTTTGGTGCACCCATCATCTGAGCAGTAAACACTGTACCCAACGAGACACAACATTATTACCATGGTCAAACCTCCAAGTTTTTGGTATGAATGCAGGACGCTTGTCCGTCAATAGGGAATGCATTCCTGGGAGAAAGAGCTGGGCCCACCGAAAAGATGCAACCTCCAAAGATGGGAACCAAGCTCTGAAAAGCTTTCAGAGTAAGATAAAAACGCTTCTCACTTATGTGGCCCTAGTGCAGCCAGGCCTGAGGCTGGAGGGCAGGACACAATGATTTGTGAGTGTCCTTCCCACCCTTCCAGCAGATGGTAGTTTAAGGCCATGAAAAATTAGAAATGAGTGGCATGGGTGGAAAGCATTGAAGCAATATGAAGACACTATTTTGCATGCTTTTCATTCCAAAATTGTAAAAGAATAATTCTATTGGTAAAAGAGAGCCAAAGGAATGTCACAGGGACTCAGGCATTAAGTATATTTCCTGTGTAATTTGTGTATTTGACCTGATGCAGCGGAAAGTAAACAAGAGATACTGAGACCTGCTTACTGCCTATTTACTGTAGGGGCAATGGGAAGAGCTGCTTTTTTTAATGAAAGAAGACAGACCTCTTAAAGTGCTGATAATCTAACAACACGTTTATTTTCATAGGTAACTTCACCACTGCTCCCCCTCTTCCAAATATTTTCACTGTAAAATGAGCCAGAAGAAATAATACCAATATCTGGGTGCTGATGATGTAAATCCCAGGTCCTCTTCCAGCCATGGCCCTCATTAATCTTTATGACACTTTTTCTTGAGCCTCACCTGCATTTCTACAGGATCAAAAAGTCCTAAACACAAAAGTCACACTGCAAAATCAATGGCAAAAATAATTCTAATCTGGGTTTGCCAAAGCTGCTTCTCTTCTGCCTAGTCAAGTACTAAAGTACTCTAGTTCATACATAGGGTGCGATTTACCCAGTAGGAAAGCATTTATTTTGAGAGACAGAGAGTATGTGAAATAAGATGTTAGACATAGAAATATTCCTCTCAAAGAATCCCGCAATAGACACACACAAATATAATTATTTATATTTTGGCAAAAGTGCAAAGGCAATTTAATAAAGAAGGGATAGGCTTTTTCAACAAATGGTAGTGGAACAATTGAATGTCAATATGCCAAAAGAAAAAACAAAAAGAAAAGAAGGAATCGTAACACATACTATCTATAAAAATTTACTAACAATGGATCATATACCTAAATGTAAATGTAAATTACAAAATTTCTAGGAGAAAATCTTTGAGACATTAAGTTAGGCAAAGAGTTGTTGGATACAACAGCAAAAGCACTATCCAAAAAAGGAAAAAAAAAAATGGATACATGGGGCTTTATCTAATTCACTTTTACATCTCTGCTCTGCAAAAGACACTATTAGGAGAATGGCGAAGCAAATCACAGATTGGAAGAAGACATTTGTAAATCTTGTATCTAAAAAGGACTTATATCACTTTTAGGCCGGGTGCAGTGGCTCATGCTTGTAATCCCAGCACTTTGGGAGGCCGAGGCGGGCAGATCACAAGGTCAGCAGTTTAAGACCAGCCTGGCCAACATAGTGAAACCCCATCTCTACTAAAAATACAAAAATTAGCCGGGCATGGGTGGTGTGCGCCTGTAGTCCCAGCTACTCAGGAGGCTGAGGCAGGAGAATCGCTTGAACCCGGGAGGTTGTGGTGAGCCGAGATCATGCCACTGCACTCCAGCCTGGTCAACAGAGCAAGATGCCGTCTCAAAAACAAAAAACAAACAAACAAAAAACACTTTTAAAAAGCAATAATTAGAAAACAAAGCCCCCAATTCAAAGAAATGGGCAAAAGATTTGAATAGACACTTTACAATAGAAGAAATATAGACAGTAAATAAGCACATAAAAAATGTTCAAAATCATTAGTTATTAAGAAAATACAAATTAAAACACAGTGCAATGCCACTACAGACCTACTTGAATGGCTAATTTTTTTTTTTTAATTTAACCATACCAAGTACCAGCATGAGGAGCAACTGGAATGCTCACATATTGCTGGCAGAAACACAAAATGGCACATTTTGGCAGATTCTTATAAAGTTAAAAACACATGTATTGCATGACCCAGTAATCTCACTCCTAGATATTTACCTAAGAGAAATAAAAACTTAGTTTTATATAAAAACCTACAAATGTTAATCTGAGTTTTTCTCATAACAGCCCCAAACCAAAAGTCCTTTAGTGAGTCCAAGAATGGATAAATAAACTGCACACACACCTACACCACCCAGCAATAAACAGGAGCAAACTCCTGATGGATGCAACAGCAAAAGGATGAACCTCAACACACCTGCCAAGTGAAAGAAACCAGGTCTAAAAAGCTAGGTGTTGTATAGTTCCATCTACATAGCACTCTAGAAAAGATCCAAAGAACAGATCAGTATTTGCCAGGCCTTGGGAGTAAGGAAGGGGGTGAATATCAAAGCACGACCCAGGAAATTTGGAAAGCAGGAGCTGGGGCTCGGCAGGGGCCTGGGGGTGGTGATGGAGCCGTGCTTTATCATGGCCGTGTGGTAGATCCACAGCTGTGCATTTGTCAAAACCCTCAGATCTGTACACCTCCCCCAAAAGTGAATTGTATTGTTTTAAAATTTGAAAAAAAATTAAGACAACACAACCCAAAACCAAAACAAACCACAACAAAACAAAAACAAATTGCTATTATGATAAAAGCTGGGATTATCATTTGTGTATAGGTTTTTGCATGAACATAAATTTTCACACAAGTGATCATAATAATACATTGTATTTACATTTCATGTGGACAAACTTCATTTCCTTTGCAAGAAAACTAGCCCAAATTGGGGCGCAGTCTGCAGCCATGTTCTGCTATGTCACTAACTGCCTCAGATGCCATTGGATTCCTGACCTCCTCATTAACTCACACACACGGAGTGGTCAAGCAACCTTTTCCAGACTACTCTGCTTGCCTCCAACTGTGAAAAGCATTATTTGATGTTCTTAAATATTACCCTTCGCCTTTAACTGTACATAATAATTATGTTACCATGGGTGATCCTAATGACAACGAAGCATCTGCACTACTTCCTAAAGCTCCAGGACAGGACACCTGTGTTTTCAAGATGTAGTACCACAACGAGAGTTACAGCCTGCATCCCCTGGGTACCAGCGACGTTGGGAAACTCGATTGGTCCTGCAAACCACCATAGCCACCCTGCATATGCCAAAAAAATGCTGGGGGTAATTAAGTGGTGATATATTTTTTTTCTTAGTATGATTTTCCAACTGAGGAAAGAGAAAGATACACAAAGATTATAGTCATTCCCCAGTGTCTGTGGAGTACCGGTTCCAGCATCCCCTACAAATATCAAAATTCAAGGACACTCAAGTCTCTGATATAAAATGGTGTGGTGTTTGCATACAACCTATGTACATCCTCTTGTGCCTACTTACAATACCTAATACAATGATGTACAGTACAGACACCAATCATATATTTTTTCCTGAATATTTTTGATCTGCAAAATGGTTGAATCCACAGATATAGAACCCACTGATATGGAGGGCTCACTGTATTTCGGAGCAAACATTAATTATCATTGAAGAAAGCAAGCACATTTCACTAAAAGCCCCAATACTTATTTCAATACAAACAACCCAGCCAAAGACCACCATGTAAAAAAGTTATACAGCAAGACTCTTTTTGTTACAAATATTTACTGAGGTATCTGAGTTTAAAGCCACTCAGAAACTCAGAGCAGGCCCCATTCCCAGATAGCCTAACTACCTACTCAAACTTCAGGACCTGAGTCATAAGCAAGAGCTGAAACAAAAGCAAACTTTTCATTATTTCCAACCAGACCTAGCAACATTAAACCTTTTTCTCAGAAGCATGAGAAGAAAGAATGAGCAACTAAATTTTAAAAATGGCAGCTCCTCAGCTCCATTTCCCCAAAATGGGTCAGGTGGAAATTAATGGCTCTTTCTTCTGCATTATTAGTCATTTGTGTGCTTTTACAGTGCTGTACTTAACACAGTCTATTGTCATTAATTGTCATAGACTCATCCCAATGCGCAGATGTCCTCAATGGGTTGTGAGCTCCTCAGTGGCAGGGCCAAGCATTATGATATTTGTTCTCCCAGAACCTATTGAGGATCTGGTACATAATGTGCAGCCATAAGTGTTTGAAGAATAAAAGAAAGAAGGAGGAGGAAAGCAAAAATGTAGGGGAAAGACATTGTGAGAGGAGAGAAAGAAAAAAAAGTAGGAAAGGTAGGAAGAGAGAGAAGGAAAAAGGAAAGGTAGAAAGAAGGGAAAAATGAAAAGGAGGGAGGGAGGAAGGGAGAAAGGTAGGGAAGAGGAGAGGAAGGAAGGACAAGAAGGAAGGAAAGAAGGAAGGAATGAAGAAGGAAGAAAGGAAGGAAGGGAGGGAGGGAGGGGAGAGGTGAGGGAGGGAAGAAGGAGGGAAATAAAATGTGCCTTGGGTAGAGAAAATGAGGACACATAGGGTGACTTGAAAGGCAGAAAGGTGTCTGGTGTGGGAAGGTGGCAGCCATGGGCCAGCCTGATCACCCGGGGGCCCGTTCCCCAAATCTGCCTATGCTTGCGTGGCCAGCCCACTCTCCCTGAGATCCCCACTACCCTTTGTCCCTCCCGCTGCAGCCCGGGGATGTCAGAAGCCATTGTGCAGTTGAGCACAGGGCCAAGCCAGCAGCTGAGGCAGGAAGCAGGGCTGGAGCTGCTGGCTGGAGTTGCTGGGCCCGTGTGTCCTGCTCCCTGCTGCAGGCCTGGGTGCCAGAGCCAGAGCAGCCGGGTCAGGGTGGCGACGCACTGCTGGCACGGCCAGGCTCTCACACGCTCTCCTTTCCAATGGCCCGGCCGGCATTGCTGGGGAAACAGGAGGGGCCAGGCAGCCAGCAGCCGAGAGTGAGAACTTCCCCTTGCCAGAGCCAGCTGCTGGCTGCCATCTGGGCAGGGGCAGTGCCAGTTTCCCAAATCTGCCTTCCCTTTGGAAAAGGGGGAGAAAACTCTGTGCTGAGAAGATAGCTTCTCCTCCATCCTTTCCCTTTGGAAAAGGGGGAGAAAACTCTGTGCTGAGAAGATAGCTTCTCCTCCATCCTGAGGCTCTCAGTTAAAAACCCAACAAAACCAGCCTTTGAAAAAGGAAGGGATGAGAAATGCCACATGTTGGGCTGTTTCCAAAGGAATTTGCCTCTCCCGGGCCTTTACTTCCAAAAAAAATCTTTATTCATGCTCAAGATCCCTTGGTTCTTTCATTTCACTCCACAATAACCTTTCATTTTAGTTTAAAGTTAAATGTTTAAACAAATAACATGCGGGTATCTGTGTGTCCTGTACACTGGTCACATAGGGATTGTTCACCATAAGCTGGGAATTCCCTGAGAGCTGTGACTTAGTCTTCCTCATTCATTCTGTAGGTTGAGTAACCCAACACCTCATCTAAACTGGTGCTGCCTGGATGCTTTCTGATAAATGCAGTTATTCATTCACTGGATGCTTACTGAGCACCTTCTAAGCATCAGCACAGGGTGGTCGCTGAAGAATTAAAGATCTGGTCATATTCTCAGAGTTTGGGGAATGAAAGCAAACCTTCCCGTCCTTCTGGATGTCAGGGGAATGGACACTTTAGCTACTGTATGTTGGCGCTAGTGTGTCCTGCAGAGGATCCCAACCCCGAGACCACGTTATTTACTGTGCAACTACTATATTCCTAGGAGACAGGTGGGAAAAGAGTTGGCACCTGACAGAGCACAGAATCAGGGAGACCTTCCACAAGCCCAAAAAACAGCCAAGCTTTATCCAAGGTGAGTGTCAGTATTTTCAATAAGCCTCCCACATGGGAACTAATAAATCAGAATGGATACTGGCTGGGACCGACCAGTGCTGCTAACTTTGTGCATCCTATCTGAATATGAATCCTGGATTTATTGTTTATCATCCCCTTACCTTTCAGATCCTTCTTTTCTGTCTTGATATCTTTCTTCTCAGCGAAGGACACAGCCAACCCAACTTCCCGACATCACAAATACATGTTGAAAATTGCCTGAGTGGATGGGCGCAGGGATAGAAGTCCCTATGCTCCAAGAAGACCCCAACTTGACAGAGATCCTCATGGTGGGGCTTCTGATGGATTCTTCCATCTTTGCTGACATCTTCATTCTGAAGCAGCTCTAAACATACCTATTACTCATGTAATAGTTGGAAGTGGCAGGCTGAAAGCCAGGGAAGTCTCAAGAGCGAGGCTCACTCTCTGAAATACAGGGTTTGGTCTCCCAGATCTGAGGCCTTAATATTTAGCTTGCCTAGGAGCAATCAGGCCCTAAGAAAAACTAGTTCACATTGCCAATCTCACAGGAAAAATATCTTGCATTTTAAAGCGTTTCCTAAGTAGTTTTACAATGAAAGATACATGTAAACACAGTTTGCATAGTATTGAGCCTACAGTGAACACTCCTTTGATGAATTTAAATTGAATGATATCATTTGAGCCTCACCACATTGCCTGAGATGGCCAGGGCAGGCATTAGTAGTTCCTGTTCTGTAGCCACACAGAGGTAAGAGCTCGTCCAAGCTGATGGAGTAAGTGTCAGCTAGACCAGAAGGTGGGTCTTCTGCCACCTCATTCAGTGCTCTTTCCAGAAGCCAAGTGACTAACTGATAATAGAAACTTCAGCATCCTAGTGAGGACACTCACTGGAGAAATGAAATCAAGATCAGAAGTTGCCCTGATGGATACATAGATGAAAACACAGAGGATCTGTTGATGAAGAGCGCAAGCTTTGACTCCTGGTGCTCTTCCTTGTTGACCCAACAGTGTTGGGCAAGTTAAGAGTCTCCGCAACTCTCCTTCTCTCTGTGTTCTCATCCATAGGAAGAAAACAGCACCTTTCTTTTAACATGCCATCGTAAGGACTGAACTAGGTAACAAAGGATCCTTACTTCAGGGTCCAGCCTAGGGTAGATGTTCCATATGTGATAATAATTTTTGCTATTTTTATCACTTATTTCTGAAAAGGTAAATTCCACCCTCAGGCTGGAAAGGCTGTTCTTGACTGCTTTGTGCTACCCAGAGCTCCTGTTATTTGCTGTCTCCTGCATGAGGTGGGAGGAGACATTTATTCACATATTGGTATTTTCCCATGTTAATCCTATCTATGCCCCTCCTGGGAACATTTGTTTGTTTGTTTATTCAGCACTGACTCTCTTCCAGTCATCTCCTAACACTTTAGAAATATTAATTCATTTCTGCTTGAACCTGGGAGGTGGAGGTTGCAGTGCGCCACTGCACTCCAGCCTGGGCGACAGAGCAAGACTCCGTCTCAAAAAAAAAAAAAAGAAATATTAATTCATTTCATCCTCATAATAACCTTGTAGGTAGGAACTATTATTATCCCCATTTTACAGGCAGGAAAAATAAGGCACAGAGGTGATGTCAATATGTAGCAAATGGCAGAGCCAAGATTAAAACTGGGCAGCCCAGCCACAGAGCCTATGTGTTTATCCACTAAACCCGATGGTCCCTACATTCAAACAAGAGATACGCCTTGAATAAAACAAGTTTGTGGCCTTGTAGAAAAGGTGCTTGTAGGTAGGGTTCCCTTTTAAGACTCTCAAATCTCACTTCGAAATCTATCTCCTACTCTCTACCAAAAACCTGGGTAGGACTGGGGTCTCTTCCTACAGGCTTCTTGAGCACTGAGACTTGATAAGCCAGAGCCAGGGAAACTGACTGATTTGCCTAAAAGTCCTTAGCCATAAGTTCACAAAAATTCATTTTCTAAATGTCTTTCAAACCATAGCTTTGTGGCAGGCCCTGGGTTAAGACATTACCCAGAAGGTGTTTCCTGTCCTCTGAGAACCTACACTTATGGAACACAAGACAGTTGCTGATGCACATGTGGAAATGCCAAAGGTCTGACAGCGATTCAGATAGACTCTAAAATGATCATAGAGTTAAAAAGACTCTAAAATGATCATAGAGTTGGAAAGACTCTAAAATGATCATCATCCTTTGGAGGGACCTTTGTGTGTGCACAGCCTGAAGGACTAAAACCTACTCACACTGCATAAGCAAACCCTGATGGAAGATGAGGGAAACTTACACAATCATGAAAAGTACAGACAGAGTGCAAACAGATCTGTTCACAAATCCCAAAGCTCTGAGCCCAGGGGACATCTCCTGATTTGTTCCCAAAGCCCTGAGCCCAGGGGACATCTCTTGATTTGAAGAAGTTTCAGTACAAATAAAAGGGAATCCTACTTCAACACACTGGCAGAGAGGCAGCAGGTGTGAAAGCACATGTACAGTAGCTTCAAGAAGGGTTTTCATAAAGGTGGGGACACTACAGTTACTATAACTCTAGTTATAGGGAAGCTAGGGTGCTTGAGTTGCATCATAACCAAGGCCCCATCAACACTTTGCCTTTGAATAGAGCTAGGTGTTTCACATCTACCCTTACCTGGGAGCTCATCAGGTCCCTGGGAAATTCTCAAGGCAGGCATTATTAGGCACACTGTATGTAGCTGGAAATGGAAGCTCTGAGAAGCTATTTTCTCAGTATTTGTAGCACTGGGACCTTTTCCGTCTCCAAACTGAGGGTGAACTTGGTTTCTCAGCCAAGTGGAGACATCCGGGGACAGCCCAGATCTATAGACATATTAAGAGTCTGCCATTTTCGTCCAAGCCACCAGGATCCAAGATGATCCTGAATAGAAATTTTGTAGACCAGAGCAAGCCCAGCCATTCAGAGGACAAAACACCATAGCCACAAGCCCTTAGGTCTCCCCCACTAAAACCAGGCTCCCATGCATAACAGGCTCACGTGAAGATCTCACAGGGGGATAGGCTGTTGATTTAAAAAAAAAATAAAACAACGTATGAGTTTTATCTCTTTATCTCCTCAGTCCAGAGGGAAAAAAAAGAGCACAATCTGTCCTCCCAGTGGGACATCCACCTGATTAGATGCCATAAAACAGAGTAGTCCTTTAGTTAATAATGGCTGGAATACCTCCGACCCACAGTTACTGGAAAGAAAAAGAAACCTAACTACAGATAAACTCCCTAGGGTTTCAGATCCGTTTTGCAATAAGCTGTTATGAAGGAAACCTGGCCCCAAAAGATAGTTTGAATGCAAAATAAAGATAGTTCACATGCTTTGAAGCAGGGGCAGGGCTCCTGTGGAAGCACCAGAATCATATTTTTGGAGGATCATTATATTTCCTGCTTCAAACTTTATTTGGGTCCCACCGTTCTTTTGTACAACTTCTATTTTTGGTCATCAGAGGCACCATGTCCTGCCAGGCAGGGGCCTCAGCAGGGCAGGTCTGGGCAGAAGAGGTAAGGATTGGATGCCTGGAGAGGGAAGAGCACCGGATAGGCAAGAGGCAGGCAAGGCTTGGGAACAGGTGTAACCCACAGAGCCAGACAGGCTGGAAGTAGGGCCTGGCACAGCCTCAGGGTGAGCACCACGGGTTTATGGAACAAGACTCTAGGGTCCAGAAGGCTAGTGAATTATCAGGCAGGGACTGGAATATGGACACAGCAGAAGCAGACAAGGACTCTCTGAGCTCTTCCATACACGCTGTCACAAGAGAGTGGGCAGGGGCATGAGTTTCATCCCAGGAGGTGCAGGATGCATCTGATTAAGACATAGGCAGAGGTGTTATGCTTGCTGGATGGTTCCTACAATCAGGGGCCTTTAAAGGAGGAAATGAAAACACATGTGGTCTTAAAACATAGATGTATACTAAGGCTCCATCATTTGCTTGTCCATGGATTCATGGGTCTCCTAAGAATGGACTGCCATGCAAAAGTGATGGAAGTAGACAGGTGAATCCTGACCGGCTGGCCAGTGTCTATTGAGAACCTGCTTTGTGCTCAGCCCGGGAAGAAGCAAGGGAAGAAAAGGCAGCTGAGATGAGACATAAAACAAATGCAAGTCATGGTCCTTGTCATCAAACTGGTTGAAGGGACAAAACCAATCCTTGTGAAATAGCTTGGCAGAACGACTTGGAGGAGACCTTCCTTCTCTTCGCAGTATCTTCCCCAATAGAAAGAAATTCACTTTTGTTGAAAAAGATGCTGCCTTTCCTGGGAATTAGTATCAGCTGGTGCCTTTAACTGGAAAATTCAGAAGAGAACTGAATTTCTTTGTAATAGAAAGAAGGAGGTATTCAGTGAATACTTGGGGAAGAGTTCAGAGAGAAAGAGAAGCAGAAAGAGACCCAGAGGTCCATGGCTAAAGAGGACCTTTGAGGAGAGAAGGTGAAAATCCTGGTCTTTGTGGTCTTGGTACATGTGGTCTCATGTAGCTTTCTCCTCCATCTCTCCATGAAATCATAGTCAGCTCTGCATCATTCGTTAATACTTTATGGGTTGAGTCTGTTTGAGGGGATGTGATAAAGCCCCAAATCCAACTTAAAGAAGGTCATAGGCAAAGGAAGAAGAAATATGTTTCCTATCTTGTGAGAAAAACTATATGCACGAGTTACATTGAGGACATGTTTAGCAATGCATTAGCAAATTTAGATGTGAAATACATGTGCTCAGGAAGTTCAGAGTTAGGAAAGTAATCTAAGGATTGGGGGGTAACCAAGGTAGTCTTCCTCAAAGAAGCAAATTTTGAACTAACTATCCCTTGGGAGATAGATTCAGCACTCTGAAATACAGAAGAACTTGTGTAATTTCAGAGACCCAAAAATACATACACTGTTTCCTGACCTCAACTCAAGATATGGACATGTGCCCTCAGCTATGCCAACATCTACCATACAGGAAATACAGGCATGCAGCAAATCACATATCCATTACTCATACCAGATAGCGTTTTAACATCTTTCAGCCTGTGCAAAAGTGGCCACTGCTCCCACTGGGATATTGTATGAAAAGTGTTCATTAGTATTTAAACAGTGTCACTGCCGAAGTGCAGAAAAGTCAAATTTATAACACATTAGACGTTTTTAGTGGGAAATGCAAATACATAGCAGAGAAGGTTTGGCACATGTCCCTTGAAACCATTACCTCACAAAGTTTAACCCAGGTCTAGGTCTTTCACAGAGAAAAGCTATTCAATCTCAAGCAATATCCATGATCATCTTATCAAAGTCAGGACTAAAGCTTCAAAGGATATGAATAGTCAACTCAGAAAATAAGAAACACAAATGGCCAATAAAATGTATAGATATTTTAAATCCAGACTTACTGAAAGTTAAAGGAAAGCAAATAAAAATGATATGATACCATTTTTGCCCTAATTTTAGAAAATTAGAAATAATGAAATAGTTGCTTATTGGTTCAGATGAGAGTTCAGATCTCTTACAAAGTGAGTAGGATTGCAGTCTGGTGCATAACCTTTGCAGGAGACCATTTCTGCCAAAAGCCCTAGCCGTGTGCATTTCCTCTAATCTGCAATTCCACTTCTAAAGTCATGTCTGGGTGGAATACCCAGGTAAATGGACAAAGATGTGTGTATAAGGATTTTCATCAGACTAGTCTTTAAAACACTGAAAAATTGGAGGCTACCTAAATGTGTAGCAAAAGTAGGTTATTAAATAAAGTGTAATACTCATTCAATGAAATACTATCTCACCATTTGTAATAATAATGTAAGGTTTCATGACAGAAAAAATGTCATAATACATAGCAAGATGTTGTAAATGAGTAAAGCAGATTCCACACAATATATAATACAATGCGTTTTGCAGTAACAAAAATAGTTCATGTGTTTAGTTGTTAAACCAAAATAAAAGCTGCGTGACAGCAGTGGATCTTCTGGATGTTAAATGCTATCTTGAAAAGTGCCTGGCATAAAATAGGGAATCAAGAAATATTTGTTAATTAAATAAATTCTTGCTTGCTATGCAGCAGGCACTGTTGTAAACGCAGGGTATAGTATCTCATTCTCACAACGGCACCATGCTCTAAGTCTTTCTGTGAACTCTGCAGAGCTGTGAGGAAGCTGAGGCACAGAGAGGTTAAGCATTATGACCCAGGTCACCCAGCTAGTAAGTGGCGAAGCCAGAATTCAAACTCAGCAACCTGAATTCAGAGTCTTCATTCAAACACTTTATTAATATATATATGTAGAGAAAATTCTGGAAGGATAGACACCATTACATCTTCAGCAGTGATTTGGGCAGCTCTAGGTAGTAAGATTACTCAAGGTTTTGTTTTTTCTTCTTGCTTGCCAGAGAGTTCTAATCTCTCTCCAGTGCAGATGTAAAAATTACTTTCTTTAAAATGTATATAGATATTACTTTTGAATAGCATGCCGTTTTGTTTAGTGGATGCTTTCTCTGGCCAGAAGCAAAAGAAAAGAAAAGCAGAGGAGAGGGTTTCTCAAGGAAGAGGGGAAAGATGAGGAACAAGTAGAGGGATCATGGTTCCCAATCCCCAGATCTGAATACCTTATTGAAAGCTAGATTTTCATGTTGTAAAACAAAGTAGAACATTTCTAGAACCTGCAAGCCCCTTAATTCCTCATGCTCTGTACTTTGCCCTTCAACCCAAGAGGATTCCAGGATGCTTCCTTGGGGTTGCCACTCACTTGGACAGACACATGGTGGCCCAAAGTGGAGAGGTGGAGAGCCTCTTGCACGGACATCTCCACGTGGACACAATCATTCAAGTGCCATTGCGACAAGTGTTTTTTGACCTCCTACTCTGTGCTGGGCACTGGGTGGGCATGAAGGATACAAATTCATTTTTTGTTTGTTTTTGTTTTTAGAGAGAGGATCTCACTCTATCACCCAGGCTGTAGTGCAGTGGTGTGATGCTGGTTCAGTGTAGCCTCAATCTCCTGGCCTCAAGTGATCCTCCTGCCTCAGTCTCCTGGGTCACTGGGATTACAGGCATGAGCCACTGTGCCAAGCTCATGAAGAAAACAAAAGATACAATACCTGCTTCAAGAAACTCAGAGACTGTTGGAAAGACAAACTGAAACACACAGCTAATGTATTAAGGAGCTAACAGAAAGAAGTTCAGGAGGTTGCAGGAGCACACGGGAGGGCCTCTAATTCCTGCAACATCTTGTACTTAACTTTATCATAGAACTCGTTTCATTTTCGAATGTATTTGTGTGCTTTGTGATCCATCTGTCCAATGATCTATTAACTCCTTGAGGACTGGCACTGTCTCTTATTCATGTCTGCATCTCAGTGCCTGGAACAGAGTAGGTTGTTTAACCAGCAGCTTTGCTCAAATAATTGTCTCCATATGGAGATGGCTTTGTAGGCAGCTTCTACAATTTGGCCCATTGAGGATAAGGTCATGGTAGAAGAGAATACCTAGAAACCTCTAGCTCAGACAGAGCAAACCAGGTGAATACACAAGAAGAGGAAGAAAAGAGTTCTTGGGCTGACCAAATGAACACAAAGGCAAGACCCAGTTAAGAAACAGTTGGTTATATTTCAGTCAAAACAGACGTGGCTGAATGAAAGATGAGTCTGGGGTGGTGAGCAGAGCTGAGTCACGAAGGACCTTTCATTCACACTAAGAAGTACAAATTTTATCTTGCAAGCTAGGAGGATTCCAAGAAAAGAGGAGATGTGGTAAGATTTGGTTACAGGAAATCAGTCTGGGAGCACTATGGAAAGAAGAAGAAAAGGGGTAAATTAGAGGCAAAGAGGCCAGTTAAAACAGAAGATTACTGCAAGAAAGCAACCAGGAAACTAACCAGGGCCTGGAGGAAGGCAGGATCTTCACAGGTGGGGAGAAAAAGACACCCCAACATTATTTTCCTCCTAAACAGCTTGAAATGATTCTCAGGCAGGCAGAACAGTTAAAACCTGATGTCGAGTGTGGAAAAGGCAAAGTTGATCTTAAGTACCTCGCCATCCTGCCTGCTCAGCAGCACCAATCAATCCCCCAAGGTTTCACACCCCACTAGCACCTCGGAGCACACTCCCCCGACAGGCAGTAACGAAGACATCCAGGAAGCCAGAGAAACACTCAGAAGCAGTGGCAGAGGGGGAAAAAAAGTGCATTACAGAGCCCAGCATCTGTGTCTAGCAGCTGCCAAGCAACCTCCATGTGTTTCTGCAGCTGTCGGCGTGGAAGCAATGGAAGACGGAACAGAAGGATGAAAAGAGCGTTCAGCAACAGGCTCTGAGTACCAGGCAGGTAGGCAGGCTCTGGGGCAGTGGAGGCTGATTCACTGGGTGCTCTGGGGAGCTGCTGCTTTCCTTAGAGAAGGTTTGCCACACAGAGCCCTTAAGTAGCCAGGCCATTCCTAAGGCTGCGCAGAGGAGGAAACCTATCACCCCACCTGAGCCAGGCAGCCCAAGAAAGCTGAGACTGGACTGGCCACAGCAATCTCCTTGGTTTGATTGCAAAGCCCTGGTCTCCATTTCTCTGAAGGTGTAGTATGATACATCACTTAGTGTTCAATCAAATGTGTGAATCAAAGTTAAGTACGGTGGGAGAATTGTTTGATAAGTTCATGAGCCTTTTCTCACCAAATAATCAAAGAGATGACCCAGGGTCTCATCATTCAACCAAAATAGGGAATTACTGGTTTTGACATTCACCTTGGGAGGTCAGGGAAATGGACCACGCTGATTATCCACTCACTCATCCATTGATTCAGAGGTTTATTAAGTACCTATCAAGTACATAAGAATATGCTAGGCTTTGTGGCAGCTGAGACAGAGAGAGAAGGTAATAATGCCTAGAATGTTTGTCATGCTGTGCAACTTACAAATACTTTTCACATCTATTACTTTTTCACAACCAAAGTGAATATTCAGTCCATTTGCATGGGACAGGCACCCCCAGTACGTACAGCCATTGACTATTCTGATTGGCCAGTGCCCTTGTGAACCAGGTATTAAACACAGCATTTTTAAAGACCACCTGTGCCCACAGCAACTTGGTAAAGTCACATTTATATTCTCAAAGTATCCTGTGACCTGTGACCACTTCCTGCTGAGTGGTACTGCCAAGATTAGAACACTCGTGGAGCTCACACTAGAGTTAGAAGAGGAAAATATAAAGAGATCTGAAATAACTTCAGGATGACATGAAAATGAGGGCTTGAAAGTGTGGACCAGAGGTAAAATAAAAAATAAGGAAAAGATTGCTGGGTACTCAAGGCAAACTTGGTGAAGGATAGCATTTTGTACTGGGAGTTTGACAGTTGACACAGCCTTGAAGGAAATTAGAGATTTGGATAGGGCTTCTGTCATGATTGTTATGAGAAAAGGCTCTAGAGACAGAATTTCTGGGTTCAAAACACAGCTTTCCCTGTATCAAATGTAGATGATGATAATCACAGTGTCTACTCAAGGGTTTCTGAAGATTAAGAGACAATCTAGGTAAAGCACCTTACACAGAATGTGCTCCACAAATGGTCGGCGTTATTATTTCATTTCCCTTTGTACATGGCAAATGGTATAGAGCTTCGGCAGAGGCTCTTCAGTGCCACCAGAAACATCTAGGATTCTGAGCTGCAAGCAACAGAAGTCACCTCTGGCTGATGATGATCTGTGAATAGCTAAAAAGAGAAGACTTTTATTGAAAGGAAATTCACAGAATCACCAGAAAGGCCAAAGAACCAGACCAGAAAAAGGACAGGAACTGGATGGGTGCGGTGGCTCACACCTGTAATCCCAGCACTTTGGGGGCCGATGAGGGCGAATCACAAGGTCAGGAGATTGAGACCATCCAGGCTAACATGGTGAAACCCCATCTCTACTAAAAAAAATTCAAAAAATTAGCTGGGCATGGTGACAAGCACCTGTGGTCCCAGCTACTCAGGAGGCTGAGGCAGGAGAATGACATGAACCCAGGAGGCAGAGCTTGCAGTGAGCCAAGATCACGCCACTGCACTCCACTCCAGCCTGGGCAACAGAGCGAGACTCCATCTCAAAAAAAAAAAAAAGGACAGGAAGGACCAGGGTAGGTAGGCTACCAAGATCACAAGCCAATCATGCTGAAGAGCCACCAGGCAACAGTGCTGCTGCTGGAGCTGGACAGAGCTCCACAGCAGCATGGACAAACAGCAGGCACTGCTCTCCCACCATCACAGGCACTGGCTTGTATACCCCCTACAATGTCTCTGTTATTTTGAGTTTTCTGTTACATGCAGCCAAACTCATACTCTATCAAACATTACTAAGAAAACTTGAAAACTTGAAATTCAGCCACTTTTCTCATCATCTTAGATTCCTGCCCCCTGGAAAGGTAGGAAATCGTCTCTGTGTGGTGGGACTTTGGCAATGTCTATGTGAACCTTTCTCTCCTGCCTCAAACCCTCCTCTACCCACTGTCCCAAAGAGTCCTGAAGGCCTCAATTCCTGCTGAAATATCCATATCCCTCTGAGGGGTAGCACTTTATGTTGTTGTAAGTTTTTGAATTTGTGAAAGACAGAATTAAGAATGTTCTGTTAAAAAGACAAAAAAGAATTTCAAAATAAAATATGGCATCTCCACATATACATAAGCCTCACACATTTGCCTAAAATTGGCCTGTGTGAGGCTAGATCCAAATAGAATACTACCATCATGACTCCCTCATTATTGTGAATACCAATGTAAATTTTAATACACTTATGATGTTTGGGGCAGGCCTAACCACCTTTGATCCCAGGCAGAACTCCTACTCTCTAGGAAAGAGAGTCACCTGCATTATCAAGTGAGCACCATGATGTTCTTCAGCCCCATGAAAGGAGCAGGGCAGGGGAAGTTTTCCTTGGGAGAAGGAAACTAGTCCTCCTCCTCCTCCTCCTCCTGTTCCTCCTCCTCATCCTCCTCCTTCTGTTCCTCCTCCTCACTGTCCCACATATCAGACTCTAACAGATAACACTGAGTCTTTCCCTGCCTTGTCCTTGACTTAGCAGACACTTTGATTTATCTAGCAGTTGCTTTTCTTTTCACTTTAGGATCTCATCAATTTTACAGTTTTCAGTTGGCTCAGCCTACCTGTAAGTGAAGGAATCTATACGTGCTTTCTGTCTTCATAGCTTTGGGGAAATGTTTTAAGTGGTATTTGGTGATTGAAAGCAAGACATAATCACCCCATGATATGGTTAGTCTTTGTAGTCCCCACCCAAATCTCATCTTGAATTGCAATCCCCATAATCCCCACATGTCAAGGAAGAGACCAGGTGGAGGTTATTGAATGATGGGGGTGGTTTCCCCCATGCTGCTCTCATGATAGTGAATTCTCACAAGATCTGACGGTTTTATAAGGGGTTCTTCTCCCTTTTCTTGGCACTTCTCCTTCCTGCCACCTTGTGAAGAAGGTGCCTTGCTTCCACTTTGTCTTCAGCCATGACTGTAAGTTTCCTGAGGCCTCCCAAGCCATCCTGAACTATGAGTCAATTTAAACCTCTCTCCTTTACAAATTACCCAGTCTCAGTCTTGGGCAGTTCTTTATAGCAGCATGAAAATGGACTGATATACCCCATAATGAAGAAACTGATGAAGGCCCCTCTAACAGTTTTCATATCACTGTTAAACCACACAGTCTCACTCTATGTTTTAGAGAGAAATGGCCAACATCATAATTATCAACAGCGTAACTCTCCATACCATACCACCACGATGCCATCATCTTCTTTAAACCTCCCACTTAGTGGAAGATGGGTGTGACTAAATTGTCAATCCTGTTGGGGTCTCTGGAGAGGGCCAATAAGTGGCATTCCTCTTTGCCTGCAATTGACAAATAAAGTAAAACAGTGGCAGACGGAAGCCAAAATAAAATCTTTGTTACAATAAAGACTAAGCGGAAGGATACTATTTAGTATTTGCTCAAAGGAGGTCCAAGTCACATAAAAGCAAACTGCCAGTCAACAGGTTTGTTTAAATACCAGGGTTTTTCTCTTTATTCCCTTTTAAATAAAGAGCAAATGAGGATAGAAAAGAAACAAGATGGTTCTTTTGTTATTTTAATAGTTTTTGGGTTTTGTCTTGTGTAATTTTTTTTTCTGTCCCCCTCAAGTGCAGTGGCGTGATCTTGGCTCACTGCAAGCTCTGCCTCCAGGGTTAACGTCATTCTCCTGCCTCAGCCTCCCGAGTAGCTGGGACCACAGGTGCTTGTCACCATGCCCAGCTAATTTTTTGAATTTTTTTTAGTAGTACTCTACCCAATGTACTCTACCCAATGTACTAGGCCTGAAAGATCACAAGGCAAGTGTTAATTCATATCCATGATCTGTAGGTATATGGAGAAAAATTTTTAAATGTACGTTTTTGTTCTTGCTTTTCATTTGGATTCCTCCTGTCAAGGTGCCCAGAATAATGCTTCTGGAACAGATGGAGAAGGCATATGAAGCCATGCTGGGAAGTCATGCTTCCAGAAATGGTGTTCATGTCAGCTGTGTTCTCCAACAGCAAGAACCAGAAGCGCCTACCACACCATCCTCTGGGCCCTGCACATGTGACCAGCAGGACCTTTAACATATGGCTCTTCCTAATATGTATTAGAAATATTACATATTTGTTAATTTGGTGCCCACTTCTAGAGACGCTATATTTTTCACCTTAAGGCCAACATGAACTAAGAGCTCAAGGAAGCTTTGTGGTGACCCAGCAACAGGAGTGAAGGTGCATTCTCTACTTTGGCATGTTGCTTGTGTTGGAAAGGATCCTGAGAGCAGTTAGGAGGATGGTAGCCACAGCTGCAGCCAAGACGAACAGGGTCACCCCAGAGGAGCTAAACACTATAGATAGCCCACAGGGACAGCTGCTCAAGAAGAGCACTTGGCAGGCATCTGTAGGACATAGGATATGGCGGGAAACACTGAGACTCCAAGGATGCTCTTGTGGTGTCAGAGATTACTGTCTTATTGTGGATAGTGTGGTTGGTATTCCTCAATTATACCTCCAGACTAATGGGACTTGGGAGAAAATGGTCAACATCATAATTACCAACAGCATAACTCTCCATGCCATACTACCACGATACCACCATCTTCTTTAAACCTCTCACTTAGTGGAAGACGGGTGTGACTAAATTGTCAATCCTGTTGGGGGGTCTCTGGAGGGGGCTAATAAGTGGCATCCCTCTGTGCCTGCAATTGATAAATAAAGCAAAGGAGTGGCAGATGGAAGACAAAATAAAATCTTTATTACAATAAAGACCAAGCAGAAGGATACTGTTTAGTATGAGAACCGCAGAATTGGGAGAATTGCTCTTTTAGGTACTGGCCATGCTGAACTGGGGGAGGGAGTCTGCTCACTGTAGATAGGAAGAGAACTCCTGCTTCTTGCAGGTGGCTGTTTCCCCAGAAGGAAAAGAGAGGGTTGGGTCAAACATGTTCCATTTATTTTTCCCAACTGTGTCAATCAGGCAAGTCACTTTACGTTCTCTGGAGGAAGTGAGTAAAGAGATGAAGAAGGTCCCGAATGCCACACCTTCAACATGGTAAGAAACATCAGCAATGGAGAACAAGCACCTCTGTATCATTGCAAAGGTGAAGAAACTAACAGAGAGAAGTTAAGAGATTTCCCTCATGACACCCAATTAGTAAAAGGTGATGCCAAGCCCAATGACACTGTGTCATCTACATATATGGACTCATCTACATATATGGACTCTCGCGGCAGGAGGGCTCCATCATCCCTGCGGTCCTCAGCCATTTCCTAACCTTCCCCATTTGCCATATCCTCACTTCACTTGGCTTCTCAATTTTCACTAGCCTGCAACACTCTCCTAAGTTGATGTATAAAGCTAACTGATTACCATGACACAACATCATCACTGAAGACCCATGTCAATGAAGTCAACTCCAAATTCTTCACAGCTCAACTTATTTGGAAAGGATGTTTGGGGGAACTTGGCAGGTGGTTTGAAATGCAATTTATCCTTCCACTAGATGTCTAGGTTTTATTCTTAAGTAAAGTCATCAAAGACCAATATATGTATGCTCTTTTTGTCTTGGCCTCATATACAGTTGATGCTAAAGACAAAATTACAGAATAAAATTATCTAATGTATTTATTGAAGGGATATTGTTGAGAATATTGTCCATGTTGTTATTCAGTCCACTGAAATCAACATACATGTATACACGTACACACACAAACGCACGCACATACACCTTTTAGCCCTAAGAATTTTGTTTGTTTGTTTTTTTGATTAGGATACGTTTTGTTTAAGATCAGTATATTTAATTTTGTTGTAAACATGTCAATAAATTATGTTTCCCTTTTTGATTTGGACATCAGAAAACTCAAAACCAAATTTGTGGTTCATTGTCAGTTAAACAGTAAAAGACGCTAAAGCCTGTGTATCTGCAAATTCTCCCTCTTTTGCAGTTCTCTCTCTTACCATGTCCTCACTCTGTAACAAACATTGTCCTTGCCCTCTGTCCTATTTTTACTCTGAAGACTACAATATTTGTTTTCCATTTTATGGTAGGCTATATATTCTTGCAAGAAATCATAAATTCCATGAAAAGACAAAGAAACAAATCCTCTATTTTCTTTCATTGTCTTCAAAAAACTAATTTTAAAATTTTAGAAAAACACTCACTAAATACCTATTACCTGGGCTTTACATTTTAGAATCAATACATAAAATTTAATTTTATATAAATTTTCAAATATTTAACAAGTTTTCTCTTCCATCTCAATTCAAATGTATTACAATTAGAATAGATTTTCAAGTTAAGGTTGTTGAGTCATAAATTATTACATTCTATTTTTTAACACAGTAATTATTGAAACTTATTTTCTTTTATCACTAAGCTAATTCACAGTGTTAAGCATTCACAGAATGGAGCATTTGACCCAGGTTAATTCTGTTTTATTTCTATAAACATATTCTAGATACAAAATCAAAATCATTAAATACTTTACTTTGCCACTTTATATGTCATGTAAAAATTATTGGCAGTTAGTAAATTTTGACAAAAGATTCTCACTAAACACATCTTCCAGAGGCTTTGTCTGTTGGCATCTGCAGCTACATTTAATCTCCTTCATATCCCCTTGCCTCTTGAGAATGGAAAGGATTTTTTTGGTTCTTGTTTTGGTTAGTGTTTTCCCCCAGAAATATCAACTGTTGCTGTCATTCTTACCAAAGGAGGTTATCTCATTGTTGGTTCACATAAGCCAAGCTTATTTCTTGCAAAATATTTTTTAATAATCCAAAGTCCAACCACTAGACCAGTTGTCACCAGTTTGGCCTTTAAGATTAAAAGTATAAAACTGACAGAAAATGAGGCCATTAATTTTATTTCCTGTGTTTACTTATTCTACTCTTAGGTACAGAGTGAAGAGAAACTGTTGAAGGCTTTTTAAAATTTTGGATTTTTTTCAATGTCAAATAATGTAACATTTATTTTCTAAAAAATAAAATTAGACACTTAGCCCTTATAGTCATACAGATTAAGTCAAACCCTTGACATTTATTAATTCATTTCTTCATTCATTCAATAAATATTTACTTGGTACCCACTCTGTGCTGGACATCGTCCTCTGAGGAATTGGGGGAAGAGCAAAGCCATACTGTGGGGGAGGCCAGAGAAGCAGAAGCCAAAAGTCGTCGCCCTTGGGGAGCCAACAGGCTGCTTTAAAAAACACAGAACATCAGGGTCTAGCATACAGCAGGTGCTACATAGATGCAAGTTGTATTTAACTGTACCTACCAAAATGATTTCAGGGCTCTAATTCAACAACGTATCAACTCCTGTCCACATGAGTCCAGATCAATCTAAGAGCTGTGTGCGCTTCTCAGAAAGCAAGCCATTAGACCCTGCTAATTTAAATACATCCATTTTATCTCAAATTTTCAGCAAGTAGTCACCTCCTGTTTTTCTCCCCTAAGAGTGTGAAGTACTTTAAGCGTGCAGGCTCTGGAGTTACGCTATATAGATTTTTTTTTCTTTCCTTTTTTTTTAATTATTATTATACTTTAAGTTTTAGGGTACATGTGCACAACGTGCAGGTTAGTTACATATGTATACATGTGCCATGCTGGTGTGCAGCACCCATTAACTCGCCATTTAGCATTAGGTATATCTCCTAATGCTATCCCTCCCTCCCTCCCCCCACCCCACAACAGTCCCCGGAGTGTGATGTTCCCCTTCCTGTGTCCATGTATTCTCATTGTTCAATTCCCATCTATGAGTGAGAACATGCGGTGTTTGATTTTTTGTCCTTGTGATAGTTTACTGAGAATGATGATTTCCAATTTCATCCATGTCCCTACAAAGGACATGAACTCATCATTTTTTATGGCTGCATAGTATTCCACGGTGTATATATGCCACATTTTCTTAATCCAGTCTATCATTGTTGAACATTTGGGTTGGTTCCAAGTATTTGCTATTGTGAATAGTGCCGCAATAAACATACGTGTGCATGTGTCTTTATAGCAGCATGATTTATAGTCCTTTGGGTATATACCCAGTAATGGGATGGCTGGGTCAAATGGTATTTCTAGTTCTAGATCCCTCAGGAATCGCCACACTGACTTCTACAATGGTTGAACTAGTTTACAGTCCCACCAACTGTGTAAAAGTGTTCCTATTTCTCCACATCCTCTCCAGCACCTGTTGTTTCCTGACTTTTTAATGATTGCCATTCTAACTGGTGTGAGATGGTGTCTGATTGTGGTTTTGATTTGCATTTCTCTGATGGCCAGTGATGATGAGCATTTTTTCATGTGTCTTTTGGCTGCATAAATGTCTTCTTTTGAGAAGTGTCTGTTCATATCCTTTGCCCACTTTTTGATGGGGTTGTTTGTTTTTTTCTTGTAAATTAGTTTGAGTTCATTGTAGATTCTGGATATTAGCCCTTTGTCAGATGAGTATGTTGTGAAAATTTTCTCCCATTTTGTAGGTTGCCTGTTCACTCTGATGGTAGTTTCTTTTGCTGTGCAGAAGCTCTTTAGTTTAAGTAGATCCCATTTGTCAATTTTGGCTTTTGTTGCCATTGCTTTTGGTGTTTTAGACATGAAGTCCTTGCTCATGCCTATGTCCTGAATGGTAATGCCTAGGTTTTCTTTTAGGGTTTTTATGGATTTAGGTCTAACATATAAGTCTTTAATCCATCTTTAATTAATTTTTGTATAATATATAGATTTTTTTTTAATTAAGTTATAACTTACATATAATAAAATGCATAGACCAAAAGATCTTGAATGTTCACTTCAGTGCATTTTAGCAATTGTATATGCCCATATAACCACCACTTAAACAAGATGTAGACCATTTTTATCACCCCAGAAATATTCCTCTTGACCCTTGCCAGGCAACTGCTTTCTGATTTTTATTACTATAGATTATTTTTGCATGTTCTAGAAATTCATGTAAATGGAATCCTACAGCACATATTCTTCTTTTACACCTGTCTTCTTTCACTCAAGTGGTGTTTTTCAGACGATGTTGCATTTGTCAGTGGTTTCTTCCTTTCTGTTACTGAATAGTGCTGCATTATACAGATAGACCATCGTTTTGTTGATCCACTTCCTTGTTAGTGGAAATTTGGGTTGTTTTCAATTTGGGGCTATTATGACTAAGACTGTTATAAGCATTTGTGTACAAGTCATATTGTGTAGAGGTTTTCATTTTTCTTGGGTAAATACCTAAAATTTGCTATTGCTGGGTCATAGAGAAGACATATGTTCAAATTTTTAAACTACTGAACAGTTTTTCTAAATGTTACCTATAATAGGTGCCATTTTACACTCCCTACCAACAAACAATATACCGAAGTTCTTGTTGCTGCACATCCTAACATTTTGTATTGACAGTACTTTTTTTTTTTTTTTTTTTTTTTTTTTTTTTGACGGAGTCTTACTCTTGTTGCCCAGACTGGAGTGCAATGGCATGATTTCTGCTCACTGCAACCTCCACCTCCTGGTTCAAGCGATTCTCCTGCCTCAGCCTCCCAAGTAGCTGGGATTACAGGCACCTGCCACCAAGCCCAGCTAATTTTTGTATTTTTAGTAGAGATGGGGTTTCACCATGTTGGCCAGGCTGGTCTTGAACTTCTGACCTTAGGTGATCCACCTGCCTCGTCCTCCCAAAGTGCTGGGATTACAGACATGAGCCACCACGCACAGCCAAGAATCCTTTTTATTTTAGCCGTTATCATATGTGTGAAATGGTAGCTGACTGCAGGGAAATTTGCATTTCCCTTATGACTAACAACTTTTCATCTGCTTCTTGCTATTTGTACGTATTCTTTCATGAAATGTCTTTTCAAGATTTTTGCTCATATTTTGTCTTATTGTCATTGATTTGTAGGAGTTCTTTATATATTATGCTTATGAGCCCTTTGTCATATATATGTATTGCATTTTGTTTTCTCAGTCTGTGGTTTGACTATTCATTTTCTTAATGATAGAGTAATACTTACCGGTCCCTTCTCCCACTTAAATTTGTCTGGAGAAGGATGTAGAAGTGCAATCCTTTTAAAATCACTAATCATCAATCCTCTCCTTTCATCATACAAAGAAAGGCATTTCTCAAACTCTTCCTCTATCCACTTTCTACTCCTTTGCCTATGCTCTTTGCTGAATTTAGTGTGCCCTTAAACTCTTCTATATTGCCCTCATCTGAATTAATTGCCTCATTCTCTCAACACACATAGCATATCTGTCTTCAATCAGACTTCTTCTTGAGCTTGGGTACAATCACATATCTAACCATGTGTACTTAGTGTGTTCAACTGGACATTCCCTTCAAATAATGAGCCTCCAAATGGAAATCTTGATTCCACCCCTTACAAAGATATTCTCTCTGTAGGCTTCCCATCATGATAAGCGGCACCACCATATAATAGCATGATAAGTGGCACCACCATATACCAGAACCAGGTGCTACATAGATTTCTTAATCCAGAAACTTGAGTATTATTTGACTTTCATGTTCAATTCCTCAGACAGGGCCATTGATCTTACTACCCTCCCTCCCTGCAACCAAGGACCATGAATGCATCCACTTGTCTCCATTCTACTGCCACACCTTAGTCCAATTACCATCACTTCTCATCTAGATTCCCATTTTGGCTTTGTCATCTTTCTCCCCACTACATTCCAGCTATGTAGTCCTTCATATAGTTTCTAGAACGTGCCAAGATTTCTCTTCTCAGATCTTTGCATTTGAAATTCCCTTTGCTTATAATGCTCTTGCCTAGCTCTTCATATATCTGGCTTGAGGGCATCTCTTAAGAGAGGACTTCGACTTCACCAATCTGAAACAGCACCACGTTACCCCCCCCCACCCCACCAACCCTTAGACTTTCCAGCACACCAATTTCTTTATCACCTTCTTAGGATTTATCCCAAACTGTGATCTTATTTTCCTTGTTGCTCTCTCCCAGTAAGTTGTAAGTTCTGAGAGGGTGGACTCACATCTTTCTTGTTCACCAGTATACCTCCAGGATCCAGCAAAGTGCCTTGCACAAAATAGGCACTTTTTTACTGAGCATGAGCATGTGTAGAAGGAAGGAACATTACCGTTACCAATTTAAATCTAGGGTCATGTCTTTTTCATTTTCTGTTCATCCCAATACAGTTATTTGCAAATACTAGTATAAATGTCTTCTCAGGTGAATTGCACTGACTTCCCTCAATGCTTTGCAATTTGCAAGCTGCCTTACCTTTCTCAAATCAGCTTTTCTGATCTCACTACATATATTCTCCAATCTTTTCCTCCCATAGCTCATCTATATCCTAGGCCCAATGCCAAATGTGTTGTTTCTCTTAGAGATTTCTACACTGCATATATAGAGCCGCATCTATAAGATACCAAATAATAGGGCAAGTAATTATAGGTGCATTCAGGCATTTTAGGGAAGAAAAGCCAGCAGCTTAACAGAGCTGGCTAATTAGCTCCATCAGACAATAGATCAGGTAGACATGTCCAGACACAAACCCTTGCTGCTTCCTGTACCTTCTTCTGCCTGGTATCACTCTCCCCTCTTTGAGTGTTTGAGTCGGATCCTCTCAGCCAAGTGGCAGATGGAGAAGTTGTTTGCAATAGAGATGAGAATATTTTATCAGACTTCCTACAAATGGGGTCCGCTGAATTTTAATCTGCCAGCAAAGCACTAACGAAAAGAGGAGGAAAAGTCTCAACAGGACATCCTGTAAGGTCTCCTCAGGAATCAGTGTGTTTTTGGTCAACAGTCAGTTGATAGATGATAAACTTCCAAGGGCAACTCAGAGAGCCCTGAAACAGATACTTCCCTGGTCCCTCCAGGCGTCCTGTGAAGGCCACAGGGCAGAAGGGAACCTGGGTCAGGAGCCAGGAAGTCTGTATTCCAGACCTGGTTCTGGCTCTGACTCCCTAGGTCACCGCCTGTCACTTTCCAGTCTCTCGTTTACTCCATCTGTACAATGGAAAGAATATATCCTATTCTTAGCAACTGAGTGTGAAGATGCTTCAGAAATGAATATGCCATCCAGAGATGAAACAAAAATTGTTTGTAAAATGGGTATCTTTTGTTCTTTTCTCACTCAGACAACTCCCCAACAAGCTCTAGATTTTAATAGCCACTGATATTTATTGAGCAGTTACTATATGCCAGGTATGTGCAGAGCAAATATATGTACACAAAGGAAACTTTGTTGCACATTGCATGAATTATCTCCTTTAACTGTTATTAAACCCCAGGCAGCGAGATAATAAAAAGAGTACTAAGATATCTGGAAATCAGCATGTCTTAGTAAGAGATAGGCAAAAGTTTTCCTATTTAAGTATTGCCTAGGGGCTGATTAGCAGATGCCTCTGGAAACCAAGGGTCATGGCAGGAAGGGTCATATGCCTTAGGAAATCTTCACAGGCAGATTGAAATAGAGAGCCATGCAGCCATGCTCAGAAGCACATTGCTGCCACCTCTGAAGCACTCCTGCCTCACTTGCTCCATCCCAAATACTATACACACACACACACACACACACACAAATACATACACAAATAATAAGTCCAAATTTCTTGAGTCCTGACTATGTGCCAGAGATTGTGCCAAGTGTTTTTACACATATTATCTCAATTACTAATCACATCAACCCATGGAATAGATACTATTTTTAGCCCCCAGATGATGAATTGGAGACAGAGAGAATAACTTGCCCAGGATCAGATGTAAGTGGTAGAATTAGAATTTGAGCCCAACCTCATATGTACACCATGGAATACTATGCATCCATAAAAAATAATGAGTTCATGTCCTTTGCAGGGACATGGGTGAACCTGGAAGCCATCATTCTTACCAAACCAACACAGGAACAGAAAACCAAACACTGCATGTTCTCACTCAGAAATAGGAGTTGAACAATGAGAACACATGGACACAAGGAGGAGAACATCATACCCGGGGCCTATCGGGGGTGGGAGGCAAGGGGAGGGAGAGCATTAGGGAAACACCTAATGCATGCGGGGCTTAAAACCTAGATGACGGGTTGATAGGTGCAGCAAACCACCATGGCACATGTATCCCTATGTCACAAATCTGCACATTCTGCACATGTATCCCAGAACTTACAGTAAAATAAAAAATGACGTGACCTTAAAAAAGAAAAAGAATTTGAGTCCAATCTTTCTGAAATCCAGAACCTGCTTTTCTAGCCTCTACACTGCTTCTCGGTGCATTTTCTTCCCATTTTAATATTTCTGAATTTTTATGACTGGTGTGCACACTTAATATAGTAGCAGAGTTTTGGTTTTTTATTTTTCTAATCCTCAGAAAACAAATGGCTGTAGTAAAGCGATGGTAATTAAGAATGGAGAAAAGAGACCTGGGAATATATGCACCACAGAGTGGAAGGGGCACGGGACTGGGAGGCAGAAAATCTGGTTCTCATTTAGGCTCTGCCAGTAGCAGCCATGTGACCTGAGACAAGCCTCTTGACCTCCCTGAGCCTGTATCTCCTGACTTAAAAAAAAAATGCAGAAATTGAGCTAAAGGACATTACAATTTCATGCCCCTTCTAAATTGCCATATGGAATCAAATGCAAGTGAGCTCATATACATTTATTCTCCTACCAGGAGCTTGGTATGTGCCTCGGTGGCTCAGGGGGTTAACCCTCATTCACCACATTAGAGACTAAAGGAGTTTCAATGCAAGATCTCCACCCCAACTGTGCTGCACATTCCTCTCCATCCCAGGCCCTTTCTGTAGCTCTCTGAAAACGCAGGCCGGATCCAAGGCGCCTGTTCCAGCATCACTTCTGTTTACCCCACCATCAGGATGGTGTCATTTAGCCAGAGCCGTCATTCATAGTCACACCAAATGGCCCATGGAAGAAAAGTTGGTTACACTCGAAGAACAGATGACAAGTGACAGGCTCCACTCCTGATTTTCCACAATAACAGAAGAGACCAGCAACTGCCATGGTGGTCCAACACCCGAACAAACTACTCTCTTCCAAGCAGACACGGCCTGCCCATATCTGCTTCTCTACAGGGATTAAAGAGCAGTCCCTTGTCTCTAGTGAAGCTCTGCATCTCTGTCTTTCCATATATATCAACTGGGGAGCCATATACAAGTAGCCCCACTAACCTGAGTTCTGCTGCCAAATGACTTTTACTTTGCAAATAAAAATAAATCCCTTAATTTTTAAGAGATTTTAACTGTTCTCATTCCCCAAAAATGGCAAGAATGTGAGGTAACACCTACATTAATTGGCTTGATTTAGCCATTTCACAATATGTGCATATATCAGAACCTTATATTGTATGTCATAAATATATACAATATTTATTTGTCAATTAAAAATTTGAACTATTTTAAAAATTATATTGCTTAACTTCTCTGTGTACCCAATGCTGCCACGGTGAGCAGACGTGACACAGAGCGGTGGTGAGAAAGGGCTAGTGACCAAGAATGCAAGGGAGAAAAGGACTCTGGAAGGCCTCAGCCAAAAGGAGCAATGGGAGACAGTTAAACGCACCTTGCCAATCGCCAAGCAGGTCCGCGTCTGCACCCCTTTATGTTGATGAAGGAAAGGCAAAAGGAGACTTTCCCAGAAAACAACTGGACGTTTGTCTGCTGCCTATAGGATCCACAGAAGTTCCAGGAGTTCCAGCAATCAATCGAAACAGAATTATGAAAATGTTTCCAACCTACTCTGGGTCGGCTATTCGATTCTAATTTAAAAGCTACTAGAAAGGCCAGGTTCAGTATGTGCTCATTTAAGTCTTTTATTTAGCATTTAATAAGTTGAACCATGTAAATGGCTGATATTTGCAGATTTGTGACTTACAAAAGTGGAAAAGCCACATGGTTCAACCAGATCCTTTGTGCAAGCCACTGTCCTGGATGTTGAAGATATAAAGATAAGAAACAGTCTGTCTTCCAAGGGCTACCAAGAGAGAATTCCATAAAGAATTAGTTGCAAATTGGGTGTTTTGGTGCTATGGAAAAGATGTACAGACAAAAGAAGGGGGTAGACATTCAGAAATTCAGTGTTCTGAAGTAGAAGTTTGCTTCTTTCATTAGGATATGTCCAGATCTCCCAATCTGGAAATCTGGTGGAAAATGCACTAAGCCCCTCTTCTTGCCATCTCAGCATCTGTAGAACGACCAGTGAGCCCAGAATCTCAAAGCAAGCATAAGAGCAGGGTGAGTTCCGAACCTGCCAACCTTGACTGAATCTCTTTAGCATTTGTTATTTTTATGGGTCCCTGAATGCTTCCCTTGAATATTAATTGTCTTCAATTCTTTAGGTATATATTAGTTATTACATATTTTTGATTAATATTTGATGGCCGCTTAGGCTGCCAAGAGCGCTCATAAATTTCCCAAGTGGATATCTGACACTAGGTAAGTGTGGGAGACCCCTTGTGCAGAGCAAAGACATCAATCATTTTAAGCCTCTGACTCCACACCTTAATACCCAAAGATATATTGCTAAGAAGCCCATAACAAGTCATTAAAAATGAATGTCTTGTGGCAGTTTTCATGCCTGCAGAATTCAGTGAGAGAGGAAAGGGAACCTGAAATGTTGCAGAGGCCAGATAGCTCACTAATACTTCTTTGGACATTTTTTAAAAGATTCCCCCATTTCTCACTCCAGAACCAGCTACGTAATTTGTGGGGCCCCAGTGCAAAGTGAAAATGCAGGATACCTTGGTCAAAAATTATTAAGTATTTGGAGACAGCAACAGCAGAACATTAAACCAAGCATGGAGCTCTCCTAAGCATGGGGCCCATGCTTAGCATGTGTAACTGTATGGGTTGTACACCAATGAAGCCAAGACCCTGCCTCTCTCTGCCCTCCCAAGGACCCTCCTCTCCCTCTCATCTCCCTCTGCCTGAAACTTAGTCCCTATCTATAAATGCTTTTAAAAAAAACACCAACAACAATAATATAATATTTAATGAGATACTACGAGGGGCACTCTATTTTCATTAACTCGTGGAATCAAGAGAGGATTCAAATCACGAACCCTGTAAGTACTATTGTTACCCCCATTCTACAGAGAGTTAATTTCATGTGTCAATTTGACTTGGCCATGGGGAGCCCAAACAAGTCTCACAGCATCTGAGCAAGAAGCAGAGCTCAAAGTCAAACCCAGAACTTTCCACTGCATCACACATCCCATGACATGACCCAAGGCCATAAATGGAAATGGAGCCTGGAGCCAATCTGATCTGTACTCTTCAAATGTGTCCTGAAGCCACTGGCTAACTTCATCAAATACATTAGTCTTTGTTCATTGTTTACTGATATTCCAATCAAGTTGAGAAATTTAAAGTGAATAAACCCACCTCCATAAAGGGAGTTGATAAGGGCTGTGATTCCAGTTTCCCTCTTCTCCTAGATTCCCAGGTCCCATTAAGATTCTTAGGGCTGCACAGGGGACTTTTCTTCTTGTTTCCCTGTCTCTGGCCCCTCTGCCTTCTAATCAGCCCTACGGAACACCATCAATCTGTTTATTGAGCTCTCCAGCACAGAAAACTTTACCTGCACTGAAAATGTAGCCCAGAGTTTCATCAATCTTACAATTAATAAACTATAGTGTAACTTCAGTCCTTCCTGCTGTGGCCTAAGACTCTATTTCCCAGGGCCCTGGTCTAGTCACAAACACAACCTTAGAACCACGGAAATACAGCCCAATGCAACAACAGTGACTGAGAATTTCTTCTCTGCCATGACAAATCCATCTACAATTCCTACACAGCTTCACCCCCTTCCCAAAGCTGTGCATTCTTCCAGCTCCTCTGACTTTCTCATTTACTTCTCTATACTTAGTTCCGTGTTAATTATTTGACCACTAGTTTTAGAACAGGGGCGATTTTACTCCTTCCCTCCTAAGGGACATTTGGCAATGTCCAAAGACTGTTTGGATGGTCCCAGCTGCAGGGGTGCCACTGGCATCTAGTGGAGAGAGGTCAGGGATGCTGCTGAACCTCTTGCAATGCCCAGGACAGCCCCCAATGACAAAGAATGAGCCAGCCTAAATGCTAAGTGTCAGTCATGCCACAGTTGAGAAACTCTGATTTAGACCCAGGGTGGCAAGTTTCTGCCACAAGTGCTCTTCCTCCCTAGTCTCCCTGTGTCCTTTGCTGTCACATCTAGTTGATCAGGACATTCGTGCCCTCTGAGCCCGGTTCTGAAGTTAGAATCCTCTGAACACAGAGCTCCAGGCAGCCTTTAATGAGTGATGGGTGCTGAAATGCAAAATGAACTCGATTGGCCATCCTTGCATTAGACACTTCTTGTGTTGGCCTTGTTTACAAATCACACGGTAAATCTTTTGAAGCAAAGACCATGTCTTTTATACTCTTTGTAGTCTCCAATAGTGCCAAGGCAAAGAAAGGAAGTGATGGAGAAAGGGAGTGGAAGAGAGGAAGGGAGGGAGGGAGGGAGGAAGCAAAGCAAATTAAAGAGAAAATCAGGGGGAAGAGGAAATAAAATTATAGAAGTAAAAACGAGTGAAAAATAGAAGAAATAAAGTTCAAACCAGGCATTACTGAGATTAACTGAAGCAGCCCCGCTCTTTTAGGAGCTTATTTTGTGTATTCTTGAGGAGGATCTACAAAGTAAAAGGAGTCAACACCATGAATTTCCCATAGTCAAGAGACTGACGATGAAAACCTAGTCACTTTGTCTTTTAGACAATGCAACTGACTCAGGCTCGCAGTAAGAATTCCCGTTTCCCCCAGTCCCTCCCCACTCCAGGTACTAAGCTTTCCTGCCAAGTGGTGAGAACTAGCTGTTGTCAGGTTGTCATCTTTCCAAAGGCCACACAGGGCACCCCAAGGAAGCCGGATTCAGTTCTTCTCCAACGTTTGTAAGCCCTCATCTTGGTGGGGATTGTAGATTAAGGCAAGGGCATCCATCCTAGTTAACACCGTAATAAATGGCCAACAATGCTGCCATTTGGTGACGATAAAATCCTAAATAGTGTGTCGTGTTGATAGTCTTGACAGATAAATTCTGAGTGTTTTTATAGCTTAGATCTTCAGAAGAGATTTGGCAGGCCCTTAGTATTTAAGGGCTTATGCCATTAAAATGACACGACCACATGTCTGTTTTGAACTTGTCTCTAATAAATGTGGAAATGTAAGCAAAAATTCTCATGTATACAAAGGGCACACCTCAGAAAATAACAAGCCTTATTATTGAGTAATCAAAGTGATCAATTTGTTGGAAAAAAATACTCTTTGAAGGCACGTATAATTTTTGGCACTGTTCATCTTGGGATTTTTTTCCCTCATAGCGTTGCCAACTAAAAACCCAAGCACAGTTTGTGCTTCAGATGCTTCCACCCATCTCTACCAGCTGAACTCACCCTATCTAAGGTACAAAGCGTTTGCTCAGTGAAGCTTCCCATGCTCAGCTCCCACAGAGGCCAGACTTGCAACCCCCTTCCACTGATTTTTTTTTAATTTTCTTGAACATATTCCTATTCTCAGAGTCCGTCTGTTAAGTTTTTTAATCGGTGGCATATCTGGGACCCCAAGCCATGCAAAATTCCACAAAGTACCCTTCTTTGTCCATTGTAAAATGAAGTGATCTCTACATCCTCTCTGCAAAAGAGAGCTGTTCGGGGGAGCTCCTGATCCTTGGAAAGAGAAAATGCAGATGGCAGAAAGAGACCATCCTCCTTCTTTGGATCTTTACTTGGTTTCTACAGTACTGCCTTTTCCATAGGGCACACTAGAATGACACAAGTAATGTAACATCAATGAACAACTGAGCAACGCGTGTGGATACTTCATGAAAGTTTAAAAGAGTTAGCTCAATTGGGGACTACATGTAAATTCAGTGTTTGTAGAGTCATGGCATTTTCTAAGAAAATTCTAGGAAATAAGTCATACGACCACACTCTTCACCTTTTCCCCAGCAACTTCTAAGCAGCTTGCTTTGTGCCCCTTTCATTTCCAAGCAACTAGGTCTATCGGGGCCCGGTGGGGGCAATGGCTCTGTTTTTGCTACTACTGCGAAAGCAAAGGCATCTTCCGTCACCTTTGCCTCCTATAGAGAAGAGCCTGGTTCTCATGTTTTCCCTCGTCTCAATAGCTCAGGGCTTTGCTAATCTTGCTGAACACTTCAGTTTTTAGATGGTATATCAATGAGGCATTCAAACAGAGCAGTTTATACACAAAAATTCTGTCTGCTTTGTAAAAGATTATCCTTTTATAAACACTCTGCAGAAAACATAAAAGCAAATAAGGGGCAGCACATAGAACAGGAAAGATGTTAGCAGGGAGATTAATACTGAATGGGTCGAAATGAATGGCGCTTACTAAAACGAGGTCCAGATACTTTGGCTGCAGTGAAACATAAATAATGGGAATGACACATCGTTTATTCGGGATAATGAGTTGATCCAGAGTAGAGGCCTAGGACAAGAGATTAAAGATTAAATATCCATCTCCTGATGAATATCAGTAGCCAACTTTAACCTTTTCCTTCCAAAAGTACAATTTTACTTGAACCATTCTATGTGCTTATGCTACAGTACAGAAATAGGATCCTCAGAAAACAACAAATGCCACTTGAATCATTTTCTTATCCTGGTGGAAAATATTGTCTCACGTTTTAAGATAGGAAGGGGAATTTTATTTCTAGGCTATAAACCTCTAGATAGTGATTTTTAAAAATAGATTCCTCCCCTCACCCCATATTCTGCATTTGAGAAATCTAGTTTAGGGACTCTTCTCGCATCTCCTCATTAACAGCCATTCAACAATAAAGTTTTTCAAAAGAAAAACAAAAGTGAGACTGGCACAACCCAACACAGATTTCACATCACCAGTGAGCTCTATAGAATGATAAAATGAGACAAGCATTCAAAATCTCATCCAAACTCCTCATCCCATCAGTGAGGAAACTGAGGCCCATGGCCAGGTTGTGTCCCAGCCAGAGTCCCACAGCTAGTTAGAAACAGAGCTGGGACTAGTACCCGAGGCCTTCTGGCTTCAGGCCCCGACTCTTTCCACTGCACTCTGCTGCCTCTTTATCCCCTCAAGTTGGAAATAATGACCAAAGCAGCTTGCTGGAAGAGCCAGCACCCCACATGCTAAATTAAAGCCCTGAATTCATGAAAAACTTAGACTATTGGAAGCACTGAATAAATAAGAGTTGGAAACAGAAAAGGGGGATGGGAGAAGCTGGAGCAGCAGCGAAAAAATAGAAGAGGACGCAAAAGGAACAGACAGCAATCACAGATGCCCGCGATGCTAGACCACAGGCCCCGCCACCTGGGTGTGATTTTAAAGCAGTCTATTGGTGGCCCTTCCCTCTCAAGGGGCGAGAAGACCCATGGCAAGAAGGAATTTTGTCATTTGCCCATTTCTTGGAACTAAGTAGCTGCCCACTGTCAACAAGCCAAGACCAAGAGAGTGGTCTGTGGCTCGTAGATACCAGTGGAGTGGGAGAACAACAAGATTCAAATGTGGCATTAAAAAATAAAAGAAAGAAAAAACAAACAGAAAAACCCAGGCTACCAACCAGGCGGAAGGAGGAAACCATCACAGGTTAATTTCACAGCCACTCACCTACAGAGAGCAAGGTCAGAATTTGGCTGGCATCCCATGTGATATCAGTTTGGTGGTTTCAGTCTATGCTCCAGGGAACATTTGTCTCGGTGCCAAACCAACATGCATGCATGGTTGGCAAGCTGTCCACTGGAGGCCAGAGATGAGGAGCTGTGGAAGTGTATCTATTTTCACTTTGCAAGTATTTGCATGCCAGCACCTCGGCCATTGTGGCTCTTTGGAGAAAGAGGGGAATTTATGCTAGAGAGCGAGGCTGTGTTCAGACAACTTACTCCACATTGGGGTGGTGGAGCTAGCAGTTCCCTCTATCCTCTTGCTTGGGTGAGTATTCTGAAGTTTATCACTTTGTCAGAGGTGAAAACAATTGAGCTACTTCCTAGATAAGAAAGGTATTACTGGGACCACCTGCCAGACCTTCTTAGCAGGTGAGAATTCTTTTTGTGGTTGCCATGTGTATCACAGGTTTCCACTTAGTTGGGGTAATCAAGAGAAAAAAAGACAAGATATTCACAAGATGTGCAAGTGCCGATTAGGAAAAGGAAGGATGTGTTCAGTAGAAAGCATTTAAGAGGGATGTGTTCAGTAGAAAGCATTTAAGAAGGATGTGTTCAGTAGAAAGCATTTAAGAAAGCATTTAAGAGGGGTTCTGAAAGGGAGGCCAGCATTCATTCAGATCTTTATTTGAGCAGTGAGCATGCTCAGCCATAAAGACCCAGAAAGAAACACCACCACCTAGCCTCCCTATATTAAAAGAGTTCCCAAAGGGAGTACCCACTAGTAAGTAGATACACTTTAATATTTTTTCCAAGAGATATGAAATAATTTGGTGCAAGTAATTATGGAAACAAGAAGAGAGTAGCTATGGGTGGAAAAGAGAAGAAGGTGGTAGAAGGACTTCCCAAAAGAAGCATCATGCTTTCACTGAATCATTTCATGATGTCCAGCCCTAGTTGAGGTGATGGTTAGCAGCAAAGAGCAGCAAACAACATGGTGCTGTGCTAGGGATGATGTCAGGTTAGAGTCAGAAGGATGATGCTATGTAGACCTTGAACCTATCTGCAAAGAACTTCCAGTTCAACACTCTCGGTACTTAGAAACACAACCCACATTTCCCAGGTGTTACCAATATTCCCTTGTGGATGGGGTCTGTTAGTAGATCTGACCACAAAAAGACTGTAGTCTACAAAGTGAGGTAATTGCATCTTTACTTCTCCAGAGAAAATTTAGTGATTTGAAAAAGCAAAGATGGCTGCCCTCAAATTAATCCCTGATTGACCAATGGTAAGTTGAGCTTGGGAATTTCTCCCAACCTGCCATTTAAAAATGTCTATCTACTAGCAAGTAGCTATTGAGGCTTTATAGAAACTCCCTAAATTGCCTCTTTTCCCTCCTATTATCAAATTCTCAGGAAATTACATGACCATTTTCATAGCTTCCAGATGACGTGCCTATGTGGTTGTGAGACCAAATTTGTCCTTAGGACCAAAGCTACTGATAACCATTAGGGATCCTGATAGATGTTGACAGGCCAAATCCCCATTTTGTTCCAAATATATTCACTGAAAAAAAAACCTCAATATTTTCATAGAAAAGTGGGAAGAGTGGGAAAGAAGACATCCTCTTTTATGACTAAGACAAGTAGTAGTAGTGAATGCTGGAGGTCCTAGGTCTCAGGTATATTTTCCTAATTCTGGGCCTGCTTCTAGGTGGTTTTTGCTCAGACTGAGGCTATCTTTTTTTTTTTTTTTTTTTAACAATTTTACTAGTTTCCCTTACTGCATGCTCTGCAGACTTTCACTTCCAGTTCTAGAGCAGAATTGGAGCATGTTTGTGTGAAGTCAGCTAAGTTTGTTCTCTATTGATTTGTCAGCATATTCTTCACAACAAGAATGGACTCACGTTTCACACATTCTAGGGCCTCAGTGTCAGCTCGACAGGAAGAAGAAGCAATAACTGAATGAGAAAGGGCCAAGAACACCAAGAAAAGCAGGTTACAAAACAGTTCAAAGTAGTACATTCTGTGACAGCTTCATGCAGACAGCATTGGTATTTAAGGGTCCTTAATGGGACAGCAAAAATCTCCAGGGGTGATACCCTGCCTGCCATGACAACTTCCCGTCCCTCATTATGCTCTAGCCCAGTAGTTCCCAGTCCTAGCTATATATTAGGGTCACCTGGGGAGCTTTAAAAAAAATTCCCATGCTCAGGTCTTACCCAGAAATTCTGATTTAACGGATCTAGGGTGGAGCCTGAGCATTGCATCTTAAAACATTCCCCTGAGGATTGCATTGCAAGCCATTGTAGTGGGCTGAATAAAGGCCCCCCCAAATATTATATCAAGTCCTACTTCCAGGAACCTGTAAATGTTACCTTTTATGGCAAAATTGGGTTTTGCAGATGGGATTAAGTTAAGGATGTTGAGATGAGGAGACTGCCTTCATTTTTCAGATGTGCTCTAAATGCAGTCACAAGCATCCTAGTAAAAGAGAGGCAGAGGGAGACGTGACACACACGGAGGGAAAGGTGAGGTGAAGATAGAACACAGAGAGATTTGAAGGTTCTGACCTTGAAAATTGGACTGATGTGGCCACAAGCCAGGTAATGCTGGCAGCCACCAGACACCAGAAAAGGCAAGAAAAAGATTCTCTCCTAGAGCCTTGGAGGGAGCACCGCCTTGCCAACGCCTTGATTTCAGCCCAGACATTCTGATGTCAGACTTCTGAACCTCCAGATCTATGAGAAAATATGTTCTGTTATTTTAAGGCACTAAATTTGTGGTAATTAGTTATGATAGCCAAAGGAAACTAATTCAGCAGGTCAGCAACAGCCACTGTAGTCCTACTGGCCTCTGCTAAAGTCTTCAAAAGGCCTCAGTGCTACCTCCAAGTCTTTGCACTTGCTTTTTCTCTAGCTATAGCACTCTTTCCCCTTGTCTTCACTTGGCTGACCTCAGGAGGCTTTCCCTGACCCAATCTCAGATTTTGCTTTTTCTTTTTCTTTTTTATTTTTTTTTTAGGATTTTGTACTTGTCTTTCATAGTACTTATCAATTTTTAATGAGCTATGTAGTTGTTTATTTATTCATTGCCTTTCTTTCCCACCAGAATAATAAACTACTCTCTGAGAACTATGCTTACATCATTTTATACATCGCTGTATTTTCAGCACCTAACATGGTGCCACACACATAGTAAGTAATCAATAAAAACTCATTAAAAGAAATAATGAATGAACTAATAATCTTGTAACACATAGGACTGAACTCCAGATAACAGTCATGGATGCCAGATCAGAGTCTATCTCCTGGGAGAGGGAATAACAAGGTCCAGGAAGAAAATCTGGGCCCCAAACAAAAAAAAAATCTCAGTTCTGACTGTGCTCCAGACTCTGTGGGAGAACTGGAGTGGTGGGGGAGGGTTTGTGCAGGGGTTTGTATATGAACACTTGACTCCTGATGTGAGCAGCCAACCACACTTCCGGACTGCATTTGGTATAGGTCATGAGGATCTTGATACAGTACCAGGTTTGACAAGTATTGGCTCAGGAACTGGAAAGGGAAAAGAAAAGAGGTGAAATAACCTTAAGACCTGCAGCAGAACATAACTGGAAACATGTAGGCACTGACAAATATGTGGACCAGGCAAAACCAATCCATCCCTTTATGTGCATGAAAGACAGGACGCTAACTGAAATCCATCAGTCTCTAGGTGCTTTAGTATGTTCCCACTATCCATCTGTCTCCAAGTTAAGAACAACACCTTTTGTGATATTTGTATATGCATCTATTTTTAAAAAATCACTCGAGTAAATCCAGAACACGAAGTAAAATCCATTGTACTCTTCCTTACTGACTGCCTGCTTCTACTATAGTAAATAGAAGCCAAAGGTAAAAGTGAATGGTGCTGGATGCTGATTTTCAGGGTCAAAAACCAAGCTGATTGTGTTATTAGAACCCCACAAGCTATTCCCTCCCTTCTCTAGCCATTTCTTGGTGAAAAAGCAATGGCAAGAGAGAGGCAACTTTGAAAATCTAGGAATTCCAGGATTGCAAATAGCAATTAAACAAAAGGGCAGAATTAAAAGCCCCATCTTCCGCCAAAAAGGTAGAATGATCAGGTAAGTGAAGAAGAGGCTTGGTAAGGTAGAAATGCTTGGAGGAAGATTTAAGTTAGGTTCTTTTCTTGCAAGGAACAAATTCAACCACTCATATGAGGGAAAAAAAAAATGATGTTTTAACCATGGCTGTTGTTTTGGTTTGGTTTGTTTTAACTCCTCCAGTTTGACCTCAAGAACATGTTGACTTTGTGTTAGTGAATGTAAACATTTCAATCAGAGTTAACAGCAACATCAAAAACTTTTCATCGAGAAACAATTTTCTGGAGCAAATTCTATTGTTTTTCAGCGTTTTCAGTGTTTCAATTTCATCGTGTTTTCAGTGCTCAGTCTGTGAGCACTGTATCTCTGGTTTTTAGCAGTTCCACTATGATGTACTTAAGTGTGATTTTCTTAATATTTACTTTGCTTGGAATTTGCTGAGCCTCTTGAATCTTAATGTCTTTCATCAGTTTTTAGAAAGTATTCAACAGTTATCTCCAAATTTGCTGCTTCCTCATTGTCTCTCTTCTATCCTTTCGGGATTCCAATTACACATATGTTAGAACCATTTACTATGTCTCATATATTTATTTTGCTCTGTTCCATTCTTTCCACTTTATTTTTCTTTCTGTGATTTAATTTTGCTATTTTCTTTGGGCCTATCTTTGAGTATACTAATCCTGTCTTCTGCCGTATGCAAGCCAAGCTCTCGCTAAACCTGTCCAACAAATTCTTAATGTCAGCTATAATATTTTTAAGTTATATAATATCTGATTGATCCTTTTACATAGATTCAAATTCTTAGTTGACCTTCATCTTTTCATCTCTTTTGTATGTATTTTTCTGCATTTTATTTAACATATATATAATAGTTATTTTAAGGCCTTTGAGGTAACTCCAATATCTGGATCATCTATAGGTTTGCTTCTATTGCTTTTTTTTTTTTACTTTTAGTCATGTTTTTCTGCTTCTTCACGTGCCTCATAGTATTTAATTGTATGGTGAACATTATGTGTAAAATAATCTTAGAGACGGCTGTCTTTGTTATTTCCTCCAGAGCACTTATGCTTTCCTTTGAAAAACAGATAGGGAGAGGGACTATCTATCAATCACCTCCATCCAATCAGAAATTGAACTGGCTTAGAGCTAGATTGCAGCTTCAGCTAGACTTAGTTCACTTCTGCTTTCAAAAATCTCAAGGACAGTTGTGTGTTTGTTGTAGCTATTCGTCTCAAGGATTTTCCAAGTGCTTTGAGTCAGTGAGAGAGTGAGACACTTGACTCGGCTTTCCAGCCCAGCCTCCTAGTCTCTTAGCATCCCTTCCCCCAGGCCCCAGCACTCAGAAAATGTCCTTTGGGGAAATTGGCTAAGGCCTTTAAAATCCCCCAGATCCCAGCTTATCAGCATCCTCTGCAGGTTTGTCTTTTCGTGGTAGAGTCCCTTGGTCTAGCCAAGCCTGACCAATCTGCAGTCTGTGAGCGCACTTGCAATAGTCCCTAGGGAAGAAAATGGTCAGTGACCTCAGCTCATCTGTGAAGGGAGCATCTCTCTGGAATTTTAACTTATCTATAACTTTTTGCTTCCTACATCTCCTATGTCTTTAAAAATATAATTTTTGTAATTTATCCAATTTTTCAAGTTATTACAGCAAAAACCAACAACTTGCCTCAACCTTCTACTCAGAAACACACAAGCCCCCATTATTACAAATTAATTCCACAAATAATTTTCTATATAGAATAGTCAGGCTTTTCCTGGTATTTTTGCATTTCATTCTTATTTTACTAACATGATTTTCATCTAGTTCAATTTTTCACCATGTATATTTACAACCAAGATGTGGTTTATTGATCAGTATCTTTGACCATATGAAATTCCATCATTCATAGCATCTTCCATTGTGAGTTTTCGTGTGTGACCATAGAATTTTCATCTGTGACCAAGTTTAATTTGACACCTTCAAATTTTGCATATCTAAACTTAGTCAAGAAGATTACATTCTTCAGACAAGTTTTAGACTGTAATACATCTTACCAAGTACAGTGTGTACTTTCAGATATTGTAATTTTTATTTTGTATTGATCATTTTTACCAGTAACATCTATTACAAACTTAATAAAAGATGATGGTCTGTACTTAAGTCTTATTTAATCTCTAAGAAAATTGTGTGCAATTCTTCTCTGATATTCTAAAACTTTTGTAGTATCTAGTGGTCTATTCATTGTGAATTAAGAATTGGTCTATTGCATTCTTAAAAAAATTCTGGCACAAGCCTGTCTTTAAAGAGTAATAATGTCTAGTGTTGGCAGTGCAGAGAGCAAAATGATGAAACTGAAGGGGTAAGCTTGTAATGGCAAGATCAACATGCCTTGCATCATGACTGGAACACAAAGACCTTGGTTGCTGAAACAGCTCTAAGGACTTGGGGTTGACTCTATCTCAACTTGCCATGTCCTTTCTTCTCTCTGTATCTCTGCTCTTGCCTCCTCTCTCAAGAAAAGGCTTCCTTTGATTAGTCATGGTTGTTCTACTCACAACCTCAGATCTCTCAGAGTCCATTATGGCTGCCCTGGGCCCTCTGTATCATGGTTCATTCAGGTTTCATTTCTGCCATTAATCCTCTCCTCTCATTTGGTATTATGTCTGGGTTCAAATTCCTAAGAGAAGGAGTCTGACTAGTCCAACATAGCCAGAAGCCTACAAGGGCCCTACTTCAGGTATCTTGTTGAGAAATCTCTCTAATCCATTGTTTCTCAAGGTATAATCCACTGATCACCTTCAAATCGGAGGATCATCTTTCCATATTCCATGGCCCCAGGCCTTTCCCTTTCCCCCAACCATAAGGGAAACCAGGCAAGAAGCTGCCAGGGATCCCTGCAGCCCTTCCCCCACCATAACCATGGGAAAGCATCCTGGTGTAGCTCAAAAAGCTCTAGTATCAGATGATTTTGGATTCAAATTCCAATCTCTTTGCCTCTAAACTGATTGTGAGTTCCTAAATTCTCTGAGTCTTGGTTTCCTTGTCTGTAAAATAAGAAAATTAAACTGATAAAAACAGATACTACACTTGGTCTTCACCAAAAGGCCAAGAAGTGATAAAATAAGAAAATTATATCTGCCCTCAGAAAGAAATGGCATATATAAAGAGGCTGGCACAGATAAATATTAGTTCCTTTCCTTCTAAGGGCAAGTCTGTAGCACCACCTTCATTTGCAGAGAGGAGAGCAGAATAATAGTGTGTGGCCAGAATCAAACAAAACACATGAGATGATCCCAGGAAATAAATGAATAGATTTGCCAGCAAGAGACATTGTTATTTTTTCTCCCTGCCAAGACTTACTTTCCCAGAGATACTGCATTTCTTTGGATAACTCCACAACCACTCAATCCAGATATAGTCTCTCAGGCAGGCAACATGTTTACAGTCAAAATGCTCACTTCCACTTCAAGTTTCCAATCCCCTGCTGCTACTTTCTGCAAACTTAATTAATTCGTTGCAGCTAACATTTGTTCAACCTCATGCAGCAATGGGAGACTGAAAGAAACAGGCTCTTGTAAATTAAAAACATTTCAAAATATTGTCTTCTCCCAAGAAAACATTTCTTTTTTTTCTTAAATTAACACTCCATTTGGATAACTTTAAAGTTTCAAAAGAAAACAAACAAGGAGGTTCCAATTAATGCTGATCGTCTTTAACTATTTCACCGCCATCCATCCAGGCTACCACTCTTCTTATCCTAAGCACTGTCACCTTCTTAATAGATATGCAATAGACCCTCTACCTATCTCCTTTGCAATGCTTAGGTAATTATATCACATATGGCCCTAGTGTGAAAATGCCTGCCACACACTCCATCAGTCAGCAGATTAAGATGTGCCTAAACCCTAAGTGATAATGTTGTCTTGGAAAATTAGAAGTGCAAGTGCCGTATTGAAGGCAATGATGTATAGCAAGGGGATATAGCAGATTTTTCCTTTTCTTATAGGTTTGGTTGTTTCACTACCAAGACACAATTACATTGGCTAAGACTAATGTAATAATAAGAAGACTAAATAATAGGAAGAGTGGCTAGGAAATGGCCCTGCAAGCAAATGTCATCTTATCCCAACAGAGTAATCCAAGGGATTCAGATTGGGGCATTCCAATCTGTTGGCCTGGTTAACAGGCACCAAGGATATGTGTAATCTATCAGGGGAAGCCCCTACAATGACCAATGAGTGTGAAAGAACATCCTAATAGCTGCTCTTCCACTACCTGCCATGAGTTTTGTATAATGTTTCCTTATCAAAAGGGCTCAATAATATTCATTCCGTCTCTAGTGCATGATTGGTGAGGCAGCCTGTGCGGTTCTGCACAGATGTAAAGTGCTGTTGTTGTTGTTGTCATGAATAATGTAGTAGAAAGAGCTTTGAGCCTGGAGTTAAGTGACCTGAGTCCTAATCACGGCTTTGCTCATAAACTGATCAACTCACTTCCTTGGGAGTACATAAGAGAGTATACAGTGACAAAGTAAAAGACCCAATATTGGAGGACGCTTCTAGGGGGACGCTTCTACCGGCTCTGTGAAGCTGTGTTAAAACGGCTATCATTGTGCGGAGTTATCACACAATACTCTGACATCTTTTCTCCGGTTTTACTCTAAAGTCTTTTCATCTTTTCATATGTGCTGATAATAATTTTAAGATTCAAAAATGTGTCACAAACACAGTTTGAGGACACCTGGTTAAATCAAAGAGATAGAAGGGAGCAAAGGGGGAAACCTAAAATGCAGACATTAATCACTAATTCAGTACTTTTAACTTCTAAGAAATGTGAGGCATAAATGTTTTCAGAGATTCCTGCCAACAGTAATGCTGAGCCAGGGGCAGTGGCTCACTGCTGTAATCCCAGCACTTTGGGAGGCCAAGGCGATAGGGTGGCTTGAGCTCAGGGCTTTGAGACCAGCCTGGGTGACACGGCAAAACCTCATCTCTAAAAAAAAAAAGAAAAGAAAAGAAAAAGAAAAATTAGCCAGTCGTGGTGGTGTGTGCCTGTAGTACTAGCTAGTCAGGAGGCTGAAGTGGGAGGATCACTTGAGCCTGAGAGTTTGAAGCTATAGTGAATTGTGATCGCACCACTGCACTCCATCCTGGGTGACCAAGTGAGACCTTGTTTCGAAACAACAAACAAACAAAAAAACAGTAATGCCAAATATAGGAAACCAATCAAAGCTTCTGTGACAATAAGGAAAAAATACTTGGTTTAATTCTGTAAAGAAAGCAATAGTTACTTATGAAAAAATATCTCCATTGAGTCTATTACAGGCATAGTAATCAGCATAGTATTTAAAATATCAGGTTATTTTTATTGTAATCTTTATTTGATTTGCTCAGATGAAGAGAGTAATATAGCATAATCTCTCTCCATATATATGCATAAATAAATTATATATATTATTATTATTCAAGTAGAGAGATACAGATATTGGGATAGAGATAAAGCATAATCTCTGTCCCTCTGTTTCTGTCTTTCTAAATATAAAAATATATGTATATATAACATATAATGTTATACATGTAGGTAACTGAATAAAAGTTTATATGTGTATACATCTATATGTATATATGCATGTTTGAATAGATGTACATAGAGAGACAGAGATCATAGACAACTAGTTGCCTACTAGTTACCAATAGCCCTTCTCTTTACTGAAATAATGCAGACTTCGTTGAATAGCAATATGTCTAACTGAAAATATTTGGAGCATTGCTTGCAAATAGGGGTGGCTCTATATCTAACTGCTGACCCATGAAAGGTAAGCAGAAATCATGGTATGGAGCTTCTAGGGCAGCATGTTAAAAAGCTGGGCTGATTCAGTCTGCAAGCCCCATTTGCTCCTTGCCTTCCCACTTTTCTCTGTCTATTGCACAGATGTTGTGCTTCAAGAGGATCGGCCAGATTGTGATTTTGAAGTGACAAATCCATGCTAAGGAGGGCTAAATGAGAAGGTGGGGAGAGGCTGAGTCTCTGCTCTTACCAAGATTTGCCACATCAATCAGCTTGGGATTACCTGCCTCCATACATCTCACAATATGATAAAAATAAAACCCTTGATTTTTAAGCCTCTGATTAGGAGCCTCTGTTCTTGACAGTGAAATATAATTCCTAACTGATGCAAGAGGAACATTGATCCTTACCCTCAAGGCATTTATAGTTTTCTGACAAAACAAGATAGACATTTATGTTTGATCTAATTAAACAACATAGACTTGCATAGGAGTGAATGCTTATACAAACGCAACCTGTAAATGCTACAGATTTTGAAACAGAGAGAGAAGACTGTGGACTAGAATTTTTGAGAAATATTTTCATGGCGTGAGATGGACCTGTGCTGGTCCTAAAGCTTGGGGAGATATTAATAACTAGAGATCTAGGAAGAGAATTCCAGGCAAGAAAAACAGCAAGGATTTTGTCACAAGTGGAAGAAAAGCATAATTGCTAACTAGCTGACCCAGAAAGAAGAGGACAGACTATAGGGTAGCTGAAGATGAGTTGAATAAGCAGTATGAGACTCAATGACAGCAGCCTTGAAAATCCAACTATGAAATTTGATTTATGGGCAATGAGTAACTGTTCATCATTAATTCTTCATGTCTTTTTCTGGCCCCTTAGCTACTCTCTAATCCCATGTTTTTAGTTGCTTATAAGATAGCTCCACAAGATATCCCAATTGAACCTAGATTTAATTTGTCTAAAAAAAAAACTCACCATTTTCCTTCATCAAGTGATCAGTGGCATTATTAACCATCCAGGCTTCTAGGGTAGAAATTTTGGAGTTATCTTTGACTTATTTTTCCTTCCCCAACCCCTATATCCAATGCCACCTAACCCCATCCTTCCTTCCTTCCTTCGAAATGTCTCTTGAATTCATTTATCTTTCTCCTTTTCTACCATCACCATCTATGGCTGTCTTTTCACTCTGTTTCCCACAAGAGTCTAACAAATCTCCCCACTACAGTCTCTCCCTGTTGTAGTCAAACTGCCAGAAAAATCTTCCTAAATGACTACTTAAATCACATTACCCTACCCCTACCCTTCAAAAACCTGGAAGTTCCTCTGCTAAGCTTATGAGACCTTTCATATTATTGCCATCCAACCCATCTACCTTATTTCCTACCATGCAGGAACCTGAAACCAATGCTGTAGTCATCTGGACCTCCCCAAGACCCTCCCTCACTCTACACTCATTCCCAGTTCCCACCCACTTAGAATATCCACTATTTCCCTTTTTGTTTGTATAAATACTATTCATTCTCAAGATTCAGCTAACTAACCTCTTCCTCCAAGATTATTTTGATCAACACTGATCTCTTCTTTGCCCAAATCCTAATCCCATTGACGGTTTAGAGTACACAATGTATTAATTCTAATTATTTATGTGTTTCAAGCTTGCCAGTCAGGTAGATAATAAACTATTCTAAGGTCTTTGAAAACTGGAACCACTTCGCCATCAACTCTTAAGATTGAGGAAATCCTATGCAATTCATCCTTGCTGTTCCCTGTGAAAGTCATCCAGTCTCTGCCAGATCAAATCCAATGATATACCCTTCAACACAGCAGTTATTCAACAAATATCTATTCACTTAATAATTTATTAAATTTGTCTGATACTATGTTAGGCAAAAAAATTCAATAAATATTCATGGATCATTTGATAGAAACAATTAGCTGATTGAGGTTTACAGATGATGACACTATGAATGTATGTTATAATAGACTAATCTTTTTATCCATACCCATGACTGTTGACCCTGCCATGAGAGTTTTAGACACACTAAGCCTATATGGCTTATATTAATTACAATAACTGAAGGAAGTTCCATTGTTCTACAGAATTTATTACGGTTTAATGACCACTGCTTATAGTTCAATTAATCCTCATTTATGGACAGATCTACTTTGAATTGCTGGACTATTAACTATACCATTGTTCAAAAGGCAGTAATTATTTTTAGCTGGAAATTGAGAGGTATAGAACTAAACTAGGTGTTCCCAGCCAAAATTCCTAATGAATTCTGACAATCCATATCAACCTTTTCAATAAAGTGGTTCATCCCTTTATTGAATCACTCAATATTATTGTAGTTATTTCCTTTTGATTCAAAGGAAACAGTTCCATTATCAGGCACAAAGAGAGTACCTATTCAAAGGAGAATTTAAGAAAGAAGAATTATATACTTAAAGAAATAACTCATAATCATCTTATAAATAATTGATACTTGTGCTAATTTTGCAAAAACAAGAACACTAAACAATCAATAAATATATATTGTTTTTATATATATGAACATTTATTATTACCAAATCAACTACATTGCTTTGTTTTGACAGGTCATATGATACATCAGAAAAAACTCCAGATAATGTGTTTTTAAATTTTTCCTTTTATCTTGACATCACTAAATGATTGGGAGTATTCACTACTGAGTTCTTTAATGACAATATCCTTTTCTTTTACAAATGGCTTTGAAGTCTTCCACCGCCTGTTACAAGTATTTGGATACTTCCCCACCAAGGGTGGGCAGGAAGCCAACACAAGCCACCAGGTGCCAATATTACACCTGACAAATTAGCCACACGACTGGAAAAGGGTGGGTCCATCCTCCTGTTAGAGGTTCATTTCCTCTCATTTTCCCATGAACAGGAAGTCATTGGAATGGGGAAAAAAAAGCTTTCCTTAAAGACCCATCTGACCAAAGCTCTGAACTTGTTAACTCCCTGTTAACAAGCAACTTGAAAGCAAGTTCAAATGAATCACAAGACTGTATTTACATTGACTTGTTTAACCCTGCTGAGGGCCTGGATTCTGGGATGTCCAGATTCATGTAACACTTGGGGTGAGGAGTGCACCTGGATGTCATATGGAATAAGGACAGCTGACAGAGGAGGTGGATGCATGATAGCCCTTGCACAAACCTTGGGAACCTAAAAGACTGAAGATAAGATCTGACTGAAGCCACAGTTTAGGGACAGAACCCTATTTAATTCACCCAATTCAACAAAGTGATTTGAAAAATTTGATCAGAATTGACTGATAGTCCATAAAATGCTACACTGTACTCATACAATACTTGATTCAGTTAAATCCTCTGAACTAATGACTTGTAACTACCTCCTAAAGATCAATTCTAAAGCTTGATGAGTGTAAAATAAAGCATAATAAAAGAATGTTTTCCAGCTGAAAAGTAATCCAAAGAATAGAGTTCTAGTTACCCTAACAGCATCCCAAGAGATAACTGCTATATGTTTATAATGCATAAACAATTGTTAAAATATATTTTATATACTAGTTTCTTAAAAAGTATTCCAAAATGACATAACATAATGTACAGTGTTTTACAACTTGCCTTTTCACCTAACAACATGTTACCGACATCTGTCCTTGACAGTTTATACAGTATATTCTTTCATTTTAATTGATGTATCCAATCAACTCCCTTAATTTTTTGCCAACCAGATAGGTACAAAGTGGCAACATATACCCTTTTAAATTTTACGTCTTTTACCATTGAGGTTGAGCATATTTTTCAAATGTTTGCTAGACATTTGGATTTCTTCTGAGAATGACATATTTTATATCTTTTGCCCATTTTTTTCAGTGTTAGTTATATTTTTCTCATTAACTTGAAAGCATTCTTTGAATAATAGATAGTAACCCTTTTTTCTGTCATGTGTAATTCAAATGTTTTGTCCCAATCTGTCACTTCTTCTTTAACTTTTTTTTTATGAAGTCAAATCTGTCAGGTTTTCCTTAATGGCCTCTGGATTTCTCACCTTGTTTACACAGACCTTCTAACCTAGGATTATTTTTTATTAATTTATATTTCATTCTGATACTGGTATAGATTTGATTTTTATGTTTAGAGCTTTATTCCGTCTGGAATTTACTTTTGTGTATAGTATGAGTCCAGATGGAGAGCCAGTTGTCACAATACCATTTACTGAACAGTCTCCATTTAGCCACTCATTTGAAATGTCTCCATATTATCTGTTAAATTCCTCTATATTCTTAGTTCTGCTTCTGGACTCTAGCCCTTTTGATTAGTTGATTTCTCTAGCACAACACTTGTGTATCCGATTTCTTAGGATGTGTAGTTTGTTTGATAACTACTAGGCAAGTCTTCTCTCAAACTTTGTTTTTTTTTTTTGTTTTTTTTATGACTACTGTCATTTGTTTCCCTTCCAAATGAATTTTCTTTTTTTTGAAATGGAGTCTCACTCTGTTGCCCAGGCTAGAGTGCAGTGGCACGATCTTGGCTCACTGCAACCTCTGCCTCCCGGGTTCAAGCAATTTCAGCTAATTTTTGTGTGTTTTTTTTTTTTTTTTTAGTAGAGATGGGGTTTCACCTTGTTGGCCAGGTTGGTCTTGAACTCCTGACCTGAAGTGATCCACCTGCCTCAGGTTCCCAAAAGTGCTAGAATTACAGGTGTGAGCCACAGCCCGGCCCAAATGAACTTTAGAATAGGCTGCTTACATTCTATTAAAAACCCCATTGCATTTCAGTTGATAAGAAACTGAGTGAAATGTTACATCTTAAGTTTGTCTGATTTAAAGCACAATCAGTGTTTCATAAAATAAAATCATACATTTTACAACGCTTTTACAAATTAAATTATTATAATAAATAGGATATACTGTCATTATTTTGGTTATATCACATCAAAACTTTCAGGGGATACAAATGGAAACACTTCCTTTTGATTGACTGTTCGATCCACCAAACAGTAGCCTATTCTATGCTAGAAAACTCTAGTATCTGTTATGAGAATACAGAGATACATGTGGCATTATCTTTGTCCTCGAAAACTTACAACCTAGTTAAGAAAATAAGACATATATATATAGACATATAAGGCATATTGATTAATGCATATTGATACAAGGCAGCTTATATGAGGAATCAAATGAGTTACTGTAGAAAATAAGAGCACTAAGAGTAAAAAGGCAGGAAAGTCAAGGCAGAGAAGTTAGAGTCTCTCTCTTATTCTACAAAAGAGAATGTTTGAGTCCCAGACATTTCAAGTCACTGAGCCAAGTAGACAGAAAACATCAGGTCTGCTGATTCTTATCCTTGTGACTTGTCTACTACGTCAAATAAAACTCACACTTATAAGTGTCAATACCCATAAACTGGTTTTTCAAAATCAGTTTAAAAAAAAAAGATTGCATTCAGATAACTCCATTACAGGGATTTCTTTTCATCTATATGACATAAAATACCAGATATTAATGATGTTTCAGTTTTCAACCAGTGGTTTTGACATTAGGACACGTAGCCTATATCTAGGTAATAAAATGGGAGGGGTTTTTTTTGGCCCCTTTACACAATTCATCCCCTTGTCATATTTTAAAGCCCCCAGGTAACAAATCCTAAGACCCACAGGAATCTTTACACCAGCAGAGAAGAGATTTCTAAAACTCAACATCAAATCTACTTTTGATTTTCCCTTGACTTTGTTTCTGTCAATGTTAGGCAGGTAACACATTTCAGCTTTTAAGCCATGGAGTGATCTTTTTTTAGAAAAAAAAAGTGCACTCACAGCTTTAATCTTATATTTCTATGCATATTGAGTTAAATGTTGCAAAACTATCAATTCTGTCAAAACCTACCAAATAGAAAACAAGACACCATGCAATCTTAATGTCCAAACTGACTAGTGATTATCAGAAATTAAATGTGCAGGAATTCCAAATCTTTTTTGATTTGAGATGTCTAGATAACTTTTGTTTTTCCATAATTGTATGAGGTTTCTACATAGTATTTAAGACTCAATTATATTGCAATTGATGTAATTAACTCTAATAATCCATTAAAAGTCAGTAGGAGGGCTATTCAAGTCAATAGAAAAGAAGGAGTATATTATGAAGGTGTTATTAACCTATGCAGAATTTTACCAGACATTTTCTTTTCTTACATAATAAATACACAGTGGTTAGGAAGGCTGTCATTATAATTTAATGTGAACAATAGTCCATCACTTCTTTTCCTATGCAACCCTTAACTAATTCCATGTACCATGCACAAGTAAAATGAAACCTTTTCAAATCAGGGTACAGTCATATCAATCATCCATTACTCCATGATTAAAGAAGAGGTCCTTTCCCAGCTAAGTGGAAGAGAATTGGGTACCAGCAGAAGTTTCAGGCCCACCTTCTCTTTCAGTTGACAAGTCTCAGTTTCTGATGGCTGTCTGTACTTTGCAATTAATAAAAGCATAAACAGCCATCCAGAAAGTTCTGTTTAGAATACTCTGGCAACCATTAAATTGCCACTGAAAGCATGGCTACATGTTCCCTTGAACATCAAGTGAACATTTGAGCATTCTGATCTTTTGAATTAAGGGAGATATAAGCTAGCTACCTTTACAGCATTCCACAAGTCTACGCTACTTCCTCAGGAGCCCTGTTTGGCTCTAGCTGTGAACCTCACAGACATCTAAAACAGTGAGCCTCGATAGAGCTAACCCTACTGGGACTACAGGTTGCAGAGCAAGTTCAAGGGTCTCAGCTCACTTCCCATTCTTTCTCCATTATTCCCAGTACAACAAGATGGAAACAAAAGTCAGGAGAGCACAATTTAAATCACACATCACCAAACGGGCTGTCCTTCTCTGAAAGAACTTTCACCTCGCCCCAGTTCCCAGTTGTGCTTTTCCAATCTGATAACAAACAAAAATGTTGTACTCTAATATTTGCATGAAAGAACACTTCATTCATAGTCTTATCCACTTATCCTACTATAGACTTCATTAGGAATACAGACTGTGTTAGCTTCTGCTGGTTTCACATATATATCATGGTAACTAGCCCCAGCTATGTGGACAGCAAGCATTATCAGGAATAATAACACTTCCACACAAAGAACAGCTATGCCTGAAAGAGCTATAGAGCCACAGGGGTTGTAGGGGAAAGAATACCATCCCTGGACTCAGAAGGTGGGATGAGTACAGGCTCTGCCACAAATTGGCACATACTGCCACAAACAGGATCGAAAAAATATCATTCCTCTGCCTCAGCCTCTGTACAATGGGTGGAAAAAGAACTCACATCATAAGCCTGTTATTAAATTAGCCCCATTAAATCAGGATTAAATTAGACAAACATGTGAAATAAGCCATACAAGAAGTCATAAAACATTACACAAACCTGAGATTGTGTTTGTGCTTATAGCATTATGCAAAGTCACAATAAGTTCTTAAAGCCAAGGGAGAAAAGGATAAAACAGCAGTTCTCAAACTTCGGTGCACATGAGATTCATCTTGGGTTTCATTTCAAAGTACACATGCCTGTTTCCCAGGTGAGGCCTATTTGAACTACAGGCTGAGAGACACTGGGATAAGGGATTGGCTGAAAATTGATTCCTATTCATTCATCAGATAGTTTAAGTACTAGGAAGCCTTAGAAGATACAAATAATTACAAGATACTGCTCAAATGTCAAACAACTCCGGCTCTACATGTAGAGAGATGACAAATATCCAGAAATGATAAAATGTAAGGCTCTGTGTGTCAAAGCAGAAAAGCAGCCAATGAGTAACACCTCTTGTAGTTTCCTCCTTGAACCAGAACCTAGAAGAGCCTTCATATTCCCGAAAAGGAAATTCTTGTTCACTCTTATTCCTAAAGTACACACTGTCAGTGCTTTCTGGTCCCTTATGCATGAACCTCACTCCTAGGCCTCAAGAGCCTATGTAAGTCCTAGAAGTCTCAGCCAGGAATCAGGAAGAGAGTGTGGATCCCATCCTCTCTCATGGAAAACCAGGCCTCACCGTGAAGTGTCATCTCTCTCACTCAAAATGTTCATCTCTGATATTGAACAAAGAACCCTTTTCATTCTGGAGAACTACTGTTTTCTGAGGCCTAGGTGCAAACTGAGCAAACCAACCACAGGCCCGGGCAGTCACAGCGACTAGAACATGAGACTCATCCTCTGAAGGGTCCACTTTGAATCTCCTCCCTACTGCTAGTCCCCGAGAGAGCATTTGGGCACAGCAAAGCTGTGGCTTCAAAGTCACAGTAACCTTCTACACGCCTGGGAGGAGATAGAGAATGTCACCTTCCTTTTTTCTGAAACTCCCACTGTCCCTTTGTACAGGTTCAAGAACACAGAGAAAGGAGACCTGGTCCAAGAGACAAGAGGCCTGGGTTGCCGTTCTGCCCTACCAATAACAGGCTAGGAAACCATCTCTCCTTCTTTAGCCACATCATTTTCCAAAGAGGAAAATTCAGGAGATTAGCATCTACTCCAGCTACTTCACAAGATGAAAAACTCTTTTGAAAAAGTAAAACATGGCCATGTGCAGTGGCTCACGCCTGTAATCCTAACACTTTGGGAGGCCAAGGCAAGCGGATCACCTGAGGAATTGGAGACCAGCATGATCAACATGGAGAAACTCCATCTCTACTAAAAACACAAAAAAATTAGCTGGGTGTGGTGGCACATGCCTGTAATCCCAGCTACTCGGGAGGCTGAGGCAGGAGAATCACTTGAATCCAGGAGGCAGAGGTTGCAGTGAGCTGAGGTTGCTCCAATGCACTCCAGCCTGAGCAACAAGAGTGAAACTCTGACTCAAAAAAAAAAAAAAAAAAAGTAAAACATGTCCCTGAAGTACAAGAAATTAATATCAAACCCAAAGTACAATAGTCAATCTTGGAAATATCCAGTTTGATTATGAACATTGTGCCTCAATTCTCTAGATAGTGTTTCATTGTGGCTTTGCTTTGAAAGTATAGGCTTGTCCTCTGATAAGTCACCACCGCTGATCTTTTACAGATAAAGACATGCAAGACTAGGTTACTGGAATTCTCTATGTCTCTCTCTTATGCTCTCTCTCTCTCTTTGTCTCTCTCTCTCTCTCTCTCTCTCTCTCCAGGCCTACAGAAGCTTGAGGTACCCTCCCACCCCCAGCCTCCACCTGCCCACACAGATCTGGAGGCACCCAAGAACATATGACCCCAATCGCATTCATGTGACACCTTTGTTCAGCGCCTCATTCACTTGAGAGGGGAAAAAAATACCTCAACCAGGAAATACATCTTTTACAGCTATTTCATCCTCCCCTCACGTGGCGCTGGAATATCACTTTAAAGAACATTCTTGTGGCATTTCCAGATCTTTTCCTTTAGGACTGCAAACAGGAGTAGCCCATCCAAGGGGAAACTGCTCCCCAGCAGAGCCGTTCTTCAAAGGGGACTTCTTCAGGCAGGAAAAGGGAACGTCTGATACTGGAGCTGAATAAACATACTCATCAAGCTGAGTGCCAGATTGGAAATCCAGGCGCTGGAGCATGAGGCCTGCCAGCCGCACACCTCATGCATGCTATGGCTCTGTCTCTCTCCTCTCTTTCCTTCTCTCTCTCTCTTTTTTCTTCCATTCTGTAATCTTCACTCAAGTGACTTAGTGATCCTGGGTATACATCCATCGTTTTTCACAACTATTAACTGACTAATCTAATAGGCTCCAGAGGTTTCAGAACCCACTTTTGAATCACAGACTCTTCTACCATCTCTACTCGTGCAGTTCACTCTGTCTCTCAACATTCACATCTCCCCACAGCCAACAACCTTCCTCAGAAAGTAGCTCCTTTTAGGTCAGGGCAGATTATTCATACACACAATGTTTCAAACCTTGGATACGTGGCTGGTAGAATCCTAGAGCTTGATGGAAACTCCAAAGATTTTTTTTTTCAGGAAAAACTACAGATTTGTAATCTCAGAAAGATCATAGTCTACCCTGGACCTTGAAAGAGTTCATCCCCATTTACAGGTTGGTTCAGTGGCTCACAGTCTATAGTAGAAGTGCTTCCAACTAATTAACCTAAGTTTTTACTACAATTAGTTATTCTGCTTGAATAGCTGCTCACACATGAAATTCCAAGCCACAGGTCATAGCAGGCTTAAGCTTAGAAACTGGAATTTATCTTTTCCATTCTGGAAAATTTCAGTTTTTTCTTTTAAATTTTAAACAATTATACCAGTAAATGTTGCAATTATTCAGATAATCTGGACATTCATTTTAGTTGTTATCTATAACAGCAATCCCCAACCTTTTTGGCACCAGGGACTGGTTTTGTGGAAGACTATTTTTCCACGGACCAGGGGGATGGTTTCAGGATGATTCAAGCACATTAGAGTTATTGTGCACTTTATTATTATTACATTATAATATATAATGAAATAATTATACAACTCACCATAATGTAGAATCAGTGGGAGCCCTGAGCTTGTTTTCCTGCAACTAGACGGTCCCATCTGGAGATGATGGGAGACAGTGATGGATCATCAGGCATTAGCTTCTCATAAGGAGCATGCAACTTAGATTCCTCACATACACAGTTCATGATAGGGTTTGAGCACCTATGAGAATCTAATGCCACCACTGATCTGACAGGAGGCAGAGCTCAGGCGGTAATGCGAGTGATGGGGAACGGCTGAAAATACAGATGAAGATTTACTTGCTGGCCTGCCACTCACCACCTGCCGTGTGGCCCAGATCCTACCATGTCACAGACCAGGGGTTGGGGACCCCTGTTCTATATTATACATATATCCATACATACTCACATAGACAAACACAATTCCCTGTGGATTTCCCACCTCACAATTTCAGTCCCATTAGGATTTTTTTTCAAATATCCAAAACAGGCAGAGGGTCTCACTTTTACCACTTTGTTCTTAATGTCTAAACCCTTTTCTAGATATTTCCTTGAGGAAAAATTATTGGATGATAAATGTCTTGAGGAAGGTTTGTAAAACTCTATAGCAACTAATTTAAAATGAGAAGTCGGCTGTGTAATTTACTTAGTTTCTATTCATAATTGGCTGCTGGCTCATTCATTATCATCCTTTTGACTATCCTATATAAAATGCACCTTTAACGAGCCTTATAAACCTAAGTTCCAACAGAAACAACAATAACAAAGAGTCAAAATGAAAAGAATGGTTAAGCAAATATCTGGTCAGTAAGGATCACTGAGCTCCAAAGCATTTTAATTTTTTTCCCCATAATAAATGCTTAACCTCAACAATTCAGTCATATCCTACTCTCTTTTCAATATTTATACATAGAAATTTATCTTTTAAAACACAAGTTGAGCCCCACACTGTGATTCACATTTTCAGAATGTTTGTTTATTCAGAATATTTTTTAGTAATTGCTGTGGAGTAATCATAAGGACAATCCAGTTGTCCTTGTTGTCATTAACCAGCAACAACAATTGTGCAGAGTAACCATGAATTTATAAACTCATTTTAATACTTCCTTAGAGCTGTGTGTGTCTATCTTTGGAGAAAGAGGAAAAACTCCAACTCAGCCACCCAGAGGCTGTCTGACAAACAATACCTGGGTATTTGGCAATAATTCATCAGCAAACATATTTTTCATTTTAAATGATTTTATATAGGCATTGTCATCAAATAATTGCCTGTCAAAGTAAGAAGAATAAAGGTCACTGACTCTTTTTAATCATGAGGACTCTAAAATGCACCTCCTGTCCATTTGACGTGCATAGATTGGGTTCTCCATTGTGCAACCATCGGCACAAACATCACCTTAGACATGCAAAAGGGACAAGGTGGGAGACGTTCATTTCAGTTACCTTTGCCCAGGCTTTATTTGTTCTGCAGATAAAAAACTTTGGACTTCTTTACTCAACCAGTCATCTTGCACAAACAGTAAACTCCCTCACAACTTTCTGTTCCCATGGGACCCTTGAGAAAACAAAATGAAAAAAAAAAAAAAAAAAAAAAGCATGATTGAAATCTACTTTCTTCGGTCAACATCCTAACATTGAGCAATTTCTTCACATCTTAAAAGGGACTGTCCTGGCGTCAGATTAAGAGTTAGTGAACTCCCTATTGATCAAATAACTGGAACCAGTAGTAACCAGAGTCAGAATTCCGAGATTACAAACACTTGTTCCGTAACCATTTCCCATTCCTCCCCATAGCATCATGAGGCCCTTATTCGTGTTCAATTCACCTTTGGAAAGCAATGTTTTCTAAATTTTTAGATCACATATGGTAAAAATTTTTGAACATGTCCATCGTATGTATTCTCATTTATAAATTACATATGTATTACTCTATTCTATGCATCAAAAACACATGCACCAAAAAAAATCTAAATTTAAGATGAAATAAATAGTAGGTTAAATATCTTCTTTCATTTTGGAATCTTCATGAGGTACAGATACCCTAAATCTGAGCCCCCTGCTTTAAGAAATGCAGTAAGCTGTCTTTCTCCCAAATCCCATCAGTACTTTGGTCTAATCAAAAACCTGTTTTCAAGAAAATATCTGCTAGTAGTCATTATCATCTTCTGTGAATAAGGACCCATCATTATAGTGAGGCTTCCAGGAGTATCTGCATTTTAAGTATATGTCTAATTATGAGAAGAAAGCTTTATTTTGTTTTCATGTGATGTCAGGGATGCCAAAATAATTCACAATATTTGGAGAATTGAAAATGTTTCCTGGTGGCCCTCATCTTGGACAAGTTGGGAAGCTCCTCATCAATGTACATACCTGCGTATACAGTGGCAGCAGCAAACTTAGTAAATACAAAGGTTTTAAGCAAACTTAGTAAACAAAAAGGTTTTAAGAACAGCAAATTGGTTAGAAAAGGTAAGGTTAACACGTTGGGTAGGAAATTTTTCTGAGTTGATGAGTTAGATAAAGACTTTTATTAATTCAATTAAAAAATCATTTTTGTCCCAAATAATCAATCACAAGCACTTGCTTAGCTCAAGAACTTACGTTTTTCATGAATTTATAAAAATAATTTTCCCAGGGGAAAAGATGAGCAATACTCTAGATTATTTTCATCTTAGAGGATATGAAGTTGAAATTTTTTTTTAAAAGTCTGAATTATCCATCAGACATATGCATTGATCCAATTCACCAGGTAACTGCAAAATAGTCTACTTGACTCTAACTTATGAAAATAAAAGGAAAGTGGAGAGTGGAAAGAGCTGATCAGCTGTTGAGAAGTGTTTCTTATGTATGTATGGGAACATATACTACACATGCACCTATATATGTAAACACATACCTGTAAATTTGTATGTATAGAGAAGCTCCTGCCATTCAGTTTACCATCTAGTTGGGCAAATCGCATACCCATGAAAAATTATAAAGTGATATATCAGCAGGCACAAAATAATATAGCATAAAACATATCAAACAAGTATGTACTGGCAGAAAAAAGAGTGGGATATAATTAAAATCTGATTATTATACATTTCCAGGGAAAAACGGGGGGCAAACATTTCAGAAAAATAAATTGGCATGATGAATGAAAAGAAGTTTAATTTAGCAAATCACACCCTGGGGACACAGGTTTCACTAATGTGGGAAAAGGACCCATATGGATGAAGTATGAGCTATGAAATTAAAGTTAATGGATTGATAAAGGACAATTGATATGACAAGCCAAATTTTAGTTTTGCTTGAAACATCCAGGTAAGTAAGGCAACATTCATATGGTAGTTGTTGTTGTTTTGCTTAAAATATCCCATAATTTTCTTTTATGCTATGTAAGACAACATAAAGATACCAACATAAGAAGGCACAACATAATACTAACCTCATGTCAGGAACTTGACATGTGTGCACAAGAATTGTGCATGCTCTTGGACCTGTTCAAGCTTTGACCTTTGTTTCTGAAATGTCAAGGTATCTCTTGTGTCATCATGAGCCTCCTCCCCCAGCCCCTCATAGTTGTACCACTGAATGGACATAAACTATGCCAGAAACGATAAGACCTGAGATTTGCTGAACACCACCAATTCTTCTGTCAACATTCCTGTCCTGAAATCTCCTTTTACTTAACAAACCTAGATCACTTTCTGTTTATGGCACAAGAGAGAAGAAAGTGGAGGCAAATAATCAATTACTTCTCTCCAAAAGATAATTCTCAGGAAGGAAAGTGATACCACCTGTCTGGTTTATCACGCACTGTCTAGGTTCACCTTTCTCTTTGTCATTGTCACAAGCTGCTCCACCTGCATACCACCCAAACTGCTAACAAGAATGGAAGCTCATCTGGGGCAAAATCTGACTTTTCAATTTCTTTTATATTCCCTGTTATGAGTCAACGAATTCAGTTTCAGCCCCCATGCACATCAGGAACTCAACATGCTTGTTAAGCAAGAGGTGAACACCCCAGTTTTGCTCAGACTGTGTTTTAAAGAATGCATTAAAAAAAGAATTCATGAATGAATCAGCTCATCAAGTTGATCATCAAGTTACAGATCAGATACCCACAAATTTCATTCAGTTTGGTTATTGAAAAAGTCAAAATGACCAAACCACAAATGACCAGAATAGATGTTTTGCACATTTCATAACTAAATAGACTTAATATTGAAATGTATTGCACAGCAGTTGATTGTGAAAACTGTCGAGTCAAAGCAAATTAAACTAGATTTTAACCTCCACAAACCAAAGGGAGTGTGCCCGTTTTGTCAACATGTTGTACCAGCACATAGCATAGTGTCTGCCACACAGTGGGTGCTTGTGGCAGCTTCTCATTAAGATGAACACATCAATTCTTTCCCTAGTTGAATACACAAACTATTCCCCTCTTGTGAGACCGAATCTATTTGTCCAACTACTGGATCCTGGGTTCCCCCATGATTGTTTTGGCATATACAAGAGGGAAGAAGTGATCTGTATGACTTGCAAGGTTAGGTTTAAGAATTTTTGCAACTTCCACCTGGATTTCTTAGAACACTTGCTTTGAGGAAATCTGTCACAAGAGAGAAGCCTAATTACCAAGAGACCAAAAAGCTTTGCTAACCATGTGGAGAGAGAGAGAGAGAGATTCCTGAGTAGCCCAATGCCAGACATATGAGTGAAGAAACCTTTAGATGGCTCCAGTCTCAGCTACAATCCAACCAAATGAGAGACAAGAACTGCCCACCGGAGTCCATCAGTCCCAAGAACCATGAGTGATAGTAATAAATTGTTTCATTAAGTCACTAGATTTAGGGTAGCTTATTACACAGCAATAGATAACTGAAACAGTGTTCAATGTTTATTGAATAAGTAAATGGATTGAGAAAAGAAAGCCACTTAGAATAAAGGGTTCCCAAATGAACCCAGTGAAATCCATTAAATAAATTATTTAGGTGATGTCAACAACAGTAAAGACTATCAGAAAATTGGACAACTCTGTGGGTAATTAAGGCCAAGAGGAAATCTGCTACAGAATAGAGAAAGTAATTTTTCTGAGAGTGGAATTTTCCAAATTCACCAACCATCTTGACCGTATTCATTAGATGATTGCTCAGTGCCCTACTTCCCTTTCCACAAAGAAAACTCATGATTGCATTTCAGCCATGATCCTAGGTACAAAGGAGAAGAAAACATGTTAACCAAGAAAGAACGTGGGAAACCAGGGAAAACAGACTTTGGGGAGCCTAATCTTTCTATGAAGACTCTCACTCTTCTCTCTCTTCCTTTAATTTTGTAGAATAGACTTTGGGCTAGGTAACACTGTGTAAAGCAACTAAATATAGCCAGAGATCAAGGTGGGTGGGAATGGAAACAAGAGGCTAAATGTTGGACACTAGCAGCTCTTACCTCGTCACATCCCCCATAATTGTACCATTATGTGCACAGAGCTCTTTAGCTGGATATGGTCACCATTTCATAATGACAAGAAGATCAATTAATGACATGATCCACATCTTTCATTGTTTTGATGGTTGCAAATAAGTCTGAGTCACTCTACCATCATTCTTACCACAGGCACAATTGTTTTTCTTTCTTTTTTCTTTTTTCTTTTTTTTTTTTTTGGTGAGGAAAATAAATATCAAGAGGATGTATTTAATCTTCCTTGGAGTTTTAACTTTGTGCCTTTTCAGATGAAACCACATCAGGGTCTGGTCCTCTCTTTTCTGAGTGTCCATTTCTTATGGCAGAATAAGTCCTTCTTAGTGCACAAACCCACCCTACCTCCTTCTCAATTACAAAATACTCCCCACCCTGCCCCAACACTAATTCACAAACTCCCCATTCCCGAAGAGATTCCAATTTTGTCAGAGCCCAAAGGCTGTGTTCAAAAGAGGTGCTCCTGCAATCACTGGAAGATGCAAGAGGAAAAGACATTTTTCAGTAGCCACAGGCAGGTTTGTAGGCATTGGCAGAAGGCACATGGAATAAAATATAGAGGCTCTTTGACTAACTCTACACAATCAACTTCACGATGCAGTTTAAAACAAAAAAGACACGATTGAAGGTCTCCATGGATCCAATAAACCAACCATCATCAAATCTTTTTTTTATTTGTCTGTACAAACAGGATCCAGAGTAAGCTAAAGGTCACCTGTTGGGCAAGCAGCCCTTCATGGTCACTCTGAGCAGGCTAGGGAGCAAAATAGCTTAAGCTAGGGCAGAATCTAGGGCAGTCATTAAGGAGAATTATCAGATTCAATGGACAAAATTCTTGAAATCTAGCTTCAACACATGGGAAAATCTTATTTTCTATTGAATCTATTATCATTTTATTCAAATCAATTCAAAATGATTTATTGTCTGGTATTGTCTGGCACTGGGGATGGAGAATTGTAAGATCTATCCTCAAGAAGCTTTCCAGAGTGATGGGTTATGGAAGTATGACACCTGAATTTCCCATAAGAAGGATAAGGGCCATGTGTGCCAGGCATTGTTTTGTTGAGACTCAGTAAGTACCATCTCTGACCCTAAGCTCCTCCCATATTACAAGGACTGAAAGCCTGGAAACTACATTTCCTAAGCTCTCTTGCCCATGGAGTTCTTGGTATAATCTTCCATTGAGAGGTGCTCTTGCAATCACTAGAAAATGGAAGAGAAAAAGACATTTTTCAGTAGCTACAGGCGGGTTTGTGACACACTGGCAGATAGCAGACATGGGACTATGTGTCAGCTTCTGATCATCCTTCTGAGAATCATCCACTTCAGTGCTGTAGGCAGCTAAGACCATTGGTGGCAACTTGGCTTCCCAGGGATTCCAACACTTCATACTTCCTGGAAGTTGACCTTCACTCCCAACCCTCCCAATGATTTCATAAAACCTCTAATTCCATATATTGTATTCCTTCCTAATGAACTAAAATACTTAGAGAATATTAGTCAGAATGGGATAGATATATTTCAGTAATAAATACTCCCCCCACAAACTCTGAATAGTATAACAAGATAAGGTTATTCTTTGTTCAGGACATAGGCTGATTGGCTTCATCTTGTACCTAAGATCTCTGTGGAAGAGGAAGACAGTACATAGAGAAAGAACATAAACCCTCTTCACTGCTAGAATAAAGTTGACACAGTACTTCTCACATTCCATTACAAAAAAAAAAAAAAAAAAAAAAAACTGGGCTCAAGGCCCCAATTAAATTGTAAGGAAGGGTGAGACTATGGTCTTCCTCTGTGCCCAGAGGGAGGAAATGGTATGATGAACACATTGCATCTTATCAGACTTCTATTTCTTTAATTAAATCTGATGGTTATATTTGATACTAAATACTGTGTCCTGTAACAAAATTGTAAAATATGTGGCATAGACTTCATAGTCAAGTAGTGTTTCTAGAAACAGATCTAATAGACTGGATGGCTGGAGATCCATATCATGGAGTGGAAAAACATTTGGCAACATTGTTGCCTTTGGTAACATGAAAGACCACATGACTCTTGAGCTTGTAGGTGAAAAATAACATGTGTTGGTTGCTATTGACTGCTTTTGGGAACACAGTAAAACAATAAGAGGCTATCAGGAAATAATTAACTGGTTTTTGAACAAAGATAAAAAGAACAAGCATCTACTTCTAGAGCTCCCTTTTGATATCAACTTCTGTATTAGTCAGGGTAAGTAATGCTCACTGCCGTAACAAACAATCCCCAAAAGCTAAATGGCTTAACATCTAAAAGTTTATTTCTCACTCACAAAAAGTCTAATGTGGATATTCCTCTGAAAAGGGATTCAGGGATCCCGATTTCTTTCATGTTATGGTTCTACATCTTCTGGCATCAGGGTTATCCTGGCATTATCCAGCCAGAAGATGAAGAAAGGGAAAGGAGAGAGAAAGAGAGAGAAAGAAAGAGAGAGAAAGAGACTGAGAGAGAGAGATATTGTCTCTCTGGCTGAGCAATTGCTTCCTAGAAGGAACTCTACACTGTGGAAGGAGAGGAGGATGAATCTTCATTGGTCAGCTAGCCATTTCTGCATTGGACTCTGAAGTTTTCTTTTTGTTTCTTTTTTGCTGCCATGTAATTTATTTTCCCCACTTTAATAATACAGCTTCCTCCTGGTCTTTCCAACTTCTCTTCCTTTTTCTTTTGACATGAACTTTCCCTTTCATCTCTTCCATTTGATCTTGCTTTTCTCTTTTATTATACTGCTAATAATAATTAACCATAGCGTCCTACTCTCTACTCTGAGTAATTTCTAAGCATGAGGTTGGGAGAAAAAGATGGGGCTGTCATCTTGTGGGAGGAAGTAACTTTAGCACTTTTTCCTAAAACTCAAATAGCATCTGATTCTGACTGTTAGGAGTGATAGGCATTGGAAGGGAGATGTCAGAACAAACCTGTATGGCAAATAAGATATTTGCAAGACTGTTGATGTTTTTTATGCTTCCATGATCCAAGTTCTTCAGTTTTTCAGATTTCATGCTGGCTTTGGGGTAAAAGTTTCCAGTGTTGAGTTATTTTCTCTTTATTCAATTATTAATAGGGACCACTCATTACTGCTGGATGAGAATGGCAAATGTGATTGAAATCATTTTCAACTCTTTAATAACACAATTATAGTATTTAGACAGTTTTCTTTCATTTACAGATGTAACTCCTATCCATTTTTAGTTCGGGGAAAGAAATATACATTTTTTTAAATGTGAGATTTGAGTATTTTATCATATGCAAATGCCACATCCCCCATAAGAAGCAACCAGCACAAGTAACTATTTCTTCCCTACAAGCTACTTTGCTCTACACTTTACTTTTTGGTTTAGGACAGAAGAATAAGGCTTTAGTTCCTACCCTTTCAAACAATTCCCCGCGTTGAGTCCAGGATCAGCCTGCTCAGAAATTTGAGTTTTCCAAAGAGGAGGTTCTTCAAAAAATTAAAAATAGACCTTCAATATAATCCGGTAATTCCTCTACTGGTATATATCCAAGAAAATAAAATCAGCATCTCAAAGAGGTATACACACTCCCATGTTCATTACAGCATTACTCACAATGACCAGGATATAGAAAAAAACTAATTACCTATTGACAGATAAATAAATTGTGTGATATTTACACATATATATACATACGTATATATGCATATATATACGTATGTGTATATATGCATATGTATGTATGTATATATTGGAATACTATTTAGCCTTTAAGAGGAAGGAAATCCTGTCATTTATGACAACATAGATGAACTTGGAGGACATTATGTTAAATGAAATAAGCCAAGCACAGAAAGAACAATACTAGATGATCTCACTTATATGGGGAATCTAAAAGAGTTAAATTCATAGAGGCAGAGAGTAGAGTAGAGGCTCTCAGGGACAAAGGGGTAAGGGAAATGGAGAGATGTTGGTCAAAAGATACAAAGTTTCAGTTACGCAGGATGAACAAGTTCTAGAGACCTAATGTATAACACTGGGACTGTAGTTTATAATACAGTATTGCATACTTGAAATTTGCTAAGAGAGTAGATCTTAAGTGTTCTCACCACACACAAATAAGGTAACTATGTGAAGACATGCATATATTAATTATCTTGATTTTTAAATCAACTCACTATGTATATGTATATCAAAACCTCACATTGTGCATCTCAAAAATATACAATTTCAATTTTTAAAAAGAAATTTGAGTTTTCTAACTTGAACTAAAATCTATGCTGAGCAAGACTCAACCCTTTCAATTCCACTTCATTATTTGGCAAAGGGTCCTAGTAAAGTCACAACATCCAGCATCTTTCTATCTTTCTATTTCTGTGGATTTTTTCCTCTTTCCTGGTGGAATATTGACATGACACTAGAGCCCTGGAAACTTGACAAGCTTCTAGAAGCACTTTTGAGTATAAGAGCACTGTTTTGTATATTCAGGGCAGCAAAAATAATACCAATACATAATATTCTTTATAATCTTTATATGCTTGCCAGACATTGTGCAAGTATTGTCCCATTTAATCCTCTTAAAGTGTTAAGAGGCAACTACTATTATCATCCTTTTTTAAAATTTTTTTTATTATACTTTAAGTTCTGGGATACATGTGCAGAACGTGCAGGTTTGTTACATAGGTATACATGTGCCAGGTGGTTTGCTGCACCCATCAACCTGTCATCAACATTAGGTATTTGTCCTAATGCTCTCCCTCCCCTAGACCTCCACCCCCTGACAGGCCCTGGTGTGTGATGTTCCCCTCCCTGTGTCCATGTGTTCTCTTTGTTCAACTCCCATTTATGAGTGAGAACATGCAGTGTTTCGTTTTCTGTTCTTGTGTTAGTTTGCTGAGAATGATGTTTTCCAGCTTCATCCATGTCCCTGCAAGGGACATGAACTCATCCTTTTTTATGGCTGCATAGTATTCCATGCTGTGTATGTGCCACATTTTCTTTATCCAGGTTTTCATTGATGGGCATTTGGATTGGTTCCAAGACTTTGCTATTGTGAACAGTGCTGCAAGAAACATATGTGTGCATGTGTTTTTATAGTAGAATGATTTATAATCCTTCTTATTTTATAGATTAAGAAACTGAGGCTTGGAGAAAGTAAATCAAGAAGATGCAGCTCTTAAATATTGCTTTAAGAACTTCAACTTGACTCTATTTGACTAGAAAGCCTGTAACTTAACCACTCTTATTACCAGTCTATTTCCATAAAAATGACCCAAAGCGTTTGCATAATGATGATGGGAATTGGACAAAGTCAATTAGCAGAAAAGAAAAAAAAACTGCAAATTTTTGTGGAAATGAATCATAGCAATAATAATTACCAACATTTCTTGAGCACTTACTATATGCCAGGCACTGTTCTAAAGCCTTTGGCTGGACTAACTCATGGAATCCTCACAATGACCCTAAGAGATAAGTGCTATTATCTTTTTTTTTCTTTCAGATAAAACGGAGGCACAGAGAAATTAAGTTACAGGGTCACACAACTAGCCTTTAGCAGGATGTAAAGTAATTGAAATAAGAGCATCGTGAACCTGTTTGCTACCCATGGAGATAAAAATGGACAAACTGGAAATATAACTATTATAAGTTCTTCAGCATGGCTTACCTTCTGTGATCTGCTTACATGGTCAGAACCATACTTAGGTAACAAGCATACAAAGCTCTAGCCCAACCTCTGTCCTCATCTGAATGTAGGAAGCTTTGGATGATGTCTGCATATCCTCAGAACAATCTCCTAACCATTCCTCTCTCAACCAGACCCGGAGGCATCCAGTGCCAAGGAGCTCTTCTGTCCTATTGAAAGCAGAGAATGGTTCTCTCTGAAATAAGTACAAAGAGCAAGCAAATTTAGTCAGTTTATGCAAAACACAAAATGGCATCTGCCATCTGGAAAAACACACTAAAGCCGTGAGCCGTCAAGCCCCTTTCAAGACTTTGGCATGTAAAATCAACATTTTTTTTTTAAGTCTGAAAGGTCCATGTGAACTTCCAGCTTCATTAAATGTAATTCACCCTCCCCACCCCTCTGATTCCTGTTGTTGACATCCACTCACCCATCACACATAGTTCCCCATTTAAAAAAATTAGACAGGTAAGTAGATAGATAGATAGAGTTTTTTACTAAGTGGTGAAAAGGTCTCTGAGAGATGGGCTTACCAACAGAGGATTTTTAAAGAAGATAATAAAGAAATATCCTTCATAATTACCTTCTTTTTCACATTCAAAATGGTTTAAACAAATAAACTTGCCTTTGTATTGCCTATATATATTTGGAATCTAGTTTGTCACTGACATTCCAGAGGCCCAAGATTGTGGGTTGATGCTGCTTTTGTCTCTGTGATCACAAACTCCTGATCTTGCCTCCATCTGCACTAACCTCAAGGAGTTCAAGACAGATAAGAACAAGAAGGGCTGCTTAGGTTTTGCCTTAGTGCCAGGCTGGGTAAGCAGGGCATCCAGGCAGAAATATGTCCAGCAGACAGGAACAAAAATAAGGTAAGATGCTGTCAATGCTTCGTTAAGAATTATGTTTAAATGAGTAGGAACTGAGACCTGAAAACTCACTGATGCAGTGTCAGGGGAAGGCTGATCAAACCAAATGCACTGAGAAGGAACAGAATCACCACTGAGGATGAAGTTATCCATGGTCTTCAAATCAAGGAGGCTGGGGCACATTCAGAAACAGCGAACAAGACAAGAACACTGGACCAAAACATAAGGAACAGTAGCTAACGTGCAATAAGGGATTCCCATGGCCTAGCTACTTTATATCAATTAGATCATTGAGTGTCTCAACAATTATAAGAGGAAAGTACTGTGCATATGAGAAAACTGGAGGCCAGAGAGGTTAGGTCACACTGCTAGAGGAGGTGTTTAGATGTAAATACAGACAGTCTGATTTCAGAGTCTATCCCTATAACCACCACATTTTACTGCCCAGCATATGTATGTACAGCCCAGACTAGAAAGATATACACCATAGGCTGTTTTCTCCTGGTGATGGGATAACAGGTGACTTTTATTTTATCCAGTGTATTACTCTGTATTTCCACATTCTCTATTTTATAATCAGAACTTTTCAAAGGTTACTGGGATAAGAAACTAAAACTTGCTTAATGGAAAAAAGAACCTGAAACTTGATGAATGAAGAAAACTTGGTTTCCTTAGGAGCACAAAACCATATAAGGCCAGAGGTTGGTGTCAGGATCTGAATAGTACCTAGGATTGGTCCTGGTGCTGTTCAGATCAGAGTCTGCTTCTGTCTCTTTCCATGTCAATGCCATTCCAAGGCCGAGGATCTGTTCCCCAGGTCAGATCATTGGGAGTAAGGGAGGGATTCTGGGGGGCCAGAATGAGGAACGGTTCATTTCTCCAGGGCTGATCTGATCAGAGCATCAGATTCTCCACTTCTTTTCTTAGTCAGCACAATCTATCTATGTGTATTTGATCGTGACTGGCTCATTCCATCATCCTCCGCTACAACATTTAGAAGTGCCTGGTGACATTCGCATCAAAATGACTAGTCCTTTGATCATTTCTTTCCCTTTCAGATTTAGGGAGATGTGCTGAAGTCTTCCAGAAGTCAGTATGCTGCTATAATAGAAACAGATATGAGTTTGGAATCCACCAGACCTCACTTAAAACCTTAGCTCTGTCGCTTATCAGCTGTGTGACCGTGGACAATTTATTTAACCTCTTTGGTCCCAGTTTCCTCATGTGTAAAATGCAAGATGCTAGGAGGATTGGATTGGCACTATAAATTGTTATTGTTCTTATTATTATCAGCAACAGTAATAACATTAGATACTATCCCCCATGAGTTGCAGCAGAAGACCCATTCCTGCCACTCCTGGATGGTTGCCAAGTTGCTGCAGAAAAGATGTGACAATGGACTCCAATATATTATTGAAGTGACATTCTCCAACTCCAGGGCCCGAGGAGCTTGCTGCTATCACAGAAGCTCCTTTAGGCCAGTCTTTTGAGTGTCACTTACACCAGTTTGGAAGTAATCTGCTTGCTCGCCCTTCCAGCAAAGGATGTCATGATCAGCTAATGGAAAGTGACAAGAAGGGATATAATGAATGAGAGGGAGTTAAAGTTTGGGATAAAAAAAGAGCCTTGTTCTTTTGGGGAATGCACAATGCTAAGCATACCATGTTAAATCGTGCGTGTCAAATAATGGACTAATTAAGAATCTTCATCCATTTTTTTCACATCTCATTTTTGTTGTCCTTTCAAAGATGTATTTTCAAATTAGCTCTTAGCTCTTTAAATAAGTACCAACAGCAAATAAAAAGACACCTTGTCTATCAGAGAAGCAAATGATAAACTGAAAAGAAAATACATGCGAAAGAAGATAGAGGTTTTGTGGGAAATGATGACAAGTTTTTATCATCATAGCAGCAACTTCTTGAATAATGGAATTTAATAACATATAATAAACTATGATCCAGGAGAACTCTGATTCAATCCCACTAATTGTTTGAGCCAGTGAAAGGAAGGCAAAGTTTACTGTGCCAACATGCTGCTAATGCCACTGAACACTGCGGGGAACAGACAATTGTTCCCAGCTGCCTACCTCCTCATACAGAGGGGGCACATGGTCCCTGCCCCAAACACTGAGATGAATCTCCAACTTTCAATGACAATCCTAGTTCTAGGACTTTAAAGTCATAGAAATGTAATTTTTGCAATCAACAAACTATTGTATTAAGCAGAGAATGGAGGGGTAACTAGATACAAAGCCCCCAATTAGATTATAAAGAATAATAACCAATATGCTTTCATGCTCACGCCAAAAAGCACAAAAACCTATTATAAATTTAATTGAGCACATGATCATAAGCACTGTTTTTCTACTTACATAGTTTTACTGTATTAAGGTAGACTCCAAATGAGAAACACTTTTTTTTCATTGTTATTGAAAAGGGTGCTTTTTTTTTCTTTTCACTTTGGATCATTTGACCAATGTCAAAAAATGGGAAGGTATAATTAAGAAAAAAATTATTTTTTCCTGTCTTTACTCAGTTTATATTTAAGTATAAAAATTAAGAAAAGGAATTGAGGCAATTATTTGGATAATTCAGGTCTCTCCTAAAAGATGAGGTTTCTAATGAAAATATATTATTTTTGCCTGAATTATTCAGATAATGCCCTTAGTTTTCTACTTTATTTTATAGGTGTGGGTCTGTCTATTGATAAAAAAAATCTTTGTAATAATCTTAAATGATTCTTTAGGTTTTCATAACAATTAAATATATAGGAGTTTTGGTACATAAATCTTATATACTCAGGAATAAACCATCTAAAATTCTACAGAACATTTTGCAAAGCAGCTATTTAAATTACTAAACCAAAATAACAACAACAAAAAAAAAAACAAGAATAAGTATTAACTTTTCTCTCCCAAAAGGGTTCATGAAACCTTAATGATTACATTTGGCGATAGAAGGAGGAGTGAAATACCTTTGTAAACTGATAGCCTAAAAACAGGAAAATTAGTATTGTGCCACGGCTATGAGCAGCTAATAAAGAGAACATGGTTAAAAGAGATTAAGGTTCAAATTAAGGTCAGAAAAGAGACTGATTGAGGAAAACTGCCATGTTCCATTGCATGGCAGTTTAAGTGAGACAGTTTCCCCCTGAATCAGCCTTAGGTTGAAAAATTACACTGTTGGGGTTAATAAAGAGGCCAGGCATTTGTTTGGACTGAGACTTCAATTAAAATGTTATTTGGGGTAGCCAGAGTTAATGTCTTGCTTAGAGGTAAACTGAACTGCCTTTTAAGAGGATGAAAAAAAAAAAGAAGATGAAGAAGAATAAAAAAGACCACCTAATCTGTCAAAGACCCTGAATAACTGGCAGAAAGAATTGTGTTTGCTGGACCTGTGCCCAACTCAGCAGTGAGCATTCTTAAAGGTTTTGTGACATCATCTGAGGCAGCTGAGGTTTTCTGAGTTTTTGATTGTTGCACTGGGTGAAGAATCTAGTGTTCAGCTGAGCCTTTTTGAGACAAAGAAAAAAATCTGGTTGGTATAAAATGCCAAGTTTGGGCTTTTTTTTTTTTAATGCCGCAAAAGGGGTGGGACCAAGAATTCTGGGTCTTACTCTCATGACTCCTCCCCAAAGACAAAAATTGATGGATACAGTTAATTGAATTTCTCAGTCCATACCAATTTGCCCACAGTTAGACAAAATCCACCAAAGTGCTTTCATTTCACTTCTTTAGGGTGAAATAAGTTCCTCTTCCTCTACATTCACTCCTAAATAAGTTCCTCTTCTCTACATTCACTCCTAAATAAGTTCCTCTTCCTCTACATTCACTCCTATATTCCATAGAGATTCATTCAGCATGTTTACTCTGGCCAGCATCAAGCATATTTTGGTCAACAAAACACATTTCCCAAATTTTATAGGGCTTATACTTTGAGGAAAGGAGGAGCAGCTGGTAAGTTATATATATATTTACAAACTGTTAACATTAAAAGAAACAACATGGTGATAGAGATAGATTCCAGTACTTTTCAGTATTTTTCTTAACCAATCCCACGAACAGCAACATGAAGACCTCATTACAATGGCATGGGGTTGGCTAAGGCAGCTGGTTAATGGCAGATACAAAATAGGTGATTTTCTGTTGGGGAGTTGAATTTGGGATCTGGTCATGGAGATAAAGAGATTCACAGAAAGAGAGATGGGACAGCCCCAAATAGTGTGGATAAGAATGAAAATTAACTTAAGAATATGGACGTGATTGGCATTTTTTTGTCCAAAGAGTGATACAATAGAGCAATGGACTGATAGCTATAGAAGTGCTGAACCGGAAAAGGTCTCTGGGCTAGGGAAAGAGACTATCTCATCGAAGAAGCAGGACCAGATAACAGCACACAGAGCGGTACTAGGGTCCAGAGAAGAGGAAAGGAACCATTCTTGTCCCTTGTTTCCCTCATGCTGTTCAGTTTTGTAACGAAGCCTAGAAAATGAACATTGTTTGGCTTGATCTCCATCCCAATTGGCCCCAAGTCCAGTTTTTTATTCAACTAAAGAAGACGTTTATGAAAACATAAGTCCCCTTCTCCCAATTTCACCAAAATTAAAAAAAATAAATTTGCTAATCAAACACATTTAATCTTTAGAATATTCTTGAAGAAGATAAACTTGGTTGAAAGAACAGTGGCAGACAGTGCCTTAAGCTACTCTGGAGGCTGAGGCAGGAGAATCACTTGAACCCAGGAGACGGAGGCTGCAGTGAGCAAAGACCACGCCACTGCACTCCAGCCTGGGTGACAGAGCAAGACAAGACTCCATCTGAAAAAAAAAAAAAAAAAAAAAAACACACTCCACACAGAGCACACAGAGGCATAATGCAAAATGGGAATGATAACACTTTGAAAACAAAATGCCAATAATGAGATCATTGCAAAGGGAACAGGGAACCAGCAAGCTGAGAAGTAACACAACGTCCACGACTGCTACGTCTGTCCAAGTGGTGGCAAAATCTGCCAGGCCCAGATTGACTTCATTAGTCATTTAGAAGCACATAGATCACAGAAAAAATTCGCCTCCTCCTCACTGAGAAATAATTGATCATCAGTATAAATAGAAAGGAATTAGAACACCAATTCTTCAAAGCATAAATATTTCATTCACCAACCAGTTGTGATTTTGCCCATGGCAATTAAGAAAATATGCAATATTACCACTGGACAGGTGTGAATGCAATCAACTTTAGCAGAGAATCAAGGTGGATAATTCATATTAGATACAGAATTAATGCACAGACTACATTTTCCCAGATGTAATTAAGGAACTTGGGGAGAAAGAAGCACAATTATATAACCCAGTTAGCCCTATTCACAGCTCTTTTACTCCTTCAGGTCTACTGGCACCAATGTGATTCTCACTCAGCAAATATTTGTCAGGCACTTTCTTAATACAGAGCACCGTGCTAGGTAATGGGAATTCTACACAGAACAACCTTCTCTCTTAACATCCTCAACTCATCTTCAGTCCTCTCTGTGCCCTTACCCAGCTTGGGTTTTCTCCAAAGTATTTATCACTGCCTAACATCATATCATATCTGTATTTGTTTTTTGTTCATTGCATCACTTACTAAAATACTAGTTCCATGAAGCAGGGACTTTAACTGTCTTCCTGTGTGGTGTACCCAACATTTAAGCCACATTAAGAGCTCGAAGAATGCTGTTGAATAAATAAGGCTTATGTCCAAAGAGACTATTCATTTCCGTTAGGGAAAGCAGAATAAAATAAAACTATAGTTATGAGCATGTACAATTAGGGTTTCTAACCTAGGAAATGAGGGAGGTCTTTCCTGAACAAATGGCTTTTAAGTTGGACCCTGAATAATGAGGAAGAGCTTGTCTGGAGAGGGGGTTAGGAGGCCTTTCAAGGAGAGGCACCAGCGTGTATAATGGTAGTTGTGGGGTTGAAATAAAGGGGAAAAGACCAGTGATGTGGAATCATGCTGAGGAAAGGGGGAGTCAAGAGATGAGGCAGAAGCCATGGACAAGAGCCAGATTATTCAAAATCTTGTAGGACATGTTCAAAATTGTAGATTTATTCCAAGAGCAATATGGAGAGTTTTAAGCAGTGACATGACCAAAGTTCTTAATTCATGAATCTCTCTGACAAGCACAAAAGGAAGCATTTTCATGTGAGCATTCTGAAATTGGGCATGAGAAGCTGCTGGAATATTTCAGAACATACAGAAGTATAAAAACTTAACCATATTTATTGAGTATCAGCCAGAAGCACCTGATTATAATAGGCAATGTGGAGAGGGTGGTGACCACAAAAAGTTGGCAGCCTTTGTTCCTGAAGAGAATGTAGCCTAGCCAGCCCACTACCAAAAGGCAATACACACCCATGGAAAAGTTAGAGGAAACCAAGAAACCACAGATGAACTGACTCACTGTCTCTTTCCTGACTGCCTGAAGGCCATTACTGCCACAAAAGGCCCTTCCTAGTGTGGCAGGACAACACTTTGCTGCCTCTGCCTCCACCAGGCATCCCCTGGTTTTCTGAATTCCAGCAGCAAGAGGCCACCCCAGGCCCCCCAAACATGGGACAGATATCCCCCATGCCATTGCACGAGCTGCCCATCACTCTATCCCTCTTCACACTCACGGTTGGTCTCCTGCCCAGGACCTAGCATGAGAACATGACACGTGCCAGGTGCCCAAAAAGTATTTGTTGAATAAATCTTAGGGATTGAGCTAAAATGTCACCCTTATTCCACCTTTCTAGTGCACACTCCCTGAGTGCCTACTTTGTGCCCGGCACAGTGTTGAGGCCTTTCCATGCATTCTCATTTCATCTTCACAAAAATCTCATAAGGCAGATGTTGTTACTATCCTCCATGTACAGACAAGACAAGCAAACTAAGGCTCAGACAGGTACAGAGGCTTGCTTAAGAGTTCTCTTACCTTGCAACAGGGACATAAACCCACTTCTGCTCCTAATCCCCCAGTGTGACTAATTACTTGCTTATGTTCACTTCCTTCTTGAAGGCTTCACTGATACTCCAAACTACCATGAAGACAAGCCTCAGGACTCCTAAAGTATTTTGTGTCAATGTGTGCCCATAGCCATCCTACCTAATTTCTTCCTGGCACTGTTAGTGTCTCTGGTGGGTCTTGGTATCATCAGTGTTGAGTACAGTATTTGACACTTGGTAGAAGTATAAATTAATATTTTTCAAAGAATAAGTGAATAAAGAAATCAGCTCAAGGCAATCTAATATAAACTCTAAATGTGCCCTTTAAGAAAACTAATAAAGAAAACAATTTTTTTTTAGACAGTCTCCCTCTATGGCCCAGGCTGGAGTGCAGTGGCTGGAGTGCAGTGGCGTGATCTCAGCTCACTGCAACCTCCGCCTCCCAAGTTCAAGCAATTCTTCTGCTTCAGCCTCCTGAGTAGCTGGGACTATAGGTGTGCGCCACTACGCCAGGCTAATTTTTTTGTATTTTTAGTAGAGACAGGGTTTTACCATGTTGGCCAGGCTGGTCTCGAACTCCTGGCCTCAAGTGACCCACCCACCTCAGCCTCCCAAAGTGCTGGGATTACATATTATAGAAGAAAACATTACAAGATTACATATATGAAGAAAACATATTATACATGAATCCAATAGATAGAGTATGATCACGCCCATTAACAAGAATTCTACAGTCCTTATCCTTTCCCTTATCTCCACCCATTACAGCGTTCCTTTAAAGAATGGTTTCTCTGATAAATTGAATATTTGTTTTATTTTCAAAATTAAAGATGCCAAATTATGCCATTGCATAAAGAGAGAAAAGGGAATCATGAAGACATTTATAAGACTATTCATGAGTCATGGGTCTATGCGCAAGCCTAGAGGACATGCAGTTGAGGAGCATGTAGGAAAGAAACTGTTCAATGCCAACTGTTCTCCTAAGAAGAATATGAGAGGTAACGCTTTTTAAACTTGAAATATACTTCTCAAGAATATGTAACACAGACATACAAAAGGCAAAATACTACAAACTAACCACTCTACAGAAATTGTCATCTCCCAGATGAGATTACTACACTAGACACAACATGTTTATTGGCTCACAAAAGACATGTCACCTAACAATTCATAGTAGGGAGTCTGAGGAAAATAACTCGCCCATTGTGAAGTCAATGTTCAAATCAATATCCCTTGGGGAGAAAAATATTGCTCATTGATAGAGATTGATTTTTCTTTTCCTTAAGAAAATTCCCGAGGGGTAAACAACATTCTTTTTTTCATAGTGAATGTAACTAAACAAGGCAATGTCAAGGTTTACATTTTCCTAGCCTCATTAGCATGATACTCAAAAATCATGAGTGTAATTATACATGCCTTTTGACCTACTGAAAAATAGATACCAGTTCCATTTTTTTAAATTTCTTTTTAATATCCAAGCAACGGGACTTCAAAGACAACTTGATGTATGTTCTCTGCTTTACTAAACAGCACTATTATAAGTGAGATGCTTTTTGGTACTTTAAAACAATTTTTAACATTATATATAAACTAAAAAAAACTGGATCTTATATTTTTTAGCCTATGAATTTTGAAAATGTTCTCACTGCCTTCACCTTACTTTTCCACCCCCATTTGTACCCCTAAACAATTAAAAAGCATACAGAAACCTTGGATCTTACATTTTCCAAAGCCCTTCACAAAAGCAAGATGTTTTCATGGGCAAATGGAAAAGAAGGCTGAATGAATTCATTTTATATTTAGCATGTTGGTTCAGACTGGTGAATATTTAGATTTATTTACAAGGCTACAGTAGATTATAGTGTTCAATACATAGACTGTCTTCTTAGGCCACGTGTGTGACCAAAAGAAATCTTGCCTTCTACCCTTTGAAACTCAAAAGTTGCATAAGAAAGGACAGATGGATGATTTGGGGAAAAAAGAAATGTCATTCAATTAATGTTTGTTGAAAAGGGTGTCACAGATCACTGGCAGAATTTCCACTCATTGGCAACTCCCCGAAGCAGCCAAAGATTAATTGAACGCCCAGACTACTGGGTTCTATGAGGAGAGGAGAACAATAGTGTGTTGGTGATTACAGAGGCTGAGATGTGGAACCAACAGAAGTATAGCTGAATGAACCATCTTCCACATGCAGGAAGAGCGCCCCTGCAGCCAAACGATCTTTGTTCTTTAGTCCTGGGATAGAGATGGATTCATATCATAACACACTCTTGTACTCTGTTTCTCTTTCTAAAAGAATGCCTTTTTCAAGTGATTTAAACATAAGATTAGGAGCAAAGTTCATTGATTGGCATAGGGTCATGACCTACAACTTGACCTTAGGAAACACTTAAACCACACTGATTATACAGTTTTTTCTCATCTAATGGTATAATATCTATAACTACATGCATCTGGTAACATACTAAATGCTGTCTAGAACAACAAAGCAAAGCAAACCAAACGCCCACAATTTAAATTAAAAAAAAAAAAAGATCTAAGCCCACCTTCGTAAACATGTGCTTCTGTAAGAAGTTAAAAAAAAAAAGAAAGAAAGAAAAGAAAAGGAAAAGAAAAACGATCCACCAGAAGTACCAAAATCAAATATTTATTAGTCTTTTAATTTTCTACTTATTTGAAATTCAAAAATAATTTTCATGCTTTGATAGGAATGTGGGGTTGTTTATCATTTCAAAAGCACTTCTCCTTTTATCACGAATCGAAGAAGAACTAACATTGAGAAACAAGGAACCAGAATATTTAGAGATACTGGGAATAAACTACAAACTAACATGGGCGAGGGAGAGAAAATATGATCCTCTCAGAAGAATAATGTAGCAACAATCAGAGCACATCTGGGATTTGATTCAAACCAACCTGGAACCAAATTGGATCTCCAAGCTGTTCTGTGTATACACACAGACACACACACACACACACACACACACACACACACACGCTGAGATTTCCAAAAGTGAAATTTCCAGAAGTTATCCTAGAGAATTAACCCCAGAAAGGACTTCACTGTCAGACACAGGCATAACTTTACTCCTTTTGTGATCACCCATGAGTGGGGTCTATGGCAGTCTGAATAGATGGGCCTTTCTGTCAAAAGATTCTGCCTAATCCTTCCCACCAAAGCAGGGTTCTAAAGGTGTCAGCAGGATTTGGCTGACTGGATCGTTAATGGAGCTATGGTTAATTATTGACTGATTAGGGATTTACCTTATCTTTCCGTCAGGAGCTGGCTCAAGACTTAACGGTAAGCAATTTAGAGCCAGGGTGAACCTACACACATGCCTTTTTCTTCTTTCCCTTGGGTCACTTCAGCTTGCCCCTCCCCATAATTCACATTCAGGGCTGAATGGCCAGTCCTTACAAGGCATGGTAGTCCTCAAGAGCACCGAAAATGAGAGAGGCCAGGTCCACGTGACAAGTGTCCAGAGACAGAGGCTTAGAGAAATGTGCCTTTTGCAAAACAGTGTTTATGTGTAAAGGTTTTCCAGTTAAGTCCCTGGGAGAAAAAAAAAGCACTGGCTTTTTGTCTCTAAAAGGTCTGGTGATGCCCGTGGGTGAGAATCCACCCTTCACTCCCCAAGGCCCCTTGGCAAAGCCAGGCAATGAGTACAGGCAGCTCAGGCCCAGCTGCCCCAGATAAGAGGTGGCCCGTGTTAATGCACAGGCTTCCTCTGCTCCTCAGCAGGGCCTTCCTTTTCTAAACAGTCTCCCTTTAATGTTGGCGAATGTTGTTTTTCCATTGACTCAACATCTCGCCTGGTGGTAAGCCAGTGGGGAAAGTTGCAGCGGGGGAGGGGGAAAGTGGGAGAGAGTGATGCCAAAGCAAAAGAGTGGGACGGTCAGCCAGGTTTCCAAACAAGCTAGACACCTGCTTTGGAAAGACAGTGCCCAAGCCTAGACTTCTGGCTTCCTCTTCACTTTGATCAGCCTTTTGTTCCCTGCGGGTCTGTGATTGGCTCCCTGCCCGTCCCCTCACCACTGCCCCCTTCACTGGGAGCTACTTCAACTTGGAAACCATCAAAAATTCATAACTTTTCTCTATGAATGTAACTGTCTTATCTGAAGAAAAGGGAAAACAGTTATTGGAATGCATGAAAGAAGAGAAAGGAATTCTAAGGAAGAGAAGATGGAAAGAAAGTAAGTGAGGAGAGGAAAACTGGAGAGAAAAATAAAGAAAGGGGAAAAGAGGATAGAGGAATAGAAATTAAAGGCAAAAAGAAAAGAATAAAAGGATAGAACAAAAAAATAAATAAAAGGAAGGAGGGCAAAGGAGAAGGACTACAGAAAAGTGAAGTCCAAAAAGGGAGCTTTTTTCCCAGAAGCTCAGTTTCTCAAGCCACAGGACCTTTCCGGGGCTGAGTATGAAGAACAAGGGCTTCTCTGGGCAACCCCAGGTCAAGGGGCATTTTCAAAACCAAATCTTGATTAGAGCCAGCTAAATGTTTTGACTTGAAGGAGACACTGAGGATTATAAAGCAAAATAGAGCAGCATGAGTAAGAAAGAAACAGGAAAAGAAAGAAAATTTTTTTACAAAAACTCATGGGGACACAAAGGGAATGATAGAAAACACTTCTGAATCAGCTAGTCATCTACTAACAAGCTGTAAAGATCTCCAATGACAAGTTGTCACATTAGTTTAGTGAAACTGAAGAAGTACTTATCCCCTTTCCTGTGCTTAATCTCTCCCTGCGTGCCACAAAAACATGCTACCACGTTTAATAGGATTAGTTTCATTCACTTTCTCCCCCCACCCCTTTTATTTTTTACAATTCTATTTTCAGCAATACAGGGATCCTTGAATTCATCGACTTCCTGTGGTGCACAGCAAAACTTGGCATACATGGTTTTTACCCTTTAAATACTTTATTTTGAATGTGAAAAATGTAATTTAACTATTTCCTATCTTCCCCCCAATAGCCATAGCTTGGGGGTGTGGGGGCAGGTGTTGATGGTAAAAGGGTCAAGGCAAAAACAGGGTTATGGAAAAGGGCTGACACAGCCCAATCCCTGCGGAAGCTACTGCCCTGAGCGAAATTGCTCTAGCTCAGACTGCAGGCAGAGCTGGATTCCAATTCTGGCTGTGCCACTTAACTGGCCTTGCGGCCTTGAGCAAGTGGTGAAGCCTTCCCCAGTCTCAGTTCCCTCATTCAAACATGGGGATAATTCGTCTCTTGGCTGTTGGGAGAATTACACATACTATACTTTATTTCCTCACTTCTAAGATTCACTTTTTCTCATATCTTATGTTCCTGAAATCAATGTCTCACAATCCATTGTGCACTTAAGATCCTCGTATTTTCCTTTTCTCCTAAAGGCCATCTTTAAATGGTGTGTCTTATAATCTACGATATTTTGGAATTAAGAAACGGGAATTGTGGGGTGTAAAGCACCTGTCCCAGTCCTGAGGTGTAGCAGTGCTCAGCAAGTGCTGGGAGTATCCATCGCCACCCATTTTCACTATGCCTGCTGCCTCTTTGCCGCATTCCCACGGAAAGATCACTTTGGAATAGGAGAGAAGAAGGTGCTGACACTTTTGCCCCTCGTCCAGATCCTTCTAGACTAGAGTTTCTAATTGAGGTTTCCGAGATCTGCCTAAATCAAACACCGATCATAACTGCCCATATTGGGTCAGAACCAAAATCCTTCAGTCCACTCTGCTCCTTCAAAGGGTCACCAACTGCCATGCTTAGCAGTGTCTTGCAAACAGTAATTATCCGATGAATCGAAATATTCTGTTTTCTTTGAGTCCACTTTGGGTTAAGCACCCCCTCCCGCTCTCCCCAGCACCGCCATCAGAAGATTAGCAATGGGAGAGAAGGGGATGAACTCTCCTGATGGTGGTGGGAAAAGGACGGTGGGGCAGGGAACAGGGACCCAGAAGAGCGAAAGGAGCAGCAGGGCCTAGGGAGGGGACGGAGGAAGATGGAGCTGGGAGGAAGTAGGAAGCTGGCGTGAGGGGCGCTGTCGAGGCGCTGCAGGGGGGCACACACCGAGGCGCAGCCCGCACCCCCAGTGCGCTGAGAGGGCGCCGGGGACCCGCACTGAGAGTCAAGGCAGCCCCGCTCCCCCACCCATAGCGCCCCCCGGGAGAGAGTCCTGGACGCACGGCCCCCGAGGCTGTGGGTCCAAGTCCTTCAGCCAACCCGGGATTAGCGAGCCAGACGCTTCAAAAGTCTAGGCCAGAGGAAGCCTAGACGCGTCGGCCTTCGCCGGGCTGGAGCAGCTGCCAGATTTAGCCTCCCGCCTCGCCTTTTCTCCGGCCTGCCCCTCCGCCCCTCAAACGACGCTTCCACACGCCCCCTCCCCGCCTGTTTCCCAGGCCTCCTCCGGGGAAACTGGCACTCTTCGCCCACCCAACTCCCCTCCACCCACCTCCCCTGCACCCCCCAGTTCGAAGTTCCCCCGACAGACCCCACCCACACTCGCTCCCCCTAACTCCACTCCCTTGCCCCTCCCCCCACACACACAGCTACACACTACCCCTGTCCCGCCCATTCACACTCTGCAGACACACTTCCCCCAGCCCTCCCCATCCCGTTCTCCCCCCAACTCACCCACCAACACCCTTTGCCACTCGGCCTTTGCCCCCTGTCCACCTACAGGTGTAGGGAATAGGGAGAGCTCTTTCCACTAGGAGGGTGCTTGGGGAGGAGAAGCCAGAAGTTGCCATCCATTTTTGTACAGCTTGACCCCAAATATGTTTCTCTCTAGTTTTTGGGGGGCGCCCTTTGTTTGTGTCCCCTAGAGTCACGGACTTTTTCCACCTAGGTACAGAGAAAGTAGCCAGAGAGCAGGAACCTTCCACACTTGCCCAAAGACCACGGACACCAGGAGGACAGGCATCTAGGGGTGATGCTTCCTCTTTCCCTCATTCAGAGAGTGCAGTGCCCCCACCCCGATCCTTGGGGTCCATTCACTAGGGGCTGGGCCCACCGACGCCCCACGCTGGCAATCCCTTCTTTACTTCCCCTACCCCCAGGAATCTACGATTACTTTATCTCAAGCCTTTTGAGGGTACCAGCAAAACACCTTTCTTGGGATGTTTAATAAGCTGCTCACAGGCCTCTGCAGTTGAAAAACTGTCAGCCCTCTTGAGCTGTTGTTTGCTGCTTCAGCCCGTTCCATTTTCTTGGCTTTCTTCCCCCAACTTCTGCAGTCACAGCCGGGCATGGCACCTTCCTGCCTAGCTTCCTTTCCCTTCTCACAGCTGTCCTTGGCTGGCTCTCCCCTAATCACCTTGGGGTATGCTTCTATTCATTGGTTTGAACATAACTTTATGAAAGGTTATATTTTACTTTACATGGATTTGGGGGAGGTTGTTGAGTCAAACATGTAAAAACATATAACATATGATCTACATTTGCTTTTGTTTTACCTAGGAATGTTGTCTTCTTATTTTTTTTTTCCTTCTTGTTGTTCTCTTTTGAAGAGAACTTTTTGTCCTGTGGTTTCATTGGTCTGACTGGCCGTTTCTTTAGGAAATGCTTGCCATCTATAAAGCAGGGAAGGTGAAAGGGCCAAAAAATGTGGGGGTGGGGTGGAGGAGGAAGCAGACTTCAGATTGGTAAATTCCCCCCTTTGCCAGTAGGCCTGATGGACAGTTCTAGGTCCAAGAGCACAGGGCCTAGCTTCCAAATGTGCCAATTATAATTTATTTTATGGCCTAAAAGACGGGGGAGGGGAAAGCATGTAAAGGTGACAACTATGCATGAGCTAAAATGTGCATACACATACATATCCCATGACACTCCAGCTGGCTTCACCAAAACGTTGGGGATAGGGACAGGTCCTTATAAGAATACATGTCAGCTCGAGTGTACACAGCACACATTTGTGGGCAATATACCTTCCAAGTATTGAGCACTAGTCATGTGCTGAACAAGTTTAGTCATGTAGAAGTCTGTCAATAAATCTATGATTTGGATATTATCCCCACTTCACAGATGAAAAGAACTGAGTCTCAAAAAGATTAAGTAACACACTCAAGGTCACAAAGTCAGTAACAAACCAGCTGAGCAGTAATTAAAGACACAGGGTGACCCCTAGATTCCCAGGTCCTTCTTCTGATTACCTCACTGGGGTGGGCCCAGAAGTCTTTATTAAAAAAAACAAAAAACAAACAAAAAAAAACGCTCCTTCGGTGATTCCAATGATTCGTCAGGTCTTCGGAAGCACCACTCCACATCAAACCATCCCACTATTCCTGACACCAGCCTTGCCTCCAAGCAGCCTACTCCACGTTGGACAAAATATTTAAAACATATTTAAATAGCAATTTCGAAAAACTATACAGCATATGGATTTTCCTTTTGATCTCAAAATGATGACAAACAGACACTTAGATACTTCATAAAAGAAATATTACCAGAAAAATTATAGAAATCTGGCTTTCAACTTCATCTTGCTCTAATTTAAACAAAATGCAACTTTCCAGTTACTCTCTCTCCAAATGCATCCAAACTGGGAGCGTCCTTCTCTTTTCGCTGTGTCAGGCCGGCACCTATTTTATTTCTAGTCCACTCCTCACCCTGAATAAAAGCTTCTGGTAAGATGGACAATATGGAAAACTTCAGTCCTATCACCAAAGCCCCTGAAAATGGAGCACCCCTGAATTCACACCCTTGACATGAAAGACCAAAGAGAGGGAAGCTGGGAGTAACGGCCAAACATCCTTAGAGTAATTGACAAAAGAAAGGGGGTGGGCAGAAAGGGAGATTTCCATCCCTTCAAACGTGCACGCCCCTCCCGCGGACCCGGGAGGGAGTCTCCCCTCCCAGGTCGAGCGCGTCCACCGGCTGTCCCCGCAGCAACAGGCGGGCGGCGGGGGAGGAGAGGCCGCGGGGGCAGCGCAGGCCTGGCGGCGACCGAAGTCCCCAGCCACCACGACGTTCCCCGGCTCTGCGGCGCTCCGGGAGCAGGTGGTTGCCCTCTGCGTCCCGGGCGTGCACTGAGCCCAGGCTAGCTGAGCGAGGCTGCAGCCCCTGCGATGGCCCAGGAAGAGGCAAGTGCCACGGGGCCAGGGCGAGGAGGGACCAGCAGGGCGGCCTGGACCCCCACTTGGCCGCGCAGGCAGAAGGGGCGCGCCCTCTGCGGAGCGCCGCGCCACGGCAGCCGCAGCATCTGGCGCTCGCTCTCTCTGGCCGGAGAGGCCGCGACACCTAGCGCGGGGCCGAGGCTAGGAAGGGCGGGCCGGGGAGGGAGGAGGGCACTGGGAGGAAGCCGCGGGCGAGGAAGCCCCGCTCCCGCCGAGTGCCTGGAGAGGAGATTCCCAGCCTTCCTGCCCAACCCGAAACTTTTCCAACACACGCAGGCGTATTCCTCGCAGGATTCGGCGGCCCCGAGTCGCAGTCAGGGAGGAGGCTCGGGAAGCACACGTGCCCTGGCACACTGGAGGAGGTACACAGGCACACCAGGAGGGACAGGGCCTCTTGGGAGGCGGCTGAGGGCGTGAAGGCAGCAGGCGGCCACACATCCGAAAGGGACTCCCTGCGAGCGGGATCCAGCGCTTAAAACCCTGCCACAGCTCGGAAGTGTAGCGGTGCCCAGAGGCTTTGCGTAACTTTGCCCACTGCGCCCCCGCGTGCAAAGGCGTCCCCTTCACACTAAGCCTCACCCCACCCCACTCCCCTTGAGTTGCGGCCCAAGACTGCCTTTGTACTTAAGCGACAGCAAAAGATATGTGGATTTGAACCAAAGATGGTGGGCAAGAGTGTTGTAAATTGTGTAAATTCCATTCGCGGGCACCCCCAGATACGTAGGGAGAGCACCCCTTTCTCCCCGAAGGCATCCCCTCCGTTTCTCTCTGCCTTTGGGTCTCCAGCTTCTTTGCTACTATGGACTGAAGAAGACAAAGCACAGCCAAATCAATGTTTTGGGTGTTTTTGTTTTTGTTTGGTTTTTTAAATCACGGCCTCTCCAAATACTAACCCTCAAAACGCTGGGTGGGGTTGGAGAAAGGCAAGTTATGTCAGGGAGCACCCCTCGGAAGGCGCGCGCGCGGCCTGGCGGGTTCCTCGCCTGGCTCTGGGCAGCCGGGCGGAGTGGCTGGATTATGTAAGTAGCAGCCCTCCATGTGCTCACCACCATCTGTTAATATCTTGGTATTGGAAAGTTCGGTGCCTGAGGCAAAGCCAGGGTTGGCGGCGAAGAGCTCCCAGCCTACACTTTTCTACTCCAGGGCAGGGAATGTACTTCCCTTTGATTGTTTTCGCCCACTTCCATAAAATCAAGTAGTAGTGTGTCCCTTCAATCACTGACAACCCCCTCATCCCCGCGGGTGTGTCTTTGTGGGCGAAGAGTGATTTTCTTCGAGGTCAACTTATTATAATGAGCCCTTTCGATGAATTTATATTTTCATGACAATTCTGCGCTCTTTAAAGCAATGTGGCAGACTCTTATTTGGGAGTGGGTTCTTTATCATTTTAAAAATTTATTTCTGCCAGCACCCCTGGATCCAAATTCTTGTAAGGGTTATATTTCAACTTCTTTGGAGTGATTGGCTTCTGTTTACTTAGAAAGCTGTTGGTTAAACAAACATCACTCGGGAGGCTTCTAAGCAGTGGGGTTCCCAGGAGAGAAAACGCTGCAGCTGCTACTTGCTACTGATCTTGTGGCATTTCACTTCTCCCCCATTCAGAACAAATCCAGGTTGGGCTTGGCGTCACACCGAGCACAGGAGATGAGAGTGAGAGGCCGTCAGTCAGTTTTGCCTCTAGAAAGCTTGCAGCAGGAAGGCCTGCACCCTGGGGTTGGTTTTCCTCTCTTCCCTTCTTCAGGGTGCTGATAGTGATGGTGGTAGTGGTGGCGGTGGTGGTGGTGGTGGTGGTGGTGGTGGTGATGGTGGGTGGCTGACCTGGAAGTCCTTAGGCATCCTTCTCCAAAATCCACGTCCACTTTTGCCTCTCAACTGAATCTGGTTGTAATTCTCAGAATTGGTTTGTTTAGGATCTGATAACAGTTGTTTGTAAGGTTTTAAATTACTTATACACACTGTCTTCCCTCCTGCCCCCACCTAACCGCTTTAAGAACAGGAGGCGTGAGCATACACCGAGCAAATGTCAAGGCGAAGTGTATTTAACCCAGAACCAGATGCACAAGTGATAACTGCGAGTTTGTCTAAGAACACACAGATCACCCTTCAGATAAATAAGTAAATGCAACCTGCACGGATAGAGTTCGTTACAAGACCGGTCAGAACTTGCGTTAACTTCTAAGTTACTGGGGTTGTGTTGGAAATGGGGCAGAGGGAGGAGTTGTCTTAACCCTAGGCTTGGCGGCTGGTTTCAGAGATGGAGCCAATATCTAGGCGATTCCTCGTCTCCAGGCTTCTCCCCTATCAGAAAACAAAGCGGGAGTCGCCTGAGATAGGGGGCTTGGACCTCAAGTCTTGCTCCAGGGCCGCCCGAAACCCAGGAGAATGCCGCAGCTCTAGCAAGAGAGGTTGCCAGGAGCCTGGCCTGTACGGCTCCCCGACAGTAGAGAACAGGACACGGGACAGGGCTGCGCCGAGGCAGCTCACGGAGCTGGGCTGCGAACCGATCTCGCTCGCCTAGCGTCGCGCGCGCTCCTGTTTCAAGTCGCCGCTCCTGCGCCCTAATGCGGGCTGCGAACCGCCGCGGCAGAGCGTCGCGAGCCGGGAGCCTCCGCCGCCGAGGCTGGGGGTGGGAGAGCTTCCTTGTTCGCCAAGCGGGTTACCCCGACCTCGACTCAGGCCTGCTTTTCCCCACGGCGTGACACAGGACTTACTGGGATTCTCAGGGAACTTTTCCCGCCGCCAGTTCCCGGGCGTGGTGTGTGCAAAACGTGCATTCAAGCGCTATGTGCAATTGACACAAACTTGTGGGCTAAAGTGCAAGCCATTTTTTTCGCGTTTGAATCTTTTTCTCTGTCCCTGCCTCCTTTCTTCCCCCTACGCCCCCCTCCTCCTTCTCTGCTCTCCGCCCTTTTAAATCTCAAACTGAGCAGATGGTTTTAAGGTGTGGAAAGGTATATAGCCCTTACTCCTACCAGTTTATTTGTGGGCTGGCGCTAACTTATATGTACAAACCAAGATTCTGAAAGAAAACTAGTAGGACGAAAAATAAGAAAGGAAGTAGCTTTGATCCATTCTCAGATCCCAAGTTTCCCCGCTCAATACACCCGCTTACCTCGAAGGGACCCAACCAATAGAAGCATTATTCCATCCTGTATCTAATGGGCGTGTTGATTATTTCTGCTCCCAGCCTAAACTGTCACGTCCCGGTTAGAACACCTGATACAACAGTCAATAGTTGGAGGTGTGAGTGGTGCGTGTGCGCTCCTCTGTGTTGTTTCCGTGACAGACGCGTGGGGGGAGTGTGTGGGGGCGGCAAAAGCGGAAAGAAGAAGGCTGGGGATGCTCCCGCAACCTCTTTTCTTATCGCCGACACCTAACCTGACCGACCTAATTTTTTTTCTCCTTTTCACTGTTTGAAATTCGTGCCAAAAGTTTCCTGCCGGGATAGACTCGGACATACTAACATCGCTATTCTTATTCAAAGGGAGAGCTTAATATCCTCTTTACGGTTTGGTGAATTTGAGGCTGAAATTGTAAATTCCCTAGGAAGGAGTGTGTGTGTGTGCGTGTATGTGTGTCGCAGAAGACATTGGTAGTGTTTGGCCAGTGTACTTGTAACACACCTCATATATACCCTGTTGTCACGACACAGCATGATTCAACCTTTGATCTGATTAAATTTGAGGGACACACGAAAACTACTTCTCCTCCTACTTACAAAAATGAGTGTCTAATAGACTATGTGTGAATGTTTCTGCTTCGCAGCTCTTGCAAGTCCCAGCTTTTATAGGATCTTTAGGTCATAAACGCGGCTGCTTTATTAAAAGCCGTTTACTGTGGCCGGTGAAAGGGACGTTCTAGCTGCGGCTGAGGCTCGCTTGCATTTGTAACTTGCAAATCCCAAGGAGATCTTTAAGAGCCACATTATCTAAAGAAATTTTGCTGGTTATTTTTCAAGCAAGAAATGTCAAACCAAAGTAAATTTTCTAGGGCTTTATGTTAGAGCCTGATATTTAAGCATTTGAAATTTCTTGCCTAATAAACTTTAAAGTTTGTTGCCCAGGCGTCAAAACTGTGTGAATCCTGTATTGGGCAGCTTTCTTTGGTCTTTCTGGGGCGAGTGAATTAGTGAAGGGTAATCGCCAGATGTTTGCAACATATATATTTTTACAGGCTGCTTTACCTACAATCCAAATAATGTCAGAGGTAACCAAGGGTAAATATTCCTCTTCCTAATAATTTGGACTGGAGATTAACTGGGACTCAGCCAATGTTGATCTTCGTCTAATAACAGATGCAGCGGACCCGATGTGAAACCTCTGGCACCTATTATTTTAATACCAAACCTACCTGTATTTTATGTCCACCTCCCCTTTAAAAGGAACCAAGGGTGACACGTATCCTTGACACTACCTACGATCGTTTAAAAAGTGGAATGATTTGCAGATCACCCCCTCCCTCCTCCTATGCCACCCCCACCCCTAAAACCCCCACTTTTTCTCCCGTATACTTTTCCGTGCCTTCCTCCACCCAAGTCGGAGGAGCGCTCACTCGCTCGGCCACTTGGCGAACTCGATCAGCTGTATCTGGGAAATGAAAAAAAGAAAAAGAAAAAGAAAAAAAAAAAGGACCTGCGTCCTGGAAGAGCTAGTGTGAGCCGGGCGCCGCTCGCGCCGTCTCCCGCTTTGCATAGTGCCCGCAGATGGCTCGCTCCGGCCCAGGCGCGGCGATCCAGTCGTCCCGAAGCAGTGGCAGGGTGGGGGTGGGGGTGGGGGCCGGGGATGGAGGCCGGGGAGGGGGAGCGCAGGGCCCCTCTCCCCTCCTCTCTTCCCAGCCCCTCACCCCCACCCCTTTTATATTTTTTTTTCCTCACAAGTTCTCTTGCCTTGCTATCCCCCCTTGAATCCGAAGGCGCCTCGCGATTGGGTGCTGGGGCCGGGTACGTCAGATAGACTGTGACGTGCAGTCTTCCTGTTTCCTTCAGCTGTGTCTTAAAGTAAATCTTGTTGTGGAGCGGAGCCCTCAGCTGAGGGAGCGCTCTGAAATAATACACCATTGCAGCCGGGGAAAGCAGAGCGGCGCAAAAGAGCTCTCGCCGGGTCCGCCTGCTCCCTCTCCGCTTCGCTCCTCTTCTCTTCTTTACCCTTCTCCTCTCCTCCTCTGCTGCTCTCTCCTCTCCTCCGCTCTTCTCTCTCCTCTCCTGCTCTCTCCTCTTCCCTTTGCTCCTCTTCTTTTCTTCTCCTCTTCTTCCCTCTCCTCGCCTCTCCCCTGCTCCTCTTCTCTCGTCTCCCCTCCCCGCCCGCCTCTCTCTCCCCTCTCCCTCTCCCACTCGCCCCGCTCGCTCTCTCGCTGTCGCACAGACTCACCGTCCCTTGTCCAATTATCATATTCATCACCCGCAAGATATCACCGTGTGTGCGCGCGCGTGTTTTCCTCTCCCTGCCGGGGGAAAAAAAGAGAGAGAGAGAGAGAGAGAGAGATAGAGAGAGAGAGAGAGGCTCGGTCCCACTGCTCCCTGCACCGCGTAAGTATCTTCTTCTTCCCCTCGTGAGTCCCTCCCCTTTTCCAGAATCACTTGCACTGGCTTGTTCTTGAATGAGAAGGGAAGAAAAGAGCCTCCCATTATTCAGACCCGTGTAAACATTTTTCCCCCCAGGAGAAAATGGTGTTATTTAAATGAATCATAATAAAATAGCCTCTAAACAGTTTCCAAGCGGGAGCCTCCGTGGAACTCAGCGCTCCGCTCCTCCCAGTTCCTAAGAGTAAGTGATCCGCTTGGCTTTTATTTCTTTTTCCTGCTGGTGGCTGGGGGTGGCGGTGGCGATGGGGGGGAGGCTGATGTTGCTGGACTTGTCGCTGATCTTGTCACCTTTTGTGTACTGTTTCTGGGGTGTGAGGAGGCGTTTGCTCCCTTTCCTTCTTTCTCCTGCTCTCTCTTCTCAGAAGAGAGGACCGCGAGGGGGACCGGGTCGCTTTTTTGTTCGTGGAGATCCCCGCTTTCCGCCAAACCCCATCCTTCCGATCTCCCCAGGCTAAAACTCCGGGGCCGGTCCCCTCGTCCTTTCTCTTTGTCTTGTTTATTATAGCTGCCTTTCTTCCCGGCTCTTCCAATTTGCTTGTCATTTGCATACCTTTCACTTCTCCTTTTTTAACCCCAGCAGAGGACCGGGAGCTGGGAGGAGGAGAGAGGGAGGTGGAGGGGGGGCTGGGGGGGGGGCGCTCTGTTACTTTCGTCTCAAAACGCTGTCGAAGCCGAATTGTGGAAATCGGGCTTGGAGCGGTGCGGTGATGGGTCCCGGGAAACTCGCGCGGCGCCCCTCTTCCGAGCTCCTGGACCCAGGGCTGGGTCAAGTTGAGTAGGGTAAGGCGGCACCAGGAGGCTCGGGGGGTCGCGTGGCGGTGGGATTGGGGCACCAGCACGAGGAGGACCGGAGGATCGCGGTCCGGGTAAGAGTAGGGGGTTCTTGGGCAGCAGAAATGGGAGGCGATGTATCTCTCAGCCATCGCTGGCAGACTATGGTGTTGGGCAGCTTCGGTCTGGTCTCGTCAGGGTGGTACCTACCGTTTTGCCCCAGTTAGGAGGACTGGGGAGGGAGGACAGGAGAGGTGAGAGTAATTGTTACTGGGAAGACTAGTGAGGAGGGCGGGAAGAGGGAGGGAAGAGCTGCTATCTTGCCTGAGCAGACCAGGAGGGGGACGCAGGGGGCGGGGGGAGACATCACCCAAAGTCCAGTTTAGCAAGTTGTTGGTTCTTCTGGTGTGTCAGCCCATTACACCTCCTGCTGAAGCTGAAGGTTGGTGGAGTGATGGAGGGTGGGGATGGTAAAGGAGGAGTAAGTAGCTTTCCACAGACTCCCAGGTCTCTGGCCCCTTCCCAGCTTCTTGGGAAATTGACAGCCCTCCAGGAAGACAGAGAACAGAACTAGAAGGAGGGGTGGTGCTTAGTCTTAAATAGCTCAAGGAGGCAGGTTGGAGTGTGAAACTGCTGTTCTTGGCAACCCAAAAGGCTACTCTGCCTGGGGGAAGGCCGGAAACTCACCTGCTTGTTTTTATTTTTCCGAGAAGGTCTGTGCTGTCTCCTTGAGCTTATAAAAACAGAGGAAGCACAGGGTGGCCTCCTCACAAAGTCAAGGCTAGAAGACTCCCTTCTTCTGTTCTCTTTTCCACTCATGCCCTCCCTTATTAAAAAAAAAAAAAAAAAAAAGAACTCATTTCCTTTCCTAAACTAGGTAGGCAGAAATCTATTAGCAGAGTGCGCATGGGCAGGGCCTGACAGGTGTGTTGTGTCAAGAAAGACAGGTGCAAATTTCCTCTGTGTCTGTGTGTGCCTGTACAGCTCTAGACCACAATGCTTGCTCGAGGGTTGGAGAGGTTTATGAATTTATGGTTGTCCTGGTTAATAGGATTGTCTGGGCTAATGGGAATTGGGCTGTTGTTCTTTTGAGCCCTGCCATGTGAGTTCTTGGGGTGGGGGCTGGGGGCAACTTGGTATGTGTTTGTTTATTTTTCTTAAGGATATTGGCAGACTACTGCTGAGGCTGTGTCCCAGGCTTCTGTCTGCCAGTCAGCCCAAAGCACCCCCACTTTAGGCAGCAGGTGGAGGGAGACTGACTTTTCCTTTGCTTCCTACCAGTTTATGCCTATCTCCCAGGTCTGTGCTTGGCAGAGAGAGAGAGAGAGAACTGCCCTCTGTGTGTGTGTGTGTGTGTGTGTGTGTGTGTGTGTGGTGTATGCTTTGGATAGCAATGAGTGGTGTGTAACTGCCAAGAATTCCAAAGTCAGTTTGAAAGTGTTACTGTTGTTAAAGCTTATCTTTTTAAGCATGCTTTCTCCTTGCCCAGAAAGAATAGGTATGTACATAAACTCTTTCAAGTCATATGTTAAATAATCTCATAAAGTAGACTGAGCCTGTCATTGTCCCAGACATGTGCCAAATGTCCTAGATATGAATTTGATGGAGAAAGAAAATCTCAAGTACATGAGAAGGTAACTGTGCTTTTCTATTCTGATGCAAGATGTGAGAAGTCAGTTCTGTAGGGAGTTTCTTGCAAGAACTTCTGAGTATTTCCAAAATGAAATGGGTTTTTTGTGTTGAGGGAGGAAAACGAGAGTATTCATATTAACTTATCCATGGGTTAAAACATGGACATGTATATATAATAGTAAAATAGGTGAAGCTAAGGACTGTGGCTTGATGTGTGAGGAAAGTTGTTGGGAATTCAATGTAAGCACTATATCTGGCTTCTTAAAACTTGACCTTTTAAAATTATCTTTTAACAGGCTACTTCTGTAGACTGAGTTGCATAGGAATAGGTTAGATGGCAAATGGTTTTTGGTCATTGGTTTTGTGTTTGGGTGGTTATTGTTTCCATGAAAATGAGATCGTATGTGTCATTTATTCTGTAGACTTCAACATTAACGTCCTCCTCCCCCCACACACACACCCAATACTTTCCTTGGATACTTTTGAAGTTCTTTGGTAATTAAAATGTCATCTATGCCTATGTTCATTTGCTTTATTTTTAGTAGGGGTTATCTGTGCTTGGCACTTATTGATATTTTATGTGTCCATTATGCAGAATTCTATTTAGTTTAATCACCACCTTGTGGGAAAAAAAAGTCATGCATACATAACATGCATCTTTGTTCTCACTTTATTCATTTCCTAGCATCATTCCTCTATAAGCAGCACATGCTATCTTAAAACCTAAGCTGGCTTATTCTATAAGTTGCCAGACTTCCTCTTCATTTGTTTAAAACTCAAACAGCCTTCTTTTCATGAATGTCTTATATCATTTTAGGGATTGTCTTGAATTTGCAATGTTAATATAAGAAGTTTAGGTTTCAGATTAACAAAAGAAATTATAAAATGTGACTGATGTTATAATATGAAAATGGATTGTGCATGATGTATCATTATAGGATTTTAATTAAGTACCTGTGTAACTTGGAAAGGACATATACATAAGGAATTTCTCAGACTTATTGCCTGTGCATTCTCAAAGGACATTTAGAGAGTTCAATTTTCTGCAAAAAGAAAAAAGTGTATTTTCTTAAGATTATTTAGCACTCTCTCTTATTTACCTATCTGATAAGTTGTTAGTTTTTAAACAAGTAGAAATTAATATTTTAGGCATGTCTCAGAAAATGTTCTGTGTTCATTTTGCAGGTGAAAAATGTGTGGAATTTTTGATAGGATGGGAGAATCTTAAATGAAATCTTAAATTATTTGAGAAGTATATTATGACAGGAAATTTAAAAACATGATAATGCAATCTTAGTTAATTTAGGTATTAACTTATGTCAAGTGAGTTCTTCGAAATAAATTTCAAAGGTTTTCTTAACCTGATAGGGAGCAGAAATATCTCCAATATCTCTGAAGAAAAAGTTGCTAATTAGCAGAAACAAATTCTTGAATGTAGTGAAGGGGACAATTTAATGATTCGGGGGCTACTTAAATCAGATCATCTGATTTTTCCCCTTTGAATCACTAATTTCCAGAATGATTTGAAATATTCTTTGTTAATGATATTCTATTTGAAATTTCATAAGCAGGTTGACCCAAGTAGATTAGAGGCCCATCCAAAGATGATTTTCTAAAAGAAGTCAAGTGTAGGCTTGCACAATTTCTTCAAATAATTTTATCAACAAAGACAGATCATCTAAATAATCCAAGCAGGAAACCATGCCAACCTTACACTCTCCCTGCCTCATAAAAGATTTGTCTGAACTATCTGGATAATTACCATAATGAAACACTTCTTTGTCCAGAATCTGGACTCCAGATAGATGCAGTAAAAGTTGAATCCTCCTCCCTGAAATAACTTCTTTATTAAAGTAGAGCACTTAACCACTTTATACTTCACATTGCAGTGTTCCTTTGAAATTCTTTACTGAAAATTCTTTCCTCCTAACCTTAAGTCGTCAGTTTCCTTAGAATTTTCCATGTTAAAGAGAATGTCAGATAATTCAGGTATTTAAAGAAGACTCTTTTGGAGTAATTAAAACCTGTTTTGATTATACCTCGATGTTTATTCTTATAATATCTTTTTCTGGGAGGAATCTGCTATGTTAAGATATGCATTGTATAAGAATACTAAAGCATTTGTGTAGGTTATATGCCAAGTGATGCAACAAAATATTTAATGATGAAAAATTCTATATAGACTTTCACATTAATTAAAGAGGGGTTTACAGGAATAGAGTAATTGTATCCGATCAATAATACATTTGGGTTCAAATTCTCATCAGTATTTTTCTGCATCCTTGCTGATTTGGACATCCACCAGTGTTGATCAAAAGCTTCATATTGCCTAGTGAAACTGAAAATTAATGTTAAAATGCAAATATGATACACATCAATAATAATTGCAGTTGAAACATGATGGCTTAATACATATCTTGAGAAATAAAGGAGTTTAAAAAATATCAGTGATAAAGTCATTCCATGGCTTCCTTTAAATTCTGAACTGGAATATCATGGAAGCACTTGGAAAATGTTTTTAAGAGATTTAATTTATATTATGGTAATGTAACAGTACATTTTCTTATGTGGTAAATATATTCATATAGATATCTTGTTTATGAAATATGATGCTAATAAAGTGCTGTGTCAACCAGTTATTATTATTTAATCATGTCTATAGCTTCCATGGGTTATGGTTCCAGTGTATGCTACCACTATACTTTTATTTCTAAATTTAGATCTAAGCTATATGGAGAGATATATTTATTTGTGCCTATTAATATAATGCCTTGTCCTGGATTATATAATTTATCTTATTTTTCCCATTTGTTTTGTCTTATTTGTTATGTTCCAGCTGGACATTTTACAACAAGACCTAAAAGTATTTAAATTCTTTTAGCCCAAGACAGATACAAATCGTTATTTAATATAAAAATGTTGACTGAAATAGAATTACAAAATGAGTTTAGTTTGGTGAATATCAAGGGAGTTATATCTTGTTCTTAACAGACTCCACAAGCATTTCTTTCCACCTTAGGAAGAGCACAGCCCTCCTCTTGGCTCCAGCATGGGGCAGGGATGCAGCTGTTGATACCTAGGCTAGATGAGAGGAAGTGCAGTTGACGCAGAGGTAAATGGCAGTTGGAAAAGGAAGGATGCCTGGGGATGACCTTGTGCTCATCAGCAACACCAGTCTGTCCTTTCCAAGCCTCTGTGGCAGAGGTGCTCTTCCCATAGCAAGGATGGCAGGAGGAAAGTCCAGTTTGGGTGTTAAGGTGAACAGGGAGAGAAAAAAATACTGCAAAAAGTTTGTTTGATGTTTTGATTGGAGATCCATGTGCTTTGCAGGTGATAGTCAAGAGAAAATGATTTGCATACAAATAGAAAACATATAAAATTTAAAAATAAGGGCAATAAGCTCTATTCTGGGGAAGGTGATATACACACAGAAAAAAGTCTTCCTTGTAACCACCCCCCATGCAAGTGTTTCTGTGATTAACAGAGCTTTGAAATGATTCATCCTCTTTCTTGTCTCAACCTCTTCTTGTTCTTTCTGTCATCTGACAGCTAACCTGATTTATCAGATCTAATGTGTTTGTGTAGTATTTGTCACTGCATTTTTGTATTCCTGAAACCAATTTTATTATTAGTGTTTGAAAGGATCTCAATCATTCTGAATTCAATTTTGAACCCAATGTTGTAGTTATTGAGAACTCCATCTCCATTCTAAGTTCAGGAAATTTTATCCTGAAGCATGCAAAAAGTATTTCATTCTCAAGCATGCAAAATATATATATATAAAGAGGTATCATTTTGCTTTCATGATACCCTAAAGCAGGCTCTTTTAAAATGTTTTATCTTTCTATAGAAACCAGGAGCAAAGATTGCATGAGGAAATCACTGTCACTTAAAAATATATACATATTGTTGCCATCTAAGCATTGAGCATTTTCTTGATTTTTACAGGTTATTTCATGCTGAAATTATGCCTATTTGCATGGATAGTCATTCTTTAAAGCTAGCCACAGATGCAGTCCTAGGGAGCACGTAGATGTTTTTACAGGTGAACCGAAAGAGATGGGAGCCGTTCCAGACACTCTGCACGCTGCCTTTGGCAATGGACCCTGTTATTGTGAAGATGTGCTCTGTTAAGCAAACATGAAGTTTAATATTAGATAAACCCAACGTGAAAAAAATATTTTCATTCTCTTCATAAAATGTTAATTATAAACAAAAAGATGTGACATCTTATATGTCTACAAAATTTGGGATTAGCATCACTAGTTAATAAGTTACACAATATGTCAAGTGCCTTTTATGAAATGCAAATAAGGATGTTCTCTTTTTATATTTTGTTTCCAAGAAACAATGGAAGTTCATATACAAAGAAATATTTCCCTTTCTCACACATTTGATGGACATTATTTTCTTTCTTCTTTATAAATCTTCTTTCAGTTTTTTCTGTTTTTTTCCCCTTTAATTTGGCACAGGAAATAAGCTTCACAAATTATGTCTTTTAAAGAGTTTCTTTGGGCATTTGACATATTATTTTGGCAGATTTAAACAGAAGGAAACTAGTCCTGAAGATATATTTCTCTTTATCTAGGTCAATAATTTATTATTCCTCATATTGATTTCTAAAATGTGGTAACATCCTTGTTTTGCAGTGAATCCAACTTTGTAATAATTTGTCATTAAAAGGACATTATGAAAATGTATAAATATTCTTATAGTTACATTAAGATATATCAACAGATATCATCTTCACGTATGATTTTACAAGTAAAAAATGCATAGCTAAGCTAAATAAGCAGACTTGTAAAATGACTATTGTGCATTTATTTCAATGCTAAACTGACCATTTATGTTTGAAAGATGCTGCTGCTAAGGGTGTTCTCCTTACCATTTTACATATGACAAAAATATTTTAAAATTCAAGAATAAAAGCTCTCTATTATATATTTGTATTTATTTTAGAGTTCTTTTCCTTTAATAGCATTAAAACCACAATAATTGTAATGCAGAAATGCAATTTTTCATGTGAATTTCTCACAGCCTCAAAATTTAACCTTATTTCTTAAGTATAGTGCACTTTCATCTTCCTTATTATATGAATCTCAATGCCCAAAATTTAATCAATTGGTTGTCAGAGGCTGTGTTCTTATAATCTACTGTTTCTTCTGAAGATAAACAGTATCATTTTAGGCATTTGTGAAAGAGAATCACATTACTGGTGCTTAAGCAGTTTTTGCTTTATTTTTTTTTTTAATCTTAATCCATCTTAAACCAGTGGAGCAGAAATATTTAAAAATGTTTCATTTCAAGCAGAGTGCATAATAAATTGCAATAATTGTAATGTGCCATAAATCCCAGAGCCTATGCATTTTGCATTTGATTCAGGATTGAGGTCAGGAAATTTGGAGAAATTTAAAGAAAATGATTCATCAGTCCTTTTGTTCTGTTGGCCAGGGTCCCGGGATTCTTGAGCTGTGCCCAGCTGACGAGCTTTTGAAGATGGCACAATAACCGTCCAGTGATGCCTGACCATGACAGCACAGCCCTCTTAAGCCGGCAAACCAAGAGGAGAAGAGTTGACATTGGAGTGAAAAGGACGGTAGGGACAGCATCTGCATTTTTTGCTAAGGCAAGAGCAACGTTTTTTAGTGCCATGAATCCCCAAGGTTCTGAGCAGGATGTTGAGTATTCAGTGGTGCAGCATGCAGATGGGGAAAAGTCAAATGTACTCCGCAAGCTGCTGAAGAGGGCGAACTCGTATGAAGATGCCATGATGCCTTTTCCAGGAGCAACCATAATTTCCCAGCTGTTGAAAAATAACATGAACAAAAATGGTGGCACGGAGCCCAGTTTCCAAGCCAGCGGTCTCTCTAGTACAGGCTCCGAAGTACATCAGGAGGATATATGCAGCAACTCTTCAAGAGACAGCCCCCCAGAGTGTCTTTCCCCTTTTGGCAGGCCTACTATGAGCCAGTTTGATATGGATCGCTTATGTGATGAGCACCTGAGAGCAAAGCGCGCCCGGGTTGAGAATATAATTCGGGGTATGAGCCATTCCCCCAGTGTGGCATTAAGGGGCAATGAAAATGAAAGAGAGATGGCCCCGCAGTCTGTGAGTCCCCGAGAAAGTTACAGAGAAAACAAACGCAAGCAAAAGCTTCCCCAGCAGCAGCAACAGAGTTTCCAGCAGCTGGTTTCAGCCCGAAAGGAACAGAAGCGAGAGGAGCGCCGACAGCTGAAACAGCAGCTGGAGGACATGCAGAAACAGCTGCGCCAGCTGCAGGAAAAGTTCTACCAAATCTATGACAGCACTGATTCGGAAAATGATGAAGATGGTAACCTGTCTGAAGACAGCATGCGCTCGGAGATCCTGGATGCCAGGGCCCAGGACTCTGTTGGAAGGTCAGATAATGAGATGTGCGAGCTAGACCCAGGACAGTTTATTGACCGAGCTCGAGCCCTGATCAGAGAGCAGGAAATGGCTGAAAACAAGCCGAAGCGAGAAGGCAACAACAAAGAAAGAGACCATGGGCCAAACTCCTTACAACCGGAAGGCAAACATTTGGCTGAGACCTTGAAACAGGAACTGAACACTGCCATGTCGCAAGTTGTGGACACTGTGGTCAAAGTCTTTTCGGCCAAGCCCTCCCGCCAGGTTCCTCAGGTCTTCCCACCTCTCCAGATCCCCCAGGCCAGATTTGCAGTCAATGGGGAAAACCACAATTTCCACACCGCCAACCAGCGCCTGCAGTGCTTTGGCGACGTCATCATTCCGAACCCCCTGGACACCTTTGGCAATGTGCAGATGGCCAGTTCCACTGACCAGACAGAAGCACTGCCCCTGGTTGTCCGCAAAAACTCCTCTGACCAGTCTGCCTCCGGCCCTGCCGCTGGCGGCCACCATCAGCCCCTGCACCAGTCGCCTCTCTCTGCCACCACAGGCTTCACCACGTCCACCTTCCGCCACCCCTTCCCCCTTCCCTTGATGGCCTATCCATTTCAGAGCCCATTAGGTGCTCCCTCCGGCTCCTTCTCTGGAAAAGACAGAGCCTCTCCTGAATCCTTAGACTTAACTAGGGATACCACGAGTCTGAGGACCAAGATGTCATCTCACCACCTGAGCCACCACCCTTGTTCACCAGCACACCCGCCCAGCACCGCCGAAGGGCTCTCGTTGTCGCTCATAAAGTCCGAGTGCGGCGATCTTCAAGATATGTCTGAAATATCACCTTATTCGGGAAGTGCAATATCCTTTTATTTTCCCCTCGAGGAAAAAAACAAACCAAAAAAGGTTTCCCAAAAGGTTGGGTTTACACAATATCTAGAGTAATGTAGATTAGTATCTTCTTAAGAAGGCAACCTTTCCCATTATTCAAAGGAATAGGCTTTTATCAGCATGCGTGTGCCATTCCTGATTGCAGAAAACCTTAAAACTAAACCAACATCTTTGCAGCTTCCACAAGTTGTTCACTGCCTCGAGGAGCTCCTATTTAATATGTGCTTTCTCAGCAGTGTTTTTTTCTGCTGTTCTTCCTGCATTATCTTCTTATCCCTATCTCTTAAAAAAAAAAAAAAAAAGTAGATTCAGAGATGAGAAAACAGTCTCATTGTAAATATTGATTGAATTCTTTCAGATATTTTTTAAAGATGATAAGTTTTATAACAGAATAAGGAGAAAAGTCAGTTTTCAGATCCCTAAGATCCCATAAGAAGAATTCTCAGTGTAAACCATCTGCAAGGCTTCTGGTCCGTTTGAAGACGTCCCGATGAAATCTTAGGAAGAGCACTTTATAAGTGGGAGGTTGAGGAGGAAGAAAAATGGATGTGGGTGGGGAGTTAGAGTGTCTCTTTCATCTTTAAGTGAGACTTTTTTTTTTTTTAAGGAAATATACAGGTACTGATTTATTCAGACAGCATCGGTCTCTCTCTCTCGTTCACCCAAGGTCTGTTCTTTGGGTCTGGTGCAGCTGCCTCTATGCATGATTAACCTCTGTTCAGCCATACACAGAAATCTTTTGTCCCGACATACACAAAGCAAATTATTTTGGAAAGCGAGAGAGCACAATTAAATATAAAACTCAGCTGTATTCGACTTAAAAATGGCTCTTTTTATGATTCTTTTAAATTCTGAAACTGACTTTTATGTAGAGATAACAGTTATATTTTTTTCATTAGGCCTATCCCAAACTCCAGCTATTTTTAACTGAAGATTTTTTTTCTCTCTGTATATCGGTTCTTTCTGTAAATTTTTAAAAATCTTGTGGTCGTTGGTCTTTTGGGAGTAGTAGAATAGTAGCATTTGGGGGCAGGTGGAGGCATGTTTCTTATATAATAAATAACCAGATGGATATAAAATTTAGCAATTAAGTTGGCTGTGACTAAATTTAGGATTTTGAGCAATTGTCTTGATGACTAGAGATTGACATTTTCTTATCTAAGCCCACTCCAGAGGGTGCCACGTAAGTGCAAAGTCCCAGCTATGAGTGGAAATATGTTTTCCTGGTTAGTGGAGATCGTACTTCAAGCCAACTCTCAGGATAACAGTGTAGATTTCTGATAGGGTGAACTACTAGGTCCCTAATCATGAGACCTGCTTGGGCAGTTAAAACACGGAGTCTCTCTTATACTGAGCAAGAGGAGAAGAACATTGTAACAGAAAGGGAAGAGAAAGATGTGGGAGATTTCTACATATATGTAGAAATGGAGTTTTAGTTTGGTTGTTGATTTCACTTTGACCTTTTGAAGATCTAAAATTCAATCCCCCAGCCATGAATCAAAGCTGCACCAAGCACCATGACTTACATATTATAAGCAGGCAGTAAATATTGATCAAAATGATTGGAATATCGCCGTTGGTGATGAGAAAAGCAAAGTAAGAAGACACAATGGCTTGAATGGTTTTTGTGCCCTTTGCAAAAAGAGCATCTTCAGAGGTTCATGTAAGGCTAATGTCTAGGGCTAAGACCCCATTGCACCCCAGAGATCTCTTAACTTCATTTTGAACCAGGTAGTTGTGATAGTGGGTTCTCTCTGTCTCTCTCTCTCTCACACACACACACACACACAGACACACACACACACAGAGTAAAGTGACATGCATGCCAATTTTGGTGAATATTTAAAGATTTAATGCCAGGTTTCAGAACTCCTATAAGTCCACACTAAGCTCTTTAGTTCAAGATGCCAGTTTATGGTTTTTCTTTAAATTAGACTTTTCATTTATAACCAGATCATTATAATTATGGCTGTGCTTTTTGTTTTTAGTCTTCTAGGAAAAAAATCTTTTAGATTGCTTTAAGTGTTGGCTACGTTCATTGTCTCAACCTCTCCAAATCCCCGGAGGAATTTTGAGGATTTGAATTGAAAGAAGTTCCTTTTATTTTGATACATATCAAAGGCTTTAAAGAAAATATACTTGCTTCTTCTTCAGAGGCATGACTTCTCCTTTCTTCTATCAACATAAGTTTCTGTTGAGCGGTGATTCTGTTGGGAAACACCCGTGTTCATATGAAATGTTAGTTGCTCACACCCAGAATTGTTTCTTTCGTATAGCTAAATAATGTCGGCCTCTCATGTCAATTAGTGATTACATTTTCCACCTTTTGGCCTTCTATGCTCCTATTCTTTTTCCCCCCTCTACTGTTAATACGTTGCACTTTTAACCATTTATCTCATTGGTATATTATTTCTCAGGAAGAGTAAGATAGGCAAACAACCTTTTCTATAGTTCCCACAATTCTGAAACCAGTGAGGATCTGTTTGTTTGTAGAGAGATTGGGCCCACTTTTCTCCTGTCTCTACCTCTGTATGGCAGTGTGTTCTTCCCTTGATTTAACTGTTAGTGTGTAAGCAAAGTTCTCAAGCTTTTACTTTGAAGAAATCTCTGGGAATCACAGTGAGTGATGTCTTACTTCAATTTTAGGGATACGGGGCCATATATGAACCTGTTCTACAGTTATTCTTTGAAAAGATCAATAGAAATGAGCAGAAATGCAATGAAATGGTACCATTGTGTTTGCTATTATTATGTTTTTATTTTTAGTTCATGGCTTTCCAAACTGTTATATATAATTTAATTTTTCAGGAACAATTCTCTCCCACTCCAAAAGGTACCATCTGTTTTTTGAACAAAGTAGCTAAGATAAGAACTATTAAGAACACCAGCTTATCAGATCAACCCATTCTACATTCACTACATTAAACATATATGTTCTGTAGGATAGAACACACTACCTCATTATCCCGTCTAGTAGAAGGGAAACAGTGAATGTGTATGCAAGTTAAACTGATTTTCAGTGCACCTGCTCCAAGGGCTCATGTCTTGGATTTTAAAAATATGTTCAGTATCTTTGCAAATGAATCTGTTTAATCAAATATTAAGTTTTATTCAAATTCCAAAAGAAACAGTCAGCCAATTGCTTTTCTTCATGATGTTCCTTGTCATTCATCCTCTTTGCATCTCAAGAAAAATAGCCTTGTTTAGGCCCCAAACATTTGCATGCACCCAATTAAAGCACAAGAGGAGTAGTACAAGCCCTTAAGATGTGCAGGTGAAGAAATTGAGCCTGTTCTCTGAAACAGCCGGCTTTTTCTACTCAACTTTTAGGGAGAATGTTAGAAAGACTTGAAGTTTAGAAAGGAAAATGGTTTAGTAATTTGAAATTAAAATCCAACCAGGAACCATAGATTAGAAATGAATTTCTGAAATTTGAAATAATCCACAGAAATTGATCTTATACATTTTTAGAAGTCTTGTGGAGGCTATAGTACTTATATTAGCTAGAGCGAAACATGTAGATTAAAGACTAAAAGACTTTGGGCTCCTAAACTACCCCCCTCCCCTGAAAAAAATTATAAAGTAAGTAAATTTAGAAAAAAATTTCCATACACTACACAGCCCTCCGATTATGGTGAACTTCCTAGTGGGAGTAACAACTTGCTCTATCACTATCATTATGTGAGAGAGTTTAGATCTTTTCTCCCCATTTTAGTTTCTAGTGGGAAAACCTCTTAGAAACTTAGCAAATTAGGGAATAAGGCAGAACTAAAATTCTTTAGGTTTCAAATGTTTTGGAAAATGTAAGTAGTCTCAACCCATTTGCTGGGAACTGCAGCACGTACAATCTCTAGCTACAATCCAGAGTTTAGCTGGAAAAAAAGAATTTTCTTCCTCCGCTTTCACAGCCTATTATTCTCCCATTTGCCTTTTTGCTGCCTCCGCTGCTCCTCCCGTGGCTGCTGTTTAGGTAAGGTTATATTGTACTTGGTAAACAGACAACACTTAGATTCTCAGGTTGTTTGAACGCTGCTTTACGTTCAGCTGCAGTACCCTGCTTCTCTGATCTTTTATATTCCCGAGCAGATGTCTTTCATTAATTTATGGATTTATCATCTTTTCTTTTTTTTTTCTTTTTTCTTTTTTTTTTTACACCTGGCAGCTGTCTCAAGTTTCAGCAGTTATTGTCTATTTTGCATTACACATAGAATTGAATGTCATCTGTCTTCACAAAGCTATGGCTAAGAGAATTGAGGCACAGCCACATGAGCTGCTGGGACAGATCTTGTTTGCGTTCCATCCCCCCTCACCCCACTCCCCTTTACCTCCTTAATATTTATTTGTGCTCATTTTCTTTCCTGGCCTTGAATGGAGCTTAGCTCGTGTTCAGTACAGCTGTATGTTTACTGAATCTATTCCATCATGAGTCATTGTGCGTGTGTAAGTATCCTGGAAACAGCTAGTGCTTTCTTGGAAGAACAGTTGCTTTTCAGCACAAGCACTTAAAAGGGAAATTAACCAATTGGTCAGTTCAGATTTATTTTGAGGAGAAAAAAAGGATTATCTAACTGTTGCCTTTTAAATGTTTCATTAGTTATTTTTAATAGTTTATTAGAAACATATATTTTATGGGAATTTTATCTTACTCAATAAGCAAGAGATAAAGATTAATTCTGTGTTCCATTTCAACTGATCAGTTCCAAGTATTACCAACAGGAAACATTTTAAAGCAAAAATGAACTTGAGAAATCCAAATCAGAATAATTTTTTGTTAGATAAAAAGCCTCTAAATACTGATCAAAATAAAACGGATATTTTACTGTTTTTAGATAAAAAGAACGAAAACATCTTAGCATAATTTAGATGTATTAAAAGCTTCAGGAAGTTTGGGTAGCTCAGTGCCCATCTAAGAAACACAGAAAAACACTTTGTATTTTGTATGACACCAAATTTTAAAAGATTTGCGACTTCCAATTAAATGCATGACATTGTCTTAATGTAGCCATCTGAAAGAAAAGATTAGAACCCAGATCTGAGAGTGTCTGTCAAAGTTTGGACTTGCCTAAAACTCTTATCACAAGGCAGTAGCAGACAGCTTGCAACTATTATTTCACTTATCCATTTGGACAGATGGTCCTGAAGTGTGCTGGGCTCCTTTAGTCTTCTGTATCAGTCTAATGGAGGTTACTGGAGGGCCTTTCAGCCCTCTCCTTGGCACAAGAAGTATGTCAGTCATAAATTATCGTCTTTGTAATCATTAAGGATCTCAAACAAAAACACAAGTTCAGTTAAGCTGCTTTGGCTTACAGATATAAAATCAAAATTTCTTTCTTTAGTGTTTATTTTCAGTTTAACAACAACAACAAAAAAAAACCTGCACTACTTAACTTTTCTATTTACAGACCAAGGTGATCTTTTTAAAATTGCATGGGATATTAAAGGGAATGTTAATTGAACAAATTGTCAGCAGAATATTTGGTTAAACACCCTGTTATAAGTAGTCAAGAGCTTATCCATATTAATTTGATTATGCTTCTCTAGTAACTTTCTGGTTTCCCTCCATTCTTAAGATTAGTCATGCTAGACTTGATGAAGGTCATTTGGAAAATTTTACCTTTCCTAAATATCTGTGTTTATTTGACATTTTTGCCTAAGGGGTGAAATTTTTGTTGGGTAGTTGTGTGTGTGTGTGTTTGCACACACATGCACACTTTCTTTTCTTTTTTTTCTTATTTTTCTCAGACACTCTTCTAAGAGAAAATCCTTAGAGAAGCTTCTAGGAAGGACCCTTAATTGACCTTGTGGGGGACCACATTGAATTTCTCCACGTGCATCTTCATTTCTGATAAATTATAAAGCCATTAATTTGCTGAGGAAATGGCAGGGCCAGGCTGCGGCACAGATGTGACCAGAGCCATCCCAGCTCTGAGTCTGCTGAGGAGTGCCAAGAATCTGGGGGAGAATCAGGAAGCCTGGATTGTTATGGTTAGCCTCACATTCTCTTGGGAACTGTTTTAGTTGCTGCTGTTTACAGATCTAAAAGGTAATGATGTTTCCAGATAAATAGGCCTTCTTATTTTGGGTAAGTGGCCATTTATTGATCTGCTAACCCACATGTATTGATTTGTTAGCCCCAACTACTGCGTCACTCTCAAAGGAGTTAACTATAAATCCAAGACAGGCAAATTGTATTTGGTTTTGGACCATTGCTTTCACAAAAGCAACAGCCCCCTCCCTGTCCTCTCCATGCCAAAACTACTCTTCCCAAGTTTTAGCTATTATTTAAAAGGAAACAATTAAAAGGATATAATAAGATAAAAAGCAAGTGAGTCAAGATGCTCCATTAGATTAACACTAAAAGGTAAAATGTGAAACTTGCATAACAGTGTTCAAAATAATGCATTTTATATTTTCATGTACATTAGTAGAATAATTTGCTTTAAACTGCAGAGTGTGGAGAGAAGAACAAACAGAACTGTAATTGCAAGGAAGAGAAAAAACCTCTTATGACAAGAGTTGTATAGTACATGTTGGGTGCATTTGTCTCCTTAGCAACAAGTGAACGTATAGATAGCCTACCGACCTAAAGCAAGGAAAATACTTTGCCATCCTCCCCCTAAAGTAGCCAAGATTCTGCAACTCAATTTTGCATCCTCACCATTGCATGTGGCAACCTCTAACAGGCGACGGTCACTGAGCAAACGGCAGCAAGTTAGCAATGGATGCCATAGCCAGTGTCATATACCTTCCAGCGCTCCCATGGCAGCTCGGTGGACCCCCAGACTCTATGGAGGTGGGGACTGGAGGGAGGGAGGTGGGAGTCCTTTTGCTTACAGAATTTCTTTTCCTTAACCAATTGCATCCTACATGCAGGAAGGATTGTCACCCAATCACTTGAAAAAAGCAAAGCTCATGTTTTTTTATACCCGTTATCCCAGCTCCAATATGCTGAAGACCTACTTCTCCGATGTAAAGGTAGGGACTTTTTTTATTCTTAATTTTTTCATTTTCTATGCATGTGGCAGTAATTTGAACTCCCGGAAGTTAATGGAGACGAATGTGGAATTGGTTTATTCCTACACCTGTGTTATAATTGATTTAATGCACTTGTCCTTTTGTCTGAAGGTGTGTTAAGCAAAGATGCCACTTGTGTATTAAGACTGAAAGACTGGTGTTAATAAGTCGCATGAGTTTCCAATGTAGTCTGAAAATCTTAGCCTCTGTCTTTATATGTTTGAGTAGCTTCTTTGAAGAAATTTCAGCTGGTAATGGATGGATGCTTTAGAGAATGTTTTTTCCCTCCCCTCAGCAACAGTAAACTGTTTCTGTTTTTGTTTCTGTTGGTTTCCCCATATTTGTGATTATGAAAGCAAACTCTAGCACCTCTTTTTCCCCCTGTCGAAAAGGAGCGTACATTGAAATTCTCTATGCAGTAGCTGCTTAAAAACAAAAGTGATGATTGTCTCTTATTTACAACTTAATTTGTTGTTGATGTAGAGTACACTGAGCATAAGGAGAATGAATAAAGTGACAGATTCAGGACACATTATTCAAATGAGGATATGAAAGCTGTCGGCCTACAGCTGCAGCCTCCCTCATTCTACAGAATATTGGGACCTCCTGGTTCTCTGTGTGTGTGTATGCGTGTGTGTGTGTGTGTGTGTGTGTCTGTGTCTGTGTGTGGGTTTTAAGTAATTGTTTGCATCAACTTGATGTTGTGTTAATCATCTGTAACTTTTTAAAACATAGATTGGGTTTTGATGATGATAATGACACACATGGTATCATTATCCCAGGAACTTGATAAACACTACATTAGCTGAGATTAGTTTATTAGGGGTGGGTGTTTTTTCCCCACCCCTCCCCTGCCCACCCCCATATGTACAAGTTCTTCTTTCTGCCATGGAGAACTCACAAGCTGCCAAAATACACTCGCTCTTCCACCGCTCCCCGCACACAGCTTGTTTTGTGCTTGATGCCCAAGTGGCTTCATTGGCCCCATTTTGCAGGCCAACTCATTTCAGTTTCCTTCACTGGTGTTTTATTTGGCCTTATAAGAAAAGTTCTGTTTTCCCTCCTGTTTGCTTTTGAATTGTGTATCAACTTCAGCCTTTTATCTTTCTCCTTCCCTGGCTGTGCTCCTTAAGTGGAAGGCCTGTTTTCTCCTTGTTTGGCGCCAACAAACTGGGCAAGATGGGGAGGCAGGGAAAGTCCATCATGTAAATATCTGGTTAAGACTAAGTGAGCACAAACAAGGCTGAGTGACATAGAGGCCAGGAAAAGGGTTTGGGCTTTGTAGAGGACAAACTAGAATACACAAATTGAAGGCAATTTGTCACCTGGTTGAGGACTGACCAGCTTCTAGAGTCTAGTAGAACCTGGTAAAGTTTGTCTTCCAGGGAATCCTCCCAACACTGTAGTTCTAGGAGGGGACATGGAGGACAGGGAGAAAAAGGTTATTGTGTGCACATATATGTGTGTGTGTGTCTGTGTATGCAGTTGTCCATGTTACTGATTCCTTTTAGGGCAATGATCTGCAGTGTTGTGAAATAATAATGACAATAACTTATATTCTTTGCATAGCAATTTTCACCCAGAAGTAGGCCAAAGAGCTTTACCAACTGCACACATAGGTATCACTCACCCACCATGGAAACACAGCCACCTGGAGGGTGGGAAACAGCAGCCGTTCTGAGCCAACACTACCCAACAGTAGATGTCAATATTAGAAACATTCATTTTTTGTGAGAGTTCAAGCATGCCTGCATGTGTGTGGTGTGTGGTGGCAAGTGGGGAAGATTATTGATCTGTAGCTTTATAAATACCATGCAATACAAACCAACAAGAAACTGTTCCCATTCCTCTAGAATGCCCCTAGCAATTCAGCTTTGCAAATAACCGCTGACTTTGTGTAGATAACAATGGAATACCTGGGTGAATATTTTATTTTCAAAAGCACTAATATTCAGATTGTTGATTCTATCCATACCTTACCCATACTGGAAGAGAAGGCTGTTAAAGTATATGTGAGTCTGGTTACATACCAATTATCCACTCTAATGGAGGGGAAACAGTAGGACATATCAGGCAAAGCAGAAAATCACTGAAGGTCACTTCTCTTTTATTTTTGGAAGGAATTATACATTTTTAACTTTCCTAATTATGTTTTTTCTTTGGTTAGTAATAAATGAATTTGTATCCCTCGAGCTTACGCTGATGAGAGTAGAAAGCCATGCAAAGAAAGGGAAAAGTAGTCCAGGCGATGTGGTCCAGAGACTTTCCAGAAAACAATGGCAGAGCATTCTGGGATTTCTTCAATATTAAGGATAATCGCAGATGTGAATATTGACAATGTATACACACACATATGTGCATGTGCATGGGTTCACAATACACATATACACATATACACATATCTATAGCTTGACATTGACATACAGATAGAAAAGCGTGTCTATTTATTTGCAAGGCTGAAAGAAATAGATATTTCTTTATATATGAATATACAATCCAAACTTTTATTTTGGCCAGGATTCAAGAAATCACTAGAGAAATTGGGGAAGAGAACTTAGGATCTTCTCAGAAATGAAACCTGCATCATTTATCTGGAACAATACATATGCATATATCCATGGACCATGTAATGCTTGTTATAATGACATGAGGCTCTACTTGGTCATGGCCACATTCATCTAGGAGAAAATTCCTAACTTTAGTAAAATGTACTCTTTCAAATAATAAAGTTATTTTATTCAATTTTTTTTTTTTTGAGACAGAATTTCACTCTTGTCACCCAGGCTAGAGTGCAATGGTGCAATCTCAGCTCACTGCAACCTCCACCTCCTGGGTTCAAGAGATTCTCCCGCCTCAGCCTCCCAAGAAGCTGGGATTGCAGGCACGTGCCACCACGCCTGGCTAATTTTTGTATTTTTTTTAGTAGAGACGGAGTTTCACCATGTTGGCGAAGCTTGTCTTGAACTCCTGACCTCAAATGATCTGCCTGCCTTGGCGTTCCAAAGTGCTGGGATTACAGGCATGAGCCACTGAGCCACCGCGCTCAGCCCTCATATTTTATTTAGTGATCGTAAGTTCACTTTGCAAGCAAAAAAAAAAACAGGAGTAAAAAACGTGAGCAGAAAATATCTTGTTTCCTGAATATGGTATAACGTAATTGTCCATCAAAGCCACACTTGGAGGATAGAGCTAGATGGGGTAAATCCTCTGACTTGCTCTAGAAGGTGAGTCAGGCCAAAGTGGTGCCCACTCCTTTGTATTTCTCCTTAGGAATGGATACAGTGCTTAACTCTCCACAAATGACTTCCACTTGGGTAAGAGGTAAATGCTTTTCAATTACCTTGGAACGAAAGAGGAGGGAAATCATACAATTCAGAGATGTTGGGATGGCGAGAGTTCTTCTTCTACAGGGGTGATGTATATGAAGGATGAAACCAGGGCCGACCTGGTTTAACTCCTAGAGCAAGAATCTAAACAAAGTTCTATGTTCTCACAGAGAGCCAACTTAATTCCCTCATAATGACATTTAGCCAAACAAAAAGCTCAGCTCATCGGGGCTACAAATCCTTTGAGAAGGACAAGTGGACAAATGTGAGAGAGCTGCCAGGGATCGATGGGCCGCACCAGCTCCCCGTTCACTACTGGGTGCGGATTTTAATGTACAAACTAATAACTCTTAGACCACTAAGTACAGCAGATTCAGTGTCATTTTAGCTTTGAAGAACAGACGCTCACAGCTTTTCAAGCCGGCAGTGTTAAATGATGTATCTCATTCCCTCCACCCCTTGAGTCAACTGCTGCCTAGCCAGATTAAGGTGTCAGATTGATTTGTTTTATACATCTTTTGACCATGCTCATTGAATATTTAGGAAGTTTCTTTAGCCCATATTGAGGCTGAGATGTCCCGTGGGAAGCATTAATCAAAGTCACAGAGACTCGTACACTGTGGAAACACAGCCTCTTTATTGTAGCGATTAGTTTTTGCAGTAACACATTAACACACTACAGAGCTTTCCTTTATAGAACAATTGATCCTTTTCTTGTAAGCCACTACAGAATGAGGGAAATTAACTCTTTAAAGTTTAATACTTTTTCTCCCCCAGTGTGAATATCTAGAAAAGGGGGGGCTTGCTTTTGCTTTTAGCCGGCAACTAAAACTGAACAAATTTTAGTTCACTTCTCCTGGAGGGAAACCCTGTTCCTTAGGCTGTTGGGCTGGTCATTTCACTTGTCTCATGTTTGGGGAGTCTGTTGTTTTTGTCCATTCTTTCTCTCTGGTATTTCCATTCTCCAACAATAAGCTTTAAATCTCCCTTTATGTCCCATTCGTAAATAATGGCAAGTGCACTTACTTTTTTGTCCTCCCCATTAGGTCATTCATGACCATTCTAGAAAAAAAAATACCCTTCTATTTTTTTCCTCTACAGTACTCTTGTCCATATGAGACAATGTCTTGTAACAATGCAGAAGCCTAATCTCCATGTCAAAGCAATTTTCATTCCCCAGTGCACAGCCTGCTATCATTTTGTAATGTTTTGTTTCTTATTCTAAAAGAATTAAAAAGGAACAGTAAGCCGTCACGGGGGCCTGTAGTCCTTATCTCAGTGTCTGGAAATTTGGACAGTGTATTTTACTGCTGAGATAAAATGGAAAGAACTCCAAGTTCAGCAAATCGTAATGGGTTTAAGTTCTATTGAAATCGGCAACCAGAAGATCAGATAATGGGGGTCCTTCAGTTGTCTTTTTAATCGGGTTCCCCGCGAGGCTGAATAGAGACAGAGCAGACACACAGAGTGAAAATATAATTCTTGGATAGGTTAAGTACATGTTTGAACTCTTGCAAGCAGAAGCGATTTGCTGATGACTTAATCATTTTCTGGTCAATTATCTGTAAGGGCCCTTGCAACTCCATGGCAATTATGATGCAAGTTGGCCTTTTGGGAGAAACACCAGTCTCTCTGCTTCTGTTTCCTTGTGACTTCCATTCTCTGCCATAAATTTTCATTCATTTATTATCTTTGCTAGTATAGAAACAACTTTCTGTGTAGTAATTAGAGCCCCAATACACACTTTAGCTGTCATCTTGTTGGAGTCTGGATGTTCTCATGGCCAGTGTTTGATAAGTGCTCTTTGTTGATTTTTGATGAATGTACATCTTTTTCTGGGGGCCCAGGGAAGGGGATGCCTGTGATGACAAAAGGCAGGGGGTTGTCTGTCAGCCCGCCTGATATAGAGCTATGGATTTATTGGTTTTGACTTGGCAAGTTGAGACGCATCTGTCCTTTACGTGAGCAGAGGACTGTCAATAAGCATGGTATCATTTGCAGTGCATCCAGGAAGACATCTTCGTTTCAAAGGTCATCAGGAAACCTTGGTAAACAAAGTTTTAAGGCCTAACCATGTTATAGTAACTTGGCATTTAAAAAAAATGTAATAAATGTCCTGTCTATGCCATCTGTGTACTGTGTCCTAACTATGCCTCCCAAATGGCAGAGATACCAAGGGAGGGGGACATGGGTCTTATCCAATGCTGGCTTCAGGAAGCAGGTGAACAGGCACCAGGAGCTGACCAGACCTCACCAGACATGAATGCCGTGGGCAAACATTAAGTGGAATCACAGTTGGATGGACATGGGAATCACTCATTGCCAAAAAAATAAGCAAATGCCAACTCCTCCCATTTTGTGGGAAGGCCATTTGTCTGCATTGAAGGGGGCTGTAATGCGGTGATACAAATCCTCACTTAAAAAAAAAAAGTATATCAAACTAGTGGTAGAGTCATGTGGCACATCACCTCTGGTACTTGGGAGTAACAACACTTGCAGGATTCTATGGCTTCAATGAATGTTCATAAGAAGTCTATAAATGCAAGTTGTTCTACTGAGAGATGAAGAACAATGGTTAAAAATAAAGATGTTCTGCTTAAGGAAAGTCTGATTTAGAATGTGACTTTTCCACTTGAAAGGTAAAGGGTTGTGATATGATTTCCATAACTGACAGGTTTTTATAATTTCTAGTAACTGTATTCCTCCTCTTGCCTCTCTTGCCACCATTTTGGTGGAGTTAAATATGTATCTTTCCAAGTAAAGAAGGGATGGGAACATTAAAAATGCTTCAGACACTAAAAAAAAAATGAAGAAAATGGCAATGTTCTTATCCTTTTCAACATTTAAATTTAACAGTTCAACAGATGCATTACCTCTCAGCTCATCAAGTGGTTTAGCAATTTCCGTGAGTTTTACTACATTCAGATGGAGAAGTACGCACGTCAAGCCATCAACGATGGGGTCACCAGTACTGAAGAGCTGTCTATAACCAGAGACTGTGAGCTGTACAGGGCTCTGAACATGCACTACAATAAAGCAAATGACTTTGAGGTAGGAACTAATCTTTATTTTTTGGTCATCTCCCTTTCCTTTTTTAAAAAATTTATTTTCTTTAGAAATGTACCCAAATCTGTTTTTGTGTTGGTTTCGCATATAAGCATCCCCCAATAGAGTAACAGGTAGAGCTGTGATGAGGAGCTTCCATAGCCCCTATTGGAATCATGAGGCTCTGACCCACTGCCATTTTTTTCCCCATTCCCTGGCTTTTCAGCTTGTATGGAAGACTCATTTGGCCACAGAAAAGGGAACTGTAGAATCCAAAGAAAAATTGCAGCAAGCAGCAAAGACAGAGTGGTTCATTTTCCAAGGAAGAGGTCCCTACTCCAATAGACCTTTTTCATATTTAGGTTCTGAGATGTCAATGAGCTGATACATGCTATGTGCAATGGTAGCTACCAATGTTGTTTTCTTAAAAAGTCTAGAAACGTTGATGGGGGAGTGATTCCATGGTTTCTGACTTTGACATTTATTCCCTTTATGGAGGAAATGGTATGATAATTTACTAAGTATGTATCATAAGAGATCCACTGACATCTTTTTTTGGGATTTTGTTTCTGTTTTTGTTCTTTTTGGAGGAGAGACTCGTGTGTTTATTTTGCCTAAGTGTACCTTCACAAGCATGCTACTCTTCGTACAAACACTCTCATACACACTTACATATATCTATGACATGTATATTCTAGATCCACACAAAGCAGCATAGAGAATTCCCAGAAAGCAATATCCATGCAACAATGAAAGATGTGTGGCTATGAGTAAGGCATTTCTTTATGGGCTAATGTGGTGCCTCAGCAAACAGTTTTCATCACAACATGATGACTCTCTGTGAGACAACACTAGCAAATCTCCCAGTACTCACAAAGGCATTTTGCTGAGCCCTGCTGGCTGAGGCAACAGTAGTTGGAGGTGGGAACATGGCAAGAATTCTGCAGGCTGAACTCCCTGATGATGAGATCAGACACGCTGTGGCTTGACAAAGTTGGTCCATTTCTTGTATTATCTTGGCTAGATGCTGTGCCATCTTGAGGGTAGGCATTTTTTCTCCAACATCTGTGTGCACTTGGACCTTATGTTAATATTCTTGCTTTCTTCTTGTAGATAGGTATCCAGGAATACCCAGGAAATTCCAAATTTCAAAGGAAAGAGGACATCTTGGCCTCGCTCTGTCAATTAACGGGTCTGACCCCTAGTACTCTTCCTGCTTGCCCCACCCCCCTTTTTTCAGCTCTTGTCCCTACGGTTCTTGGCAATGCAGACCAGTTATAGTGGCTTATAAAGAATTGAATATGGAAGCTCAGCAATGGGAAAGTCACAGTTTTTCTTTGAAAGTTTGAGTAGTTATAGTGTAAGCTACTAATTTGTCTTTGCTCTCTAAGACTAATATATTTTTTGCCAAATGTGTGATAAATGAAGTTTGGGTGGGGGGTGTGTGTGTGTGTGTGTGTGTGTGTGTGTGTGTGTGTGTGTTTGCTAAATACATTAAAAGTGAGAATTCTTCATGTACTGCTCCACTATTTTAAGATCTGTTTTTAAAGTCTCAGTTGTAACAGAGCACTGGCTCACTATAATGGCAGAGCACTAGCAGATTTCTTCTAAAGCTGAAGAATATGATTATGGCTAACCATTTTAAAGAAATCTCATTAAGAGCATCTTTTCTCCCCCGCCCTTCTGCTAAGCTTGTTGCCCTAAACCTTAAGCTAAGAGACTTCTGTGTGCTAGTGAATTATTTACATTACATGATGACATAAGTATCTGTTTGGCAGCATACATTAAGCTTCATGAAAGAATTGGCCAAGATTCATGAGATGACTTCTGCATTTTTACTATATAAAATACCCAAGAGGACAAATCCTTAAAGTGTGCATGAGGGTTTTCAGGGTTGCTTAAACCTTACCTGGTTGGAATTTAATCCCCTACCCACAGGCCAGGGGCCAAAATGACACAAACAGGGGACGGCTGGCATCAGGAGGTACCCGACAAGCTGCTCCATTTAGCATCATCTAAATCCTCTTTAATATGATTAACATCTAATATTTCTCTCTTTGTGAATCATATCCACTTCCAGCCAGGCCACCTCTCCTTTATCTGCAGTGTCTATTTTAAGACTGCTTCACTGCAAGGAGTATGGGGCCTGGGCAGGAATTTTGTCACTTCTCATGTGACTTCGGACAGTTATTGGACTATTCTGGATCTGATTCCTCCTTCAGTGAAAAGGAAGGAAGAAAGCAGGACCATGCAGTGTGCCCTGCCCCCTCTACTCACACACTTACGCATCCATAGGTACACACACGTACCCACCACCACACATAATCCTAATATCACGAAATCGTTTTTCTTTTAGCCTCTTGGTCTGGCTCATTTACTGACAACAGTTTCAGAGAAGGTGAGCCCTTCTTTTCCGTGCCTTTGTGCATGGAGGTCACTGCTTAAGTGAGATGCTTAAAAAGCCACCGTTCTTATCGTGGTAGCTTTGCTAGTGTGGGCCGTGGCTGAGAGCCAAAAGTAGATCCGGCACCTTCAGCTGAATACCTCCACTGATACTGTGTGCACGGCTTTACTTTTGTATTTAAGTTTCTCCTCTTAAGGTCAAGTAAAATGAACCTATAGTTTAAGTATTAGCAAGTGAAGAGGATGGCAAAATGGAGAACTATGCTATAAACAGAACTAAAACATGGTAGAGGGACTTTGAAGCTACGTCTACACAGTGTCCCAAGATCCAGTCGATTCCAAGGAATCGTGTCACCCAGCTTAGTAGTAGCTGGTCAAACAATAAAATGTCGTATTGATTGTATTCCCAGATTTCTCAATCAGTTGTAGGCAGCAATAATAAAATAGCTAACATTTATTGACTGTTCATTAATGTTCTAGGCACTCTTCTAAGTGTTTTACCAAAATAGGGCTTATTTAATGTGGGTAATAATAATGACGGTGATACCAATACAATTACAAGAAAAACTTCAATTTGCCCAAAGCTTTACTATTCTTCAAGTTATTCTAACTGGGCAGAGGCAGATCCAGCCAGGGAGAGAGAAGGAGGTTTGACGTCTCTTCACTACTACTTTGTTCCTTCTTTCTCTTCTCTACCCCTTGTCTTCTCTCAGCCTTCTACTCCCATCTCTGCCTCTGTCATAAGCTTGCTAGTGGCACCTTTGTCACTGCTTAGCACCACCCCCGTCCAGCCCCTGCTGCTGATGGCTCTCAAGGCTAGACAGGCTGCTGACCCCTGGCCTACAGGAAAATAAAGCAGATGGGGAAGGTTTATCAGCAGCAAAGAGGGAGTGGCTTGCCTGCTCTCCTCTCCTAGACCCTGCATTTCCTGGCCTTTATGAGTCAGGACCTTCTAAGTGGCAGGAGAGCTTGTTCTGCCTTTTGTATCAGTTTACACAATTGCCAGAATTCTTGGCACGATGTGCAGCCTTAGGGTGGTGAGCGTTTGAGAAGACCCAAGGGATGTGGAAGAAGACACCGAAGGGGAAAAATACGAAGTACACTTTTAGTTTGTGCTAAAGGGCAGAAGCTTGGCCATATCACACCGGGTGGGGTGTCTTGCTTCTGTGCGTGAGTGTGTGAGGCACGCAGGAGAGGGGTGTGTAATTATGGGCTGTATCCTTCATTCCTGCTCCTCACATTTAATGAGATTGGCAACAATAAATTTGTCTTTCCAGGTGTGATGGCATATATTTCTATGCTTCATTCTCACTTCACTTTGAAGGGCTTCCAAAAAAGTTTTGTGGGCAGACAAAGCAAGTTTGGGATTCCTTCCCAGTTTTTAAATCATACTGATACTTGTGACTTTAGGGGCATATGAGTTGGATTTTATCGCTTTTGTTGTTTTCCTCACAACTGTGGCAGGAAAAGAAGATGACAATCTCTGTCAGTTTCTGAGGCTGGTTTACCTGTTTTGCAAAGAGCTCCACCGAGACAACTAATTTGTGTAACTCACAAAGGTTAATTGCACAACGTAAGGAGCCAAAAGACATAGCACCCTAGGTTGGACTGCATTACCTAGGTTGGCCTCTCTATATGGTGCAGCTGCGAAACGCAGAATCATCCAAAGGTCAGAGGGTTTGTTACGGCCTGAGTGTAGGTTGAGAAAAGAATGTGCCAGATTCCTTCATCCAGTCACACTGAGCTCTCTTTCTCATTCCAGGGTACCGGGAGGTAGTGTTTCCCATGCCATGGTAAGCCACGCATCCCTCCTGGGCCCCTCAGTGGCTAATCATTCACCTGTAGGCAGGGTCTAAATTTCCAGTAAGAATGACAAATCTCTCTTATCCTCGCTAAAGGCCTAGGTTTGGGAATGGAAGGCTTCAAAATAAATTGAATAGGGAACTTGATTCACTCATTAGTGGCCTTATGAATGCCATTTTCTAAGGTACTAATACCTCACTGGGCAGATGCTCCATCTTAGAGACTGTGGGTTTGACATTTTTCTGGGTGACACGTGACAGGGAAGAAGGGTACTTCCGCACACCTTTGAATGTGTTTTCTTACTTTCCTCTTGGAAATAGAAACTAAAAAAGCAACACCCCATTGCTCCCCACACACACACACACACACACACACACTAATACATACACACTTGCTGAATATGTTCTCTACCCCATACCTACTCTTTTCTCAACCTACTCCCACTTTCAACAGAACCCACCTTTCAGAAGATTTAATATATTTGGAAGACTTTTATTCGCATTGTCATCTCTTTAAAGAAAAATGAGGACAGGTGGATTTAGGAAGCGCTTCCCTCTGCTCCAAATAGATACTTAAATATGAGTGATCGTTTAGAAAACTGGCACATGAGTGAGAGCCTTCCACTGCTGTTGCAGTCTTTTGGCCTCAAAGCTGCTGAGCCATTTAAATAATCGCATAACACACTCTTGGTGGGTGGCGAGGAGGAAAAGAAACCCTTACCATTTCTTCCCTTGCCAGTCCCACCGTTGACAAGCCAAATTGATCTTTTAAGAGACCAAATGAATGTTCTCTAAATATATGTACACACATGGCTGCCTGGAAACATATTCCTTCCACAGAATGATTGCCTGAAATTTGAAGGAGAGCGCAGTAAAGACACCAGGTTGGAAGTGGGGTTGAAGGGCTAGGGGGATAGAGTGGAGGTAGAATTCTATGCATGCATGAGGCTTCATTTTTGTACCACTGTCCTTTTGGGATTCAAGGTGTTCATCAGTATAATGAAGCGGGCCCATTGATTTATCATCTATTTGGTAATGTCATTGCATTTTTAGCTCCCTGTGTCTTTTTTGTCATTGGGTTACATTCAAGCACAGTAAGATCAACTTTAAAACCTCCTTACTCAACAGCTTTATTAGTTATAGCATTCCATGACCTTTCTCAACATTCTTAAAGAAAAAGATACAGTGTAATGTCGCTTTACTTTGCTTATTGTCCTTTGTTGGGGTGAACAAAGCATTTTCTACAGTGGCTATATCACATAATTATACAGCTTTCAATAGCAGTGTCTTGGCACATATCAAAGTTCAGAGGAGCCTTTAGAAAAAAAAAAAAGATGTTTTGTGGCAGCCTAGGGAGGGTCTCATCTTTCCTTCAGAAAATAGTTCAAGGCTCTTCTGTCAAGCTTCCCTACTTAGAGCTTTTTCTCCTCCTGCTTCATAAAGTTTAAAGGGGATTCAGTGGAGTTCTATGATCTATTTCCTTTGAAAGATTGTTCCTCGGCACAGAGAGGCCCTTTGACTTCAAGAGTTCACAGATTCATGTCTTTAGGTATCATATGTCTGACCTTATCAGTTACTCCATTTAATGTAGGAGAAAAAGTCTCAACTCTTTGTGTTTGTCTGTTTTGCCTCTGTGAAATGATTTGGTGAAAAGACCATCCTTTTTAACACACCACTGAGAGGCCGTTTCTGACTGTAACCTACCCTGTGGCTTTTCTCTCTTTAAAAAAAAAAAAAAAATCGTCCTTGTGTTTTGTGTATGGATGAGTTCACAGTGAGAATAGAATTATACAAGGGCAGGCGCACACACAAAAAAATCTTTGCTTTCCTCCCTCACCTCCCGCACCCCCCCCCAAATGATCTATTGGCTCTCTCGGTGGCTGTACCCCAACAGGCGAAGCCATTTAGCAAACACAGAGGTAGCGGCTGTGGTGCTGGGACAGTGGCGGGTTTTCCCTTGCTTCGACCTACCCCTAAGGCCTTCATAATTAATTGTCCTTCAGCGATGAGGAAAGTTCAGAAACAGTGTGTGGAGTGATGCCTATTGTCTGATATTCAGTTCTCCTTGCCTTGGTTCTTTTTCTTCCTCCCACAAAGGGTTATCAATGGGAGAAAGAGAGCAAGTTCTCTTCTGAGAGCTGCTGGTGGTGGCTGTAGCTTTCAGTGGGATGTTATCATTGTGTTCAGCCCATCCTGGATTAAATGTCTGAAGAAGTTCTAACAACCTTTTGAAAGACAGCCTGTTTATTTCGCCTAGATGAAACAAATTCATTTAGCAAACCAAAGCTTGTTCGAAGTTGGCCATCCCTTTTCACATGGCAGATAACATTATAGATCAAATTTCTTCATTTTTCCCCCCGCAGGATGTTGTTTAACTTGAACTGCTTGGTTCTTTGTCAGTCACAGGGCAGAAATTTTAATGACTATTCACTCATTGCTCTTAAATACATCAATATTAATTTACAACAATAAATTTTTTGCTAACATCCTTTTTGATGAAGCATAGAAGTTTAATACTTGAAGGCAGATAATTAGTTTAAAAATATTGTTTCTCCTTCAATGACTGCCTTCAGCCAATCTTCAATTCTATCTTGTAAGATGATGTGAAACAAATGCATTTTGTCTTCCTGCACCCCCCAATTTTTGGCTGAGATACAAAATAAAGATGCAGTGTGGAGAGAGCTATTTGAGAAGGGTAGGAAAAAGAGAACCGTCTATTAATGATCATTATACTACTGTTCCTGTTAAATAGGGTGAAGCCAAGAAAAACAAATATAATCGTTCTTCCGAGGAGCAGTTGAACTAGTAAATCACAGAGGTTTAAAATAACTACATTATAGTGTTCATGACAACTTCAAGGCTGAAGGGAACCATATTTAAAGGCAATCTCTGTGTCTCTTATAGCAGTTTCTTTTGGAGGAAGCGACCGACAGGATGGCCAGAATCGATTCTGCCCCCTTTGCTCTTTGAAAACAATTTCACAACAGACCTTTTGGTATTTAAAGAGAATCTGTATATGGAAGTTGACACAACTAATATAGTCATACCAAAAAGGGGGTCATAAAAAATTAAAGTTCTTCTTATGAATCTTTCATGAGAAGCAATGAAAAGGGACACTAGTGTAGCCAAGTTCTTTGTGCTACAAGCTCTTCTTCCGGGCTCTGAGCTATTGTTCTTTCAGCTCCTCAAACAGACTTTCACTTTGAAACTGACAAAAGTCACTTAAAAGCCAGACAGCTGTACTAACACACCCACCTTACTGAGCAAGAGCCACTGGCAGGTGACAAGGCCTGCTGAGAGACCTTGTTGAAAATGAGCAGGGGTGACTTTCTCGTGCCTTAACGTTGCTTTTGCACTCACTTTGAGATGGCCCATTGACTGCTCATTTGTGCCCCCCCACCCCAAAACAGGCTCCCCAAAATATGTTGTGCATTTTCTTTGCAGTGTGCAACATTGACATCCGTGATCATATTTCTGCCTTACGCTTGTGTGGCTAGGCACGGGTTCTTGGAAGTTTGCGCACTTCTAGCAGAGGACGGGGAGTTTGACTCACAAAACTCCTGCTGCCTCTTTTCCTTTTGCGCCTCCATTTAGTTCAAATCTCACTTCAGCTTTTCAGATTTCTGTTGCCTCACTAGGGTTGGACAGAAAACACCCACCAAAGACGGGTGCAAACCTCACCTTCGGATTTAAGATCTAGGCAGAGATCGTTAGGTGGGTAGTCCTGCCTGCATCCCGACCCTCAGGGCAGCAGCCGTCGTGGGCCATGGGAGGCCTCCCTGTGTGTGCATTACAGGCCTCCCCTCCCCTGTCACCTTGTGTACAGTCTGGTCTGTGACACTGATGGTGATTATGTCATTATTTTGCTCTGGGGGCCCTGGCACATCTGCAGAGCCCAAGCACATCTTCTTTGTTGCGTTGGCAAATGTCCCACGCCGCAAATGCTTCATTAGCCCTGCTGCCGGCCTCCTTGCCAGACGCCTGTGCCCAAATCCCGGCTTCTTTTTGCTCCGTTCTTTTGTGTAGCTGATGATCATGTATTCATCTTCCTGGTTCTTCCCCATTTTCCTCGACTTCTGAACTCCAGATGTCCCAGTTTTCTTGCCCAAATCACTCCAAAGTCTACAATGAGAAACGAAGTGACTCTCTACCCTTGAATCCTTCCCCACTCCTGACCACCTTTCCTACTCTTTTTTTCCCCAAATGAATAGTGACTTTGAATAGCTCCCCACCATGAAGACTAACGTTTTCAGACTTGCAATTTGAAAAGACACCAAGCAATTGCTTCCAGTTTATGATGAGAGACAGGGTTAGAATGAGTTTGGTGTTATTAGATATTGCTTATTATCTGTGTGCCTTCCTCCTCCGTCCCCACTCTACCCCCCTCACTGTTTCCTTGGCTCCTTTATTTGCATCTGTGCATTGCCACATTTTACCAATTTTCTGAAAGCACTTTGAAATGTGAGTACAGAAAATACTCTTCATGCCTCGCTGTGCATGTTACAGTCTTCTGAACGTTCCTTTCTCTAAGTGAATCTTCATCTCCACTCTACCCTCTCCCAAAACCACTGCCCCCTCCTTCTGCCCCAGCCCTCAACAATGACCTATTATTAGATACTTAAAGTGATTAACACTTGGCTGTTTTGGAAACAGCTAAAACATTTCTCTCTCTAAAGTTTTATTCTATATATCTAACAGAGCCACAGCTTTTGTGAAGGTGTGCTGGTTTCTACATTAGCTGCAGTAAATTTTAGAGCTTAATATCTTGGGCTGTGATGGGTACTACATAATTGGTATGTTTAATTTCCCCTTAAATTTGAATTAATTGATCTGTGTTAGCATATTATGAGCAGCTTTTCCAATAGAGTTTAACTAGTTTTTAAATTCTTTAACTACTGCAACATAAAATGATTTAAATGTCTCCGTCTTTGAGCAAACCATAAGATTTTAGTTTTCAGGTGTAGTTAGAGGAGTTAAGTGTATATTTTATGGAAATCATGGTCAGATCACTGCCATGAATTGTAATTCGAAATTCAAGACAAGACTCTGTTAAGGATTAAAGAAAACTTCCTCAGAGGAATGAGTTGCCACATTGTACTGGGTTGCTGCGATTTTCAAATAGTTATCAAAGAGGGGCACAAGAATATGCATGTTGCAAATATTAGGACCAATGTAGCCAACAAGGTGAAAAGAGAGGTGGTCAGATCAGGCGGGTGGGCTCCCCAACCCATTGTCAGCCCTGGGCAGGGAGCATATTGGGAGAGGCTGGTACCTGTCATTGAATCATTTTTCAAAAGGCTTGAGATGTATCCAAAATATTCCTAACCTCCCAGTTGCCCACCGTTATGGTTTTATCACCCATGAGTTTTACTTAAACCTTTTTTAAACTTAACCTCATTGTCAGAATATACCACTCCTTAAGATAATAATTCTCTAAGTGTATTACCTGCTGGGAAAATACTGTCTTCTTTTTATGGCTCTAAAAATGATTCCCCTAGAACTCCACAGGGATATCCCTTGTTATAATATCCTGGGATTTGTGAACAGGGTTGTGTCCATATTCTCCATTTCCTTTCTGATTTTATAGACTTTGATCATTACTCCCTCTTAATCTTCATCTCTCCAGATTAGGGAGATCTAATCCTTTTTAAAAGCATAATCTCATACAGTAAGTGGGCTGCCCTGGATCATTTTAGCTGTCCTGCTGTAATGCGCTTCCAGCCTGACTGTGTTTTTCTGAGGGACAGTTACAGTTACTAACTCACACGGCAGAACTCCAGGTGTGGGCAGTCACGCCACGGTTTGGTGATGGTGCCTCGTGCACAACCAGTGAGACTTTTTTGATTACCCCAAAAGTTTATCCTCAGAAGCTGAAATCCTTGAGTTGGATCTCAGTAGTTCTTATTGGTTAAAATGATCCTATGAGACCAGCTGATGGGACTCTTGGCCAGTACTCTGGCAAATATGATTGTGTCTATAGGACATACCCAGCCAAATAGAAAATAGGCAAATCCACCTGGCCGTCCAGATGTTTTCAGTGTTCTTGTAGATCAAGCATTGGGGTATTTGACATCATGAGGAGATAGCCTTAGTCTTGAACTTGAGTCTATAATAATGACAACTCTGGGGGAAAGCTCCAGTTTCTGCTTTATTTGATGCTATTCTCAGGCAGGCAATGAAATGTTCACCTGCAAGTAGTCAATATTTTATATAAAAGCAACCCCTTGAAATCTTACAAAGAAAATGCTTTGGGGAGTCTTTCCACTGTCAGTGGTCCTGGATCAATACCGATGTAGAACTTACAGCATGGACTCTCCAGCCAGGCCCTGGGATCAAATCCCAGCTCTGCTGCTTTCTAGCAGTGAAACCCTGGCAAGTGTCTTACCCTGCCTGTACTTCAGTTTCCTTGTCTGTAAAACAGGGGATGTAATAGTGACTACTTCACAGAGTATTGTGAGAATTAAATGAATCTACACAAGTGTATTAGCACAAAGTAAGTGTTGTATAAGCATTCACATTTATTCATTTGCAGAGCCAAGTAAATGTTGCCTTGTTGCTGTGACATCTGTAGTCCAATTATTGCACCATTTCCTGCTGACCCTAAATAGGAAAGTAAACAAACAGGCAATGAGGGAGCTCTCATCAGAATTGGGACATATATTCAATATAAAACTGGTTTTCACAAGAGCAAGTGTTCCTGCTCTGAATGTGGCTGAAAAGGCGACACTAGCCTGGAACAGCTCCAGGACTCTGGGGTCATCCGTTCCAGATGAGAAGGACACGGTGAGATGCTGGGGGTGGTGGAAGGAGCGCTGGCCTGGAGGGTCTGGCTCTGGCCATACCTGCCTCATTGGGGTCTACTGTGCTTACCTTTTGGAAAGTGATAAGATGAAATTCAAGAGTTTCATTCTAGATCTGAAATTTTGTGACTCTAGAGTAGAGGGGCAGTTTCATTCTAGCTCTGAAATTTTGTGACTCTGGAATAGAGGGGCATTCTGCATTCTCTAAATAGTCTCTTTTGAGTCTTGGTCATGACGCAAAGCTTTAAGCAGTGAGTATAGAGGCCCTGGGAATCCAGATGGCTTCCATGTGAGGCCCTTCTACCCTGGCGACTCTGCTGCAGCTTAATTATCTCCGTCAAAATCTCCAGGGTGCCCATTTTCGTTTTCTCCCAAGGCCCTATTTGCAGATCTAAATCTCAACAGTGCCCTTGGAGACATGGCAATTCCCTTACTGGGATTATAGAGACTAATTTTTCAAATTCATAAACAATTTATTGACTGAATTGGCACTATCATGAGACTTGCTGCTCACTTTATTTGTTGCCTTGACCAGGGTGGCCAAACAATGAGGAAATTTGTCAGTGAAGCCCTCGTGCCATTGGGTTTTCTAGGAGGTAGTATGGACTTGAACAAACTAAGTGTCCCCACACACATTCCATGCAGGCCTCAACACAGACTATCAGCATTTATAATATGCATTAACCTCTATATAATGTACATCTCCTCTCTTTCAGAGCAGAATTGGCTGTGGGTTTTTTTTTTTTTATTATTCTTTTATTTTATTTTTTTTATTTTTTTGAGACACAGAGTCTTGCACTGTTGCCCAAGCTAGAGTACAGTGGCGTGATCTTAGTTCACCACAACCTCCACCTCTCAGGTTCCAGCAATTCTCCTGCCTCAGCCTCCCAAGTAGGTGGGATTACAGGTGTGCGTCACCATGCCCAGCCAGAATTGGCAGTTTTATATGATATAACTACCTTCCCTACTAAGCCTACTTGGTAGTGTTTGCAAAAGCAACACCACCCTTTTCTTTAAATATTCCCCAAATGATAGTAATATAGATCATAAGTCTTTTCCCTTGAGACTGTTTTGCATGTATGAGAGTTTGTGGTTGGGAGGTATTGAGTCCTCATACAAGCCATTTGGATATGTATTCTTCATATTTCTTATGGCTATTGCATCTAAGTTCTGTTTTCTTAAGGCTACATTAACATTTTAAATTAGAATATGGTGCTAAAAGTGACTTTTAGCAAAAGGTAATGTATTCCCTGAGAACAAGTAAATACTTGGGCTGGGAAGGATGGTTTGAGTAGAGGTGAAAACAGAGAAATGATGGGAAGCTGACCGTATGTAGAAGAAGCTGAAAGGTCATGGTTTCAAGGCCACTGTGTTTCCTTTCATTTAGAGCATCCATTTTTAAAGATTTATCATTTTCAGTGACCTGAAGGTGTACAAGATAATCTGTGTGTAGATACCTGAAACTGCCTTTCAACAGGGCCAATCCTAGGTATTGACATTATCCTAGGTTGTCCTACCCTAAACATTACCTCAAGTCCCATTAGGTAGGAGTCTAATGGACTTCCAAAAGCCCCTGAGTTCATTCTGCAATCTGCCTGCCTTTCCAATCTATTTACCTGTCTTGAAAAAGGGATTCCAAAGCCCTTCACAAGCTCTTAAGTAGCTTTTGAAATACAGCCCATCCTTAGTTTTGCAAAGGGTGCTTGCAGAGTAAAGACCAATAGAATTCCCTGGAAATACAGAACAGAATTTCTCTGACAGAACAAATATCTCACAGTCAAAACCAAGGAATGAGATTGAGGCCAATAATCCCCATCCTTTCCTAAAGCAACTCGGATATTATTTGGGGTGTCATAAGCTATTGCCAGCAGAGTGCCAGCATCCCCCAAGAACTGGTGTTCTCTGAAGCTCTGTCTGATTTCCTACCATCTGTATCACAAGCGCTTTCTTTGGTGTTTACTATGAGCAATCCCTTTCTCATCACAACCTGCCTGAACTCCACTTCCTAACAGCTTCTCCCTAGGCTCCTTACTCACATTGCTCCATCAATAGCAATACAGGGCACACAGACTAGTTTTAATATTAGCCTAGGCAAAGCTTAATTATGAAGGTAAAGCTGTGGCAGAAAACAATCACGTAATACATTCTCGAACGAAACAGGAGTAACTGTGGATTATCTGTGCCCCAGCTTCCCTTCATGCAATATTGGAGTGTTTGTGCTATGTTGTTTTTGGATAATGTCCCATCCAAGAATGGCACCAAACTTGGCCCTGCTTCTTTTACCACCTCACCCAGTAATTGTAGCAAAAGTCAAACTTCAAGGACTGTCGGCTTGTCTTGAACTCAGACACCAATGGCACCAAATTTACGGGGCTGACTTAAAGGGGAACTTGTTAACACTACAAAGTGACTGGTATATGATTGCAGGGCTTATTTTTCCACCTAAGTATTGAGCTGATTTGTCAGATGTGTCATGAAGCAAGGATACATTCCTCTGTTTAGCACATTTAAATATGTACTGGCAGGAAAGCTCCCAATTAAAGGTTCCTAATCTGAGCAGTGTAAGACTGAAGTCTTCCTGGTCCTTGACCACCACGTGTGTGGTTTATTAACTCTATTCCCATAGACATGGGCAGCCTTAACTCCATCAGGGGAATGGTGTGGCCTTGCAGGTCAAATTCAAGTGAATAAATCGAACTATCCTGCAAGAACTGGTGTGCCCACCCAGTGAGGCACCCAGGATCAGTGCAGAATGAAAGACCATTAGGCCTCTAGAAAAGCTGTTAGCCCTCAAGTTTGGCTAAAAGCAGGGGCTGGCAAAGTATGGCCTATGGGCAGAGCTGCCCCTCAATCTGTTTTTATGGCCCCAAGCTAAGAATGACTTAAGTTTTTAAACGGTTGTAAAAAATAAGGAGAATATCCAACCTAGACCAAATACAGTCCACAGAGCCTACATATTTATTTATCTGGCCCTTTACTGACAAATTTTGCTGACCACTGGCTGAAGGTTTTTCTCTCTTTTGTGGGACATGAACTCTCTGAGATTCCTTCTAATTCTCAAGTTCCAAAATTCTGTGATTCCCTTTTTTTTCTTTTTTTTTTTTTTTTGAGACGGAGTCTCACTCTGTCACCCAGGCTGGAGTGCAGTGGTGTGATCTTGGCTCATTGCAAACTCTGCCGCTTGGGTTCAAGTAATTCTCTGCCTCAGCCTCCTGAATAGCTGGGATTGCAGGCGCTGGCCACCACACCCGGCTAATTTTTTTGTATTTTTAGTAGAGACGGGATTTCACCATCTTGGCCAGGTTGGTATTGAACTCCTGACCTCGTGATTCACCCGCCTCAGCCTCCCAAAGTGCTGGGATTACAGGTGTGAGCCACCGCACCTGGCCAATTCTATGATTCTTTGATGGAATAGTCTTGGTCCAGCTCTTACCTGAACAGCCTACCAGATGAGCAATTTCTGCACAGTGCTTCTAGTTGTTTTTAAGATCTTAAGAGTATCTGTGTAGTATCTCGGGGAGAGAAAGAGGTATTAGGTTTTAGTTTTTGATGCTTTTTCCTTGATTTTGCTTGCATATTTGTTTGTTTGTTTAAACTTGGAATCACTTTTTAAGACCTATGCAGAGTTTGGGAGAGAAGGAAAATTTGCTTCATCACAACCAATAATGTGACAATTATGTTTCCTAACACGTATAATACCAAGGCTTCCATGTGTGAGCAAATAAACTAGCCACTTAAAGCATGTTCACTGACCAAATTTCAGCCCCACAAAATAGTTTTGACAGTCTCTCATAGACATTTGTCATTCTGCTCCTAGCAAGCTAGTACTATCTTTTACTGGGGCTATGGAAGAGATGGTTTTACTTACCTTGATCCCTACATGCAGAATTGCCAATGGAATACTTACATAATTTAAAATGTACGCACAATTTATTAAACGTAGAATAGAAGATGTTAAGACATTCTTTTCTATTACCTGAAAGTCACAATTATTCGAAATGCTCAACTCTAGCACATTGTTGATAATTATATAATATTTTAACAACACATATGTTATCAACATCATAATGTTGTAGAAATTTTATTGTGAATTTTGTATTTTCTAAATACTCTTAAAAGATAAAGACTCAAATTCAGGAAGAAAAACAAAGAAGATACTCAGGGTGTATCTCTGCCCTTCATTCATGCTGCAGTCAGAGAAGTCTGCGTAAGGGGTTTGGCCAATAGCAGCGCCCCAGATCCCCACACTGCAGACCAAAATTCAGTTCCTGTGATGCTTTTCCATGGAGTTTCCCTGTCCATTCAAGGTAGATCCTTAACCTCCCTCCTTGGCAGTTTGCATGTGACTGTTCATTCTTTTTATTACATTTCCTCCAGAGGGCCATTTTCACCACGTCATATCTGTTTGCTATCAGCATTTATGAGAGCTGGTGTGGCATTGGAGGATGTCAAGTGGTCTGACTTGGAAGTGTACTGCCACAAGCTCCATGTAGGTGACAGGAGGAGAGACCTGCTTTCCCGTTGCCACCTTTTCGGATTATCCCTGCAACTCTTTCGGTCTGGCTGACAAAAACCTTGGGGCTATTGGGTGGCTCATCACTTCTGCTCCTTCTCTAGCCTTTCCCTGGGTTTGCTTCCCCCAACCCCCACACCCCCTCGCATATTAACATGACATTGCCTGGTGAGCACAGAACGAGAGCAGCTTCCACCAGCTGAAACCTCTGATCCCAAACTCGCTAGAGAGTTTGGCTTCGGGATTTTGGCAAGAAGGCCAATTGCCCATCAGGTCAGCATGAATAAAGATTTCTTTCTTCCCTTCTTTTTTAAAGTCAAGCATCAACCGAAACTGCTCCCAAAGCTCTGTCTCTCAAGACAATTTAACCCCTTTCACCTAAGTACATTTTCTATTTTGAATGCATGGTATTTTGTTTATTCTTTTCCTGTGAGATGACCAAGAAATCTACTATATGTAAAATTTGAAAGCCAAATCAATTCTAAACCAGGCTTATCATTTTTAAAGTATGTTTATCCAGCTTTGTAGTAGGAACAAGCAGACTGTTTGAAGGCCACATACTTTTCAAACCCTGGTTGCAACACGTCTGCCCCGTTTTGAAACTGTCTTTATCTAGCCGAGAAAACGAAAATCTATTTGACAAAGTGGCACTCTGGCCAGTTTATCTTGCAATATGGCTTTAGCTCACTGAGTCTATTGATTTCCTTAAATTAATGTTTACAGAATGCTACTGAATTTTGCTTAACAGAACATTGTTCTTTCGAAGCTTTATATATATAAAAAAAAGATACAGACTGTTATTGCCATGTGTTCCTTTGTTTAGACCAAGGAAACATAGTTTTTAGGTTTTTTTTTTTTTTTAAGACAGCCTTGAACTATAGCCACTTCCTACAAGCATTTACTTTTCACATATTTAAACAGCAAAACATGTAACTAGAAAGTGGGCCCAAACTGCATGGGTATTAGATGAATCTAATCCTCAGTGTTCCTGAAAGCTGAATGCCACCTGGAGCATCAGAGGGAGAAAGACTTTAGTCCTAAGCCCAGATGTTGCTGGAGAACCTTCCTCTGCCTCATTTGGGGTAACTCGGCAGGCACCCGAAAGCAACTTCACAGCCAGTGCTCCTGGATCCTGCTAGTTTTTCCAAATACAAGCATCCTAATAAAATTCAAACACCATTTAGCTGTTTGGGAACTCTAAATATAACATCTTGCCCTTTGACCACAGTGCTCAGTGTTCAATACACAAAACCTAATCTCTAAAGATGATTTTAAAACTGACCTTCCCAGAGAAGTACACGTATCCATTCAGCTACGAACAGTGCAGAAAACAGGATTTTGACTCATAATTATGAAATGGCCAAAATAAAACTTAGGGAACACAAAGCAACTTTTCTCAACTGGTTGACTCAGCCAACAAACTCACCCAAGCGAACCTCCTCAGAGCACCTCTCAAAACGATGCTTTGCAGACATTTATTAATCACAGTGAATGCTTCCCAGGAATTAGGGCTCCTCTTTAAAGGCTCAAACTTGTAAACCACCTTATATTTGGATGATATTTTATGCTTCCCAAAGTGCATTCATGTTTGCTTTTCCATTTGATCCTCCCCTGGAATGAGAGGGCACTGGAATAGAATCTCAGGATTCACCGTGTATAGCATCCTGTACCATTCCTTCTCTTCTGGAGGGCCTGTTAGTCCCCGGCTGTACACACAGGATAAATGCATGCATGACTGCAAAGGGAGACCCTTAGTAACTGCGTCTTGTGACCATATTTTACAGCTCCATGATTCCTCTTTTCTGCCTCTGGCAGGAGAGTTTAGTGTGAGTGAGACAGTGAAGGGGAGCAGCAATAACGTATCTGTTCTTGCCTTTTCACCTGATAATCTCTATGAGGAGTTATTAAAGCATCTGAGTTTATCCATTTAAGTCCACTCTGTCTGCAGTGTAAGTCCCCAGCTTGTGCCACTGCTGTCAGGAGATGGGTCTCTCCTTGATCAATATTTACTTAACAAACAGCAGGGATGGGAGAGTTTGTTTAGAGGAATCGTGTGCACACTAGGGTGAATGAATGCTCGGGAAAGTACTTCAACTGTTTGTCTCCTTCCCTAAGATTTTTGTGTACGTGTGTGTGCACACACGTGTGCAGATGCCCATTCTCTTTTTAACTTCTCCAAAGACACTTCGAAGTCATCTAGAAAAATACCTCGCTATGTATGATTGGTACATCATTATACCGTTAAAGAACTCATGATGCAGATTCAGTTTTTCTAACCCAGCAAAGTTTGATTCTTCTTTTGTGCTCTTATATAGGTCAACCATTTGGAAAGACTCTTAGGATAAACTAAATGCACAAGCATCTACCTTTGACCCCTTTCAGATGAGTGGAAGGGAAGAAAATACAGATGGAAACAATAAAAGCAGTTTGACAAGGCAGCTCTTAACTATGTATTTTTGATGGCATTACCTATATATTTTTAAAAGCCCACAGGGACAAAAAGTAACTTTCTCCAATTTTTCAGAGCTGCTTCAGCATTAGATGTATTTAACTCTAATACTGTATATGAATTCCACAGTGTGAAAATTGAGAGAGCACTGTTCTTTCGAGTTCCCTGAAACAATTGCTTGAAGGCTCAAGTCAGCCCCTTGAATGCAGTTGACTTGGAGGCATCTGGGGCTAGATCGAGGGGTTTTGTTTCTGGGTTTGGGGAGAGGCTGGGGGGCGGCTGGGGGAGTTATTTATTTATTTGATTTTCTGAATCGGAGTTGTAAAAGCCATCTGAAATATTCATGCAGAATAGTCTGAGAAGCCCGTTTCTGTTTTATTTACTGCACAGTAGAACAGCCACAGCGGATTAGTTCTACAATACCCGTAACAAAAGCCCAACAGCTGATGCATGTGATGTTAGGAGGTGACAAAACAGTTAAAGTATGCTGCTGGCTACAGGCAAGCAGTCAGCAGATGCAGACAAAAGGGTTTGTGACAAGAATAACTCTCTCTCCAAGGCGAGCAGTGAAGAGTATCCAAAATACCAGTACCCTTTTCTCCTTGACATTGTCTTCTTACAGTCAGCATTTTATTGCCCTTTTATAGTATTAAAAAAATGGAGGAGGAAGAAGAAGGAAAACCCACACACAAACTAATTCACCAAAATACTAGGCAGGATTGTACTTTCCCATTCGCTAGCCATGCCTGCCAGTGCACATGCATCCTTTTCCATTTCTCCATCGAAGCAAGTTTGAAAAACAGAAATTAGCTTAAAAGATCAACTATAAAGATGATTTCCCTTGGTAAGTTTGTAATCTACTGATAGGCTTGATAGGCCATTGGAGCCTTTGGTTATGGGTTGGGAGGTGGGTGGCCAGGGAAAGAAGTCGATGCCTGGTTTGTTTTCTGTCCATTTCAGTGAAGATCATTTCAGTGATGAAATGAGGCCAGAGGGCCAATTTTTAAAGGGGATTGAGGAGGGAGGAGTGTCCGTGGAGAACTGAGCAAGGGGCAAGGTTTAGGTCCCCCGCAAGAGGCTGATGAATGAGCTTACGGACGGTTCAGAGGTGTGAAAAATCAGCTTCTCTGTCTCCAGAAAATAGGAGAGGCTGTCTTCTTTTTAACCTTTGTAATTCCCCTTCTATTCTCTGTGACATTCATTCAGCTGCCAAGAGCGTTTGGCAAGGTTTGGGCCAGCGAGCACACTTCCAGTGACCGCTAACCTTGGTATGTCCTGACACTTATGATGAGTATCTGCAGGACACAGAAGGCAGGCAGCCTGCTATGTCAGGCTTTTATTATGTACTGCAGAGGCTAGGGACAGTCAGTTTAATAAAACAAATCATCCTTGAAGGTAAAGCAACTGGGAAGAGGAGGAAGACAGGAGAAAAATGTGTCTTTGCCACTCATTCCGATGGAAAAAAAAAGAACAGCAAAACAACCACCCATCCAACACACCGTGTGTGTGTGTGTGTGTGTGTGTGTGTGCACGCACGCGCACGCACACACACGCAACCGAGCCGTGGACTGGGCAGACTTGAAAACCTCCTCTCATTTTCCGCATTTCATGGAAGCCCAGAAGGCTCTTGTTTGCTCTGAAGATACTCAAGTCTGTGATGAAATTGGTAGAAGCTGATAGCCAACCCCCTTCAAATTTATGCATATCTTCAAGTACCTCATTACTTTATATTCTCCTACAAATATCAAGGCAAGACCATCTGGGGTGACGTTCCTATATTGGGATGCCTTTTTATCAAAACAAAGTTTCCACTCTCCTCTCCTGAGGAACGCTGGGCAAAGCAGCTCCCACAATAGCCTCAGAGTTCCAGCCAAAGACTTTGGAAGCCTTTTGTTTTTTCCCTGTGGCATGTCCAAAGGCAGGGCCTTCTCCCCTCCTCCGCCCGCCCCCCCCCAGGCTGCCTGCATTGTCTTGCATTCCAGTGACTTGATTGACTGTTACCACCTGATGCTGAGGAGATACTCTAGGGTTCATTCTGCAGATTGTTGGGTTCTATTAAAAGAAACCTAGATAAGGGATTACTTGTCACTAAGGGATTTTCTGCAGATGTTTATTGGTGATTGGAAAGCCATTAGGTGTGAAGAGGTGCAGAAAAATATGGACAACATCATTCTGATAAGACTGATTTCTAAGATGCTCCCACAAAACATCAGAAAGTACCCCCTATTATTCTGTTAAATGGAGCTGGGTGTTTTCAAGCAGAGGTAAAGGTCTCTTTTTCCATGGGTTATGTATCTATGTGTGGATGAAATTCACTGGAACCCTCTCAGAAGATCAGTTGCTACCCAAAAGTGTACCTCTGGGAGCCACCAAACACATGAGTTGCTCCAGTAGTTCAGTATCTCATTACAACTTTCTTTTATCCAGTCCAGTCCATTGCATGAGTATCACCTCAAAGTAAGCACTATATTAACTAATCATTTTATTTGTTCACAAAGAATTCATTTCTTCCCAAACATAAACCAATAACCAAAGTCTCCTCCAGCGCATCTTTTATACCATTTCCATTTATTTTGAAGTTACTAGCTTCTCTGTGGTTTTTCAAGATTACAGAGGCACAGCTTTTCAAGGTTTTGCTGCCTCATATAAATAGTAGAAATTGCTGAAAAAGCATTAAAAGGGAGCCAGCATCGTTTAATGCAAAGACACCTTACCTCACAGTAATCTCTTCGTCTCATCATTTCTTCATCTCATAGAATCTCATGCTTTCTTCATCTATAAAGTGATGATTTCTGAGATCTATTCCAACTCTTTGAATTCTATCTTACTTTACCATTATTTTAAACTTCCTTTTTTTTTATTTTTGAGATGGGGTCTCACTGTCACCCAGGCTGTAGTGCAATGGTGCGACCTCAGCTTACTGCAACCTCCGCCACCTAGGCTCAAGCCATCCTCTCACCTCCACCTCCCAGTAGCTGGGACCACAGGCACGTGCCACCACACCCAGCTAATTTTTTGCATTTTTGGTAGAGACGGGGTTTCATCATGTTGCTCAGGCTGAAGCTTCCCTTTATTAAGTATTGTTAAAGTATTAAGTAACTGCTACTCTACAGCAATATGGAGTAAAGCAGAAGGCAAGATCTCACTATGAGCTATTTATCAAATAACTTTGCAAAAGATACTCTGCTGAGGCTCCTTATCTAGAGACACCTTGTGATGAGGTAATTGAGAGTACATAAAAGTAGGTAAAAAGTTAAACAGCATCAAGACACAAATGCAAAAGATGATAAAGGATAGCCTATGATTGCCACCACAAGAAAGGAATATTTAAAACAGGTTAAAACCCACTAAAAACCATTAACAAGCATGACAAACTATAAAAATGATGAAGAGGAGACTGCATACAACCCCCAAAGAAGTTGCCTTGTTTTCATGCAAATCCTACAACTACACTTCCCTCCCTCCTCTTGTGCTGATGTTCTAGATGTACCTCTTCTCTCTCCTCTGACAATCTTGAACAATGGCTGCCCTTCCCCTGTCCCTGGTTCCCCAGACCTCCTGTGCAGTTCTTGGTGTGGGCAGGGCTTCCGGCCTTCTCTGGCTTCTCTGGGGCAGCTGCCCACACCTTCACCCCTCAAAGCTCTCTGCCATGTCATGCTGCATCCCTGAGTGCTCAAGGCACGTAGAATTTCATTGAGGCTGTATTGCTGTTGGCCAATGAAACCACCCTTCTTGGAACGTTTATTTTAATAAATGCCTATAATTGGCCAGGCGCAGTGGCTCACACCTGTAATCTCAGCACTTTGGGAGGCCAAGACGGGCAGATCACCAGAGGTTGGGAGTTTGAGACCAGCCTGGCCAACATGGTGAAACCCCATCTCTACCGAAAATACAAGTTAGCCAGGCGTGGTGGCACTTGCCTGTAATCTCAGCTACTCAGGAGGCTAAGGCAGGAGAGTCTCATGAACCCAGGAGGCAGAGGTTGCAGTGAGCCAAGATCATGCCACTGCACTCCAGCCTGGGTGACAGAGCAAAACTCCATCTCAAATAAATAAATAAATAAATAAATAAATAAATGCCTATGATTATGTTTCTGTAGCATTTGGCTAACAGCTCCCAATCCAAGGAGTGAGAGTGGGCAGTTGCACTGCTTCACTCTTCTCCAGCCACATTCCCTCCCTCAATAATGCTCATTTGATAGAATGTGGAGGATTATCTTTGGGGGTGGAGGTGACTGTGCTAAAAAAGATTGCTTCATGAATTTTTATTTGTATAACGTGAGTGGGAGGGCTAAGCTCTCCTCCAACAGATACTCATGTATACAAGAAATTTGGGAGGAAATCACCCAAAGGCCTGTAGAAAATCCACATGAATTCTCAGCAGAGAATGGCCCTTGGGGTGTATGGGTTTGCACATTCATGGCAGACAAGGCGGCACTTTGAAGGATTTTCCAGGCAACACTGGGAAATACGTCCTAAGAAATGGGCCAGCATGAAAGTCTTTAGGAGGGTCTGCTAAAAATGTAAGCTTAAGACTGATTGGCCCCAAATGGAGTCCCTTTCATTTTTTCTGCAGAGTTATTACATTTCTTTATAAACAACAATTAACTTACCAATGGGAAAAATGAACTTCTTTGTCCAATTTTAAACATGAAAAACAGGGATGTCGGGTGATGATTCTGGTTTTCTTTACCAGTTACTACTATTATTAGAAAGTACATTGCACCCAGGGTGGGAAGAAAGAGATGAAACATGTTCAATATTACAATATTTCCTTTTTACTTTGGTACGTGGCATGTCTGAACTTAGATGAAAAGTCTTTCGTCTCTTGTATATGCGTAGATAAATATGGCTACATGTACACCTATGATACATTTATGTCCTCATATGTCTGCACTTAATGTAAAAATGAAACCTTACTGGTGTATAAGTACCCCACTAAAAGAAATCTACTAAGTGTCAATGTGTATTTGGAAAATTATGAGTTCATGGATTATTCTGTGATTCTATTATGTTGGTGTGGGGATAGATAGACCATGCTTTACTATAAGTAACTTACAAAGAATACTAAATAAGTACATCAGTAGCTACCGCTTTCCTTAGTCAAGAGATCAGATTATTAAATAAGTAATTAAGAGAACACACACACACACAAAACACACATACATATTAATTGCTGTGGAAGAAAAGCCTTGAGAAATTGTGTAACTGGGATAATAACACCTCTTAGAGAGACTGGGAGAACTGAATGACATAATTCACATTCAGTACGTAAAACATAGCCTGGCAAGTAGTAAATACTCAAAAAAAGTTAGTTTGTATTATTATTATCAGCTGAATAAATCACTCTCTTATGGAGCAATTCTAATCTCAAGGTTAAGTAGTTTCTGATGTAATATTTTAGGATCAGTTTTGTGACTTCATGTTAATATCATTATTTTACTCCTTTATGTATATAGAGTACTTCATATTGCAGATTAACATACAACTTAGCATCTGAGTCAACAGTCCTGTGAGACAAACAGATAACTGAGATTTTAGAAGATTTTCTTCATTTAAAGCGTGGGTTTAATTTATAAAGAAGACCAACTATTTGTTATTCTATTTTGAGAACGTATTTTGTTTTCATAATGGCAATCAAAAGGAAATAGGATTCAAATTCTGAAAAAATAATTGGAGACTTTCCTCTGGATAGCACCTATTTAATAAAGTGAGGAATCCCAAAAGTCACATCCCATATTACTATCCTAATATCCACAATGAAATCCTAGTTTTTCAATAGGTCTGCGTTAGATCTTTCACACACTCTTCTTAAAACAAAGCTGTCAACCCCACATCACAATGCTACTATATATAATGACTTTACATAAAAGAATAGAAGCCAGCCATTTTTAGAAAATGCAGGTGCCATCTAAGCCCCTTTCTGCAAGAGTGAACTTAGCTCAGTTTCCTTGGAATAACTGTAGACTTGAAACTGAAAACTTTATTAATGCCATTGTCTCCTTGTATCAGCAGGTTCCAGAGAGATTCCTGGAAGTTGCTCAGATCACATTACGGGAGTTTTTCAATGCCATTATCGCAGGCAAAGATGTTGATCCTTCCTGGAAGAAGGCCATATACAAGGTCATCTGCAAGCTGGATAGTGAAGTCCCTGAGATTTTCAAATCCCCGAACTGCCTACAAGAGCTGCTTCATGAGTAGAAATTTCAACAACTCTTTTTGAATGTATGAAGAGTAGCAGTCCCCTTTGGATGTCCAAGTTATATGTGTCTAGATTTTGATTTCATATATATGTGTATGGGAGGCATGGATATGTTATGAAATCAGCTGGTAATTCCTCCTCATCACCTTTCTCTCATTTTCTTTTGTTTTCCATTGCAAGGGGATGGTTGTTTTCTTTCTGCCTTTAGTTTACTTTTGCCCAAGGCCCTTAACATTTGGACACTTAAAATAGGGTTAATTTTCAGGGAAAAAGAATGTTGGCGTGTGTAAAGTCTCTATCAGCAATGAAGGGAATTTGTTAACGATGCATCCACTTGATTGATGACTTATTGCAAATGGCGGTTGGCCGAGGAAAACCCATGACACAGCACAACTCTACAGACAGTGATGTGTCTCTTGTTTTTACTGCTAAGAAGGTCTGAAAATTTAATGAAACCACTTCATACATTTAAGTATTTTGTTTGGTTTGAACTCAATCAGTAGCTTTTCCTTACATGTTTAAAAATAATTCCAATGACAGATGAGCAGCTCACTTTTCCAAAGTACCCCAAAAGGTCAAATTAAAAAAGAAAAATAATCACTCTCAAGCCTTGTCTAAGAAAAGAGGCAAACTCTGAAAGAAGTACCAGTTTCTTCTGGAGGCAAAGCAATTTTGCACAAAACCAGCTCTCTCAAGATGAAACTAGAAATTCATACCTGGTCTTCTAGCCACCTCTCTAAACTTGAAAATAGGTTCTTCTTCATAAGTGAGCTTACATCATTCTTCATAAAGAAAAATCCTATAACTTGTTATCATTTTTGCTTCAGATACTAAAAGGCACTAACTTTCCAATTTACACTGCTCAACTTTGTTTATATGCTTAAAAGGATTCTGTTTACTTAACAATTTTTTCCCCTAAAATACTATTTTCTGAACACTTTCTTCCAGTAAGGAATAAAGGAAAGCCCAACTTGGCCATAAAATTCTTGCCTACACTAGAAGTTTGTTGACAGCCGTTAGCTGACTTGATCGTCATCTCCTAAGAGGAACACATATATTTTCACATGCAATTCCACACTATCCTGATGGATATGCAAAGTGGTGACAGTCTAACTCAGTGTTTCTTCATTTTAGGTATAACATTTTAAAGCAATTGATAATGCCTCTTCCAATTCAGAAGCTAGTATTGACCAAAATGTGAGAAGAGTGTATAGCACAGGAAAATTTGGAGTTAACCCAAAAGACACAATTCCAGCACACGTAAGAAAGCTAGCTGCTATTTTATGCTTTCTTCAATGGTTCTCCTCTTTTTTCCTTTTTATTTTTCCCTGTTTTTCAATGATGTACAGTGTTCCCTACTTGCATTGAAAAAAAATCGTATGGCATTCACACTTTTTTTCTTAGGTGGGTTTTTGTGTGCAGATGCAGTAAGAATTCATTGTTCATCCTAAAACTGTTTTCAAGACCCCTCCTTCCCCTTAGGTAATTTGATATACACCTCCTAAAATGACACAGTAACAAATCTGGTATTTAGAACATATAGAACATAAATGCCATTTTTAAATTCAATTTTAATAAGAATTACATTTGACTTTGGAGAATACAGGTTTTGACCCATGTGACTGACTAGCTGACCCGATCGCTGTAATTTAACGTCATTTATAAATTCTGCTGATGGACAGGAATGTATGAACTCAATTATTGTCAGCACAAAGCCTTAAAACCTGCTGACTTTAAATTAAATGGTGCAGTCCTATGATGCTCTGCACCATCCAGGGGACTAACAGGGCCTCGCAGTGTAGACAGAGGGTGCAGCCACATGGGCTGGGGCACCAGCCACTTCACTCTGCACCCACGGCCTCACACATCTCCCAGCTCACACTCTACTAATGCACAGAGTCATTAGATCCAATTTGTTATTTTTCTCACTTGCTTTAAAAAAAAGAAGTTTGGATAATCATGACATTGGAATAAAGTGGGAAGAAAAAATTCAATCAGCACAAAATAGGGAAGTAATCCCAACTTGTAGTCACACTTTTTTGACTGGCTTTGTTTTAAAAGAGGATGGCATTCCTTGTTCGTGTCAGTATACCACTGGGTTTTTGCTGTTCCGTGTAATTCATATCAACATTGTGTTGCCATTTGCAAGGTAAAAGGCAAAGCTGTAGTGTATTCACCTATGTAGACAGATTGCTAGATATCTTTTTGATCTGGGGTGAGTTCAATATTGATTCCAGACTTATTTGGATTTTTTTAGTATTATTTTCCCCTCCCTTTCTAATTTAAATAGACAAATTAAGCAAAAGTGTGTGTTCACAACCAAATGTTGATGCTCTTATCTGCTGATAATATCCTTTCAATGTTCACTGAGGCATAGAAATTATTTCAGAGTAGAAATTGCAGCATGAGGATAAACTCACCTCTTTGTTCTGAAAATAGAACTTATCACTATGCTTTCTGGTGGTTTTCCCTTTTACAGTCAAAATCTTGTGCCTCCCAAGTGCATTAGAAAATGACAAAAGCCTGTCTCTCCAAATTCCTATTTAACAGTTTGATTTTTTTTTTTTAAATCACCATCTTTCAAATCTTAGCTCAACTCTCACCAAGTGAAAATTGGCTACTTGGGAGAAAGTTAACTTTCTATGGTGGGAGGGTGAAGGATGAGGGACAGTTTACATAGGAAAAGAAAAAAAAAGTCTAAAGTCCATGTTGAAAAACCACACTACCACTTATTTTCTGCTAACCCTAAATTATTTTTGCGTATATGCTTGAGGTTATAGTCTGTGCCTAGACCTAAAATGCACCAGCGGGGGGGATTTTTAAAAAATCCTTCAAAATACCAGTTTTTTCCCAACAAGTACAATTGTTCTTGTGCCTTCTGTGGCTTTCGATTTCATCTTTTTGACTTTATTTCCAATTACTACAGCTGCAATAAACACTAGATTTTTTTTCTGGCTGTTTGACATAACGTTGATAGCTATGCATATTTTGTGTCTTTTTAAAACAAAGCGGGAGAATACGTTTTTGAAGAAGAGAATTTTTAGAACAGTTTGATACCGCAAATTATTTTTTCCTCAATTGTTTGAGCAGCATTCGAGTTTTGAAAATTCTTGTAGAAGCCAATTTTTTGTAACTGTGGTGCAAATCTTGTGTTTTCTTAGCCTAATGAAAAGTAGTATAGAAGCAATATTTCATACCATGTGCTATATATGTGTGTGCAGATGTGTGAACATAAAAGCACATACACACATATACACACATGTAAAAATATACATATATATATATGCGTGTGAAGTGGAAAGCTTACCTTTTCCTATCTAGATTTAAGAACCTATTTTAGACATTTGTTATGTTTTGTGAAAAGAATGTTCTATTTGCAACAAAACATTTAATTCTTACTGTATCTCTGGCTGTTTAATGAGGACGTTTCACATTAAATGGTAAAACACGTGGAAGATGTTAGAATGTAGTAATTATTTAAGTAAACATTCACCCACATATTCCTGAAGTTTGCTTTGTGCCTCCGAGTATTATTTAATTAAAGTGTTTTATGTTTGCAGAATCTTTGTTACTGTACTAGGGATGTGGGTGAATATCATTTAAAAAATTTAAAACAACAAAAAAAAAGCAAAACAGAAACACTAAAGCAAGAGGGGAACTTTTATAAAGCAATGTAAATATTTAACCTCATGGCTGTCATTATGTAAGACATGAGATTTTAATAAATAACTACATTCTCACAACATCTGTCGAATTTACTAGGAACACTACAGTGACTGTATAGACAGTTGAAAGCATTCTTGAAAATCCTGCTCTCTCCTTTTAAAAGTTAAAAATCTCTTTTATCAGATGTCAAGGGCAAGGGTAATGCAGTTTCTGTAAATTTATGAAATTTCTTTTTCTATGTACATGAAGACATTTAGTAAGTAACACCCCCCCTTCCCGTGCGCGCATGTGCGATACACACACACACACACACACACACACACACACACACACACACACACACACTGTCATAAAGCTAATGATTTGGGGACTTTAAAAAATAGGATGTCCTCCAGGAACAATCATAAATTTATGAAAGAAAGAGTAGTTTACAGACTCCCCTGAAAGAAGCAGTGTATATGTGAAGACAGTGCAAAAATCTCTTTGCCATGTATATTATAGCGTATTCATTGGTGTGAATAGTACAAATGTTTCCTTCTGGTACAAACTCTGTGTTTGCAAATTTACAAGAAGCATTGTTTTCAAAAAGCTCCCCTTAAAAAATGTAACTGGTTTATATGAGTAAGCAGTTACCGTATTGCACTTAAATGTTATGTTGAAGGAAATGCAGTTTTGTTTTCTGTAGATCTGTTGGTTGTAAACCATCTATAAAACTAAAGCTAAAATGCTCATATTCAGAGCTGGGATCAAAACTGGTATTTAACCTTTGCATCTTCTTATAATTATCCTTCTAAGAATATAACAGAATGTGGAAGTGTCTGGACTTTGAGTCTTTTCAACTGAGCCCTCTCTCAAATCTGACACCCCCTCAAAATGCACAAACATAAGCAAAAAAGGCAAACAAGCTTACCTTCTTTTGTGAAAACGTATTCATTCTGTATTTTTTTAAATATTCAATTCCCCTAAAAATGGGGAGAAAACATTTTAAAATTATATATTACCACTTCAAATTTAGAACTAAGAAAAAAACGTATTTGGGATTGGTCTCAGCGCTACCTAGAAGAATCAAAGGTCGTGGCTTCCCTCAATATTGTCCCAGCCATTTCTCATATGTATATAGTATAAACCGTGACAAAACACTGCCTTTATATTATTTAGCAATATGTTGTAAATAGCATTATTAAGCTCTTTTTTGTAATAAAGACCCTTTGATTTGAATATAGTACAATAACTGAACTGATAAAGTCAATTTTTGATTTTTTTTTTTTTTTTAGCTAGAGGCAATTTCAATTGTGAATTTTTGTTGTTGTCTATTGTTCTGAAGACTTTGCATAATTTATTGGTTTAATTTATCCTAATTTATTTGATGAAGGTGTACAATTTTGTATTACCAAGGATGTACTGTAATATTAATTGATAATGATAAACACAATGAGACTCCCTGTCCATATTAAAAAGAAAATAAAAAGGTGCAGTAGACAATTGATTTTAAAGGAAAAGTTAAAAAAATTAGTTTGGCAGCTACTAAATTTTAAAACAGGAAAAAAAAAGTTGTTGTGGGGAGGGTGGGAAAGGGGTTTTACTTTGTGTGTTTTAAGCTTTTGTATACTCTCCAAACTTTTACCTTTTGCTTTGTACCACTTAAAGGATACAGTAGTCCAATTGCCTTGTGTGCCTTCCATCTCCTCTTAAACTGAATGTATGTGCAGTATATATGCAAGCTTGTGCAAAATAAAATATACATTACAAGCTCAGTGCCGTTTGATTTTCTTAAAGAAAGAGTGACTTTTAATTTTTGGACCTGTATCCAATTGCAGGACAGTAGGCTAGTTGTGCCTGTAATATCAAGTATGGAGATTTTCTTTCACTACAATTCTTCATTCTGTTAGCCTAACGTGCAACTCCTAGAAATAACCGTTTTTACTTTAGATGTTTGGAATAATTGCTTGGATTTCTCTCTGTGAAACATCTTCTTTCAGGCTTAACTTTATTTAGCTCTGAAACTTAAAAAAAAAAAAAAAGCTTTAGCTCAAAGTAATATTTTACTCTTAATTCAACAATTGTTAATGTTGAACGATTCTAAGAACAAGGAAAGATGTTCCCAAAAGTCACAGAATGGCAAATATATTACTTAAAATATGGGGATTTGGGGCTTGCACTGTTCTTACTCTGGATGTACTCGGAACTAAGTACTAATGTAAATTTTCAAAACCTTTCTAAAATGTTTCTCTTGACGTGGCTGGCAGCATGTTCCATACTAAGAGCATTGGTTTTATGGCTATTGAAAATTTCTTTTTATCTATTTCACTTTGTTTTAAAATGATATCTCCTTTATTCTTAAATTAAGAGCAAGAGGAACTAGCAGAAATCACCTGCTATTTGAGATTGACTCTATTATCCACCATTCACTGCAGCTGTACCTCGCTTGTGAAAGTACATGCTGTTGCAGACTGAGTCTTCATCATCTCTCAGATTTCTTCTTTTGCTTTCCCCTTAATGACGAAAACTTTATATTTTGACCCTGTTGACACAAGGGTGCCTGGAGTCAATGCAATATTAAAACTTTGTTAAAGGATAATAGCATTTTTCCACTTTCAGCTCTTTTTTCTATCAATGGCACATATTTAAATCCTAGTCTTCCTAACTAAACTCTGCAAAAGTGCATACTTAAGTCCCTCTGTGCCAAAATAGTTATTCCCTGATTGGAAAAAAAAAATTCCCTCCTTCCACTGTCTCTTCTTGGAAGGGAAAAGACATTTGCAGGAATGTAGTGACTCCTCCATCTTCTTGTACTTAACAGTTATCTGCTTTATGCCACATTGGATAATTTCCATAGCCACCAAATCACTAAGAGGTTACAGCAGGTAGGAGGTTTACTAAAAATATACCTTCAAGCCCTTACTTTTGTGACTCTAAATCATCTGGTGTCATTAGTCTAGAATAAAATGCACCACCTTCAACACTGATCTGAGCCGTCACCGTAAACCCTGTTCCACACGCATCTCAGTGGGACCAGTGCCCACTTTAGAGTTGAAAGTATAAGCTTCTCAACCTCATAATAAACAAAAGATTGGTTTTATTCATTTTCATCTCCATTAATTTTTAAAAATTAACAAGTTTTTCTTCAAAAGCAAGGCTAAAAATCAGTACATATTTACAATTAATTTAATACATGCAGAGGTGAGATACAGATGCCCCTGAATAAAAGTCATAGAAATACATCAGATGTTTGTCATGTACTGCAAAATGCTGGGGTCTATGAACATTCCTGAATTTTAAAAGGCATAAAATACAAGAGAAGGGTGTACAAAGGAAAATGGCAGATACAATTTTAGAAAATAACAGATACAATAACTAAGCAAATTTATGAAAGATTACTGAAGAAATAAATGGTGCTGTACTCCCTTACCAAAGATATAACCATGTGGTAGAGGGAGTCTTTACATTGGGATAAAAAGCTAAATAGTAGCTTTTGAAACTAAAGAAGTCAAGAGAGTATTGCTTTGGGTGTTAGGAGACCTGTCTCCAATCCATTCAATTCTAAAACTTTTTACACAGCCTACCCAGAGAAAGCTAAGCAAGCCACTTAGTGCTTCAGTGTCCCAGGAGAATTGAAATAATTATGAGAGCTAAAGGATGGCTAGATTCAGTGTGGTCACCATGTTGACTTTCACCTGCCAGGGATTCCTACCTGCCAAGAAAATGCTGTGTTAGGATGTTTTTGCTTCTCGTGAGAAGGCAATTTAAGTGACAAGGGCAAAATTCTGAAGATAGCCAAGTGTGACTCTAGATCCTTCTCTCTCTGTTTGTGACTGGTTCTCTCTTGGGTAAGTGTCTCTGCTTCTTGTCAAGCATCTGATGCTCCTGGGTTGCCCCAGCCCTCCCTCTGTTCACAGCAACAAGCCGTCTACTAAAGTTAACATTAAGATATCACTGACTTGATATGTTTCTCTTACCAATGGTACATTCATAAAAAGATATGCAGTATACAAGAATACATTTTTACTGCTTCTGTATTAGGTCTGAGGTCACCTGAATGCGAGTGATTATGTACTGGAGGCCTTCCCCACCAAACACCAGGCCAGGCTTTTTGAATGGTGTCGCTCCTGGCTGCATCTTGCCAAAAGGCGGTATGGTCTGTCAAGGCATTTCTGTCTCCCAGGCCTCCTTCCCCTCTGTCTCCAGGACTGGCTTCCTGCCCATAATCATAGAGTCCTTCTACATCCCCCCAAAAATCATTCATAAAAACTCACAGGAGGAGGCACACTTCTCCACTAAAGCCTGGTTTGTTTTTCTGGTTCCAAAGAAAAATTATTATCACTGAAGATATTTCAGAGACAACCTAACTCAGTGGATTTTACTCCCTAGATCTCTAGAGAAATGTGGTTATTATCTCAGGGGCCACCAGATTAGGACCTCAACAAAAGGAGCTTCTTCTTTATATTGAGGTATAATAAAATAGTCATTTAATAAAAAGAGTTCTCTGCTTAAAACAATTATCTCTTTAAGTATGATAAAACAGATTTCTATGTATGAATATGAGTATTAAGTAACGAGTAATTCTACCAAATCTTCATTTAAAGAAAGGAGTTCTCTGCTCAACAACACAACTCAATACTCCCATTGGGTAGGGTAAGAGATTTTTAAGGATGAACAGGAAAATTAAAATAGATAATAACACATGTGAGTTCTATCAAACCTTTAAAAAAGAGACTATTTTTGCACCATGGAAACAGCACAGAGCCTGGCACTTGGTTTGTACTGAATCTCTGTTCTCTTTCTTCTCTTCCAGTCAGTGGTTTTAGTTACTTTGCGATGTTGTTTTAAGTTGTGATCTAAGGGCTTAAATACCCACACCCATTCCAACTTCCCAGGACATTCAAATTTTGAAGAACACAGAAGTGCAGCAGGAACTAAAAACTTCTGCCCCACTCTTGCCATTTCCCCAGGCCCCTGTGTTCAGCTTCAGGCCTATAGCTGCTGTGGCCACACCTTCCGCCAGCCATGCTTGCCTAGGCTCCAGAATAAGAGTGCGACAGCTTAGAAAGATTAAGGTGCCATAACACACTGAAACAGAATCACTTAGGCTGCCTCAATCCTGGCAAAGGGGAGGGTATTATTTGCAAAGCCCCCTGCTGAGTCTCCCAGGTGCTAGCTAGACAGGCTCAGGAGATAGTTTGGCAGCCACCCTGGAAAAAATGCCTGTGTCTCTGCAAATAAATCTGCCAGTGTAGAAAGCACTGGGTTTTCCCCAGTGCTTGTGCAAATAGTACTCTGTGCTTTGCTGGTATTGGAAATTCCTTGGTATAAGTAGCTCTAGACCATGAAAATTGAAGTTATGGATTTCTTGTCACTGTTGTTACCCTTGACCTGTTGGGAAATAATTCCCCAAATCAATGGTCATACTTCCGATTATTCACAACTGAAAAATCTTTAGTAACCAGAAAAAAAAAGTGTTCCCTGAATTCCCCTTCACGGCTCAGCAACTGACAGTAAGACAGAGCAAGTCTTGAAGTCTGGCACAAAGGAAGGTAGATGTGCACGTGTCCAAGCATAATATGAGCATGGGCATCTGAGTGTAGGTATCTCCTGCTAGAAAAATTCATGAACAACATATAGGTTACCAATGGAGCATTATTGATGTCTTTTCTTCACTTAACATCTGGGAATTTGTAGAATCAACAGTGTGGTTACATATGTGAAAAATCTCAGTAAAGTGGATACATTTCTAAGCAAAATACAGGTATCAACATTTACTCCAGAAGCAAACACCTTCAAGAGAATCAAGGCCACAGAAGAAAATTTTAAAGTTGTTCTAAAAACAAAACAAACATCAGATCAAAACTCCTCTCCTCTCCCCAAAGGCACCTGGCCTTCAGAGTTTTATGGGTGAATTCTATCAACTATTCAAAAATAAGTTATATTGTATAAATAGTATACATATTACACATATATACAGTATTTATACACATAGGTACAGTGTTTATATATAACTCAATTTCTTTATAAAGTCCACATGTATTAATGTAAATACAAAACATAATCAAATCCAGTCCAGCAGTACATATAGTAAAAGTAATATTATACTACAAATAGGGCTCATTACTTGTACCAAGCTGATTTGAAGAAAGATCTGGACTTGCTTCTGAGTGAAATGCAGGAGAAAGTTTCTTGGTAGATTGATTTGCTTTCTCTAACTTCTAATAATGGTGAAAGCAAATATTTCTTTTCTGGGCTGTCAGCTATCTGCTACTGGGCAATCACTACGTGCTACTGTCTTCTAATTTTTTATTTTACTAGGGCCAAATAACCTTTGCTCTTTCAGCCATTTTAGTTTGCAAGGTTACCTAACTAAGAGGCCCTGACTTACTTGAACAAATCTTTTTTGGAACTCTGAGTTTTTGGAAAAAGCCAGATTCATCTTGTGCAGCTTTAAGGACTTCCCTCAGTAACTTAAATAAAGAAGAAAAAAAAAACAAATCCAACAAAGTAATGCCAATAAAGAGAGGCCATTCATTCTACATAAAGGGAATCATGATATTTTTATTTTGTGAAATATTGAATTAAAATTAAAACCTATTTGTTTATATTCTAAAAGGAAAGGATAAGTAGGGTAAGTTTTGAGTTGGGCAGTGCTGACCCCAATCAATTTGATAAAGCTTATAAGAGTTGCCATTATATGCAATAGGACTCTTTGACAGAAATAATATATGAAATGTATCTCTTTATTTTTAATATTTTAATTTTTTTCAGCTCATCAGCTATCATAAGTATTAGTATATTTTATGTGTGGCCCAGGACAATTTTTTTTCTTCCAATGTGGCCCAGGGAAGCCAAAATATTGGACACCCCGGCTTAAGCTTTATGCCTTGATTCTTTGGTGCTAAAACTTTTGAAACTAAAAACACTCTTTTTATTATGCACACAAAAAAGCCATGCTCCAGCAAATTAAAAGCCTTGATTTTCAAGACTATTTTCTCAACACTGAGTTTTAAGACCTTATTTAGACATTTAAGTGGTCAAAACCTTGATTCTTTGTTCCCTGCATTTCCTTTATGCATCCCTTCTAGAAGCAGGGCTTGCCCATGACTGAATGGGGAAGAGTCACAGATAACTGGAGTTTGAAGCGGGTGGGCCTCCTTTAATACATCTAAATTTTATGTTGCATGTTCAGCAATAGTCATTGCAGGATTATACGTAGTAATGGAAAATTGTAGACAAACCAAATGTCATCAGCAGGTGAATTGTTGAAATAAATTGTGTGACTTTATGCCTCTTTAAGGTGAACTCAAATTGGGTAGAACTAACCCTAAGAATAATTGTTTCCCTGTTATGTCACCACAACCACACAAAAATTATACCTGCTTTAAAAAAAAAAGCTTTATTTGTGCTTTCAGGTGTAAATTTGTATTTTGATTCCATGGTTTGTGGAATATTGTACGTCTACTAAAAGTTTGAGATTGAGCTATAGCTATGAAGTGAAAAGTTATTCATAATATATTATGGAGTTTGAAAAGTAAATACAGAAATATTTTTAGATAACATAACTCCACTTTTGTGCTTTTTAAGTTGATATATCAGCCAGGCATGGTGGCTCATGCCTGTAATCCCAGCACTTTGGGGAGGCCAAGGCAGGTGGATGACCTGAGTTCAGGAGTTCAAGGCCAGCCTGGCCAACATTGTGAAACCCCATCTCTGCTAAAAATACAACAGTTAGCCAGGTGTGGTGGTGCACGCCTGTAATCCCAGCTACTCAGGAGCCTGAGAAACAACAATCACTTGAACCTGGGAGGCAGAGGTTGCAGTAAGCTGAGATCATGCCACTGCACTCCAGCCTGGGTGACAGAGTGAGACTCCATCTCAAAAAAAAAAAAAAAAAAAAGTGATATATCTTTATGTATACCTACAAAGCATACACACACACACGCACACAATATGTAAGAACACACCACATCATAATAAATGTCATTTCTACATGATCCTATATCTAGAAAACCCCATTGTCTCAGCCCAACAGCTTCTTAAGCTGATAAGCAACTTCAGCAAAGTCTCAGGATGCAGAATCAATGTGCAAAACTCACAAGCATTCCTATACACCAACAATAGACAAACAGAGAGCTAAATCATGAATGAACTCTCATTCACAACTGCTACAAAGAGAATAAAATACCTAGGAATACAGCTAACAAGGGAAGCGACGAACCTTTTCAAGGAGAACTACAAACCACTGCTCAAGGAAATCAGAGAGGACACAAACAAATGGAAAAACATTCCATGCTCATGGATAGGAAGAATCAATATTGTGAAAATGGCAATGGTCATACCGCCCAAAGTAATTTATAGATTAAATGCTATTCTCACTAAACTACCATTGATATTTTTCACAGAATTAGAAAAAACTACTTTAAAATTTATATGGAACAAAAAAAGAGCCCGTATAGCTAAGACAATCATAAGCAAAAAGACCAAAGCTGGAGGCATCACACTACCTGACTTCAAACTATATTACAAGGCTACAGTAACTAAAACAGCATGGCACTGGTACAAAAAACCGACACATAGACCAATGGAACAGAATAGAGAATTTAGAAATAAGACTGTATATCTACAATCATCTGATCTTTGACAAATCTGACAAAAACAAGCAAGGGGGAAAGGATTTCCTGTTTAATAAATGGTGCTGGGAGAACTGGCTAGCCATATGGAGAAGATTGAAACTGGACCCCTTCCTTACACCTTATACAAAAATTAACTTAAGATGGATTAAAGACTTAAATGTAAAACCTAAGACTATAAACACCCTAGAAGAAAATCCAGGCAATATCATTCAGGACATAGGCATGGGAAAAGATTTCATGATGAAAACATTGAAAGTAATTGCAACAAAAGCAAAAATTGACAAATAGGATCTAATTTAAAGAGGTTCTGTACAGCAAAAGAAACTGACATCACAGTAAACAAATGACCTACAGAATGGGAGAAAATTTTTGCAATCTAGCCATCTGAAAAAGGTCTAATATCCAGAATCTACAAGGAACTTAAACAAATTTACGAGAAAAAAACAATCAACCCCATTATAAAGTGGGCAAACGATGTGAACAGACATTTCTCAAAAGAGGACATTTATGTGGCCAACAAACATATGAAAAAATGCTCAACATCACTAACATTAGGGAAATGCAAATCAAAGCCACAATGAGATACCATCTCATGCCAGTCAGAATGGAGATTTTTAAATTTCAAGAAACAACAGATGCTGATGAGGCTGTGGAGAAATAAGAACACAATTACACTGTTGGTGGGAACGTAAATTAGTTCAACCATTGTGGAAGACAGTGTGGCAATCCCTCAAAGACCCAGAAATACCATTTGACCCAGCAATCCCATTACTGGGTATAGTCCCAGAGGAATGTAAATCATTCTGTTATAAAGATACATGCACATGTATGTTCATTGCAGCACTATTCACAATAGCAAAGACATGGAATCAACCCAAATGCCCATCAATGATAGACTGGATAAAGAAAATGTGGTTCGTATACACCATGGAATACTATGCGGCCATAAAGAGGACTGAGAACATGCTCTTTGTATGGACATGGATGGAGCTGGAAGCCATTATCCTCAGCAAACTAACGCGGGAACAGAAAACCAAACACTGCATGTTCTCACTTATAAGTTCTCACTTATCAGAGTTCAACAATGAGAACACATGGACACAGAGAGGGAAACACACACACTGGGGCCTGTCAGAGATGGGTTGGGGAAGGAAGAGTTCAAGATAAATAGCTAATGCATGCTGGACTTTATACCTAGGTGATGGGTTGGTAGGTCCAGCAAACCACCATGGCACACATTTACCTATGTAACTGCACAAGTATCTCAGAACTTAAAATGAAAGAAAATAATTTAGAAATAAATAAATGAATGTCATTTCTGAGTAGTGGAGATAGGCAAGGAAGCATTTAGGTAAGGGGTTAATTTTTACGTTTACTTTATGCATTTCCAAAGTGTTTGAAATTTTTTAGCAAGCAAGCACAACTTTTGTTTGCAGGAAGCATATTAAGAGACAAGAGCAGAGGAGCAGTGGGGCAGGGTTTGGGGATGAACATACCCTTCACTGTCAGAGAGGAAACAAGATTCTGGCCTGGATGCACGCATCCCCTTGTCTGGTTTGTGCTAGCCCATGGGCAGTCTGCACTGACCAGCTTGCCTCAGCTGTTGGAGACTCCACCTGAAGAAGGCAGGAGGGAGCAGTGGTGCAGTTACTGGCTTGGGCTATGGAGTCAGACAGACCTGCGTCTGAAGCCTAGTCCATGACTTGCTCACTTGTCAGTCCTTTTGAGTCATAATTTGTTCTTTTATGAAATAACATCTACCCTTCAAACTGAGTAATAAATGAGATGTGCTGTGGGAGGTACGTGGTATAATAGCATGTGCTTAGTAGAGGGTAGAGGAAGAAGAAGTCGGATAGGACAAATTACTGTTAACCTCGAGGAGTGCACCTACAGGGTGGTCACTGGCATTTTAAATGCCACCATTGGTGCCTTATTCCTTTTTTCTTGTTTTTCTTCAATTTAGTAGCCCAAATCAACCCACACTGTGCACCTGGTAAAGGAGGCAAGCAGAATACATGAACAGGAGTGAGCTATGTGCCCTGTCCTCAAAAGGTGGAAGCTCCCAATGGGTGTACAGGTATGTGTGTTACAGATGGGAGGGAGGGCGTCAAATACACACAAGTCATAATGCTGCATTGTGCTGTTCTCAGTGTGGTCGTGGGTTTGCAGTTCTTACCATGGTTAAGGTAAAAGTGGAGTAGAGTGGGGAAAGAGGCAGAGGAACTTTATTTAGGAAGATGGGGGTTCATGGTAAGTAATTGGAAAAGAAATTAACTTGCAAAACAGATGGCACAAAAATCCCGCTCTGAGTTTGAGTAGAGGGCAAAATCGGAGAATGGAAGGAGATGGTGAAGAAGGCACACTGCTGCTGAAACTTGCTTTGGGCTTAGTGAGAATGAACACTCCCACTTCTGGGAATTGAGCCTTGGGCAGAGCATGCACAGAGGCAAAGCTGGAAGGCAGAGGAAATCTGGGCCACCCACGCCCACACCTGCCCTGACCTGTCACCCTGAAGCCTCAGGAAAGGGAAAATCGATGTGCTCCCGAAGTGCAGGAGCCCCGGGTTTGGGACTGGAATTTGACCCATGCGGAGTGTTTACTGATCTGGAGACGGATAGGCTCAAATGAGCTCATCTTTATCTTGAGAGGAAATTAGGCAGCCCAGACCCAGACAAAGCCACGTTTTATTCAGTGAAAATTTACCACCACCCCACCCTCCCAATGCACACAATATTACATGAAACATCTGCCTAAGTAACCTAGTCTCCAAAGGTTGGTTCTGAAAGATCAACAAATAGGGACTTAGGAGCTTAGAGAAAAACGAAAAAAAAGTTATTTCAGAATATCTTACATTTACCCCTCATGCTGATCTGTATCCTCTTTTTTTTTTTTTTTTCACGGTTTGCAAATATTGACTAAGTTCAAGGGCAGTGGTTTAAGGTCTAACTTCAGAGTTAGCATGAGGTGACATACTTAAGATGGTGCAATCCTGTCCTAATGAAGAACATATTAGATCCCAAGGTTGGTTTATGGGCAGTTCTTGTTCTTGTCCCAGTTGATATTTGTTTTATCAAGTCAGGAACTATTTTTGTCATCATTGTTAATCTTCCTCTTGCCAGATCTGTTTTGGCCGAGGGCATGCACTTGAGGTATGTTAGAAGAATGGAGTGCAGTATTGTGGGAAAGAATTATCACTAATTCTGTCTGCCTACAGCTTCCTCGGCCCTGTTCGTCTGATCTCAATTCCCTAAGCAAAATCGTAGATGGAAAGTCCTGCAAGTCCATGACCTGGTTCCAGAAGGTAGATTTTTGAGCTGAAAGAGCAAGATCGCAGCATTCCCATGATGACAATAGGTCTTTGTTATGTTGGAAGGAATTTTGACTTGTCCATCAGGGGAGATCTTGACAGAATATTTTGCCAACAAAGAAGTCTACCACTAAATGGGTAGGTCCAACTCTATTAGGCTCATCTTTGGCCTCAATATTTTGCAGATTTTTGCCTCAAGGATTCCTGAGACCTGGCCTAAGATGTCTGGTAGTTCTAGCTGGAACCAGAATGAACTGGCATTTCTGACCCATGTGCTTTGGAAGAGCACAGATCCTGGCTCAAATCTTAATGTCTCCGAGCCTCAGTTTCTTCATATATGAATATGGTCATGACAATGTTCTCCTTGCAAGATTGTTATGAGGATTAAATGTGGTTGTATCTGAAATCACTTAACACAGTGCCTGTTGCTTAAAATGGGATTAATATGTTCTAGTGTCCTTCCTTCCGCTCAGCCACTCCAGCTGCTGGTGTATCCCCTTTCTCTGCTGCATACATTTCACATAGTGGAACAAGGCCAGTAATGCTTGAGGGGATACCATCCTAGTTACAACGAATAGAGAAAAGGAAAGGTTGAACAATGTTCAGAACACCAATATTCACTTTAAACTTGTCTAAGCATAAATTATAGGTGCTCCACTGACATTTGAAAGAATGCAAATACATAAATAAATGTATAGTTGTGTGACTTCTTCCTAGACCTGGACACAGCTCCACCCCTAAAAGAAAATCTCCATGTGGAGACCTTTGGGGAGAATTTTCATCTAAAAATGCTAGAGATTATCACAATATTCTTTTGAGTATTAATAAAAGGACTCAGTTACCCAATGAACTGATGAGTCCCCGGACAATTTGTTCAAAGGACAGGTGATATTCTTTTAGCCTCATAGCAACTTCAGCTGCTATGTCCCACCTAAAGTTCTACCCATTAACATCTCTTCTTCAAGGTAACACATCTAAAATTTCTAGTAGTTTATGCAACATTTAGCGATTTCCTCTCTTAGCAATGGTTGGAATCCACTATGCTATATCCTCCTTTTGGGTATCCTGAACTCTCCAAATTGTCTCAAAACAAACTTGTTTTTTAACATTTAGATAATATGTCTATTTACAAAGTAGATGGTCAAACACAGTAATATACACATTTAGTATAAGCCAGTATTCAAAGATTCTAATAGCAATAATTATTTCCATATTCAATGCAGTCAGTTCTTCAGTGTATCCAAACTGCTTACACAGAAGTTTAGTATGAACAATACAGCACTGAAAATGTACTGTACTTATATTTGACTTTGGCAATCAAACATATCAACCTTGAGAGGAAATAACATATTTCTGATTCTAGCCTTTGTTTTCTTCACTCTTGGTACTTCCCAATATCACCAGAGCTAGACTGGAGGAAGAAATGGGAAAAAAAAACCCTGGAGGATACTATTTGTTTTGTTTTGTTTTCTTGAGACGGAGTCTTGCTCTGTCGCCCAGGCTGGAGTGCATGGCGTGATCTCGGCTCACTGCAACCTCCGCCTCCCAGGTTCCAGTAATTCTCTTGCCTCAGCCTCACCAGTAGCTGGGATTACAGGCACATGCCACCATGCCTGGCTAACTTTTTGTATTTTTAGTAGAGACAGGGTTTCACCATGTCGGCCAGGCTGGTCTCGAACTCCTGACCTCGTGATCTGCCTGCCTTGGCCTCCCAAAGTGCTGGGATTACAGGCGTGAGCCACTGCACCAGGCCCTGGAGGATACTTAATAAATATTTGGAGAATTAATGTGTATTTCAATCTACTTTTTCTGTGTGTTAGCAATAAAGAACTAGAATATCCAATGGAAATAAAATAGTAACTAAACCTGTAAAATATTAGGAACAAAGCTATAAATAAACAACTGGAACATCTAATGGAAAAATATAGTAACCAAACCTATAAAACATTAGGAATAAAGCTATAAAACTGTAAAGCCATAAAGAAGACCTAAAAAATAGAGACAGACAATAATGATAATAATAATAGTAACTAACATTTATTATGTTCTTTCAATGTGCCAAGAATTCTCTCAGATTTTTACATAGGTGATTTCTTTAATTTTCTCGGAAATTTCATGAGGCAGTTAACACTACTATCATCATCTTTCTTTCCTTCCTTCCTTCCTTTCTTCCTTTTTTTTTTTTTTTTTTTGAGACGGAGTTTTGCTCTTGTTGCCCAGGCTGGAGTGCAATGACACCATCTCGGCTCACTGCAACCTCTGCCTCCTGGGTTCAAGCGATTCTTCTGACTCAGCCTCCCAAGTAGCTGGGATTACAGGCATGCGCCACCATGCCAACCAATTTTGTACTTTTAGTAGAGACAAGGTTTCTCCATGTTGGTCAGGCTGGTCTCGAACTTCCAACCTCAGGTCATCTGCCCTCCTCAGCCTCCCAAAGTGCTGGGATTACAGGCGTGAGCCACTGCACCTGGCCTATCGTCATTTTTCAAACAAGGAAACTAGGATATATCGAAATAAGGTAACTTTTTTAATGGAAACATGCAAAATGATAAATATGCTTATTTTTTCTAATTTACTCAATAACTTTACCCTGCAAATTAATGCAATGAATTTACTCTATAAATTAAAGTAATCACAGTCAAATTTTAGAGGACTGTTTACAGATCTTAGCACAACTGTTCTAACGTTCACGAAAAGAGAAAATGCTTTAAACAAAACCGAAGAAAACACTAGTAAAAAAGAAAATCAATTTAAAAAGTATTAAAATTATATTAAAGTTCAATAAAGTTGTCAGAGATGCTCAATTACTTACAACAGAGCCTGACACATAGAAGACACTCAATAAATATTTGGAGAATTAATGAATATTTTTAAATATTGTTTCTCTGATTTGCTCCAATACATATAAAAACCAAATGTATAATCACAGTAATTAAATATGTATTATTAATACAAGAATTGATGAAAACAGTTCAAGGAAGCAGATTAGAAAACCCAGAAACAACTTGGGCACAGAAACAGGTTAGGCACAGTGGCTCACACCTGTAATCGCAGGCTTTTGGGAGGCCGAGGTGGAAGGGTTGTTTATGGCCAGGAGTTCAAGACCTGCCTGGGAAACACAGCAAGGAAGCTCCGTCTCCATAAATAAATAAATAGCCAGGTATGGTGGTGCACATGCATGCCTGTTGTCCCAGCTACCTGGGAGGCTAAAGCCGGAGGATCGCTTAAGTCCAGGAGTTTGAGGTTGAAGTGAGCCATGATCATGCCACTGCACTTTGGCCTGGGTGACAGAGAAAGGACTTACCTCTAAAAAGAAAAGAAAATCCAGAAACATGGAAATTTAGTCTATTACAAAGATTACTTTCCATTCAGGAGGGAAAAATAAACCATTCAACAAATAGCATAGGAATAATTTGCTAATGATATCAAAGAAATAAAGTTAGATTCACATCTCATGACAAGCAAAAATGAATTATTGATAGACAAAAGGTTGAAAATGTGTATTCAAACACACAAGCACACACACATTAACACACAAGCACACACACGCATAACACACAAGCACACACATGTAACACACAAGCACACACACGCATAACACACAAGCACACACACGTATAACACACAAGCACACACACGCGTAACACACAAGCACACACACGTATAACACACAAGCACACACACGTATAACACACAAGCACACACACGTATAACACATGCATGAACCTTCTGGAAAACTAATTTTATTCTCTTGCAGTTTAGAAGACATTTTAAGCAAAATAAAACCCAGAAGCCACAAAGAAGTAAAATAAAAGATATGGCTACATAAAAGTTACATCTCAGCAACAATAACAACAAAAAGCATGAGAAAAGTTAGAGAAAATAAGCAGAGATAAAATATATATTAAGTACATATAGACTATCAAGTCTTAATACATTAAGTGTACTTATAAGTCAATTAAAAAACTGTACCAGCTGGGGGCGGTGGCTCACGCCTGTAATCCCAGCACGTTGGGAGGCCGAGGCAGGTGGATCACGAGGTCAGGCGATCAAGACCATCTCGGCTAACTAACATGGTGAAACTCTGTCTCTACTAAAAATACAAAAAAAAAAAAAATTAGCCAGGCCTGGTGGCGGGCACCTGTAGTCCCAGCTACTCGGGAGGCTGAGGCAGGAGAATGGCGTGAACCTGGGAGGCAGAGCTTGCAGTGAGCCAAGATCGCGCCACTACACTCCAGCCTGGGTGACAGAGTGAGACTCTTGTTTCAAAAAAAAAAAAAAAAAAAAAAAAAACTATACCATTCAGTGGTAAAATGGGCAATGAGCACAAATAGTCAATAGGGAAGAAATAAAAATGGCCAATGAATATTTGAAAATATGGGCCAGGCACAGTGGCTCACATCTGTAATCCCAGGACTCTGGTAGGCCAAGGTGGACAGATCACTTGAGGTCAGGAGTTCAAGACCAGCCTGGCCAACATAGTGAAGTCCCGTCTCTACTAAAAATACAAAAATTAGCCAGGCGTGGTGGCGCATGCCTGTAGTCCCAGCTACTCAGAAGGCTGAGGCAGGAGAATTGCTGGGACCCGGGAGGCAGAGGTTGCAGTGAGCCAAGATTGCACCACTGCACTCCAGCCTGGGCAACAGAGTAAGACTCCATCTCAAAAAAAAAAAGAAGAAGAAAGAAAACAAGAAAATAGGCTTAACTTTATTGACAATCAGACAAGTGCAAAATATAACATAATACCATTTTTTGCCAATTAGATTTGAAAAATAGAAAAGATTGATACTGGTATTATCCAGTTTTGACAAGGGCATGAAGAAAACAACAGCCTCACACACTATTGCAAGATTATAAGTAGGTAGGCTTTTTAATGGGACAAATTGACTGTAATTCTGGTAGAATTACGAGATCATATTACATTTTGACAAATGTTTACAAAATGCACAAAAATGAGTCTTCATTAAAACATTGTTTTCAAATGCAAAAATAAGATCTACCAGTAGATAAATGATTAATACCATGAAATGATTTATACAATAAGTAGATCCTTATAAATCAACATGAAAAGACCTCCAAGGCAAAGTATTAACTAAAAAAGGCTAGGAGTTGAATAATGTAGTATTACATTTTGTTGATTCTAATTTTTTTTTTTTTTTTTTTTTTTGGTGACAGAGTCTCACTCTGTTGCCCAGGCTAGAGTGCAGTGGCACAATCTCGGCTCACTGCAACCTCTGCCTCCCAGGTTCAAGCGATTCTCCTGCCTCAGTGTCCTGAGTAGCTGGGATTACAGGTGCATACCACCATGCCTGGATAATTTTTCTATTTTTAGTAGAGACAGGGTTTCACCATGTTGGTCAGGCTGGTCTCAAACTCCTGACCTTGTGATCCTCCCGCCTCGGCCTCTCAAAGTGCTGGGATTACAGGCATGAGCCACCGTGCCCAGCCCTAAAGATCATTTTTTAAAATATCAACACTTTTGAAATTGTGATGCATCATGCAATCAATAGTGTTTAATACTTATCATAGTAGCATTTTTTCTTCTCAGAAGAACGTAAAATGATGATATGTCTTACAATTGCATCTTAGATTTGATGAAATACAGTAAATCACATGATCCCATAAAATATACTTATTTGTATATCTAACAGAATGAGTAATTGAGAATTTACTTGATGCCTTTCTTGTGTACTAGTCTTAAGAAGAAATGAAGAAGGGGGAAGAGGAAAATTTTCTTCCTTTCCCTTTAAGGACAGCCTGGTCTTTGCATTCTTGAATTTGGCCCATTTATTCCAGGGGACTTTACAAATCTTTAATCATCAGATCTGTGGGTTAATAGTATTGTTCCTGAGAAGGAACGGATGGAGGCTTTTGTGTCTAAAGAGGAAGGGAGGGATGTAGACTAGCCCCACCCCAGGTCCTTGTGCCTAGGAGGAGATGGGAATTCAGGGTTTGGGTTAGGAGTAGGAAGAAAACTGCTTCCCTGAAGCAAGAGGGTGGGAGAACTGCTGCATGGGTGACTGTGAAGCAGATTGATAAATATGTTCATTGAAGGCAGAGGAAAAGAGATCTGCCACCAAATCATCAGGATGGCAGAGGTGTCCTAGTAGAGTCACCTTCCATTACTAGCCTTTAGTGTTATAAGCAGGAAGCAAGTGGACAAGAAACACAATTAACTAGAGACCCAAGGTCCATCCTCAATCTTCCTGGGTCCCATAAACCCTGGGGGTCTAGATCAACCTCAAGGGAGAAAGAGAGTCCCCTTAAATAACTGAGACTAGATGTCTAGCCAGCAGTTGTTGATAGGGGGCTGCGGCATATTATAAAAGAAAATGTCCTCTTGTTTGCTTCTGGAGATTCTGGACCAATTTGTACCAGAGATAGATTATAGATAGATGATAGATAGCTAGATAGATAGATAGATAGATAGACAGACAGACAGATAGATCCATCGTAGATAGGTGGTAGATCAGTAGCACCATCTTAATGTATTTGCTTGTTTAACATGTTTAATGAGCTCATCTTATGTGCCCAGCACTCAGCTGGACCCAGGAGGATACCACAGACAGGATGAAGTCTACAGTCAAGGAGCTCATGGTCTACAAGGTGGCAAACCTTCCAGAAGCAGAGCATCTCGGTTGCATGTGTCCCCTTTTCCTCCCAGGTAAATTTGCCGCTCCCTACTGGTTGTTGCCCCCGAGTGACTTGGCAGCAGGTGTGGCTTCTCCAACTCAGAACTTGAAGCAGTGTGTTTTAGGAACCTTGAAGTTTCAGTTTTGCTTGAACCGTGTGCAGTGGCCCCAGCATGGCCTGTGATAAATTGCTGTCTGGGAATCAGCCACGCCACTTCTCAAACAGCTGCTGAGAGTTGTCTGAGAAGAGTCATTTCACTCCGGGGGCAAAGGGCCTCTGTAGTCACAGCTACAGCAAAGCTGTGAGACAGTCTTCTCATTCATTCCTTCAAAAAACATTTGTTCTAGCCTTCGCAGCAACAGCGACATATAATAAATATAGTTCTTAACCTCATGGAGGCAATACTCCAGTGGAGGAGATAGTTGTTCACAAACACAAAGGAACTGCATCGACTAAAAGGTGTTTTATTGGCAAAGGAGCTGAGTAGTATGAAGAAAAGGAACTTGGGGAGTGAAGCAGAAGTTCCTGGAGCTGAGGGAGGAGCAGGCTGACTCCCCTGAAAAACTGACTTGGCACTGAACTCTAAAGGTTGAGTGGTGGCATGTGATCAAAGAGGAAGGAAAATGGTACTAGGTCCAGGGGACAGCAAGTGCAAAGGCCCTGTGTTTGGAGGAAATGGAGAGGATTTGAGGACCTGAAAGAAGGCTTGCTCTGTAGCCAGGGATCAAAAAAGAGGATGTTTCCAAGACAGGATGGAATGATTGGGGGTATTGATTGAAGGAGGAAAAATAGAAAATTATTTTATTCGCTTTACCAGACAGATAAAGTTGGCTTACATTTGAAGAGAAAAGGAAAGGGATGTACAAGTGACTGACCTGCTTCATCTAAAAAGAATTTTTCCAAAACAAAAGTCTTCTTCTAAGTGAACAGCAGCAGCACCCATTCACTTGGCACAAATCAAGATCCTACATTCTGTCATTCTTCTCTCAATCCCCAGATCTTATCAACAATTATTTTGTTGTCAGTTCATCTCCCTTACATCATTGAAATCCATTCACTTCTCTCCAGCCGCTATGTCAGTACCTTGGTTCACGGCACCATCGACTCTTATCTTAGCATCTACAATGGCAACAAATTAACAATATTGTGATTGGCTTTCCTATCTCTAGCCTTTCTACACCACATCCATTCATTTGCCTCCATTGCATCCAGAAGTGATTTTTCTAACGTCTTAATCTGTCCCTCTTTTCAAAATCTAGTGTGTTTTACTTTTACCATTGCTCCAGAATAAAGCCCAAACTCCTTACCATAGCTCTAAATATCCCTTCTAATCTGTCTCTAGTAACTTCACTGCCATTCTCTACTCCTGCTATAGTAAGTTACTTATCTTGTGCTGGTCCCTTTTTGTTTAGTCTCATGGCCATCCTCCACACTACTGCTGTAATCAATCCATCTTTCGATATCACATCTGTGACCATGGTAATTCCCCAATTAAGACTACTCTGGGGTTCCTTTTCACTTGAATATTACATTTGATCCCCTTAACATAGCAGACAAGACTCCTTAAGATATGACCCCTACCATTTTCCTCAGCTTTATTTTCTACCACTTTCTTGCTTTCCTCTAATTATTGCTCTTCATGTCCCTAAGATATTAAATTGCTTGTGATTCCCAAGACATACACTGTCATTTCATGCCTCAATACATTTGCATAGATTCCCTCTGCCTGACTGTTTTTCTCATTGCTGCTTGAACTTTTTGTTACTCCTTAAAACACTATTCAGATTTTGAATACGTGAACCCAGAATATAAGATCAATGTAACTATCAATCGAGTATAAGAGTAATGACTTCAATTTTCACTGATTCAAAAGATTATTTTCCATATACTCTTTTTGAAAAACTCACTTGAGATGTATTCCAACAGGATGAAGGTAAAAACCAAGAAAGGGGAGGATGTGGAATAAAGAAAGAGTAAAATAAACTAAAAAGTTATATAAAGGACAGGTGGACAACTGTGCAGCTGGCTGAGATGAAATTATTAATAGTTCAAATTAGAACAGGAACCCAATGGTTCCAAGAGAAATGTCTTCAGAAAAATTTTTTTAATTCTGCAGAATAAGCAAGAAGCTGGAAACTACTTGTGAAATGAAAACAAAACGGAATGCTCCGTTTCATAATAAGGAAAACAAATAGAAACTGTAGGAGGATTTTTAAAACAGAAGGCAAAAACAAGAAAGCGAAATTAAAGAAATATAAAATGTAGTGTAAGTTCAAGCAATCAATCATTTATAAGAGAAGATAATCCATTTTAGAAAACTATACCATGCAAACACCAAAAGAAAGCTGATACAGTGATACTAATATCAGACAAATAGAGTGGTAAAAGAGATTAGAAAGAAGTTTTAAAAAGGATCATTTTAATATTAACTCTAGAAATATTCTCCCTCAAGTGATGTGGAGTCCATGCAAGAAGGTAAATGATATGAGGACAGGCAGTTTGCTCTGTGTAATGCTAACACCTAAAACAGTGCCTGAGATATATCAGGGAATCGATAACTATTTATTTCATGAATGACTATGGACCAGTAAAGAAGAAAATATAGTTCTGGCACTGCCTGGCTTAGGAGGGTCCAAAATTTATAAATTGTAATAATACAAATGCTGTTTGCTGGGTTTTTTGTGTGTTTGTTTGTTTGTTTACCATTGAGAAGCAACATACGGACCTAACGGAGAGGACTAAAAGGATGGTTAGAGAATAATGTAAATGTTATCAACCCTGACAATGAAAAAGCAAAGGTATGACTGACCAAAGTTAAGAGGTAGAGAGAAAGTGGAGCTATGAATACATTCACCTTGAAAGTCAGAAGAAACAGTCTAAAGGTGATAAAACTACGACTAGAGATTTATTTAGTGATATTTGAAGGTACAAAGGAAACCAGGAGGACTAGGAGCACCCTAGAATGACTGTGAAACTTCTCTCTGTTATGTACCACGCCTAAGTGATCTTAACCAGTCTCAAGGATTGAAATATTATCTATGCACTGACAACTCCCAAATGTGGAGCTCCTGCTGGAATATATATATATATGTATTTTTTTTTTTTTTTGAGATGGAGTCTCGCTCTGTCGCCCAGGCTGGAGTGCAGTGGTGCCATCTCGGCTCACTGCAAGCTCCGCCTCCCAGGTTCATGCCATTCTCCTGCCTCAAACTCCCGCGTAGCTGGGACTACAGGTGCCCCCAACCAAGCCTGGCTAATTTTTTTTTTTGTTGTATTTTTTTAGTAGAGACTGGTTTCACCATGTTAGCCAGGATGGTCTCGATCTCCTGACCTCGTGATCCACCCACCTCGGCCTCCCAAAGTGCTGGGATTACAGGTGTGAGCCACCGCGCCTGGCCCCAGACTCTTATATCCAACTGTCTATTCAACATTTCCACATGGACGTCTACTAAACATTTCGAGTTTAATATACACAAAATGGACTCCTAATTTCTCTACACAGCCAAACCTATTCTCTCCACAGTCTTCCCTGGCTGGGTAAATTCAACTCTATCCTTCTAATTGCTGAGACCAAAAACTTTGGACAGGTCTTTGATTTTATTTTTCTCTCACATCTCATATCTGACTCATCAGCAAACCTTGTAAGCTCTAACATTCAGAACTGTATCAAGACACCAGCACTTCCCACCTCACTACACAATGCTGATCTAAGCCATATTATTCTCACCTGATTTCTCGGCTTCTGCCTTTGCCCCATTCTACAACATATTCTCAACACAGCAGCTACAGCGATCCCTTTAAAATGTGAGATCATGTCATTTCAAAACTCTTATTTCAAAAGCTAGTCTCACTCAGAGTAAAAGTCAAAGTCTTTCCCATGGCCCCAAGGCTCTATATAAGTGGACCCCATGATCTCTCTGACTCCATCTCCCAATCATTCTCTTCATCCTGCTGTTTCAGTCATCCAGGCCTCCTTGCTGTTGCTGAAACACACGGAGAACATCCCTGCCTCAGACCCTTTGAACTTGCTATTCCTGTTATCTGGGATGTTCAACCCTCAGATAGCCACATGGTTCCGTTGCCTACTTCCTTCTGGTCTCTGATTAAATGTCACCTTATTTTGGAGACATTCCTTGACAATCCCATCTGAAGTAGAAACTCCCACCCTAGAATTTGACCCTAGTCTGTCTGGCTCCAGAGTTTGTGCTCTCAACTACTACATTACCTGGTCTATGAAGCGCTCAGATTTCTTTCATATTCTCTATCATATGCCCATCACCTAGGTTTTCCACAACAAAGGAGAACCTGACAGCTGTCCCTAGAAGCAATAATCATTCCCTGTTAGAAACCAAGAGGAAGAAGGAACATTGCAAGCACTGATAATAAATTTTTTTCCTGGAAAAAAGACTGATAATTTTCCCCCTAGTATAAATAAGAGAAACAAAGTGCATGGGAGGAAAATGTGTTACTAACTGTAGGAAGGGGCAAATTGGAAGGCAATTCTAAACATCTCCGGATGAGGGGACTCCAAGCCATCAGCATTACAGTCTACGTTGGAAGACCATGATATGCAACTGCTGTCACCTACATGGAATTTCCCTCAATCATCTTTTAGAATTACAGCAGCTACGTGCTAATGTTTCAGGGACCTCTTGCCTTCAGAGACAGCTACACTCTCTTCAGTTCTGCATGGCAGGCAGTATTTGGGCAGCTCTCAAGGTACCCATTAGCTGGCGTGCATGTCTTGTATAGTCCTCATACTTGGAACATGGGCAGAACCTGTGAAGGTGATGAGAGATAACTTCCATGACTAGGTTACATTACATGGCAAAGGTGAAGATATTTTGCAGATATAATTAAGGTTCCTAAGCAATTGACTTTGAGTTCATCAACAGGGAGATTACCTGAGTGTGCCTGGTCTAATTAGCTAACCTCTTAAAAGAGAGTCTCCTGCTGGCTTTGAAAAAGCAAACAACCATGTGTGAACTGTCTATGAAGGAGGCCATGGCAAGGACTTGACAGCAGCCTCTAAGTACTAAAAGTGGTCCCTACTCACCAGCCAGGAAGAAAACAGGGACTTTAGTCGTATAACCACAATAATTGAATCCTGCCAACAACTGGAGAACTAGGAAGAGAATCCCACGACTTACCTCGGATCACAGTCGTGGCTGACACCTTGACTTCAGCCTGGTGAGACCCTGAGCCGAGGACCCAACTCACTGACACCAAGACTCCTGCCCCTTGGAAATGCTGAGATAATAAATTTCTGATGCTTTAAGCCTCTAAATTTGTGATAATTTGCTACAAAGCCATAGAAAACAAATGCATACTACAATGTCAATGGCAGTGTCTGTTTGGGTGGTGTTGCCCTTGTGAGAAGTCACTGGAGCCTAAAGGGTTACACCCCCAGGAACCCCATCCCAGGAGGGAGCAAAGATGCCAAATCAGGGCAATCCTATTTGAGGCAAAGGGATGCTATGAGTCTGTGAAGGAGGGCTTGGTGCTCAGTGACTTGGACAGGATATGAGCTAGGTTTACCAACACTTTGCAGAAATGACAATGGAAACAAGCAAATTCAAGTGCAGAGCAGAGTCTTGATGTGTTACCAAACCAGTAATGCAATAGATTGAATGAAGGCTGGGAAAGAAGGGCAGAAATCACAATAAAAGGTAATTGTCCTTATGCTTAGTTGACATGAGATCTAGCAGAAGACAGAGCTGGGTTTAAATCCTCCACGCAATCTCTTAGCTCTTAAACAAGTGACTTGACTCACAGTTTCATCTTCCCTAAAACAAGCTTCAAAATACCTCCATCACCAGGTTGCTGTGACAATTAAGAGAACAGGTATAAACCCTCTAATACAAAGCCAGGTACACAATAGATACCCAATAAGTGATAGCTATTACTATATGATCATAAAATATTGCCACATGTATGCATTTTCTATGGCTTTGTAACAAATTGCCACAAATTTGGTGGTTTAAAGTAATGCAAATTCATTATCTTGTAGTTTCTGTGAGGCAGGAATGTGGGCATGGGCTAGCTGGGCACTCTCACTTTAATAGGGGCAATTTCCCCCAAAAGCAGGACACACAAATCAGGTTCATTCCCCAATCAGGCTCAATGGGGAAGAGTGGTCCCAGCCACAGTGATGGCAATGCTTCCCTTAGAGATTCCTGCCCTCCATGCAGGAGTGACAGAGGGAGGGTGGGGATGGGGAGGGTGGGGGTACAGAAATGAAAAGGGATAGGGGAAAGGCCTGATCTGTCCCCATCAAACACAGCTGTCAGAAAAATGACCAGAAAGAGGATGGAGCCTGAGTCAGGGCCAAACACCTCTGCCACCTCTCTTCTCTGCATCTGAAGCTGTGCGTCTTGCTATTTAATGGAACTCTCTAATCGAACAGTACTTACTCCTCAGCAGACAGATATTATTTCTGTACATCATTAAGTTCACTGTTATTTGCAATTCTGTAATTCTGAAAGGTTAACATAGGCTCTTCCAGGGCTGGTTTCCCTGCCCCAGTGAACATTCACGGGTGGTCCATGTGCCTCTAAGGACTTGCCTACCTTCACTTAAATATTCTCCCTGAGTCAGGGGCATGGGGAATACTCAGAGAAAGGGAGATATCAGCCTGGTTCCAAGCAACCAGTGTCTGCATAATTATCACTGCAGTAACTCTGACATCCCCCACAGTATAGAGCATGAGGGCCGCCTCATAAATCCTGACTTGCTGGTTCATCAACTCTGCAGTGTACATCGTCTGAAGTAAGAGCACACACTTGTCAGTTCTCTGTGCCCCACACTCTGACACCCACCTCATCATCCCTGGGCTCCCATCAGTGGTGGAAGACTCATGGAGCAAGAAGGCCTGATTATCCCGCTCTCATGGGTAAGTTTACAAATCAGATTAGTGATAGGATTTGAGAGTAAAGCCAGGACTTCTGAATCCTTGTCCAGCCTGTTTTTACTCCATCCCACTTTCTATGCAGGATCTGTGGTCACTGCCATCTATTTCCTTGTTCATCCTGGGCCATCTGTTCATGTCTTCCCTTTCAATACATTGATACTCAAACCACAGAAGTTTCCCAAGTGCTACAGAGAAAGGGAGCTGGGCAGAGAAGTTTGCTTTGCATCCTCCTCCTGCAATCAGGGCCAATGCTGTGAGCATGCAGCTGGTGCAATCGCACAGGGCCCTGTGCTTGAGAGGGTCCCACATTTACTTTACTGCTCTGCTGTTGTCCTCTTGAAACTCTTAGTAATTTTTGAACAATGTGTCACACATTTTTATTTTGAATTGAGCCCCACAAAATTATGTCACTGGTCCTGTCTGCAATAAAGATACAATAATGAACTTCAAAATACCTTTGCAAATTGGAGGGAGACTAGAAATCCCTTTTCTTATTGGCCAGTCAAACATCAGGCATTTATTATAATTCAGTGTCATATCAGCACTACTTTCAATTAAACTAGGTTGATTTCATTGGCCTGCAGACCAATGAAGTAAACAAAAGAGAAGAAAGGATGTGTAGGAACAGCATGTGAAACATCACAGGATGGCGTCCCACAACAGGAGGATTCCTGAAAACTGCTCTCAGCTCCTTCCATCCACCTCCATCCTGGACTCCTCTCTACTCCCTACACACCCCCTTCTCCACTGGAGCTGTGTCATTGACAACATTCCCTCGAAATCTCCTCCAATATATCTTGGCATGCCGGTTCTTTCCCTCATCTCCTATTGCTCATCTGTGTTTGTTAAATATTATTTGGCACATAGGAAGTTCTTCAGAAAAAGAGACTTGGATTGCAGGGAATGGGCTGTGGGCTTGTGATTTGCGCAGGAATGAGGCTGTGCTGGCGCTTCCCCGGTTCCTCATCCCTCCCCCACCCACATCAACACCATGACACAGACAGGCACACAAATGTGTTGAGAAAGAAATGCACCAGGGCCATAAAAACCTTTAGGAAACAAGGCCTGGTAGCTTACCTAGACTTAAAAGCTTGGATTGTGAAAGCAGCTAGAACTGAGGCTGTCGAATCCCCCTTCTTGTTTTCTAAACCTGTCTCTCTCCTTGGCACTACAACCAGAACCTTCACCAAGAAACTCTACCATTGGCCAAGGTCTGGCGGCACATGCTCTCTAAATGACTGATCCCCAAAATTCTCCGTTGTGAAAAAGTAAAGCAATCATGTGGAGGAGCGTAGCTCTCCAGCCAGGGGCTCTGCTGCTGTCACCATGTTTAATGAGCAGAACTTCTGATACCACAGCACTTTTCTAGGACCTACATGGAAGAAGGAAGTGGATTTCTGATTGAGAACTCCCAAGGTACAGGGCAACTTCTCCTTTCAACGTCGGACACCCACACTCCCCTACTCTGAGAATCCTGTTTCTGATCTTGACAATGACAATCCCACGCATATGAATGTCACTTCCTATTTCTCAAGACACTTACTAAGGCAGCATCCTATATGATCTTCCTGGCACCCTGGAGAGATAAGCAGGGCAACCCTTATTCCCATTTTACAGAAGAAGCAGCTGAGTCTAAATGACGCTCATGCTGTGCCGGCAGGAAACTCAGCCTCACACCTGTGGCAGCACATTCAAAGCCGTCATCCTAGCTTCTGTTTAAAGACTGAGTTCTCATGGCAAAATGTAATTGAGGAGAAATTTGTTTCCTTCGACTATTGAAGCACTGGCAATCATTTCCCATTTCCCTCTAACTTTAGGTGCAGGCCTGTCTCAGTGAGGCCATGCATTTCTCTAACTCGACATTGTTGTAAGAGATGCAATGGCTAGGTAAGACAACTCACTAAAAGGAGAAAGGAGCTTTTAAGGCTGGAGAAACAGAGACTGGAAAAAGAGGAGGGGCCTGAAAGAGCAGAGAGTGGTGCTGATTGAGAAGAAAAGGGGAAAATTATCCCAATTCTAGCACTGCTGGAAAATGGAAAAGTTATTGCTGCACAAAGACCCTCTCGAACTGCCTGCCTTCCAAAATTTCTACTGCACTCTCTGCAGTTACTTGTGTATGGCAGAAGCAGCATCTTTGTATTATATGAACAGTCTGCTTCATAATCAAATACCATCTGTCGCTACATCTGAACTTGTTTTCAACATCTGTGCGTTCTGGTCTTAACAAAGCTTTAAAAACTAATTCAAAAACTTTCATGGATCACTGACTAAATATGTACATTGACCATCTTTCCACACTGGTTTGCAATGTTTCTTCTATAGGTGCCTCCCTCTGCCTGGGAAGAGTGAAGACATATACACTTGGAGGCTTTATTAAGCTTATTTTGTAATGGCCTTGGGTAGCCAAGTGCAAGAGAGGGACACTTGCTTATGCACCAAGAGGACCCATCATATTCTTTCTTGGTGCCAATACTGTCCCTTTCTGCCAATGAGAAACCTGTAAGTTGATCAGCTACCATACCCCAATTACTCAAAATGACACTACAGATAAAACGGCAACCAAGGGGAGAATCAACTGTATGGCTCATACGCAGCTAAAGTGTGTTTGAACAAATGGTGAAGTAAAACCATGAGAGCTCTCGGGAGGATAAGGACGCTGTTACTTTGCACATGCTTCAGAAACGTGAAGTACATCTTTACAGAACTTTTGGCCAACCCCCTGGCAGATGTTGACCAGTTTTGCTTATGTATACATCAGTTGCAGAACACTAAAACAGAGATTGGAAATTTTAATTTAGTCAAGGCAGTTGGGCTAAAATGATGGCTTTTGTTGAAACCATTAAATAGAGCTGCCTAATGAAGTACAGTACAGAGCTGGCAAACAGAGCCCTGATGGGAAGCGGCCGCTTCCAAGCAGGAGAGAGGGAAGGCAGCGGCCATGAGGGTCTCAGAATGCAGGCAGCATGGCGTCCCTGGACCGAGAGCCAGAGCTTGAGGTGGTGGGGGCAGAAAGGATGAGGAGGCTAGGAAAGTGAGCAGATGACAAGGCACTGGTGGAACCTTTGTGTGTGTGTGTGCACGAGTGTGTGTGTGTGTGTACGAGTGTGTGTGTGTGTGTGTGCTGGGGCCAATGAGGGTTTTGTTTTGGAAATATTCTCTTATAAGTTTCAGCTGCACATTTGCAAGGACTTGTGGGCCAGGAGGGAAGTGTGGTATAGTGAGCATGTGCACAGCCCCTTGAAGATGAGTTGAGTGAGTTGGAAGCACAGAGAAGGGAGGGCGGTGGGAAGTTGTGAGGCTGGGAGCCTGTGGGAGGGTGGGAGGCTGCCAGGTTAATGAGTCCAGTGATTGATTCTGCTGCTTCAATACACTTGCCCTTCGTAGGCTGCCTGACGGAAAGTAGCCATTAGGTGTGCCCGGGCTATTCTTCCTTTCCCACTCGGGGTCAACCGAGGCAAAGCAAAGCTAACCTCAATATTGATAGAAACCCACTTTAGCATGATGGGGCTGACTGATAATTATTCAGAGGACTGGACATTGACTTCTTGCACAATGTTGAATCTATTAAAGAACACAAGACAGTGTGTATCTTTCTATTGTTTTCCTGTTTTAGTGGGAATTTTTACCATGTGACCATTTAATACTCTCTAGAAGTCCTGTATGTTTAAAAAGACAAAAAGAATACTATATTTTAGTGAAGATGATGATTATTATTAAGGTATAATTATTTGCAGTATATAAATAAGTGAATTGTATTCAGTAAACACCTTTTTTCGGCCAGGTATTACCAAAAGCAGGGGGAGATTCAGCCCTTGTTTACCTTGTAGGAAATAGGATGAAACAGCAGTTGATTTTTGCCAAACAACTGCTTATTTTGAACACCATCAAAGGAATTGGTTAATAATTGTTTGAAATTATTGTGTGAGACTAAGTGGATGTTGATATATTTTTTTCTAAGCTGGCTTATATGTATAGACATGACCCGAGGCATCAAACAAACAAAAATATGTACACACAAGCATGTTATTGCTATTTAGTATTGGGGATGTGCATATGTCATGGTGTTGTTTGTTTTCTGTCAGGGAGAGGATCAGATTCTTAACTCTTCCAGGGAACTTGACAAAAGCCCTGGATTAAACCCAGAAAGTTGTTTGTCCTAGAAAAGACTTCCAGCCTCTTCAGGGACAGGCACCCTGTTATAACCCCTGGCATCCTGTGACATTCATTCTGTACACAAATGATGCTTATAGACAGAGGGGGTCACTGACCCCTTGAAATCACTCTGTAAACTCAGAATGTCTGGACCCCAAAGCTGGCAGCCACTGCTGCAGGATAGTGAAAGTTCTAACATCCACTTTTAACTCCAATTCACTCTAGAGCCTTCATAACTACAGAGATATATTAATCCCACACAGTGATGTATATGAAAATCAGTTCTCCTTGGTTAAGAACTGTTCATGATCCACTCAGGTAAATATTGAAATAGGGTTGAATTTCCTTAAAACTTACTCACTGACAACCTGGGGCAGATGACCAGGAGAGTTCTAGGTGGGGCAGGGAAACCAGTGTGGAATCAAATATTTGCTAAAATATTTATATTCTAGCTTTTAAAAATGGATTATTTTACCCACCTATGTGATTGAGATTTGTCTATGTTTTTCCCTCTGCTCCTGATAAATATCCAGATTTATCTTAAAATGAAGAAATTTCTAGGAGGCAGAAGTAAAGAGAAACAAGGAGAATTCCAACTAGATGTTGTATAATTTTTGTATCTACTAAAGGGAGAACAGCAGATGCAATTTTGAAAGCCAAATTATTGGAAGAGGGGGTGAGAAGAAAAATCAAGACTCGGTTGACATTGATGATTACCCTGATGTACAGTTTCCAGCTCATTTCTTTTTCCGAGGACATCGTGGCAGTAAGTGCCATTGCTCTTAAGGGGTTTGCCAGTATTTCTGTGAGAAATCTCCATCTTTTCTGCTGGAGGTTTGCTATAACTTGGCAATTTGTAAGCACATTGGGCTGAAGCGTGGCATACACATTGTCAGTCCAGATGCAATTTTCTGTTGCAATTACCAAAAATGAAATCAAAGAAGCTGCTTGGGATTTTAGTTTACAGGGATGTTGGTGAAAGAGGAATATTTGTATCTCTTGCACATTTTTACTCCTTGATTTTCTTCATCTTTATCTCAGACCAACCTCATGTTAGAAAAGCTCAAGTTGAAACACACTTCAAAAAATCAAAGTAGGTTTCATTTTAGAATGCATTTTTGTTATGACACAAATGATATTTAAGTATGGTTTTTATTGGTAAAAGTTGAGAACAGAATGTACGCTCTCTTCCCAAGTATAAGGCCTCTGGATTTTCCCCAAGTGCTGCGGAACTCTCCTCATTCCTGTGGTTTTCCCCATGATTCTTCAGGTTCTCTGAGTGCCCTGCATTTTGATCTGCATTGATTAATTGGTGAACAGAGACCCCCGTCCGTGGAAACCATTCTGTACCAGGCCCCACATAATGTTACCCACGCTCATCCTACCAACATGCAGACCCAGAAACTGCTCTTGACTAAAGAGGCAAGTTTCTTTAACAATTGGCTACACAGATATTTCAACTGAATCGACTAAATCAACTGATTCCTAGGATTTTGTAGACTTGAAGACACACTATTTCAGTCAAGCTGAGTAAATATGAAATGAAATAGGAAGGAAGGGATCACTTGAGCCATCACCAGCTTGATAAAGACTCTTGGATTTCAAGACAGTCTACCTTCCACGAGGTAGACTGTGTCATAGAAATGGAGTTGCTTTTTAAAGATAAAGCTCTAACTTTTTTATATACTCAGTTTTTCTCAAACCAGGGATGAAAATCCCCAGGGAAAAGGATAGCAGTTGACTTTTGCGGGAGCCTGGCATATAGGTGTACAGTAAATATTGATTGGAGAAAAAATGGGGCCCCAGGAAATGGACTGTGAAATTAGGGAGAGCCCTAAATCATTGTGCAACTTGGAGATGTATCACCACCCCTTTGGCTGTAAGGCAGTGCTGAATACTTTTTCTTAAGGAATCCCAGGCAATAGGGAATTCCTCAGAATCCTTTCTCATCTTGATATTGGAATCCAAGAGGTACTTTAATAAGATCAAACAACTTCAAGGGAAGCAAGAAAAGGAGGGCATCAAAATACCTTGTCTTCTCCCAAGGCAAGAGCTGTGCTTTCTCAGCTGTGTGGTCTGACTAGGTCCCAATATTGAAATGCTTATGAGAAAGGATGAGGGTCCTGCTTGAATCCCTGGAAACTGTTAGTGGTCTGGTCTCGAGGTTATTCTTCCATCAGAGATTTATCCAATCCTGCATTGATTCACTATTTTATACTTTCTCCATTCCATTCTTCAAAAAAAAAAAAAAGAAAAAGGGGAAAAAAACAGAAGAATGAAGAGCGACAGAGACGGAAAAATTAGCAACTCTTGCACATATTCATGGGCTTCCATTTTCTTCCTGACCTCAAAGATGGCTCCTCCAATCACCTTGTTCTCTGACATGCTGAGCTGAAAGGCATTTGAGGAGTAGCAGAAAGAGAAAAACCTTGGCATTGCTGACAAGACACACTGCAGCATCTGGGGTGCTCCTCGGAGACCTGTGGCCAGGCTAACCTGGCCTCATATTGCTGAGCTTGCAAAACCTGGAGGATGAGGTCACATTTGGCCATGACTATAAATAGACATCAGTGACAACTAAAACCAAGAGGGAGCTTTAGCCTCTGATTCACAGGCTGACATCTCTGAACAAAGGAGTGGGCCATGCATCATTATCTAGAATTCTCAAGAAGAGCAAAACATTCTGGAAGGTATTTGGGTGCCCTCTTTTTCTTGCTTCCCTTGAAGTCCTTTGATCTTATTAAAGTAGCCCTTGGATTCCAATATCAAGATGAGAAGAGATTCTGAGGAATTCCCTATTGCCTGGGATTCCCTAAGAAAAAGTATTCAGCACTGCCTTACAGCAAAAGGAATGGTGATACATCTCCAAGTTGCACAATGACTTTATACAACTTTATATAATACATTATCTATTCACAGTGAGACCTAATATGGTAACCTACCACTCCTACTGTCCCTCAGAGTTACTTATATTGTACATCACTCATTATCTTCCAAGAGCCCACCCTTACCTAACCACTTAGGAGGGCTGAACGAGAGTGAAATCACTTCCCTCACTTCCAGCACAGCCTGTAAGAACCAGGGTCCAACCATCTGCAGCACCTGTTCATAGACAACTCAGCAGAGGTATTTGTCTTCCAAATCACAAAGAGAATTCACACGGCGAGCCAAGGTTCTTCCATTTTATGGAGTGGCAGGATCGGCTGCCTGGGAGTCATCCTTCCATTTTCCCAGAAGCACAAGCTGCTGCTGCTCTCTGAGACTCTGAACTCTCCTTCACCTGAACAGCAGTGTCAACCTGCATTGGCGGGAAAACCGGTGCCCAAGCCCTGATTTCTAACATTGATAACAGTAGCCAAGCAAAGGCTGTTCAATCAGAAAATGCAAGTTAAAACTCTTTAAAAAAATGCCATCTGGACTAGGAAAACATGTCATCTTTCACACTATGCACGGCATCAGTGTTTTTCTTTTCACAAATTTAGCACTCTGCCTCCTCCCCCCTGCTGCCTCCCTCTGCCTCCCCCTTCACCCTCTCTGCAGCTCTGTCATTTGAGAAGCCCTGTCTTCACTTTTCTTCGTATTTAATTTTTCATATCATTCGCAGGACAGATCACATATTTGTTGTGATTTATTCAATACCCATCCCTCCTCTGACTTGGGAGAAGGCTATCACCTTCCCCTCCTGTTCTGGGAGAATCTGCTAAGTCCACAGTTTGTGATTTTTTTTCATCATCCATGTGCTTAAACAGTCAGGGGAGACTGTCTCAAGATTCTGCAGGTCCCCAAAGCTGCCTCCCACCCATCCCATCCACGATCTGCCCGCTCAGCATTAATTCTAAGGAGGAGGCAGAGTGAGCCTGGACTGAAGACCCTGTGATGTGACCTCATTGAAAACGGGAAACTCATTTATTTCTTTTTGTTTATTCCTTAAGAATGAAGGTATTTGTATTTGCTAAAATGTGTGTAGCTGTGTTTAACCCATTTATGCCAGAATTTGCAATTTTTGTGTGTGAAAACTCAGACCTTAGCGATGACCTTGAGCAGTAAGCTATAAATAATTCCCATAAGCTTAGCGTTCCAATAATGGAACACTAGGCATAAATGAGTTAAGGTTTGCCCTAACATGCTGGGGACACTTGAGTAGTAGAAAATTAAACTTCTCTGCCATTGCATTTAATCATAATGGCTCACTTAGTAGTAGGTAGTGGCTCCATCTCCAAAATGGCAGAGTATTCATATTCAGAGAGACAGACAGAAACAGAGACAGAGAGAAAAAAGGAATATACACAAACACCCAAACTACTGATGTAGGCCAGTTGTCTCTTAAGATTTATTTTAGTTAGAGATCTCAAGAGACCAAAAGGGGGAAAAATCCATGATCTGGATGTCAGCAAATATTTATGAGACTCAGTCATGTGCAGAGTCCTGCTGGGGAAACCAAAAAGAATAAGCTTCAATCCAGATGATGCCCATCACAAGCTAGCATAGCAAAAAAGGGACCAAGACACACCATTTTTTGTTACACGTATTATCTTCCACCTTTCTCATTGTTAGTTAGGCATGTGTTTTAATTCTCTCAATGGAAGGCAAATTGCACAATGGCAAAATCCATCACCCTAACCACAGTGACAGGCACCAACAGGAAGAGGATTCCCGATGAATTACATAGATGGATGGTCACCTAGACCGGACAATCTCACCAGGCAGGCCAGGTAACTCTCTGTGATCCTATGGAGGAGAGGCCATAGGAAGAGCATTCAGAAATTCCATCCACTATTGTTCCTGTCCTTTCAAGGCACTGCCATCTCCGTTGGCATCTCTCAAATGACTGCCATGCCACCACAGTCTCCTCATGCCTACACACATATAATAGGATTGTTTGGCCATGGCTGTACCATGATATGCAGACTCCAGGCTTCTGTGTACCCCTAACACTTTGTTTGCAATCCATTTTAAGCCTTTGACTTGTGACTATTCCCCAGTTTGGCTTCTCTGTGGCTTGTATTCTTCAGCCATGTTCCTTTCTGCTAAGTCATTAGAAGCAGAATCTCAGTATCTTGAGCTTTCCTTTTGTCTTCATGCTTAGAGTCCTCCCACATCATTTTTTGAGAACCCTTGTCAATCCACATGAAGTGTAGAAAAATCAACCCTGCTACTGACTATATGGTCTTGGGCAAGTTGCCCAACCAGCCAATGCGTCTGCTTTTCCTTTCTCTAAAATGGAGGTAATACTTGCCTGTTTCCTACGTACACCATAGAATTTTGTGACACTCAAATGAGATTAAATTATTTGAATGTGTAGCAAAATGGTAGAGTGTTTTACAAAGGCAAGGCGTGACTCATATCCTGAGCTGCCCAGGGATTTATTTTGTGACATTGAGAGTATCCTTTGACATTTGTGGGTCTTTGTTTTGCCCACCTATCAAGGCAGAAATTTGCTTTGAGATCTTGAGCAAAAGATATTGTCGTACTACAAATTACCATGATCTAATTAGGCCTCCCTCCATAAATCTGTCATTTGAAAGCCATTCAGGCCTGCTCAGCCCAGCCTTTGATTTAAACTGCTCCAGGAGTCTAGCTGAAGATATGTCCAGGACAGAATCCAACACAATATTCTGGTCTCCTCCCACTGCTCCCTTGAGGATGGGCTGTTCACCAATTTTGGCCACAATAACAGTTATGTAGAAGAGAGATTCATTATAGTTTGGGCATAGATCTTAACCAGTGCCCATGCAACCTCGTGACAACATTATTTAGCATTCAGATTGGATGTGAGCTCTTATTGGGAAAAGAATATTGCTAAAGATTAGCATTGCTGGGCCCTTGAAGCAAAGAGAGTCAGATAGGAAAGATGCATATTTTCTCCTTTGAATTGACAGATGTATCCAGCATCCCCTAAGTATGACGAATACTTTGCAATGACACATAAGACAAAACTAGGGCTTTTAAAACAATGCTGGTGCTGGCCAAATCAAATAATAACCATTCCTGGTTGTTCTGGTTGAAGAAGATAAAAAAGAGGCTTGGAAAATCCAAAGCAGTGGGTAATTTAAAACTCATTTATATGGGGCTTCAGAATGTGTGTTTATACCCCTCTCTGACGATGCATGTCTCTGAGGTTCTGGGAGTCTGTACTTAACAATGTAGCAGGACCACCATGTCTTCCCTCAGGAAAATCTGGGAAGCAGGAAAACCTCCCTACCTTTCCTCTGCTCATCCCCTTCTCCACCACTGCCCTTTCTGCTGTCTCACTTTTGCCCCACCATCCTAAAACACACACCTGACACTCTCACCTGAATATCTTTTTGCCTTCATTCCAGGTTGTTTGAGTATCAAAGAAATGTTCTGTGTGCAAAGCAAACATAAAGAGGTGGAATATCAACAAAACATTACTAAATAGCTAATGGACTTATATTCTCTGGAGGAACAGATTCTGGACTAGGAGAACCTGACTCTGCACACACAAAATCTACCAAAATATGCCTCCCATAACTTTCTTTTACAAGTCAGAGCAGGGTAAGGTATAGAACAATCGTGTGACAGATGATAGTATATGATTGACAACGGGGTGAGGTAGGACTTGTGAAAATCCCAGGAAACGATCGGGTAATTTTATCACGGATTGAGGAAGGAATCAGCACTTTGTACAGCTGTGAATGGGAAGGCGGGAAAAGGATGAGGTCAGAGCCCCTGGAAATCCCTAGGGACCTCAGTGAGGTTTGCCCCCTACCCTGGGTGGAGGTTTTGCTAGGCAGCCTTTGGTTCTAATCAGCTCACACCAAAGTGAAGATTCCAGTATTTGTCTAGCGCTGAGGGAAGAGGCGATTAGGGAGGAGGAGGGCAGAGAGAAATGAAAATAGAAGGATCAGAGGAAAGAACGAGGAAAGAAGGGGGAGAGGAATTAACCAATAAAGGGCCATTTCAGCTTCCCCTTTCACGCGGGTTCAGATTAATGGGGGAGGCGCGCGCCCACACACATCAAGGAGAGCACAGAACCAAGCTTTTCAAGCAGAGCCTCACAGGAAGGAAAGTCTGAGGAAACCTGAGCAGGGGCTTGAAACCATACTAAGGAAAGGGGTCAAATTAATGTTTTCAAAATAAAAAAAAAGGCTGAGAAGAGAACAGTGAACGGGGTGGCCCAGGAGGTCAAACAGCACATTCAAGTGTTTTATTGTTGCTATCAAAAAGATGCTGGGAAAGGAAGAGGAAGAAGGAAAAACGCTTTCAAGTTTTAAGTTCCTTTTTTCTTTCCTCAAAAAGAGGCATTTGAGAGACCGAGCTGAGGATTATTTTCGTCTATTTTGGGAGACGATGCTGGTGTCATTGGACTCCAACCAGCCAGGGAGTGAAGAGGCAGGCAGCCGAGTGTGAGCCTGAATTTCTGAGGCTGAAGGTGATGGCGAAGTGAGCGTGGGAGCCGGGTACAACTGGGGCAGGCTTGTGTGCAGAGGGGAGCAGCGGCCCTGACACCCCCAGGCGAACTGACCAAGATGCAGGCAGAGCTGTCGGGTTTTGGCTGTTTCCTCCAGCTCTCTCCAATCTCAAGAGGAAAAAAAAAAAACCTTTCCCGAAGAACACTTCGGACTCAATGCCAACCTGAGACAGCTGCTGATGTGGAACAACAACATCAAGGACTTACTGTCCCTTCCTGCCTCTCGTCCTCCACCACCACCACAGAAAGGACTGTGAAAAGACCAAGAGTTGGTGGGCGGCCAACAAGAACTAAAGAACTTGCAGCTGGTAAAACCACCTGTGCCTTGTCAAATTCCAGCCAAAACAATCCCTTCCCCAGAGTCTCCTGTGAAGGAGAAAGGGAGAAAATCTGATAATAAGATGGGAATCAGGGGAGTGGAAAGTGAGTGTGGCAGCATCCGGCCATGCACCGAGCCAGTTGGGAAAGAGAATATTGGGAAACTATGCCAGTTTGGAGCAATATGGAGGTCAAAAATCCAGCCCTGTGTTCCTGAGACAGAAAGGGAGCAACAACTGTATGCAACCAAGCCAGGCAGTCCAAGCACAGAATTCAGCTTTCCTGATGGGCAGCGCTTTGCAGCACCAGGGCTGATGTCTGGATCATAGTAGCATGAGTTCAAATGCTCGGTGCCCATGGGAACATTCCAGAAAGGAGCCCCTTGCCCTTCCAACTGCAAAACCCAAAGCCATGCAGTGGTTAAACAGTCCCTGGTTGCATTGCTTATCTGTAATTTATAGTCTACCTGGCCAGTGTCTGTTCAGAAGTCTAAGGTCCCATGGCCAGACCTCATAAAATACGCATGAACAACCATGATCAAGAAGACATTAAAGGATCACAGAGAAACAACACATCTTTGAATGCAATGCATGCTTAGATGCAGTCTCTAATGTGATTTCCTCCTCTTTCAATCCCATTTCTTTTCTTTCATCTCCTCACCAGAGATGAAGCTACCATAAGTTTAGTTACTATTCTTCTAGCTACAGTGTTTAAAAGTAATCACCCATTCATCTGAAGTGCTAATAATCCTGGGCCTAAAATTAGAAAGTTCTCCTTGTCCTTTGGCTGAATCGCTAATATTATCATTGGCCAGGTAATGTCGGCATGAACCAGAGTTGAATTTTTGCTGACATCCCCAGCTGAATTCCACAATCACAGTTGATAACCATTAAAGATTAGTAAGTCATTCCCTGTGTTAAAACTTCATTTTCAAAGTATTTATTTATTCAACTGATGACTACCACGCCCTGTATGGCTTTTTATTTAAAGCATCCAAGAAAGTGCTGTGATCAGAGGATGGCGAGAATGAATGAACCTCGTGGTCAGTATCCGCTATAAACATCAAAAGCAATAACCTCATTTATCATGGGAAAGAGTGGTGCAATTGGTCATCACAGAAAAAGAGGGTTTTTTTTCTCTAGGATTAAAATATTCAGTTTTATTTACAAAGGTGCAGATTCTAATAATAATACATGTTTACTAAAAGTACCCCTCCTCAATAGTACTTTTTTTTTGAGACGGAGTCTTGCTCTGTCCCCCAGGCTGGAGTGCAGTGGCACGATCTCGGCTCACTGCAAACTCCGCCTCCCGGATTCACGCCATTCTCCTGCCTCAGCCTACAGGCGCCCGCCACCACGCCCGGCTAATTTTTTTGTATTTTTACTAGAGACGGGGTTTCACTGTGTTAGCCAGGATGGTCTCGATCTCCTGACCTAGTGATCCACCTGCCTTGGCCTCCCAAAGTGCTGGGATTACAGGTGTGAGCCACCGCGCCTATACAGTACTTTTATGGTATTCCTGCCCAAAATGGATAACTTACATCTAATGATGAGGAAACACCAAACAAACCTAAACTGGGGAATATTCTAGAAAATGACTGGCTGGTACTCTTCAAAAAATGTCAAAATCAAGAAAGATACAGAAAGGCCGAGGAACTGTTCCAGATTAAATGAGTCTAAAGAGCCATGACAACTAAATAAAATGTGTGATCCGGGATCATATCCTGAACCAAGGGGAAAAAAGATATAAAGGAATTCCTGAGAAATTTGATGAAATTTGAATATGGATTCTGTGATAGCATAATATTAATGTTTAATTTCCTGATTTTGGTATTTCATTGTGGTTATGTAAGAGAATGTCTTTGTTCTTAGAAAATAAACAACGGAGATATTAAGAGATAAAGGGACACAAAATCACCAACTTACCCTCAAATGGTTCAGAAAGAAAGAATAATATGCATGCATCTGTGAACTTACGTATAGACAGAAAGAATGACAAAGTAAATGGGGCAAAGTGGAAACAGTTAATCTGGGAACACTGGTATATAGGAGGTCCTTGTACTATTCTTACAACTTTTTAAGTTTGAAAGGATATTTAAGAAAAAAACCTCCTTCAATTCTCTGTCTCAGAGATAGCTATTTACATATTTGCAGTTCAATGCATATCCTCTGTGGTAGGTGCTTCTAAGCCGGTTCCAAATGCCTCCAACCTTCTGGTATTCACACCACTGAGTGATCCCCTCCCCTTGTGTGTGGGATGAAGCTGGTAACTTGTTTCTAACAAATAGAATATGGCAGGTGATTGAATAATGCCCTTTTCTTCAACATCATTGTATTATAATATTAATGAGGAAAAAAAAATCAATTCCTGGCCATCGCCACTCTCTGTGTGGAGTCTGCTGTGCCGTTAGGTGCACTGGTGTGTCTATATGGTCCCAATGTGAGTGAGTGTGTGTGAGAGTGTGGCCTGCGATGGCATGGTGGCCTGTCCAAGGCTAGATGCCCCCTTGATCCTTGAGCTGCCCAGACAGTCTCTGGCCACCCCCGATCCTAAAATGGAATAAGCAGGTTGGAAAATGAATGAACGAATACAAATTATTGTAAAATAAAAATTCATAGTCTCAGATAATCATACAAATGCACGACCATAAATGATGTGGCATGAAAGTGCTCTGCCTACCTTCCCTATTTGTAATTTTGTAATTGCTGAGGCTTTCAAATGTTTTATTTTAGGTTCAAGGATACATGTTGATAGGGTTTGGCCGTGTCCCCACTCAAATCTCATCTTGAATTGTAACTCCCACAATTCCCACCTGTCATGGGAGGAACCCAGTGGGAGGTGATTGAATTATGGGGCAAGTCTATCCTGCACTGTTCTCATGATAGTGAATGAGTCTCACAAGATCTGATGGTTTTAAAAATGGGAGTTTCCTTATACAAGCTCTCTTCTCTTGCCTACTGCCATGTGAGTCATGCCTTTCACCTTCCACCATGATCGTGAGCCCGCCCCCGCCCCCCCCAGCTATGTGGAACTGTAAGTCCAATAAATCTCTTTCTTTTGTAAGTTGCCCAGTCTAGGGTATGTCTTTATCAGCAGCATGAAAACAGACTAATACACATGCGTAGGTTTGCTATATAGGTAAATTTGTGTCACAAGGGTTTTATGTACCCATAATTTCATCACCCAGGTACCAAGCCCAGTACCTAATAATTATTTTTTCTGCACCTCTCCCTCCTGCCACCCTCTACCCTCTGGTAGGCCCCAGTGTCTGTTTTTCCCCTCTTTGTGTCCATGTGTTCTCATCATTGAGTTCCCACTTATAAGTGAGAACATGTGGTATTTGATTTTCTGTTAATTTGGTAAGAATCATGTCCTCTAGCCCCATCCATATTTCTGTAAAGCACACAATCACCTTCTTTTTTATGGCTGCATAGTATTCCATGGTGTATATGCACCACATTTTCTTTACCCATGCTTCCACTGATAGGCATTTCAGTGGATTCCATGTCTTTGCCATTGTGGATAGTGCTACAATGAACATACACATGCTTGTATCTTTATGGTAGAATCAATCATATTCCTTTGGGTGTATACCCAGTAATGGGATTGGTAAGTCAAATGGTAGTTCTGTTTTTAGTTCTTTGAGGAATCACTACAGTGCTTTCCACAATGGTTGAGCTAATTTACACTTCCACTAACAGTATATAAGCGTTTCTTTTTCTCTGCAACCTTGCCAGCATCTGTTATTTTTTCACTTTTTAATAATAGCCATTCTGACTGGTGTGAGATGGGATCTCATTGTGGTTTTGATTTGCATTTCTCTAATAATCAGTGATATTGAACTTTTAAAATATGCTTGTTGGCTGCAGGTATGTTTTCTTTTGAAAAGTGTCTGTTCATGTCCTTTGACCATTTTTCAAGCAATTGCAACAAAAACAAAAATCAGCAAATGGGATCTAATTAAACGAAAGAGCTTCTGCACAGCAAAAGAAACTATCGACAGAGTAAACAGAAAAATTAGAGAAAATATTAGCAAACTATGAATCTGACAAAGGTCTAATATGTAGCATCTATATAATTGCTGGGTTTTGAACTGCATGGTTGATGGGAGCTTACAATTTTACTTGGCAAACACTTATTCCTTGGTGTAACTCACCACAATGACTGCCATAACTCACAGTCTTACCAAAACTTGGGTAAATCATTATTTCCCCCCACCCAATTTTTTTTTTTTTTTTTGAGATAGAGTCTCACCCTGTCACCCAGGCTGGAGTGCAGTGGCACAATCTCGGCTCACTGCAACCTCTGCCTCCCAGGTTCAAGCAATTCACCTGCCTCAGCCTCCCGTGTAGTTGGGACTACAGGCATGCACCACCACACCTGGCTAATTTTTAATATTTTTAGTAGAGACGGGGTTTCACCATATTGACCAGGCTGGTCTTGAATGCCTGACCTCGTGATCCACCCACATCGGCCTCCCAAATTCCTGGGATTACGGGCGTGAACCACCGCACCGGCCCTTATTTTACCTTTTAATAATCTTTCTTAAATAAATGTATAGCCCACATTTATTTCAATGTTTAAAAGTAGAAGGGTTTTGGTCTTTGTTTAGAAGCTTGGTGATGTTTTGTGAGCAGAAATATGCCTTAGGAGCTTAACTCTTGTTTATATCAATTAGCCTATGGTAAAATTGGTCTAATTATACATCGTTTTGCTTAAAGTTGCAGTTTCCAAGAACCTATGGACAACGTTAAGTGAGGACTTAACTGCACTGCAAAAGTGATGGATGTTACTTCCAAGATTAGGTTATGAAAGACTGTGACTTCCATCTGCTTGCCCTCTCTCTGGGCTCTTTCTCACTTGTTCACTCGGAGGGAAGCTGGCTGTCATGCTGCCGGCTGCCTTATGGAGAAGCCAAGGAAGTGAGGGTAGCCTCCAATGAACAGCCTTTGAGAAATGTGGGACCTCAGTACAGCGGCAGACAAGGAACTAAATCTTGCCAACAACCACGTGAATGAGTTAGAAAACTGATCGTTGAGATGCCGTAGCCCCAGCCAACACCTTGATGGCTTTGTGACAGACCCAGAGCCAGATGATCTGGTTAAACTGTACCAGGAATCCTGACCCACAGAAACTGTGAGATCATAACTATTTGTTGTTTTAAGATGCTAAGTTTAGGAATTTTATTTATTTATTTATTTATTTATTTATCTCGCTCTGTTGCCCAAGCTGGAGTGCAGTGGCATGATCATGGCTGACTGCAGCCTCAAATCCCTGGGCTCAAAGGATCCTCTCACCTCAGCCTCCCTAGTAGCTGGGACCACAGGCATGTGCCGCCACACACAGCTAACTTTTTATTTTTTTGTACAGATGGGGTCTTGTCATGTTGCCCAGGCCGAGACATTTTTATACAGTAATAGATAACTAATACATTCTCCAACTTTCTTTACTAGTTTTTTATTTTTTTCTTTCATTGGGGGGAAGGTATTAACATTAACAGTATCATGGATAGCCTTCCATGTCATTATATTTAGTGTTATTGCATTTTTTTAAGAGGCGGGTTGCTAAATATTGTTCAGATTGTGAATTGCAAAGGAGCACCTGGCAGAGGAAGGTAACGAGGATTAAAATCAAGCCCATGCTCCACTCACCAAATGATGCATCCTAGCATGTGCCTGGTTTACCCAGAGGAGGGTATCTTTTTTAAAAAATTTACACAAAGGTGGCCTCTGGGCTAGTGGCAGCCCTGTTAGCAGTCATATAATATTCCATGATATGAATGTACTATAATTTAGTTAACCAATCATCTTTTTGGCCATTGAGATTGCTTCCTGTATTGTTACTGCAAACAACCCTGTAATTAGTAGCCTCCTTGTACAAAGATATTTATATTCCTGTACAAATATTTCTGTAGTAAAGATTCCAAAACAGGATTCCTGGACCATAAATTATGTCCATCTTTAATATTGATAGATTCTGACAAATTAACCTTACTACAAGTTTTACCTGTTTATACTCTTAGCACGCATAAAGAAGTTGCTTTTTTCCTTATCCCCTCACTGACACTGGATGAGATCAATCTTTTAAATATTTGCCGATCTGACATGTGAAAAATTTTATCTCACAGTTTTATAGATCATTCATAGCAAATCAAATATTGTTAATTTTCTTTTCTCTGGGTCAGGACAATTTCATTGTTATCTGAGTTAGTCGGTCTTTTTCCTCAAATATGCAGGCAACGTTGAATAAATCTGTTAGAGATCAGAGAATCAAATCCTACCCAACCAACGTCCATTCACTTCGTCCTATCTCTTTTTTTTAATTTTTTTTATTTTTTTATTTTTTTTTTAATTTTTTTATTATTATTATTATACTTTAGGTTTTATGGTACATGTGCGCAATGAGCAGGTAAGTTACATATGTATACATGTGCCATGCTGGTGCGCTGCACCCACTAACTCATCATCTAGCATTAGGTATATCTCCCAGTGCTATCCCTCCCCCCTCTCCCCACCCCACAACAGTCCTCAAAGTGTGATGTTCCCCTTCCTGTGTCCATGTGTTCTCATTGTTCAATTCCCACCTATGAGTGAGAATATGCAGTGTTTGGTTTTTTGTTCTTGCGATAGTTTACTGAGAATGATGATTTCCAATTTCATCCATGTCCCTACAAAGGACATGAACTCATCATTTTTTATGGCTGCATAGTATTCCATGGTGTATATGTGCCACATTTTCTTAATCCAGTCTACCATTGTTGGACATTTGGGTTGGTTCCAAGTTTTTGCTATTGTGAATAACGTCCTATCTCTTATGTGAAGTGTTAGTAGGAGAGAGAAATACAACACTTAGTGAGTGTAGTTAAGGGTAAGGTTTCAGCAAAGGTCTTCTAGCACTTGACTTTCTGATCATAAGTCTCAGTAAAAATCTTGTTGACTCTTCACCAGATTTGCTTGTTTAGCCACCATCACCCCCTTTGCAAATAAGATCACTTTCATTCAACTATTTTGTTGTAGGTGGTATGAAGGGAACCAAATGCTAGTGAGAATACCAAGGCATTGTAAGTCTTGCTTTTTTACTAGATGTATGTGTTAGTCCATGTCGTCAGACAAGCAGACACCAAGATGAGAATTACAGATGTAAGAATTTTATTAGGGAAAAAAGCCTATGGTAAAAAACGGTGATGGAACCAGGGAAAGCCAGACAGTGATGCAAGGCTGGCCCAAGGGAAGGGAGAGAGAGTAGTTTGGGTACAAATATCCTAGACTGCCATGCAGCCTAAAAATGTTTCAGCAAGACTCAGAGAGTCCTCAAAGCAAAGTCAGTCATAAGAGGGGTCTGGTGTCTCCCAGGGTCCAGCCTATCTTAGTATCCCTGCCACACTCAGTCATTGGCTGGGAGAAGCCAGTAGAAAGAGTGGCCTCGGTGTGATAATTTCAGAGAACAGCAGCCAGGGTCCTTGATCAATTACCCTCTCTAGGGTTGGAGGCCTACTAGGCTCATTGTCAAGGATGCCATCACATATTATCAATAAGCTAATCTGCAGACAGAACCTCAGTAGAATCATAACAATAGGAAATAGAATACTTGTGCTTCGTTTCTAGTTTGTTGTTTTCATAATGCAACTGCTTGCCTTATTCCCAAATAATAAAAGAAAGCGTTTCTATTTGGTTGATGTGATGCTTAATACTGAGTGTCAACTTGATTGGATTGAAGAATGCAAAGTATTGTTCCTGGCTGTGTCTGTGAGGGTGTTGCCAAAGGAGATTAACATTTGAGTCAGTGGACTGGGAAAGGCAGACCCATCCTTAATCTGGGTGGGCACAGTCTAATCAGCTGCCAGCATGGCCAGAATAAAAAGCCAGCAGAAGAACATGAAGACTAGACTGGTTTAGCCTCCCAGCCAACATCTTCCTCCTGTGCTGGATGTTTCCTGCCCTCAAGTATCAGACTCCAAGTTCTTCAGCTTTGGGACTCAGACTGGCTTCCTTGCTCCTCAGCTTGCAGACAGTCTATCGTGGGACCTTGTGATCACGTGAGTTATACTCCTCAACACACACACACACACACATATATGTATATATATAAATATATAAAATAGGATATATATACACATATATATATGCTTGTATATATATATATATATATCCTATTAGTTCTGTCCCTCTAGAGAACCCTAACTAATACAGTTGATGACTGCATAACTTTCCTAACTCCCATGGAATAGAAGATGAAGATTGTAAAACAGAAATAGCTGGAATTCTATGTGTAAGAAACAATAAATGAACAGGAATTTGGGGATGGAGAACAGCAAAGAAGAAAGAAAGTTGGAGAGAAAGAAGGTAGAACAACACAGTAGCAACCAAGAAATCCTCAGAGGCAGGTGGCCAGGGAGAAAATCCCCATGGAAGGCCAGATGAAGGATATTGAAAAATAAGAATGTCTAGCTATCAGAATAAGGGCTTTTTTCCTGCAAAGCATCAGCAATCAGATAAACAAATTTTCAATTTCCTACTAGATTTTTAAGTGCTAGATTTTGGAAGTCGGGGCAGGGAGTTAAATACTAGTGCCTCTCTAAATGTATGTCTTAGATATTGTATTTGAATTATTTCTCTTAGTCTTCAGGGACTTTTGTATGTTGAACTCTAAGGAACAATCCAAATATTTTGGCTAAATTCAAATTTGTTTTTATCAAATATTCTTTTAGAGGCTCATAAGCTGAAACTTAGAAATGTCTCATGGCATGCAAATACTGTCATAATTATTCAATCTGTTTATGTGTTTGTGCTGGTCAAATCTTAGCCTTACCTATTAGATTGTAAACCCTTTAGGAATATCTTGAAACATATAAATATTTCCTATAGCCCCAGCATTTCTCATGGCAGAATCATTATTTGATTGTGATCATAATGTTTGAATCCTGTAGGTCTGCATACAAATATAAAATATTTTATACACACATTAATACAAATTCAGTAGATTTCCACTGATCTATTTCCTCCATCGCTTCTTGGCTTCATTTAATACTGTTGATCAATCATGTATCAAAGGTCCCTTCTTCCTGGACTTCCATTGTATTAACTTCTTGGCCGTCCTCCTAGCTCCCTGCCTCCTCTTGTTCCATATCTTTGGCTTTCTATCATCTCTTAATTTTTGATATCACACATCAATCTTTCTGAAAGCTTTCATTTCATGGTTCCGTTATCACCTCTAACCTAATGCTCCCATTTACATCCCCAAATCTTACTGAGCTTTGGTGCTGTATTTCCAACTTCCTCTAGGATAGCTTCTCTAAAATATTCTGCCATCATTTGCCAGATCCATTTGGTCCAAAGCTTTCTCTTGCTATCACTTATCACTTTCTCATTCATCAGTAGCATTTCATTGTCTTCCATTCGCTCAAAGGAAACTTTAATGACAGCTTTGAATTCTTCTCGTTTATTCCTCTCCCCACATCTAACTGCTTTACCAAATTGTATTTCTCTTTTATTTGTGAAACAATACATCAGCTGCCTGTCTGACTTCAGGTTCTTCAGCTTACTGTGGTTGCCCAGTCCTTTAGGATTTAAATAAAAATGGGCTCAAATCCCCTTTCGCCATTTCAGAGGAAACTCAGGGACTCTCTCAATGTTACCAGAGTTTTCTGGGGATCTCATATTTCAGTTAGTCATTTTGGTACTTATTTGCTTCTTCTGATGAATTTTCAGTCTCCTTCCTAGTTCACTTCATGTGGCTGTTCACATTTTATACCTTGTTTGGACCCTCAAATGAAAAATGTTCCTTTTTCCTTATTTTACCCCAATACCTCTCCCCTGACAAAGTTCTGTAGAGCAAACTTTACTGAAGATTTCAATAGTAATGACAAGGGGCTTGTGTGATTGTCTGCGGAGCAGACAGCAAAACTAAGTATTCAAACTTCTCCATTTTTAAGAGTTATGTATTTATTCATGTCACTGTGGAATATCCACTAACTCTTCCTTCTACTAGGGCTCTAGTCCCCGTAGTTTCTGAGTTCTTTCTCTAATCGCCTATCTTCTTCTCAGCCTTCTCATCCTCCACCACAACTCAAGTCAGTTCCTAGTCATTTTTCATGCAGGTAAAGTGGAGACAACTGTGACTCTCAAAACAGTGTGGCTATCACTTTATCTCACAACATTGAGAGCTTCTTACAAGTGAGCATCACTTTTGAGTCCTTTTTGTAAGGCCTATCATGCCTGATCCAATGACGACCATACAGTAGGCTCTCCATAAATGGTTAATGAATTCAGTTTGGGTTGGGTAATTCCCTTTGAAAATGCAAATTGGTTTTTTTTTTCACATTGTAATTTGCCTTTCAATGCAAATAACTAAACTGAAAACTCATTCCCATAGGTAGGCCAAACTTGGAAGGGTTAAAAAATCTATACCATATATGATACCAAATAATCTGTTGGATTGATTTTTTGACATTTAATATGGTTAGGCTTTGTGTCCCCACCCAAATCTCATCTTGAATTGTAATCCCCAGGTGTTGAAAGAGAGACCTGGTGGGAGGTGACTGGATCATGGGGGCCGTTTTCATCATGCTGTTCTCATGATAGTGAATAAGTCTCATGAGATCTGTTGGTTTTATGAAGGGCAGTTCCCCTGCACCTGCTCACACACTCCCTCTGCTGCCTTGTGCAGAAGATGTCTGCTTTGCCTGCCGCCACGATTGTAAGTTTCCTGAGGCCTCCCCAGACATGCGGAACTGTGAGTCAATTAAATCTCTTTCCTTCTTAAACTACCCAGTCTTAGGTATTTGGTTTTCTGTTCCTACATTAGTTTGCTAAGGATAATAGCCTCCAGCTCCATTCGTGTTCCCACAAAAGACATGATCTCATTCCTTTTTATGGCTGCATAGTATTCCATGGTGTATATGTACCACATTGTCTTTATCCAATCTGTCATTTATGGACATTTAGGTTGATTCCATGTCTTTGCTATTGTGAATAGTGCTGTAATTAACACACATGTGCATGTGTCTTTATGACAGAATGATTTATATTCCTTTGGTTATATACCCAGTAACAGGATTGATGGGTCGAATGGTATTTCTGCTTTTAGCTCTTTGAGGAACTGCCATACTGCTTTCCATAATGATAGAACTAATTTACACCCCTACCAACAGCGTATAAGCATTCCCTTTCCTCCACAACCTTGCCAGCATCTATTATCTTTTGACTTTTTAATCATAGTCATTCTGACTGGTGTGAGATGCTATCTCATTGCGGTTTTGATTTGCATTTCTCTAATAATCAGTGATACTGAGATTTTTTTTCAAATGCTTATTGGCTACATGTATGTCTTCTGAGAAGTGTCTGCTCATGTCCTTTGCCCACTTCTTAATGGAGTTGTTTGTTTTTCTCTTGTAAATTTAGTTCCTTGTAGATGTTGGATATTAGACCTTTGTCAGATACAAAGTTTGCAAATATTTTCTCCCCTTCTGTAGGTTGTCTGTTTACTCTGTTGTGATTTTCTTTTGCTGTGCAGAAGCTCTTAAGTTTAATTAGATCCCATTTGTCAATTTTTGCTTTTGTCGTGATTGCTTTTGGTATTTTTGTCTTGAAATGTTTGTCCATTCCTATGCCCAGGATGATATTGCCTAGGTTGTCTTCCAGGGTTTTTATAGTTTTGGGTTTTACATTCAAGTTTTTAATCCACATTGAGTTGGTTTTTGTCTAAGGAAGGGGTCCAGCTTCAATCTTCTGCATATGGCTAGCCAGTTATCCCAGTACCATTTATTGAATAGGCAGTCTTTTCTCCATGGCTTGTTTTTTCAGTTTTGTCAAAGATCAGATGGTCATAGATGTGTGACCTTATTTCTGGGCTCTCTATTCTGTTCCATTGGTCTATTTGCCTGTTTTTGCACCAGTACCCTGATGTTTTGGGTACTGTAGCCCTGTAGTATAGTTGAAGTCAGTTAACATGATACCTCCAGCTTTGTTCTTTTTGCTTAGGAATGCCATGGCTATTCAGGTTCTTTGATTCCATATGAATTTTAAAGTAGCTTTTTCTAGTTCTGTGAAGAATGTCATTGGTGGTTTGACAGGAATAGTATTGAATCTATAAATTACTTTGAGTGGTATGGCCATTTTAATGATATTGATTCTCACTATACATGAACATGAGATGTTTTTCCATTTGTTTGTGTCATCTCTGATTTCTTTGAGCAGTGTTTTGTAATTCTCATTATAGAGATATTTTACCTCCCTAGTTAGTTGTATTCCTAGGTATTTTATTCTTTTCGTGGCAGTTGTGAATGGGATTGCCTTTTTGATTTGGCTCTTGTCTTGGCTGTTGTTGGTGTATAGGAATACTAGTGATTTTTGTAGTCTGATTTTGTATATTAAAACTTGGTTGAAGTTGTTTATCAGCTGAAGGAGCTTTTGGGCCGAGAATATAGGGTTTTCTAGATATAGAATCATGTCATCTGTAAACAAAGATAGTTTGACTTCCTCGCTTCCTATTTGGATGCGCTTTATTTCATTCTTTTGCCTGACTGCTCTGGCTAGGACTTCTAATACTATGTCGAATAAAAGTGGTGAGAGACGGCGTTTTTGTCTTGTGCTGGTTTTCAAGGGGAATGCTTCCAGCTTTTGCCCATTCAGTATAATGTTGGCTGTGGGTTTGTCATAGAGGGCTGTTACTATTTTGAGGTTACACATTGAATTTTATGTTAGCTAAAATTTCTAACTCCTTTTCACATATGCTATGGCTAAGCCATATATACCTGCCATATAGTAAGGGCTTGACAAATGTTAGCTATCATTATCAGCAGTTACTGTTTTTGTGAAAATAAATTTGATAAGTATGCTCTCCACAAGTTTGTCTAAACAATTAATTTAAACTTTTAAAAAATAAGACAAAGTATGGTTGAAGATGGGGTACACAGCATCCTTCTAACAACCCTCTCTCCTGAGTAACATCAATCCTGTACTTAAACTGCATTGGGCATGGACATTAAACCAGTTGCTAATCTACCCTGTTGTCTTTAGAAGACCAAGCTTTGCTTAGTATCACTTAGATCTGGATATGACGAGGTCCCATAGAACACAAATATCGTTCACTAGGTTTGCCTCCCCTTGCTTCTGCAGATCCTCCCAGCCCAACAGAAAAACACATGTCCTGGCTTGCTCCCTCCACTTCTACCTTGCACTCTGTGTACAATTCTCCTGGATGTTCCTGATGGTGTCTCCTACTTGCTAATGTATATTTCTTTTTAGTTACTTTGTGCCATCTACCAGACACCATTGCTAATTCCACTGGGTACTATTATTTTGGTGACCACAGCTACCATCCGTACTTGGTATAACACCAGTTGCTACTGCCAGGAACCATTGCTGTCTTCCAGTGCTTTCCCATATAGCACTGTTTTTGCTTTGCCAACTCTGTTCCAACATGTAATTGCTTATACTAGAGTCTCTAGTTCACCAAAGTGGGCTGTGATTTGTGGCAGATTTGGTGAGACTTTCTCATGCTTTTGGGCTACTGTTTATTGGAAGGGCCCAGTTCAGTGTTGCTTGGGCCTTGATATCTTAATAAATTTTGGCATATGCTATGGTTTGAATGTGCACACTCTAAAATTCAGTTGCTGAAACTTAATGGCCAATGTGATAGTATTAAGAGGTGAGACCTTTAAGAAGTGAGTAGACCACAAGTGCTCCTCCCTCATGAATAGGATTAAGGCCCTTATAAATAAGGCTTCACACAGCATTTGGATCTTTTGCCCTTCTGTCTTCACCCACATAGCAATCCTCCCCTCTGGAAGATCAGCAGCAAGCACCATCTTAAAAGCAGACAGCAGCCCTCAGCAGACAATCAAATCTGCTGGTGTCTTGATCTTGGACTTCCCAGCCTCCAAAACTTAAGAAATAAATTTCTGTTCTTTATAAATTACCCAGTCTTAGGTATTTTGTTATAAAACCACAAACAGACTAACAAAGTATATTTTTTCATTTTTCTTTTCTTATTTTTTGGATGGAGGAGTTTACATGTATAACCTCTTTTCCAGGGCTGAAACATTGGCTCTTGTGGCTGAGCCAGGAAGCGGGTCAGATTTGCTCTTCCTCTCCAACCATGATGCTTTGTTTTCTTGTCAAGTTTTTAACTGGTTTCCTCTTCGTTTTCGGTAAATTATCTCTCAGAAGCTGCCTCTGTCTATCTCCAGCATTGATCAGGCAGCAAAAGCTTGAACCTCAAACGTGTGAACTCTACTACACACACCCCCCCTACACACACACATGCACACACACACACATACACACAACTACCACCTATGGACTCCTTTCCATGTGTGTGTCCCATGAAAAACTTTACCTATATTACCTCATTTCAATCATCTCAGTAATCCTTACATGGGGCAAATATTATAATATCTATTTTATAAATGAAGACACTAAGATTCCAAGAGTTCACACGGAAGACGAGGCAAGATGTCCAACTAGATGCAGTCCCACCCAGAGACTTAACCATCAAGAAGACTAACACACTCCAAGCAGATATTCAGAAGGAAGGCATTGAGAGTGGATGGAGGAAAGTCCCAGACCCTGAGCTGAAGGAAGAGGAAGCTGGATATCCTGCATGTGGCTGCCGAGCACCAGGACTCATTCCTGGCCTCCAGTAGCTCCTGGGGAAGGGGTGAGTTCAATAAGTGAGTAGTGCCCCCTCTCACCATAGGCCTCCAGAGTCCTAGCTGCAGGAAACCCCAGAACCTCTATGGACATTTGAATTGACATGGATAGCTGCTTAGAGAGATGGCAAGGACTGAAGTTTGTGTGAAGCCCAGAGGGTTTGTCATGGGAATGGCTGCAGTGCAACATGACCAGGGATGCCCATCCCCCAAGGAACACCTTGGCCCCTCCAGTGCAGCAGGTGCATAACCTTGAGGGGTTACAGAACAAAGCTGTGGACCTAGTAGCAGCCTCACAGGGTTAGAGCATGCAGCCAAGGAGGGCTGAGTTGAGCTTTGGCCTCCTGAAATCATCCAGAAACAAAGCCAATTGACTAAAATACTCATATAACAGTCAAACCTTTAAGGGGATCAAAAAACATGAAAGCAAAAAACACCATCCAAAGGACATCAACTTCAAAGATCAAAGGAATATCAACCCACATAGATGAGAAAGAACTACCACAAGAACTGTGGTACATCTAAAAGCCAGAGTGTCTTCTTACCTCCAAACAATCACACTAGCTCCCCAGCAATAATTCTTAGCCATTCTGAAATGGCTGAAATGACAGACAGAGAATTCAGAATCTGGATAGCAACAAAGATCATTGAGATTTAGGAGAAAGTCAAACCCAATCCAAGGAATCTAAAGAATCTAAAAAATGATACAAGAGCTGAAAGACAAAATAGCCATTTTAAGAAAGAACCAAACTGATCCCATAGAGCTAAAAAGCTCACTACAATAATTTTATAATACAATTGAAAGTATTAACAGCAGAAAAACCAAGCCCAGAAAAGAAAAGAATCTCAGAAGTCAAAGACTTTGACTCAAAGATTTGAATCAACTAATTCAAACAAAAATAAAGGAAAAGAATAATAAAGAATGACTAAAACTTCCAAGAAATATGGGCTAATATAAAGAGACTAAACCTATGACTCATTGGCACCCTTGAAAGAGAAGGATAGAGAGTAAGCAACTTGGAAAACATTTGACAATACTGTCCATGAAAACTGCCCCAACCTTGCCAGAGAAATTGACGTTCAAATTCAGGAAATTCAAAGGACCACTGTGAGATACTATCCAAGAAAACTGTCCCCAAGAAACATAATCATCAGTTTCTCCAAGGTCAACATGAAAGAAAAAATATTAAGGGGAACTAGAGGAAGAGGCAGGTCACCTACAAAGGGAACTCCCATCAGGCTAACAGCAGACTTTTCAGCAGAAATCCTCCAAGCCAGAAGAGATTCAGAGCCCATATTCACCATTCTTAAAGAATAGAAATTTTGACCAAGAATTTTATATCCAACCAAACTAAGCTTCACAAACAAAGGGAAAATAAAATCTTTTTCAGATAAGCAAATGCCAAGGGAATTCATTGCCACCAGACCTGTCTTATAAGAGATCCTTAAGGGGGTACTAAACATGGAAACAAAGACTGTTACTGCCTACCACAAAAACACATAGATCATTGATACTATAAAGCAACTACACAATCAACTCTGCATAACAACCAGCTAACGATGACAGGATCAAATCTGCACATATCAGTCTTAACCTTGAACATAAACAGGCTAAAAGGCACAGAGTGGCAAGATGAATAAAGAAGGAAGGCTCACCTATATGCTATCTTCAAGAGATTCATCAAACATACAGTGACACCCATGGGCTCAAAGTAAAGATATGCAGAAAAATATACCAAACAAATAGGAAACAAAAAAGTGTAGGGGTTGGTATTCTAATTTAAGACAAAACAGATTTAAGCCAACAATGATCAAAACAGACAAAGAAGGTCATTACGTAATAATAAAGGTTTCAATTCAACTAGAAGACTTAACTATACTAAATATATATGCACCCAACACTGGAGAACCCATATTCATAAAACAAGTTCTTAGAGACCTATGAAGATACTTTGATAACCACACAATAATAGTGAGAGACTTCAACACCCCACTGACAGTATTAGACAGATCATCAGGGCAGAAAACTAACAAAGATATTCAGAACCTCAACTCAATACTTGACCAAATGGACCTAGCACACATCTACAGAATGACCAACTCAACAGAAGAATATACATTCTTATTTGCACATGGCACGTACTATGAAATTGACCACATGCTCAGCCATAAAACAATTCTCAACAAATTCAACAAAGCCAAAATCACACTCTCAGACCACAGCACAATAAAAACAGAAATCAATATTGAGATTTCTCAAAACCATACAATTACATGAAAATTAGCAACCTGTTCTTGAATGACTTTTGGGTAAACAATAAAATTAAGACAGAAATCAAGAAATTATTTGAAATTGATGAAAACAAAGAACAACATACCAGAATCTCTGGGAAACAGCTAAAGCAGTGTTAAAAGGAAAGTTTATAGTTATAGTGGGTGTTATAGCTAAACACCCACTTCAAAAAATCAGAAAGATCTCAAATTTACAACCTAACATTGCAACTAGAGGAATTAGAAAAACAAGAGCAAACCAACCCAAAAGCTAGCAGAAGAAAAGAAATAACGAAAATCAGAGCTGAAGTGAATGAAATTGAGATGCAAAAAACCATACAAAAGATCAGTGAAACCAAAAGTTGGTATTTGAAAGAATAAATAAGATTAATAGACTACTGTTTCAACTAATAAAGAAAAAGAGAAGATCCAAATAAACACAGTCAGAAATCACGAAGGGGTCATTACCACTGATCCCACAAAAATACAAAAAATCCTCAGAGACTGTTATTAACACCTCTATGTACACAAACTACAAAGCCTAGAAGTAATGGATGAGTTCCTGGAAACATACAACCTCCCAAGATTGAACCAGGAAGAAACTGAAACCCTGAACAAATAATGAGTTCTGAAATTGAATAAGCAATAAAAAGCCTACCAACCAAAAAAGCCCTGTACCTGATGGATTTGCAGCCAAATTCTACCAGATGTATAAAGAAGGGTTGGTACCAATCCTACTAAAACTATTCCAAAAATTTGAGAAGGAAAGATTCCTCCATAACTCATTCTATGAGGCAAGCATCGTTCTGACACCAAAACCTCACAGTGACACAATAAAATAAAATAAAATAAAATAAAATAAAATGAAATAAAATTCAGGCCAATATCCCTGATGAACATAGACATAAAAATCCTGAACAAAACACTAGCAAATCAAATCCAGCAGTACATCAAAAAGCTAATTCACCATGATCAAGTAGGCTTTATTCCTAGGATGCAAGGTTGGTTCAACATACTCAAATCAAAAAATGTGATTCATCACATAACCAGAACTAAAAACAAAAAACACATGATCATCTCAATAGATGCAGAAAAGGCTTTTGATTAAATTCAACATCACTTTATGTTAAAAACTCCCAACAGACTGGACATTGAAGGAACATACCTCAAAATAATAAGAGCCATCTATGATAAACCCACAGTCAAAATTATACTGAACAGGCAAAAGCTGGAAGCATTCCCCTTGAGAACCAGAACAAGACAACCATGCCCATTCTCAGCACTCCTGTTCAACATAGTACTGGAAGTCCTAGCCAGAGAGATTAGGCAAGAGAAAGAAATAAAAGGCATCCAAATAGGAAGAGAGGAAGTCAAGCTATCTCTCTTCACAGATGATAAGGTTTTATACCTGGAAAACCCCATAGTCTGTGCCCAAAAGTTCCTAGTTCTGATAAACAACTTCAGCAAAGTTTCAGGATTCAAAATCAGTGTACAAAAATCAGTAGCATTTCTATACACCAACAACTTCCAAATCAAGAACATAATCCCATTCACAATAGCTACCAAAAAAAAAAATACTTAGGAATACAACTAACCAGGGAGGTGAAAGATCTCTAAAATGAGAATTACAAAACACTGCTGAAAGAAATCACAGATGGCACAAACAAATGGAAAAACATTTAAAGCTCATGGATAGGAAGAATAAATATTGTTAAAATGGCCATACTATCCAAAGCAATTTACAGATTCAATGTTACTCTTATCAAACTACCAATGACATTTTTCACAGAATTAGAAAAAACTGTTCCAAAATTCATATAGAAACAAAAAACAGTCTGAATAGCCAAACCAATCCTAGGCAAAAAGAACAAGACCAGAGGCATCACACTACCTAACTTCAAACTGTACTACAAGATTACAGTAACCAAAACAGCATTGTACTGGTACAAAAATAGACACAAAGACGAATGGAATAGGTTAGAGAACCCATAAATAAAGCCACACCTACAACCACCTGATCTTTGACAAAGCTGAAAAAACAAGCAATGGAGAAAGGGCTCCCTATTCAATAAATAGCGCTGAAATAACTGGCTAGTCATATGCAGAAAATTGAAACTGGACTCTTTCATCATATACAAACATCAACTCACAATGGATTAAAGACTTAAATATACAACCTAAAACTATAAAAACCCTAGAAGAAAAACCTAGAAAACATCATTCTGGATGTAGGCCCTGGCAAAGATTTCATGAGAAAGACTACAAAAGCAATTGTAGCAAAAACAAAAATTGACAGCCGGGACATAATTAAACTAAAGTGCTTTTGCACAACAAAAGAAATTATCAATAGAGCAAACAGGCAACCTAGAAAATGGAAGAAAATATTCACAAACTATGCATCCAGCAAAGGTCTAATATCCAGAATCTATAAGGAACTTGAGCAAATTAACAAGCAAAAAACAAACAACCCCATTTTAAAAAATGGGCAAAGGAGATGAAAATAGACTTCTCAAAAGAAGACATACACATGGCCAACAAGCATATGAAAAAATGGTCAACATCACTAATTATCAGAGAAATGCAAACCAAAACCACAATGAGATACCATCTCACACCAGCCAGAATGGCTATTATTAAAAAGTCAAAAAATAACATGCTGGAGAAGTTGCAGAAAAAAGGAACACTTATACATTGCTGGTGGGAATGTAAATTAGTTCAGCCATTGTGGAAAGCAGTTTGGCAATTTCTTAAAGCAGTTAAAACTGAGCTACCATTAGACCCAGCAATCCCATTACTGGGTACATACCCAAAGGAATATAAATCATTCTGCCATAAAGACATGTGCACACATATGTTCATCACAGCACTATTCACAACAGCAAAGATATGGAATCAACCTAAATGTCCATCAATGGTGAACTGGATAATGAAAATGTGGTACATATAGACTGTGGAATACTCTGCAGCCATAAAAAAGAAGATCATGTCCTTTGTAGCAACATGAATGGAGTTGGAGGTCATTATCCTAAGCAAATTAACATGGAAATGGAAAACCAAATACATGTTCTCCCTTACAAGTGCACATGGACACAAAGAAGAGAACAATAGACACCAGGGTCTATTTGAGGGTGAAGGGTGGGAGGGAAGAGGGTAAGGATTGAAAAACTACCTATCAAGTACTATGTTTATTACCTGTGTGATGAAATAATCTGTACACCAAGGCTCCATGATATGCAATTTACCCATGTAATAACAAACCTGCACATGGACCCTCTCAACCTAAAATAAAAGTTGAAAAGAAAAGAAAAATCAATACAAAAAAGTGTTATGACAGTGGAAAAATATAGTAATATGAAAATTAAAACTGGCTGGGCATGGTGGCTCATGCATGTAATCCCAGCACTTTGGAAGGCTGAGGCGGCCACATCATCTAAGGTAAGGAATTCGAGATCAGCCTGGCCAACATAGCGAAACCGCATCCCTACTAAAAGTACCAAAATTAGCTGGGTGTGATGGCAAATGCCTGCAGTCCCAGTTGTGTAGGTCTTTGGGACACTTATGCACAAATTTTTTGAGAATACAGTTTTGTCTTCAGTTTTGTAATCTCTACTCTTTCCCATTGGTCTATTTGCCTATCTCTGTGCCATTGCCACATTATCTTAATTATAAAGGCTTTTAAATAAGACCTCCAGCTCTGTTCTTTTCTTCAGTTTCTCTTCAATGAACTTTTCTTCATTCTCTGATCTTTCCATTTCCATTTTGGAATCAGCCTATACATTTTCACAAACAATCCTGCTGGAATTTTCACTGGGGTTGCATTTAATATATATATCTATTTGGAAGGATTGATATTTTTAAAAAATTGAGTATTTCAATCTTTTTTTTTTATTTGCCCAGGCTGGAGTGCAGTGGCACAATCTCAGCTCACTGCAACCTCCACCTCTTGGGTTCAAGCGATTCCTCAGCCTCCTGAGTAGCTGGGATTACAAGTGGCTGCCACCATGCCCATCTAACTTTTGTATTTTTAGTAGAGACGTGGTTTCATCATGTTGGCCAGGTTGGTCTTGAACTCTTGACCTCAGGTGATCCGCCCACCTTGGCCTCCCAAAGCACTGGGATTACAGGTGTGAGCCACAGCATCCAGCCAAATTGAGTATTTCAATCTATAAACAGTGTATCCCTTGCTGATTTAGGTCTTATTTAATTTTTTTCCAGGAACAATTTGTGTTTTGTTTTTGTTTTGAGACAGGGTCTTGCTGTGCTGCCCAGGCTAGAGTGCAGTGGCACGGCTCACTGCAGTCTCGATCTCCCAGGCTACAGATGTGTGCCATCATGCCTGGCTAATTTTTATAAAATTTTTGGAGTTTCACCATGTTGCTAAGGCTGGTCTAGAATCCTGGGCTCAAGTGATCCTCCCACCTCAGCCTCCCAAATTCATTTTTTTGAGACAAGGTTGCACTCTGTCACCTAGGCTGGAGTACAGTGGCGTGATGATGGTTCACTGCAGCCTGACCTCCTGGGCCCAAGTGATCCTCCCAATTTAGCCTCCTGAGTAGCTGGGACTACAGGGGCACACCATCATGCCCAGCTAAATATTTTTTGTAGAGACATGGGTCTCACTATGTTATCCAAGTTGGTCTTGAACTCCTGTCCTCAAGCAAGCCTCCCTCCTCAGCCTCTCAAAGTTCTAGGGTTACAGGCATAAGCCACTGGGCTAGGCTAGTGTAGAAGTTTTCTACACCATTTATTAGATTTTTTTCTAGATACTTGATATTTTAAATGGCACCACTTTAAAATTTTCATTTTATATTTCTTTGTTGGTAGTATTTAGAAATTACATAGAAATAATATCTCTTTTTTGTATTTGTACTTTATATTTAAATCCAGTGACATTGCTAAATTATATAATACATTGCTGTAGATTCATTTTTATTTTCTATTTTTACCATGATGTTATCTGTGAGTAACAACAGGTTGTCTATTTTCATTCCATTGATATGCCTTTTATTCATATGTTTTGCTTTAATGCATTGAATGGAGCCTCAAATAAAGTGGTAAGAATGGGAAAAAAAAATAAATTAATTAATTAATTAAATAAATAAATAAATAAAAAGATGTTTTGGAAAAAAAAAGACTTTACATAGCTTGCTCAAGGTCACACAATAAGATGCTGACAGAACTGTGATTTAATCTGTGCTTATAAATGCCATGTTATTCTCCCCCCACTTCATTCAGACCTTCTTTCTCCATCTTATCCCCAAATATCAAGTAATGAAGTACCATATCCAATACCTCAGTTGCCATACCCACGCCCACTAATGTCATTTCCCTGTCAAAGACAGACATAGATTACTCCAGAATGACTTGTTCTTTGTGAATGTACCCTGGCTCTTGATGAATATGTTTCTTAGAAACTTCTCAAGGACAATCTATTATGGCACTATATTGTCAAACTCACTGGTGTAAAGCTTCCCTAATCCATATTTTTATTTCTTTTTGAGTTAGGACAAAACTTGCTCACATGTAGTCTTCTGATACCTCTCATTCTCTCCAGTTCCTCAAAGAGGTTAGACTGTGCTACAGTGACTGAATTTGCAAGTCCTTTCACAACCTGGAACTTAATATTTCTTAGCAATAAGCTCTTTTTCAGCTGGGTGCCATGGCTTATGTAATCCCAGCAGTTTGGAAGGCCGAGGTGGGTGGATCAGTTGAGGTCAGGAGTTCAAGACCAGACTGGCCATCATGGTGTAACCGTGTCTCTACTAAAAATACAAAAAAAAGGCTTGGTGGTGGACACCTGTAATCCCAGCTACTCAGGAGGCTGAGGCAAAAGAATCGCTTGAACCCAGGAAGCAGAGGTTGCAGTGAACCAAGATTGCACCACTGCACTCCAGCCTGAGGCTACAAAGTGAGACTCTGTCAAAAAAAAAAAAAAAGTTCCTTCCTCTATTTATATACCTTAAGACAATCTGTAATTCCTACTTCCAAGTTATTGAAATTAAATCTTGTTAGTTACCTATGCTACATGTTCTGCTAGGTTAAGAAGGCACTAGATCCACACATTGCAGTCCACAGTCTAGTGCAGGAGACAGTCATATAAAAACTTAATAGTAATAAGTGTAACCAAGGTAAGAACAAAACTGAGGGGCACAGATGAGGTTCCCCAAAAGACTGGAGGGTTGATTCTAGCCCGAGGAGTCAGAGGAAGTTAAACAAAGCCAAAGTCTACAATTCATCCAGAAGGATGACTAGAAATTTGCCAGGTACAAATTTTAATGGAGAAAAGAAGGAACAACATTTATTAGAGTTATTATTCTCAGATACCACAAATCATGTTCCTCAGACACCACAGTCAACAAATTCTTCCACCCAAGAGCTTCCATGGATTTTCTCCTATTATATTTATTCCAAACTACTCAGCCTAACCTTGAAGACTTCCACTAGGTTCATTCACTAGTTCATTGAACCAGTTAGTTGAATTTGTTTATTGAGTGCCCACCAGGAGCCAGGCACTGTTCTAGGCACTGGAAACAGTAGGAAACAAAACAGAAAGCCTCACCTCAAACTTACTCTTAACTTGTGCCTACAGAGCTTGCCTGCTAGTAGAGAGAGACAGACAATGAACAAATAAATAAGGAAGGTATATGGAAAAGTAGATATGTGAAGAAAAATAAAGAAGGGAAGGTTGTTCAAGAAATGCCAGGCAGAGGTAGAAAGTGGTCAAGAAACACCTCCCTGAAAAGATGCCATAAATGGCCTGAAGGTGATAAACGTATGTGAGGGGAAGAACATGAAAGGCCAGGGAAGTCACAGTGTGAAAATTCTGAGGCACACATATCTAGACATGGCCGAAGAAAATGTGGAGGCCAGTTAGACTGGAGCCAAGGGAGCAAAAGGGAAAATAGCAGGCGACGAGGTCAAAGGGGCATTGTAAGGACTTTGGTTTTATTCTGAGCAAGATGGGAATTGTAGTAGGGTTTTGAACAGAGGAGTAATGTGACCCAGTATGTCTTCGTGGGAGCATTCTGGCTGCAGAGTTATACAGACACTGAGAAGGTGATGAGGAAAGAAAGAAGAGGAAAAGATAGTAAGCTTCTGGATAGTAAGCACCTGTCCCAGGTGACAGATGACAGATAATGGGGTTTGGACCAAGGTGGTGTCATGATGGTGGTATAAAAGAATGTATTTTGGATATAATTTCAAGGTAGAGCTGGAAATAGTTGCTTATGATTTCAATATAGAACGCAATAGGACAGAGAGAAAGAGAGAATGGGAGAGGGAGAAAGGGAAGTCATAGGTGACTCCAAGGTTTTTGACCTGAGCAAGAAGGTTGGAGTTTTCATTTACTAATATGGGGAAGACTTGGAGAAGTAGGTTTGGCGGCTGGTGGGGGGCAGGTCATGTTAAGCCTGAGATGCCCATTAAATATCCAAGTGGAAATGTCAAATAGGCAGTTGGACATAGGCATTCTAGGGAGAGTTCTGGGCTAGAGACGGAAATTTGAAAGCATGTAACTTTGCTTCGGCTGCCATAATAAAACCCACAGACTATGTGACTAAAACAGCAGAAATTTATTTTCTCACAGTTCTGGAGGCTAGAAGTTCAAGATCTAGATGTGGGCTTCTCTTGAGGCTTGCAAATGGCTGCCTTCTCACTGTATCCTCCTGTGCTCAGTTCTCTGTGCACATCCCTGGTGTCACTTTGTGTGTCCACATTTCCTCCTCTTATAAAGACACCAGTTAAATTGGATTAGGGCCCATCCTAACAGCGGCATCTTAACTTCATCACTTCTTTAAAGACCCTGTCTCCAAATACAGTCACACCAGGGATTAGGGCTGCAACCTGTGATTTGGAGGGGAGGGCACAATTCAGAATTCAGCCCATAAAAGGGAGTCCTCAGTTTATTGAAAGAGATTAGATAAGATCATTAAGACAATGAACATAGAGGAAGGAGAAAAGAGGTCTGAAGATGGAGCTGTGGTGCTCCTCAGATGTTTAGAGGTCAGGAAGATAAATAGGAACTGGCAAAAGAGAATTAGTGGCCAGTGAATTGGAGGAAATCCAGCAATGCATGGTATCCTAAGAGCCTGGTAAGGGGGACAGTTCAAGGAGAAGGAAGTCAGAGGAAGTCATCTATATAGTCAAATTCTTCTGAGACACAAAGAAGAGGAGTACTGAGAAGCAGCCATTGAATTCAGAAACATGGACGTCATCAGCAACCTTGATGAAAGCAGTTTGGTTGTTTGGTGGAGAAGAAAGGCAGATTGGAGGAGTGAGAATTAAAGAGGAATTGCAACACTGAATATCATCAACTCTTTTGAGTGTTGCTGTAAAGAAGACTAGAGAAATGGAAGAGGCTAAACAGCAATAAGAGCTCAAGGCAGGAATTCTGTTTAAGCTGGGAAAAAATAGCAATGGTTGTATGCTAACGGGGATGATGCATTAGAAAGGAAGAAGTCGATAATGCAGAGTGATGTCCTTGAGTAGCAAGACTCAAGGCTGCTTGTAGTATCTAGCAGCAAATGTGAAGGGGTTTTCCTTATCTAGGAACCTGTACATCAAAGGTAGAGCACATAGCACAAAGGCACAGAGGTGGGTAGATGGGATTATAATGTTTATGGAATTTCCCTCTGAGTATGGATGGGAGGGGAGATATTGAATATTTGAGGAAAGAGAAGAGGGTGTGAAATAGTTGTCTAGGCCAGAGACAAAGTGAATGGACTAGGGAAGTAGAGTGGAATTGGCTGCCAACACTGAGAACAAAATTGAAGTTAGTCATCTGAATTTAAACTGAGGTCACTCACCATAGTGGTATATTTTTCTCCAGCCATGTTCAGCTAGGAAGGCACAGGTGCCCTGAAGATTAAGTGTTAGATTTACCCAGGGCTGGGGTTTTCCAGACAAGTTTGATGAGGAGGGAAGGGGTGTGAGAGTTAGAATGTTACATAGGGAATGACTTTAATGATGGACCTTAGAATCTCAGCTAGGGAAGAAGAGAAACAAGGACATAAGTCAAGCGCATGATATTAAAATAGTGCTAGGTTCAAATGACATCCCTGGTAGGCTAATTGGAATTGTAGTCGTCACAGTACTTAAGGGAGAGAGCTAGAAAAATAGAAAAGATTGGTCAGAAATCTCTTTTCTCATTTCTATCCTAAATGGCAGAATTCCAGAAGCAAGGGCTATGATTTTTACCTATTTTTCTATCCCCAGAAATGCCTTTTAAAAAGTTCCTACAACAGACATCTCTTGATGAGTGAACCATAATTGTGTTACCAACTTGAGAATTCTTTTCAGGAGACAGCATGAGAATACTGGAAGCTGCACTAAGAGATCAAGACCATCTGGGTTCAAGCGAAGTCTTTGCCTCTTCCTCTCTGTTTGTGGGCTCATTTCTTAACCATTGTCAGCTTCACTTGGCTCATCTGTAAAATGAAGAAAATAATAACTGCCCTGCAGTTATTGTGAAGATCAAATGCAATAAAGTATGTGAAAGTGCTTTGTAAACTAAAAGGCAAATTAACAATAACCTGAAATAGCCACAAGATCATGAATCACCCAGCAAAGGGAGAAACATAAGCCTCCAAGGACTTTTGAGGGGGACCTTTGTGCTCCTTCCATCCTCTATGACTAAGCCACACGTCATGCTTGTAGGACTCCAGGCTTTGTTTGCAGCTTTCTCATTTACCCAGCCCCTTTTTTTGTACTCCTAAGCTCTGCATTCTTATCAGAGAGGGATAAAGAAGGACAGGAAGGGGAAGTGGGGAAAACCAGAGTAGGAGAAGAATGGAGGAGAGTAGGATGGAAATAATGTTTTCTACATGCATTATGTGCACCAGGCACTCTGCAAAAATCTCATTTAGTCTTTGATCTACCATTATTCAGTATCACCCTCCCAATTTATAGATGAGGAAACAGACTCAGAAAGTTTAAATTATATGACCCAAATTACACAATGAGTAGAAATAGTAGAACTGGAAATCAACCTCTTCTCTTTCTGAATTCAAAGCCCAGGGCTTTCCTAGTAAGCCCAGGGGTGTATGGCTAATCCAAAGCAATCTTCTCTGCCGAAGAAAAATTATCTTTTGGGAGGGTTTTCTGAACTAAATCTCTCATTTCTCTGTGATACTTAAGCTCCCAGGAAAAAAAAAAAAAGAGCAGCATGTAATCAAAGAAAAGAATACTAAAATTACTAAAATTCTTGGGGCAAGAAGCTATTTATATCAAAGTGAAAACTACTTAGATTTTGAAAGTGAGTTGTCTTAAAAAGCTCTTCTTAGCTTCTCATTGGCTCAGAAGTTCTTCACTAAGAGGCTTATGGCAACATGATAGAGGGGGAAAGAGAACTATACTAGCAGCTCAGATTCTTATTATCAGGCCATCTTAGTGTTGATCTGTATATCTATTCCTGAATAAGCATCCACCTCAAATATAATGGCTTGAAACAATAATTTGTTACTATTTTCCCCAGCTCTGAGAACTGACTGGGCTCTTCTGGACGGTTGTTGCATAGGCTTTCTCCCTGTACTTGCAGTCAGGTGTTGGCTGGGCTGCAGCCATCTGAAGGCTCACTGGGGCTGCACATCCCCAGTGACTCCCCTCCTGAATGGCATTTGATGAGTGGAAGTTCAGAGCACCCACACACAGTTCCTTCACATAGCTAGGGCTTCTCACAATACAATGGCTGGGTCCTAAGCGGGAGAACTCCAAGAGTGAACAGTCCAATAAGTAGAAGACTTACTTCCAAGCCAGTAAACGGCTATGCCTGAAACTGGCATAGCATCACTTCTGCTGTATCCCATTGGTCAAAGCAGTCACAGATCCCACTCGGATTCAAGAGGGTAGAGAAATAAACTCCACTCTTTTGATGGGGGGAGAAGCAACATCACATTAAAGAAGAAACTGGGAGATGGGAGATAGCATTGCATCCATCATTGGAAAATAATGACTAGATACAATCACTCATGCTTGTAACTTCAGTGCCTTGTGAAGACAAGGTTGAAGGATTGCTGGAGGCTGGGAGTTTGAGACCAGCCTGGTCAACATAGGGAGACTCATCTCTACAAAGATAAAAATTACCTGGGCATGGCAACTCACTCCGGTAGTCCTAGCTACTCAGCAGGCTCAATCGGGAGGCTTGTTTGAGCCCAGCAGTTTGAGGCTGCAGTAAGCTATGATAGTGCTACTGCACTCCAGCCTAGGCGGAGTGCAGAAAAAAAGAAAGAAAAAAAAACACAGCCTGCCTTAATCACTAGTTCAATGATATCCACAAAGTCAGAATGGCCTCTATATCAAACTCCTGCCTTTGGAGCTTGATGTAGCCCTTGCCAGCCTCTCTGCCCACATCTCACATCATTTTCTTGCTATGCTACAGCTATACTGTCTTCTCTCTTTTCTTCATACCTCAGAGTTTGGACATTTATGAACAAAATCCCCTTCCCCTTCCCTCAGTTCTTCCCATGGGGGCCTCCCTCTTATCATTCAGGTCTCAGCTCAAATATCGCCTCTTCTGGGAGAACTTCCCTGACTAATATATGTGACTCTTTCACATCCTCCATACCCTTTATGTGTTTGCTTTCTTATCTACCATCTCTGTTCCACTGCTACTCACAAGTTGGGAAAGGACAGTGATTTTGTCTGTCTTCTTCACTGCTGCTGTATCCCCAGTGCCTACACTAACGCCCCTTGCATCATGGTCATTCAACAATTTTTGCTGAACGAATAAATGAATGAACAAATGAATAGCCCTGTCAAGTGGCAGACAGTGACATCTAAGACAACATCTAAAATGTCATTTGTTCAACAAAAATTACAGGATCCTTCTTATGACAGATTCTGCACTAGTTCTCCAGGAAGCTATTTTGTCTCTGGATACAACTTAGACAATTCCTGCTTGATGTTATCAATTTACCCAACTAAAACCTTCATTATTTGTTTACTAATAAGATGAATTCAGGAGTTTTCAAACTGCGGGTCCAAGTGCTTTAGCTCTGTGACTGTAACCCCCAGGAAGAGGCTACAGAGACAGGGGAAAAGAGAAGCCATGAGACGCCATCATCACTTTCAGCACAGCAACAATCCTTTCATTTGCTTCATCTGTGGGGGTTCTGTATAAGATTTAGCTTGAAAAACATTCCACTGCTAAAAATAAGACTAGATGATCTCTTCAATTCTGTCCTATGTTCTGTTCTTCACGATGACAGTTCTCAAAGTGCAGCCTTCCAGTCCCTGTATCAAAATCAACACATTGGACACTGTGGAAGATGCAGATTTTGTGGCCCCTACTGAATCAAAGTTTCTGGCCATGTGACCAAGGAATCTGTATTTTAACAGGCACCTCGGGGTATTCTTAGGTACTCTAAAGTTTAAGAATCATGCTTATGATGTAGGAAAAATTGGATAAAATACAAAAATAAGCTGTTATGCAAAGTAGAACTCTCTTTCCTCGGGGATGACCTCTTGCAAAAAGGAATGTCTTTTCTCAGCATATACGGAAGTTTTTGGAGAAGTAGGCATGGCTGGTAGACTGCAGGATAACTAGAATGTGTGTTTTACTTGCTAGAAGCCCTAATTGTTCCCGCTAATATCTCTTTTTAACCCATGCTGATTGAAGCCAGCACGCACGTGTGCTTGCACAAACACACACACACATATATAATACACATACACGATGTCTGTGGCCAGTATCACAGCCAACCTACCACCTAGTGAGCTGAGTCCTGCCAGTTAAGCACTTCTTGAGTGGCAGAAGAGCAGGGCCCTTAAAATTCCAAGCATAAAACAGCTAATAAGAGTATCTTGTTTAACAAAATAATAAAGCAGAGACAAAGAAAAAAGCTGCAAAGTTTTCTTGGTGATCATTGTTTAACACTGTATGTAATTAAATATGAATGAAAGTATGCTACTTTCATTTTGTGAGCAATTTAATTCAATTAAAAATAGATGGGTCTCCTTGCCTCAGTGGGCATACTGATATACAGAACGGCACTGCCCTTAACTTGGTTTCCAGTGTGTTTAAATCCAGCACGGGCAAAGCTACTGAAATACAACCCCAGGCTAATGCGATTAACTCATTCCCCAAGAGCCAATAGCAGACCTCATCCGGTCAACTGAGTAGAGTGCTTTGCAGCATAATATGTTTTAATTTAAAAGAAGTTTATCAAGCCTTTGCCATGTGGCGTGAAGAGACGTTTAAGACATCTCATAGCCGTCAAAACAGTGGTTATCTTGGGGCAGGCTAGGCATTGACTGGAAAGACGCTGGAGGAAGCTGGAAATGTTCTGAATCCTGATGTGGGTGTTGGTTAGCAAATAGACGTTCATATATATGCATGTATATGTATAAACACACATTGAGCCGTACACCTAAGATGAATGCAATTTTTGTATTTGGCTGCAAATATTTTATACCTCAACCAAGAAAAAAGAGACACTTTTTCTGCCCCCAAGGACCTCGCACTGTTATTATTAGGCACCACAGGCATCAGATTCTCCGCTTACCATCTGGCTAGGGAGCCACATAGAAATACTTGAGGGCACTTATTTTGTGATAAAAACATATACAAATCTTAAAGCACCCTTAAGAAGAAAACGACAAATAAGAGGCAATCAATTTTTGCAAAGTTATTGCTCAGAGCCACATGCAGTACAGAAGACGCCCTGGGTGTTGTAAGTCCTCAGCTCAGTTTTGAAGGTGGGGAAGAGGAATAAGGAGATATGGGGGCTAGGGGGTTGGGGAGGGGAGAGGAAATGGCGTGGAGCAAAAGCAAGGTGTGGGACCCCCGGCCCAGGGGCAAATTAACCCTGTGTCAGGACTCCTGCTGATGGGGGCATCCCAGAGAGTGAGTGGGGAGGTGGGACTGGCTGGCGGGGAGGGGCAGATAGATGCACTTTGTCCTGGCCCTGGTTCCACGCCGGGGTTCCAGGGATAACTGTCAGGGGCGGTCCGCACTCACAGGCCCGGGAGGTAATGGATCCGCGCCGCTGCTGCGATAACTGGAGCTGCTCTTTCATTTCACCCAGAAGAGCCGTTGTTTGGGAATGAACTCCGGGATTCCAGAGGCCACGTCTAATAATAACACCCTTATCAACGCTGCAAGGCTGAACCGAGCCTGAGTGTGTGTGTATCTCTGGGTACCCAGGGGCCAGTGCCCAGCCCTGAAAGGAGAGCTGAGCCCTGGTGAATGGAGAGGAAAATGCCAATCTGTTGACAAAAAGTTCGCTGCTAAAAACGAAACCCCGGCCAACATTTTACAACCTGGACGCATTGTTAATGTAGTGGTTTATCTGGCAGGAATAGGAAGCTGTGTTTGGAAACAATGTATCCTTTTTAGGTGCAAGGTCAGCGTCTGTAGGACCTCGGGGTGACACCCCCCTCCCGCCCCCACCCCCAGCCCAGCGCCTGGGAGAACAGCTCCAAGCCTGGCCCCCAGGCTTCCTGGGCAGAGGAAGGCGTGCTCCGCAGGCCCACAATGCAGGGAAGATGCTATCCTCTCCCGCAGGCGGGGTGCCCCACTGCACACAGGCCTCATTGAGGCCTGCCAGGGCCTCCCCCGACCTCCTCCCAGAGCCAGGTGAGGTTGAGAGGAGAGAAAATCCAGAAGTACCTCTTTTAAAACTAGTCTCAGTGGGAAAGAAAATGCCAGGGGCTTGAGAGCTCGCCTTGGGTGAGAGAGAGTAGGCTCCATCCCTGAGTAGCTGTGCAAGAGATTTAACCTCCCAGGTCTGTGGTTTACTCACATGCAAAGGCAAATGAGATGAATACCTACCACACAGGGCTACTGTGTGGATGAAATGATCTTGTGGAAATGAAGCACTTAGCATGCACCATGCCTGGTATGTGCCCAGGACTCAGTGAAGGGATTTTGCACTGGCTGCACCTTCCTCCTAGAACATTCCTTTTTTTTTTTTTTTTTTTTTTGTGATGGAGTCTCACTCTGTCACCCAGGCTGGAGGGCAGTGGTGCGATCTCAGCTCACTGCAACCTCCACCTCCGGGGTTCAAGCGATTCTCCTGCCTCAGCCTCCCAGTAGCTAGGATTACAGGCATGTGCCACCACGCCTGTCTAATTTTTGTATTTTTAGTAAGGACGAAGTTTCATCATGTTGGCCAGGGTGGTCTGGAACTCCTGACCTCAAGTGATCGCCCACTTCGGCCTCCCAAAGTGCTGGGATTACAGGTGTGATTCACTGCACCCGGCTAAACATTCTTTTTAAGAAAGGCTTGTTCCCTTACCTGCCCCGGGTCCCTTCCCTGCTTTATTTTTCTTCACAGTGCTTACCACCAATATCTTAAGTCTTTTTTTTCCATCTTATTTATTATCTGTCTCTCTCAAACCAGAGAGAAGCTCTGTGACAAGGGTCTGTGTTTTGTCTACTGAGGAATCCCCAGAACCTAGAATAGTGCCCAGCATAGAATAGTTGTTCAATAAACATTGAATAAAGGGTACATGATGATGTAGATGAGGATTTTAGTGTACCAAGTTCCCAGTTTACCTTCTCATTTCAAATTTCATAAGGTCGGTAATCTCTACTATACCATAAGCATCTCCAGACAGGAACTGTATCTTATAAGTCTAGATTCTCCATAGCTAAGGTAGATAGATTTAGCAAAGAAAAATACAAGACACCCCTGGTAAGTTTCCATTTCAGATAAATAATACATTTATGGTATGAATACATCCAAAATATTGCATGGGACATACTTACACTAAAACATTATTCATTGTTTATCTAAAATTAAAATTAACTAGACATCCTGTATTTTATCTGGCAATGCTATCCATAGTACTCATGCAGTAAGCTCAAAATGAGCAGGTGCTACATAAGTGAATAATGTGCTCAAAATCCAGAGAAATCAGAATAAACCTAAATAAAATAGGAAGGTCAGGCTCAGTGGAGTGCTGGTAATGTTTCCCAACTGAATATTCAGGGGGGAAAAGAAAGCTTGATTTACAACATTTGCCAATTTCCTTTTTTTTTTTTTTTTTTTTAATTTTGACAGAGTTTCACTCTGTCACCCAGGTTGGAGGGCTGTGGTGCAATCTCAGCTCACTGCAACCTCTGCCTCCCAGGTTCAAGTTATTTTCTGCCTCACGCCTCCTGAGTAGCTGGGACTACAGGCACACACCACCATACGTGGCTAATTTTTGTATTTTTATTATGGTAGAGTAGGCGTTTCACCATGTTGGCCAGGCTGGACTCGAACTCCTGACTTCATGAGACCCTCCCATTTCGGCCTCCCAAAATGCTGGGATCACAGGCGTGAGCCAATTTCCTTGGTATAAACACTCCCACCACGGCCAATTTCAGGCTACCAAGGAGACATGATTGAACAAAGTTGGAAATAGATGAGCTTCATCAGCTTTGGCAAGCCAATATGAGCCAGCTTCAGCCTAAAAGTCACAGGATTAAGGAAATAGACAACAAGCAAACGAGAAAAATGAAATTTAAAACCTGTACCGACTATACGTTACCAAGGCCTTCCTGACCACTTCCTCATAAAAATTATCTCAAACTTCAATCCTATGAGGTAGAAATGATGAGACCTATTGCTTCAGCAATGGGCAAAGAGGCCAGAAAGAATTTAGAAATTGTCTAGTTACAGGTAGTAGACAGTTCAAGCTCTTTCCCCCAAACCATTCTGCCTCTGCAGTCACGGGATATGGAAGCCTAGGGGGCCTCCGATGTCAGAGGTCAACAGGTCAACCTGCCCATTCCTCTGTAGAGAAAACTGAGGCAAGGAGTAAAACAGCACACTCCTTCAGAGCCGGGAGTAGAACCTGTACCACGGCCCCCCACTTTGTGTGTGTGTGTGTGCACTCATGTGTGTCTGTGTGTGTGATGCATAAAGAAATTCTCAAAGTGTGTTCTAGTAACATGGGGAGCCTAAGAAATAAGCACAGACACTCCTAACGGAGTCAATATGGGGTAAGTATGCAGAGTTATTTTTGGTTTTGTTTTTAATGTGACCAGCCAGGGTTTTTCTTAATCTCACCCAGATGATATGAAAACTTAGACCAGAATAGAGGGCACTTGTTGCAAAGAAGTAGCCAGAGCCGCAATGACCAGTGGTGGTCAGGAGGAAGGGGACAAAGAGGACTCACCCGAGATCATCAATGTTGACACACTAATTGAAACAAGAACCCACCAAGTTCTAAAACAGCCCCCTGCACATCTCTCTCCACTCTTCCTCCTGGAGGTACCACTGAGGACAGAGCCATGCATAAGAACCCGCACTCTGCCAGTAACCATGGTGGGTGGGCACAGGCAAGTCACTTCCCTTGCTCCCCACTGTTTCCCCAGCTATGAAACCAAAATGGGATTTCTGGGGCCTTTCCCATCAAAGACATCTATGATATTCCCTCTTTAACCTCACGTGTTTCTCCCTCCATCCTCCCCCCCGCTTCATTATCTTCGTTTTTCTCATTTCTTAAAAATCTTCTTTCCCTTGCCTTGCCTCCCCCTGCACATCCTCTGTCACTCCTCTCCCTTTTCTGCACCACAGCCTCACATTCTCTCTCTCTGTTTCATCCTCATTCTTTCGACACCACCACCCCAAGCCCCCGGAACACATGCTGCTGGAACTAACATCAGCCCTTACTTAGACAGAAACTCTCTCAATAAAAGAAAAACATGATATAGGAAAGGCAGGAGTGGATGCTGGCTGGATGGAGAGGCAATCTTCAGAGCAAGCAGCCACCAGTGTTACTCTTCTATTCATATATATTAACTATGCCCTTCTCTTTATCTGGAGAGCACTTTGCCAGCTACACAAACAAAAGATTATACAGATTATCATAAGTAAAGAGAAAAAAATCATCTTAATTACACATCCCCAAACATAAGCCCCCTGAATGAGAGCACCTGGGCATCCCAAGGCCATGTGTGCCCTCCAGGAGAATGATGCGGCTTCACCAGTCCCCTTTGTAGTGGGCACCACAGAGTCCTGAGAGGCAAGCATGCCCTGAGACTTCCCAGCTTGCTGGAAACTCTGAAAGCAAATGAGAGCCCTCAAGGCTCATCAGACCTATTTATACAGTTCTTCGTGGGGGAAAAATTAAATCTTCCAAACACAGATAAATACATCCCTGTGACAAATGAAGTAGCTAGTCACGGTTAAACCCCGGCCCCAGTGCTGACAAATGTACTAGTTGAGCCCCACAGGCAAGATCAACGTATTTATTTATCTTGAATTGCCTTTAGTTGGGAGAAAAGGAACACAGGGCTACTACACGTGTGGAGGAATGAGGGCCGGGCTTGGGGAGAGAAGTAGCAGGCAGCAATGCTGTAAGGCAGGAAAGACAAAGGAAGGTTACACACTCAGCCGGGTGGCCAACCCACACCTCTCCCTGCCTAGCCCTCCCCATGCCATCTGCTGACCTTGGAGGTTTCTCAACCCAGCCTGTGCTGGCAACTGGCTATCCCGCTACCTATACACTGTATCCTCGGCGACTCCAACAGCACAGGGTGACACAGGAGTGCCTTCGAAATGGCTCACTTCCTGCCCCTCTGCATTTCTCGGTAGGCCTTGTCTTTCTAGGAGCCACTCCTTTTCTGGGAAAGGTTGGCAGCATCAGGGAATGGCCCTGGCAGGAAGTGGCCAGACACATCCGAGGCCCTCCAAGAAGAGATAGTGATAAGATAGAAGAGAAAAATGAGAGGACTTAGGCTGACTCCTGATAATCTCCATTCCTGGAGGGGGAGCTGCACAGTCCACAGCTGCCCAGCCTGTACAGGGGCGATGAGCCACAGGTGAGCAGTTGGAAGGTGATAAGCCTGAAATGAGATGTGCTGTAAACATGCAACTGGTGCCTGTAATCCCAGCACTTTGGGAGGCCAAGGTGGGCAGATTACGAGGTCAGGAGATCGAGACCATCCTGGCTAACACGGTGAAACCCTGTCTCTACTAAAAATACAAAAAATTAGCCTGGCGTGGTGGTGGGCGCCTGTAGTCCAGCTACTCGGGAGGCTGAGGCAGGAGAATGGAGTGAACCCGGGAGGCGGAGCTTGCGGTGAGCCAAGATCGCGCCACTGCACTCCAGCCTGGGAGACAGAGCGAGACTCCATCTCAAAAAAAAAAAAAAGCAACTGGTTTTGAAGGCTTAGTATCAAAATCATAATAATTTTTGCATACTGATTACATGTTGAAGTGATAATATATTGGATATATTGGGTTAAATAAACTATATTATTAAAATTAATTTCATCTGTTTTTTTCCTTTTTAAATGTGGCGACTAGAAGATTTAAAATTACATGGGGCTCATATGTTATTGGGCAGCATAGCTCTAGAGAATCTTGAGCTGCGGCACTCTCAATCCAGTTTTCTCAAGAGCCCGTTTTCAGACTTTGCCTCCTCACAAAACCTTTTAATGCCAGAACCAAAGTGGAATTTATTTGTGTTTTCTTTTTTCCCAGCATAGGACCCCTAAAGTTAAACTCATTCCAAACCAAGAAATGAGAACCTAGATTCAGAAACTCCTTATTTTGTTTTATATTAACTTTTTTTTATTATTATTTGGAGGTTTGGAGGAAACAGGTGGTGTTTTCTTACATGAATAAGTTCTTTAGAGATGACTTCTGAGATTTTGGTGCACACATCACCCGAGCAGTGTACACTATATCCAACGTGTAGTCTTTTATCCCTCACCCCTGTCCCACCTTTTCCCCCGAGTCCCCAACATCCATTGTATCATTCTTATGCCTTTGCATCTTCATAGCTTAGCTCCCACTTATGAGTGAGAACATAACAAAGTTTGGTTTTCCATTCCTGAGAAACTCCTCACTTTAGCATGTGGACCTCTTTAGCTTTATAATCTCAATGTTTTTCCCCAATTTCTCTTGTTCTCCCCTCCTCCCACTCTTGTCCTCAGAACATTAGCTCTTACATGCACCACAACCCCCCTCGCTTTAGCTTAGAAATACCCAAATAAAAAGGCTCATAGGAACCTGAGAAGACCATCAAACCCATTCAGATTGGTCCACTTGACCTAACCCAAGCAAAACACAGCTGCATTGGTCTAATCCTTTTTAAAAAGCAATAATTCTCATCTGTTTTCATATAATAAATAATGCTTGTTCATTATTTTAAAAATATGAAAATACAAGCCAAAAGAAGAAAATAAAAATTATACACAATCCCAATCCTCAAGCTCACCATTGTTGATGTTTTTGGTACCCAGCCAACATGTTATTTTGTACATCAAAAATAATAATTGCAATGTTTATTGAGCACTTATTATGTCCAGGTACCATGCTAAATATTTTTAACATATTTTTCTTCATAATAATCCCAAAGTGGGTTCTATTACTATCCTTGGTTTATAGTTGAGAAAAACTGAGATTTAGCAAGGTTAAATATCTTGTCTAAAGACAAACAGCTGGTAAGTGGCAAGCCAGTTAAACACAAGTCCAAACTGACCGTGGACATGCAGCATTTAACCTCTTTGCTGCAAGTTCTCCAAGGAGAGAGGCACTATCACTGCCCTTGTGAACTTGTTCTCTTAAAGGCATCAATTTCCATCAAACCCTCCTAAATTCACAGGGCCATCCTGTATGCACATCCTAATCTATCATTATCTGTTTTCTATTTATATATTCATTAGTTCCGTGAATATTCATTGAATACTTTCTCTGTGCCAGGTGCTATTCTAGGCAACTGGAATACAGCAGTGAACACAGTCAACAAAGTTCCTTTGCACTTGTGGAGCTTATATTTCAGCGTAGGGAGACAGACAGTAAATAAGCAAGTAAATATATATTACGTCACATAGTAATTAAGACAAACCAGTCACTGGAGAAAATTGAGCAGAGCCAGGGGGACACAGAGAGACGGGAAGGGGAGTGGCAGTAAGACACATGTGGGGGATTGTCTTATTATTTGCTATTATTCATGCTGTACATAGCAAAACCTGGCTAAGACAGATGGCTGTCTTTTAGGATGGTCAGGGATGCCCTTGCAGGAAAGGTGACATTTGAGCAGAGACTTTGAAAGAATGGGGAAGCAAGCCATTTAGTTATTTGGAGAAGAGCTCACCAGGGCGGGATGTGCAGTAGAAGCAAAGGCCCTGAGCTGGGAATGGGACTGGTGTGTCCAGTGAACATCAAGGAACCAGTGTGGTGAGGGTAAGGTGAGTAGGGAGGGCAGCAGTAGGAGATTAGAGAGTGGGTGGAATGAGGACAGGGCCTTTGGGGCCATCACAGAGCTCTGGCTTTTACCTTGAGGGAGATGGGAAGCCACTGGAAGATTTTGGCAGAAGGAATGTGAATTACATCTTAGAAGTGTCACTCCAACCACTGTCTTGAGACAGATCAGTATTGGAAGAGCAAGTATGGAAGCAGAATGACCAGTTGAAAGCTGGTAGTAACCTGGAGGAGAGATCATGCTGGCTAGGATCAAGATAGTGGAGGTGGGAAGCAGTGGTCATATTCTAGATTTATTTTGAAGGCACAGCCAACAGGATTTTCGATGGACCAGACAGGGGATACGAGAGAAAGTGTCAAGGATAACTACTTCTTGGTTTTGAGCAACAGAAAGAGGAGCTTACCATTAACTAAGCCAGGGAAATTACTAGAAGAAGTTTTTTGAGGGGTGTAGACATCAGGGCCATGTTTTGGAGAATGTTAGGTTTGAAATACCTATCTGACATCTAAGTAGATGTGTTAAGTACAAAGTTTTCTATTATCTGAGCTCAGGGAGGAGTCGAGGCTTGAGATATGACTTTGGAAGTTCTTGGAAGATAGGTGGCACTTGAAACCATATTCCTGAATGCAGTTATCTCAGCAGTGATTAGTTACAACAGAGAAGAGGTCTTCACTTAATCCTTGGGCCTTCTAACTGGTAGATATTGAGGATGTGAGGAAGAGACCACAAAGAAGGCTGGAAAGATACAACCAGTGACAAAAATAAACAATTTAAAAAGAGGGTTGTCCAGCCCGGTAGAAAAACATTTCAAGTCAAAGGGAGCGATCGGCCCTGTCAAGTGCTGCTGACACAATATGATGTGAACTGAGAACTGGCCATTAGATTGGGCAATATACAGAGCACATATTACCAGTATAGGCAAGTGAAACAAACCAAGAGATCATTCCAGCAGGGGCACTGGGCTAGGGAAGGGATGAACCTACACCCTTTCACCCTCCTTGTCTCATGGTGCTGAGAGGTGCCAGAGGGTCCTGTGGCCTCATTAAACTCTTCTTCGCTATATAATTTGGTTTTCTATGTGACAGACAAATCTCTCATCACTCTAGAAATGCCGATGATAAAATGATGATCGACTGATCATGATTTTAAGGTTCAGGATTGTCGGTGGGGAGTTTCCCATTTGAACCCCTCAGAACCCAACGCATTTTTCAAAGCTTTGGTGAGGTGACGACTCTTGGAAAATACATTTTTCAGCTGTTCATGAATTTACAAAGCAGAATATTCTCAGGCTATCACGCCTTTGAGTGGAGTCTTTTCAAAAGCAGAATATTATAATATGTATGTGGCTGATACCTTGTAAGCATGTCAATATTAGATGAAGTAGTCATACTAGTATTAAATTGCTTAGATCCTATAAATGGACCTAATAACTCTATTAACTGTAAATCAACTCTAATTGTGTCATTGCTTTTCCTCCAACATCTGACAATCACAAGGTGGTGTTTTTCTAATTCTACCTTGAAAATAGGACTAAAGACTTTTTCTGCCTAGGTGGTCGGCCCTCCAAACTTGTATGTACAGGATGTGCTAAACCTATTTTCTTGCCTCCAACCCATTCTTTCTGCTGAGTTCAACTTGAATCTCAGGATCTACCTCTCAGTCTCCCTTTGCCTTTTCCTTAAATAATTCATCCAGAAGCTCTTAAATGTCCTTGGCTAAATAAGGTCCAAATCACATGAAATGGGGATATGACTCACTCGGCAAGGCCGCACTTGGAATTCACTCAGTCCTTCAGCGTTAAGAGCAGGCGGGAAAGGTTTGATTGGGATGGAGATGGAGGACAATTTCTAGAGCCCAGAGGAAGTACCAATCTGAGGCATGCTTCCTTCCTCCAAGAACAAGAAAAGTTGGCTCTTGGAAGAAGACAGACAGACCTGCTGTATTTGTATTTGGAAACTTGTCTTCTAAATGCAGAGGTCTGTAGAAACTTTCCAAGATAAATGTTCCTGAGAATGCAGACTTTTCTCAAAAATAGTCATTTTGAATAATTGTAATTTTCTGCTTAAAACTGCACAATGCTCTTTTGACAAGCTGGGATGCTTTCCTACCCTTCTAAGTAGGTGGAGGAACCTTCTATTTGTCCATTGTACCCACACTGCTCTAGAAGGCTCTATTTTCATGAGGGGCAGTTCCTTGAAAAGGCTCATGCTAGTGTTTGCCCATACGAAGATTTTAAAGTGTTGGAAAACTACTGTGACCCTCAGCTGGCCATACAATAGCCTTATGATCTATATACTCTACAGAGAAGTTTCTCAAAGTGCAGGCTGCACTTACTTATTCAACAAATATTCTTTGAGCAACTGTTGTCCCAGGCACCATTCAATGCCCTGGACAGCATAACCGTGAACAAAACATATAAAATTTTTTTATCTCATGGAGTTTACATTCCAGTGGAACAAGACTGAAAATATACAAAATTAATAAGTGGAACATATATTAAGTTAGATATGGAGATATGGAGTGATTTGGAGAAAAATCAACCAGTGTGGAATCCCAGGGAGTGTCCCGAGGGCAGAGAATGGAAGAGGGAGGAAAAAGGTGCACTTATTAATAGGGTGGTCAGGGAAGAGCCTACTGAAAAGGTATCCTTTGAGAAAAGACCAGAAGCCTGTGAGTGTGTGAGCTTTGCAGAAATCTGGGAGGAGAGCCCATTGAGAAGAAAGAACTACAATAGCACATGTTCTGAGGCTAGGATGTGCCTGAAGTGTTCAAGGCACAACAAAGAAGGCCAGTATGGCCCAGGTATAGTAAACCAGAGAGAGAATAGTTAAGAGAGAGGTAGTGGGCGTCCAAATTATGAAGGCCCTTGTAAAGACTTGAGCTTTTTCTCCTAGTGAGATGGGAATCACCAAAGATTTTGAGCAGCCTGGTGATTCTAACTCATATTTTAACAGGATCACTTGGCTGCTGTGTGAAAAAAATAGATCATAGAGGAATAAGAAGGGAATCAAGGACACCAGTTGGGAGGCTTTTACAATAATCTAAGTGAAAATTGGTGGTAGCAGACCAGCCATCATAATTCCCTGAAATACCTGAAAACTGTGAATTCCAGGAGTTAACTTTAGATTTATTGAACCAGAATGTGAAAACCCAAGACTGAAGTTTTCACACATACTCCCCCAGGTATTGCTTCAGTATACTAGAGTTTAAAGACCATTCTTCTATGATGTGCCAATTATCAATTCACTGCCTTGCACCTCCAAATTCACCCTTCATTGCCTGCTTTGCAAAAATGGATCTGGGCCCTGTACATATTTTTCCTTTGCCAGCTGGTTCAATGTTAAGTCTTGTCCGTACACAGCACTGGAGAGACATTGCAGTAGGAAGGAGATTTTCATTCTGGTTCTGATGCTCTGGCTTAGCAGGCTCCTGCAGCACAGGCAGGTTCTCCAGCACCAGGCTCCCACAGCACTCATGGCTTCTACAGTGCCCATCTCCTGCAGAGTAGGCAGCTTATTCAGAACCAGTCTTCTGCAGTCTAGGCAGCTTTTCCAGCAGCCAGTTAATGAAGCACAAGTGGCTTCTCAAGCATTGCTCCTTCAGGGCATGCAGCTACCCCAGCTCTCAGCTTCTGGAGACAAGGCAGCTTCTCTAACACCAGACTCCCACAAAATGCAGCAGCCAGCAATATCCTACTTCCAGTAGCTTCCCCCATCACCTCTGGGAATTTTACAGTAAGTGCCTCCAGAGAGACACTGCCTCCTGAACAGTTTTCCCTGGCACCATAAAGAGTTGATTTATAGGAAGTTCCAGAGAGCAAATTCTACAAGTGCAGCTACCTCTCTTTCAGCCATTGGGCCATGGCTGTGCTCTCTCCACAATGTCTGGATTTCAGCCTTTGAAGTGGAGGTCAGGGAGGATAAGGGAGGACATTCCTCGGGCCTCTATTTCAATTTTGAGTGTAAGGTCTGTTGCTTGAATCTGTTATTCCTATATTCTTAGAGTTCTCTTTACTTTTTCCAGGCCAATCTCTCATTACTCTAATCCCCTATTATAGTTGATATTTCTTTACATTAACTTTTTAATATTCAAATTACTGTGTGGTCTCTATCTCTTGGTTAGACCCTGACTGATGCACATAGCATCACATTCCAGAAGGAAATTTAGCACTCCAATCCTTTACTTGCCAAACCTGAAAGCTTGAAAGTGATTGGATAACAAACCTTCAAGTTGCAGGCAAACTCTTCAGCTTTCAGCCAATTGTTTGGTAGAGCTTTGTACATGATAAACAATTAATTTCATCGTGCATCATTGCTGCCTTTCTTCAACTGAAGGGCCTAGAAAGCATAGTGTTCTCTAAACTGCTGGAAGCCCACTGGAGCACTTCTGCCTGAGGAGTGGATAATGACAGACAAGCCCTCAAAGATATATAAATAATCTCTGAGCAGAATCAGAGGCCTCCTGGACATTCTCCCAGCACCAATATCCTACCCACAAAGCAGATGCTTTTGTCCATTATTTGCCTGGTTACAACTGGAGAAAATGAATTTGGATTAGGTAATATTGTCTAACGTATGTAATCATAAGCTTTTCAGTCTGACACTGATATTTGAGCCTAGCCCTGTCACTAACTAGTTTTTTCACTTTGGGCAAATAACTTAATCTCTCTTGAGTCTCAGTTTTATTATCTGTGAAATCTGCATAATAGAATTTACTTCCATAGGGTTGCTATGAGGATTAAATTAAATTGTGCAGGTGAAGAATTTCACCTGTGAATGTGATGATGGTTGTCCTACTGAAAAGTGCAAAACTACATTCTTACCTGCTTGTTCAGTCAATGTGCTGCCAAATGCAAGGCAATCTGTAACAAAACTGAGTGTCCAGTTTGGGTCCCCATAGTCAGAACTTGTGCCATTTCCCTGGGTAGCTCTGGCTGCCTCTGTGCTCTTCCCTCAGCTTGTGCTCCTACTCTCATCACCAACTCCAGATCCAAGAACACCTAAAGAAACACCAGTTCTTGAGACATGTGACCTCCAGAGACAAGTCATCAGGAAAGTCTAGAAAGCACTGGCCAATAAAAACAGGGCGTGAAGGCCGGGCGCAGTGGCTCACGCCTGTAATCCCAGCATTTTGGGAGGCCAAGGCGGGCAGATCACTTGGGGTCAGGAGTCAGAGATTAGCCTGGCCAACATGGTGAAATCTTGTCTCTACTGAAAATACAAAAATTAGCCAGGTGTGGTGGCAGGTGCCTGTAATCCCAGCTACTTGGGTAGCTGAGGCAGGAGAATCACTTGAACCCAGGAGGCGGAGGTTGCAGTGAGCTGAAATTGTGCCACCTCACTCCAGCCTGGGTGACAGAGTAAAATTCTGTCTCAAAAAAGAAAAGAAAAGAAACACAGTGTGTGAGCCACACGTGCAATTTCCAGGAGGCACATTTTTTAAAGTAAAAAGAAACAGGTGGCATTTATTTTAATAATATAGCTTATTTAGCTCTTTACATAAGGCATTATCATTGTAAAAAGTAATCAGTATTAAAAAATACCATTAAGACACCTCAAATTCTTTCTTCTATATTAAGTCTTTGAAATCCAGTGTGTAGTGAACACTGACAACATTTCTCAGTTCAGATCAGCTGCAGCAAATGCTGAACGGCCACATGCAGCAAGGAACCATCATGTCAGGTAGAACAGTTCCAGACCATCTGGCCCAGTTCCTTCATTTTAAGAAAAAGATACAGGGACTCAAATAAGTTTTATGAATTGTCCTTCCTAAGTCACGTAGCCAGATAGAGGCAAAATCAGGATCAGAATCTAAGGCACTTGATACCTTGCCTGGATTTGAAACCCAACCCCACCCCTTAAAAGCTGTGTGACTCAGAACAAACTTCTTTACTTCTCTGAACTGCAACTTCCTTTTTTATAAATGGGAAATTAATATGTTCCCAAGAGTTGTAGTAAGGATTAAATAAGGTAATGATGTAAAGCACATAGCTCACAGCAAGCACTGGTTAAATGGAATAGTAAGTTATCATCATCAACTAACCACACTGCCTTTCACTAACCTCAGCCTAATTTGGCAGGAGGCAGAAAAGGGACAGCCTCCCACTGCACACTGGTGGCCTTGGATGTGGCTTTAGTCTAGCCAGCAAGAACAATGTTATGATGCTACACATGGTCATCAAAGTTTTAACGTAGCTCTTTATTTCCAAGTTAGAAAACAAAAAGGTGATTTTCCTTTCAAGATTCTCTTGATAAAGGAACGATGATCAATTTTTTAAGTTTCAGCAACAGGAGCAAAGTTACAAGAAGAGCACCATTAAATGCCCCACTCATCCCAGTCTCAGGTACTCCAAGGCCCCTGACTCACCTAGCTTCCCTATTGACTCTCCTTGTTCATCCAGAAGACACAGAGATCCCTCAAAAGGAGATAATGTCATTTGTTGACATTTGCCAGGTGATGAGAAAGTCTGGTCTTTTATTAGGGACCTGAGTCTTTGCATATAATTAGCAGGTCAAATAACTCTCAGGGAATTGAGGCTTAGCGTTCTTCATTGAAAAAAGGAACCACAGCCTTCAGAGAAAGGGGTGGAGGTTGAACCACACGAAATTCTCTCGGTCTTTTTTCATTTAAGGATCTCAAATGGAGCAGTAAATGAGGAAGGAGCAAAGAATTCCAGGCTCCATTTCTTGTTTATCTTAGAAATTTACTTCCAGGGATGTCTACTCTGGAAGTTAGCATATAAACCGAGATCAGCAAACAGAACATTTCTGCTTTCAATTAACAAGTGCCTATTACACATCCTGCCATAAGTAAAATACTTGACTAAAAATTATTTACAGATTTCAAGAAATTTACAATGTATTTTGTAATAAAGTGTGGAAGAAAATAGGTTTACTTAATATAGATGGCAATATAACATAATTTACATTACATGTTATATTATTGGTATATAATTGTATTTATATAATATTCATATGATGCGATATTGTTAACTAAAAGGATTAAAAATATGGGAAGCAGAGTGTGGAATGATGGACAATGAAGACTCAGTGGGGTAGGGGAGGGTGAATGATGAGAGGTTGCCTGGTGGGTACAGTGTGCATTGCTCCAGTGATGGATGCACTGAAGGCCCTGACTTCACCAAAATGCAATATGTCAATGTACCAAAATTATGATACAGCAAGTGCTTTAGGAATTAAGAGGTGTGAAATAACATCAGGCTGGGGTAAGATGTGAAGACTCTAGGGAAGAAGTAGAGTTTTTGAACCATCAGCTGAAGTTAAGTGGGATCAAAGTCAATTCCAGGAGATAGTGGGGAAAACTGGCTGAGGGAAAGACTTGAAGGAAGGAACGTCCTTGGCACAGTCTCGGGGACCATAATGGATGAATGAGGCTGATGTGAGAGATGTGTTCACAAGAAAGATGGGAAGCAGGTTGGAGAGGTAGGTGGTGTCCTATTTTGTCAATGGACAGTTTCAGCACCCACCCTGCAAGCCCCAAACTGGGCCTTGGTGAAGGAGTTGTTGGCAAAGTCCCTACAAGGCCCAGACCCCAAGCCCACATGAAGGCGCCAGTTCAGACTTCAAATGCCAGCCTGTGGAGTTGAGCCCATAACCAGCCTGAGAGACTTGCCACGGAGCACACTTGGCTCCTCCTCCATACTTCTAACCGCACACAGACTTGCTCAACAATGGAGTGACTGATGCAGGTTTGACCTTGAAGTACAGAATCAATAAAGGAACTAGAAGAATAAAAGTTGAAATTGGAAGAAGATACATGGGAGGATGACTTAGAAAAGAATGCATGGACTACTCAGGAGGCTGAGGCATGAGAATCACTTGAACCAAGGAGGCAGAAGTTGCAGTGAGCCGAGATCGTGCCACTGCACTCCAGCCTGGGCAACAGAGCAAGACCCCATCAAGAAGAAGAAGAAGGAGAAGGAGAAGAAGAAGAATGCATGGGGTATCCCTGCCACAGGAGCTCTTAGGAATCTGAGAACTATTAATAAATGTGATGTTATTGTATTTGCACCCTGAGTTCGGCTCCCTGAAGAATCCATCATAGTGGCACATAAAACCCATAAACTAATGAGGAGGCCTCCTCCATAAAACTGAAGGCATTTGTAGCTATGTTGACATTTAATTCACCGAAGACATTTGTCTCATACTTTATTATATTGAGGACTTAACCCAGTTTTGCAAAATAGATAACCATCACAGGAGCTGGTCTTAATTACCTCTTGCCCTCTGTGTGCCTTGTTTAGACCTTCTCTTTGAAATAATGTATTTTTCAGACTTCTCTTTTCCTTCTTAAGGTTTTTCTCAAAAGCCTAGCAAGATTCCTTAAAAAAAAAAAAATTGAAAGCAAATCTATCTATTAGTTGCCTTTGGACTTAAAAATCTTCCCGACAAAGCTTCTATAGTTGCCTGACAAACTTTAACATCTATAAATAATGCTGACAAAGGAAAAAAATCAAATTAAAGTGTTAGTTCAAGAATTCCATCCCGTGAATGCGTTAGAGTGTCCTACTTGTCCTCAGGCTACCATCCTGCTTGAGCTGTTAGCACTTTTCCTGAGAGTAGACAACTTCCTTAACTCATACCTGAAACAAACAAACAAAAAGCTGATGTCAGCCCGGGCGGTCCTTTCCCCTCCTGGCTTTTTCCCTTTGCTAGAGAACTGAAATCAGATGAGTTGCTGACATCTGGTGGTAACTAAGTAGAGTGTAAGCTCGGTCTTGGAAGGACTTTTGTCTCTGATTCCAATACACTCCCCCAGCCTCTGATTCCTGGAGGCCTCCCCTTGAGCCTAGAAAATAGTTTTATCCAAAGGGAAAGCAAAAGCGCAAACGAAGAAACAACAGAAACAATTTCCCATGGTTCTGAGAAGATGAGTGTTGGCCACCAGAATGAAAAGTCAGCCTTCTCTAGAGACATCCAACACTCCTTGGATTTAGGCAAAGATTAGATTTGATCCCAACAGACTTGATGAGTCATGAGAATAAATAACACAGGGAAGTCTCTTTTGGTTAGAGGTAACATTTTTCTTGCAGCTGGGAATAATTCTGCTGTACTCATTTTCTCTTGGCCATTCAAATATTTTAAAAAGCTCCCCATTTGTTTGGGGCCACAGAGGAGACAGCGGTTTCTGAAGCCTTCTGCATTGTTCTACTCTTCTTCCTCTCAGCATGTTGCGTGAAACCTCAAATCCTTGCTCACAAACGTTCTTCAACTTCATCTTCCGAGAAAAATGTAGAACCTTCACTCTGGGTAGGACAAAGGCATCCACCAATGAGACGTGCAGGGCCTAAAGGTATGTTAGGTGATTCCCAGTACTAGAGTCTGGGAGTATCAGAGAAGGAGGTGTCCTAAACGTTGCAGGCAGAAAGAAAATCAGTCACTATTCTAAAATGCCATTTGATTTCTTCATAGCATGTATCACTAAAAACAAAATGTATTTTGTTCATGTGTTTGTTTTCTTGGTTTTCACCTGTATCCTCCTGGTTTTGCCTTCTTTACTCAACACACCTCTCCTCTTGAAAACTAGAAAATAAACTTGAGAACAGAAACATTAGTGGTCTTGTCCACCATTATATCCCAGTACCTAAAATATAGTATAGGACATGCTAAAATTCTCAAATATTTATTTTACAAAAGAATGACAATACACTCCCATAGTTCCAGGGAGTCCCTACTTTACCGTCCGTCACACCAGAAAGGCCGCAAGAGCATCACATCAAGGGAAGCTCTCTAATGACTCTTTTTCCCATTCATTGACAGCCCAGAGCAAAAAGCCAATATCCAGGGGCCAGCCCAGCCACCTCCTAGGATTCCTGGAGGTTGACTGGTGTTAGCAAAGATGAAGGCTGCCTTCAGCAGAAGGCCTTCCAAATGCTTCAGGCATTGGAGACAGAAATCTTTACGGGCAGCGTTGAGTCTATTACAGTATATCTTGGTGCTAGATTGCTATCTGGGTGTGCATGAGTCTGTGGGGGCCGGGGGAAGTGTGCTGGAAAACTTTCCCTCTGTCTCCAGCTAAATGGCTTCCTGAGGAAATGAGAAATGGGGGTGGGGTGGGTGGGAAGGAATGAAAAAATTCCAGTAAGGAAAAATAAAAGACTTTTTTCTTTGGAACAGGGAGTGTTATTTGCAGATCTAAAATTCCAGGATCTCTGTGTATTAGAAACACAAGAGGCTTTCAAAATGAAAAAGTAAAAATAAAAAATAAAATCCATGGTGTATGAGACACTAGAAAAAATATTTCAAAGGTAACATTTTAAAACTGAGAAGTCTGGGGAAGCTTGGCCAGGATTGGTGAGAACCTGAGATTCACGTCTCTCCTGACTCAGCCCAGTACAGCAGGTTCTTTCTGGCAGCCATTAATATAGTTCATGGTTAAATTACTGGACCCCATGTGGACTGAAAGGGCCTCTTTATCTTTAAACAAACAGATGAGGAAGGAGGATCTGCCCCTCGCCCCTAGCCTAGTCCAGTATTTGTGAGACCACACCAGGGTTTTTCCATTCCAGCTATCAATCTTCCCTTGTTGTGGTTTGAGAGAAAAAGAGAAGTATTCGAGGAGGGAGGCGTAATCAGAAAGGTAACTCAGCTTTATTTTAGCAGACCTGAAAAGAAATAACTTGGTCTTTTCTTGAATATTGGATGGAAATGTAGGGGCATCAAGGATTCATGGCGGGGGAACTCTCTAAATCATCTCCCCCACCATCCAGGACACCACCCATAACTTGAGCTTCCTGGAACATACAGGCTGACATTTTTGTGCAGCGTCCCTGCCCACCACTCTGCAGGACACATCTGAGGTTTCGACTTAGCCTGCCATCAGCAACAACCATTGCAGCCAGAACAGAAAGCCTTTATTAGGTGTCTTCGGCATCTTCTGCATGCAGCATCAAACTAGATCAATGAGTATCAATTGGTTTAGTTATGCCCCATGTTCCCTCAAGGGAAGATGGGATCTTTAAACAACCAACCCAAAATGAAACAAAACAAAACGTATAGGCTGGACGAAAGCTCTGAGTTTCAGATTTTCATGGAAAAATAAATTTGCAATAGATTGGTTAGAATTAAAGAAAGAGTCCTTTAAATAAACTGTTCTAGAAAAAAATCACAGCTACAACTCCACCATGTTAGTGTACAGTCTATGAATAACCTAATAGCCTTCTCAGGGAACATCAAGCATGCTAATGACAAGAAAACTTTTTGCTTTGTTTTATTGTGTTTTAATCAGAGTGCCATGGGGTGGTGAGGAGTTTTTGTGCCAGACAAAACCAAGTTAGAATTCCTGTTCTTTTACCTATTGTGTTACCCTGAGCACATTCTGAAATTTCTCTGTGCCTCAATTGTCTCATCTGTGAAATGGGGATTAAAAACGGCTATCCCACAGAGTTTTTGTTGTATGGATAAAATTAAGTAATGTCAGGCTAGGTGCAGTGGTACACACCTGTAATCCGAGCACTTTGGGAGGCAGAGGCAGGCAAACAGCTTGAGCTCAGGAGTTTGAGAATGGCCTGAGCAACATGGTGAGACCCTGCCTGTCTCTACAAAAATTAGCTGGGAGTGGTGGTGCACAGCTGTTGTCCCAGCTACTTGGGAGGCAAAGGCAGGAGGATCGCTTGAACCTGGGAGGTTGAGGCTGCAGTGAACCAAGATCATGCCACTGCACTCCAGCCTGGGTGACAAAGTGAGACCCTGTTTAAAAAAAAAAAAAATTAAGTAACGTCCATAACAAGCTTAGCATGATGCTTACAACACAGCAAATTCTCAAAAAATGGTTGTTATTAGTATTTTACCAGCATTTCCTGAGGGCTGTTAAACAGCATTTCCTGAGGGCCAGCTTTGTGCAAGACACTGTTCTCAGCTCTTTGCGTGTCTTACTCATTTCACCTCCTAAGAATCCTATGTGGCAAGCACTATTCTTATACTCATTTTATACATGAGGAAACTGAGGTCTCCTTGCCCACGATCACATAGTAAATGGTGACCCCAAGCTGTCTGGCTCCAGAAGATTTCCTCAGAAAGGAAGATCAGGTTGTTGATCTAAACAGTTGAGCTGCCATTTTTGCCTAGAAAACCCAAGTGCAAGATTTCATCAGTGTCCCCCTCATCTGCTGACAGCACTCAGTGAACATCCAACATCAACTGGACTCTGCCTCCTTGGAAAGGCCCCAGGCTTGATCTAGATGAATGACCTTTGTGTACAGTTACCTTTGACTTGGCCTCCTACCTGAAAACACAAAGAGGGACAGTTACATAAGGTAATGCTGACCTATATTCTTGACACCCTGAGTTGCTTCTGGATCCCCAGAGCAAACACTGAGGTTCACCAGGAGAGAAACACAAACTGATGTCCGATTTGCTCTTATCTGTCACAGACCCTGCCAATAGCCCAACTTGGCCAAGAATCAGTGGATATTGATTGGTTTGGTTGTGCTCCTCATGTTCCCTCAGAGGACGACCAGCTCCTAAGCACCAACCCAAAATGAAACAAAATAATACACATAGGCCGGACAAAAGCTTAAAGTTTCAGATTTTTATGGAAAAATAAATGTGTAATAGGCTTGTTGGAATAACAGAAGGGTTCTTTAAAGAAATTGCTTAGTTTTCAAATACTAAACACCATTAGATAGGCAAGTACTGCCAAATGAGTTTCTGGAGACAGAATTTAATGAACAAGAGACAAAATCTTGCAATTATGTCATTGTGCATATATAGTTTTTGCATAGATGAAGTTTGGTTTCTCTAATAGTTAAACATCACCCCCTACAAACTTGTTTTGATAATTACCTTAAGAGATACTGTCTCCAAATAAAAAAGAAAGGTCTGATTTTTTAAAAAATCTAAATTATCCAAATTCATGGACACCTTATTAGAGAAGGTTTTGGGTTACTAGTCTAAAAATTTTTCCCTCGTTTTGTTTTTTGTTTTTTTTTAATAGGATATCAGAAAAATCCACCAACAAAATCATCTCTGAAGTCATTAACATGAGACAAACAAAAGCGGTGACTGAGATCCAGAGTCACCTAAGCCAATTTAAAGTTTTAGAACATACGGCCCATTCTTTACAAAGTCCTCAAACCATCACTACAGAGTTCCTTGATAGGAGTCAGAAGCCCAAATTCAAACACAGAACTACCATGGAATTGTGTGGTGACACCCAAAACACCACCTAACTTATCTGGCCTCAGTTTCCTCCCTCATATAGATGATCAAACCATCTCCATAAGTTCCTGGAAGAGATGACGATGATGATGGTGATGATGATGATGATGATGATGATAGCAGTGTTGGCAATGAAAATAGCAGCTGCTTGTTTATTGAGTCCTACCATATGCCAAAGCACTATTCTAAGCCTTTGACTTGAATTAACTCACAATATCCTCCTGGAAATTTTACACCAGGGATTTCTCCCCAAATCCGTGTCTACTATGCTCTGTTAAGCGAAGAATATTGTGACAGGTTCCATATTCAAAAAGTAGCCTTAACAGTATTTTTCATCTTGCAGACCCTTTATACAATGTGTTTTTGACATTTTTCCCATCAAGAGGAAGGGTCTATATTTCTTCCACTTGAACCTAGATGACTTTACCACCATGGCAGAAGTGACACTATGTGACTTCCAAGGCTGGGTCATAAAATGCAATACAGCTCTTTGCCTTCTCAAGCTGCTCACCCCAACCCAGCCATGAGGCTGGGAGGTAGCCTGGGCAACAAGGAGAGACCCTATGTAAAGGCTGCAGCCAACTCTCCAGCAGAGTTCCCCACCAACACCCAACATCAATGGCCAGATGAGTGAGGGAGGGCATCTGCAGGTGATTCAGCTCCAGCCATTGAGTCCCCACCAGCCTTCAAGTCTTCCCAGTGGATTTTCCCAGACATCAAGATGCTGTCCCTGCTGTGGGCCCACTCTGAATTCCTGATCCCCAGAAGCTGTCTGCATATTAAAATAACTTGTCATCTTAGTGTCTTATGTTTGGGGTGTTTCATTATTCAGCAATCCGGACTCTATCTCTTCCGTAAAGCCTAGAAAAGGGCCAGAACTGGGACTGTCTTGTTCCTATTTCTAACGTCTGTGGGGCCTGTGGCAAGAATACAGATAAAAGCCCGCATACCATATGTCTAAATATTTTAAAACTATAAATCAAGCTAATAAACTAAGTAAAATACATTATTTCCTCCTATACTGATAAATACACCCTTATAACAATTCTGAAATGTTCTATCTAAAATTCCTGTACTCCTCAAGGTTCTGTTCTGGAGCCTGGAGTACTGGAACCTGGGGTTCTAGAAGAACTGGCCATCAGCCTGTGGTTTGCCCCCTTTCCCCTCCTCCTATCTCCATCTCCACCCCATATTGCAACATTGAATGTCGAAGATCCATTATACCCCTGACCCTCACCACTGCATATATCCAGGCTTTGGCCATCTCTCAACACCAACCCAAAATGAAACAAAACAAGACACATAGGACAAAAGCTTAAAGTTTCAGATTTTTATGGAAAAATAAATTTGTAATAGGCTTGTTGGAATAACAGAAGAGTTCTTTCAAGAAATTGCCTAAAGGCCTACACAACAGTGGCAGGATCCAACATCAGGGAAGGGGGCACAGCAGGAGGAGAGACACCTGCCAGCCCACCCAGGCAGAAGTCCATACAACCTCTCAGTGGGCTCAAGGACATTTGGACAGGGAATTTCTAAACATGATCCAAAAGGAGAGCACGGCCCCAGGATGGGCTCCTCCATTTGTCTCCATGGAGAAGGGCACTGCCAGGAGACGGCAACAGTGGGGGCCTGTAGAGCACAGGACTGAGGGCTGGGGACCCCCTTACCTGGGCCTAAAAGCAGTTCTGCCCCTGGGCCTTGCCTTGACCCCTCCTCAGATCTGAGGAGATTGTAAAGAACATACCAAACCTGATGTCTTCCCAAGGTGGCAGGAGAAGAGGAAAGAAAGTGCCAGGGCTTCTAGAATCGCTTCACACATCCACCAGAGGTTCTACTCCCACTCCCACACCAGGCTTAGGAAGGGACATTGCTATATATTGTCTCCAATGTCTTTTGGCTCTCTCACTCTATCTCTGGAAACTTCCTCTTTTTAATTTTGATATAGCATGACTTCCTGCTATGTTCTCCAATCCAACTTGGCCATCAATAAATCCAGAAAATATATTTTGATCCCCCTTTGCCACCCTCTGTAAAATTATCAGTGGATTAAGACGTAAGAAGGGGTAAACCCAGAGACTCCCTTGCACCCCAAACCTCCTATATCAAGCAACTCTCAAGAGGTCATGTGTTGAATCCTTCACGTTTGCCCACTTCTGAACTCTGCATTTCAGACCCCTGAGTTGACAAGCAAACTGGCTGATCCTTCCAGGAATTATTGCATGAAAATGAGGAATAGAAAAGAAAGAAATCAATATCTGTATTGTTTTCAACTGTCTACTTCAGTTAAGGATAGAGACATAAATGACTATTCTAAATGCAAAGACATTAAGATGATGAAAAGACTGGGAATTGGTAAAATGGAGAAAAAAATTATACTGTAAAAAAGGAGGAATGTAAATGTATTTTGAGGAGGGAGCAGGATTAAGGATAGAGATCCATTATCCCAGCAATAACATGACTATCCCTTGTAGCACTCATATTCACTACCCATAATGCCAGGAGTCCACAGGAGTGCGATGACCCTGGCGTATATTGTTGGTGAGTCCCAGACAGAGCACAACAAAACCTCACAAGTATGAAACTTGGCTCCCTGTCACCCTTTCTGCCACCACCAGACTCTTTCTCCCAAAGCAAATTTCGATTGACTAATTAACTTGTATATGCATAATAAGTTACAGGAGGCAGGCATCAATGAACATGTGCATTACCCAGCATGAGCAATTTAGGTGGAAATTCAGCTGTATTACACTACTAAAGTTGTCTGTCAGACTACAAAACTATTAAGGGTTAAAAAACGTTATGAAGTTACAATAGTAGGGTAACATTGATGGGATGATATTAATGGAAGAATTTGTTTCCAATTAGCAAAATTATGTCTAAAACACGTATGCACTTCAAAGCATGATGTAGGCTGATGAAAAAAATCAAAAATAAAACACGTCTGCACATACATAGACATAGGGTATCCCTTATCTGAAATGCTTGGAAGCAGCAGTTTTTCAGATCTTGGACTTTTTTTTTTTTTTTTTTTTTTTTTGGATTTTGGAACATTTGCATATACATGATGAGATACGTAATAGACATGGAGATGGGGCCCGTCTAAACATGAAATTCATTATTAAGATTTCACATACACTTTATATAAATATCCTGAAGGTAATGTTACACAATATTTTTAGTAATTTTGTGCATGAAACAAAGTTTGTGTTAAGGACTTATGTGTGAAATTTTCTACTTGTGCCTTTATGTCAGCACTCAAAAGTTTTCAGATTTGAGAGCATTTCAGACTGTTTCTGATTAGGGATGCTCAACGTACGTCACACACATGAATAAATATTACTGAAGGACTAGAGAATCAGACATTTGCTTTTTGACCCCTGAAAGCTAAGCACTGTGAAGGCACAAAGAATGTGAGCTATTTAACAGAGAGCAAAGCACCCTATATCATTGCAATAAACTTCCAGAAGTGCTGGAACCATCGCTAGTGACTTCCTACTCCTCTTACTGGAGATTCCTGTTTCTCTGTTGTTATAGTTGTTATTTAACCTTCTCTCGTCTGCCTTCCTATTTTCCATCTCTTCCTTTTTCCTTTGGCACCATTAATGACCTTCTGGGTTAGGAAGTTATTGCCTCATGCTCTGAGATCTTGTTACTCAAAATAGTGTCCTCAGATCAGCAGCAACCGCACCACCTGCAAGCTGTCAGCAATGTAGAATCTCATCAGCCACCATCGACCCCACAAAAAAAATTATCATGACATTTTGAATGCATATTAAAATTTAGGAAGCACTCCTCTCAAATGCAGACACTCAAACATATATACTGAACAAGCTTTCTGCTAACTCACTGATCAAACTTAATTATTGTGAGCTGATCATCAACTTATCCTATTACTCACACCACTTGCTTCTCTCTTCCTTAATCTAACTGTCTTGTGTTTATTTTGTTCCTCTCTAGCACCTTCTCACAAAGGCTAGGCATGGACAATTAAGTAAAAGCAGCTTCAAAACTATTCTTTGTAGCAAGTTGGGTAAAAAGCTTAGTAAGGAAGGAGTGACAAAGTATATTCTTAAAAGGACTTTTGATTACTTGAGCACAGCCCAGATGTCGGCTGCAGTGGCCCTGTCACATGAGATTTGGATTAAATTAGCTCAAGCTGACTCTGCAATGTCCAGCCGGATGTCTAATGCTCTCCTCAAGATTTCTGCAAATTCCTGGGGCTGTGCTTCTAGAGCCACTTCTTGCTCTAAGCTCGAGTTCTTATACTCGGTCTTACTCCCCTCTTTCTACACCGCTTCTCTGCTTTGTGCTGCTCACCAACGTGGTCTTGGAAAAGTTGCTCTGTCCTTGATTTCCCCCCTCCCCAGCAATGTTCAGAAGCCTTAACAGAAGGTTTGAGGGGATGGAGATGGTTTACACCTCAAGCAATGTCAAATGGCTATGGGACAATTTTGTTCTTCGTGTCCTTCACTATTGCTCCACTCTGCAGGTCCAAGGCCTGGTCTTCCTGCCCCCGCTCTCTGTTCTCTGCCTCCTTCCCCTTATTTCTGCTTTTCTCACCCCCAAATTCCTGTTCCACTTCTTATACATGATACTTCAGCAATTTTGTTTTGTTTTACAGGTACCTCCTAACTGATACCTTCAAATTTTCAAATTATTTTCCCAAACAAATTTCTCTTCCTACAAAGCCCACCAGTTACAGCTGTTTAAATGATCATTGTTGCCATCGCACTAAGTAAGAACACACTAAGGGCTATTAGGGTGTTATGGTGAGGCTGGGTTTCCTGAGTTGGTGGTATGAAAAAGTGCTGGAAGTTAATAGGTTAGAATGGGAGGGCTAAGAGACTCAGGAAAAAAAAAATTGCAAAGATAATTTATTTAACTTATTTCTTATTGCCTTTCTAGTCTCCCAACTAGCACCAATTGAACCAATTCTCCTATACTCACACATTGACATACCAAAACTAAATATAATCATATCTCTTTTCCTCACCCTAGATGTTGTCTGTCACCCACCACTGCTCTTAAAATCCATATACAATTGTATAGCTGGGTGACTTTGCACAAATTCCTCATCTACTTTGAACCTCAGGAACATAAATAAAATGGGAATAATATTATTGAACAGGACATTACATACAACAGTTCCAATTCTCTCCACATTTTGGTTGATGCTTTAAAGCTGAGGATAATGGGTGTTAGGCAGCAACATATTTGAAAGAAAGGAGTCCAGCCATCTATGTTAGCTCGCTAACAGATGGCAAAACTGGGTATGGGTCCTGCAGTCCACCATCTCTTGCCTGTATGTAACAGGAGACCAGGAAGTTGATTTGCACAAGACTAGAGAAGATAGATTTTTCCGTTTCTGTTCGCCCATGCAGGGAGAGAAAGAGAGTTTTCCTCCTCAAGCCAAGTGAGGAGACTCTGGAGTCCTATGCAGAACAAAGTGACAGAGATCTTGGGAGTAAATGGCCTGTGTTGCCTGCCTCTTGCCTAAATAAACCTAAGGCAAGAGTCTGGTTAAAGCTTTCTCTGATGGCAATGTCAGTAAGAGGACCGTGGTGGGAATGCCTGCATTTCCAGCTTGCTTTCGGTGATGTAAGGATGCTGTATCCCTGTGGATCAGTCTGAGTTATCTCAAAGGATTCTGCCCAAGAGAAGTCGCCATGCCTCCTCATATGGCAGGATGAAAAGGGGCTTCAGTGTGCCTTTGAAATAATTACAAATTGACAGGAAGTTGCAAAGATAGTATAGAGAAGTCTCAGGTACCTTTTATGCAGTTTCCCCCAACGGTTACATATTCCAATACTATGTTATAGTATTGGAACCAGGAAACTGACATTGGTACAATATCTTTGTACAGTTCTGTACCATTTTATTATATGCCTAGACTGGTGTAAATACCAGCTACCAGCATGATCAAGATACAAAACTGTTCCATCATCACAAAGATCTCTATGGGGCTACCCCTTTATTGTCACACCCACCTCACTCACCTGCCACCACCATCCCTGCCATACATAACCCCTGGAAACCACTGATTTGTTCTCCATTCTATAATTTTGTCATTTAGAGATTGTTATAAATAGAAGCATACACAATTTGACCTTTTGAGAGTGGCTTTGTTTTTTAACTCAGCAAAATGCCCTTGAGATCCATCCAAGTTTTTGCATGTATCTATTCCTTTTCACTGTCGAGTAGTATTTCATGGTATGGATGTACCACATTCTGTTTAAGCATTCACTTATTGTAGGACATTTTAGTTGTTTCCAGTTTTGGTTATTACAAATAAAACTGCTATGAACAATTGTGTATAGGTTTTATGTTGTCAGTTTTCATTTTTCTGAGATAAACACCCAGGAGCGTGATTGCTGGGTTGTATGTTAGGCATGTGTTTACCCTTTCTTTTTTTTTAAGAAACTGACAAACTGTTTTCCAGAGTGGCTGTAGCATTTTAAATTCCCATCAGCAATGTACAAAAGACATACAGTCTCTGTTTTCTTGTGAGAATTTTGTAGTATTCATTTGCAGTATAAAAATTTTTTGCTTGTTTTGTTCTAATAGGTATGTAGTGAGATCTCATCATGATCTTAATTTGCATTTCCCTGATGGCTAGAGATGGTGGAAATCTTTTCATGTTCTCATTCGTCATCTGTATATCTTCTTTGGTGAAAGGTTTCTTCATGCTTTTTGTCTATTTTATAATTGAACTGTTTATTTGCTTTTTTTAAAAAAAATGCTGGGTTTTGAGAGTTCTCCATATAGTCTACATATGATTACATTTCAAACACGCAATTTTTAAATGCTTTCTCCTGATCCATAGTTTGATTTTTATTCAATTTATCAATGTTTTTCCTTTTTTGAATCATGCTTTGATGTCCTATCTAAGAATTCTTTACCAAGTTCTGGGTCTCAAAGACTCTCTCCTATATTTTCTTCTAGAAGTTTTATGGTTTTACATTAACATTAAAATCTATGATATGCCTGGATGCAGTAGCTCACACCTATAATCCAGGCACTTTGGGAGGCCAAAGCAGGTGGATCACGAGATCAGGAGATTGAGACCATCCTGGCCAACATGGTGAAACCTCGTCTCTACTGAAAATACAAAAATTAGCTTGGCGTAGTGGTGCATGCCTGTAATCCCAACTACTTGGGAGGCTGAGGCAGGAGAATCGCTTGAACCCAGGAGGTGGAGCTTGCAGTGAGCCAAGATCACGCCACTGCACTCCAGCCTGGTGACAAAGCAAGACTCTGTCTCAAAAAAAAAAAAATCTATGACCCATGTAAGTTGATTTTTGTATAAGGAGTGAAGCTTAGGTTGGTTCATTTGGTTCATTTTTTTGCCTGTGTCTGTCCAGTTGCTCCAGAACCATTTGTTGAGATGACTGTCCTTCCTTATTGAATTGCTTTTGCACTTCTGTTAAAAATTAATTGGTTGTGCTGTGTAGCCTTATTTCTGTGTTGTCTATTTTGTTCCATTTATCTATGTTCCTATCCCTCTGCCAGTATCACACAGTCTTGATTGAGATGATTTTTTAAGATGGAAAAAATGACAAGCAAGTCTATGGATCTGCCTAACTTACCATCCAGTAGAAGGAAAGTGATTCAACAGAATTTAGATAAAGTGGTAGTGAAAAGTAGATTTTCTTCTTGCTAAAATCTCACCAAGTCCAGTTTTCTCAATATGCAATTACAATTAACAACTTCTTGGAGGGTTTTGTTTGTTTGTTTGTGTGTGTGTGGGTGGATTTAGTGTGTCATACATGAGAAGCATCTAACATTGTACCTGATGTGTTGTATGCCATCAATTTTATTGCTTGTCATTAATATTTACCATAATTATCATCTTTATCATCCATGCTCTTGTCTGATCCCCTTGTAGTGAGTAGTGACACAGAGAGGCCAGCATTTCTACCCCTCAAACCACATCTCTTACCTATACTTAGAAGTCAAAAATTGCTTTAAGGGAAAATAAACGTTTTTGCTTAGCAGCCATTGTGCCTGCTCTTCCCACCTTGAAGAAAACGGAAATGTATCTAAAGACAGGCAACAGACTCCAGCGTAGCAGAAGTGAGCAGGCATTCCTTCATGACCTTTGCAGCTATGCACCTGCCTTGTTCCTTTTCAGGTAAGACCAGCAAGCGGAGCACCTGGGCCTGGGCCTGGCCACTAGGGGTGGTGCATGGCATGTTCAGGGGCCCTTGTCAGCCTGGGCCTAAGGGGAAAGAAGGTGAGTCACTCACATGGTTCCAACTCTCCTCGGAACCCTCCAGCCCAGTCATCCAGGATCTAAATTGGGAATCCCTGAAGCTTAGCCAAAGCCACAACGGTCTGGCTTAGATCTTCCAGCTGAGGACAGGCCTGGGAGACCACACAAATCAATGGGTTAGTAAGGATTTTCAGGGCCGGGGCAGTGAGGGTTGCAGCAGCTGGGATGAGGAAAGGGAGAATCATTATTTTTAATTTCAGTAAGTCCCTGTGTTAATAAAGGGGCTGAATGAAATGTAAGGACAGGGGTGGTTGGGGGTTGGGGAGGGGTGAGGGAAGAACCCTTCATTTTCTAAATGTTTGCCTGCCTGACCTTTGAAATCGGAGTGGAGAATTCTTCAAGTCTGGTAATAGCAAACACTCTTCATCATGCCCTTCAGTGGCTGCTAACTGCAGACAGCTTTTTTTCCCCTTAACAATAGAAGAGATGGAAAAGAAAAAGGCAAGCTTTTGGCCTCAGGGTTTTTTTTTTTTTTTTTTACCACAGCCCTTTCCGCTCCAACCTACATCTAAGAGGAAGGGAAACTATCTTTTGTTATCACTCAATCTCCCTTAAATTTAAGAACAGCTGGGGATATTTTTCATGATTCATTAAATTCACATCATTCCAAAGAAATCTTCCTGCCGATTTATCTTTGCCTCAGCAGTTGGGGCTCCAGGAGTGTGCAGTTTCCTGAATGCCGTCAACCTGCGTCCACTGTTTTGGGCTGAGTCTGTGATCTTTCATGCTGGAATATCTTTTTTTGAGGGTGAAAGAGAGCGGGAAAGGAATCAGGGTATTGAAATGAATCTTTCCAGTCAACTTTTATCTTTCTGGAGATAAAGAGAAAGTCGTATGGCTGTCACAGCTAAAGACTAAACCCCAGCTAATGTCCTCAGCAGGGAAGAATAATTAGTAAATTCTCTAATTAGAGTCCTGTTTACATTTCTGTGTTCATAGAGGCTAATCCTTGTGTTTAAAGAAGATATTCTGCCTTAATTAAAACCATTGGTTTTAATCAGAGTCATGGTAGAATCCATATGGTAAATGTAAATGTGCTCGAGTTCCATACGTACTCATTCACGCATTCATTCATCCATTGAGGATTGACTGTATACTGAGGAGTGTACTCGATTCTAAATACAAATATGACATACTTTCTATCCCTGTGGGCTAAGACAAGCATAATAAACAGGCTTCATCCTCCATACCTACAGTCATCTCTTGGAGGTAGTTTTCTAGAGCATTCTGAAGTCATTTCCTGGTCCTAGAGAAAGGAGAGCTTGACTGGATTATTGATATCCATCATGCGGGTAGGAGAGTGGGGCATACTACAGAGAGAAAGGTCCTGCCCGGCTTATTTGTTGAGTGCCCAGGGAGTGTGGAATACCATGCCAAGGTCTTTTGTGTCCCCCTCACTCAGGCACACAAAGGCAAGGCTGAACACATTAGAAAGTGGTTGGTGAAACCCTTGTCTTTCTCCCTCTAGGAACTCGTGGTTCTGTACAAGAGTACAGAACCCTTACAGGGCCCCAGGGTTAGTCACCATGTTCATCTGTGGATATCTACCATTAAAAAGTCTTTATTATCATAAGTCATTGTGCTACATGGGCAGCAAAACACAAAGATTATAAGCACAGGTTCTGAGCCAACTCTCTGGGTTACATCCTGGCTCTGCCATTTGTAGCTGAGTAAATTTAGGCAAATTACATCGCCTGTCTGTGCCACAGTTTTCTCACCGGTAAAGTGGGGAGAAGAATACCTACTTACTGGATTGTTAAGAGGATTAAAAGAGTTCTGATGGGTGTGGCATTAAAACAGTGCCTGGCTCCTTGTAAGTGCCACTGTATGTGATCATTAGTGCCGTATGGTTGTGGTTGTTACGTTACTGACCTAGCCTGGTCAGACTCATTAACTGAACAATTGAACTTTCCTTCCCTTCGCCCCTTTTTGGTTTCTCCTCTCCAATAGCATTATGTCCAAGAAGAAAAAGTAAATAAACAAACAAAATATTTGCATTCTCTATGTTTGGAGTTAATGAGAGCCCCACATCCTGAGAGATTCATTCAGGGCCCTTCTATAAAAATCAACTGTAACCACATCTGCCTCTTCTGGGATGAAGTATAGTAAGTTCATCTTCTAACAAGCTTTCTAGGAACTCAATAATGGTGAGACATTAAGAAATAAGCCATAAGTACAGTCACCATCCCTGAATAAAGATAAAGTAAAAAGCTTAGGGAATTCTGAAAAATTATTTCACTGACATTAATGATGGAAGAGCATTCTGTCCTTTACATGGTGTGTGCCCTGATGGCCAATGAATGTTCTGTCTTTCCTTCCCTGTAGTGGACACCGTAGGAATGTTTCAAAAAATTACCAGACTTGGTTTCTACCCCCAGGTAGCCTGACCAGGGAGGCTCCTAACATACCCATGGGAAGGAATAAACAATTTGCAAAGCCAGGGATTACCACAAGGTCTCTGACTGCTGAAGAGACACAGAGTAAAGAGGGGTCTGGGTCAAGAAACTTCCTGGGACAGACGGTGGGATTTGAGAGAAGTGTTAGATGGACAAGTCATTTGAATTGAGGTCTCAGTGGGAAGGAAGGGAAATCAACAGGTAACCTACAAAAGCCCAAGCACTCTCAAATACTTGGACTCATTTAGTCCCCAAGAAACCTTCTGCATTGAGATTAAGTTGCCATTTTTATACAAAATGAAATTGATACTGAGAGGCTTAGTGTCAAAGATTCCTGAGACTTAAACCCAGTTATGGCAGACCCCAAAGTATTTGCCGCTTGATCATGCTATTTCCTGGGAAGCATAAAATGTGAGAACAGCAGATAAATATGGCCTCAGAAACTGAAAGACATTGGCCCCTGAGAAAAAGCTCTAGGGAAGAAGATTGGGCAGGTGGATGAAGAATCCCTCAGGAAGGAGTGGAAGGGATGGCCCAGGTAGAAAGAACCTTGTGAAGGAGGCAGAAAGCAGAGAGGGATAAGATTGTATATTAATAGACAGGTTTTCATTGAGTTTTGTTTTATTTGTGTGTGTGTTTATTTTTACTGAATCTAATGAGGCACTGAAAGGACTTGATTTCACAATGAAAACTGCCATTTGGAATCATTTTATTTCTTGTCTTATGTATACTGACCTACAATATACAGGTGATTCTCCATAAGGAGGCCAAACTGCCACTGACAAATGGGGAACTTCATTTCTAGCCTTGAGCGTCCATGATCTGCCCCATCTAACTTCATCCAAAGTTTTCCATCAGAAATTAAGGTGGTCAGTTTGGGCTTCTTTTTTGAGACAGAATCTGGCTCTGTGCCCAGGCTGGAGTGAGGTGGCGCAATTTCAGCACACTGCAACCTCCACCTCTAGGACTGAAGCAATTCTCCTGCCTCAGCCACCCAAGTAGCTGGTATTAAGATGCCTGCCATCTAATTTTTGTATTTGTAGTAGAGACAGGGTTTCACCATGTTGGCCAAGCTGGTCTTGAACTCCTGACCTCAAGCGATCTGCCCACCTCAGCCTTTCAAAGTGCTGGGATTAAAGGCGTGAGCCACAGTACCCAGACTAGTTTGGGCTTCTTTATCTCTTTCAGCCACTAGAGAAGGAGGTGAGGCTAAATTATAGTCCATAAGCTGACGAAACAAGCCCCAGAGTCATTGAACACAAATGGGTGTTGTAGCCGAAATTGGCCTTCTAAAATGTGTAGTTCTTCATGTCACCTGCCTGCTGAAAATATTTTAATAGTTTCCAATTTCTCAAAAGTTAAGTTCAAATCTCTTAACTATGTGATACAGTGATTTAGCACTCAGGCCTTGTGCAGAGACACATCTGCAGTTGAATACTAATTCTACAGTCTCTTAGCTGTGTTACCTTGGGCAAATTACTCAATCTAAGACTCAGTTTCCTTTTCTGTAAAATTGGACCTCCCTTGGAGGTTGCTGTGAGGATGAAATGATGCAATGCCTCCAAAGCCCTTGTTCTGTGGTCTAGTGCAATGGTAACTATGCTTGTTTTTTTTTTTAACTTATGAGTCCCATTGATGGCCTTACCCCTAGTGCCACTCCAAAATAGCTTCTTAACACTCCCCCCAGCCCCCAGTATTGCCAGTCACCATGAATTTCATTTTATTTCTTCTTGGGCATAGTTTTTCTCTCTTGTACCCCTGTGCCTTTGCACATGCTGTTCCCACTGTCTAGGACATTCTAATTCTTCCTCTTGGCATGGCTAATTACTAGTTATCCTTCAGACTTAGACTGAACATCCTGCCTTCCCTGGCCACGGCACGTCGAGTTAGGCACCTTTGTGTGTGTCCCCACAGCACCTCATGCATTCCATGTCGTGGCATGTAGTAGTGGACTGCTCAGGGGTTCCCTCCATGGAGGCTTGCTACGGTATTCCCAGGGCTTAATCCAGTGCCTGGCACATCATCAGCACTTAAATATGCTTCACTATTTACCAATGAGTGCTAGGTCACAATATCATTACAGAACACACATGGCAACCAATCACTGTCCTAAGAACGCAAGGAAACAGTGGGTGTTTGCCCAAGCCCTTCATCCCTGGGTACTTATAGCCACAGGACATTGGCCCCTCCATTGGGTTTCACAGTTCTCGAACACCTCTTTCTGAGTCCACTCAGTCCCTGGCAGAGACCACACTAAAGAGCAATGAACAATTTATCTTTGTAGGCCACACCAAAACCCAGCAGGACTCTTGTTTAAAAATTACTATAAGAAGTTCATGATCATGGCAGCAGAGCATTAAACAAAGCACAGGGCCCTTCGAAGCATGGCAAGGTCACATGCCCGTGACGCTGGCCCCAGCCATGCCTTTCTCCACAACCCTGTGCCCAGAAGGACCTGCCATGCCTTTTCTCACTAGGGCACCAGGCACTTAATGAGTCTCCTCAGGAATTAAGTGATTTTTAAAGATAACCTACTGGGGTGACAAGCTTAACACTAAGAAATGAATCACTAATGGTGGAATTCCTGGCCCCTGTGGCAGAGATAATTTTGGATAGAGCTTAAAGGGCTGGCAAGAACCTTAAATTCCATTATTTTGTTGATACCTCATCACATATTAGTTTTTTTATGTTAGTATGCCTAAATGTAAGTGTAATATACACATAAATACACATATATTCCCTGAATTGAGAAGATTTTTTTAACTTCATTGTATCCATCAGTAAAACAGACACTGCAATATTAATTTGGGCAATTCAAATAGATGCTCTGAGATTTCATATTAGTAAAGAGATTAGAAACCTTTCATCAAAAGTACCTTTATGATCAAATTAGGGTAATTACTTATCCATAACTTTAAATAATTACTATTCTTGATGGTGATGCCATTCAAAATCTTTTCTTCTGGCTATCTTGGAATACTCACTACATTATTCTTTGCTATAATCATCCTACTGTGTAACAGAACATCCGAACTTTTTGTCTAACTGCAACTTTGTACCTGTCAATTATAAATATTTAAAAAATTAATTTTAAAAAGAACTTTATGTAAGCAAGTTGAACAAGGGACTGTAGAAATGCAAATGTCAGATCTCTGTAACAGATACTTCATAATACTAGACCGCCATGTGGTTTCAGAATTTACTCTAGTTCAGTGGCACTCAACCCTATTTGGTCACTAGAATCACTTTTGGAAGCTTCTAAACACTCTTGAGGCCTGGGCCTCAGATCAACAGAATCAAAATTTCCACAAGTATGGCTGGGGCATCAGAAGTTTGTGAAACTCTCCCGGTGGTTTAAATGTACAGTAGGATTAAGAACTGCTGCTCTAGGCCAGGCGAGGTTGCTCACACCTATAATCCCAGCACTTTGGGAGGCCGAGGTGGGTGGATCACCTGAGGTCAGGAGTTCCAGACCACCCTGGCCAACATGGTAAAACCTCATCTCTACTAAAAATACAAAAATCAGCCAGGCATGGTGGTAAACGCCTGTAGTCCCAGCTACTTGGGAGGCTGCAGCAGGAGAATCTCTTGAACCTGGGAGGCAGAGGCCGCAGTGAGCCGAGATTGCACCACTGCACTCCAGCCTGGGTGACAGAGGGAGACTGTCTCAAAAAAAAAAAAAAAAAAAAGAACCGCTGCTCTGGTTAGACAGATAATTCCATCACAGGTACAGGTGTTCCTGCAATGCACCAAAAAGTGTTGAGTTGAACTTCCATCGGATGGTGATGAAAATCACGTGCTGTTTAATAGCCTATTAATTTAAATCCACACACAAGGAGGATAGCCTGCTCCCATAAACCATCATTATTATATATTTGAAAGCAGTGAAATCCCTTTACAAAAGGGAAAGAAAGAGACAGAGACTCAAGCTTAAGCCTCAAAAATCATCAATAAAATATCAGTTTCATCCCATGGTACAAAAATCCCAATCTCCATCTAAAACTGCCTGACCCTAAAATATATCAGAAGCTTGTTCTAATCACAGGAGATGCGTTCTGAATATGACCGTTCCTCTTGCAATGGCTAAGTCTGCAAGTCACTGTTTTTACTGGAGCTGAAAAATTAATTCCTTTTCAGAAATATTCTCATCTTCTCTTAAAAGAAAAAAAAAAGGCTTTTTTGATGTCAAGTGACAGGATTAGAAAGTGACCCTCTGGGTCAGAAGGGGACTTTTCTTTTTCTCATCAAGGAAATCAATTTCTAAGTCCAAGTCTCTTAAAATAATATATTCTTGTGGCACGCACACAGCTTTTTTGATCTGCTATGAAAAGAATAAGAGGTAAAGAGGATCAGGGGTGGCGATGGAATATTATAATCTGCCACACTCACACATCAGCCTTTCACTAAGTAATTCCAGATAAATTGAGGATTTACATATTTAAGATTAAATGGGAGAAAGAGTAGCTGATGCATAAATATAGGAACACAAAGATATAACTGAAGCAAGTTAACTCTTAAAACTTGAAGTTACTTGGTGCTTATTTTATTGCTCCACTTCAAAGTTTAATGTTTATTAGTGACTAACCAAGATAATCTCTTTCAGATCAATTGAACTCACAACCCGCCCTTAGGGAATTTTTTTCCCTGTCCTCAGAAAATCTCAATTACACCGACAAGCAACAGTTAAATGCATACAAAGACGCAGAAATGCAGCAGATGGAAAACAGGAGGAAGCAGCTGGAAACGTGTTTCCCTCAGAACTGTTTTTAACAGCCTGTGCACAAATAATGCCTCTCTAATGCAGAGATAAAAATAAAACATAAATATTGAGAAGGTGACTGGTCACAGCAACAAGATGGCATGAGATGCTGTTATCTTCCCTGGTTCTATTACCCTTAGATCACTCCAGATACTCTCCCATTTGGGGGCTTCCAAGAAATCCGGAAAATCAGATTCAACTTTAGGACCCTGACTTTACTAAGAGCCCGGTTACAACCTGAACTTTCCCCTGATGCCGTTCCCAAGAATCAGGTGCCTGCGTGGCTTTTGTTAGGCCCCTGTAAGAGCCCCTAAAGAGTGCCACTATTTCTCTCTAACTTCGCAACAGCTTAAACTATAACTTAGCACAGCAGGGCCTTTCCTTGGTCAAGACTTTGATTCCATGGCACCGAGAATTCTTTACCCTGGAAGGAAATGCATCTTGTATACACGAAGAGACTTCTGACCTGCTGTTAGGTAGGGAAATTAGTTTGGGCCCTTTTTCCAGTGATGATGATAATGAATTCATCTGATGCTCCCTGAGGCTGTACCTTGCTCATCAACTATTCGTTTCTCTTTCAAGCATTTCCTGACACTTGCTAAGCCTGAACCTCTGTGGCAGGTGCTAAGAAAGAGAAGCAAGTGAATATGGTGGAAGGCAATGGAAGGGGCCCATGGGGGCAAGTGATGGGGACTGCTAAGGTATTATCAATGTTTTATTTCTTGACCTGGGTGCTGGTTACTTGCTGTATAATAATGTATTAAGTAGTATATTTGAGTTGTGAGCACTTTTATAATCATATGCTACTTTTCATAGTAAAAAAAAAAAAGGTGAAAGAAAGAAGAAAAGAAAAAGCAAATACGAAAAGCCCAGTCAAGGAGTTTTCAACTTAGTAGAGAAGATAATATATAACTGTTATCTTGCATATAATGCAAGGGGATGTGTGATCAATGTCATAAGATAAATATAAATTGCTATAGGAATTAAAAGATCCATCAGGATAGATTGAGGTTATTAGATAAGGCTTCATATAGAAGGCAGTAGTTGAAAATAGGAAAGAAAGATGGACAAGAATTCAGCAACAAAGCTGGAGCTCAAGGGAGGTGGGCATTGATCAGTGTTAGAAATGCTTGTTCCCTGGTGTCGTGAAGAAATAGCACTTGAACATAAATTTAACTTCCTTAGCAAGGCCATTTTTTACTTTCTGCACAAAGGGTACACTCACCAGTACACCAAACAAAGGAGACAGGGTCATTTATAACCTGATGTGTCCACCCCACCTCTGTGTCCGGTTTCCATTGGCTGGAACGGGACCTCACATTCTGTATCTGTCCCGATTGGCTAGCAACTTAGAACTTTTTAAAAGAGGCAAAGGCAGAGGAGAACAAAGGAAGGAGGAAGTAACTTGTGGAATGCTGAGAAAGGTAAAAACACCTTCAAATCAGGAAGCGGAACAGGCTATGACCTAATCCTTGCTTGGACCAGTATAAGCATGCCAGGGCATATACTTAGGCTAAACTCTAGGAGCTAAGAACATAAAGTACATTGATTTCTTTATCATGGCTAGCAGATATTTAAGAATGTTAGCACAGGTCTTTGAATAAATTTTGCTTCTAAAAGAAGTTACTATTTATTCCTAATTAGATGGGGAGGAAAGCCTTTGAAGAGGAAACTCTACTTTACTTTTTACAATCAGGAAGGAAGAGCAGGAGCAAAGGGGGAGAAACGTTAGACCGGCCCTCCCCCCGACCCCCGCTGCCCCACCAAGGCAATGGAGAGCAGGTCATTTAACTAAAGCATGGAGATGATGGAGATGGATGGATAGGGTGGGGAAAGGAATTGAGAATCAAAATCAAGGAGTCAAGAGAGTTTTGAAGTCTCAACTAACAAATCTATATCTTATTTGGTGGACAAGGGCAAACTATAGAAGATTGTGAGCAAGAAGGTGTTATATATCTGGACTGTATTTAGGAGAATTAATTTGGCAGTGAATTGAAGGGACAGGAGTGTGGAAACAAGAAGGCCATTAGGTTATAGCAGCTTATCGTTAGCCTTCAGAACTCCAAGGTAGGGTGGGAGAGGTGGCTCTCTGAGGGCTTAGGAACTCAGGGCTCTACACCTACATTGCCCTGGGTCCCTTCTTAACTGTAACATCCGCTCTGCCTTTCTGCAAATAAATTCCTTACTAAGGATGTTGTTTACCTCCACTAGTGTATCTTCCCTATATTCATTCTTTGAATATTATAAAAGCTTTTAATATGGGAAACATATATTCTTCCTTTAAAAAAAATCTAAGTATACAGCAGGAAATCACAAATATAAGAAGCTATTCTGAATAGTGCAATATGAAAATCACTTTTTTTTCTTTCTGCTTCAAGTTTAACATTCCCCTTCCCCTTTGCCTCTATCCATGCAGTTTCTGTGGATGGGAGGTTGCTCGTGAGTGTGCATAAGGACATATGCACACATATGCACAGCCTGCCTGTGTCTCCTCCTGAGTTCTTGGTGCTTCTTCATAAAAGTGTCATTTAGTCCTACTAGAGTTTTCATTAACCCAAAACTGCTGGCTACCTTACTTTTCACAGCTGTGACCAGTGTAGCTGTTAGCATAAGTTACAGCCACCAACTTTGCTGCCATGGCTTTCTTTGGCCGCATCAGGATATGTCAGAAACATGAACAATACTTACACATCTATTTGGTGTGTTTACTCTTCTTAATTATGGATGAACTGGTATATTCAAAAGTGAATCAAGGCCGGTCGCGGTGGCTCACACCTGTAATCCCAGCACTTTGGGAGGCCAAGGTGGATGGATCACCTGAAGTCAGGAATTTGAGACCAGCCTGATCAACACGGTGAAACCCCGTCTCTACTAAAAATACAAATTAGCCAGGCGTGGTAGCACATGCCTGTAATCCCAGCTACTCGGGAGGCTGAGGCATATCCTTGAACCCAAGAGACGAAGGTTGCGGTGAGCTGAGATCGCACCATTGCACTCCAGCCTGGGCAACAAGAGCGAAACATCATCTCGAAAGAAAAAAAAAATAGTGAATCAGAGGAGCTGAAAGGATGGCTCCACTATTTGTTTACCTACATCAAATGCTTTCAGAGGAGCCAGGATTGGTGCATTTTATAAATTACACACATTTCTTTATTGCTTTTCTTGCAGTAGAATTGATGTTCTCGATCTCTTTCTGAGGTCTGTCGTTTAAATGGCTGATGCACGGCATTTTGTTACTTACTGGGTTTCTGGTGCCTTGCATTTCTCAAATAAGGACAGTTTGAGAAAGTTCCAGGTTCAAATGAACTAGATGCCAGTAGGAAATAAACCTTCTCCCTCCTTTTACGCAGGTTTGCTCACACCCACAGCTGGGTCAGGTTTGTGGCCGAAAGGAAGCTTATTGTTGGCTGGCTATGAAGCCAACTGCCAATTTGCACATATGGCTGTTCCTGGACCCTGCCGTGTTTCCCCTGTGACTCATTCATTTCAGGTGCTATAGCAACAGGTCTGGGATACAGACATGATGAACTCAAGTTCCTCTCCAGCCCGAGTTCAAAGCACCTTTTTGCCCTTCAATAGATCAGAAGAGATTTTCTCTTTAAATACCTGCCAGCTGACCCCGAGCTGGCCAAAACAGGAGAGAATTTTCCACCAGGACTTAGTAGAATCTTGAGAGCTTCTTTCAGAAGAACTTAGTGGGATGGTCAAAGCTTCCCTGTGAGTCAGAAGCTAGGGTGGCAGCTCTAGATCTATCAGAACAAGCTAAGACACTAACTCTCTGAAGTTGGACCAGCTCGTTTGTTCATGGTAACTGGCCAGGTTGCAATGAGGTTCCCATGGAGAAGTGAGAAAAATGGGAACAATGTCTTGAATTTTTTATTAAGCTAAGTTATTTTGTTGAACGTGCTATCCTTTAAAATTTCTACTTCTCTAATGTTAATTAAAAAAAAAAAAAAAAAAAAAAGCACCATTCAAGGCCTAGTTCAACTATTGGCTCCTTTCAGAAGCCTGTTCTGACACCCTCAATCTATCCCAATAGTTCTTTTAATCCTCATAGTACTAGATATTTTTCTTACCTAATGATGTTTATAAGCCCTTTCTTTTGTGAAAAAAAATAATACTGGGTTTTTTAGCCCACATATGGGTTTAGAAAAAGGTGGGCAGTCTGACCTGGAGTATGCAACTTTTTTTTTTTTTTTTAGTCCATCCACCTATTCTTAACTCCATCTATGAAATTCAGAGGTCCAGTAACCATTGGGCCTGATGAATTCTAACGAACATTCCAGGAACACACTTTTTAAGCTTTCTGTGAGTATGGATGCCTGTTATCTCAGGTTTTCCCCGCAGAATCCCAGCAAAGTACCAATTACAGAGGAAGCCTATGTACTTTCATTTGTTCATCCCACCAATATAAATGCCTGTTATGTGCTGAGTGCTAATTCCTGCCGTCAGCGAGCTCACAGTGTAGGGAGGGTGACATTTAGGCAACATATAGTAAAAATGTATACGTGTTCAAGTATGTATATATCTCTCTCACATGAACATTAGACAGCCATGCGAGGTCCTTCTCTGGTTGTATTTGTTTATTTAGGGATAGATTCACCTTTTTTTTTTTTTTTTTGAAACGGAGTTTCGCTCTTGTTGCCCAGGCTGGAATTCAATGGTGCCATCTCAGCTCACTGCAACCTCCACCTCCCGAGTTCAAGCAATTATGCTGCCTCAGCCTCCCAGATAGTTAGGATTACAGACACCTGCCACCACGCCAAGCTAATTTTTGTATTTTTAGTAGAGACGGTGTTGGCCAGGCTAGTCTCGAACTCCTGACCTCAGGTGATCCACCCACTTTGGCCTCCCACAGTGCCGGCATTACAGGTGTGAGCCACCTCACCTGGCCTAGATTCACTTTGATTCCACTCCCATCCCCCTTCCTCTCCATAGGCAACCTCTTAAAGTCTATTCTCTTATGTGCACCTGTTCTAGCAAAATATATATTGCTGGTTCATGTGAATATGTTTTTATTTTGCAAATGATATTGCTACATATCATATCTTGTTTTTTTCCTTTTTTCCTATTTCAAATCCATCCACACTGCTGGCATACATCTAATTTTGATAGAATTGATTTCATCTTTTTTTTAAGCCTTAAACCTTGTGTTTTTGAAATTTGTTTAAAACCTTCCCCACCCCTAATCACAGAGATATTCTCCCGAATTTTCTTCTATACCTTTGTAATTTAATCTTTCCTGTTTTGGAATTTAATCCATCTAGTGACCTGATGTGGAGATGTAGTTTTCTTTTCCACTATACTGTGATCCAGTCATCCTGATATTGTCTACACACACAATCCAGGCTTCCTCTCTTTATTTGTAGTGTGTCCTTTATTACATAAGTGGCCACATGTACACTTGTGTATCTCCGAGATAGGTCCTTTCAGAGTGACTCTCCCAAGGTCACTCAGTCTGTAGGCAGCTTAACTGAGATTACATGCTCTCCAGCCCATTTGATCACATTGCTCTCCTAAGATTAATAAAGCTCATAGGGTGTCAGAGCTTGAGAGAAACGTAGGAGTTATCCAGGCTAACCCTTTCATTTTCTATCAGATAACTAAAGCCAAAGGGGCTGAGTGTCTTGCCAGAGTCATGGAGCAAGTGGGCCAGAGTGCAATTGCATTTCAGATCTACTGATTTCAAGGTTCCTGCTCCTTTCACTGCACCTGAGAGTGCTCTAAAATCAACAGTTGATTATACACAGTAAATCAGAGGGGAGGAGAGGGGGTTTCTAAAGGTATCAAGAAGAAAAATATGAGAAAGATCACAAAAAGTAAGAACACAAGTCAAATAGCACAACAGTGTGTAGTCACAGTGTATGAACAGTCTTCAAAGCACTAAGGGGACGAGGGTGAGCTCTGCATCCCAACCAGATAACCAGCATTCAAGAAAATACCCAAGTTTCCAAGAACAGGTTAAATTGTGTTGATTATATTCCATTCTGAATGCATAAAAATGTGTAATATATTTTATCAAGATTCTTATCCAAACGCTTAAAATAGTCATCAAAATTGAAGGCCAGGCGAGATGGCCTAGATGCAATAGCACCCCAGTAGCAACAAACATACCTAGTGGCAGTTCTCCATTTCTGATACTATTCTCTCTAGTAAAAGAAACCTGGGATCATTGGAGAAATGGCTGATTCTAGAACTCAGGCAGGAAACATACGTGAAGAACCTGGAGCAACTTGTAGTGCCAGAAAGTAAGGAGGCGTTCAAACGAGAAAACCACACACACACACGCGCGCATGCACACACACACACACACACAGTGATTTGAAAGCATATCAAAAGAATCCAGGAGTCAATAAAAAGAGCTCTCAGTGGTCAGAGCTGGAACAAGTTGAGCAAGAAATAATAGTATTGAATTACAACGTAACACATAAAATAAATATCTGAGTTATACTGACATAAATAAATAGTTGAATAAATAAAGAAATGTGGGAGAAAAGATAGATCTCCCAAGCAGAAGAATTTCCAATAATTTGTGTAGATATACCACCCTCAAAGGGAGGGAGCAAAGCCTTCCCACGCCTTCAGTATGGGCACAGAGTGACACTCTTCCTTTCAAAGAATACAGTGTATAAAAAGGGCAAAACAGAGGAACTTTACAGGGCAGAAATCCAACAAACATGACCTCTGCCAGGTAATCAAGTTTAACTCCAACAGTGATAAGTCATGTTGATAGTATGTATCCTTGGCCGGGCACAGTGGCTCACGCCTGTAATCCAGCACTTTGGGAAGCCGAGGCAGGAGGATCACTTGAGGTCAGGAGTTCAAGACCAGCCGACCAGCCTGGCCAACATGGTGAAAGCCCGTCTCTGCTAAAAATACAAAAATTAGCCGGATGTGGTGGCACATGCCAGTAATCCCAGCTACTTGGGAGGCGGAGGCAGGAGAGTTGCTTGAGCCTGGGAAGCAGAGGTTGCTGTGAGCTGAGATTGCACCACTGCATTCCAGCCTGGGCAACAGACTGAGACTCTGTCTACAAAAAAAAAAAAAAAAAAAAAAACATAGTATGTACCCTTAATATGATGTGATGAAAATACACTTCATCTTTGTGGTCTGCTTACCCTAAACCCATGACCTCGATCTAATCACAAGAAAACCATCAGATAAACCCCAATAGACAAACAGGCTAAAACACACCTGACAGTAGCCCTCAAAACTATCAAGGTCATTAAAACTAAGGGAAGTCTGAGAAATTGTCACCTTGATAGAGCCCAGGCAGACATGACAACTAAACACAATGTGGTGTCCTGGATGTGGTCCCAGAACAGAAAAAGACATCAAGTAGAAATTGGGAAAATCTGAATAAACAATGGACTTTAGTTAATAATAACCTGTCTGTATTGGTTTATTAATTGTGGCAAGTATACCATGCTAATATAAGATGTTAGTAATATGGTGTGGGATTTATGGGCACTCTCTATACTAACTTCATAGTAAATCCAAAACTGTTTTAAAACAGAGAGTTGATTTAAAAAATGAAAAAGAGGGCCTACAGAGTCAAGTCTTCATACATCCAGAAAACTTGCATCTCCAAAAATAACAATTTCAGTGTTTTGTGTAATTAAGCTTTTATCATATACAATTTAAATGAAGATCTTTTCAGATTTAGCTATAAATGGGAAAATTTATACCATTAGGTAAAAAACCACCATAATTCTGTGCTTGCTATATGACTAAACTCAACTCTGAGCTTTGAGAGAGCTATGGTGGTACTGTACATCAGGGTTTCCAAGCAACTAGGACAGTACCTGGCAGATGTCGAGAGATCTATTTGAGAGCCAGATAAATAAAGGAATGAAGAAATTCAAGATGATGGAATCAAATTGATTTAATGTGGCAAAGATTGTTTTTTGAAGATGCAAAATAATTCAGAGATGTGGAAGACAAGCAGATAAAACCAAACCATCTGAAGATTCAGAGTGAGATCCACTTCACGTCCATTAGCATGGCTATTATTTCTAAAAATAAGAATAACAAGTGGAGGTGAGGATGTGGAGTGACTGGAACCCTTGTACACAACTGAGGGAAATGTAACATGGTGCAGCTGCTATGAAAAACATGTTGGTGGCTCCTCAAAACATTGAAATAGAAGTAGCTTGTGATCTAGCAATTCCACTGCCAGGTATACATACCCTAAATGTTAAAACAGGGACTCAACAGATACTTACACACCTGTATTCATAGCAGCCTTATTCACAGCAGCCAAAAGTGGAAGCAATCCAAACAACCACTGACAGATAAATGAATACACAAAATGAGGTTTGTATATACAATGGCATATTATTCAGCCTTAAAAAACGAAGGGAATTCTGACACACACTATAATGTGGATGAACCTTGAAGACACCATGCTAAGTGAAACAAGCCAGTCACAAGAGACTTAATACTATAAAATTCCACTTCTATGAAGTATCTAAAATTGTCAAATTTATAGAGACAGAAAGTAGAATGGTGTTTGCCAGGGGCTGGGGAGAGTGGGGAATGAGGAGTTATTTTTCAATGGGTATAGAGTTTCCTTTTTACAAGATAAAATTTCTAGTGATGGCAGTGGTAATGGATTCGCAATGTGAATGTACTTTGGCCACTGTGCTTAAGGCCACTGAATTGTACACTTAAAATTGTTAAAAGACCAAATTTTATGTTATAAATATTTCACCACAATTTAGAAATAAAAAATAAATATAAGGTTAAAAAAATCACAATGAGGTTGAAGTAAAGATGCTCAGATATCATTAACCTGAAAGTTTTTGGCAGAGGGTCAAAAAAGAAGTCTAGAAATCTGTGAGCCATTTCATAGAGCATTTACAAAACTGCCCAAGAACAGGTAGTGAATATTTTCATAGATGCTTCTTTAGCCATGTTCTAGACATTTCTACTTTCACTGACATTAAAAATATTTAATTATAACAATAACCTCTAAGTGCTTAGTGCTTTTTTCATTTACAAAGCACCCTCACATCCATTCTCTTTTGCTGCTCAGAATAACCCTCTGGGAGTAGACAGAATCTGAAGCATCGCCCCACTCCATGGATCTGCCCACTTGTCCAAACTTTGCTGTGCTACTCCAGTGTGCAAAGCACTGTGCAGCCTGAGCAGCCATGGGCTCCATAGATGGAGCTCCACTGTCTGGGTTCAGATCCTGACTACCCCACTTCCCAGCTGCATGCCCTTGGACGTGTTGACTTAACCCTCCGGGTCTCAGCTTTCTCATCTATAAAATGGGTTGTTTGAGGTTGACATGAGTTAATACATGTAACACACTTACAATGCCTCATAGGTAATGGGTCCTCCTAGTGTTAGCTGAGTTCATTTTTGTGGATTCAGACAGGCATAAAATATAGATGACAAGACAAGCAGGAATGAGGCTGTAAACAGGGGAGCACACACAACACGGTAAGGAATCCTGCCTTGAAATATTAGGGAGCTTTTCATAGAGAAGGGGACATGTGAGCTTTGAACATGGAGAATGAGAATGAGGAAAGTGAGGCTGGAACAAGATGAAGTAGCTTCAGGCCTGTTCCCATTAAAAACCACCACCCAAAACTCATATAATCCCCCATGGTTTTCAAAGCATTACCAAGTCCACCATTCCACTGTGCGGCAGAGAAACACAGGCCTTCCAGGCAGGGGTGAGGAAAGAATGAGGCCACATCCATCCTTATTTTAGGGATGAGGGCCTGCTGGCTCCATGTTTAAACAGTTGCTCTAAGGTCTCAAATATGCACTGGCTTAAACAGAGTGGGGCCAGCACAGACCTAGTTCTTTCAGCTTCTAGTATAGGATCTTTCCATTGCGCCAAAGTGAAACACAAGCCTTTTAACCATCGGACTCGTTCATTTGTTCAGCTAGTCTTTATTTAACACCTGCCAGGTGCACTATCCTAAATACATTGACGAACAAAATGCATTGTGGTATTTACATTCTAGCAAGGGGAGGCAGAAAACAAGCAGTAAATAAGTTAAATAAGTAAAGTCCCTAGCTTGCTAAAAGATGAAAAATATAGGCCAGGCACAGTGGCTCATGCCTGTAATCCCAGCACTTTGGGAGGCGGAGGCAGGTGGATCACAAGTTCGAGACCAGTCTGGCCAACATGATGAAACCCCATCTCTACTAAAAATACAAAAAATTAGTCGGGTGTGATGGTGTGCACCTGTAATACCAGCTACTTGGGAGGCTGAGGCAGGAGAATTGTGTGAACCTGGGAGGCGGAGGTTGCAGTGAGCCAAGACTGCACCATTGCACTCCAGCCCAGGTGACAGTGCGAGACTTTGTCTCAAAAAAAAAGATGAAAAATACAATGTAGTGTGGGGCAGCATGGGGCATCTTGAAGCATGAATTAGGATTCCGGGGTGAGAAGGTGAGATGATGCACAATCCACAATCCTGATGGCTTCACTGAGTTCTGAAATGCCCTCTCTAAGCTAGCGCTCACATGGGATGCATCCCCCTCTACCCCATGAGGCAGTGGACTCAATGGGCAACCACTCTTCCCACCCAGGGTTTGTTAAGTGCTAAGTGCCCCACAGCTGATCCCAATGCTTTGTCTTCCTCTTTGACAGAGAACCGGAGTTTAATCCTCCAAGCTCTCACTAGTCTCCTCTCTCCCCTGAACCCATGGCTCCCCTGCAGATCTTGCTCCGTCCTGAAAATCTTTAGGAAGAACAGAATAATGGTCTTTCTTTCTCAGCAATAAGGAAGTCTTCACATGCTCACACTATGAAACAAGAAAGTTTTATGTTTAGCCCATTGGAGTCCCCGTACTGTGGACTGTCCAGCTTTGGTTTTAACCCAGTTAGGACAAAGAGAAGGTCACTTTCTTCCCTAAGCAGGTGATCAGTTTGGTGCTGCGTTACATTCCAAAGCAAACAGGGCTCTTTTCTTTGTCTTTACCCAAATGCAAAGCCTTCTTTTATACCAGGACTTCTGTTGACGCATCCAGAAATAAACTCACAGGAGAATGCTCAGTGGAGGTGCCTGCACCAAGAGGCCCTGAAAGGAGGCGTGTGTGGAGGACTCCCCTCCCCAGCTGTATGGCCTTATTCACTTCCTACCGCCCTAGTTGGGCCTTTCTCTCCCTCACCTCTACATAGGGCTTCTGGTAACAAGAAGTGGTGATGTTAGAAAGTCACTACCTATCCACAGGCGGGCATAGCCATCCAGAAAGAGATGAGCCCAGCAGAGACCCCAGCCCTGGGTCATCTTAGTGGCTCTGGGTGCAAACAGAGCCACAAATGGGAGCAAACACTATAAACAAAGTCAAAGGCAAATACCTAAATCACTACCCCTACCTTAACCTCCCAGACTTTCAACTTCAATAAAACCTACCTCCTGACGGATCACAAAGGAAGTCTAGCACTTGGGGGTGGAATCGCCTTTTCTTCTGCATTTCTGCTGTCCTTTCTGTCAGTCTTTGATTTGAGCTGAATTAGCAATGCCATCCTGGCTAAAGTTGGTATTGCAAAAGACTTTGGTAGAGTGCAAGATACCACGTATGCCCAAGTCAAACAACCTAAGCAGCAGCTACATTTTAAACCCTGACTGTGCAGTCCAGTTTCTTAGAACTGTTCTATGGGAGTGAAAACTAAAGAGGACTTCCATCTGCCCCTGACCCCGCTGGCCTTCGCAGCTGGAATGTGCTGGGAATCACTTCTGGCACTGAAAAGGTTAATTGTCTCCTGCTGCGAAGTAGAAGCTGAGAAAAGGGTCCTGGGCAGGGGAGGAATTATGGTAAATGAGGTTTTCTTTATAGTACTGTTCATTCTCAACATGCTGAAAGGGCATTAGTTCACAGTCACTTTCTCTGAAATTACCAAATCTGCTCAGGAAGCCTTCATTAGGATATTAAACAAGACTTAATAAGTGAAAGTGATTTGCATCGCTGATAATCGTGGGCATTAATCAAGACGGCTTCTGTCTCTCTCCCCGCAATATGTTTCGTGTTCCACTGTAAAGCCCCTTTAACTCTGGAGGGCTTCTTAAAAGGGAAATATTACATTTAGAAAGCCATTTTTAAAATGATTTACTTAGCAAAGATCACTATAAATAATGTTCTACTCCCTCCTCAGCTTTAACTATCAGAATAATTAATACTGTGAGGTTTGAGTCAGGGATAGAACCAGATGTGTTCCCATTTATCACACATGGGCTGCACTTATTCTAATAAATGTTTCAGCCTTTAAAAAGAACTTTAAGTCTGGCCTCAAATTAAAGGACCACATTTTGCACTTCTACTTGAAGTCACACATCGCAGCCATGTTCTACATCACTCCGGGGCCCAACACCTTCAGTATTAACTTCTGTGCCACCCAAAAGCCTTGGATGACAAGCAGTGAAATAAGGCAACCTGCTCATAGTGGTCAATAAAATTAGAAACAAATAAAAGGAAAGCTATTTAAGAGAACTGCTGCTTTCTTTATAAGGCAGCTGTCTCTTGTTAAATCGGTGGCTTCAGAGTAAAGAGACTTCCATCCAAGGGAAGCTTGTTTTATGACATTTAGAAAGAAGAGAAACAAGAGTTAATACTTTGGTTTAGGCGAGTGAAACATCAAGGGTTTTTGCTGGGGTTTTTTTTCCTCTTCTTTTTTTCTTTTTTTAATTCCTGGTTTTCAGCTTCACAAATGGATTATTTTTCAAGGCTTTCTGAACAAAAGATCAAGGCAATCTTGTTACTTTTCATGGTTTAAAACAGTGTGAGAAACATCAGTTTCCTGTATCTAAAGCAATGTAAGTCAAGGGCAAGGGAAGAGAAAGGAGAGAAGGATGGAAGTCTCTATCCCAGACTTGTGCCTGCAATTCAGGTCTGCACAGTCTCACCACTCCCCCTCCATTCTCCCTCCCTCCCTCCCCAGCCTCCCCCATGACAGCCCTGCAGAAGCTGCCTGTGGCAGAGAGATGTGTGTGTCTACATATGTTGAACACACACATGCACATACAGAGTTTATATATAGATCCATGCACACACCCAAAGTTGTTGTGCCATTGAGAGGTTTCAGATCTCCTAGCATAATTTGATTGCTGTTTCTGCCCTACTTAGGTGATAGCATCTACTCTCCTGCTCCCTTCAGTTCAGGCAGCCTCATTTGTTATGTCTCTGCTAAAATTAACTCCACGTTAATTTCTGGAGGCTTTGGAGTTTATTGCTGGGAAAAAAAAAAAAGGTTATTTGCTGGCAGTGACTAGTGACATGATGGTTTGCATGCACTAGGGCTCAGCACTCTATTTAAATGGAGCTCAAGAGATGAGCTTTGTGTGAAGCAGAGGAGACTTGATCCATCCTAATGGAATGCAACATGAATTATATGCCCTACTTCACCACTTGCCTGCTTCACTAATCCGGGATAGTTCACAAGGAACCATTTATCCAGAAGGGAGAAGACATGATTCCCAACTGAGGACTCACTCTCTCTTTTTTCATCTCTTGTTTTCTTGTCTTCATTTTTTATTTCCTCTTAGATACCCCAGCACCAAGCCATTATTCTTTGTATATTTCTCTAGCCCACCAGTCTTCTTAGGTACCCCAGCACCAAGCTATTATACCTTGTATATTTCTCTAGCCTACCAGGAAGAAATCTACTCATATTCTTGTAAGACATCTCCATGTTTTTGCCCATTGCCGTAATAACATAGCAACTACCTCTCCCTGGGCACCTAACAAGTGTCAGACAATGTGCTAGGAGTTGACAAACGTTCTGCTAACCCTTCAAAGGAGACTGTATTGTCCTTAATTTACAGATGAGAAGTTGAGGGTCAGAGCCATTAAGTAGCCGGTACAAATTCACATAGCTTTTGAGTGATGAAACAAGAAATTGAATCATGGTCCTTTAGGTCTGTTTGATACCAAATTTCACACACCTTTTCAAAACAGCCTGTCTACTGCTGCTACTCTTGGCTAGAAAGAATGATTACAAATACAATACGTTAAGGAGCAGTGTCATTTCCCTAGAGACACTTCAGTGGGAATGTGAAATTTGGAATCTGGAAATTTGATTGCCACTTAATTGAGCAGTTTCATTATTATTGTCACAGTCTGAAACGTCCTATCTCTTCTAATTAAAGAGAAAAGCCACCCAACCATGGACATGTTTTCTGTCAGAGCCCTAGGAGCTACACCGCCACTTCTATTCATTCATTTTCACGGCCAATAATCAAGGTCAGAAACCTAAAACAGCAGAGTTTTCAAGTTTTTGCCCTAAATATTTTATGATACCATCAAAACAAAAATTGTGCAGTCAATACAAATTTCAATGTTCAGATCTACTTTTTACTTGTTAATCCTCTAAACTGTTTGATACAATCACCTCTTGATAGTTCAAGAGATGATTGAATTTGAGGATTAACTAGTTCCCATTACTTTTCTTCCTCCTCCTCTCTACTGTTCACACATTTGGCTGTTAAAGTTCAAAAGCATTTCTACTGGAGAAAAAAAGATAACATTATAGAAATGACATGCAGATTAGACAACTACACTACTTATTAATTTTTGAAGGACTATAGGGAAGAAAGATAAAGAAAGGATTAAAGCTATTTGTTTAAAATAATTTGAGAGGTCTAAATACAGCAGTTATACATCATGGAATGAACACATGCCTGGAACCGCTGCATCCTTTAGCCACTCTGCTAATATAACAGAAATGAGATTTTTATTTTTTTAAAGAAATAAACCCACAGAGACAAATAAAAGGAGAAAAAAGACAAAATCATATGTTGGAATCTGGAAAGCAGATGTCCAAGTGATAACTGACTGCAGATTCAAGAAAACTGCATCCTTGCCCACCAGTAAGGAAAGGAAGCCACAAAAATAACTTGGTTTAAATTCAGAATCCATAAGGATTCACAACTTGGTGGAATCAGGCGCCTCTGGAAGTGGAGTTGCAGGTAGAGCTAAGAGCAGGGAATTGGTTGAAAGTCTGTGTAACAAGCACAAATCTCATCCATATTCTACTAAGCTGGACAACTGCCCTCCCCTGCCTCAGCCAGCAGAAGACTGAAGGCTTAGTTCCCAGGGAAGGGCTCTAGACTGGGACAAAAGTGCACTCAAGGTTTGGAGGACTGTAGCGAAAACAGAAAGAACAAGAAAAAGTTCATGTGATTGAATGTGGAGGTCCACCTACCCTGCCTCCTCACCCCTCCTTCATGCCCACTTGGCTCCCAGAATACTGGCAGCAGGGAATTTGAAAACCCTTCTTCTAGGTAGCTGATCAGCCTAAGGGAAAGGATGTAAAGATACTGATGTCTGAGTTTCCCCAAAGAAAAACTCCAACCAGATTACCTTACAGGGAAGCCCTCTAGGTACACAGTTTCCAACTGGAGTTTTACAGCCCCATTGTAAAATGTGAACAGACAGCCAAGCCTCACCAGACTTTTGAGAAAATCATCTAAAATGAAGTCAGAAAAAAAGGAGAAGAACAACTAGAAGGTGTCAGAGACAGACAGAAAAAAAGAAACAGTGAGAGAGAGAAAGAAAGAGAGAGAGGCAAGAAGAAAGAAAGAGAGAGGGAGAAAGAAAAAGAAAGAAAGAGAGAGAGAAAGAAAGAAGGGAAGGAAGGAAGGAGGGAGGGAGGGAGGGAGGGAAGGAAGGAAGGAAGGAAGGAAAGGAGGGAAGGAGGGAGGGAGGGAAGAAAGAAAGAAAGAAGAAAAGATCAATTTTGGAAAATAAATCAGATGGCAGCCAAAAAAATCAAAAAACAATAAACAAAATCCATTTTGTTTATAATCAGAAATATTGAAAGATAATTCTGAGATAATAACTCAGAAAGAACACAAAGACAAAAGGATGAAAAACAGTAGATTTTTAAAATTACAAAATTAAAACACCAATCCAGGAAGGCAAATATTGTAATAATTGGAGTCCAAAAAGGGAGAACAGAAAAAAAAGGGAGGGGAGAAAATTATAAAATAATTGTTGCAACTCTTTCAGGATAAAAAGGATACAATCCACAGAGTGTTCCCAACAATGACTAAAAATAGATGCACACCAAGGCACCACTGTAAAATTTCAGCACACTGAAGACAAAGAGAACATCTACAATTTTCCAGATAGGAAAAACAGGTTTCCTGCAAGGGATCAAGCGTCAGAGTAGTATCAGATTTCTCCCCAGCAATTCCAAAAGCTAGAAGACAATGGAATCATGTCTTAAAATGTTGAAGAAAAATTGTTCCTAACCTAAAATGTTATGTCCAACCAAACTGTGAATTAGGCATCAAGGTAGAAAAAGACATTTTCAAACATGCAAGATCTCAATGCATCAATTTTACCTACATACACTCTTTCTCAGGTAGTTGCTGGAGGATGTTCTCCAGTAAAATGAAGGAGTCAAAAGAAAAAGGAGGACTGGGATTCTAAAAACTGTGAAAGGAAAATAAATTTTGTGCCCCCAAATCACTAAGCTAAAGGGAAAAGTCAAGCTGGGAACTGCTTGGGCAAACCTGCCTCCCATTCTGTTCAAAATCACCCCTCTGCTCACTGAAATAAATGCATATCTGATTGCCTCCTTTGGAGAGGCTCATCAGAAACTCAAAAGAATGCAACCATTTGTCTCTTATCTACCTGTGACCTGGAAGCCCCCTTCCCACTTCGAGTTGTCCCGCCTTTGCTTCCAGTTTTTCTGCCTTTTCGGACTGAAACAATGTTCATCTTACATATATTGATGGATGTCTCATGTCATCCATCAATATATGTAAAATGTGTGAAACAAAGCTGTGCTCAGACCACCTTGGACACATGTCATCAGGACCTCCTAAGGTTGTGTCACGGGCATGCATCCTTAACTTTGGCAAAATAAACTTCCTAAATAAACCCAGATATTTGGGGTTCACAAAAGAAGTATTCAAAACTTAAGAGGATGGAGAGAATTCTTAAGACGATGGTGAAAAGAGAACCCAAAACAATAGCTATGCAGCTGTTCTAGAGAACCAGTCCAGATTAGAGCAAATCGGAAGACTCTGGAAAAAAACTTCTTTAAACAAATGAAAGTAGTAGAATACCTAATATGTTTGAAAATACTGAATGGAGATTTACATAACTGAGAGGAAAAATTGGGGGATGAATTAGTGATGAACATATGGAACACTAAATAAATTTTTAGAAAAGACAATAATAATATACAAAATATTGTGCAAAAAGAAAATTAATCCTGGGAAACTACATGAAACATCTGTGAATAGCATTTCTATAACCATAACAATGTAAACCCTGAATACTAATCTAACGAAAACTGGGACATAGCTACCCTGCAAGTTGGAAAGGAGGAGTATGGGTAGGGTGAGAGAGTGACAGGGAAGTAAATTTCTAGAGTGAGGAATCAATAGATAATGCCTAAAACTAAAAATTTCAGAAGTAGACATATGAACGTGCTCTATGATTATATGCAGATAAATATGAAAAAAGTCAGTTTCAAGAGTTGCAAATGGTAGCACTGCACAAGTGAGAAGTGGAAAGTGAGAGCTGGGAATGGCTGTGGGTACTCATAATACTATTCAACCCATTACATTCTGTGCATGTATAACTTTTATAGAAATCAAAATTAGCTAAAATAGTAGCAATATTTTGAACATATCTATTTTTTTAAACTTCTCCTAGTGAACTGGCTTGGTAAAACTGCTTATAATATATAGCCTATTATACTTCAGGAAAATGATTTTAAAACTTCATGTTGTGGTCTATTAACAGGTTATGAAATCAGTTGAGTAGGTGGCCATTGACATGTTTGGAATAGAATGGAATACAATAGTAGCAGATACCACTAATCTTATACAAGTACCCTTTCGCCCTTTATCCTTCAAGAAATTCATCCCGAGTTTTAGCTAGGCATATGACTACAAGCTAGGATAAATGTGCAGGTATTGTCACATGGATAAGTTTGGACCAATGAGCAATGAGAAGAAGCAATGTCTATGCAACATGTAGGTTATCCTCGTAAAGACAAAACTATTTGTCTGGACACTCTTTTTCCTCCGTTTAGGCTAGCACGTGGATAAATAGGTGAACCAAATTCAACCAACTTGATAAGACAACCCACTCAGAGAAAGAAGACCAACAAAATAGAAGAAACGGTGTCCCTGAACGGCCTTGTCAGGAAAAATTATCCACCACTCTGAAATACTCATCACTGAATTATCTCATGAGGAAGAAGTAAACTTCTATCTTATTTAAGGCAAGCATTTTGGATTTCTTTGCTACAGTAGCTAACAGGTACCTAATACATAAATAGAATAGAAAATATCAGAGTGTACCACTTGTTGTAAGGGTATGTATTGTTTTGTGAAATGTTTGTTTCATGATATATGAAGGGATCACATATATGTTTCTCTATGTTGGGTTGCAATTTAAACACTGGATTGCAGTCAGAAAAGTTCTAGAGTCACTCCTTAGGGCATGTCTCTTATGCTTAATAAATGTTGTTAGTTAAACAAAGTAATGGTATTTTAGAATGAGGACTCTCTGCAGAAGAGCATGTAAGCTAATAAGCTGTGTTGACTTTGGACTCCTTATCCGGGTCTCGGCTTCCTAACATGCAAAAATGGCAGAGTTTGAGCAAAAGATGTTAATATGCCTTTCAAGTCTAAAATTATGTTATATAGCCAGAAAGACCAGGGACGCTTCATGTCACAAGCTGGGAAGGGGAGAGATCTAGAGACAGATGGGCACAGATTGTCTTTTGTTGGCTGCTATTTGAATAAAGATCCCCTTTCTCAGATTTGGGAGATGCAGCACAATGAAAGGCAGCTAGAGGAGTAGGTGGAAACCCGTGCTGTTGGGTCATGACCTAGACCAGACAATATAACAGCAACAACTGTGCCCTGGTTGTTCTCCAAGTTTGGGGAGGAGGTAGGAAGAAATAAAAAAGGAGCCACATATATGTAATAAGAATTAAGGAAATGTTGCAAAAATACAACCAACAAGAAAACATTAAAGGAAATGAGAATGTTTAGCCTGGAAGAAGGCTGGGGCAACTGAATAATTATTTCTTAGGAGGAACAATGCAATTCTAAACAGAGAGCTTATCAACATATTCTTGATATAGACCAGTGATTTCCAAACACTTTTTTTTTTTTTTTGAGATGGAGTTTCACTCTTGATGCCCAGCCTGGAGTGCTATGGCGTGATCTCGGCTCACTGCAACCTCCGCCTCCCAGGTTTAAGCGATTCTCCTGCCTCACCCTCTCTAGTAGCTGGGATTACAGGCATGTGCCACCATGCCCAGCTAATTTTGTATTTTTAGTAGAGACGCGGTTTCTCCATGTTGGTCAGGCTGGTCTCAAACTCCTGACCTCAGGTGATCCGCCTGCCTCGGCCTCCCAAAGTGCTGGGATTACAGCCATGAGCCACTGCGCCCAGCCTGAAACATTTTAATTTAGAAGCAGAATAGTCTCTTCAAATGAAATCATCTGCAGTACCCCATATATACGTATATAAAGAATTTTTTAGTAGTTGAACTAGAGATGGGGGTTCCTACCTTCCAATTATCTCAAGCATCTTTCTGGAACTCTAGAATTTAAGGAACGCAGGTTGAAAACAAATAATTTAAATCACTGCTTTTCAAATATTTTTCACCATGATCCACACACAGGACCTTACCTCCCTCCAGGATACACACATGCACACGCACACACACAGATGTGAAAAAAAGTTCCACGAGACAATTTTACATTTTGTAGGTTATTTTATTCTATTCTATTTATTTCTGTAATGTCAACCTTGATCCACTTAATTGATTTCAACACCCGATAATGCATATGTTGCATCTCACAGTTGAAAAACATTGATCTAGATTGAGAAAAGACGGATACAAATTGTCCCCCCAAAATTGTTAAGTTTCTTCATTGTTAGCATGATTAACTGGCAGGAGTAGATAGACGGTGGAACTGTGTGTGGACAATGATTCCTACTGCATAGCAGTGTTGATGAAAGAAATATTATATAGAAGAAGGATCATTAGATTTGCTGTACAATTATACAATGAGAGAAAACAAAACCAAGAAAGACACAGAGACAATGACTACATCAGTTAACCCAGTAAAAGAATTGCTCCTTTTTGGGCCAGGTGTGGTGGCTCATGCCTGTAAGCCCAGCACTTTGGGAGGCCGAGGCGGGTGGATCACAAGGTCAAGAGTTTGAGACCAGCCTGACCAACATGGTGAAACCCTGTCTCTACTAAGAATACAAAAATTAGCCAGGTGTGGTGGCAGGTGCCTGTAATCCCAGCTACTCGGGAGGCTGAGGCAGGAGAATCACTTGAATCCAGGAGGCGGAGGTTGCAGTGAGCTGAGATCACGCCACTGCACTCCAGCCTGGGCAACAGAACAACAGAGCAAGACATCATCTCAGGGGGAAAAAAAAAATTGCTCCTTTACAACAGTCCACTTTTTTTATTCATCAAAAAGCCATTAGGAAAAAAAATTCAAAATAATAAAAAAAGTCATCTAAGATCTGAAGAAAAAAAAAACAGGATAAATCTTGAAAGCCATTCACAAATAGTTCATACTTTATACAAAAGAAAAAATTAAAGAGGAATCAAGTAACAATTGAGAAGGAGCCACAAATTCTTCGAGAATTTTAGCTGTTACACAAACAAATCAAAATACTGAGAGTATTGCAGTACTTTTTAAAGTTGATGTTTAAAATTGAACTTCCTTCCCATATTTAAGGAAGAAACAATAAGTGCAAAAACATTCTAATAATCAAAACAGCTCATTTTTTGTGTGTGTAACCTTGTGTTTATGAAATCCATCAAAGAAATCAACCAAATGGAGTAGCGAAAAGAACCCCGGCTGCTGGCTGGCTGTGTAGCCCAAACAGCCCATGTAAGCTGGGGATTAGAAGGCACTTTCTCTTAGTGAATAGAAATGGAAACAACTAGAGAATCCGAAATTCAGTGAGGAGCACCTGGACTTCAAGCATTTGTAAATAGAACATCTGTGCATGCTTTGTAATTAACTGACCAGCTATATTTTAGAAAGTAGCCTGTGTTGTGTGACACCAAACCACCAAACCCAAATACTGTAATGGATGGGTCTAAGGCAGAGGCATGTCATGCCAGCCGAGGGGTTGCATCAGCATCCATGCTAGTGAAGCAAGAAGAGAGGGAATTAGCAAGGCCGCACTCTATTTAGTAGTGAATGACGATTTTTATAATTCTATAGATGCAGAGGGTTTTATTTGTTTGGGTGTTTTAGTTGCTCTTTGCAACTTTAACTTGGTCCATTTCATTGTATTACCTCTTCTCAAATAGCTCTATAATCTCCTTGTCATGTTCCAAACAGAAATAACCCTAGAATACCTGGTGCTCAATAAATGGTAATTCCTTTTCTCCTTCCCTTCAAAAGTGATGTTTCAGGAAAGGAAGGTAGACGGAATTCTGGGATAATGGCTTTATCTGGCAGCCTATGCTACTACTGAGGAGAAAAAATGGTGAACATTTGGTAGACCCTATGGCACCTGCAAAACTCAAGCAGTCATATAGGATGGGAAATTGACATGATAATGAGCTCATTTGTATTCCCATTTACAGCCCTTCCAATGACTTACTCGGAGACTGCTTAGCCAAATCCTTTGGATAGACTCTGACACAGCCTCCTCAATCTGGAGGTGTCTGTTTTTCTATTAAGGTGATACCAAGACCCATTACAATTCACCAGTTCTGCCCTATCTGTCCTTAGAAATTAAAAGAAGATGGGGAGCATGTTCAGATAAATAAATGTTGGGAGAAATGTTACTACTCAAACATTGAAAAAACTTCCTTAATTCAACCTAATTAAGGATGAAGATCAAGCTGAATTAGAGTACATTTCATGTAGAAAAGTTGTTTTTTAAAAATCATCTCATTCTTTTTGGAATGAAATGGAATATAAATAAATATTTTTAAAAAACATATTAAAGATGGTGGGAAACAAAAACATCAAATCATTTCCAAGTAGAGAATCTGCTTCAATGACTAGGTAAGGCCATATCATAATGTAAAACAATTACCTGGATGCAGACAATCAACCTACTAAGTCCTTAGGCTCAGTTCTTCACAAACAATGTAAAGCAACAGCAAGTGCTTTTTTTTTTTTTTTTTTTTTTTTTTTTTTTTGCAGTGGTTCTTAGCCAGAGCTGTTCATCAAAAGTACCCCAGGGTATTTTCAAAATACAAATGCCCAGACTCACTCCAAACGTATTCCATCAGGGCACTTGTGGAAGGACAGGAAAAAAATGAACATGCACCCTTTGGAAAAAAAACTCCCAAGTTGATTCTTATGCACAGCCTTAGCCAAAAACATGAATTTATTGAACATCCACTATCTTATAAACATTTTGCTTAGATAATCTTACAGATGGGGAACCTTAAGAAGTTACACAGACAAAATTTTGAATATCTGGTTCCAACTTTCATGCTTTGTCCTTAGCACCACATGCCCTATAAGATAACATCAAGAAAGCCTAAACGCACCTCCTAGTTAATAAGACTTAACTAGAAGTTAAGAAACAGAGGCAAATCCCTGGCTGCTTAGAGAACTGAGCATACACCATGCTTCCCGAGATGTGCAGAGCTGGCCCTGGGTGTAGTTCCCATAGGAAGAAATGGCAGCTGCAACACTGCCCAGCCTTTGAGTTTCTTTTCCTACACATGTGGTAGGAATTGTCACCTACCCCAGAGCTATATTTTATACCTGAACAAGCCTTTGTCCAAACATGTAGTGTTTCCTTGCTAGGACACATCTGGCCTGCTCCTTGAACTGGAGCCCTGAGATTAGCTGGCCAGATTCCAACTGAGAAGGCTTTTTATCTTTCTCACAGTGACAGGCAGCATTGGACAGAGATCCAGCACAGGAAGGATGTTGATGATATTGTGGATGATGTTGCTGATGGTATCTGAGAAAATCATCTTCCCCAAGTGCCATCACATCCATTGTCATCTGACAAGACCAGACAGCAGTCTCTACTGCCTATCATATCTAGTTGAATTCTCTCAGCCTTGAGCACCCTCCGTCAATTTGCCTCCTCATCTACCATCCCTTTAACCAGCTTTGTCCTCCCCAAAAGTAGGGGTTGGGTTCTTAACTCAGCCCATATTCACAGTAGCCTTCACTCAGGGAAAACAACATCCTAGTCCACCCCAGTCACCCTTTATCACATGATGACCACAGCAGCTTGTGGGAATAGGCAATGCACACCTTTGGGAGGCAGACTACCTGGATTTGCACCCTGCCTCTGGGCAAGTCACTTAACTTCTCAGAATCTCAATTTCCTTTTCTGCCAATGGGCATGATAACATCTGTCCTGTGAGATTATGGCTGTGAGAGAGGCTTCTGGAGGCCAGGAGAACAGAATCCGATGAGATTATACTATGAAATTATCATTCGTAGACCAATCTGGAATTATACTATGGAGGTATACTATGAAGGCTGGAGGTCTCATCTCTTTTTTACCCATCCTCACTCCATACAAGGGAGAGGTGTGTGTTATCAAGTTAGTTGGTTATCCATTCTCTGCACTCACAATCTCCCGAATGATTACAGATGCCCAGAGATTAAGGCTTTGTCACTTTCCAGAAGAACCTCCCTGAGACAGAATTTCCTTATCGCTAACCTAACCCTCTCTCATTACTTAGGTTTAAGTCCCTGTCTTACCTGCTTTTCTTAGAAAATGAAAGATATAGACAATCGCTACACACTACAAAAGAGACCTCCCTGGCACTGAAGCCACCACGTGCCTATATTCCTGTCCGCTCCTATGATGGTAGTGGCAGTGAAGAGCTACATGACAGGGCAGCACATTGAGACCTGGAGGAAACATGGCAAACAGAGAGGTCACTGATCTGGGAATCAGGATCCCTGACGCCCACTCAAGACACTGCCACTAACTGAACCTTCCTCACACAAGTCACTTTCTTTGCTGTTCCTCAGTTGTGACTTCTACAATGTGCAGAGCCAATCTCTAAGGTCCCATCAAGCAAGAAGATTCTGTGATTTAGAAAAATGCTTACTAGCAACACAGTCACTGCATTGTTGCATACTATCATTATGAAATCGTTCATATCTGTGACACCTGTTTTATGTATATTACATGCCTTTTGGTAATACAAGTAATCATCATTCTCCAAACAGTAGAAGAGAGCCTCAGGGAATAGAAGCCTTTTTCAGGCTTGTAGAGTGACTGAATGAGGGTTCTCATTCTGAACTACGAGCTTAGCTTCAGAGCGTCATCTTTTCTGCATACATACACAATAACACAACATTGCCTTAGCACGCTCACTGTCTCTCTCGCTCTCTCTCTCTCTCTCTCTTTTTCCAGAAAGGAAATTTCGGGAGTTTTACTGTTTAAGAATTCTCAAATATAATCCTTTCACACCACCACCAATAAATAGAGCAATATTAAGGCTAAATCTAATTTTTATTTTTTAAAAAGAGACTGTTCTATGTTCTTCAAAGCGATTTTTCTTTTAAAAATGTATTTTCAACTGGTCATTCTCACCACCTTCTTGCAGACCTCTTAATTTTCTGTGGGACAGATTTATACACTCCAGATGCTGAGCTGAAGCTGCTATAATTCCACCTGCCACATCTGGCTCTTTGGCACGCCAGGCCGGAAGCTTCAAAGTTGCATCTCTGCGCCATTCATGGTTAGACTGCTGGCTGCTGCTTTATCTCCTTGGATGTAATTTTCCTTTGATTCACCTATAATTCTGAAGAATTGATGCATTTGTATCCATTTTGAATAAGGTTCTATACAAATGCTTCATTTGATCTCTGAGCAGACCCTTTTATTTCCTCTTATGTGGCCTCGCCTTTAATTCAAGCATAAGCCTTAGAGCAACTCTGAACCACTGTGCCTGATTCTTTGCACAAGCAGTTTTGTTTGTTCCAAGTGCCCTGGTTCTTGTTCTTGGGGGAAGAAAAGACAGTGGTGGGGGGAGGGGAGCCATTCATGTTTCTGCATTTGAGAAGGGGAAGGGACAGACAGGTGCGCTTCAGTGATATCTACTCCACCCCTTTCTCATTCAGACACAGCCTTAACATTATACCCTCTATTTTTTCAAACAACCCGATTCCTTTGGGAGGCACCGATGAGGACATATGAAGTGTTACTACAAAGCATCATTCCTTAAAGTGTGTCCTACAGAAATTTCATCGATTAGATGCTTTGAATAGCCCCCTGCAGAGACCACAGTGCACATTAACATACTAAATGTTCTGAGAAGTCCTGCGGCATAGAAACATAGACACATTTGATTTTCTCAAGCCGTTTCCCAAATTTGTTTGAATATAAACCTTTTTTCCACTTAACACCCATTAGCCTCCCATCAGAGCCTCATTGGTGGGTGCTGCTGTGAAGGAACGTTCTTGGCTCCCGTTAATGAGTACACAGCACTGACATAGGCTGGTGGCTCCACAGCCATGCCGGGAAGCTGGGCATTTATTGCCTCGAAGGTGTCATAGTTCAAAACAACTGTAGTTAAAAGAGGGAATGGGACCAATTTTCCTGAGTGTCTCAAACACCGAAAACAAACAAACAAAAAACCAACCTTGACTCCAACGTATCAGAGTAATTCCAGACTAATTTTCCCAAAAGAAACAACATTTAAATAAAGGTAAACAAGGATAAGGGTATGGTGTCCTAAGACAATTACTTGGGGAAAATTTTTATTTGAATGCCTAAATTCTAGGGTTTTTTGTTTTGTTTTCGTTTTTGTTTTTCACCTAAAAGCTTGTACCAATCTTTTTACATCTATATCCTGTGGTCAATGTATAGATATGGTTATGGTAGGGCCTAAGTGTTCCCCGGTTTGGCATAGGCAAATCCAACTATTCACAAGGGATCTCAAATGCCCATGATATGTCCTTTTCCAATTTGCTAAAACTCACTGATAACCAAGTTATACATCTCATATCTAGTGTGTGAGTTCAAATTACCACCCAGCATCCACATCTCTGAAGTTTTGGGGTCTCTTCTTTCTGTAGGCAGAAATTTTATGGAAATGATAAAACTTTTCAGATTAAGATGAATTTATATTTAGACTTACTATTGTATTATAATAAGGTAATGTGATATAGAGTTGTCAGAATAGACTTTTCAAAATAATTTTATAAATTACCTGTCTATTTCTAAAACCATTGAGGGTCTGAGAAGGGCTTAAATGTTTTAGTTATGCATTACTTCATTTTATTAGAAAAAGTCTATGCCAGGTTTGCTTTTTGTGAATTTGGTGATTTTTAAAGGACTACAAATCTCTATCCCACCCAATTTTTAGCTATTTATCTGATTTGTAACTAATATTTATCTAATTTGTGATTGATTCATCTCTTACTATTTTTTTATTTCTTCCACAAACCAAATCAAATTAGTAGACGTCAGACAACTGAAGTAGCAGGAATATATTAAAAGGGATGTATTGGGCCATTCTTATATTGCTAGAAAAGAGGTTTAATTGGCTTAAAGTTCTGCAGGCTGTACAAAAAGTGGTGCCAGCATCTGCTTGGCTTCTGGTAAGGAGCTCAGGAAGCCTACAATAATGGCGGAAGGCTAAGGGGGAGCCAGAGCATCACATCGTGAGAGCAGAAGCAAGAGACAGAGTGGGGAAGTGTCATACACTTTTAAACAACAAGATCTCATGAGAACTCACTCACTATCATGAGGATGGCACCAAGCCATTCATGAGGGATCCACCCCCACAGCCCAAACACCTCCCACCAGGCCCTGCCTCCAACATGAGATTTAAGGGTGACCAACATCCAAACTACATCAAGGGGTTTTCACACTGAACGACATAATCTATGATATCTGTTCCAATGCATAGATTACATCAGTCTTCAAACTTTAGTCACTTTTATGAAATGGTAATGATAGTTGAAGCTTTCACGATCAATTTTCTATTTATACTATGAACTCCAGCAAGAAAATTTGAGCATTATGAACTCACAAACTCCTAACTCTTACGTAAAGAGTTAGAAGGCCAACATTCTACCACCAAACTAACATGTGGATGCTGCATAGGCTATTACAATTATTCAGGTTAACATATTCACACACACAAAAAAAAGATAATAATGACAACACCTTATATATACTTTATGGTTTACAAAATGCAAGCCAGACTGCCACACTTCAAACCACAACTCCAATCCTTACTAGCTTTGTGGCCTTGGTCAAGTCACTTAACTTTTCTGTGGCTCAGTTCCCTAATCTATAAAATGGGGACAGTAATAATGTTACAGTAGGTAGCTAGCCAGGTATGAGCAGGACAGGAGAGGGCTTCCCCAGCACACATCACGAGAGGTAGGCAACCATCAGGGATGGTCAGGCAGTTGTTAACCATTTCTCTAAAGTAATAATTGATCACAGCTGGAGCTAATAGATAGAAACACCTGAAACTGATCAGTAGCTTCCCAGTAAGATCTCAGAAGTGGGGAGAAGTAATGCAAGATCCTTGAAGTATGTCAATGTATAAAACCCCAAGTCTTGGTTTCTCAAGTCGCTGCTTTTGCCCTCTCCCAAGTTGTACTTTCCTTCCTGTTCTAAAGATTTTTAATAAACTTTCACTCCTGCTCAGAAACTCCCCTTGGTCTCCTCTTCTGCTTTACGCCCCTCAGTTGAATTCTTTCTTCTAAGGAGGCAAGGACTGAAGTTGCTACGGACCTGTGCGGATACACTGCCGGTAATGCAGGGTAACTCAGATTCCTGCCACCTGTAACACATTTGGTGCTGTGAATTATTTGCCACAGCTAACGATAATACTCTCTCTTAGGGCGGCTGTGGTGATTAAAGAGTTAATAAATTCTGCCATCATCATCATCAACATCTCAGCTGATTCTCAAAACAATCCTAGGAGGCAATGGGTGAGATATTATCATAAACCTGCATATGAGGCATGTTTAATGATTTGCTCAAGGTTACATATCTAGTAAATGGCAAAATAGCATCTCAAAAATGGTTCTTCAAGTTAGACAGAAGGAGTAAATTCTGAAGATCCATTGTACAGCATGGTGACCAGTTAATAAGAATGTATTGTATATTAAAAATTGCTGAGAGTAGACTTTAAATACTCTCATCACAAAAATAAGCATGTGAGGTGATGGATATGTTAATACAGTCAACATATATATCAAGTTATCAATATAATGATATAACCATTCCACAGCCATGTACATACATCAAAACATCACATTGTACACCATAAATACATACACTTTTCATTTGCCAAATAAAAATTAATTACTTAAGATTGAAAATCAAAAATTGAAAACAAAAATGGTTCTTCTGACCAAGGGCACTCCATCATCTACAGGGTCTAGGACAAGAGTGTAAGTGGAGGCCTGCATACCATAATTCTGAATGTTTAAAAGTTATAAATCAAGCTACCAAATTTTTAAATGCAATATGTTCAAGACTCCTATCTTAACAAATATTTCTCCATAACGCAAACACACAAAAATAAATCTAAAACTAAAATTTGTGCACACACCCACACACAATTAGGTAAAATAGCAAATATGAAATTAATATTGAGTATGTCTAAATGCTATACTGATGAGCCAGAAATATATGGATGAGTAATAAAAATGTAATCTTTACATATGTATATTATATCCATTTATAAAATTTATTTCTCTTACCTCCTTTTCAGCAAAATCATGAATTATGTTGTTAAAATAATGATTTTCACCTAATCTATGTTCCATTATCAGTAATACCAAATTAGACAAACTTTCTTGGGCCACTGCCATTTTTAAATAATTTTTTAAATTTAATTTTAATTAAAAATTTTGCAGTAGTAACTGGAATTGTCAGTAAAAAAATACTTAAAGCAATACTTAGATTCACAAATCCACCATGAATTTTACATATCATGTATAAACATTATAATGGGGTTATACATGAAAATTATCTTCATTGCAGAAAATATTGAAGCTCGTTATATAAATCATCACTCATGTGGCGATTTTCATCAGCTCTTTGAGCAGTATCTGGAATGATACAGTATTTCTTAAGTTCTTTCAAATTTTTCAATGTTTGGATATTTAAAGAAAACCAAAAACATTACAATATGTTGCTCAACTTATTCAAATCCTTTTTAAATTGAGACTATATTTTGTTGCTTCTTGTCCACCATCCTGCAAATGTTTGCTTTCCTTGATTTAATTTTCTTATTTTTTATTGCAATGTCACTATTGTTGAATATGTCACATGCAGTTCCTTTCATTATGGAAAAATTATTTTCTCTATAATTTAAAAATGTTTTAGCCATAAAAAATAAACTAGGCAAACTGAAATCTATCTGTTTTGTAACTTTTCTGAGATTAATAAAAATTTATAGTGTATACCAAATAACCATGCATAGCACAAATTTAAAATTAATTTCATTTTCTACCAATGTCTACAATCTCCTTTTTATTTGAGGATTTTCTATTATTTTGCTTAACTGGTCTAGTGAATCTCATATCTTATCTAAATTTAATCTAATTATTTTAATATCATTGTGTTAGCATTTCCTTTATAAGTCTAAGAGTAGATGTAAGGTCAAACTTTATATTTTTCAGGGAGATGTTTCATCTTCAGAGAAATTTAGAAAATATAGTACATAATCTTTGATTTTTTGTATTTGTTTTCATTTATGAAGCAATATGGCCTAAGTACATAATATTTGACATGTTCCAATGAATTTCATCATTATCAATTGATGTCCTGTCTCCTAGTAACAAATTCAAACTATGCATGCAACATGACACAAAGAATACATCTGAGTGTCAGAAATACTAGTATGTACACCTTTTTCTAAGCACTCATGTTAGCTCCATTATCCAAGGCTTGCTCTTGACAAACTTGTGTTTTTTGTTTGTTTGTTTTGTTTTTTGAGACAGTCTCACTCTGTCTCCCAGGCTGGAGTGCAGTGGCGCAATCTCGCCTCGCTGCAACCTCCGCCTCCTGGGTTCAAGCAATTCTCTACCCCAGCCTCCCAAGTAGCTGGGATTACAGGTGTCTGCCACCACGCCTGGCTAATTTTTTTGTATTTTTAGTAGAGACAGGGTTTCACCATCTTGGCCAGGCTGGTCTTGAACTCCTGATCTCATGATCCACTGGCCTCAACCTCCCAAAGTGCTGGGATTACAGGTGTCAGCCACCACACCCCAGTTGCTTTTGACAAACTTTTAATCAATCCCTAACATTGAAAAGTGTATTCTTCAATTAAGCCTGTATCTCAGGTATAAAATCATTGAAATTCTCATTTATTTTGATGTTCTTGTTTTCTTCCTTTGCTAGTTCAAGAGAATCATGTAATAAATGTTAGATTACAACACTGATTTTAGTCTCTTGCACAGTGTAGTTGCTCTGCACAATATTTCCTCCTTCTGTTTCATGCATGATTTCTCTCATTTTACGGTCCTATCTAATAGTCAGCTTTTTATGCAGCAACAACCCCACAATCTCAGTGACTTGCAAGAATAAATACTTTTTGCTCACAAAGGTTTGGGGTAGAGTATAACCATATTAGGCCTTTGTAAGCTGTTCTAGGCTCTTCTGGGCTCTGCATGGTCCCACAAGTCTTCCTACTCCAGCACCCAAGATGAAGGAACATCCATTATCCAGAGCATGAGGTTCTCAAAGGGGAGAGCAGAAGACCTGTGTAGAGATACAGCCAATCCACACAAGCAGGTGTAAAGCTTCTCCTTGGGTGAGGCATATATCATGTCCTCTCACATTCTTCAGCCAGGGCAAATCACATAGCCAAGCCAGGAGTGAATAGAATGGAAAAGTATATTCCAACTAGAGAAATGCATGGCAAGGGAAAGGAGAGGATGAATAATTGTAAACAGTACTATCTACCAAGATCACCCTCTTGAAAACAATTATTTGCTCTCTTCCAGAGAACCAAAATATCATCCCATCGAGTCTTCAGGCTTAAAGCCTAGGATCTCGTGATTTCCATCAAACCCAGTTGCAGCTCCTCTTGATCCAAAGATCTATGAACTTAGGGGAAAAATGTTTTTGTCCCCACACACTCAACACACAGTAATAAATTAGGAGGAGAATAATCACAATAAATATTTCTGCTCAGAAACAGAAGAAATGGGAGACACCAGTCCACAGCCATTCTGAAATCTCACCAAGCAAACATTGCCAATAGAAAATGTTCCTTGATTAGGCCCCACTTCTACTCCCTGAGAGTGCTGCCTGAGTTTATTCTTCCTCTAATCTCTTGCCTTCACTCTCTAGGAGTTCTGTCCTCTTTTATGATCATCCTTGGCCATATTGGAAAAAGGCATCAGAAAATCTATTCCCCTAGTGTTTAAGCAGCTTCTTACATCTGTCCCTATAAACTTAGGTTATTTTGCAATTCACTCACAGTCTTTGTTAGTCCGTGCCAAAGTGCTTTTCATAACACAGGGCTAGTTTAAATGTTGGGGAGATTTATTTGTTTATTTTTAATCTATTTGATTCCAGTCAACTTCATATGTTAATAGCTATATACACAATAATTTTCTACTCATTAATCTCACCCTCTCTCTATTTTTCTCCCTTAATCGTGGTACCTTAAGCTTGTCAGCCTTCAGTGGGACCATGCCCTTCTTTTTGCTGTAAGCTATTTTGTCCAACTGATATAATTTACTGGGAGCTACCTTATTTATTCAGTCAGATATCTCAGTAAAAGTTGTGTAAGCCATGCTCTTGATTTGGTCTTGTTCCCAGGCTGTATCTTAATGGCAACACACCTGCATTTAGCCCTTGTCCTCAGGTTACACATTAGAATGAGAATTTTTTTGGAAAGAAATGAGAAGCAGTAGCATAGATTAAATCAGCGAACCTCAGAATTTCTGAATTCTCATATTTTCCCTTTCATTCCTCATTACAAACAGGCTAATTCTTTTCTCGGTTCATCTCTTTCTTATAGTTTCTTATCAAATGCAGCCAGTAACAACTAACCTATGTGACCAGCATTCTATCTCAAAGCCCCCTCACACAAAGCCATAAATTCAATAGGTACATTTCCCACCTATGACAGTTTTACCAAGTGTTTCACCAATGTATAACCTAAGTTGCCATTTTTCCAGATTCCCATTATATTCCTTGATGCCTGAAACAATGCCACATATTTGAAGCTTTTGTTATGGCAGAGACCACTCCCAGTACCAATTCCTGTATTTATCAGCTTTTGTTGTTGCAACAACCACAAAAATATCAGTGGCTTCTAACAACTAGCATTAATTTCTTGCTTGCGTCACTTGAGGGCTATGGGTTAGATCAGTTCTGCTGAGATCTACCGGGCTCTGTTAGGCTCTTTGGAGTTCCAATGACACCTGATTGGCTCTAAAAGTCTTCTCTATCTGGGACCCAGGGTAAAGGGCCACTCGCTGCTGGGGTATGCTTTTCTCATGGTGGAGGACAGAAGATCAAAGGGGAAGTTGAGTCAAACCACACAAGCACATTAAAGCTTCAATTTGGACTCTATGTAGGTCATATCCACGGGACACTGTGAGTCATATGGCCAAACTCAAAGTCAGCTGGGTAGGGAATATATCCTTCCTATAAGAAAGCTTGGCAAGGTTGGGGAGGAAGGAAATAATTAGGAACAAATAATATAATCTATCCCACCCATTAATATAATCATCTCATTTTGAATTCTCCATTCTAGATAGTGATCATTTGTTTCATTTTTATATGTGTATACATAGTTGCATTAAGTTTGTTGTTTGTTTTGTTTTTTTGAGAGTGAGACAGGGTCTCACTCTTTCTCCCAGGCTGGAGCATAGTGGTGCAATCATGGCTTATTGTAGCCCTGACCACCTGGGCTCAAGCCATCCTTCTGCATTAGCCTCCCAAGTAGCTGGGCCTACAAGCATGCACCACCACATCCAGCAATTTTTTTTTTATTTTAGAGACAGGATCTCACTATGTTGCCCAGGCCTGCCTCATAATCCCAAAGTACTGGGATTACAGGCATGAGTCACTGTACTCAGCCTGCATTAAATTCTTCAATATTAAGAGCAGGCAGGAGAAGCCTGCTAGTGATAGTCTTGATGGTGATAAACTCCAGAGCCTAAAGAAATACCATGACAGGCACAGCGACATTCATTTTCTATACTTCTTTCCTCACGGACCAGCTACAAACATTTTGCAGACTGGTGCCAGACTGCAGACTGCACTTCTCTCCAATATAAACCTCAGGGGATGTATGTTAAATAAATGGGTTTACAACAGCTATATGCATTATAACAACAAGATTAATCCCAGACCCTTCCTGCAGGTGGGGAAATGTTCTCCTACAAAAGATTTTCAGGCAAGACTGGAGTGTGCAGGGAGGTCTAAGGTGAAGGAGAAGAAATGAGAAATTGAGAGAGTGAAACAAAGACACAGAGAGCAAGCAGGTGAAGCACAGAGAGAGGCACAGAGAATACTCACTCATAGGAAGAGGACTTGGGTACCACAGAAGCCTCGAGAGGAGAGAGTTTTAAGGCACTGATCGACACTGGGACATTTTGTTTCATGTTAAAGGCTCATAAGGAATATTAGGCCTCATTAGCAGGAGCCTGTTGTCAAAATGTGAATAATTTGTGTGAGATAGAACACATTCATAGTTATTTCCATCTTAGTATTGAGGTGTTCATCAATTCCCACTTTAAGGATGGTGGACACGATGGGCAAATGTTGCCAGTTATTGGGAGACGATGAGGCAAAACCAAAGACCTGGGAAGAAGGCCCTGCCTAGGTTTTCTCTACAGTGAAGGTCATGATGGGTGAGGGATGACAGGAGAGCACTGTGAACATGATATAGCTAAAGAGCCTGGAAGACACGAAAAGAGGAGATGGAGAGATAAAGATGTGAACACATGCTTAGCCCGCCTCACAGCTTTGCACGTGCCTAGCCCAGGGAACAGCCTAAGAGGTTGATGCTTCGGTTCTGTTGCAGGTGATTTGAGCAGACGCAGAATTAAAACATAAGTAATCACAAAGGTTGCTATATCTGAGTTCTGCTCTTTCCATCCATCCTCTGCTAGGACATTTTTGATAAAAATAACCTAAAATATCTCAGAGAGATACAGAAGAGATGATCATTATATTATCTGACTGGCCTTCACAGATTCAAAGTCTACTTCACAAATGCCATATAGTAAGCAGTTGACCCAGAAATACAAAGACTGACTTGCTAAATCATCATTGCCCTTATTTGAGGAAAAACCTTGCTAGATATTAGACTGAGAGTAAACCTGGGTCCCACGATTCATTCCATGGATGAACAGTCTTATGAGTTAGAATTCGTGTCATTATGGTATTTTCACTCTGGAAGGTATTTATGGATAGTGTGAGCATATCATTTATTATCCAAACCAAGACAATTGTGAAATTAAAGGGTGCTATTAATTACAGTCAGATGGGCATAAAGCAGGATGATCCCAAGCAAACCAGGATGACTCCTAGAATGTATGTGTTTTAGTCTCTAAAGATGGTCCCCTCTCCATAGTCTATGCATACGCTGCTCTTCTTGTCAAGAGATTGAATCTATTTCCCCTCCCTCGAATCCTGAACTGGCAGTGCAACTCGCTCTAACCAAGTGAATGCAGTGGAAGTCATACTGTGCTGTTTGCAGTCCTAGTGTATGTGTGACAGCTGCTGCTTTTACTCTCTTGCAACTCAGTAGCCATGCTCTAAAGAAGTCCAGGCCCTCAAGTGTGCAAGTACATGTGTGATCCCCAAACAAACTATGTGGAGAAGAACCACCCAGCTAAACTAGAGAAGCGTGAGAAATAATACGTTGTTGCCTTAAAACATTATCTTTTAGAATGGATTCTTATGTACCAATAGACAACTGGTCACCCTCCTTATAGGTAATAGTTTACCATCCACATACAAAACTACTTAGACTAGTATTAGCCCATAAAAGCAACACATTCCATTTCATCTCTATTTGACAGTCCTTACAAGGGAAAATCCCAAGTGATCTGAAAACACAGTTACAGTTGCTGCCAGATAGGTAAGTCACATGACCTAGAACACAGGTAGCTACATTTACAAAGTGTCCCTTCAATGATTTCTTTAGATTTCAAAAGGAGAGGCCAATACACCAACATTTTCACTGACTTCTTTTTCTGTTATTTTTTTCTCTTTTCTGATATCTTGACCAAATGTTTTTGGATAACTAGAACACCTTTGGATCTTCAAGTATCTGTTTGCAAGCTTGGTATCTTGGCTGTTTAGTTGTTTGGAAAGTCAGATAAATCTCTCTTACCCGAGCTTTTTAGAATTCTTAGCAGCAAAGTCCTGAAAAATTTGCTCCTCAGCAACAACTGTGAGTCCTACTGGATGGTCATAACATTCAATAAGATGATTGTGGCAGGGGGGAAATGGGGAGCAGAGGACAGCCTCTGCTGAGGCAAGAGACCCTCAGACTCTACCTATATTGTGCTTGAAGAAACAGCTGATAAAAACAGAACTCTGAAAGGCCATGGCAACCTATAGGAATCCTGCTTGACAAATCCCTCATAAATAGAACAAAAGCAAATTTAAGCACAGATGTTTTTGCTATTGTTAGAATTTTCCAACCAGGGGTGCCTGACTTATGGAAGTTTTTATTATTTTGGTTAGCCAGTCTATAAAAAAGCAAAAGGAGCTGTAGAGGAATAACATTAATGAGTCCTAGTAGAATCTACATGCTGTCAGTTACCATCAAAAAGTATCATTGTGTTAAGTGCATTGAGAAGAAGTAGTTTAGGATGTACATGTTTTGATCTTCCAGGCAAACGTCTGTAGCATTATGTTTGCCAACCTGCCACCTTAATGTACAATTGTTACCTATCAATTATCCCAAAAATTATCAGAGCAAAAGGCAATCTGGTAACTCTATCTATCATGTATGTTCCCATTCCTTCTTACTATTATCTTCACCCCTAGGGCTTCTCTACAAGCTCAGTTCTTTCATCTGCTTTGGCCAGTGGGCCCTTGATCATTGGCAAAGTCACTTTATTCAGATAGCAAGGCATTTCATCCATGTGGCCTCTGAGTCTTGCAGTCAGGAAAACCAATAAGAATTGCTCTGTGATGTAGTTAGGAAAGAGGACATGGGCTCTAGAGGTTCACAGCCTTGGGCTGAAGTGTGGGCTCTGCCACATGCCAAATGTGTGATCCTGGTTTTTAAATCCAGATTTCTGCCTGGGGGCATTTTCTGGACAGCAGTGCAAGGAGGGGTTACCAAAGCAAAGTATAGCAATCACAATGCGTCGAGGAGGCAAAAATGAGTTCAGGGAAGCAGAATCACCTAGAATTTATAGAGCAGATTACCAGACAGGTACAACTTAGAAAAAGAGGCAAATGAATATGTATAGGAGACCCCTTGAATCTGCTGCTGAAAAAGATATTGTTACTACATAGGGTGAAAATCCCCAAAACAAGACAAATGACAGCTAGGGGACTGTAAACTGAACAACTTTCGGAGCTCCCCCAGTGCTAGAAAAAGTTCAAGTTCTAATTAGCCAAAATGGAGAGACTTGGTTCATTCAGAAGTGATTCCAGAAGTATCTCATCTAAGTAATAGAGCTAAATTAGCCTTATAATTAAAACTACTCCATATTAGCCCTTTAAAATCTTAAAATAAGGTTTTAAAAAACCAAGCTGATCTTCAATTAATGTAACTATGTAACTATCTGCCAGACCAGAAATCTATTCTAATGAAAGGATGACAATAAAATCCAGACATTCAACAGTGTGAGATTCACAATGAGCAGCACCCAGGCAAAATATACAAGACATGAAAAGAATCAGAAAACTACAACTGATAACCAGAAGGAAAACAAGTCAATAGAAACGATGCAGAAATGACAGAGATGATAGAATTAGCAAACAAGGACATCAAAAACAGCTATTACAAATATGTCAAAAAATTTAAAAGAAGACGTAGACATAATGAAGAGATAAATAAAAGATAACAAAAAGGACTAAATGAAACATCCCATTGAAAAATGCATCTCAAATGGAAAATTCACTAGATAGATTTACCAGAAGATTAGACACTATAGAAATAAAGTCTTGAAGACAGAGCAATATAATTGTCTCAAATGAAACACAGAGGGAAAAAAACCCAGAATTGCAGTGACTATGACATTACGTCAAGTAGTATAACATATGTGTAACTGAAGTACTAGGGAGTGAAAAAAAATCTGAAGAAATAATTATCAGAAATTTTCGAAACTTGATAAAAGCAGTAAACCCAGAGATCAAGAAGTTCAAGAAACCCCAAGCAGGGTAAACAAAAAGAAAACCACACCAAGGCACATCATAATCAAATTGCTATAAACAAGTGAAAAGAGGAAACATTTAAAAGCCATCAGTGGAAGAAGGCACACCATACTCCAGGGGAATAAGGATAAGAATGGCCGTATATTTCATATCAGAAACAATGAAAACTAGAAGACAATATAATGTAGCTTTAAAGTGCTGAAAGAAAGAAGTCTAGAATTATATGCCCTATGAAAATATCCATCAAAAATAAGTGTGAAATAAAGACATTTTTAGAAAAATAAAAGAAAGTATTTCAGAATAAAGAAATAAAGAGCATTAGAAATGCTAAATACTTAGGTAAATATAAAATACTTATTTCATATTTTAATTTCTATATAGTTGCTTATAGAAAAAGCAGAAGTGTATTGTGATTTTATAGCATGTAGACATACAATATATGTCAAAAATAATACAAAGAAATAAGAAGGAAGTATATTGTTATAAGTTTGCTGTATTAAGCATAAAGTGGTAAGATGTTATTGGAAGCTGACTGTGATAAGTTAAAAATACATAAAGAAAATCTGAAAGAAAACATAAAAACAAATAAAATCTCAGCATGGCAACATAAGGAGACCTTGTCTCCACAAAAAAATTAAAAACTAGGCAAGCATAGTAGTGTATGCCTATAGTCCAAGCTACTGGGGAGGCTGAAGCAGGAAGATCACTTGAGCCTGGGAGGTCAAGGCTGCAGTGACCCATGATTGCACCACTCCCCTCCAGCCTGGGTGACAGTATGGAACCCAGTCTCAAAAAATAAATAAATAAATAAAATAAAAGGAAGAAGTGTAGCTAATAAACAAACAATGGAGATAAAATGGAATATTCAAAAACAGCTAGCTCTTCAAAAAGAAGGCAGGAAAAGAAACAGAGAGAAAAAAGGACAAATAAAAAACAAATAGTAAGATGGTAGATTAAAACACAACCACATCAAGAATTACATTAAATGTAAATGACCTAGCTACTCCAATTAAAAGGGAGACTTTATCACTCTGAATAAAAGCAGGACCCAACAGTGTGCTGGTTACAAGAAATGCACTTTAAATATAAGGAAATGAATAGGTAAAAATTAAAGAACAAAAATATATACCAGGCATATACTAATCAGAATAAAGGTAGGATAGCCATATTAATTGCAGACAAAACAGACTTCTGGACAAAATATACTCCTACAAGAAAGATGATAATTTTATAAGGTAATCATCTTATGTAGTCTTTCTAATGTAGTAACAGAGGAGCTGAATGACAGCAAATGATGTTAAAGAAGTTGACTACAGGACTATATTATGTAGATATTTATGTAACATATTAATAATTGCTATTTTACGTGCAACAAGAAAGGTGTTAAAAACTTGTAAGCAAGAGCATGATTTCATTTACATTTTAAGAAAGTCTCTCTGAGTGTAGAAAGGATTTGGGGGAAAATAGGTCAAAGTAAGGAGTCCAGTTAGAGCTGTGGCAGAAGTCTCGATGATATAGGAGGAGGATTTGGATGAGAGTACTGACAGAAAAGATTAAGTGAAGAAGACAGATTCAATACGATTTTGATTGTTTGAAAGGCACAACATTTTATTGATTGGGTATGGAGTTCAGGGAGGTGTAAAAAATATGACAGGCTTCTGGTATAAATAATTAGATTTTAAATGGTGCCATTTTCTGAAATGGGAGAAGGTTAGAAGATGAGCAGTTTAGTTCTGAGACATTCAAATGGAAGTGGTAAGCAGGCAAATAAATACATAAGCCAGAGGGATCAAAGAAAAAGAAGAAAATACAATTTAGAAGTCATCAGTATGGAAATGGTGTTTAATCCAGGAAGTGGATGAATTTGCCTAGGAAGAGAATGATTGAGTCATGGAGCAGAAGTAAAGCAGAGAAGAAGTAGATTAATACGCATGAAAGATAAAACCACAATGAAGGAATAGAGACTATGTGAGAGAGACAAAAAATGCCTGCTTAGTTTTTTGTGTTTTTGTTTTTTGTTGTTTTTTGTTTGTTTGTTTTTGTTTTTGTTTTTTGAGTCTTGCTCTGTCCCTCAGACTGCAGTACAGTGGCAAGATCTCAGCTCACTGCAACCTCCATCCCCCTGGTTCAAGTGACTCTCCTGCCTCAACCTCCCAAGTAGCTGGGATTACAGGCGCCCGCCACCACACCCAGCTAATTTTTGTATTTTTAGTAGAGATGGGGTTTCACCATGTTAGCCAGGCTGGTCTTGAACTCCTGACCTCATGATCCGCCCACCTTGGCCTCCCAAAGTGCTGTGATTACAGGCATGTGCCAATGTGCCTGGCCGAATGCTTAGTTTTCAGGATTAATGATAGACATAAATCCTCGGATTTGAGAATCACAACCAACACCAAGCAAATAAAAAATCTTCAACTAGACATATCATGATGAAACATCAAAGACAAAAAGAAAATCTTAAAAGCAACCAGATAAGAAGGGCAGCCCACTCACAAGGGAATGATAATTAGACAGAAATCATGCTTTTAACAACAACAATGGAAGCCAAAAAAATCAGTGGAACAATGTCTTCCACAATGCAGAGGAGAAATAACTGTCAAGCTATAATTGTAGATTTTGAGAAACTATTATTTAAGATTAAGGGCAACATGAAGACATCTTCAGACCAACAGAAGTAAACATTCATAAATACCTAAGAAAATTATACAAAGAAACAATAATGAAGGGTGACTAACTCTGCTAGATACAAAACATACTATCAAGATACAGTAATTAAAACAGCTGGGCAAAGGCAAAAGATTAAGCACACACATAAATAGAGCAGACTATAGCACCAGAAATAACCCCAAAACATAAAGGAATGTAATTTCTAATGAAGTTAGCAACGAAATTCAGTGAGAAAAACATAGATCATTTAATACATTGTCAAGAAAGTTTTAAAAGGAATTAAGTTGAATCTCTACCATTTTATACCAAAAATAAAATTCCAGATAGATCAAAGATCTAGATGTAAAAAATGAAGTATTAAAAATACTAAAAAAAAAAAGGGAAACTTTTTAAGACTTCAGAATGAGAAAGCTGAATTATGATCCAAACCTAGAAAGCATAAAAGAAAAATAATAAACTTGACTAAGTAAAAATAGAAAGTTCTAGTTGGAAAAGAAACACCATAAATTACATAAAGAAAAAAACTACACTGGAAAAAAAAATCTTTGCAAGCCATATTCACTAATGTTGAAGTTTTTTTTTCCTTCTCACATTAAAAAAAAAAAAAAAAAAAAAAAAGACTGTATTTCTGCTCTCTGGAAGGTCCTTTCCTCGTTTTTTCTCAGTTTGAGTCAAAGATCCCCCTAGTTCATACCTACTCATTCTCCAAGTTCCCACCTAATAATCACCCCTTTCACATCCTTTAGGAAGCCCTCCCTGACTCCCCCAAACTGTAGACCCTTCACGGCACTCTCAGTGCATCCTCTGTTCATTTCAGAATGAGGGAGTGCAGTGGCGCTATTTCAGCTCACTGCAAGCTCCACCTCCCGGGTTCACGCCATTCTCCTGCCTCAGTCTCCAGAGTAGCTGGGACTGCAGGCGCCAGCCACCACGCCCGGCTAATTTTTTGTATTTTTAGTAGAGACAGGGTTTCACTGTGTTAGCCAGAATGGTCTCGATCTCCTGACCTCGTGATCTGCCCACCTCGGCCTCCCAAAGTGCTGGGATGACAGGCGTGAGCCACCACGCCCGGCAGTGTTGAAGTCTTTGAGAGCCCTAACAAATGACAGCACTTTACCCTGTCTTAATTCTGGACAAACTGAGAAATTAAATAAAGGAGTGGAATCTAGAGGTCAAAACAATTTTATTTCTGGTTAAAATTTAATTTTCATACATTGCTTAGTGAGAGCCAAATGGGTCTGCTAACAGTACCACAGATGAAGACAGGTGAGGAAAAGCACAAGACATGCCTGGGATACAATAGCTACACTGGGTTGCTGTCTTTGAACACAAGCTCATTCCTACCTCAGGGACTTGGTGCTTGTGGCTCCTTCTTTGGCTTATGAAATAATCTTTTGCTAGATATACGTGGACTGGCTGCTTCTCATTATTCATACATATAAGCTCACCTGTGATCTCCTAGCAGAGACCTTAACTTAAAGTGGGCCACCCTATCCTCACCACCATGATCACAATTGCAAATTGTCTTATTTATTTATTTATTTGAATAGTTATGTCATGGCTAATTGTCTTCCATTAAAATATAAGTTCCATTAGAACACAGGCCTGTCTTGCTGATCAGTTTATCCCCAGAACAGTGCCTGACGCAGAGTAAATGTTCAATAAATATTCACTGAATGAATGAGGGCTCCCCCTGAAATGAACAGAGGATGCACTGAGAGTGCCGTGAAGGGTCTACAGTTTGGGGGAGTCAGGGAGGGCTTCCTAAAGGATGTGAAGGGGGTGATTATTAGGTGGGAACTTGGAGAATGAATAGGTATGAACTAGGGTGACCTTTGACTCAAACTGAGAAAAAACGGGGAAAGGACCTTCCAGAGAGCAGAAATACAAAGACTTTTTTTTTTTTTTTTTAATGTGAGAAAGAAAATGGCCCTTTTGTTAGGGACACAGCCCAGTAGTCCAACTCAGATTGAGAAGCAAAAGAGGAACAAAAGTTAAGGCTGGAAATGCAAGCCAGGGGTAAGATCATCAAGGAATTTTATGCCAAATTCAGGCATTTTGATTTTATCTTACAGGGAATAGGAAACTATTGAAGGAGTTAAGCTTGGAAGTAAATGACCAGATTTATGTTTTAAAATGGTCACATATCCCTAACACCTAATACAGTCTGTGGCCAGAATAATTCCTAAAAAAAAACAGTGAATAAACTTTTTGTGGAGAATGGGTTTGAGAGGAGAAATATTAGAGGCAGGTGGACCAGCAGGGAGGCTGCCGCAGCCACCCAGGTGAAAAATGATGACTGGTTTCTCCAAGTGCCCCTGGGGTGGTGGTGGACAGTATTGCTACATTCACCTGCAAAGGTTGCTTCTCACCCTTCACCCCGATGGTCAAGACATGCAATCTTCACCCTGCAGGTATCTTCACGGTTTTTCAGAAAAGCAAAAGTCACCAACCTAATTCTACAATTTCAAAATGTCTCCCTGATTACCCCCTTTGCACTTAGGGAAATCACAAAGCAGAGAGCCTCCTAATCTAGAGGAAAGCATAGGGGGAGTGGACGGGGGAGGGGGTAGGGAGACAGGAAGGGGTGGGGAAGGATCTCCACCAAGTTGTGCCGTTGGAACTGCATTCACCCTTAAACCCAGGTTCCTCGAGGACAAAAGGAGGGATGGTGAACAGGTTTCTTTTTGGTGTCCCTTACTCTTCCCTTGTCTCAGAATCATCAAAGTCTCTTTTTCAGATTTCTGCTACCCAACCATTAGCACAGCCTACGAGCATGTCCCTTCTTTCAAACAAAGGCGTGAAAAAGAAACGGCAAGAACCACTCAAATGAATCTTTTGGCAAATGTATGGATTCTGATTTTTCCTCAAGGAGAAGGGCTCATTAAGTATAAGACCCTGCATTCAGCCCTAGCCCATGTTTACTAAAAACTAAACTGGAAAAAAAACTCTACAAAGCCAGCTCCAGAAAGAGAGAAGTCCATCCCATGTCGAACTACAATCCTGGAAATTGAATGTTTAATTCATAGAGTAAATTACAAGAGATTACTTGTACAAGTAGCTGCAATGTCCTTAAAATTATTCTTTAACTGAGGAAAAGTTTTTTGACCTTTGGAGAAAATGCTTGCTTCTAGCTATAACTAAAAAGAGATTTCCTTCTTTCTCTGTTGTGTTAAGAATCTTTTCTTCTTATAAAGAAGGCACCACAGTGATTTATAACTGTCATAAAAGCCTGGAATCCTTTTGAGGTTAAGCTACTCAGCTATTCAACTTTTACTACAGAAACTTTGAAATTCAAAAAGAAAAAATAATGTAAGTTTTTGAAGGACATGTGTTGCTGTAGGTGATCCTGTTAATTAAAAGTGATTGCCTGCTAGGAAATCATACTTTAAAAAGTTTCATGAATTTATTAGAACCCTGAAGGTATCTTTGTATGCACAGAGCTTTACATGCCATTTATGCAATTTTGTTTCAGATCTGCTTAAAGCCTTGCTGACACTCCCAGAGCAGCGAACAGCTCTGCTAGCATGCGTATGTGTTTTGGCTAATTGAATTATGTGAAAATACATACTAATGAAGCGTTAGCAGAGGTGTTTGCTGAGTAGACTCCACGTCTAATTTCTTCTAAATTAGAAGCATCTTTTTGCAGCAGATTAATGTTTTAGGAAAGGCTGCTTTCTCATAGAAAAAAATAGCACATTGTCTAATATTGTGAGCCACTTTTGCCTGCTAAAAAGCTCTCTGCACACCTGATGTGCACATTGTATGGGACAAATCTAAAAAGCATTTTAAATAATAAATTTTTAAAATGCATTACTCTGGAAAGACCAATGATGTGTAATTATCCAATCAAATTAATGAACAAATTATTAATCTTCTCTTAAAACATTTGGTGTTTTTCTCCCCCTTTAATACACTTTTAAGAATGATTGTGTTTGGTTTGGTTTGGGCTTAATGAGGATTATTCTTTAATGGTCCTATTTGGATTATTTTTCAGCGTGTCTACTTGGAAACATTACCTCGTAACATTTGTTGCTGTAATTCTGCGATCCCCTGACGCTGGTATTTGAGAAACACACTCTGGAAACGCTGTGGTTGTTTTTCACAGGAACCCAGGGAGCTATCAAAGTCGGAGAACGTGTCTCTGTTTGCAGGAGAGGTGGGCAGGCAGCGAGATCCCCGCGCACCGCTCGCTCGGGTTGCGGGCAGGCAGCGATCAGCTAATTGCCTAATCGGAGTGGGGAGCCGGTGCCCGCTCGCCGCGGTCGCCTCGCGGGTCACGGACAAGACAGCGGCTTGTTTTCTCTCTGTCACGTCGTCGTCTTGAACCGTGTGGTCTGTTGCAGGGGAAGGGGCCGAGGTGGAGGAGCGGGCGGGCGGCGCTTGGCACATCCCGAAGAAAGCTGCCTCGGGTGCCTGCGAGCGCTCAGGGCGGGCGCCAAGGGGGCTTCAGGGGGAAAGGAGCCCGTGAGAAAACTTAGCTCGCCGCGCTCTGCTCGGCTCTGCCCGGCTCCACTCTCAGGCGTGTGCTCAGAACACACCGAGATCCCTTAGAAATAAATGTAATCGAGACTAATCTGGAAATCGTCCATGCAGCCCAAACATCGGATGCTTATAAAATAGTTTGAGGGACAAGCGATGCAAAGCAATCGATGGGGGGGAAATGTTACATATATATGCATATACACACACACGCTCACAGCACACACACACAGTACATACACACAGCACACACCACACATACATATAAAGGTTGCATGTATACACACACAGTATATATGCTATGCAATTACATAGATAGGATATAAATTACACACATATGCTATAAAATTATATGTGTAAATATTTGTATCTCCATGTATGTAATTTGTGTGACCAAAGAGAAAATTGTCCTTTAACAAAAGATTAATATCTTTCAGAAGTGGTGTGATTCAGGTAGGACCATGAAGTCTGGCACAGAAAAGTTGCTCTTCAGTTTGGGGCTAGAGCTACCAATCCCAGACACTGCCACGGGTCTCAGTTTTCACTGTTTCCCCCTCAGGGAGAGCAGAGCGACTTCTACGACCCCCACATCCCTTATCTCCACTGCCTCCGAGAGTTCCCAGGCCAGCGGGCGTCTCCATTGCTGCCGTTTTCCATGGTTACACATCTATGCCATGTCATTTACACTTCAGTAGATCCTTACCGCAATGCTCTTGCCTCCCTGGCTGGGGTTTTCCCATAAATCCCCGTCTTTTATTTTTTTAGTACAGCTCTGTTTTCATATATTTTATAAGGGTACTAAGCCAGGGATCAAAAGAGTTCAGGTCAGATTTCCTATTCTGCCATACACTAGTCGTGGGTTCTTGTTTATGTCACTAACGTGCCGTCAGTCTCAGTTTCCAAATCTGTGAAGTGAGCCAAAAAATACTTGTCCTCTCTACTTCACAAGGTAGTTGAAATGATCAAATGCAGACTGTCAGCCAGGAAAATGGGTCTGGCCTTGGGACACAGACTCTGAGACTCTTGGGAAGCCGACTCTGAGATGGAGGTTAGCTTGCAGGTGTTTATTCGGAATGTCTTGGAATCAACATCTAGGGAAGAGAAGGGAAGGGAAGCAGAAACGGGCAGAGGAAGAAGTTGAGTTGTGACCCAGTTTCAATGCTATCCTCAATCCATCCTACTTGGAGCTCTGAAGCCAGAGTGACTCTTCAGAGTTGCTCCAAGTTGACCTGAGGAGACCATACATTTATCCTCCTATTTTGAGCCATTGGATTCAGGCTCTCCCACGGAGGAGTTTCTTCTGCAGAGGCAATTCCCTAGAAGCAGATGACAGCCTGGGGTTTTCCAGCTAAAGAAATCAGTCCTCTCTTCCTAAAGGGGATGTGGGTGGCACCCATGTCAATATCCACCACACTGATCTTTTGCTTTTGCTTGTTTACTTTCTGGAATACGCTAGGTGTGGACTGCCATTGCTGGGACTTGAAATTTACTTCCATGGCTTGCAGCTACGTAACACTCTGTCCACTCACCTACCCAGTCCAGGTTCCTGGACTCTAGCCCAAGTCAGAGTCCAGGGCCCTTATGTACCCATTAAAGGAAGTCAGACACTACGAATCTTGCATGTTGCCTTAAGCAAAGTCACTCAACATCTCTTCAACTATAAAACAAGAATCTTCTTTCCAAACTAGCCTCAAAATTATTGGTTTCTATAATCAAACCAGGCATTGGGAACATATGCCATATGTGTGTGTGTTCATGTATGTGTTTGTGTGTCCATTTCCTGTACGTATTCACTAAGTACATAAGTAGATGGATATATGTGTCCCATAGCTTGGTTGAATTCTACAAAATAGTCCAAGGTCTATCTGTACACCCATGTTTCATGTTTGTGTCTCTGGGGAACAGAGTCATTACCATGTAATAACTAATAGAATATTTACCACGGATTTTTGATAAACATTATAGCATATGAGCTAAAGCCTAGTACTCTAACTAGTATATAGCAGTTTCTCTAATAGATGTCAGTAACCTACTGTCTCACCTGCTAAACACTTTAAACCTATGTCTAATACCAGTTTTCATTCATTCATCCAACAAGTGTTGAATGCCTACTACATGCCAGACGCTGTCCTAGGCACCAAAGATGTGATTATAACTAATGCATAGTTCTTGCCCCAAGCAGCAATCAGATGCCTGAATGCAAATTCAAATATGATCATAAAAAGACAACATTAGGCTGTATAAAGAATAACTATCTTCTTTTTAATAATATGTGTTTTTAGTGATGTATCTCTTTAAAGATGCTCAATGTTTTTCATTCTAAGTCTAGGGAAATTGATTTTAATGTTTTTAACTTTTTCTTTTTTTTAATTGACTCATAATTGTACATATTTATGGGGTACATAGTGATGTTTTGATACATACAGTGTAGAGCAATCAAATCAAGGTAATTAGCATATCTATCACCTCAAACATTTGTCATTTATTTGTGTTAGGAACATCAAAAATTCTTTCTTTTAGCTATTTGGAAGGATATAATAAACTATTGTTAACTATAGTCATCCCACTGTGCTATAGAACACTAGAACTTATTCCTCCTATCTAGCAGTAATTTTGTAGCGTTTAATCAATCTCTCCATATCCTCCCTCTCCCAACATTTCCCAGCCTCTGAGAAGCACTATTCTACTCTCTTCTTCCACGAGATCAACTTTTTTAGCTTCCATAGAGATGTTTAATTTTTCCTGTGAAAGGTTTGTATAAATATGTGTCTACAAAAAATATTTCCCACATACTTCCAAACATAACAGCCAGTCAGCTACTTGACTCCACACGGAAAACAAATCTCGTTCTCTTAATTCATTTTCCAAATTATTTTATGAGGTTGTATAATAAAAGTCCTTAGCTAATAATATCTTTATATTGTATTTTAAATTTTCAAAGTGTTTCCATGTATATTAACAAATTCAAGCCTCACAAAAATCCTAGTAGGTAAACTGGGAAGTATTAAACCTATTACACTGAAAATGCATCCAAGGCACAGAGAAAGTTAAGTGATTATCTAAGATTGCTTGGCTAATCCATTCAAACAAAATACAAAAACAAAACTAAATCTAGTACCCAGATCACTTTCCACTGAGAAGTTTGTATATATTAAGAGTTTTTCATAGTAACTAAATTTTTATGACCTCAGTCACACATGCTACCTCCTCTCCCCTTCCAAGAACCTGATAGCGAATCGCTCAGCTTGTCTGCAGCCAATGTGGTTATTGGATAAAATGATTAGTGATTAGCGATAGGTATCAGTTTATATGAGTCACTGACTAAAGGGGACTACTAGGAACTCAGAGTCTCAATCTGTCAACCCCCAGGATAAAATTCAAATTCTATAATCTGGCTAACTTACTACTTGTTACTAATGGCTTGGAGTTTTTTGAAATGATTTTATATTTTAAGGAGTATTTTAAAGTTCTCCTGTATATCTTGAAACATAATATCTCAGTAGACAGCAGGTAAGTAATTGCCTTTCAGTATCATCTCCTCTTGCCTTCAATGCTCACTGCTCAGAAAGAGCACCATTATCTTATAACCTGATAAGAGGGCATTTCCAGAGAGAAATCGAGAGGCAGGAAGCCTGATTTTCAACAGTTGAGTGGGCCCACTGCACTACAAGCGACGGAACTTGCCCTTGACCCATGCCTATGGTAGAAAGTGAATCCAGCCTGCAGGCTGTTAAGTGCATCAGAGGCCCAAGTGCCTGGGAGGTAGCTAGTGGGTGGGCAGTGGATGAGGGGGCTTCAGGGCCTTCTCCAGAAAGCTTTCTCATCATAAATTCACTTCTTCCCTTTACTTTAAATTACTCTGGCCTTCTCATATATACTAACCACAAAATGCTCACACTAAAGTGGAAAATGGGGGAAAAAAATCAGGCAACAAAACTATATACACAAGGCTGAGTGTGGTGGCTCAAGCCCATAGTTCCAGTGCCTTGGGAGGCCAAGGTGGGAGGATCGCTGAGGCCAGGAGTTTGAGACCAGCCTAGGCAACATAGCGAGACTCTGTCCCTACAAACAAATTTTAAAAATTAGCCAGGCGTGGTGGTGTGCACTTGTAATCCTAGCTCCTTGGGAGGCCAAGGAGGAAGGATCACTTGAGCCCAGGGGTTCTAAGTTTTTTTGCTTGAACCCAGGAGTTCTAAGTTTTAGTAAGCTATCATTGCCCTGCTGCACTCTAGCCTGGGTGACAGAACAAGATCCTGTCTCTGAAAAAAAGAAGAAGGAAAAGAAAACTATATACACAGGTTTATTTATTTTCATAAGATAATTCACAAAATAGTGCTAAAGGAAAAGGCATGTGATATCTTTGATATAATTTTGTCTTATAGATGCAAATATTAATGATGTATACATACAGACCTGGATCTATACATGTACTTACAAAGAAAGATGCTGGAAGGCAAACCAGTAAAATTTACCATTACTTCTTTCTTAGGATTAGACGAATGGTATTTTTTTAAGTTTTCTGTACTGAACATGGATTATTTTTGATACTAGGAAAAAATGTTACTTGCAACAATAAATATAATTTTAAAATCCACCATATCAATGAGTATATGTCTTTTTAAAAAGACCAGAATTAGTTGTACAACAATGTGGATGCAATTAACACTACTGAATTGTACACTTAAATATGGTTAAGATGGTAAATTTTATATGATGCCTATTTTACCACACTTAAATTTTTTTTAAAAAAGATAAAGAGATTATGGTAAAGTACTCTTCCATGAATAAAGTTACAACATTGATTTAAAGCCCAGAAACAATTACGTTAAAATGTTAAGTGATTGCTTTTCTTTTTTTATTTTAAAATTTTGTTCTCCTTTATCATTACACACAAATGGTTTCTTTTCTTTTTCCTGGGGGTTAGATTGCAGCTAATAGTTATTTTCATCTTTATTTATTAGATTTATTTATTTCCAAAATATTGTATAGGGTAATTATTACCCTTAAATTTAAAAAAATTCATTCCATGATTTCAAAAATACTAAATAAAAACAGTGACTGTGTTTGGCAATTTGTCCTTGTTGACATGTTGTTTTGTATTTATTTTTAGGTTGTTTCATGTGCAGATTTTATTTTCTCAAGGGGACTGCAGATTCCTAGTGGATCTTCTAGTGGTTTTGTTGTCTTCAGAGAGTTTTATACACATTAAAATTTGCATGTTCATCCACGACACTCACATCCACCCATATAAAAGAGAAAGAAGCCTGCTGTAACCAAATTTTGACTGCTACCATTGCATTTCTTCTGCAGATATAAATATCTGATCATAAGGCTGTGTGAAACATTTAAAGTTGGTCAAAAACAAGACAGACATGTGAGTCACTCCTTGTTGTCATTGTGCTCACTATAGGTCTGAAAGCTCATCTATGTTAATTTTTACCAGAGTTCCCATCCTTTGTCTCTAGGCACAGGCAACACACTGAGCTGGCATACTTGCTGTGGGATGAACAAAGCAATTTATCGTTATTGGCAAGTTGGCCAATTTCATCATTAATCGATCATTCACTTTTTCCAGTGTGGTCCTGAGGCATTCCTCTAGGGAGCAGAGGAAGTAAGCAGGATTTGCTCAGTCAGGCATGGCAGCAACAGACTGTGAAAGAAATGTTCAAGGTATTTCGTCAATAACAGAAGGTCACTTGCCCTTGCAACAGTATGCATTTCAAACCAAAGGAAAATCAGGCCTAGGATTTTGGCTTTTCAGCGAGTTATTATGAGCACCACACCCTTCCTAGGCTGCAAATGCTTCTCCCAGAGGGATGCAGCGTAATTTTCACACTAGAGGAAAGCAGACCGCAGGAACACTGTGTCCCGACTGCTTCACAGCTTTACACTCGCTGCAGACTCAGTCCTCAACCACTGCTTCATGTGAGGGCAATGGGGTGGAAGGGAGACGACCTGGCATGCCCGGTGTAGAATGCCAAGGACCTCTGTAAGATGCACACAATAGCTCTTTGCTCCTTTTGTATTGCCACAGCCCCCTCTGAAGAGTATTGATAAGGGGCCAGAACAGACAAGAAGTCAAGGACTGTGAACTAACAGGACTTCGAACCTCAGTTGCTTTTAAATTGACAAATAAGTGAACCCTTTTAGCCGAAGGTGAGGAAGAAATGAGATTTTGATCCACTTTGAGTATCTAATGCCTCTCTTAGAAGAAGAAAAGTCCCTTCTGAATGGTAACATTCCCCAATGAGAGCCTATCAGTCATCATCATTCCGGGCAAAAGGCCCCGTGGAGACAGACACCACATGGCCCCCTGATCATCATCACACACTGCAGCAGAGAAGGCTATGTCTGGATCTCCTTGTGTATGTGGTCAGATCACTACCTAACTTTGCATCCTGTGTACTAATCAATCATAATCCATATTAAATATAAGTATGTTTTCTAGCCACTCTGATATAGGGCTTACGACAAAAGAAAAAAAAAAGAGTATTAATGCTCCTTTCAACTCCTTCCCCTAAAATAAACACAAAACAACAAAAATTGTAGTATCACTCTTTTTCACTTTTAATTCCTTATATCATCAACTCAAATTTATTGTCAGTATCTTAAGGATAGGAATCAAGTCTTATACATAGTTTGCCTCACTCACAGTACCTAATCCAGTGCTGTGTCCTTCAGGCTCAATGCACGCTTACAAAGTCCATGGAAACTAGCAGGTGCATAGCATGTTCTGGTCTTCACAGTGCCCTTCCATCTGGGAACATCTCTTTGCACTTGTCCCACTGAATTGAGAGTAGGAAATTAATATCCCAAAGGGTTGACTTGTCCTGTATCTTATAGAAAGTGTGACTGAGATGAAATCAGAACTCAGGTTCCACTTTTGCTCATATTTTATTGTGTCCTGACATTACGAGTTTCCCACTTTGAAAATACAAAAATGGTAGGAAGGTAGAGCTTGGAGACTGAAGTCAGAAATTATCTCCAGATAGGGACTTGAATACTTGAAAGTATTCAAGTCATCTTGTCAAAATTAAAATCTGGAGGGGAAATGTGTGCATGTGTTTGAAATGACTTATCTGAATCATTGATTTTGGAGAGTTCAGACCTTCAGAATACGACATACATCAGGAACATCACCTACATAGATCATTCTGGGATGCCCAATGAAAAGTGGACTACTGAGAATCTTAGCAGACATTTTGAGCACAGTGAAACAAGTGTGCCCAGATCAGGAGGATCTCATTTACATGTTACACATGACTTAGTGTGGTTCTTGCATGAATTTCCCACATTAACTAATTTCATGGAAAGTTGACAAGTTTCCTCTTTACCAATCCTGCTAGGAATATCTAAAGTACAAAACGAGCACTCTACCATAAAGAAATACGAAAAGATTTCATCAGACATTTCATTAAAGCATAACTCTCAGCCGAGCCTGGTGGTGCACACCTGTAATCCAGCACTTTGGAAGGCCAAGGCGGCCAGATCGCTTGAACCCACAAGTTCAAGACCAGCCTGTGCAACATGTCAAAACCCTGTCTCTACAAAAAATATAAAAATTAGCCACAGGACATGGTGGTGGCCATGCCTGTGGTCCCAGCAACTCAGGAGGCTGACGTGGGAGGATCACTTGAGCTGGGAGGTTGAGGCTTCAGTGAGCTGAGATTGTGCCACTGCACTCCAGCGTGGACAACAGAGTGAGACCCTGTCTCAAAAAAAAAAAAAAAAAAAAGTGTTACCCTGTAATCTCTGGAGAGAATGACATTTCACAAGAGAAATGAGAAAGTCTCTCCTCTTGACCAAACTCCAGCCCTCCAGAATAGATTTGCCCATGATCTGAGCCCTCTTATTGACGAGGCTTAACCTTGGCTGATAAAGACTATGATCATGCACTAACACAGTTTCTAACAGCTCAAGGACATAACCCTGGGATGACCCTAGTCCCCTTGAAAGTGCCAGCTTGAGAAAACTTAAGGCTGCTGAAAGAATTCACTGTTGGTTCCAGCTAACACATGAAGATAAAGTGCTGTCTTCCAGTTTCCGTGGGAAGGTAGGAGCTTAACTTCATTCAGCACAATTTAGCAAAAAACCAGATGGGTTTTTCATGGACCAACCAACCCTTCCTTCCCACGTTTTGTATTTTTCCATTTCCCTGATTGTACTAAGCCCTTGCTCACCCCTCTCCCTTTCCCTCATTCTACCTTTAAGTCTCCCAATTGCCAATGTACAAATTGAAGTTCAGTTCAGTTCATGCTGTACTCTTTTTTCCCTATCGCGATAGTTATTACTGATTAAAATCTGCCCTTACCACTTTAACCAGTGCCCAGCTTTGCTTATCTTTGACAGGAGATACCCTTCTGCCTTGCTTACTACCATATTTCCAGTATTTGTTCAATCTTTGTTCACTGTGTCTGCTTATTGAATGAATACATATAGTGAGGTTCACTGTGGAGAATTCATTGACAGCTCAGTCCACAAAACTCATTCACCTTGTCCACAAGCACTGATGTTTTACCCCTTTCCCTAGCTGGCACATGGGGTTCACTACCTTGGAATTCCACTTCTCATCTTTCCCAGAATGTCACAGCAGGGACTGAGTTCTGCCCATGACCTGACCCACTGGACACATCTTGACTAGCCTAACAATTCCTTCCTCCCCTGGAACACATATTTTTTCTGTGATGTCCATACAGTCCCAAGCATTGCCTCTGAGTGAGTTTACAGGGAGAATAGATTTTACCAACATTATAACTCACTCAAGGTTGTGGGTTCCAAACTTGAACTTGAGCTTCCGTCAGTCCAAGTTGCAATGAGCACTGACAAAACTGTGACCTCCTACTTCAAGAATAAAGGCTCTCAGGCATTCTTAACTATCAAGTTCCTCCTACAAAAGAAGAGCCTGATGAGTCAAGCGTAAAAGAATCGGGGTCTGAAGGATTTCATTTCTCTTGAAATATTTGATGGTTTTGTGGTAAAGGAAGCATTTATTTAGTAATATGCATGTGAGGTCTCACTCATCCCAAAATGTTTAAAAAAGAGATGAAGCTATCTTTACAATTCCATAGTCTTGCTAGGTCCTGTATTCCTTTACCTCCTTGAATAGAGTCTTCAAAATTGCACTAAAATATTCCCAGGCTCATTTTGTACCAACTAGAAACCAACATTGTCCTAGATAAGCTTAATTCAGGACATGGAAATGAAGCAGAGCTTAAGTTCAAATCTTACTGCTAAAATAAAACAATAAGAAAAAATAGGCTGGGCGCGGTCGCTCAAGCCTGTAATCCCAGCACTTTGGGAGGCCGAAGCGGGTGAATCACAAGGTCAGGAGATCGAGACAATCCTGGCTAACACGGTGGAACCCCGTCTCTACTAAAAATACAAAAAATTAGCCGGGCATGGTGGCGGGTGCCTGTAGTCCCTGTTACTTGGGAGGCTGAGGCAGGAGAATGGCGTGAACACGGGAGGCAGAGCTTGCAGTGAGCCGAGATTACACCACTGCACTCCAGCCATGGGCAAGACAGAGCGAGACTCCGTCTCAAAAAAAAAAAGAAAAATTCTCCAAATTCTTCAGATGTGCTAGAATCCAGCACCCCTAAAACATGGGCCTTCTTAGAGCTTGGAATATATATAGTTTCTTTTTAATGTTATTTGTTGAAAAAGAGTTTGCCTATAGCTATAAATATTTCTTATGGCCGTCTCAGAAAGTTCCAGAGGCCCCTGGTTTTTCCAGCCAAATATGGGATTCTCTGGGTTAGGAACTATCATTTACCTTCACACTTTTACTGCCTGGAATGCTTCAGGGAAATGTTGTGAGGCACCATGAGTTCTCTGGGCTCTGGTGTATCACTTTAATTCCAACAATTAAGAAATACATAATTGTTAAAAGGTATGCTTAGGATTGAGCTAGGGAATATAGAAAAGAAACAGTCTCTACTCAAAAGAAGTTTGTAACCTGAAATCAGACATGAGACTTACACAGATGAAAGAATTTGTAAGCAAGACAGTAAAAATAATAATAATATTGATAGTAATCTTGATCACATATTTACTAATGAAGGACATTGTTCTAAGAGCTGTACATGTATTATTTGACCACTGTCTTACAAGACAGATACTAGTATCATCCCCATTTATACAAGAGAACACTTAAATAAAATAGGTTGAAGACCTTGCCGAAGATCACCCACCTGAATAAAATCAGGATTCAAAGCCAAAGCAGGGGTTGCTGGGTATGCCTGTAATCCCAACACTTTGGGAGGCTGAGGCAGGAGGTTCACTTGAGCTCAGGAGTTTGAGATCAGCTTGGGCAACACAGTGAGACCTTGTCTCTACCAAAATTCAAAAAAATTAGCCAAGCATGGTGGTACATGCCTGGAGCCCCAGCTACTTGGGGGGCTGAGGCAGGAGGATTGCTTGAGCCTGGGAAGTTGAGGCTGCAGTGAGCCCTGATTGTACCACTGCACTTCAGCCTGGGCAACAGAGCAAGACCCTGTCTCAAAAAACAAAAACAAAAAGAAAGTGAAGGTAGGCAGCTCCAGAGCTTGAATGCCAAATCTCTGCCCACCACTGCCTTCCAACACGCATGTACACAGGTAAAGGTTAATGCACGTGTGTGTGTATAGATATAGCTATGCAATTATTACAAACTGAAAATAGAGCATGCCAATTCAGTTTATAAAGAATCTTTAATATTTTCCATGCATTTCAACCTATATTTCATTCAACAATATTTACTGGACATTTGTTAAATGCAAGTTTTAAGAAATTAAGGCATTAACTCTGTCTAAAAGGGAATAAGACAAAGCTAAACATTTTTTCATAGGGCAAGGAAGGGGAATAACAAACACTGCTGGAGACATAAAAAAGTTTTCATAAAATATAAATTAATTGAGCTAAGACAGAATCGCACATAAAATTTGGGAGAGTAGGGTGGCATTATTTGTGTATGTTTACCTACAATCTGCAGGAAACAATTTTCAAAGCACAGTTTTGTTATTATTTGCTTGCATCTTATTTTTCTATATGCCATTGCAATTGCTTACTACAACTGATCCAGATCTCATTCACCAAAATGAGAAGTTATTTGGACAGGACAAAACAGGAAGAATAAACCTCATCTAAAACCAATGCTGAACCACTTTAGAGAGCTCCAAGAATGCCAGCAAAAGACAAATTCAGGGCAGCAACTTCCCTGAAGAAAGCATCAGGTTTATAACTATTTAACAACATTGCAGAGTGTCTCCTTTCAATTTCTCCATTCTTTCTTCCTGGTCTTTTCATCTTCCGTATACTCTGCAGTACAAATGTTCCTTTTACATTGGGAGGCCAAAGCAGAGGATCACTTGAGCCCAGGAGTTGGAGATCAGCCTGGGCAACATAGCGAGACCCTGTCTCTAAAAAAAAAAATTAAATAAAATAAAAAAATTAGCCAGCATGGTGGTGCATGCCCGTAGTCCCAGCTACTCAGGAGGCTGAGGCAGGAAGATCACTTAAACCCAGGAGATTGAGGTTACAGTGAGCCATGATGGAGCCACTGTACTCCAGCATGAGTGACAAAGTGACAGCCTGTCTCTAAAAGATAAATAAATAAAATAAAATGTTCTGTTTACAGTAGTACCTCTCTTATCTGCAGTTACCCACAGTCAAGTGCAGCTCAAAAATATTAAATAAAAAATTCCAGAAATAAACAACTTATGTTTTAAATTGTGTGCTGTTCTGTGTAGTATGACAAAATCTCACACCTTTCCACTCTGTTCCACCCAAGATGTGAATCCTCCCTTCATCCAGCATATCCATGCTACTCGCCAACTTGTCACTTAGTAGCTGCTTCCATTCCTCCAGAGGCACAGCTTCTCCACCCCACCACCCAGTCACCTTACTTCTAGCCATGATTTCTCCATCTTTCTACATGCCCTGACCTTCAGCACTAAATTTTGCTTCCACCGTTATGTGTCTCTATTCTCTCTTACCCAGATCATGTAAGTGGAAAGCCCCTTCCTTCTTTGATGGGGCCCAGGTCAATTTGTGTAATAGAAGGGCAAAGCTAATAGAAACATAATAAAAGCAGAAGGGGTCACTGAAAGTGTTCTTTCACTAAGCAGATATGTCCCCAAAACATGCACAGGGAGAATAAGTAAGTGTGTGAGTCCAGAAGAGGAAATGAAACAAATATGGAGAATGCAGGACATCAAAGGAAAGCTCACTATTACGTCGAGGAGGAAAGGGTTGTGCATTAATGACATAAACATCAGAAGAAGGCAGATTCATTAGGCATTCCTCTCAAATCAGAATTGTATATATACCTCTGGACACCTGATGCATAACAAGGACATCTGCATTTCAACAATGGATGATTAAAAGTACCTAGCTTATCCCACACTGCTCTAGCACATGAAGATCCCACTAGAATTAACATTTATTGAGCTGTTCCAGGTACTCTGCTAGGGCCTGGATTACTGGGAAAGGTAAATATACGATAACCAGTGGGGGCAAAACCATGTTTTACATATATTCTGATTTTCTGGTATCATCTATAAGAAACTACTTTAAAAAATGGAGGACAATCTCTAAGAAAGCAACTTATTCAGCAACAAGTTTTGAAGAAGCTTTGCCCACCCTCATCTTAAGAAGGAGAAATGGAGGTAGTAAGAATGGATAGTCATGTACCTACCCTAAATAATAATGAACAGAAAGTGAGAAAAGTAATTTTCACAGGTAAGAAAACAATTAGCAACTTTTATCTGAATAACGCTGGTAACTGTCATGAAAAGTGATTGAAATAACTCACAGGTGAAAATAAGATAAGGGTCTTCCTCCAAAGTACATGAGAAAAGCAAAGCTTTTTTATCTTTGCTCTGACTGTAATATTATATTCCATTTGTGCAAAGTAACACTAAAATTAATTATGAAACTGATTACTTACTAAAGAATTATATTTTTGTAGAGCAAGTACAAGCAAGTGTATTAACTTGTGTGCTGAATTCTGGTTCTCTACACAGGTTGAGTATCCCTAATCTGAAAATTCAAAATCTGAAATGCTCCAAACCAGAAAATCAGAAACTTTTTGAGCACCATCATGATGCTCAAAAGCAATGTTCATTGGGGCATTTTGGATTTTGGATCTCCAGATCAGGAATGCTCCATTGGTTAGTATAGAATGTAAATATTCCAAATCTGAAAAAATTCAAAATTCAAAACAATTCTGGCCCAAAGCATTTTGGATAAGGGATACTCCACCTGTATTATCCATGTTGAATGGAAATTTAGGACCTAAGCAATAGTAACCATTCAAGAGATAACCACAGGCACCCGAAAGAGAAGACAACCACAGCCAACAAGCTAAGTCATTTCCTCAGGGCTAATTTTTTTACCTCCAGCTATTTTGTTGACAGAACTATTCACTGATTTGTTCAATTAATACACTATCTTATTATTTCACTTTGGGAGGCAACAGCATTTCAAAACAGCCTGAGTTTTGAAGCAGACAGACTGGACTCTAATCAGCAACCTGCTATTTTCATGCCCAGTGACTGTGAGGCATTCCTATAATCTCACTAAGCTAGATTTCCCTATCTGCAAAATCAAGGGCAATAAGACCTACCTTATAGGATTCATCTCAAGCTAACATTGGATAAATAGGTAAGACATAGCAATGGGCAAGGGACATGAATTGACATGTCTCAAAAGAAGACATACAAATTGCCAGTGGATTTATGAAAAAAATGCTCATCATCACTAATCATTAAGGAAATGAAAATGAAACTCACAATGAGATAGTACCACACACCTGTGTGAATGGCTACCATCTAAATAAAAGATAACAAGCGTTGGCGAGGATGTGGAGAAATGGGAACCCTTGTACACAGTTGGTGGGAATGTTAATTAGTATAGCCATTATGGAAAACTGTATGGAGGTTCCTCAAAAACTGAAAATAGAATTACCATATGATCCAGCAATTCCACTTCTGAGTATTTACCGAAAAGATTTGAAATCAGCATGTCAAAGAGATGTCCGCACTCCCATGGTCATTGGAGCACTATTCACAATAGCCAAGTTATGGAATCAACCTGTGTATTCATCAGCTGATGAATGAATAAAGAAAATATGCTACATATACACAGGGAATACTATTTAGCCTTAAAAAATAAAGAAATTCTGTCGTTTGTCCTAACAAAAAGTAAAGTAAGCCAGGCATGGAAAGACAAATACTGCATGTTCTGATTTATATAAGGAATCTAAAACAACTAGACTCATAGAAGCAGAGAGTATAATCGTTGTTACCAGAGGGTAGGGAATGGAAGAAATGAGATGATAGTCAAAGGATACAAAGCCTTGGTAAGACAGGAAGAATAAGGTTTTTTAGGTCTATTGCCAATATACATTATTATTAAGTATATTAATTAATTATGTATTATACAGTTCAAAATTTCTAAGAGAATAAATTTCAAATGTTCTCACAAAAAAAGATAAACATTTGAAGTGATGGATACGTTCATTGGCTTGATTTCATTATTCCACATTGTATTCACAGACCATAACACCGCTTTGTACCCCATAAATAATACAACTATAATTTGTCAATTTACAATAACATTTTAAAAATAGATAGATACATAAAGCATATCACTTAACCTAGGATAAGCAAGTTAACATTAATTAACTTTTTCTTTCGGAGTTTTGTATTCTAAACCTGATAAAGTCAAAATTCCATAAGAGGGCATTCACAATTCTTCCAAGTGCAACCCTGACCTACTGGCCTGGATAATGCTTTGCAATATTAGCCAATGTTTTCCCTGCATCATTTTCTGTAATACTTTGGACCTTTCCTTAACAATTCAGCTAGACTAGCAGTTCTCAAACCTGACTATAGTTAGAACCTACTGGGGAGCTTTCAGAACAATACCAATATCTGTGCCCCACCTCAGACCAATCAAATCAGAGCCTCAGCCAGTAGACTTCTGCATCTGTATTCGATGTTATGGCTCAGATTGATAGTAACATGCATCTGTGGTGGAGGACTCTGAGCTAGACCTTTCTAGATCCCTCAGGAAAGAAATTACAAGGTAGAAATCAGGACAAAAGGGGTCTGTTGTCAGCTTTTGAGTGTCAAAAGCCTAGCTTTAAAAGAAATGAACAGAACACAGGACCTAAACAAAAATTTTGTAAAATGCACAATGGATAAGAGCAAAGATTCTCCATCATGACCACCACCATTTCTACATCCTAAATCCACACCCTGAAAATGATAAAAGCTAACCCTGGTTGGGAAGAGAGTCGAAAAGGAGGTAAGGACAGCGCTTGGAAGCTTGTCGCCTCTGAGAAATGGAGGGCTTGTACTCTGTCTTCCTGGGGTAGAGGGGAGAAGGGAGACAAAGTCCTTCTTGATAAGTCTGTGGATCCAAAATCAGAAGGTCTTGTGCCTTACTTCCCATATAGAGCCCCAACTAGGCAACTGGAGCTCAGAGAAGTGAATGCAGTGTGATTAAGCAAAGCAGATCTTAGTGTCAGAGAGCCGCAGAGCCTGAGGCTGCCTCCTGGGACCCTGGGAGCAGCTCGGCAGCCTTCCCAGAATGACCTAGCAGCAGCCATCAAGAGCTGACGACCAAGAGTCAGACAGGATAGCAGTCACCTGACCATTCTCCACTCCCATTGATATCTACTTAAAGCCTTGGAACCCAGGGAAAACTTAGGAAAAGAAGAGAGGATTCCAGAATAGATGGAGATTAAGTTTTCTTCACGTGGCAGAATGAGAGCTTTATAAAATAGGTTGATCAATAGAAGAATAAGTGAAGGTACATGCCCCTTGCACCTGAGCATGTGGACTTAGGTTTCCACTGCCCTCATTACTCTTCTATGTTTACGAGTTTTAGGGCCAAATAACTTGTCTTTAGAATGCCCTCTCTCACCCTTCCAAGCAAAGCCCCCCACGTTTCCTCCCTGATGCCCTCTCTGACTTTCCTTGGAAAAACTCATTATCCCTCCTCCACATGCCCCTTAGAGAACTGCCCTAGTCCTCCAGACAGCTATAAATGAAGCTTACATAAATAGCTAGGAAGAGGAGCATGAGTGTATAAATGCCTACATATACATAAGTTTGCATGTATGGCCGCTGTATTAGTCCATTTTCATACTGCTATGAAGAAATACTCGAGACCGGGTAATTTATGAAGAAAAAGGGTTTAATGGACTCACCATTCCACATGGCTGGGGAGGCCTCACAATCATGGCCGAAGGCAAAGGAGGAACAAAATCACATCTTACATGGCAGCAGGCAAGATTGTGTGTGTAGAGGAACTGCCTTTTATAAAACCATCTGGTCTCGTGAGACTTATTCACTATCACGAGAACAGCACAGAAAAAACCCAGCCCCATGATTCAATTACTTCCCACCAGGTCCCTCCCACAACACGTGGGGATAATGAGAGCTATAATTCAAGATGAGATTTCGGTGGGGCCACAGCCAAGCCGTATCAGCCATCAAAACCCTTAGCACATCATGTGATAGTCAGGAGTTCGTCTGTCTTCTCCACTAGATTGTGAGCCCCTTGAAAGCCAGGATCATGTCACACTGATCTTTGTATTCTGACACCTTGCACATTGGAAGTATTCAATTGTTTGCTAAACGAATGAATGAAAGCATTAATTAATACGATAAATAACTATCACTTGTAAGCCACAGTGATACTTTTCAAAATAATTGAAAATTTTTCAAAGTGTTGTTTTTTTGAAAAGATCACTCATGATATCCTCAAAGTATATAAAGGAGGCGATCATTCCCCATGTTGGCATCATTCCTTGTAATCACATCCACAACTGTAGACTGCATCTACTTCAATTAAAATAGATGGACTAGCTAGATAATCAAAACCCTGGCGTCTCTAAACAAAAGTTATTTTGATACTTCTATGTAATGCTATTTACTGCCTTCAATCAATCAGCAGAGAATTAGTTAAGCAACTGACAATAACTATGGGATTTGAGAGTGGCAAATATCTCATTTGCACCCAGTAGCAAATAAATTTGCTCCATGAAATTGCCAGGCAGTGGCCACATGCCCTCAAAATTCAGTTGGATTCCTAAAACATTTGTAGTGCCATTTCTCATGTTTCAATATCCAGAAATTAGTCAAAGTGATAAATATGACCTCCATGTACACAAAAGCAAACTACACACTAAACAGAGGAAATAAAATGAAAACAGAAAAAAATTAAACCAGCTTCAGAGAGAAAATGCCTAATTATTTGAGAAATCAGGAGTAGGCAAGGGTGGTATACCCAGGAGAGGTAAAAGATTTGTTCTTTTTTTAACAGGCCATTATAAAATGACTTGATTGGATCAACCAACTTTTAAGCCAAGGCATCTTTGAGATATTCCGTGTCACTGTGTGTTTGTTGTGATGGAGGCACAATCATAAGCTCCAAGTCCCAATAGCCTAACGTGCCTTCTTTCACTCCCAGCTGGCCCCAAACTGTACCCTGTCCTTCACGATGAAGATCTCATCTCTCTGACTCACCCTGGTCATCCCTCTGGCCTGGGAAGTGTCAGTTCTAATGAGCAGGAGGAGAAGGACTGAGATTCTTCAATGAGCATGGAAGAATGGAGGGACGCCAGCTAAATGCTATTCACACCCTAAATAGCCATTCAGATTAGTGGCCCTGGCTCCTAAAGGACAGATCCCACACTGATGTGTGTGCAGACCCCTTTCAAAATCAGTGATCCATGCAACTTGAGTGGTAATGGGATCCGACCCTTAGTGTCGAAACCTGCACCTGTTAGGCTTGGAACAATGGGTCATTCTGAAGTCAGCCACTGCAACTTGCTCTTTTCCAGACCAGTGAGAAGAATATCTCATTTCTCTTGGAAATTGGTGACCACCACGCAAAATACTTTCTGGCTATTTGCAAAACAGCGTACAAGCCGTGAAAATGATGCTATTATAGTTGTAACACCACAGACTGGCTAGCCTCATATTTTGAGAATGATGCACATTAATCATATCTGCCTTCCATGTCAGCAGACTGTAAATTAAGTTCACATGAATGGGTAGGAAGAGAGGCATGAATGTATGTGTGCATGTACAGAGGGAAGTGTTAATTAAATATACGCAAAGAGCACATTGACTTCTAATTTGAAGCATGGGGTCCCAGTCTCACTTCTCTCACTAGCTGTGTGACTTTGGGCAAGTCAAGTCATTATGCTTCTCTATGGAATGGAGAGAACATTAACCTCAGAGCATCATAGAGGATCAAGAAATTTACCTTCCCTTTGCTTCACATTCAGTTAGTTTCATCATTCATTAAAACTTCGGATTAAGTGATTTCTAAGATTTCTTCTAATTCTAAAATTATATCATTCTTAGTTATTTGCTTAAATTATTCTGTGATTCAATATAATCTTAAAAGATCATGCTGCACATGCCTTACCAGCCAGCAGAATTGTACCAATATATTATACCATTGATGAAAATGTATAACAAATAGCTGCCTAAATCTGTGTTTATTCATTTTACCAAAATGGCATTGATTATTTGTCTTTTTTTTTTCAGACAAGGTCTTGCTCTGTCACCCAGGCTGGAGTGCAGTGGCACATTCTTAGCTCACTGCAGCCTCAACGTCCTGGGCTCAAGTGATTCTCCTGCTTCAGCTTCCCTCCCAAGTAGCTGGGACTACAGGCACATGCTACCATATCCAGCTAATTTTTTTGAATTGTTTTTTGTAGAGATGGGGTCTTGCTATATGTTGCCCAGGATGATCTCAAACTCCTGGCCTCAAGCAATCCTCCCTTCTTTGCCTCCCAAACTGCTGGGATTAGAAGCTTGAGACACCACGCCCGGCCTATTTGTGCCATTTTTAATTGGCTTAAGAAGGCACTATCTTCAACCGCCCTGCCTCAAGGAAAATAATTAGAATAATCTTGCTACACTAATTTTGAGAATGAAGATTCCACATGCTTCCTTCATAGTTGCTACAGGTGTGTTGTCACACTGGTTGAGTATTGACAACCCAGTTTCCCTTTTGCTTCTGGTCACATGGTTAGGCTACATTTTGCAGCCTTTCACCTGGGCACAGCCATGTGTCCTAGTTTGGGCCAATAGAATGTGGGTGGGAGTAACGTGTACCACTTCTAGTTCTGGCCCATAAAATCCTCCCACATGGAATCCTCCCCATCTGCCCATTTAATGGAGAGAATTCTAATGATTAAAGGAGGTGCAGCCAAAAGATGGAAGGTTTCCATGTCCCCAAATCAGAGCTTTAAGGAGACCTGCTCTGAAAAGCTGCCTGAAAACAAGCATCCACATTAAATCATTGTTGAGCAAAAAACTCAGTTTGTTAAACTTGTTAAATTTAGCAGTTATTATTACCAGAGTTAAATAACCCTAATGAGATTATGTAGGAACTCACCTTGATTCAGAGGTAGCCTGCAGGGATACTATCAGGCAGACTACCTCAGAGGTCACAGAACAGAAAGGCTCACAGAGCAAGTCAAAATGCTCTGATCACATGAGTTATTGAATTAATGTAAAACACACAAGGAAAGCAAGAAGGAAAGAGAGAGGGTACATTAACACACTGAGGCCTGGCCCATACTAACTAAATCCCGGGGCACATGATGTTCATATGTCCTGCCTCTGATTCAGCAAGCTTCCCTTATGATGGTGCAGTTGTAAGAAGCAGAGTTGGGGTCCAGGCAACACAAACCCTCCAGAAACTCACTGAGCCTCAAGAAACTCAACACAGATCCTCAAGAAACTCAGGCCCCCACCCAAGCCCACACACTGCCCTAGGGATCTTCTTGGCTCCCTGTTTCTCTGGAACCACTGGATTCACCAAGGCCAAATACAGGAAATGCATAGGCCAAAGCCTTGCCACCCAAAAAATTGATAGATGAAAGGAGCAAAGGAAATCTGAAGGCCCCTATGTCATTTCAAACATTCCTCTCATTTTTCCCAGTGCTGGAGAAAGGGCCCAGAGGATGTGCCTTGCAGTTCTTTTGTCAATAGCTCATGTTTCACCAAATAACAAGGAGGCAGCCCTTTCTGTCATGAAATATGAGGTATTATTTTCTTCCCCATTATTCAGCATTGTGAAACCCTCCAGAAACTCTTCAATCATCTGCAGCAATTTTTCTCAAGACACATCCAAGTATAATAAATGGTGTTTTGCATATTGAGAGGATAACGGCAATTGCAAAAAAAAAAAAGAAATTCTCTCCTAAATTATTCTGTTAGCCTAATTTATATTCCCTGATTAAGATGGATACTGGCAGCAATAAGAAATTACTCACATGCTCTAAGATTGCTCAGGGGCCTAAAGCTTATACAATTGGGGTATTTAAGGAAAACTGTATCAAAAAGTTTTTAAGGAAAACTGTATTAAAAAGTCTTATTTTCACAGATTTAACAAAAACATGGGACCATGTGACCACATCACCAGACCCCTTCTTAGGTCCTTGAAAGCAACCTGTGAAATTGAGAAGCCCTGCAGCTTAAGTTTTATTCATTCACGGTAAACACACCTCTAACTGAGGGTATTCTTAAATTGCAGTTTTAGTCCAGAAGTATCTGGGGGTCTCTCTATTTTTGCAAAGGAAGCCTAAAGAGACACTGCCAGGAAGAAATGGAGTCAGGACATTTAAAAACTGAATTTCCACATTTCCAAGCAATTAAAATCACAGTTGTAAATGGATGTTCCAATACCATTCAGTACACAGCTATTCTTTATTCCTCAGAAAGAACCAAATATCCAGACGATATTTGAAATGTCTTAAGCAAAAAACTCACAGTAGGTGGGGGTAGGGGATGACAACTGATCTGCAGCTAATACCAGGGAACAGTCTTTGTGTTCTGCGTTGAGACACCGTCTGAGCCATCAGATACACACACGCCCGCTCTGCCTCCTAAGTTAGCCTGAAGAGGACGTGGGGCCTGCAGAGGTAGCCACATTTCTCAGCATAACCTTTCCAAGCACGCCTTCCCGTCTATGCACAGACAGCAGGCATTTGGGAAAGAGGCCAGGCTCAAGGGGACCAGGTCATTTTCCTGGTGCTTTGTCGCTGGCTTTTATTTTCTGGGAATCCCACAGAGTCAGCACAATCGGGATAAGCTGAGCTCATGTGCGGACAAAGAGCAGACTCATTGCCTCAGCATAGAGATCTCTGCTTGCTTCACACAGCTCGTGATGCGGATGGCAGGGAAGTGGAATATGCCGGAGATGAACATTAAGTAGAGAAACTTGGGTGCCTTCGTCTTTTGGCTTTGATCACTTCGTCAGGTCCAAACGCAAACCTGATAGCACAGACCAGTTTCTGCAGAAAGATCAGATGGAAACAGCAACATGCGGTCAAGAGATTGCTTTGTCTTCCTGCTGGCAAACATCTGTGCATGTAAAAACATCCGGAGAGCTGACTGAACTCAGTTTAGATCCAGAGGTTAGGCATCCCAAGACACGGCCTCTCCCACCACCCACCATTTCCGTAGCCAACTGTTTACCTGGTCCCCCCAACAACTTACAGAAGAGCCCTAAAGTGTCCCAGTCCTCACTCAGTGAGGAGCCAAGGGCCAAGGGAGGTGACTCAACAATGGCAGCTCCATCGGATGTGAGCCTGGCACCAGGGCTGCAAGGCACAGCTGCGTCTTTTATTCCAAAGGGCCCGCTAAAAATCACTAGGTTTTGCTTTCCTGGCAGAGCATCAGTCCTTCATGGAAGGCACCTACTGTCAGGACAACTGAGCAGCTTCAAAGGCCTAAGGATTCCTGCGACGAAGGGAGTGCAGCTTCCTCCATGTGAACGATAGGTCACCCTGGGGTGGCCAGCAACTCGCTCAGCTCCTCGTGGCTGCTCTGCCCTGGCTGGGGAAAATGAGTCCCTGCTTTAGAGCCAGATGAACACAATGACCTCCTTATCCCTTTTTAAACAGCCACTTTCCTTGCAAATCTCTGCTAATAAGCACAGCTTATCTTTATTTACCAGGTAGCTCCTTTCCCTTCTGAGATATCAGAAGGCCCAATGAGAGGAAGCAGACAGAAAAGGGTTTTCTACAAAGTAACAAGGAGACAGCACTTTTCTGTCTAAAAATACACAGATGTCCTTCTCCTTAGTGGATGCTAACTTGTTATAGATAGTTTGGGGACAGCTTTGAAAAACTTATGAGAATTCCATGTAGCCTGTGATTGGTGGGAGTTCCCACTTAACTGTTCTGTGTTCTTTTCATCTTTCCACCAGCTGAGCTAAACACTGCAAAGCAAAAAAATCTTTAAAGCCAATTGGTCTAGCCCCCACCTCTGAGCAGAGTTACACATAACCATTCAATATTCTTAGATTAAATGACTTTAATCAGCTCTCGTGATTCTACCACTCCAACCCCATAAACCAGGAGTGAAATCCTCAATTCTGAGTTCAGATACTAGGAAATCCTTTTTCTGCAGCACACTTTATGACTTTTATGCATTTTAATTCTAAAATGCTACTTTCCTAATTAAATGCAGTACAATCTTTCCTAATCTTATGCAGTACAATTGCAGCTCAATCTTATTTTTTGGGAACTCTAGAATACCCTGGAATATATAAACCACAGCTATGCATAAATATATATATATATAAAAGGATACAGTAAGTTGAGACTCCTAATCTATAAATAAGTCCGTTCACTTGCATAATTATAAGGACTGAACAGGATAAATTTCACTCTTGTAAAAACCAATAGGCCTAGGAAAGACTCAAATTTCTATCTCAGTTTCACAGGGAGCTCTAGGGAAGCACATTCCCAAAGCAGACGTGGTTGGGGTAAAAGCCAATGCCCTGCTCTAGGTCAAAATATTGCAAATTTCCTAAGCAAAATTTGTTTCTGTTCTAGAAAAATAGGTTATGTTCATCTGGATCACTTACCAAAGGCTTCTGGGATGCAGTGGAATACCAGGACCTATTGAACTGTGAAGTACTTGAAGGCAGAAAATGTATCATTCATTTTTAAAATCCCTGACATTAAGCATAGGGACTGGTGGTGCTGGTGGTGGTGGTGGTGGTGATGATGATGATGATGATGACGATGATGATAGCAGCAACTGTTCATTGAGCACTTACAATGTGTCAGGGACTTTGCTGTTTCCTTTATATATATTAATTCATTTATAACTCACAGTATTATATATACTTATATATTTATTACTCACAGTATATATATATAATATATATTATATATATTAATTCATTTATTACTCACAGTAACCTGTGAGCCAGGTACTATTAACAACCCTATCCTATAGATGAAGACACTTGGTAATAAACTCAGAGTTTAAGTAATGGCCAAAGCCAGAGAGTTTAAGTAATGGCCAAAGTCATACCTCTGGTAAGTGGTAGAGACAGGATTCAAAGCCAGGTCTTTCTGAACCTGTAAATTGCACTACTCCTGAACCTGTAAATTACACAACTATGATAATATAGCCTGCTACATGGTAGATGTTTAATAAATGTATTTGGACAAAACTGAGCAGATGTAGTGGAATTGGTGGGATAATTTTCTCCCTACTTTCAATTTCTATCTGACTTGCGCAGGCATTTGTTTGTTACAGACCACATTCTTGTGATGATTATTGTGATGGTCTTAGTTCTCCAAACTACACTACAAGTCTCTTGAGGGCAAGACAACATATTCTTCACAATAATAATAGATGCTGTATTATGCTCTATGCTTTATACATTTTTAATCCTTATAATGGATCTGAAAGGGATATATTAGCATCTCCATTTTTTGAATGAGGAAACAAATGCAAAGGTGAATGACTTGCCTGTGGCTGCGAAGCTAACGGTGGGAGATTCAAACACCTTCTGCCTGCCTCACATTTTTCCACTTTGCTCTGCTGAGAGCCAAACACTTACATTACCCAGCTCTCAAAATTTAGCATGGTCTAGGATATTTGGATATTATTGTCTCAGTTACTCTTCATTCAGAGCTCTCTCTCCTGGCTAGACTGGTGAAAATCATAGAGCTCTGGTAGATGAGGAATAGGGAGGAAAAAGATATCACATTTCTGGTCTGGTTTGGTTCTCTGATCTCATTTGCTTGGATGGGCTACAGAAAATCAGCAGTGGGGGTCGGAGAATTGGGGGCCAAAGTTTAGTTACTTAAGAGAGCTGGACAGAGAAGAAAACCCTTCACTTTCTTTGTCCCATCTGCCACACCCAAGAGCTGGCATCACACCACTGCTGACATGTACAGTGTCTGTTGGCTGGGCTGAGAACCCCATGTAACCTCCACAGCTATGGTGTCCTTGGGGGATACAGGCCAATTTCTCCAGCAGTCCCAGGTTCCAGAGGGACAGTAATGTCTCATCTGGTCCTAACACTGTCATGTGCTACCCCTACTTCTGGGGTTAGAATGTTTCACTAGGATCCATAATATCTCCTAGCTATGTAGTCTCACCTCCCTACAAATCTGAGATATGGTTTCTGACACAAGGGAACGGTATCTGTTAGACTGTAAAGATGTACCACTTTTATTCTCAGCTAGAGGTCTTCTCTTTGGGGTGATGACCAGCCAGTAGCTGCAGGTGTGGGAAAGGGTTGCCTTTTCTTGATACTTGGCCACCTTTTATGAAAGAATGCAAAAGTGAGCCTAAAGACAATAAATATTAGATAGAAGAATAGATTCCTAAGAATATATTCCTTTCTAATATTAGAAAGAGGAATAGATTCCTTGGCCAGTCAGCCTCTGTATGTCTGAAATAACCCAAAGAGTTCTACTTAAAAAAAATGTTTAGATTGAGTTATCCAGTTAAAATCAAACCCTCCAGGTTGACTGATATCAATGGCTCATATGTGCAATTGGCTTTCCACCTGGTTGTAAGCAAGAGGACAAGGACCACATCTTCCCTGTGCACACAGCACAGCATGGCCCCTAGCAGGTGCTCCATAGGCACTTGTTGTACACATGTACAACAGTAATTATGGCTTGTTGTAATTATTCAACTTGTTGAATGAAGGTTGAACATCATCAAGAGAGACTCACTTGGCCTTTGTCTGTGGAAGTAAAGGATGAAAATGTAATAGAGAATAGTAGAATAGAGACATCTTCATGGTCCCTGACTCCCAGTAAAGCTAGGATCTTTGTACCTAATCATAAGTAACAGGGACGTTCTGAAGGAGTTCTCCGGCCCCTTGACAATCATAAATGATTTTGAGAAATAAATATTTTGACATCTAGTCCCAAAGCATTAGTCATGAGACTGACAATCATTGATGAGACAGTGGAAATGTGGAAGTTGGCACTGGACTATGAAAACGCAGTTCCATGGGACTTGGATGAGGCATGACAGCCAGAAGATCAACTTCAGACACGAACCCTTCCTCCTAGCCCCACCAAAATTATTCTTCGGTGTGCAGCTCCATTGCATACGGGCTGGGGATGAGCCTTCTCCTCTATATTGCTCCCTTGATTCTCCTTCATGCACATTCTTGGCATGTCACAGACTCTCCCCAGCCTTGAATTCTAGCCCCATTCCATCTCACCTGGGGCAAGTCTCACAATTCCTCATCTATTCAATGTGTACAATTCATATCTGCTCTGACTCAGGATTCCTGGGAGAATCAAATGAGATTATTCATTCGGACTTTCAACAAATATTTGTTGAGTAGTTGCTGAATAACATAGTGTAAGGGAGACTGTGAGAGATAATGATGAATCAGACTGCGTCTTACCCTCAGGGACCCAGGCAATGTACAGGGCGAGACAAGTTCACATTCCGAGGTGAAATCGTCAGTCCAAGAGAGGCCCAGATACTGGGCTATGGGAGCTCAGAGGGAATATGGATTATTCCAGCAGGAGGTAATAAAGAGGGCTCCAGAACAGAGGCTGCTGTTTTTGGGCTGAATTTCCAGAGTTAAAATGCAAGCAGTTTGGAAACAAAATTGCTACACAAATATTGGGCATAGGTTATAAATATCTAATTTATGGAATTCTCTATGTCCCAGAGTAATGCCTACCTAAACTCACATAGATTTCAAGCAAATAACAGATAACATTTATGAAGTACTCTTGCAGTGCAAGATACTATATGCTTTATATTTGAGAACTCACGTAATCTAAGCAAAATCCTAAGAGGCAAGATCTAGTATCAAATCCATATTGCAAATGAGGAGAATAAGGCACTGAGAGGTTGAGTTTCTTGCTCAAGGTCACACAGACAATAAATTATAGAGCCAATATTTAAACTCAGGTGGTCAGAGTTCAAATACTGCTTCTCAGACAAAGGAACAAAAATAATAAAGTCACTGCTCAAATAATTCAGTCCCTTCACAGAACTGTTATTTTGAAAAAAAAAATGTTGGATCCCGGTGAATTATGGCACAATTTATCTGGGAAATTACATTTCAGGTTGAGAATGTACCGGAATAAAGCCTCCTTCCTCATAGGCATCATTGAAGTCATTCCAGAGTATTTTGTGCTATGGCCGGTAGATGGCAGAAAGTGACAAGGAAAGGACTGGAAACTGGAACCCGCCCCCCCAAACCACCACTACACACACACACACACACACACTAGCTCCCTGCTTGCAGAACAAAATGCATTTTGCCTACAATATAGTTTGTTTAGAGTAGCAAACACTCTAAACTCAAAGCGAGCTCCAGAGTAGAAACTGCAATTGTGTATTTGAAATTCTCCAGTTACCAAATCCTAGAAAGGTGAAGAGGAACTGCCCCAGTGGCGTCTGCGAGGTGTTTCCTCTATAAAGCTGTCGTCCCCAGCTCTGGTCAGTGCTGACCAAGTCACCCTGGCCTCCTCCCCGGCCCCTCTTTCTACTGCAGGAAAGGCTGGAGCTTCGGAAGAGATAACATCAGGGAAGTACTTGGCAACTATGAAGAGTTTTACCCATGTTAAGACAAAAGCCAGCAAAGCATTCCTTCAGCAAAGATATGTTAAGCACCTATCATGTGCTGGGCTCTGGGCACAACCAAAAGCCTGACAGCTGCTATTTAACCTCCTCCTGCTTCACCAGCAGCAAACTGTTGCCAAATGAGCCTAAAAAGAAATTAGTTCCATGGATTCCTTTGCTGAGTAATTCTGCAGTGAAAATAAGAGACATCAGACACACTGGAAACTTTTAATTACAAGAAAACCTGGGGAATCCTATTGCCATCTTAGATTATAAAAGACCACTCTAAGTATTAAACTCAGAAGCTTTAAAAGGAAAAGATATTATTAAACTTGACTACATAAAAATTTTAATCATCTGAACTTCAAAAAGCACTTTGAAAATCAGAAGAAAAAATAAAAAGCTGTAAAATATATGACAAAGAATTAATGTTCTTAAATATAAATATTCTAAGAGCCCTTATAAATTGATAAATGTATATATCATTAAATCCTGTAAATGTATATATCATATAAATCTATGTATATATCAATAAATCCTGTAAATCAATATTCTTATAAATTGATCAGATGGGCAAATGCCATGAAGAGGCATATCAGAGGATAAAATGGAGCAAAGGGCCAATAAAACATTGGAAATGTGCTCAGTTTAATTCATAGTAAATAAATACAAATTTAAATGGAAACAGTAGTTTATTTTTCACTGCTGGGTATGGAGCCAGCCTTCTCCTGGGGTATTGGTAAGTATAAGTTGGCAAAACTTTTTCAAGAACAATTTGACAACTTTTAGGAATATGTTTGCATTTCCTTGACTTAGAAATTCTAGTCTTCTCTGCCTCCCTCACTCAGGTGCACTCAGTTGGTCCCGTATCTTTCAACATGTCCCGTAGACTAACAGTGGCCAAATTAAGTCTCCAGCCCTGACCTCTCCTCTGCGCCCCAGGCTCCTTTCTGAACACCTCCCTTTGGATGTGTAATAAACACAGCAAACATCAGTCCATGATGGAATTCTTCTTCCTTTCCCCTACCTTCTCAAAACTGCCCCTGCTCCCCATCCCCTCTTAGTAAATGGCCCTGCCACTCAGCATATTAGTGAAGTCCTGGAACCCTGGAGTCATCCTTGAGATGCTCTTCTGTCCTTGAACCTGCCACATTTCCATCTTTGATTTCCTGTTCCAGAATGTTCTCTCCCTTGCTTCATTCGGGTCTCTCATCAGAGAAGTCTTTCCTGACCACACACTCTGGAATAGTAACTCTGTCACTCTCCATTCCCTCCACTGTCTAATTGTTCTTAGCTTACGTCACCACCTGATGTCAAGACTCTTGTCTGTCTAGGCACTAGTGTATAAGCGCCACGGAAGCAGGATCTATATTGTCTTCAACACAGCATTCCTAGTGCCTACGACATTTCTTGGCACATAGTGGGCTCTCAAAAATCAGTGTGGGATGAATGAATCCAGGACTTGCCCTACAGATGTGTGTGTGTATGTGTATATAAATATATATTCAATTAACTCTGCCTTAATAGGGACTAGTTAAGTGGATTATAATTTTTTAAAACCCTCAGTTTCCTCATATAAAAATAGGGTAGAAAAAAGTACCTACCTCATATGGCTTTTGTGAGAATAAAATAAAAATGACACCTGGTATTTGGTACATAGACACACTCAACAAATGTTAGGTACTGGCAACTCGTCACTGTTTGGCAGCCAATAAAAAGAATGAGTTAAATCAAATGTACTGACCTGGGAGATGTCCACAACATATGGTTAAATTAAAAAACCAAGGTTGCAAAGCAATGTGAATACTATGCTCTTAGGGAAAGGCCCAGAAGAAGTTCAGGGAAGCATCTGAAGATGATGGGTGGCTGTGGTAGCCACCTGTGGTGAATGAAGTTCACAGAGAAAGGTCTGGGGAAGAGAGAAGAGACCAGGCATGTAACGTCTTTGCTTAAACATGCTTCTGTATGGTTTAAATGTTTGGCAAAGCATATTGTTACTTTTACAATATTTTTTAACTTTTAAATCAGATAACGCCCCAGAGAACTACTCTGTTGTTAGGCTGTAACAGGGAAATGTGTTGAGCTTCCAGGCTGCTAAAGAAATTTTGCCCCAACCTGCCTTGAATTTTTATAGGTAAAACCTGACACTACAGGAAAAGTTTGGGACAAGTTTAGCAAGCATATTCTACTCAAGTCTGGTGAGAAAACTGTAATTGTTAGATTTGATTTTTTAAGCAAGACCACAGGATGGCTAGAAGGATTCGATGAATTGGCAAATGTGAAACATGGAGCCTTGTACCTAATGGCTGTCCATTAGATACCAGCTGTGTCAGAATCTGATGCAGACAGGAACATTTTCAAGGACCAGGGAGAGTTTATTAAATTGCATTCGCTGTTTGTTCTCCTTCACTGAACAAATATTTATCGAGCATGCACTATGTGCCAGGTGCTGGGCCAGACATAGGTATTCAGCACGACCAGACAGACTTCATTTTTGCCTTCAGGGGGATTTCCTCCTTTTGTACTCATGCAACTGCAATGCTTCCAGGGTTAGGCAGGATTTCAGGCAGCCTGGTTATTCAGGTAGCATGCTTATCTTCAGTGCTGTGGGTTTTCTGTCTAGAATTAAACATACAAAGTGATGAAAACATAAGGACTCGCTCTAAATTTGGAAATTTAACCAGGATCTTTCTTGAGCAATGAAATGGCATGAAAGTAGTTCCCAAATAGCAGTATTCCAAAAGTGCAATGCTAATGAAACAACACACTACAATAGCAGGAGTTGTATTCCACCTTTATGTAGCAGGGATGAAGACTACAAGGAGAAAAGTCCACATGTTTGGTGAAAAGTAGCCCATTAGCTAAGGAGAGGATTCTCTTACAAGTAAAATAAAAACTTAAGCCGTTACACCTACGTACAAGAGTCAAAGTTCCATGGGCCCTTCTTGACCTAGGATCTACTTGAAGAGGGACACACGCCCCATGCAACAGCTGAGGGATGAAACATGAATGGGGGAAGGCGGATTGGGATACACTTTCAACATCATCTCCCGGAGCAGATTCCTTGTTCCGAGCTTGGAGGACTCTTCCTACAAGAGCTCTCTCCATAGCAGAAATCATACACATTTGAGAATCTGTTTATATGGGTTTGTTGTGCTGGCCTTTCATCCACTCCTTTCACAAGAATTTCTTGAAAGTCGCCGCCATTTCTCTTTTGTACTCCTCTCATGAGGAACAATCCAGTGCCTCACCCAGAGTCGATGCTCTCAAAGCCACCTGTACATATTGGGGACAAAACAAGTGGACTTCACAATATCTATTTAACTTCTTGAATACAGGAAACATTATTAGAGCTCTATGTTATATTTCCTCTGCTTTACCTTGTGGTCAAGCCGGGCATTGAACAGAGGACACAGGGACAGCAAGGCTGACTGTGTTATCAATATTTGTGGAAGGGAACAGAGCAAAACCAGATTGAAGGCCATCCCACAGTTCTGGCATGGCTTCTGTAGAAGCAGAAGATAGATAGAAAGGAAAAAAAAAAATACCTGGGTTGCCCCTTATCAACGATCCTTCCTCACTAACCTAATCCTATCGGCTGCTACTCCTTATGGGGTATCCTTTTTACCTTTGGTTTAAACTAAACCAGACCTCATAAAAAGTTGGCTTTGTTTTCAATCTTTCGCCTCCTTTTTACATTTTTTATTTTTTGCAGAGACAGAGTTTCACTATGTTGCCCAGGCTCATCTTGAACTCCTGGTCTCAAACCATCCTCCTGCTTCAGCCTCTAAAGTGCTGGGATTACAGGCATAAGCCACCAGCACCCAGTCTCCCCTTCCTAAGTAATAAGTAATAAGCCAAGTCTAGATCACTTCTTATAAGGAGTTGGCCCCAAAGACACTCCGTAAAATTTTTGTGGTTGGTGAAGGTAACCCGGGGAGAAAATAATGGGAAACCTGTCCTTAGCTGTCTCTTTAGACATTAAAAAATACATTTTTAAAACAGAGCCTGCTGTTCATTTGCAGAAAAGCCCGTCCAGCTCCCAAAATTCTTCAGAAACACTTCTGTTCAGTTCCATCCAGATGTCTTACTTATTACTAATCTAAAATTAAGTGCAGTGTTTTGGAGGTGAGAATGACATTTTTGTTCATTTTTTAAAGAAGATATTTGAGTATTCCTCTTCTCTATAACCATAAGCCTTTCAAATATAAATCTTGAGTTAAAACATAAACTATCCCGAAAAAAGTATTCCAAAGGATTTCCACTTAAATTCAACAATTTTTACACTTAACCTTCATTCCTTTGGATTTTCCCAAAAGGTTTGCACATCTTTTCCGGCCCTACCCTCAGCCCCTGACTCTCCCAGCCATCAGTATATGCCTTAGCAGGCAGTTCTTTCTAAAGGCAGGTCAAGCAGGAAACACTTCCATCAACTCAGCAGGAAACTGGGGGATGCGTCTCCTCCTTCCTTCTTTGACCACTATTCCCTGCCCTCACAACCCACCCTAGCCACGGAAAATCCAGCATCATTGTGGCAAGAGAGACAGTGATGAGTTGGCTATGGAGGAATAATTCAGGGAAAAGTTATGGGAAGTTTGGGAGCACTCGTATTTACAGGTAGTCATTCTGAAATTTGGCTGGACTGAACCCTCAGATGGAATGAGGGACCACCAGCAGAGCCAGTCACTCAGCACTCTGAGCATCTTGTGCCTTTGTTGAGAAATATGACAAATACAGTCATAAATTTAAATCCTAAAACATCAACTTTGCAAGAAGCTTATCTCAATTCTGTTGAGTTTTACAATTGTTGAGCACCAAGTGCCCAGTGCTATTGCTAAATAATGTAAAGATAAATTTTTTAAATATATATATATATAATTTTTTTCCCCTGTGGGAACTAAGAAATCCCAGCCCATTGTTCTAAGAAACATTCTCCCTCAGAGGATAACATCAAGGAAACAATTTAGAAAATTTCCCATATTGAGTTTCCCTAAGTTTTCCAGATGAAGAGCCCATAGGGTGCTCAGAACAGTGGAAGAAAATAAAACAACACAAAGCGCATCCTGGTAAAATTTCACAACACTGGGGACTAAGAGAAGATCCTTACCTCTTCTAGGGGTGGGGGAAAGCATGTCCCTTTAAAAGCATCAGGAATCAGTTTAGCATTGTAGAACATGTTGTAATGCATTGAAATACTGAGGAGAAAAATATTTCCAACACAGAATTCTCCACCCAGCAAAACTATCAAAGACACATGAAGGCAAAGATATATTTAGACATTCGAAGTCTCAAAATATTCCTTTTCTGCACCTTTCTCAGGAAATTTCTAGATCAAGGAAAAGGAAGAAAATGGATCCATGAAAAGGAGGATCTAACTCAAGAGGAACATAAAGGGAATCCTCAACATGTTGAAGAAAAAAAAAATCCAGGATGACCGTTCTGTTGCAGCCCAGAATGGAGCAGGTCAGGAGGCTCTCGGAGAGCTGTCTCCCAGGAGAAGAAATGGACAGAATTCCTGCTGTGTGTGAGGGAGATTTAGACAACGGGGAGAGGGGTTGGAGGATGAATTAGTGATGAGTACATAGAAAAGCTAAGCAAAGCAAAGCATGAGATAATTATTAACTCCAGGAATACAAACAGTTGCACAAGAAAAGAGACATAATCATATGTACTACATGGCTCACATGTGATTAGCATTCATATAGGCAAAATCATGTAAATGCTGGGTTCAGAGCTAAGCAAAAGTATGATTTAACCACACTGTGAGGGTGCAGGTGGGTGGGCAGAAAGCAACATGTGTGTTACAGTGGAGGTGGACAGTTAAAGAGAGATAAACCTTTGTCTTCCATGGTGAGAATTCATTGGATAATCCCTAAAACTGAAAAATTAAGAAATAAGAGCAGAAAAGCCAGACTAGTTGGAAATGTTTGTTGCTAGGGAATGGCAAATGGAGATATAAGTAGGCAAGGCATTGGTGGTTTTTGTAATTAGCCTTGCAGAACCACTTGACTTTTAAACTATGTGCATATATATCTTTGTTAAATTTTTTAAATGTAAAGACCCATCATCTTCTAAGAAATTTCCATCTTTCATGGCCTTGAACCACTGTTATGTTTTTAGAAAGACCATATAAAGTAGCAGTTAAAGCATGAGCTTTGAGTCAGACGTATCTGGGCTCAAATCCTGGAGCTGCCATCCACTAATTATGACCTTAGGCAAGTTACTTAATATTTCTGAGCCACAATTTCTTCATCTGTAAAATGAAGATAGTAGTAATAATAGCACCTATCTTATCTGGTGTGATAAAGATAAAATTATAACAAGCATATAAAAAGCAATAAATGTGAGATATTATTATTGTCATCAACAGGTAAGTATGTAAATCAATAGAAGAGATCAGGTTAAGAGAAACAGATATAGCCCAAGCTGTGAATTTGTCTGCCTGTTATCCTTCATAATTCAGCAGCTAGCATGTTGCCTGACACATAGAAAGGGCTCACTTTTAAATATTTGTAGAATGAATGAATGCATGCCCCAAGCCTCTCTGGATATTCTAGAACTAGTTCAACCATAGGAAGAGGAAACCCAATGAACCCTGAACTCAAAGACTGAGTAACTGGGGCAGAGGCTTTCATACTAAGGAGTGTGAAAGTGTGTCTTTCATTCCTTAGTATTTGAATTCCAGGTTTTAGCTGGGTACGTGGCTACCACATGGAGACTGCATTTCCCTCCTGGTCGTACTTCTGGCCATAGTTTTTTTTTTTTTTTTTGAGATAGAGTCTCACTCTGTCACCCAGGCTGGAGTTCAGTGGCACCATCTCAGCTCACTGCAACCTCCGCCTCCTAGGTTCAAGCTATTCTCCTGCCCCAGCCTCCCAAGTAGCTGGGACTACAGGCGCCCGCCACCACGCCCAGCTAATTTTTAGTATTTTTAGTAGAGATGGGGTTTCACCGTGTTAGCCAGGATGGTCTCGATCTCCTGACCTCGTGATCCACCTGCCTCACCCTCTCAAAGTGCTGGGATTACAGGCGTGAGCCACCGCGCTTGGCCTTGTACTTCTTATCTACTGCTATTAGGATTTCCTCCAGTACTGCTTCTCCCCTAGCCACTTAATCTGCTTTTCCTGGCCCATCAAAGGTAAACTCATCTCACCGCTGAGCAAGCCTGTTCTGACATACCATCTCTGGCTGTCAGAGCCAGTTGTGATGCGGTCAACATACTAGGAAGATGAGTAATTCCAGGGAAAGTGGGCATCAGACTGGTGCCACTGAGGGACTTCTGGATGAGCCAAGGGCTGATGCCTACCCCAACAGATGTTAGACAAATGTCCTTTGGATGTTTTGGGCTGAATCAAATAATCCAGGGGCTTTTCCCCAAAGTATAACTAAATGATTTGATTCCTTGAATCTTGTACTAATTTATTTATCTATTGAAACATCTCCTCACACCTGTAATCCCTGCACTTTGAGAGGCCAAAGTGGGCAGATCACTTGAGGCTAGGAGTTCAAGACCAGCTTGGCCAACATGGCAAAACCCTGTCTCTACTAAAAATACAAAAATTAGCCAGGTGTGGTGGCACACACCTGTAATCCCAGCTACTCAGGAGGCTGAGGCAGGAGAATCACTTGAACCTGGGAGGCAGAGGTTGTGGTGAGCCGAGATCATGCCATTGCACTCCAGCCTGGGCAACAAGAGCAAAACTCCATCTCAAAAAAAAAAAAAGGGGGGATATACATATTCCTTAGCAAAGGGCTTCAACACGTGAATTGGGAAGGAGATAAAATTCCATAACACCTGTTTCTTCCCCACACAACTGAGACAAGCAACATATGAAGAAGGAAAGTCATTTCACTCCCAGGAAGCAGGGAGAAAACTTTAAGCATTGTTGTGTGAAAATTTGGAGTTTGTGTAACAAATGGCAAGAAGTGCCATACCCAGTGGTTTGTAACCAGATTCTGGAAGATGAGGAATTGCAACGTGAGTTTGTAGACCAGAAGTGGCAAGCTCAAATGTTGATGAGGTGCAGGCAGGCACTGTAAATGCAAAAGCTGGAAGGGTAATGTAGGTGCACATGTAGATATTGAGGATGTGATGGAGACACTGACAGGATGCTCAGCAAACGGAAAGGCAATGCCCTTTCTAAAGGAGGAAAGAGCTACTGAGCTCCAGACAGGCCAAATGTTGCCCATTATTACCAAATCTTGATATGCTTCCAAAGAAGCCAAAATCTAGACTTGTATGTAACCCTCGGATATTTAAACAATAGATTTTTAAAAATTTTAAATACTATCCAAGTCCATTAAAACTCATTTACTGACCAAATTTGAATCATAAACCGTGAGTTTTAATCTTGCTCCAGGTGTTTCTAGACTAGAAGGTAACATGAGGGAAGGCAACAAATATTCATATGGATTGATCCTGTATACCCTGCCCTGTATTAGGAACTGAACATATGTGTTTAAAACGCATTTATACCTAGTGTTCCATTATTGGAGTGCTAAGCATGTGGGAGTTATTGATATCCTACTGCTCAAGGTCATTGCCAAGGTCTGATTGCAAAAATTCAAAAAAGTGCAACCTCAGGCATAAACGGGCTAAGCCTCACGATCCTAAGAGGGAAGCAGTATTATCACCTGTTCTTATGGATGAGAAAACTGAGGCTCATATAGTGGAGTGCACACCCAAGGTTACTTGGCCAGTCAAGGGCAGAGCCGGATTCAAACCAGGGTGAATCTGCTGCCAGCTCATGTGCTTCCACACCACCATTCCACCCTCCTTCCACCCTCCATATCAGTTGTTCGCAACCCTGACTTACACATGTAAGTCACCTGGAGGGCTTGGAAAACTCTCGCACCCAGAGTTAAAGATCAGAATCTTTGGAGTGGGAGACTGACTTCAGTTTAGTTTTTGTTTTTGTTTTTGAGACAAGGTCTCGCTCTGTCACTCATGAGTGCAGTGGCACAATCACGGCTCACTGCTGCCTTGACCTCCCAAGCTCAATCAATCCTCCTGCCTCAATATCTTGAGTATCTGGGACTACAGGCATGTGCCATCATGCCAGGCTAATTTTCTTATTTTTTGTAGACATGGGGTCTCACTATGTTGCCCAGGCTGGTCTCAAACTCCTAGGCTCAAGCGATCCTCCCACCTCTGCTTCCCAAAGTGCTGCGATTACCAGTGTGAGCCACCACATCAGGCAGCCATCATCAGTATTTTTAAACCTCCCCAGGAGATTCAAGGGGAACCAAGAACCATGATCCAAGAAGCACTGACATCACCTGGGAGCTTGTTAGAAATGGAGGGCTGGGCACCATAGCTCATGCCTGTAATCCTAGCACTTTGGGAGGCTGAGGTGGGTGGATCACTTGAGGTCAGGAGTCCAAGATCAGCCTGACCAACACGGTGAACCTGTCTCTACTAAAAATATAAAAATTAGCCCAGTGTGATGGCGGTCATCTGTAATCCCAGCTACTTGGGAGGCTGAGGCAGGAGGATCGCTTGATCCTGGGAGGCAGAGGCTGCAGTGGGCCCAGATTGCGCCACTGCACTCCAGCCTGAGCGACAAAGCAAGACTCCATCTCAAAAAAAAAAAAAAAGAAAGAAAGAAAAAGAAAAAAAGAAAGAAATGTAGAATCTAGGGCCCCACCCCAGACCTACTGCATCAAACTCCACATTTAACAAGATCTCTATGAGATCTGAATGCACATCAAAATTTGGAAAGCATTGGTCTAAGAGAGAAGTAATGAAGGCCTAAACACGGCTTCAGAAGTGTGGCTTCTTCCAATTTTGCATTTACTAATTATGCCCCCAGCCGCCCACAAAGAAAAAAAAAAAAAGGAAGGAGGAAAGAGAGAAACGGAATTTACAGTACCCTGATGAGTAAAACATACCCTTAGATGTGAATGTTAGGCTTTCACTTCTAGGGATTTGTGGGGTTTAGTTAATTTGCTTTTGCTTTCTCTGCAGATTATTAAAAGATAACTGGTGCTGTCTTCCCAGCTTCAGACTCTGTCTCAAGAATAAGGAAGCAGAGAAGTTACCGTCAGCCAAGTCTCAACTAAACATGGACCCAACTTCATACAAGCAAATGGCATTCTACATTCACCAAGCACCCTCCTTGGGCCAGGCACTGCATCATATGGGAGGTGAGAGAAAGGGACAGCGGCTTGGCCCAAGCAGGTCACATAGCGCAGTGCTGCAGGCTCTTCCCTTCCTCCATCCTTCCTGGTTTCCCACACTGATAGGGAGCAAAATTCGTCTCTCCAGTTCTCCCGTTTCTTCCTCCCTCCTCCTCACCCTCCTCGTTAGTTAGGAGCTGCGACACCTGGCTCTGGGGAGGCGCTGGCACTGAGTGTTTTACAGCTCTTTAATTCTGCCTTATTATCCTCTGTTCCTACAACCAAGGTCTTTGACTGCTGCTTTCATTGTGTTGTCAGGTTTCTCTTTGATGCCTAAATTAATACTAATGGGAAACCCTCTCAGCTGTTTGCTTACTTTTCTTCCTGCTCAGTTTCCCCCAGTAGAATATTCCCCAGTCCGTGCTGCGCACTGATCTGTCAGGCCTTTCTTGGATCCACTTTAAAACAAGGCTGAGTATCTTACACACGGTTTGCCACTCTAGAGCGGGGTAATTCAGACGGTGAGTGGGGAAGAAGATTGTATGGAAATCTGCCTGTTTTCCCATCCAGTCGCCACCGGCTTGAAACTGCAGAGCATTGGCTCAGCCTCTTCGTCACTTGGGCGGAATGATTCTGCCCCACACACTTGCTAGTGTTTCTTATTCGACGATTCTTCTAGGGGCCAATCCCTGCCATTTGAGGGGCTCATGAAAGGCTCTCCTGCCCCCACTTTCTTTCATGGCCTGTTAATATCTAATATTTCACCTCTTCAGAAGTTGTTCCTATAGGTTTTTTCAGGGTCGAACCAAAGGAAGAATCACAAACAACTTTGAGAGGTTTTGCATACTAAAGCAAGGATTATTAGTACCCATTTGAACTGGAGACTCTGTGGACGGATAGCTGACAGCAAGACTGAGACACAGAGTTCCGAGGCTGGGGTGGGTGGGTGAGGAACCACGTGCCTCTTCCCAACTTTGCCTAGAAGCAGCTGTGACTTTAAGGAAAAAAAATGTTAGCCACCTTCCCCTCCCAAGATTATTTATTCTGGTTTCCTTCCCACCCTAAGCAGCCAATATTCAACAAACATTTATCAAGAGCACAGGCCCGGTGGGGTGGCTCACGCCTGTAATCCCAGCAGTTTGGGAAGCCGAGGCGGGCAGATCACCTGAAGTCGGGAGTTCGAGACCAGCCTGACCAACATGGAGAAACCCCGTCTCTACTAAAAATACAAAATTAGCTGGGCGTGGTGGCGCATGCCTGTAATCCCAACTACTCAAGAGGCTGAGGCAGGAGAGTCGCTTGAACCCAGGAGGCAGAAGTTGCAGTGAGCCAAGATGGTGCCATTGCACTCCAGCCTGGGCAACAAGGGTGAAACTCCGTCTAAACAAACAAAAACAAAACAAAACAAAAAAGCCTAAAGTTCTGGCCAGAGTACAAAGAGAAAGAAGTAGAACATAAAGATAAAAGTAAATTAGTCACCAATCTTAAATACCTTCAGGTTCAGAATACAAGCCACCACAGAGACCCACAAAGAACACAAACATACAGGTCTTGTCTTTAAAAACGTGTAGTTTAGGGCCAGGCATGGTGACTCACACCTGTAGTCCCAGTACTTTGGGAAGCTAAGGTAGGAGCATCGCTTGAGCCCAGGAGTTCAAGACCAGCCTGGGCAACATAGTGAGATCCTGTCTCTACCAAAAATTAAAACATTAGCTGTGCATAGTTGCATGTACCTGCAGTCCCAACTACTCGGGAGGCTGAGGCAGGAAGATTTCTTGAGCCTAGAAGTTCAAGGCTACAGTGAGCCATGACTGTACCACTACACTCTAGCCTGGGTGACAGAGTGAGACCCTATCTCTCAAAAAAAAAAACCATAAAACAAAAAAAAAAACTTACAATCTAAGGTACAAAGAGACACACACACAGTTGGTGGGGGCAGGGTTTGCAAGCAATACCTTCATACGTGTATACATATACATCCATATATAGCAATACAAATTTTATATATCTATTCTCCCCATATATGTCTCTTCAACCCTTAGACTATATAAACTTATACATATACATACACATAATGCTCAATTCATAGAAACAAGTAAAGCTGCTCCTCAACTTACAATGTGGTTACATCCTGATAAACCCAACATAGGTTGAAAATATCATAAGTTAAAAGTGCTTTTTCAATTTATATTTTCAATTTACAATGGATTTATCCAGACGTAACTGCATCATTAAGCCAAGATTGCATATGGCTTTTGCACCACTGCAAAGTTGAAAAATTGTAAGTTGAACCATGGTAAGTCAAGGACCATGTGTACAAATTAATAACCTCTCATTGCTGAACAGGCAAAGTCTGAATCCCATGGGCTAGAGGAGCTAGCTACCCCATTCCCCCCTTAGTTTTCTTTAATAGCCTCAACTCAGGAAATTTTTCTCCTTTTCTTTGTTTTGCTATTGCTTCTTCTCCATCTCTTCCATTGTTTCCTCTTATACTCCTCATAGTCTCATGTTAGCCATCCAGGATTTATTCACTAATGCTTTTTTCTTTTCCCCACTATTTTCTTCCCTTTGGTTGGTTGGTTGACTTTTTCTTTTTCCTTTAAGATTATTTTTTTCTACTTGGTCTTCCAAATTATTAACTTGAATTTCTCAAATCATAGCCTTTAATTGCAAAGTCTTCTTTGAACTATCCTTGAATTCCCTTAGGTCACCTTATTTTCTTTAATTAAAGCTGACAAATATCTCCCAGCCTGCTCCACTTTATTCAGATTGTTCTCTTTGATCTTCACTTATTTGGCTGAAGGGTGTCCTTGTATGTGTTGTTATTGTTGCTTGCCTGCTCTTAGGGGCCTCACCCAGTTGTTGGAATCGCCATGGAGCCCAAGTTTTTAATTGCTCTGAGCTGCCTGCCAGCCCCCCAGCTGCTAGGCTCAGGGCAGACAACAAGTTTAGAGCGGGGAATGGGATGGAGTCAGGTTGCCATCTGCCCCAAATCCCTGAGAAACCTTTGGGAATTGAGCATTTAAATCACACTCCACTGTATTTTCAAGAATCCCACATTTAGAGTCAATGACCTGGATTCCAGTGTGGTGTCTTATTCACCATCTGAGTGATCTTGAGCACTTATAATATGAGGTTCGTCTTCCTCAAGAAAAAATTGAGGATTCGCCATGTTGCCCTCCATGCCTCCCCAGGATTTGTTGTGAGGATCAAGTAAAACCAAACCTCAGTGCCAAACACTGGTGTGTTTATGGTGGCTATGGTTCCTAATCCTAGCTTCTATTCTTTCTTTGGCTAAAGTAATAGAAATGAAAAAAGAATGCACATGAAAAAAAATTGTGAAATATATACAGTTGCTAGAGCCCAACAGAGAAATGCCTACAAACAGAACAATTCTAGAAGATTTTCAAGAAAACTATACATTTATTGTTTAACCCAGACTATAGATAGGGAGAAGGAAGAAGGGCCACTGCAAACACACACCAGTGCCTGCTCCCTGGCTAACTACCAAGCAGGATTGGAGAGAGCAAGAGAGGAAGAGGAGGTAGGGGAGAGGAAAGGAAGTGATTAAGCACAACAGTTTGAGATCAGAGAGACATGCTGGAGACCCCTTCACCAGTCTCCAATGATAAAATGAAAACTTTAGTCAAAATCAATTTAACAAAGTTTACTTGTTAAATTTTATTTGATCAAAGAGCGATTCACGAAGAGGCAGCACTCAGGACAAGAAGAGGTTCAGAGAACTCTACTCCAAACTGTGGGCATTGAGTACTCACAGGCAGGAAAAGGCTGAAGAGAGCAGAAACAAAGAACACCAAGTGGATCTGTCATTTCAAAGTTACTTTCCTGGTAAGGGTTTAAACAGAGGGACTTACTTATCATGCCTGCTAAAACTGTCCTCTTTGGATATTTGGCTATTATCTCTTTCTCCTGATTTCTCGGAAGTTTAGATTAACCACTTAGGTGACATGGAACTTTAGCAGAAGTGATTCCATTTTGGTTCGGTTTATTAGAGCCTAGTGCATGTGGCTTAGCCATATCAGTAGCCTCCTGCAAATTGTATTTAACACCATTTATGTGACCTTGAGAAAGCTTTTTTATCTCTCTGAACCCATCCCCTCATCTGTAAAATGGGGAAATAATATAAGAGCTTTGCCAGGGAGTTTCTGTCAAGATAAAGTGGGATAATAACATATTATACACAAAATTCTTGACACATAAGTTCTCAATAAATGGGAGTGAATTGTGTATGTATTTCCCTTTTCAGACTACTCACACTACATTTGTTTGACTTTACAGACAGATCTTTTTTCAATTTTCTAATTTAGACCCCCAACCCATTACTTGCAGTTCAAGGCAAAGAAAATCCCTTTCTTGAATTATAAAATAACAGCCCTTCTGTGATAGGCTTGAATGATGAGTTTCTCCTCTGCCAAGAATAAAAATAAAGTGAAATTAACATTCTCATCAGCTGAACACAGGCCTCAGAGAGACTGGCAACTGTCACTACGTCATTGTGGAGACACATTGACAAGCAGGAACACAGAGTGCCTGGTGGAACACTGTAATATAATTCGCTGGCCTATTTTGGCAGGGATGGCCCCAGCACAGATTCATGAAGACAAATAAAGCTTCTGCATCTTAGCGCTTGGCTTGACAGCCAACAAGCACTTACAAACACCTGCTCAGTGCTAAGCACCAAGCATTAGGGGGAATCAAAAGAAATTAAAGAGGTGGTCCCTGCCCTTGAAGAGCTTATGGTCTAAGCTTACGGTCTACACGATCAAGTTGTTTCTACATTCTTGCTTTAAAATAGATATATATATAACCACACAGTTGGGATTTGCAGAACCTTATATTAAATACATTTAATATTATGTTATTTAACTCCCTTTTTTTCATAGTTTAGTTAACTGTGAGGCCTGCAGAGTTTGTGTGACTTATTCATACAAAAATGTTATCACTTAAAGAGAAAGAGAATATGAAAGGTGGTTTCCAAGTACGGATCTAATGAAGTTCTTGAAAATCATATAAAATTCCTGTGAGTGTGTCAGGCAAGCTGCATGGTGTGTGTGACTCAGTTGTTTTTTTTTTAATCGCATCTTTTTCTTCCTTTTCAGCAATACACAGATACATAAGAAAACGGCTTAAATGAAAAAATGGACCACTCCAAGGGGGGAAAAGGATGGAGGTGCCACTGTGTAAGTTGGCAGCCAGCCCTGGTGGCGGGGGTGATGCACAGACCAGGGGGTCTCAATCAGCAGCAACCTAGTGGCCACCTCCTTCACCTGTCACAACACAGCCTCCAGGAGTGGCTCCACTTTTGACTCTGAAGGATCATCCATGAAAGAGCCGGCAGAGGGGAAGCTCCCAGAATTGGGGCCTATCTTAGGAACTTTTCCAGCTGAGGAGTTAGAAAAAGATAATTTTCTTGCAGAAACTCTTCCAAAGCATTCAAAACATTTTGTTTAATGTAATCCAAATGCCCACACCAACATTGACTTCTACCCCTCAGAACACTCCACACGACCTCTCACTCTAGTTAGACATAAATACAGGATGCAATGAATGATTCCTGCAGTTGGGTGGACGCAAATTCCCATCCAGATTCCCACACGAACGGGTTCTGTAAATTAGACGTACAATTGACTCACTGCAAGCCAAAGTTTTCCTGTCTGCAAAGTTGGGATCATGCATCCTCCTTGGGGGATGTGTGGGAGAAAACGGCCAGGCACCCGGAGGCATTCAGGGAATGGCAGCTCCTCTCATCTGTTCCACCTCACCTGCTTTTCCCGGGTGACCTTATCTGTGTGACCACCTTTCAGCAAAGGGTCTATTCTGGGCTCCTTAATGGAAATGTGCAGAGAAGCTCCAAAAAACGTCTGGAAAGAAAGGGCTACAGAAGCTATGTGAGTAAAACCTTCCACTCTCATAGCTCCGGGTGAGCCTTCGCAATCACCCGAACTTTTCCAGATGTAGAAACTTGGGCAAGTTGTGAACTCCACAATGTGTTAGTTTTCAAATGGGGATAATACTACTAAGCCTACCTGAGGAGACAATTATGAGAGTTTAAAAGAATTAAAACGTATGGAGTGCTTAGGACCATGCCATGGCGTACTGTATGCAAACAATGCAAGTGTTTGTTCTTAGTGCAAACTCAGTTTCTCAGGGTTCACCAAGGGAGCTGGTGGCAGAGCTATGGCTAAACCCACTCTCCAGACTCCTCACCTAGTGCTCTTTCCCAGATCCCGTGTCTTTACTTTCCTAAGCTGCATATTCCTAGCTTTTTCTCCTAACTTGGAGCAGAATTGGATTTATATTTACTGTTTCATGTACTAAGGTAACATTTCAGGTATACATTTCCCATTGTCCACAAATCTATGGAGAAATGTTAGCCTTGATTACTCTGAATTAGAATGTGATCCAATTACATAATTTTTTTCAAGACATGGTGCTTTAGAACATACATGTAGTAACAAGAATTAAAACAGTATACTGTGGAAGGAAGTGTGCTGGGATAAGCCTGGATTGTCTCTCAGTTTAACACCAGTACCTAATTCTTACTTCCTTTCTGCCAAACCCAGTGGAAGAGATGTTCTATTTCCCCTCAAGGACAAGCTCTCAATCCTTGCTTAAGATCCCTCAGCTACTCCCCTTTACCTTCTGGTGAAAATCCATACTGTTCAGCAGGGCACACAGGTTAGGAAGGCACCATGTGGCCCTGCCCTGCCTCTCCAGCCTCTCATTTTTTGCACATCATAACCACTCTGGGCTCCTGCCGTCCTGAACCACTGGTAGTTCCCTAGACATACCAGGCCTTGTCAAGCCACTGTAGCTTCGCACATACTCTTTCCTTTGTCAGATGTGGTCTTTGCCCTGCTCCTTCTCCTAATTAATGTACTCAGGCATCAAAACTCCTATCAGGTACCTCCTCTTCCAGGAAGCCTTCCCGTACCACCCCAGCCTGCCTCCTACATGCTCTCACTGTACCTTAAGACCATCTTCATCTCAGTATGCATAGTAATGCATCATCATGGTCTGTGTTTGGCTGACTCCTCTTCCACACCAAGAACAAGCTCAATACCTAGCAGGATGCTTGCCAAGAGTAAAATCTCTGAAACTGTTTGACAGATAAATCCAGTCCCACAACTTACTGTGTGACCTTGAGCAATTCATTTGACTTGTTCAGGTCTCAGTTTCCTCATTTAAGACAGGAAGAGTTAGATCAGATCATCCCTAAGAATCGTGTTAGGCCTATATTTTATAACGTGCAGTGGTTCTTTCATTTAAAAAAAAAACAGCTTTTCCCACTCCAGTTATTGATAAAATGAGATTAGTAATTTGAAAGTACTTATAAATGAATTTTTTAAGGGCCTCAAATTCATATTATTTTATGTAATTGTAAAAATAAAAAATAAAAATATTTTTGGTACTACCTAGCACATATTGGTAGATAACATGCATTCATTAAGTGTTCCTTGAGAGCTAGATTCATTTTGTCACATAGTTACAACTACTGCAAGAAGCAGAGATGTTGGCCTGGCACAGTGGCTCATGCCTGTAATCCCAGCACTTTAGGAGGATGAGGCAGGTGGATCATGAGGTCAGGAGATGGAGACCATCCTAGCTAACACACTGAAACCCCATCTCTACTAAAAATACAAAAAATTAGCTGAGCATGGTGGCATGAGCCTGTAATCCCAGCTACTCGGGAGGCTGAGACAGAAGAATCGCTTGAACCCGGGAGGCGGAGGTTGCAGTGAGCCGAGATCGTGCCACTGCACTCCAGCCTAGGTGACAGAGCGAGACTCCATCTCAAAAAAAAAAAGGAGAAATGTTAATTTTTCAGCAGAGGTAGTTAAGCAAGTCACACAGGTAACTTGGCAAGTGACAAGATGAGATGTAATTCCAATATCCATATTCCTTCCACTGCTTTCATTTTAAGTAAGCTTTTGAAAAAATCATCCTGTATTACATTTTTCCCAATAATAAAAATAAAACCTCCCCTATTCCACCTCATCAAATTGATCACAAACCATGAAATAGTGTACTTTTATTTAAAATAAACTTTTGACATACTTCAGATTTTATGCAAGTAGCCAGAAGGGAATAATAATATCAGAAAAGTATAATCAAGTTAATGCCCTGATGCCTTAAAACAGATTGGCTGATCACCACGAGCACCACACTCCCCAAGTCTTAAAGAAAAGATGATTGGGTTCAGCCAAAGTTCTTACACACCAAATGATGGGCGTAAATGCTTTTGCTTCTGCTTTGATTTGCAAGGACTTTGACTGGCTGCCTGGCCCTGGAGGCCCCCATTTCACTGCATGAGGACACTGGCCCTCTCTGCCACTTGTTTTGGCAGAAGGGAATTAGCAGTTCTTTAATTTCTGTTTTCCATACATAAAATTCCAAATAACTACTTGCTCTCAGCCACGTGTAACTATCATTTTTCTTTCCCTTTTTTTCCATCAATGTAAGAACTCTACAAACTTTTTTTGCATAATCATAAGATGCTATCAGAGACCTTGTTATGGACTGAATTGTGTCTCCCCAGAATTTATATATTATATTTGGAGATAATTAAGGATGTAATTAAGGTTAAGGGAGGTCATAAGGGTACGGTCCTAATCCAATAGGATTTATGTCTTCATAATAGGACTTGTGTCTTCATAAGAAAAGGAAGAGATACCAGGATCACAGGCACACAGAAGAAAGGCTATGTGATGACATAGTGAGAAGGTGGCCTTCTGCAAGCCAAGAAGAGAGCCCTCACCAGAAATCAACCCTGCCAGCACCTTGATCTTAGCCTTTTAGGCTCTAGGATTGTGAGAAAAGAAATTTCAGTTGTTTAAGCCACCCAGTATGTGGCATTCTGTTATGGGATCCCCAGCAGATTCATACAGACCCCTACCATGACCTGAACTCCCTCCTCATCTCTGTTGTTGAAAGTGAAAACGTGAACATACATATCTATGGAACATGGAGGGAAAGCCATGAAAACAATCAATACTTCCAGCAAAATGGAAAGTGTTTAAAATCATTCACATTAGCAAAAAGGGAAAAAGGTACTGCAGGGTCTTCCAATTTTTGTGTAAAGAAAAAATAAGTCCCACTGAGTTTATCAGCATTTATTTTTTAAATTACTTAAAATAACAAGTGAAAAAGTTCATCTTGTCATTCCGTGGCAAAAATAAATAAATTTTTGCATTATACTTCCTGTTGTATTTTTAGTTGGGAGGTAAAATCTTGGGAATGATGTTTTGATTTTTCCAAGTGTTCATTTCATTCAAAGCAAATTAGTCAGAGAATCACAACTGGTATAAATCCATCATCGCAAGTGGCCCTGATCTCAGAACACTACTATGCTGAATCCTGAGATAAATCTTTATGTCAGAAATCCTATTATTCAGAAGTACAATAAAAATAACAATCGGAGATGACATCAGAACAGGGAGAACATTGCATTTTTCTTCTTTGCGTGTCAGAAGAAGTTAACTTCCGCTCATCACCAGCTGAAATGATCGTACAGGATCCTGCAAAATATCTGGGTAGCTCCAACATAAATAATCTTCTGTCCTCTGGGGAAAATTCTTTTTTCACTCTATGGCTTCAGAAAAACTGTTGGCATAGGTACCCAAACACCTTCTGGAGATGGCATGGAAATATCATTCAGTGAGTTGAGAAGAGATAAGGATGTGTTTTTACACTTGTGGATAAGTAGACACTGCTTGAAGAATTACGATCACTCTTGTCAACACGTCCTTTCTCAACTCTTAGTCTGTGGCTTATTTAAAGACATTAAAGGGAGTATTGGTTAGTGTGGGGGGAGTACAATTAGGTAGAAGAAATTGGCAAGAGTGCAATACAGATAAAATTGAAGAGATGAGGCAAGGCAAGAGGAAACATCTGGAGCACCTGGCAGGGGTCATTTTAGGCTTCTCGCCTGAAGTGGCTCATTATTGACTCTTCTTCATTGTTAGCCTATAATCTGGTTTTTACTGCCATTGCAGATTTCTCTAAAAACAAATAGGATAAAAGCAAACATTACCATTTGCTTTTAAGGTTCACAAGATGTCCTCTCAACTCTCACATGCAGATCCTATTTCAATAATTTCACAACTAATTGGAGTTTTTGCCATGACTGCTCCTCAAAACACCACTTAACTTGAAGAACACATCACAGAGAAACTACAGTCAGAATCTGCCTGAGTCACTTGTGCCTGATCACAAGTTGAAGAGAAAGCCCTGCAACTGTGTTTCTTGGGTCTGACTAGATCGGTTTCCTTTTACTTTCATGAGACAGTACATTAACCCAGAATGTTCAGAGAAAATAGTTTGCTTTTTAAAAAAAAATATTGTTTTATTGTGGTAAGAACACTTACCATGAGATTTACCCTGTTAACAAATTAAGTGTATATAATACAGTATTGTTGACTATAGGAACAATGTTGTACAGCAGATCTCTAGAATGTGTTCATTTTGCTTAACTGCATTTTTAAGCCCATTGATTAGTAACTCCCCATTTCCTCCTCTGCCCAGCCCTTGACAACCACCATTCCTCTCTTTGATTCTATGAGTCTATTTTAGTTATATCATCTAAGTAGAATCATGCAATATTTACTCATCTGTGACTGTTGTTTCACTAAGCATGATGTCCTCAAGGTCCCTCTATGTGACCAAGTAGGATCTATAGGATCAAGTAGGATCCATTTGATCCTGAAGCCCTCTGAACCGAGGCAGCCCTCTTCATCCTCACCTAGAAAATGGTCCTGAGTCTTGCAGAGTGACAGGACTCTGATGCTAACCCTCAGTTACTGTGGAGCACTTCTGAAGAAGCAGGAAGTTCAGCTGACATCCAATAGACATTGCTTTGGGGAACAAATTTCAGACATCTTTTACTTTCTCATTTTTTTACTTTCTCAAAAATGAAAACTCTAGATACTTTTGTGACCCTTATTTTTTCCCTCTAATTCAGCTACAGATTTCTGTGGACATTTCAATCCTAACTTGTCCAAGTGTTAGCTCTTTGATGACTAAGCAGACCCTTTATTGATAGCAAGAATAAGAGAAAGAAGTTCATAGGGATTTTTATTTAAAATTATATTTCATCTACTTCATTATACATGGAGCCAAGATGAAATTTATACTATACATTCTTTCCCACTATGTTTTCAGAGCATTTTTCTACAAAATACCCTACCCCATAAACAATTGCTATTCACAAATTATTCGAATCAAATCAGCTCTCAGCAAATTCCCAACTCTGCAATGTCATTGCAATGTTATATATAAAAGAGATCCTGAAATAAGTAAGCTATTATCATATATTTGAAAATTTGGCCAGGCATGATATCATGCGCCTGTTATCCCAGCTACTCAGGATGGGGAAGCTGAAGTGAGAGGACCACTTGAGCCCAGGAGTTGAAATCCAGCCTGGGCAATATAGTAAGTCCCTGTTTCAAAAAACTAATGATAATAAATCAGAGAATATCTGTTTTGGATATCAGAGATACTAACTTTAGTAATATTTGTTGTGATAGCTCCTCACTGCCTTTTTCCTTTGGACAAATACCATTTTTGTAGAATAGATCATTCTGTAAAAATAGATTTTATTTTTTAACGAAAATTTAATAATGTGAATAAAATACATAAATGTTCCTCTTTAATAGATCAAAATGCACAGAAGTTATAAAAGTATTCAGTAACTATTACTTTATTTTCTTCCTCTGTCAGTCACATTCATTTTAGAAATACAGTTTTACTAATATACTTTACTCAGAAATGGAGGGAAACAGGCTGGGTGGGACCTCATTAGGATTGATGATATAATACTGCCTGGGTACAGACAATCCCTGCTCCCTTACCTAATTCTGCTGGTGGGCTAAAATTTCTCAGTTAGATATACAACACATATTAATAAGCTACTTCTTATTGAGGGCTTACCTGGAACTAAGCTATGGTATTTATACACATTATTTCATTGAATGAAGAGACATTACTATACACATCTTAAGATGAGGAAACTGAATCCTAGTGAGATTATGCAACTTGGCTAATTAGTAAGTGACAGATCCAGAATTTGAACCTAAATTATAGCAGAGGTTCTCATTATAGAAATGGGCATCTCTGAGGCCAAAACTATTTTTATAATACTGAGTTATTTGCCTTTTTTCACTTTTGTTTTTTCATGAATGTACACTTGAATTTTCCAGAAGCTACGTGATGTGGGCTGACAGCAACACTCTGACAGCTAATAGAAGGTGGGCTTATGTATTCTCATATCTTAAAAATTTATCGATTTTCACTTCCATCATGGTAAATATTTCTAGAAATTACCCACATATCGTCTGCCTACTTTTTAATGGAGTTGTTTTTTGCTTGTATATTTGTTTAAGTTCCTTGTAGATTCTGGATATTAGACCTTTGTCAGATGCATAGTTTGCAAATATTTTCTCCCATTCTGTAGGTTGTCTGTTTACTATGATAGTTTTTTTTGCTGTGCAGAAGCTCTTCAGTTTAGTTATTGTAGGTCCTGTTTGTCAATTTTTGCTTTTGTTGCAATTGCTTTCGGTGTTTTCATCATGAAATCTTTGCCAGTTTCTGTGACCAAAATGGTATTTCCTAGCTGATTTTCCAGGACTTTTATAGTTTTAGGTTTTACATTTAGGTCTTTAATCCATTTTGAGTTGATTTTGTATATTGTGTAAGGAAGGGGTCCAGTTTTCAGTCTGGGGAAGACATACATGTGACCAACAAGCATATGAAAAAATGCTCAATATCACTAATCATTAGAGAAATGCAAATGAAAACCACAGTTAGATACTATCTCACAGCAGTCAGAATGGCCATTATTAAAAAGTCAAAAAATAACAGATGCCAGCAAGGTTGCAGAGAAAAGGGAACGCTTATTCACTGCTGGTGGGAACGCAAATTAGTTCAACCATTGTGGAAATCAGTGTGACAATTCCTCAAAGAACTAAAAACAACTACCATTTGACCCAGCAATCCCACTACTGGGTATACACCCAAAGGAATATAAATGATTCTACTATAAAGATACATGCCTGTGTATGTTTATTGCAGCACTATTCACAATAGCAAAGACATGGAATCAACCTAAATGCCCATCAACGTAGACTGGATAAAGAAAATGTGGTATGTATACACCGTAGAATACTATGCAGTCACAAAAAAGAATGAGATCATGTTCTTTGCAGGAACATGGATGGCGCTGGAGGCCATTATCCTTAGCAAACTAATGCATGAAGAGAAAACCAAATACTGCATGTTCTCACTTATAAGTGGGAGCTAAATCATGAGAACACATGGACAGAAAGAGGGGAACAAAAGGCACTGGGGCCTACTTGAGGGTGGAGGGTGGGAGAAAGCAGAAGTTCAGAAAAAAAAAAAAAAAGAAAACCTATCGGGTACTATGTTTAGTACCTAGGTGATGAAATAACTGTACACCAGACCCTCGAGTTACAAGTTTACTATATGACAAACCTGCACTTGTACCCCTGAACCTAAAATAAAAGTTAAAATATATTTTGTTAAGTTTACCATCACACCGATTTTTAAAAAAAGATGTGCAGCATGTATACCTATGTAACAAACCTGCACATTCTACACATGTAACCCAGAACTTAAAAAAATGTGCAAAATAAAATTGCATTGAGGAAAAAAAAGTCTAAGAAAAATGTCTTCTTTCCCTTAAAATATATCTAAATTGCCCATGTCTCTATGAAGAAGATAAAAATAGCATGATCTAACCCACTGGGTCGTGCTGTGCTTCCTCACATCTGTGTTCTGTTGCTTTATCGATGTGTAAGGAAATAAGCTCCAGTTTATTAAATTTTTTAAATGGAAAAAAGGAAAAAAAAGAGATAACACACATAAACAAATGTTTTGTCTTGTTTTTTGAAGTCCTCAATAATTTTTTGTTGTTGTTTTGAGACAGGGTCTCACTCCATCACTCAGGCTGGAGTCCAGTGGTGCAATGTTGGTTCACTGCTACCTCTGCCTCCCGAGTTCAAGCAATTCTCCCACTACAGTTTCCCAAGTAGCTGGAATTACAGGCATGCTCCACCACACCCAGCTAATTTTGGTATTTTTTGGTAGAGATGGGGTTTCACCATGTTGGCCAGGCTGGTCTCAAACTCCTGGAGAATGATACATTTATGTTGCTATTTTGCCTTTTAAATCTACTTGTAATTCTTGTTCTCCTGACCTCAAGTGATCCCCGCCTCAGTCTCCCAAAGTGCTGAGATTACAGGTATGAGCCATCATGCCCAGCCAGTCCTCAATAATTTTTAAGAGTGTGTAATGCGGACCTGAGACCAGAGTTTTAGAAACACTGCATTACATTATCCTGGAGAACAATGCTACTCCAACCTCAGATTTCTAGTAGCCCAGTAAAATACATTTATCAAACACAGAAAACCGGCGGGGTGCGGTGACTCACTCCTGTAATCCCAGCACTTTGGGAGGCCGAGGCAGGCGGATCACAAGGTCAGGAGTTCGAGACCAGCCGGGCCAAGTAGCGAAACCTTATCTCTATTAAAAATACAAAAATTAGCCTGGCATGGTGGCGGGTGCCTGTAGTCCCAGCTACTCAGGAGGCTGAGGCAAGAGAATCGCTTGAACCCAGGAGGTAGAGGTTGCAGTGAGCCAAGATCGCACCACTGCACTCCAGCCTGGGCAACAAGAGCGAGACTCCGTCTCACAAAAAAAAAGAAATAAACAAAACCTTGTTGATAAAGTATAAAACAAAGCAAGGGTTTTTGTCGTATTTTATGGGGTGGGAATTCTTTATTTCAAGGTTGGAGAGAAATGATAGGTTGGTTCCCAGACCCAGTTTTAAGGGAGAGTTCCTGTGAATCCTGGAGAAGTCCATCTGAACTGTCCACATCAGCACTCCCACCTGCAACATTCTCTTGAGGTTCAATAGAAATATCCCTCCTTCATGGGACATAGTAGAAAGCTTACAAGCCTGGTTAAGGATTCAGAGTCAGACTGGTTTCAAATCCTAGCCTCCCAGCTATGAAACCATAGGCAAATTATACTTATCTTCTCTGAACCTAATAATAATGCAACTAATAATTATATTATAGGGTTATTGGGAGGATCAAATGAGATAATGCTTCTCAAAAGTGAATGAAATAAAAATCATTTTGAATGCTTAGCACACAACCCTTGGGACATAGTAAACACTCAACACATTTTAACTGTTATTTAATGGTAACTAGACCCCTTGATGTGGTCTCATTTTTTTCCCCCCTAAACTCCATTCAGATTTCAGGGAACAGTTGATTTTTTCTTTGGCAAGGAATTAATTCTTCCTCTTCTACCACATTTTTAGCCACGAAGTGACTTAAAATAATCAGGAAAAATTTCAAGAGGCAGCTCGGCTGGTTGCTTCTCCCTTTTGAGGAACCATCTGTCAAAGATGACAATTCTGGAGAAGATATAAATTGTGGACCTCAATCTTAGACCTGTCTCTCTTGAGAACTATGGGTGTGACCTAGAGCAGATCGTGTCCCTCTGAGCCTTGTTTTCCCCTCCTGAGAAGGGAAAGGCTATCACCTTATAAAGATCTTTGTAGCCGTGTCATCCTATGACTATATATTTTTAGGTGTAAGCATTATTTCCTCCCTGAAAAAGCAACAAAATATCCAACATGTCCATGGCATTATTCTATGATATGATATTTAAATAAAATTGAGTAAATTTTGCAAACAAGAATTACAAGTAGATTTAAAAGGCAAAATATCAACATAAATGTATCATTCTTCATATTTTCCAGGTAAAACATAGATCTTAATGTGTGCATAGTGTTTTATCCATTTTCTTGAATATTTCTAATTTATTATAGCAACATAATCTAATCCTAGACTGATTTCCCTAAGGGATTAGTCAACATTTATTTTAATGCCTTTTAAATCTTTGGGTTCATAAAATCTTACATGTCTCAATTTAAATCAAATCTTGATTTCCTGGAAATCCTGGTTAATGTCAACAATCCCTTGAATCCTTAAAGGGTAGCTGATAACTCATGGAAATATTTGAAGCAGATTAATTTTCAGTGATCACAGCTTTCCCACATGGAGAGCAATATATTTTTAACTTTGTTGATTCACACATTTTAATGAGCAAAACAAAACCAAACTTTTCAGTCAGTCATCATAATGAGCACTTTTTGTTTTATGATGCTACAATATTAATAGCTAATTTATTCATTTTGGTTAATCTCTCAAATCTAAATGGTGTTAATCATTCCTTTGTTTTTTTCCTCCACATCATTGTTAAAGATTGCATTTATGCTCATTCATTCTTAAATGCTCTTCAGCATTTTTGTATTCTAGTTTTCTATCATGCTGTCCAAAAATGCAAGGGCAAATAAGGTGTTAAAATATATATGTATTAAAGAATACATATTTAGTACACATATTGAATTATAGTATATATTTTATACATGAATATACATAGATTTAAATATGTGTGTAGTATACATTCATATGTATGTACCTGCTTACCATTTGTATTATAAGCCTAAAATCAACAAGGACTATATTGTCTTACATTATTGTATCGTTTCCTCTCTCCTGTCTCTAATAAAATAATGTTCTGCATGTTGGGAAAGGAATAGCCAATGATGACTCATTGCTACCATTTCAGATAGTAGAGTAGCAGTGCCAAAGAACTAAATCCAACCTATAACATTTAAAGAGAAGTTCCTGTGGCATTAGCTAAGGCACAATGAGGTAGTTAACGTTTACCACCATCACCATCATCGTCATCAACATTTTCATCAATCACATATAATAATCTGGGAATTCCTGGGTGGACTGTTCCAAGGTGACCTTCATGTCTGTCTCACTCATTTGTGTTCCTCTATTCAGGGAGGACATGGGAGGAGAAGATCATGGGGAAGAAGATGGCTCCACAGGCTTTTCTCCATGGATTTTAGAAACACCCTCTAAAGCTCTTCCTTTGAGAACTGTTAGAAGCCTGGAAGATGAGGGAAAGGTAAGAAAATATATAAAGACATAGAAAAAAATTTGCAGATCAGAATGCAGTCCATTTGAACAAAAGAATCCTAAGAAGGAACAAAGTGGGGGATGGCGAAGAAGAAAAGAGGAAAGGTCTAGAAGCGAATTTGGGACACAGCCTGCCCTGGAGAGACTGATCAGCAGCTTCTTGCAGGGGACACGTGAATGACATAAGTAACACAGGTAAGCTTGCAGGCTTTTCTATAGTCTGTGAGTCCCCGTGTTGATTGATGTATTCAAAATTAGAATTCTTTGGCAGGATGATAACACCACAACTTTAGAAATCTTACTTTAGACCTGTAACACTCCCATACGGACTTTTAAATAATTTTAAATAGAAGCTGAACCTAAAATTGTATAACAAAATGTCTGGAGATTTTGATTTGCTGCTCATAAAAGTGAAGTCACAGTTATGAAAATCCCATTTAGTTAGGAATTGTTGATCTGGCTAACCAGTTCAATCAGGCTGTATACCTCTGATAGAGCTTGGATCTGTGTCCCCACCCAAATCTCATGCTGAAATGCAATCCCCAGTGCTAGAGGTAAGGCCTGGTGGGAAGTGATGGGATCAAGGGAGCAGATTTCCCCTTTGGTGCTGTTTTCATGATAGTGAATGAGTTCTTGTGAGATCTGATCGTTTAAAAGTGTGTGGCTCCTCCCCCATCTTCTTCCTCCTGCTCTTGCTGTGTAAGACACCTGCTCCTGCTTGCCTTCCGCCATGAGTAAAAACTCCCTGAGGCCTCCCCAGAAGCAGATGCTGCCATGTTTCCTGTACAGCCTGTAGAACCGTGAGCCAATTAAGTCTGTTTTCTTTATAAATTACCCAGTCTCAGATATTCCTTTATATCAGTGCGAGAACAAACTAATACAACCTCCCAGCCTAAGTCAGATGACTGCACAGAGCAGTACAGACAAACTGTCAGGATGAAGACTTTCCTGAGGTTAACATTAGTCTTATTCACCCACAAAGAGTCAGGATGCCTTTGACCTTGAGATACTGCCAACCCTTGCCCCATCACCACCTCACAGATCAAGTTAACTGTGTTTTTCCAGAGGACAACACCATTGACATCAAAGGCCAGCCAGTTTTAAAGGCAGCATCAGAAGATGTCATGGTTCTTGGCTGATAAACTACACTTGCTCATTGGAAATAGAGGTATCAAAGCATTCTTGTTGCCTTCTCTAAAGCACTAGATCACAAAATGTAGTGTGCATCAGAATTTCCCAGGCTGCTTGTTGATATTTAAAATTTTGTTTGGAATTCCCACCCTCTCATCTCCCCTTTCCCCCCAGCTACTGATTCCTCGGGTCTGGTATAGGTCCAGGAATCTGCACTTTAATCAGTCCTTCCAGGTGATTTTAATGTAGGTGGTCTAAGCACTAGCAGAAATACTGCTGAGATAGACCCAGTGGTTTCTGTTTTGTTTTGTTTTGTTTTGTTTTGTTTTGTTTTGTTTGTTTTTGAGACGGAGTCTCCCTCTGTCATCCAGGCTGGAGTACAGTGGTGCAATCTCGACTGACTGCAACCTCTGCCTCCGGGGTTGAAGCGATTCTCCTGCCTCAGCCTCACAAGTAGCTGGTGTGTGCTCCCTCACCTAACTAATTTTTGTATTTTTAGTAGAGACGGGGTTTCACCATGTTGGCCAGGCTGCTCTCGAACTCCTGACATCAAGTGATCCCTCCCTCAAGGCTTCCGAAGTGCTGGGATTACAGGCCCAGTGTATTTTTTTTTAATGTCATACTATCTCTTTAATGTTTGCCACATTTTAGGTTTTCCAAGCATTAACCCTAGAAAATAAGAATCTTTACCATCGATACTAAAGCCTCATAACAATTTCAAGGAAAGTGTGTGTGTGTGTGTGTGTGTGTGTGTGTGTTTGTAGACATTGGTATAGAGGATAACTATTCAGAAGGCCTTGAACTTGGGCCCCCTGTGACCACATAATTTGACTGGTCTCTGTCTACCCTGGTGTTACTGGATGAGAAGTACACTTGCAGAAGTGATGGCTCTATATGAGGGAAATTAAAGTACTAATGCTGGGGCATGGAACTAGTTGATAGTTCAAAGTGATATCATGACTATTTCTATTTCTATTTCCTGAAGGTGAACAAGTTGATAGTCATTTAAAAGGATGAGTTTTTCTGAGGACAGCCAGAAAAAAGAAAGGTATCTATAAAATCAACTTGTTGGTATTCTTTAACTTCATTCAGACTCACTCCTGTACACTTTCAGGAATAGTGCAGGGAGGAGGCTGCTGACATAGCAAACTGCATTTCCTTGGGCTTCAGCTCCTTCATGCTGTTTGTGGTCAAGATAGAGGGCTTACCTTTGAGAAGCAGCTGCGGTTGCTACCCAGGTGAACCAAGAACGAGGGATCGGGTCCACTGCTGTCTCCCAGAAGTTCAGACATGCCTGGAGTACAGTAGGTTCTTAATCAGTATTTGTTGAATGAATTAATGTCCTGATACATTGATTGTTAATGCTCTTTTAACATAAAGTATTTAAGCTTTTTAAATCTTTGCACAAAAAAAGAAAATGCGACTGTTTTTTTTTTTTGAGATGGAGTCTCGCTCTGTCGCCAGGCCGGAATGCAGTGGCGCGATCTCGGCTCGCTGCAACCTCCGCCTCCTGGATTCAAGCAATTCCCCTGCCTCAGCTGGGAAAGTAGCTGGGACTACAGGAGTGCACGATCACGTCCGGCTAATTTTTTGTATTTTAGTAAAGACGGGGTTTCACCATGTTGGCCAGGATGGTCTCCATCTCCTGACCTCGTGATCCGCCCCCATCGGCCTCCCGAAGTACTGGGCTTACAGGCTTGAGCCACCGTGACCAGCCGAAAATTTGACTTTTTAAATAGTATTCTAAATGTTCTCCTTATCTTTGTTGGCAAAGACGTGGATGTTTTCATATTGTTACAATCGAACTCAAAATTCTTTTCATGAATCTGAATTTGTTCTCCAAAAATGTTCTCTGTGAGCTCCAGGCAACCCTTCATTTCTCTCTCCGCTCTGTGCCGCCTCTCCCTGCCGCCTCTCCCACCTCCAGCACTGCAAAACATTACTCTCCTTCAGACCTCCAACCGGCTCCTGCCCTCCTGCTCACAGTCTGGCTTTCTCAAGGCTTCTCAATTAAAACCACAGCTCCAGGGAATGAAGAGGAAAGAGATTATTCCAGTTGCCTTAGATCTGTCTGAATGAGAATTTTTCTGGGGTAAATTTAGCTAAAATGGTTTTGTAGCCCTTTCCTCTTCCTTTGAAGATACTTGGGTTTTAAGAAAGACTGATAACTTGCACTCCTCAACTCACCTCCTGCCCCTCAAACACACACACACACACACCCTACTGTTGTCTAAGACAAAGTGCAATTAATTGTCTATGGGCGCGTCCCCAAATCTTTATCTTCTTCTCAGAAACATTCTTACCTGACTTTGTCATCAGAGACATGAAAAGTAAGTTTCCTATCTTCTTGGCTATGGCTCTTTCTAGTCTTTATTTTTTTATTTAACGTGTGTTTTTTTGTTTTTTGTTTTCTGAGACACAGCCTCAATCTGTTGCCCAGGCCGGAGTGCAGTGGTGCGATCTCAGGTCACTGCAACCTCTGCCTCCTGGATTCAAGCGATTCTCATGCCTCAGCCTCCAGAGTAGATGGTGTGTGCTACCATGCCTGGCTAATTGTTGTATTTTTAGTAGAGACGGGGTTTCACCATTTTGGCCAGGCTGGTCTCGAACTCCTGACCTCAAGTGATCTGCCCGCCTTGGCCTCCCAAAGTGTTGGGAGTACAGGAGTGAGACACCGCACCTGGCCTAATGTGGTTTTAATTTCAAAATGATCTACACTATACTTCTTAAAAATGAGAAGAGAAACCAGCAGAGAAACATTTTTAGCCTGTATTTTTAAAATCTTCATTAATAGTTCTTCCATCCCAGGGGGCTTTACCAGCTCTTGGTTTGAATCTTGCCCCAGAGCTGTCCTAACTGCCCAGAAGGCTCAGCAGTGTCCCTTTGCTGAAAACAATCTAATGTGGCTCCAAATTTGCCTATTTAAGAAGGACAGAAGTCACCATCTAATTATCAGCCATGGCAAGAAAGCATCTGGGTAAATGGAGCTCATATAGGTAAGTGAGAAAATTAGGACTTTCCAAATTGCAATCAGCTAGTTGACTAACAATGTGAACATCCCATAATGACCAGAAGGGTCAAGCATGCTGCCTCCTATTGTTCTTTGCTGTCTGTGCTTTTATTCTCTCTGTCCTCTCCTCTCCAAGCTGTCAGTGTGGGTCTCCGGAGACGCATACATAATGGGTGGGAAATTATTGTGGAATAAGCACACAAGATAATGAGATGAAGTGGTTGACAACATGCTACACAAACACAAGAGCCTACAACAATAGTTGTGGCTTTCTTCTAGAAAGTGTATAAAACAGTATTATAAATAAAGCATTGTATTAGTCAGGGTTCCCTAGCGAGACAGAACTAATAGGAGATAGATAGATACACAGATATATAGATAATATATATTTCATTAAGTATTAACTTACACAATCACAAGTTCCCACAATAGGTCATCTGCAAGCTTGAGGAGCAAGGAGAGCCAGTCCGAGTCTCAAAACTGAACAACTTGGAGTCCGATGTTCGAGGGCAGGAAGCATCCAGCACAGGAGAAAGATGTAGGCTGGGAGGCTAGACCATTCTCTCCTTTTCACATTTTTCTGCCTGCTTTATATTTGCTGGCAGCTGATTAGATTGTGCCCACCAGATTAAGGGTGGGTCTGCCTTCCCCAGCCCACTGACTCAAATGTTAATCTCCTTTGGCAACACCCTCACAGACACAACCAAGATCAATACTTTCCATCCTTTGATCCAATTAAGTTGACACTCAGTATTAAACATCACAAGCACGCTTTTCTTCCCCTTTTCTTTTTTTTCTTTTTCTCTTTCTTTTTCTTTTCTCTTATGTGATAATTTCAAGATGTATCATCTTCATTTCTAATAGACAAAGGCCTGAATCAAAACTCCCCCCCTTTATTTATCTGTCAAGGAGTTAATGAGAAACAAACACTTAAAAGCGTTATAGAACCTTCTTTATTTCAGAGAATCTTAAAGGGGAAAGGGACTTCAGAGCTTATCTATTGCATTGGTTCTTAAATGTGGTTTTATTGGATCCACAACTAGAGATTCTGATTGTGTAGGCTGGGATGGAATCTAGGAATGTGTTCATTTAAGGAGCCCCAGAGTTGTCCTGCTGTCCAAAGTGGGCAATTCTAGTCCAAACATATTGTTTTTTACAGGAGAAACTAGAGACCACAGAGACTAAGTGAATTATTAAAGAGTCACTTAAGTCTCTTTCAAAATAAAAATAATTTTTTTTATTACTCAGCAATCTCTATCACATGCCTACTATGTGCTGTAATCTATATTAGGCAACGATAGTATAAAGATAAATAAGACAAAGAGTTTGTCCTCAATTATCTTATCTAGTCAAGGCAAATAATCATCAAATTATTAAATTAGTTAATGCATATTAAAAGCACTTGCAAACTATAAAATGTTAGTTTTATATTACGTGTAATTATCGCTTCTTACATTTAAAACCTGGAATTTTATGTGAAGTAAATACTTCTGCATTTTTTTTTCTTTTCAGGAAATAGTGGTAAATGTTTTGATATATGATGGAGCAACTCAAGGATTCCACATCATTAATTTGGGAAGACTGAAAAATAACTTCCATGTTCTTTTAGCTGAACTAACCAACCAGAAACCCCCATGGCCCTAGCTCAACTGACCCACGCATATATATACATGTACTCTCATGTATATCTACACAATCATCAATATGAGAAGAGGGCAAAGTAAGAGCCTCTGGACTTTTCCAGATTGTTCTGCTGCCCCTTTGCAGAAGACATAAGATGACAACAATTATTTTGGAGGTATTGAGATTCTGAACATCTATTTCATTTCCAACAACAAGTCAATGTCTTTGCTGAGTGCTATTCTCTCGATGGCCTCACTTCTACTAACCCTTGTGTCTGCTGTGATGCAGGCACCCTTCTGCAAACCCCACAGTGAAAACATATGGCACTGTGGGTATTGAGCTGGACAGGACTTAATTCCTTTTCCATTCCCTTAGCTAGCGCCGGTGCATTTACTCCCTGATAGAGTGCTCTAGAAGATTAGCAAGGTCATTCATTTTCCACTAACTGCACACAAACACCGTGAGCCGACTCAGGGGCTTACTGATGCCTCAGACAATTCTGTTTTCCAAGTTTGCTTTCCATTCTTCTATGTCTTTTCTTGTGCCATTTGGCCCAGTATTTCAACTCCGTAGAAAACGAACTTTGGGATTCTTTTCATTTATATTCAGATTCTCTTGTCTCCCATTTTGGGCAGAATCTTACTAATAAATGCTTAAACAGCAACTCCACAATTATGAGTGGTTTTTCATTACCAGAATAAACACCAACTAACTAGTTATATAAGTAGGTCCTTGACTGGCTTAGTAAAAATGTATTTTACTGTTAAGAACAAATAATAGAAGGGAAATTCTTTGTGGACAGAGCCATAATGCCAATAAGAAAGGGTTAAGGATATTATATTTTTGAGTGCATCAGTAACTTTTTGAGAACAGCATCCTAAAGCATGATGATCATCTTTTCTATAAATTATCCTTCCGTCCTATTTTCCGGAAAAAAATCCTGAGATGGGTGGATCATAAGTCTCACTTCAAATGGCCTCTGATGTGATTGTTTTTAAGAAAGAACACAGATGTGTATATAGGCTTGATGTCCCCAAAGGAGAATTATTCATGGGTTTATAATGTTAGTTATCCTACAGTTGGCCTTACTCATTTCTTTATTCTCATCTATATCCAGGATGAATTAAATGAAATTACCCTAGACTAGAATGTGCTGCAGACTTTAGTCTCATGAAAAGGAATCCCTTCGTGGCACTTCAATCATGCATTTCCTCTTGGAGTCTAATTCTGGAGGGAGATGATCCCCCTGGGTGACAAAGCCTCCAACCCACCACTTTCTCAGAGCCAAAGTCTTATCTCAGGTTTGCTCTCAAACACTATGTATCATGCATCCGTGGCCATCTTTCGAGCTCTTTTCCTGTTGATTGCCTTAAAACTGGGAAATGGTTCACTGAACAAAGGCAGTCCCCCAAGGCCAAGCAGTGTGCAACATGCTAATAAATATTCAAGCCAATGTCTTTCAAATGTTATTGTGAATCATCTTTCCCTCCTTCCTTCCCATGGTTCAGTCATCTTGCTGGCTCTGAATTTTCACCTTTTGTCTCAGGCCTCAGCTGCCTCCAGTTTACTGCATATGACTGCAATTGTCTTTGTCTCCTTTATCCGCTTCACTGTGTCTCATTTTCCTAAAGTATCTGGCACCCACTTTTCCACAACATTGTTCCTTTGTTCCAGGAAAAGAAAAAAATTGGAGGCAGCAGAAACACAGTTCCAAAGGCCACAGGGTGACATCCTCTCTCACCTGATCTTTATTCATATCTGGCTTTTAATTGCATTTTTTTCCCATTTCTCAAGCACCATACACCTCCCTTCCTCCCTGACAGGAAGGAGCATTTTATTTCTCATTCAAAACGCTTTCCTACTGATCTCTATTCTTCAGAAGCTCCAGAGGTCCCTTGTTACCTGTTGGTTTTTCTCATGTTGGTTGATCTGTTGGCCTTGCTGTAGTTTATTGCCTTTTCAACCTTTTTTTTCCTCCTCTTTCCGAACTTAGACCAGAACTTACAACCTGCTGTCTTTTCTCATCTTCACTATCATTATCTTCAGACTGAATCTTCCCAAAATGGATTTTTTTACCAACCTCGTCCTTTTTAAAGAAACAAAGAGGAGAATTATGTGATGGTTTCCACTGTCGGAGCGTCTGTGGCTTTGTTTGAGCGAGAGCTTCAAATCCAAAGCTAAACCTTGACTTAACACACAAACTCAATTGACGAGAGGAGTACCCATGTTCAAGCCCACCAATTGGCCGAGGACACAATCAGAGGGTTATTGGCAGGTATCTTCTTATCTCCCTGGTGCACTGAAAAAACTCAATTCATTAAAATAATAAAAAAAAGATCTTGGTCCCTCATGTGAGCGGCATGTGATTTTCCATGAACGTTCGGCTCAGAAGGCATCGTGCCTATTATACATTCCATTTATAAATCAAACACCCCTCGTCCTGCGGCTGCACGCTGACATGTCAGCGAGGTTTGGGTCAGCCGCACACACTTCCACGTGAACAGCAGATGAAGGCAAAGAGACAGGGAAGCGGCTCTTTTTTCCCCCCCTTTTCCACCAGTAATAGGCAGCTTGAACGTTAAAATTGGGCTGAGACTCCAAAACCAAAGTCCCATGAACCATAGAAGCAAAGAGACTTGAGATAAAAGACAGGATCTGTCTGTTCTCTTGGATCCTTCACCTTTCTTTCTCTCCCCTTCATCATGTTCATTGGAAAGTAAAGTATGTGCATGTGTGTGTGAATTAAAGAATCTATCTAGGAAAAGATGGGATAAAATCTAGCCCAAGAAAGACTTTGGTTTCTAAAACCTGTGAAGGTGGTTTGGGCCTGGGACTCTAGGGCTTTGTCCATGCCCAGAAGTGAAAACAGAAAGAGGACTTTCAGGTTCCCAATCAGAAGGCCATGGAGGGTCCCGCTGAGTAGCTCCACCATGAAGGCAACAGGTACCAAGTCAGCCCAGCCACATTTTAAAGGCACACGGCAGCTCCTTGCTGCATGTGGAACTAGTTTGATCTTGTAGCCTCCTATCCATGTCAAAACATGCAATTTACCAAGATCTACTGAGGAGAAGATTTCATTAAAGAAATTAATTTCCTACAGAACAAGGTATGTCAAAATTTTCCAATCTTTGCTCCCTTGCCTCCACTCCCATCACTCATAACCCTATTTATCTAGTCATGAATAACAGGAAACAAAATTCAGGTGAGGTGGGGTGGGCAAAGGAGAACTCTGCCTGTAACTTGTATTTCCTTTGGACTTTTCTTTACCTACTGTACTAGATAAGAACCAGAGAGGAAATGAGTTGAGGGGATCGAGAAAGATAAGAACCTACCAACAATGCGAGGTTCTGAAATTATACATTATCAGAAAATGGTCACGTGTCATGGGTATTGATCCTATATACAAACAAGGGAAAACTGAAGGGAGAAAGGAGATATTTAAAAGTGGTGGTAACATAATTTTGTACCTACTTTTTTCATATGCCATGTCTTAAGACTTACAGGTCTCCCTGCTCCCCAGGCTTTGAGAAGTATAGAATAAATAATTCAGTAAAATCTTATAAAAAAAAGGAAAAAATGTAAAGACAAGGCAGAATACAACTAATTATTTCCATTCAAGCAATAAAATGTCAAAACAAATAGGCCATAACATGGTAAGCTAAGAGGACTTATCACTAACATTTCTCACCCAAAGGTCAAATCTAAAGTTATGGTCTAGAATTCAAATGAATTGTAGGAGAAATGGATTGTGTCAGATACATCTGTCTCATTGAAGGGTTAGTTGTCATACAGAGCAATCTTTTTCAACCTTTGGTTGATATTTGAATTGGCATTTACTGCAGTTTTTCAAAAAAATTAGATTATAGATAGATTGAGCAAAATATTGAGGGTCTAAGCACTTGAATTTGAAAAAAATAAAAATCCTCAGATAATTCTAGTTTGTATCACAAGTTGAAAACCATTGAAATAGTGACTTGGCCCATATTTAAGGGCTTTAAATAACAAGTAATAAATGATTATTTGAACAAAGACTTGTCATTCTATACTCACTCTTCTAGTAACAAGAATGAATCTGTGTTGTTTACTTGGCTCCCCTTTATGGCACGGCATTTGCCAGAGGGGGTAGAACTGAGAAAGAAAAGCTAATTGTCTTCGAACTGTAGGCCAACACTCCCCTAGCAGCAGAAAGACTATACTGCCCGTACTTATCAGTCACAAAATGAGCACACTGTAGCCTGCCTGGGTTTGGCATAATTATTATTATTAAAGGCAGTGTTTGTTTATTACTGTTTTCATTAAGTACCATAACTAAATCGAAGATATTTTTCTTAGATGGTACATAATGTATACCTACTGAGCATTTTTATGTTAGAGTCTGACATTTTTTAGGATAGTTTCTAATTCTTTAACAAACTGAGTACAGATGACTTATGTCTTCAATGTAGATATTCATCTGATTTTGCAAAGTCAGCTTCTGCCTTGGTTGGCAACATCACAGGATGCGAAAACAAGAAATGATAGTTGCAGGAGCATAAAATATAATGGATTAATATTTAAGGTAATTAATTTGCTTAGAAGCAACATTTAGAAAAAATATGCCCCATTTCCTTACAAATGTGCTGCAACCAGTTAAGAAGCATTTATCCCTAGAATATCATGCTATACATAAGTTACTAGCATAGAATGCAACATTAATAATGTTTCTTAAACTTAAAAAATTGTTTGTGCTCTACCTAGATTTATTTTTTTTTGCCCAGTAACTTAAGTCTATGTAGTTCCTTCTGTTATTTGTCAACCTATTGCACATATCAATATCCAGAGCTTTATCAAAAGGTGTCAATAAATTTACACTGTGATGTAATCTAGTAATAAAACATTTAAATAAATGCATATACGTTCATACAATGTTGTAACTGTAAAATGCCTTAGAGATCTCTTATACTAAACCTTTCATTAACAAGTAAGAAAACTAAGGCACAAAGAGGTGAGATACAGATGGCCCAGCTGGGATAAAAATCAAGTTTCCTAACTCATGGTCCAGTACTTTCCTCCTTAAATCACGCTGCCCTGATAGTCACTAATTAGCAGGGTTCAGATTAATTAAACAACAGGAGATACGGACACTTGACGAAGAAATCTGACCCACCAGCTTACATCCAACCTAAGATGCGAGCAGAGGAAAGAGAAGCCACAAAAATGTAATAAATTGCAAGAGAGGGAGGTTTATCTGTACACTGTATAGAGGAGTGTGGGGGCTCCTTCTTTGGGGCTGGTTAGAAGCCCAGCCAGTCATGATTACTAACATGCAAAAACATGAGAATCATTTTAGCTATAAATGCCTTCATTAATAAGATACTTAAAGAGAAACCGTTTTTCGTTTCTATATATCTCAGGTAAGATTAAATCTGAACCAAAACACAAAATTTTACCTTCAGTAACAACACAGGAGCTATCTTTCTTAGATCAATATAACTTCATAAGAGCAAGAGATCTACAATGCCACACTTAGATCACATATTGCGTATTATGTTTGCCATAAGAAAATTGTTCCAGAAACGTTTTGAATGTCAACTAAGACTAGTAAATTTCAATATAGCTTACTAGGAACAGAAAATTATGCTAGCAATCTTTGTGTTGCCACTGCTTTATTTTAAATTTAAATACTATATTTATCCATGTTATACATGGATAGTCTAAAGTTTCAAGTAACTCAAGGGCTTATTTTAAAAAAAAAAGTCTCTGACACCAAAAAAACTGTCCAGAGACAATCTCTCTCAATTATTTTAGCTATTTAATTTGTTAATATTATCTTTCAATAACATGATTACTTGTACAGGATGAGTATTCAAAATTAGCCATGAACAATGGATTTCCTCACCTTAGAAATTAAAGATTTAGCTTTTCTTCACCATCACTGTACTCACCATCATCATATATACATATGATTTTTGCATATAACTGGCCCTCTGCCTCTGCGGATTCAACCAACCATGGATTAAAAATATTCAGAAAAAAAAACATACTAAAAAATAACAAAACAAGAGTAAAAATTATACAAAATTTTAAAAATACAATATAACAACTATTTACATAGCATTTACATTGCATTAGGGATTATAAGTAATTTAGAGATTATTTAAATTGTACAGGAGGATGTGGCTCAGTTATATGCAAATACTACACCACTTTTTATAAGGGACTTCGTGGATTTTGGTATTCACAGGAATCCTGGAACCAATCCCCTGCAGACACCGAGACTAGTGTGTGTGTATAATCATACATATACTTGCTGAACTCATCACCATCATATATATGTATATTTTCTTTCCCTCTATCCTCCCAATATAATTATATCTTAACTTTTGATTCATATTCAGTGTTTATAGTATTATTACTATGTTTATCCTAATAATAGATGAGCAACTTTATTAAGTTGATTCTAAGATTCTTTTTTCCCCCTATATTATATCAACTCTGAAAACTGGGTGTGTGGGTGTGTCTTTCAAACTGCTTTTGGCCAGAGAGTCATTGTAATATAGTTGTCACTGCATATGCAAAAGTTTGGTCAAAGCTACTGATAATGTCATTACTTCAGGTGAGTTTGTGCATGGTTGGCATTACACATCAACTGAGTTTAACTACCACATAAAATATCTTCAAGAAGAATTGGCATTAAAACAAAAAGTTATTGTGTACATGGAAAGACAACAAAAAGAATAATGAGCATAAATTTACTAGTAATAAATGTTTTATGTTGGAGGAATGACAGTAGCTCAATATTTTCTTGCAAAGCATAATCGAGTACTTTAAAAAATCTAAAACAAAAAGATATCCACGAATAGATGAAACTATATTATGTTAGTTAGTGAGAATATGAAAAGATTCCCTATCATAGCAAATGCAACTAAAGACAGGAAAATACACCAAAACCCTCAGTATAGGTGCAATAAATTTCAAAGCAGCAGAGACAGATGTGACTGATTAATACATTATACAGAACTAACATTGTCATTCTGTCATTATTTGATTGCAGAGATTTTTCTTTCTTAGTAGTACATGAAACATTGGTGCATATATAATTGATGGCATCTTAGAGTCAACAAAATATGGAATATAACACAATTGATCTTAGCCAAAAGGCCGAGAAGCCATGGAATATAATATACTATGATTATTGTTTCAGACGTTTTGTTTTCCTAGAGATATTATTTTGTATTTTTCATTTGTGTTGTTTTCTAAATGCTTATCAAACTCATCCACAAATTTTTCTCTAAAAGTATAAATATCTTCTGAAAGAAGGCAAGATCAGGAACATTCCCCCCTTTTATCTGATTAGTTCCAATCTGCACTGGGAGCTCTGTAGTTCTGCTGTGCAACTGATGTCCTAGGTTCTTCCTTCACTAGCATCCCAGGATACTTTTTTCTCCCAATCATATGTATCCGAGATACCATGTTATTCATCTTGACTTGTTTCCTTGTTTGCTATACCATATTCCCTAGTTGGTTCTGGGAAAAGGAGCCACAGGTGTCATATTTTTTGAGAACTTGCATGTCAGAAAATACATTTACTCTGAATAATACTTTTGAAGGATATAAAATTCCAAGTTGGAAGTCATTTACCTTCAGAATTTTTAAGCCATTATTCCATTGTCTTCTAACTTCCAGTGTTGCTGTGACTAACTCAAATGCCATTCTGATATTCTATTATGTGACTTAGTACCCACTACCTGCTCCCTCTAGAAACGTCATGATTTTCTCTTTCTCTCCAGTACGCTAAAATTCTATGGTGATATCTTGTAATGTGTATCTATTTTCATCCATTATGCTAGGCTCTTCGTGGGCTCATTCAATAAGTAATGAGAAATTTTATAAATTGTTTCTCTGATTATTTCCACCTGTTCTGTTGGTCTATTTTCTTTTTCAGGAACTCCTATTATTTAAATATGGGAAATCCTGGACTGATCCTCTAAAATTTTTAATCTTTTCTATCTTCTATCCTTGTCAAATTGTTCTACTTTATTGGAAATTTCCACCATTTCCTCCTTTACGTTTTCATTTCTGCAATCATATATATTTTTTGAGATGGGGGTCTCACTCTGTTGCCCAGGCTGGAGTCCAGTGGCACAATCACAGCTCACTGCAGCCTTGACCTCCCAGGCTCAAGCGATCCTCCTATCTCAGCCTCCCAAATAACTGGGTCTACAGGTGCATGCCACCATGCTCAGCTAATTTTTTAATTTTTTGTAGAGATGGAGGTCTCACTATGTTGCCCAGTCTGGGGCAATCATAGTTTTAATTTCAAGGGTTCTTTAATATTCTCTGACTGTTCTTTTTTTATAGCATTATGTTCTTGTTCCACAGATATAATAACTTCTCTTATATTTCTCAGGCTAGTTTTTCCCTCACAGTTTTCTCTCCACATAGTCTCTATTTTCTCCAAATTTCATTTTCTGTTGCTTGGTCTCTGTCTTTCCTGATAGAGGCTTCCCTCAAATGTATGGTAATCTGTTCTTATTTTATTTTATTTTATTTTATTTTATTGAGATGGAGTCTCGCTCTGTTGCCCAGGCTGGAGTGCAGTCATGTGATCTCAGCTCACTGCAACCTCCACCTCCCGGGTTTAAGCAATTCTCCTGCCTCAGCCTCCCGAGTAGCAGGAATTACAGGCACGTGCCACCACACCTGGCTAATTTTTTTGTATTTTTAGTAGAGACAAGGTTTCACCATGTTAGCCAGGATGGTATCGATCTCCTGACCTCATGATCTGCCTGCCTTGCCCTCCCAAAGTGCTGTGATTACAGGCGTGAGCCACTGCACCCAGCCCTGTTCATATTTTAAAGTGGAGAACTAAAGAGCTGATTGGAAGTTGTGAGGGACTGAGGCTTCATGAGTAATGGACTTCACTCTAAGGTGATTTCGCTTGGTCTTTTATTTCTTTTTTTTCTTTTTTTTTTTTTTGAGATGGAGTCTCACACTGTCACTTGAGCTGGAGTGCAATGGCACGATCTCAGCTCACTGCAACCTCCGCCTCCAGGGTTCAAGCGATTCTCCTGCCTCAGCTTCCCAAGTAGCTGGGATTACAGGTGCCGGCCACCATACCCAGCTAATTTTTTGTATTTTTAGTAGATACGAGGTTTCTCTATGTTGACCAGGCTGGTCTTGAACTCCTGACCTCAGTTGATCCACCTGCCTTAGCCTCCCAATGTGCTGGGATTACAGGCATGAGCCACCGCGCCCAGCCTTGCTTGGTCTTTTCATTACTGGATCTTTGGCTTTCAATAATTTTAGGTCTATGCTCTTGGGTTAGTTGAATTCCTCAAAGAAGGGACTTCCAATCTTCTGCATGGCTCCTGGAATTTTGGGAGTCTGGAGAGGCAATGAAATTGGACTTCACCCCTCTTATTGTATAGAGTTCCACCTGATTACCCGGTTATATCCTCTACCCTCAGCTGTGCTGGTGTCCCCTCGTCCAGAGATCCTCTGGTTCACCTCTCCAGAAAATAGATTTCCTCTCTTTATATTATGGAGTGGAGGAATGAGAAGGGGAGCAATTGCCCACCTTCACAGCAGCAGGAGAATACCGACGTGGGGCTTAACTGATTCTTTAACAATCTCATCAACAATTCTGTTTCCACCCTGTCTACACCTTCACTTTCAAAGTTACCTCATATTGCCAGTTCCTGAGCCTTTGGTGGTTTAGAGGCTCAAATTGGATTGCTTCTCTACTTTTTCCACTGTAAGCTTTCAGTTTTCATGATCTGGAATTTGTCCATTGCCTTTCAACTTCCAACATTTTGTTGTTGTTGTCTCCCCTCACATTCTCTTTGTCCTTGAGAATGTATGCCTTTAAAAACACCTTTACCTTCATTTTAGTATGGTGTCAGTGAGGAAGCTGTGGTAATCATATATGTTCAATTCATCAACTTTAGTTGAAAAGCCCCCATTAAACTGTGACATAAATATAATGTCTCTCTTGGAGTCATCCATATAATGGAATTTGAAAGTGTTGGAAATAAGCTTCTATCATAAAAATTCATTCAAACAACATCAGTGACAGATAAATGGTCATATAAAAATGATATTTATGTATATGTTGTTCTAAATCTGCTCTAAGTAACAGGAAAAAAAGATATTCTCTATAGAAGTAAAAAGACATTTGTGTATATTGACTAGTAGCTAAGGAAAAAGTGAAGTATCTTCCTCTTGTCCATGTCTACTGAGTTTTAGTTCAGAATTTTTCATAACTAGATATAGTTGATTTTCTATCACTACCAAATGGAGAAAGCACCCGAGAGAGCGAAATATCAACCAAAGTTAGAGACCTGAGTCTCCACAATAAATCCAAGGGTAATATTAATTGAGTTTGGATTATGTGGGTGATTAGGCCACATGGAGTGCCATGATGCTCATCTCCCCAACAGCCATGCCCCCCAACCCCTGCTGCACAGCAGCCCGTGCTTCAAAGGGCATTGGCGCCACCAACATCTCCAAAAATGCAAGTCAAGGGAATCCCTTTGAACTTGTCACAGGGCTCAGGTGACCGAGGCCGTAAGACTGCCAACACATGGCATTATACTGTCCACAAGAATTGGCACTAAACTCAAATCACTTCCCTGATAAATTGAAGAAAGGCATTTCTTCTCCTTGGGCATTTTCAAGAAAGCAAATAGCCCAGCTTACTTTTGGCAGCCTCTCTAGACCTGCGATGAAAGTCAGCATTGGGTGGAAGACAACAATTTGGATGGCAGAGCAGAGAAGCAAGAAAAAAAAACAAAAAAAGAAATAAAACTAGATTCTTGATAAAAAATACAGAAGCCTGGTCTACCTCTGTATTTTTCAACATATGACTCAATAAGCCCCTGTGTTTCCAAAGTTAGATTAAATTGGGTTTTTCCTCTACTGATAAACCTCATCATATGTCTGTATTATCTAGCTTGTCTACTACCATTATACAGTGTATTGTGGTGGGAAAATATGTTCTGGAGCTTGCCTACATTTACCCAGTTAACCAGTTGTTCAGTTAACCAGTTATAACAGTTATCCAGTTATAAGAGTGTTAAAATGGGTCTGACACTAAAATTCAAAACTTATTAATACATTCACCACAGGGACTTATTTGCAGTTGAGTAAACTCCTCATTTTCACCAGTTATTTTTATTTTATGAAAATAACAAATATATGTGAGTGTGTGTGTGTGTGTGTGTGTGTGTGTGTGTGTGTGTATTCCCCCCCACCCCCCAGAGATAGCATTTCCTTTCCTCTCAGTCCTTGTTTATAGTAGCTATGCTTGGGCATAACCTTTAAAAGCCATTTACTATATCACCAAAATGAGGACTGTCGAGTCATAAGCAACAGAAAAAGAGGAAAGAATTCTTATATTCCAACAAAACACACTTAATTTAAGAAAATAAACACAGATGCGGACTATTCCTCCACCCAGAGAATTGCTTGAAAGCATTTTTGAACTTTACTGTCCTAAAGATGAGTATGTTATTGAGTAAATAACACTAGCAGCTCAAAATGTAGATGTCATAGTATCTGAATAATGCAGACATTTGTAGAAAATCAAACCGGATAATTAAAGAAAATTAATATACTCTGCAAATTTAATTATTTGATTGACTATCTTCAGTAATTTAAATAATTGTCAACTCTCCTTTTTATTTTACACAGCGTAATAATTTTCCAAACAAAATGAGAAACATAACAAGTATAAATAAACAATAAAACACAATAATTCAAGGGCACATTCCTTAATACTCTTCTCTTCTCCATCCACACTCACTGTCTTGGTCATCCTATCCAGGCTCATGGCTATGAATACCATCAGTACACCAATTGTGACCAGTTTTAAATCTCTAGCCCTGACCTCTCTACAATCTCAAAACTTATATATATCCAACTACCTTTATGACATCTCTATCTGAATGTCTGATAGACAGCTGTAACTCAGCATGTCCAAAACTGAACTCTTAATCTTTTCCCTCAAAATCTGCTCTACCTAGTCTTCCCTATCTGTGGGAATGACAGTTTCATTTTTCCAGTTGCTCTGGACAAAAATATCAAGTCACCCTTGTCTTTTTCTCTCAGACATCACATCTAATTTATCAGCAAATCCTTCCTGTTGGCTCTACCAAAATTTCCAGAATCTGATCACACCTTTCCACCATCAATTCTACCAGCCTGTGCTGAGTCACTCTCCTCTCTTGCTTGGATTGTTGCCATAGGCTCCTAACGGGAGATGTTGCTTCCACCTTTGTCCCTCTACGAGATTGTTTCTTTTAAGTGTTAAGTCAGATCACCTCACTCCTCTGCTCAAAATCATCCAGTGGCTTCCTATTTTACTCAGCATGAAAACCAAAGCCTTCATGGTGACCTCTGTGAACTCATCCTCTATTTCCTCTCTGACTTCATATCCTTCTCCTCATTCCCCCTTGCTCACTCAGCTCCAGCCATACTCTGGGCATGCTGTCACCTTAGGGTTGTTCTTCTCTGTTCTCTTCTACTTTCCTTCCAGGTGCCATGAGGTCATATTTGATGAAACCTACCCTGGGGATCCTCTTTAAAACCAAAACCCTCTTCTCTGCAACTGCCTGTCCCAATTTCCCACTATGCTGCTCTATTTTTCTACTTTTCTTTGGCAATAATCACTTTCTAAAATTCTCTGCAGTTTACTGAGCTATAATGTTTGTCTCTCTGTCCCGTCAGAAGGAGAGCACCATGAGTTCAGAGATCTTGGTTTGCTCACTGGTGTATCCCCAGCACTGAATCGGTACCTGAAACACAGTGCTGAATAAATAGGGCAGGCACTCTGCTACAAATGCCTTATTTGTTGATGATAAAAACAGAATAATCCCAAGACTACAATTAGACCTTATTTAGTTTCATACAAGGCTTTATAATTTGCACTATTTATTTTCTATTGGATGGAAACCTGATCTTTTTTGAAAATACATAATGATGCATGTAATTCCTAGTACTAATGGAAAAACATGAATAAATAAGATGTAATATCTCATACACTTTCATATAACATATGTCTACAGATTTCAAAGCTTGCCTGTGGATTCCCAACTAACACACTTTGCTTATTTGTACCACTTGTGGTGTCCAGGCAGATACCTTGGGTGTAGCCATGGCTACCTCTTATTTTGAAATAAGTAATTATTTTGCCTCTACTTTTTATGCTAAAAATGTCAAACCTAGAAAAAAGTTTTAAAAATAGCATAATGAACACCACATACCCTTTACCTAGTTTCCTAATTATTTTACATTTTGCCACATTTGCTTTCTCTTTCTTTCTCAGGTATATTTTTGTCCTGAATTGTTTGATAGTAATTTGCTGATATCATGATATTTTACCCCTAAATAGTTCAAGTATCACTAATGAACAACGACATACTGCTATATAATAACAATAAGAGATCATACTCAAGAAATGCAACGTTAATATGATTATCCAAAATGTAGCCCATATTCATATTTTCCTAATTTCCCAATAATATTGTTTATACTTTTGTCTCTTTATATCCAGGGTCTAACCATGGACAATGAATTATATTTAGTTGTCATAGCTCTAAAATACTTCCCCCCTTCCTCCTCCTCCTTCTTCTTCTTTATTTATTATGTCATTGACATTTTTAAAGGGTCCAGGCCAATTGTTTCCTCATTACAAGATTAAGGTTAAAGATTTTTAACAAAACCTTTACCTAAAAATTGGACTTGCAATGCATGCCTTGATAGCTATAATAGAGGCCGTACAGTAAAGTGATTATAAGCCAAGTTCATGGAGCCAGAACTACCGGGCTTCAAAGCCAGTTCTACCACCCATGAACTGTGAGAAATACTTAGCAGTCCCTTGCCTCAGTTCCCCTATTTATAAGATAGAGATGCTCATACCACCCACCTCATTAAATAGGTCATCATATGCGAGGCGCTTAGAATAGTACCTGGCATGTGGCAAATGCTTTGTAAGTGTTAGCTCTATTTATAGTTTTAAAACAAGCTTGACTCATTTCTCTTTGATGGTTGAGATGTAGGGGCTGAAAAACACAGGACTGAAGTGTTACATCTTCCCCAGTATAAACAGCAACTCTCAATGGCTTAGCTTGGAATTCTAATTAAGTCTTATTATTGTTTTGGAAGCTCAGAGTGGTTTTGCCTCCACCCTTTTGACAAATGGTATTTAGTGGAGATTCAAAAGGGAGACAAAGGTGGACTGGTGGTGCAATCCGCCGGCCAAGGCTCAGAGATGAGCAGCCTTGGCCTGACGCGCCTCTAGAGGGCAGCAGAGGCACGAGCGGCTCTCTGGCTCCCTTGCAAGTGAACCCGCCTGAGTCACTCCTGTCCACAAACCCGTAACCGGGAAAGGAGGTCAGCTTGACTCAATGGGCTAAATAGGTGTGGGACTGTTCACTTGAGGAGCTGAACCAAGTAACCAGGAGTAATAACAGCATACACTATCTTTTTGGTAATAAAGCTGATCTTAAATTTAACTGTTTCTGAAGACTGAATATATCACACTAACGTGCTCTCCACAAACAAGCCATGGTATCATGAGGCTTACCAGATCTGGTTCCAGCAATTTAATTCTTAGCAAGCAGCTGAGTATGGAGGGTGACTTAGTGATGTAATCGCTGCCAGTGCCAGCTCCCCAGGGCAGGGAGTACCATCAGCTCTGCACAGAACAGAGAGCTCATCTGCCTGGCTGCCACCTCTTCTCTAGAATTTCCTAACACATATAAGGGTTTTCGACTTCATATCAACTTTCAGACCATTTTATAAATGTTTCTTACTATCAGAATTCAAGTTTTCTCCTATAGTTTAGTTATTACCAAGGGTTAGATACAGGTCTCTTAAAAAAATTGGAGACCAGTCAGAAATAAACGACAAATGATTATTAGCAATGTTATCAGCACATTCTCCACATTCCAGATGGGTAGTACAGGGTAATGGGTAAGGGTATGAATCTGAAAGCAGACACCAGAGCTTGAATCCCAGCTCCACAACTGACTATTATAGCTGTGTGATCTTGGTCAAGTTATTTAATCTCTCTGTGTCTCAATTTCCTTTTCTGTAAAATGGAGATGATAATAATAGCACCTACCTCATAGGGTCATTAGAATCGAATCAAAGGAGTTAATACATGCAAAACTCTTACAACAGTTTCTTGCACTTAGTAAACACTGTAGAACTGTTAGCTTTCATTATTTAGGCTCTCAAAATCTTTTGTAAGTATTCAAGCCTTTCCCTCTCTTCTTCCCTCCTCCACAACCAACGATCCTGATCCACGGCAGAGATTAGGGCTAAATGCACCCACACAGCGTTACCCTCCACAGGTATGTGCAAAAAAAGGGGCCTTTCCCCCTTCACTATGTTCCTTCACATAGGAAGAAAACTGGAAAACTTCAACATTTCCTAAGCCTTTCATAAAAGTGTTCTCACTCTTCTTTGCGCCATCTTCTCTACACCAGCAAGGTTCTACTGAATTTTCTTCATGCAGGTTGGGTTACCACTGTTTCTCTTCTGGTCACTTGCTCTCCAGCACCACCAATCTAAGAATCTGGAAGAGGTTACGAAATTGGTCACCCACCGCTATGCACAAACCTTCCCTCTTTTTATCTAGCAAAAGCGATAGACAAGTATTATACATACTCCTGTTTTTAGAACAGAAAAATAAAGAGAATTCTTTTAGTGAAAATAAAGCAAACTCTTCTACAGTTAAAACAAAGAAATTTTTAAAACTTTCAGAAATCAGATATAGCATTACACCAAAACTAAAAAAAAGGTAGGGCTGAGGTTTAAGAGGATGATGTGTATATAGAAAATCAACGCAGCATTTTAAACTGTCATCTTAATGTAAAAATAGGCTCTGTATAAGTATGTCTCGTTAAAAAAGACTTATGGAATCACTTTTTACATAATTCTATAAGAACTGGGCACATGCTGTCAGAGAGGGTTGGGAGTACTACATTTTTCAAAGTATACCAATTGTCTCATATTTTGTCTGTTCTCTGAACTTATCTTAGGCTTAGGGGCTTGAGTATCTGAAGCTTAGTTCAACAAAGTATTAATGGATTTCATCTCAGACATACTTTCAGCGTTTTTAAAAATCCAATAAAATCAAAAGTTATATGTTACATAGTCCATTGTGAAAATTGTAGAAATTTATTGATAATACCATAGCACATGGTAAAGATTGGATCTTATCCAAAATAGCATAGTGGTTAAGCACATGGCTTTTGGAACCAAACGGCAGGTTTTCAAATCCCAGTTCTTCCACTTGTAAGCTTTGAGATCTTGGGCAAGACTCAGTGGCTTGGCTGTCACATGGTGGGGTAGCGATAGTATCTACCTGTAGCAGATAAAGTAGGTGTTTCTGTTGCACTCCTCTCGGTGTGCACCTGACACATTCCTCCACAGATCACACATATACACCTTCTGTGCCATCCTTGGAGGTTGTCAACCAATGACTGTGCAGCAGGATGAGCGCCAGGCTCCCTTTCCTAGCCTGCACCCTACAGTCATGCTATGGGACCAGGCTGAAGCTACCCTCTGAGGGACCCTGGCCTGAGATAGAGCCTTGCTTGGCAGCCTCCTTTCCCTGTCTTACCTTCCCCAATCCATTACAGGTCCCTCCTGGAACCATCTCAGGGATACATCCCATGCATTTAAACCTCTCAGTGTCTGCTCCTGGGAACCTAGGGCTTAACACTTAGCCCTCATACAGTTTTTAAGCAATGGATTCTAATATATCTAAAGCCCCTAAAACAGCACCTGGCATATAAGTGCTGTTTCAATATTAGTTATTGTTATCGTCTGCGGCTGGACCTACAGTATCAAGGGGAACCGAGGGAGCTATACAGGGACTTCAAGCAAACATAAAACCACAAACACACAAACTCTTGAGAAATGTTGAGGGAACTGAATAATCCGTCTAATTACTTCCTTTCGCATCACTGGTTGCACCCTTGGCCTTAATTACAAGGGAATACATGCTTCTGGCTGAGCTGTAATACAAAGAGGCTGCTGCTGTGTGCTCCCAGGAGACCCACCACAGGCATTCAATTGAGTTAATAAGTATGGATACTGGAAGACTTGAATGTTCTTTCTCCCATGTGCCTTTTTTTTTTTTTAATAAGTGAAACTCTTTGGTTCGTCCTTTAACCGGGTTTCATAGAGCAGTTTCAAGGTTGCTTGTTTGAAGGTAAGCAGCAGGAGTCTTAAGAACTTAATTTTAAGAAATTCAAAGAGCAAAGAATGCACTTTGTTCTTTGAGTTTCTTAAACCTATATTTCACATCCTTTCATAATAATTTGTCTTTTATGGATAAAATATACACAAATCACTTAGGAAAAAAGGCATGTGAAATGACCTTGGGCGATCAAGTTCTTCTGTTTTTAAATGGCATGTACAGTGTAATATTAAGATTTCTATATGGGAGCATTTCCAGCACATAGAACAGCTCAGAAAAAGAATTTATTATTTCTTTATTTTTCAGTTCAAAAATAAGGGCAAAGAAACTTACTCATAGGATTTCTTTAAGGTTTTCATTTATCAGCGCCTGGGGAAAAAAAAAAAACTGATACAGGCAAAATCCCAACATGATAAAACCAGAACGAAAGTAATAGTGGCTGGGGGGGAACCACTAAGTGAATTATTATGATCCTAGGTGCTAAAAAAATTATTCTTCCCTGGTTCTCTCATCTGACCCCACTACAGACTGGCTTTTGTCCACTTCACAGCACTTGAGCCATTAATGATCTCCTCCAAGCCAAACTGAATGTTCTCTCTTCTATCCTTATTCACTTTAATCCATTTGTTGCCTTTGTTCGACTCAACCACTCTCTTCCTCCTCCTCCATAAGCCTCTCTTCTCCTAATTTTGTCTGATCCTTTAGTATTTCTTTTCTTTACAATTTTATTGTATATTTTTAAAATAAAAATGAAAACGGTAATTAGAGAAGAGGGAAAAAAGAACTCAATCCAAACACTATTATTTTATTGTATTTTTCCTCTGATTTTTTTCTTATTGGTTTTTGTACACTGTGAATAGGATTTTGTATCCTTCATTTTCTACCAGATTTTTAAAAGTTATTTCACATGTTGCTGTAAAAGTCCTCATAACCTCCGTCCTTAATTCCTCTTAATACTTTCGTATCTCTCTCTTTGACTTTCTCCTCCTAATCTATTCTGTTTCCCCACGGGAATTCACTTCTCTGCACTCTACCCCCACGCCAACTAATCCACCGATGAGCCAAAAACTTTATATCTCACATTCCCCTTTTACATTCAAGTATCCCTTTTGTTCCAATGATATGGATACCATTTAAAAAAAAAAAAAAAAAAAACTCCAGTGTGCTCATCAAAACATTCATACCAAAATACTACTTACTCTGGAAGTTAATCTGGAAATTTAGATCAAAGATGTACTCCTCTGAAATACCTAAAGCATATCTTTCCTCTAAATAATTCTGAAGATTTTTTTCAGAGTTCATAGAAAAGTAACAGGTAGATACAGGTACTTATCTACCTGTTAGTAGTTTTCAAAAAGATTGATACTAGATTAGTGTTTTCCAAATTATTTCCAGATAAGACCAGTGAAATATTAGTAGATATTCCATTTTTTAAAGGGGTGGTTCCATGATCAAAAAAAGGTTGGGAAACCTTAAATTATGTAAAACTAAAAAGGTTTCTTTACTATAAGAATTCTCAGAGCAGCCAGGCGTGGTGGCTCTCACCTGTAATCCTAGCACTTTGGGAGGCTGAGGCAGGAGGATCACATGAGCCCAGGAGTTCGAGAACAGCCTGGCAATATAGGGAGACCCTGTCTCTATTTTGAAAGAAAGAAAAAAAGAATTCTCAGAGCCATTAAAATATTAATCTCAGCACCTAGCATAATTGGTAGGTATTTAGTAAATATTTGCTTATGACATGAATGTGAATTGTAAATATCCAGGAAAAAATACTACCTGTAATATCTCCCCCCAAAAAAAGCAATTTATTTATTAAAGATATTTAAACAACTATTTAAAAGATTGTTGCAGTATTGTTCAACTAGTTAAAAACCTTCAACAATCCTGATGTCTATAAACTGAGGGTTGGTTAAAGAAACTACTACTGTACAATAAAAGAGCATGTAGCTGTTACATTATGATATCGGTCAATATTTATTTTATTTTATTTTATTTTATTTTATTTTATTTTTGAGACAGAGTCTCACTCTGTCACCAGGCTGGAGTGTAATGGTGTGATCTCGGCTCACTGCAACCTCCGACTCCCTGGTTCAAGTGATTCTCCTGCCTCAACCTCCCAAGTAGCTGGGATTACAGGCACACACCACCACGCTGAGCTAATTTTTGTATTTTTAGTAGAGACGGGGTTTCACCATGTTGGCCAAGATGGTCTTGATCTCCTGACCTCGTGATCCACCCACTTCGGCCTTCCGAAGTGCTGGGATTACAGGCGTGAGCCACCCTGCCCCACCAGGTCAGTATTTATTAACAATAAGAAATGACAACGACATTTGAGAAAAAGTAGATTATAGAACAGTATGAAATTCTGTATGCTATCTCTCTATATAGAGAGATAGGTCACATAAAGAATATATATGTAAAAGATGGCATGGATATAACCAAAAAGTTAATACTAATTATCTTTGGTTGGTGGGATTATATATCATTTTTACTCTGTATTTTATATTTTTATTATTGATCTCACAATGAATATGTCTTATTTAGTTAGAAAAAGCAATAAAGCTATTTCCATTTTTAATAAATAAATAGGCTGGGTGCAGTGGCTCACACCTGTAATCCCAGCACTTTGGGAGGCGAAGGCAGGCGGATCACCTGAGGTCAGGAGTTCGAGACCAGCCTGGCCAACATAGTGAAACCCTGTCTCTACTAAGAATACAAAAATTAGCCCAGCACGGTGGCAGACTCCTGTAATTCCAGCTACCTGTGAGGCAGAGGCAGGAGAATTGCTTGAACTCAGAAGGCAGAGGCTGCAGTGAGCTGAGATCATGCCACTAACCCCTAGCTGGGCAAGAGAGCCAGACTCTGTCTCAAAAAATAAATTGATAAGAAATAGGTAAGTGCAGTCTTGACTAGACTTATACATTTGGTGGCCATTCCTATAAAACTACAGATAATAAATCAACTTTTTAGAAAGCTTTTCTGAGCTAAGCATTTTAATCACAAAATGATTTTTAAATATTCTATCTTGCTAATAACACCAATCACAAAATTAATGGTGAAACTTATATATCAGAGTCTATTTCACTTCTTTGCATTTAATTCTCAAGTGTTACTTGGATATCTAAAGAAGAACAACTTGAACTTCCCTGAGCATCTTGGAGTAAAAAGACAGCACCAGAGTCCACGACTGGATTGGCGCTGATCCTTCTTAGCTATATCTGTGAATAGGATATGTAATGACTTCAGCCTCAGTTTCCTTGACTCTAGTAAAGCTTTTGGACTAAATGATACATAGGATCTCTTACTCCACAGTTTGATGATTTCATCTAAAATGTCTCATACAAGCTGTGATGAATTTATTCGAAATTACATGAAATGCAGGGAGTGATACTCAATGAGTTAAATTATTTTTTCTATCCTATGAGCTGTAAACATTATAATAAGTATGCAAATAAATAAACATATACATTTTATATCAGTTCCATATAACATACTAGGTCTTATAAATTTGTATACACTTTACCCAGCAATTCTACTTTCAGGATTTAGCCTAACAAATTGTTCAGGAATGTAAATAAAGATTTTACTTGACAAAGATGCTGATTTCAACATTATAATAGAAAAAAATGGACATCAACGGTATTTAACAAGGAACTAGTTAAGTAGATGACAGAATATTATAGAACATCACAATATAAAGCCACTAAAATGATATTGAAAACTATTTACTGTCCTGGAAAGACATTTACAACCAGGTTATAAAACAGCATGTACAATATAATCCCCTTTTTGTTATGAAATATTTATATGTGCATAAAGAAATGTATAAAAAGATCTATAACAAAAATTTCACACTAGTAATCACTGGGTTGATTTGTGTTTTCAAAACTTTATATAATTAATATAGAATGCTTATAAAGCAATAAAATCAGTGGCCTTGTAATTTTTCCATAGTTTGTTTCCTTAGTACTCTGGGTAACATAAATAAATCATTTATAGTCAAAGAAAAAATAGGATTCAATAAAACTATATCAGTAAATGCTTAATACAATAGTGTTAGTAACACTGGCCTCAAAGATGCTTAATCTGTCTTCCAAAAATAATGAAATTGTGATAAGGACAGAAATGAATTTTTAAAATGCCTTTAAATAAATGATAGTTTTCTATTCAATTACATGTGGTCTTATACTTCTTGAACCACAGCAGTCTTGTATATTAAATGGTGTAGACATGTACCAGTGTCCATGACCAAGACCTAAAATAAAGTGTCATGATTCTAAGCATTTAGCATAAATTTATTTGAAGACTCAACAATCTGGGTTAAGAAATAATTCCAGAGTAGTCTCTGCAATGACACTGTAATACTATTCATAACATTCGTGCTTCTACACTTTAGAGACTAGTATAATATTTTTTAAAAGAAGATGGGATCTGCAGAGTGTTGACAATTTTTATTTTGCCTAGAACATTAAAAAGAATACAGCCGGGTAGGGTGGCTCACACCTGTAATCCCAGCAGTTTGGGAGGCAGAGGCGGGTGGATCACCTGAGATCAGGAGTTCGAGACCAGCCTGGCCAACACAGTGAAACCCCATCTCTACTAAAAATAGAAAACTTAGCCAGGCATGGTGGCACATGCCTGCAATCCTAGCTACTCAGAAGACTGAGGCAGGAGAATCACTTGAACCCTGGAGGCAGAAGTTGCAGTGAGCCGAGATCGCACCACTCAACTCCAGCCTGGGCAACAAGAGCGAAAGTCTGTCTCAAAAAATAAAAAGAAAAAGAATACCATCTACAGCCTCCATTGTTCAAAAGGAAAAGATGTTCTAACCTTGAAAATGTCCTGATCTCAGATATTTTTTAAAGTCATTAAAAATAAGTCAGTTTAGCCTTAAAAGTAGCACACTGTGCTTTTCTGATTTTGCTGCAGACAGGCAAAAACCATAGCAGACGCTGCCACTGCCTCTTAGGAGGCACAATTATCTAGTAAAGAGGTCTCTGTAAGAAAATGCCCGAAGACAAACAGACACTGTGTATATTTAGTCAAACATCCAGAAAGTTGTTGAAAAACAATTCAGAGAATATAAGAAAGTAAGCTGGGTTTATTTAACATTATTTAGGCAAGACAAAGGCAATTTTTTGGTTGAAGTTAATTTAAATAATAAAACACTAAAACTCACATAACCTTAATGATCTTCCTTCCCAGGCTTCCCAAACTTCAGTCATTCATGTCTTGTCTTCACAATTTTTGGCATATTTGCATAACACTTCCATTATTATTTATTTAGTTCCTTTAAGTCTCCCTCCAAGGCAATATCATCTATGAAATCAGGGGTTTAGTGGACTAGCTGTCCACATTTAACCACTCTGCCACCTAAAAGGACCCCACAAACACAAATCTACTCTAACTTCCTCATTTCAATGAAGAAATATGTTAAGCATATTAAGCATTGTGTTTCTGATCTTACATGAAGAGGATGGCAGAGCAGTTGATTGATTTCAAAAACAATAGCAAAACACAGGAGATTTTGTTAATGGCCCGACTGTCAGATTAATTATCTATAAATTACACTTATAACTTCAAAGATGCTGGAACTTACCTGTCCCTCCTATCACTGATTTGTTTTATTTGTTTTCAATTCTTAACATGGCTCAACGCTCTGCCTTGTATTATCCATTCATCTAACAAATATTTACTGAGCACCTACTTTGTGTCAGGCTCTGCCTGGGGCTATAGCAGCGTGCAAAATAGACAAACATCCTTGACCTCATGGGGTTTTCATTCTAGTAGATTTTTAGAGCTTTCTAAGTATATGTCATGTTTCTTCTTGTAGATTCTAAATTCTTGGAGGACAAGATCTGATTCCAATTTAATTTTGGCTCCTCCACAGCACCCAAGAGAGCATTTTGCAGTTAAATCAATAAATGACTAAATAAGGAAAGGATGTAAAACTTTTGCAATTGGTTTATCCTTTGACCCTGAAAGCTATACTTATTAATCATTTTTTTAACTTTTATTTTAGGTTCAGGGGTACATGTGAAGGTTTGTTACATAGGTAAACTCGTGTCATGGGGGTTTGTTGTACAGATTGTTTCATCAGCCATGTATTAAGCCCAGTGCCCAATAGTGATGTTTTCTGCTCCTCTCCCTCCTCCTACCCTCCATTCTCAAGTAGACCCCAGTGTCTACTATTTCCTTCTTTGTGTTCATAAGTTCTTATCATTTAGCTCCCACTTACAAGTGAGAACATACGGTACTTGGTTTTCTGCTAATTGTTTTCTTGTTTTTCCACATAATCTATTTTTCTCATCAGTATTCAATGTTTCTGATTTCAATTTATGAAATGTTGAAGGTAAGAAAAGACAGAGACGTAGCCTCTAAAGGGAAACTAACAACTGATGCAAGAAAAAAATTAAAATGTCATCTGCTATATTCAAAGTGCTATATTTCAGAAATACAAGCCAGTGAAACAAAAGCCTGAATTTTTAAAACTTCATAAAAAGTAGCATTTGAAATATATTCAGATATTTGCTTGACTTCTATGTGCTTTCCAAAACATTTAAAATAATTATTAATACCTGAGCATTAAATTAGCTGTATTTAAAGATAAAGTCGTATAAATTAACTTGTTATCAAGAAAAGAAAAAATCCTGGTTTTTTTTTTTTTTGGTTTAAGAAAATATGTTATATCTACCTTTAATCTTAATCATTTCCCAAATAACAAACATTTAATGTTACTGATTTTAACCCTTATTAGGAAAAAAACTAAGCCCCCCAACTTTTTTTGCAGTGTTGCAATACCTTCCAATTAAGATGACAGCATGTGACCATGTCAGCTTCCTCAGCTCAAAGCTATGAACTTTTTTCCTCCTGTATTTTTCTTCCCTCATATAGAAAAAAAAACTAGACTGATACATTCAAACTCTATGTCAAGATTAAACCAACAAAACAGGTAGAATAAGGTTTTAAATATCACCTCTCTCTTCTTTTTGTGGAATATCCCTGCCCTCACATAAAATCAGTTGGAATTTCACAGAAGCACTGAAAAATCTGGCTTCATGTGAGATGCTGAAAGAGCCTGTGGCATTGAAGTCAAGTTCTGTGCCCAGCCCCCTCCTTCAGCCACTAGATGACACTGCCTCCCCCCAATAAGGAAGTTGTTAGCAGTTCACAACAAGAGAGAAATATGCAAGACTTCTGAAATTTGTTACCTTTGGTACTTTTTGGGGTGGGCGGGGGTGGAGGGGGGAGATGGGGAAAAAAGCGTAATTAGACTTCCCAGAGATAAACATGTTAAAAGCTTTCATGTCTAGTTCAGGACCAAACACATTATAATGTAGTATTTTCTGGGCTCCTTTTTGCCTTTTTATTAAATTTTTAGTATCTGGTTAGAGCTATTACATTACCAGAATCATGAATACAAAGTCAACTTAAGCTTTTCTCCCCACCAACCCCCCTCAAATATAAGAAGGCATGGCTGGTAGTTTAAGAATTCATCAAATCTGACCTTCAAATAGTTAATTTAAGCATGATTTCTCTGGCTTTCTTACTCCTCCCACTGAAAAGAGTTTCTTCTTCTGGGGTAACTGCCTCTAGTAAAAATGCTGCAATGCAGTTGAGATGCTGGTGTGAGGACTGTAAATTATGCGTCAGGGGAATTTTGCTCTTGCTGCACTTCAGCCTGGAAGCAAAGGTTTTTTTCTGTTCGAGTCAACAACCTTTGCTTGCTAGTGAGATGGCAGAGCATTACGTGGGTGCCTTTTGGCCATCTGGATCCATAGGCACCCCAAGACAACACTAATTCCATGATTAGGAAACTCTCATCACTTCTACTAATATAATTGTTTTTTAACTACTTCAGAATAGACTCTGATGAATAAAGCTACTGATCTCTTTAAACACTTCATAGATTCACTACCTAGAATTATGTATTCATTCTTTGGATATGGTGTCATAAAGTCTGGATACCAGTTCAAAAACATACCCCGTGTAACATACTTGTTAAAATCCAAGTGTCACCTCCCATCAAAACCTGATCAGCAATTTCAGTACCTCAATCACTCAGAAAATATTTCCAAATTTAACACACAAGTATCAAGCTCTCCACTAAGAAGACTATGAAATAAATACAATATATAGTATTTCCCTTTGAAGACCTTTTAACTTACATGGGACTACACGTGTGTGTGTGTGTGTGTGTGTGTGTTTGTGTGTGTTTATGGTTGATGATCATAAGCCAACAAGGTACAGATAAGACTTACTTTAGGAAGTAGGGACTGTTATGGAAGAAATGTTTGGAGAAGGCTTCGCAGCATAGATAGAACTCAAGATGTGTACGACAGTTAAGGTTTGGGTTTTCAAAGCCAAAAAGAGCTTGGCCTTGATGAGGCATGTAATAAAGGGCAACAGGGAGTTTTTCAATGAAATGTCATTATTAACGCAGTTATTTTAAGACAATGTGTTTGACAGCAGTAACAAAGGCATATAGAATAGGGAGACCTGAATGATGAAGCTCATCTGTAAACTCGTGTATTTAAGAAATTGTGATAATTTTCATTATGAGTGTTCATTTTCCCTGGGTGGTAGAGATGTCATCTTGGTCAGTTTCCTGGGGTTGCTTCTTGCATTTGGCTGGCACAGTGATGCTAACGCAGTGAGTGCTTGGCTGGGGTTGGAACACCTGGTCCTTGATCATCAATCCACACAGATCTCTGGGTCATCACAATGGTGCTCTTGGATGGTGTCTTGATCCGTTCCGGTTGCTGTAACAAAATGCCACAGCTATTTCTCACACTTCGGGGAAGAGAGATCAAGGCACCAGCAGATTCAGTGTCTGGTGAGGGCCTATTCCTAATACATAGTGCCTTTTTGCCTCACAATGTGAGAGGGCCAAACAAGCTCCCTTGGCCATTTTAATTGTTTTTTTTTTTTTTTTTTTGAGACGGAGTCTTGCTCTGTCACTCAGGCTGGAGTGCAGTGGTGGGATCTCAGCTCACTGCAACCTCTGCCTCCCGGCTTCAAGTAATTCTCCTGCCTCAGCCTCCTGAATAGCTGGAATTACAGGTGCCTGCCACCACACCCAGCTAATTTTTGTATTTTTAGTAGAGACAGGGTTTCACCATGTTGGCCAGTCTGGTCTTGAACTCCTGACCTCGTGATCCACCCGCCTTGGCCTCCCAAAGTTCTGGGATTACAGGCGTGAGCCACCGCACCAGGCCACCTTGGCCTTTATAAGGGCACTAATCCCATTCACAAGGCCCATGCCCTCACTGTCTAATCATCTCCCAAAGGCCCCAATTCTTAATATCACCATGTTGGAGGTTAGGATTTCAACATATGAATTTGGTGGGGAAGAGGGGGTGGGGGGAGTGGCACAAACATTTCAGATCACAGCAGATGGCTAACTTGTCTAGTGCTCCTCTTGGGTGCATGGGAAATCACTCTCCTATTTCCCATGAAGTATTTCAGTCATTTCTCCCACACACTTAATTTCTATTACACACGGAGTCTGCGGGTCAATGTAAGACTAGGACATAGGTCAGCCTTGTTCCGAATCCCCTCAAACCCATGGGCAGGGTGGGGTTTAGTTATGTTGTCTCACTCATCCAAGGTTCAGTCTGGAAGGAGACTATGGTGCATGCCTCTTTCTTAGAGAAGTACCCCCAACTTCTCTCTGGCTTTCCTTCCAATTCTCCCTTATCACAGGCCTGGAGAATCTTTTCTGGCAGAGAGAGTTGTGGCTCCTGCATCATCCTGAATTTGCTAGGACTGGAGCCCTGAGTCCCTCAAGTCCTTAGGCTTTTGCAATCCAAAACCCTAGGCTTTTGAATCTAAATTCAGGGGACTTTTTGCTCCTATTCTGCAATATCATTTCTTCTGTAAGTCAATGCCACTGACTAAGTGGGAAGTTAATGGTAAGGGGTAAAAGGAAACACAGAGTTGGAACGTATGATCCCGGGCTAGTATCTCAAAATTTGAACTCACTCTGCTGTTGAGAGTCTACTGCACAAAACCAGACATAAAGCCTTAAGGTCTGAGTGGCATTAAGAATGGAAATAAAAGATTAGACAAGAGATATGACGAAGGAAGAAATAACAAAATCTTGTTTGGGGAATAAACACAAGGCTGAAGTAGGGGGGAAATGAACTGGAAGGACTGGATGGAGGTGATGACGTCAGTTGTCCTTGGACATATTTTTTATGGTTCATATTCCCTCTTCTCCTTTCTCTTCACTCGCCCCAATTACAGTGTCCTGTTAATTAAAAGTTCTTCAAATCCATGTCCCTCCTTCCCGCTGCCACCGTCACTGCCCTTGTTCTTGCCAGTAACATCTCTCCTCTGGACCCTTTATTGCATCAGGCACCTCAGTTCCCTCTGTCTCCTCAGCCCCTTCTAGTGTATTCTCTATGTAGCTAAAAAATGAACTTTCTACAGCAAAACTCTGATCATGTCAGCCAAAATTCTTCTGACTCACAGTGCCTACACACTGCCGTCTAGCTCCTAGGCTCATGGGTTTCATGATGGGGCCCACTCCTGCCCATCCACCTTCATCCCAAGTACTCTAAGGAAAGCTGCAGCTCTGGCTGAACAGAGAGGCAGCATGATGGAGTGGTTCTGAGCCTGGAATCATTGCTAGAGAGCTTGTTCATGCATGTCACTTCTGTGATTCTGTGTCTGGAATTTATTCCTTCCGGTGGGTTCTTGGTCTCACTGACTTCAAGAATGAAGCCGCAGACCCTCGCCGTGTTACAGTTCTTAAACATGGTGTGTCCAGAGTTTGTTCCTTCAGATGTTCAGATGTGTCTGGAGTTTCTTCCTTCTGGTAGGTTCATGGTCTCGCTGACTTCAGGGGTGAAGCCGCAGACCTTCACAGTCAGTGCTACAGCTCTTAAAGGTGGCAAGTTTGGAGTTCTTTGTTCCTCCTGATGGGTTCATGGTCTCACTGACTTCAGGAATGAAGCCACAGACCCTCGCCGTGAGTGTTACAGCTCATAAAGGTAGCGCAAACCTAAAGAGTGAGGAGCAGCAAGATTTATTGTGAAGAGCAAAAGAATGAAGCTTCCACAGTGTGGAAGCAGACCCGAGCGGCTTGCTGCTGCTGGCTTGGGTGGCCAGCTTTTATTCCCTTATTTGGCCATGCCCACATCCTGCTGATTGGTCCCTTTTACAGAGAGCTGATTGGTCCATTTTACAGAGTGCTGACTGGTATATTTACAATCCTTTAGCTAGACACAGAGTGCTGACTGGTGCATTTACAATCCTTTAGCTAGACACAGAGCGCTGATTGGTGCATTTTTACAGAGTGCTGATTGGTGCATTTACAATCCTCTAGCTAGACACAGAGCACTGATTGGTGCATTTTTACAGAGTGCTGATTGGTGCATTTACAATCCTCTAGCTAGACAGAAAAGTTCTCCAAGTCCCCACTCAATCCAGGAAGTCCAGCTGGCTTCACCTCTCACTTTGGTATTCTCCTCTGTGGAATGTCATTAGGAGGATTATATGAAAATATATTTTAAAGGTGCAACTGGTACACAGTGAGAGCTATGGAAACATTCGTTAAGTCCAAGAAAAATTGTCCACTGGACTGTCAAAGTCTCTCCTACCCCAGTGGTCTTTATTTATTTATTACAGTCTCACTGTGTGGCTAGGCTGGAGTGCAATAGCATGATCTGGGCTCAATGCAACCTCCACCTCCCGGTTTCAAGGTATTCTCCTGCCTCAGCCTCCCGAGTGGCTGGGATTACAGGCACACACCACATCTGGCTAATTTTTTGCATTTTTAATAGTGACAGGGTTTCACCGTGTTGGCCAGGATGGTCTCAATCCCCTGACCTTGTGATCCGCCTGCCTTGGCTTCCCAAAGTGCTGAGATTACAGGCGTGAGCCACCGTTCCCAGCCTATTTTTTTTATTTTTAAGACAAGGCTTAGCTCCATTGCCCAGGCTGGAGTGCAGTGTCATGATCAAAGCTCACTGAAACCTCCGCCTCCCGGGCTCAGGTGATCCTCCTTCCTCAGCCTCCTGATTAGCTGGGACTACAGGCACATGCCACCACGCCCAGCTAATGTGTTGCTGTTGTTGTAGACATGGGGTTTCATCACATTGCCCAGGCTGGTCTCAAACTCTTGGGCTCCAGTGATCCACCTACCTCAGCCTCCTAATCTGCTGGGATTACAGGCATGAGCCACCATGCCCAGCCCTGCACTATTAGTCTTAAGCCCATTTTGGGAGCCTTGCTTTCCCTTGGTCAATCTTTCCTCTTCCTTCTAGAAGCTAAAATGTCAGGTTCTCTGTGAAGCCTTCCTACTGTACTTTGTTCAGCCCCCTATTAAAATTTTATTGGATTATAATTTTATTAGCTCCCTGTGGCTGCTATGACAAATTACCACAAAACAGGTGGCTTAAAACAACAGAAATTTTTTCTCTCATAGTTCTAGAGGCCAGAAGTCTGAAATTAGATTAACAGGCTGAAATCAGGGTATTGGCAAGGCTACACTCCCTCCCGAGGCTCTAGGGGAAAGGTGTTCCTTGCCTCTTCCAGCTCTGGTGGCTGCCAGCGTTCCTTGGCCCATCACTGTATCGCTCTCATCACTGCCTCCATAGTCACATTGCTGCCTCCTCTACTGTCTGTGTCAAATTTGCTTCTGTCTCTTTCATCAGAAAACTTGCAACTGCACAGAGGACCCACCTGGATATTCCAGGATACTCTCACTCTCTCAAGATTCTTAAAACACATTTGCAAGACCCTTTGAAGCCATTTATAGGTTCCAGGGTTTGGAACCTAATATCTATGAGTGCCAACATTCAGCACTTCATAACTGTTTACACGTATGTTGGTCTTTACACCTTGGTATGACTAGGGTCTATCACAGTGTAAGTACATAATATGTCCTCAATAAGTGACATGTAGACGTAGACGCAGAGCTATACAGCGTCTAGGCCCTTTGCTCACTTTCACTGGGATACCTTCTTTCCTAAGACTTCATTTCCCTAGGCCAGAGCTATTTCTTTCATGTGCTAATCTGTGGTTGGAAGGATCTTTTACTCATAAATTAGATCAACTTCTAGGTTAGAGAAATTAAGCAAAGGAGTTTTTGTCCTTGTACCACTTCTCCTGAGTTTCAGTGAGGCAAAGTAACCAAAAAAACTCCTTTCAAATTCCATACCTCCTACGTTATGGAGCAGAGGGCATAGGAAAAGTGGATGGGCCCTGGCTGCTCAGAAACTTCTTTCACGGAATGTGAGATTACGGAGTGGCAGAGTGACAAGTATGGGCTTCATGAAGAGCGCTGTCATCAGTCTCCCCGGGCTGGTTTATTGCCATTCTTTGGCTGTTTATTTTAAACACAGTTTTCTTTGTAATTTAAGCTCCTAAATTCATGGCTACTGCTTGAGTGACCATTTCCCCATCTCAAGTTATTTAAGTTCATCACAGGGATTTTTCTGAAATGAGGCAGTTTCTTTTCCAGTGTTCTCAAATCACAGTCACCTCCACCCTCAAGAATAAGCCAGCACTCATCTGGAAAAACAATTCAGTAGCTGTGTAATTGCTTTTTTTTCAGCTGTGGAAATCTTTCCCAATTAAAGTGGAAAAAGTTACTTGCAATAAAAAAAGTAAACAGGTAGATTACTTTGCACAATTAATCCTTGAAACAGTAAACTGTCTACCGTATTGTAATTGTTTACTTCTATGTCACTCTTTTCATCTTTTTGCTGGTTAGAGCCCCCAGAAATCAGAATGAGATTCCATGACATTTATTCAACCTTTAAATATTTTTTCCATTCTTTCTGTGTTCCAGGAGTAGTGATAAGAGTTGGTGATGTAAGGGTAACAAAAACAGACTCATTCCCTGCCCTCATGGAGCTTGTACAGTCTGGTGGAGGATGTAAACACTAATCAGGTCATCACACAGACAAATGCAAACTGTCAGTGGTCTCACGTGCCAAGGCTGTTTACATACGTGTAAACAGTTACGAAGTGCTGAATGTTGGCACCCCAGCCAACCCACAATGCTGCTGGCAGATCAGTCTAAAACACCGGACTCAATGTCCCACCCCTCGCTTAAACGCTTTCACTGGCTCTCCCATGGCCTCTGGGGCAAAACTCACCTCTGGAGAAGATGTTCTTCAGCTGTTCCTGCCTCATTTCCTGTCCTCTCTTCCAGATGCTCAGGGGCCCCCAACTACAAGCTCTGTCCTTTCAGGGTCTTCTGTCTTTGCATGCAGTTCTCTCTGCCCAGAAAACTCTTCTCCCCACCTCCACTTGCAAAATCCTGTCCATCCTTTAGGCTCAGCTTTAATGTTACTTGAATGTGATGCCTGTCTTGACTGTTTAGCAGGCTAAATCTGTCACTCCCTGCCTGTACTACCACAAAACATTTTGTACAGGCCACCATAACTGCACTTATCCCAGTGAACTGTGTGTGTTTGCAGCAAAACACTCTGGTTAGGAGCATGGACCTTGAATTCAGACTGACTTGGAAACCAAATTCTGCAATTTATTGTGTGGCCTTGAAAAGCATTCCTTCTGAGTCTTAGTTTCCTTCCTAATTTTGGCAATGAGGGGCTTAATACCTAACTCATTAGTCTGTTGTAAAGATAAACGAGATAATGTATTTAATCATGGATCATGATGCCTGGTCAATAATACTCAATAACTAATGGTGAGTATTATCAAACTTGAATGTGCCAAATGCAAGGCCCTAGGACTATATTTTGTCCATCTTTTTTTTTTTTGAGACAGAGTTTCGCTCTTGCTGCCCAGGCTGGAGTGCAATGGTGCAATTTTGACTCACAGCAACCTTCACCTCCCAGGTTCAAGCGATTCTCCTGCCTCAGCCTCCCGAGTAGCTGGGATTACAGGCATGCGCCACCACACCTGGCTAATTTTGTATTTTTAGTAGAGACGAGGTTTCTCCATGTTGGTCAGGCTGGTCTCGAACTCTCGACCTCAGGTGATCCGCCTACCTCGGCCTCCCAAAGTGCTGGGATTACAGGCGTGAGCCACCACAGTCGGCTGATTTTTTCCATCTTTCTATCCCAGTGGCTGGCCATAGTCAGTCAATGTTTCTTAAAATGCATAAATGAAAATACTATCATAACGTCCTTTACTTGAAGAGGGGTTAGAGGCTTATTTAGTTTGCCACTAATAAGGACTTTTTTGTTTTCTTTTCAGACAAGGTCTTGCTCTGTCACCCAGGCTGGAGTACAATGGAGTCATCACAGCTCACTGCAACCTTGACTTCCCAGGCTCAAGCTATTCTCCTACACAGCACCACTTGAGAGGTGGTTAATTTCCAATAGAGACCAGGTCTTTATGTTGCCCAAGCTGGTCTCCAACTCTCCAATTCCTGGGCTCAAGTGATCCTCCCACCTTGGCCTCCCACAGTGTTGGGATTACAGGGCTGAGCCACCACACCCAGCTGATAAAGACATTTTACTGAAATGCCAAAAATTCCACTGATTTTACATCTCCAATCTTATTAACCCTTTCCCTTTGCTCAACCACTCCTGAACTTAGAGGTAACTGTTTGAGGTCCTGATTTGAAGTAGTGTTTTCTGCTAAATGATCTCGTCACAATTTTAGTCTTTACTGCATGTACATCAATTCCAGTCTTTACATAATCACGTGGAACACGGATTATATTTTCCTGTCTCATATGAAAAGTAATAGCGTGCATGTGTATAGGATTTACGTTTCAGGCTTTGAGGGCTTTAAATCCTTTGACTCCTAACCCAAGTGACTTTTCTAAGATCACAGTTGGTGGGTGGTCAAGCATATTAAAACTACTGCAAACTCTAGCGCAGTGTCCTGGACACTGGCCACAGCATCACATTATCCCCCAACAGCCTAAATTCCTTGAAGGCAAGGTTCTCTCTGGCTTCCTCTGCATCGTTCGCAGCATGCAGAGACTCAGTGAGCTGGGCTGGCCAATGCATTTCCTCTTCCGTCCATGTAATTCCACTAGAGGAGCAGAGGGCAAACTACGTTCCCATTAAAGCCACAAGGTTTAAAAACCTCTAACCTTGGAAAAGCACACTTCAACCCTCTGCACACCAAACTTCTCTACTGTGGTTTCCCCTCTGCCGCTTGCTCCTTGGCGTTCCCCGATCACTGCCTCTAGGGTCTTTACAAGGGAAAGCGAACGTAAGGTTTGGGAGCCGGCTTCGCCCCCTTCTATATTTACCGGGGGCTGGTCATCCTTCGGGCCAGGCTAACTGTCTAGGGCTGGCCCTCGGATACCTGCTCCCCGCAGGTGACCCCCCTCCCTCCCACCGAGGAGGAGGGCGCGTCCCGCTCGCTCCGTGGAGACGCCGCGGAGGCGCACACGCCTCACGCCTCCTCGCAGAAGCCACAGGGTCTGCGGCTCTTTGTCGCGGCCACACCGGAAACGGCCCGGAGCGCGCGCTGGGCGGCCGCCGAGGGTCCCGGCGCGGGGCGGGGCCGCCGGGCCCGTCCCCTTCCCCGCGGGGGCGCGCGAGGCCCGGGCGAGGCCGCCGTCCCTTCCGGGGAGCGGGGAGCCGCCGCCGCGTCCGCCGAGCGGTTCCCACCCCGCCCCCCGCAGCTCTGGGTGACGCGTCTCCAATAACAGCTCGCCGGGAGCCGCAGCTCGAGCACAGCCGGCGGCCGCACCCCGCCGCCACGATGAGGGCCGAGGGCCTCGGCGGCCTGGAGCGCTTCTGCAGCCCAGGCAAGGGCCGGGGGCTGCGGGCTCTGCAGCCCTTCCAGGTGGGGGACTTGCTGTTCTCCTGCCCGGCCTATGCCTACGTGCTCACGGTCAACGAGCGGGGCAACCACTGCGAGTACTGCTTCGCCAGGTAGGGCGGCGGCGGCGGCGGCGGCGGGCGGGAGCCGGGGGTGCCGCGCGGGAGGCTTGGACCGCGGCGCCAGGAAGTGCGTGCGGCTCGCGGGGTCCTAGCGCCGGCCTCTGGGTCGGGGTGGGGGGCGGGGAGGGGAGGAGGCCCCGCGCTGCAGCCCCACGCCCGGCGCCACGTGCGAGAGGAAACAGGACCGGTGCCCCGCTGCACGCCCTGCACTGCACGTTTTCAGAGTTGCTCACGCAGGATGCGCAGGTTCCTGCCCTCAAATGTGGGCTCCGAGCCAGGCTTGTTCCAAGCGTGGGCACTCACTGCCCTCCCGGTGCATTGGCAGCGGAGCCCCAAATTTGGGCAGCCATGGGCTGTCACCTTTAACTTATGCTTCCTGCGGTGTGTTCTGTTCCCCACAGTCCAGCACTGCCTCAGATTGGCCGTTTCTTCCAAGGAATTTAATGACTTAGTATATGTCTTGTAAAGTACGCTTACATGGGTGTTTGGAGGGACGCCAGTGGGCACTGACCACACCCCCTGGATTCTGAGATACTGCAACGATGAGTTGCAGTGTCCAGTTTTGGTTTGGGATTAGGAAAACATGGTCGCAGGAAGGGATTGGGCAAGATGTGTGGTTGCTAATGGTATTTAATTGTAAGATACCATATGTCTGTATGTGTCTGTGTTTGTATATATGATGCATATACATTTGCACACACCAACACATAATTATATCCTCAACTCTTATGAGAGTTTCAGAGCTTAAAGGCACATTAGAAATCACCAGTTCAATCCTGTCTTTCACTTAATGGATGAGAAAACTAAAGCCCAGAGAGAAAGTGGAGTTACCTTTATCCATTCACACCAGTAGTGAAGGGAGTGAAATCTGGCCTTATTCACTTCTGCCTATTTCTCACTGGTTAGTGCTCAGTAAATTTACTAAGGCAGGAAGCATGGCATTGGGGTTAAGTTTATATCAGGCCTTCCAGTACTCTGAGTAGAGACCATGCTTTGCTTTCTTTGAACCTCAGTTTCTTCATCTTTGAAATGGAGATTCCTGGGCTGGATTAAGCTGACCTGCGGTCTTGCAGGGACCTTTTGAGTACATGTCTCAAGTCCAGCATACTCAATCTCTCAGACCTGTGTGCCTTATTCTACAATAAGACGTAGCAAAAGAAGGGACAAAGGCTAAATATTGTAGTAATCTTGCCCAGACTCCCTGCCAGAACTGTCTTCCGCTTGGGGGGACCTGGAAAGGAACTAGACACGGAATCATGCCGTGGGCAGCTTAAGGGCTGTATGTGATGTGGCTCTTTGAATTGGTGAGCCAAGAGCTAAAGGGTCATGGCACCACTTTGCAACGTTTGAGTGAAGTGAGCATTGGGTTTTCCCAAAGTTAAAAAGGCTGCTGTGACTGGTCCCTTGATCTTCTGAGCCTTGCTGTGGCTCGGAGTCTGCAGCAGCGTGGGTGTCTGCAGTGGCAGGAGCAAAGCAGGTCAGGCAGCACAGAAGGAGCCTCCATCAGGGATCCTGGCAATTCCTGGAAGCCATCGCCTAAGACCATGGATGCCAGGCACATAGTAGGTGCTTACTTTATATGGGTAGTTGCCAGCCCTGGCCCCCAGTGGATGAAAGATCAAATCCCTCTGGGTTTAGAAGGGATGAGAAGAACTGAGAGATGCTTCTCTTTAGCTGTAAGTCTCCTAATTGTATCTACTACGCATACCCCAACCTTAGAACATTAATGGATGGTCAGATGCAAGTTCACAAAGCATTCAGCCTGGATTATTCTGCCATATGTGACAGTTTCCTGCCTTTTTTGTTGTTGCATTTTTCTGATTGACATTTATTAGTGTTACTCACTGTTGCCTTGGGTTCCCCACCAGGGCTGCAACTTGCAATGGGGTGTTACTACGACTTGCAAACCCCTTCTCTGTTTAATTTCCCTGACCTTATGTCAATACCCATAGTTTATTTCCTCTCTCTCCCCAAAGAATTATATGGAATCAATTAAAATAATACAAAAGAAATAATATCCATGATACTTATGCAATTAGAAATGTCTTTGTACCCTACGTCATGATTTCTATTAAATCTGAATCGTTTAGTATTAGCGGTTAGGTCATCTGATAGATTCAGCATCAGTTCCTCTGTCAGCAATTTGTATATGACTTAGGACAAATCAGTCTGTCCAGATGTATGAGGGGAACGTGTATTTTCCTCCATAGGGCCTCAAAGTATAGGAGTAGAATTCTGGAAATGTTCATACTTACAGGTCAAAATCTGCTGCCTGCCCCAGCCCCACACACCCAAAAGAAAGCTACCCCTTATCCTTTCTTTTGCCAGAAGTTTAACGTAAACAATATGGCTTAAGATAAATGAACAACTCAGGAATTTCCATGTCATGTTAATTGTATCAGGATCTTTTTTTTTGAAGGAAAGAAAAGTGATTTCTTTAGGTAGGAATAAGTATATTCTATAAATTGAGAAATAATGGAAAATGTCTTAAGTCTCAACAGAATAGGATTCTTATGGTCAGGGCAATTCAGACAAAGGTTTGCTTTGGGGAGTTTTAATTTGTATCACATTTCTCAGTCTGGTGGGTGCTACTGGAGAAGATGCGTATCTTGCCTGAACTGCTAGAAGGCAGCTCCTAATAATATTATATAAAGTTTTTCCACTTGGAAGCTGTCCCTATCAGACTTCTCAGATACACTTTATACACACATACACACATAAATGCACACATACACATTTTGGCCATTTATCACCGTTTTTTGGTGTGTTTTTTTTTTTTTTTGGAGACAGAGTTTCGCTCTTGTTGCCCAGGCTGGAGTGCAGTGGCGTGATCTCAGCTCACAGCAACCTCCACCTCCCTGGTTCAAGCAATTCCTCTGCCTCAGCCTCCCGAGTAGCTGGGATTACAGGAATGCGTCACCATGCCTGGCTAATTTTGTATTTTTAGTAGAGACAGGGTTTCTCCATGTTGGTCAGGCTGGTCTCAAACTCCCAGCCTCCCAAAGTGCTAGGATTACAGGCATGAGCCACCGCGCCCAGCCAAGTATGTTGTATTTTAAACTAAGTTTTAGACTTTTTTTTTTTTTTTTTTTTTTGAGACAGAGTCTCGTCTCATTCTGTTGCCCAGGCTGGAGTGCAGTGGCACGATCTTGGCTCACTGCAACCTCTGCCTCCCGGGTTCAAGTGATTTCCGGCTAATTTTTGTATTTTTAGTAGAGACAGGGTTTCATCATGTTGGCCAGGCTGTTCTCGAACTCCTGACCTCAAGTGATCCACCGCCTCAGCCTCCCAAAGTGCTAGGATTACAGGTGTGAGCCACTGTGCCCGGCCTAGACATATTTTAAGCCCCAATGTGATTTGTCTCAGAAGGAGAGAAATCTACTTTAACCCAGTGTTCCATCTAAATATTCATTCTATGTGCCATTCTTCAGGTAGGCAGATGTCTCCCTTTTGATCTTTTGTTCTCTTGGCTCGTGGGTTATTTAAGGATGAGGTTATTGTCATTTCTTTGTTTGTTCTGAGTGTAGGGGGGAACCAGGAAAGCCCATTTACCCTCCTTGGAATAGAGCTGTTAGAACCCAGTTTCAGTGAATTTCGGTCATGTCTGGCTTAGATTAGTTGTTTTAAAAATTAAATTGTTTGCCTGAGCCAAACCCTGGGATTAAGGTGTCCTATTTCAGCAGTTATAAAGACTTTTTTCCTCATGTCCCCCAGATTTATTCTCTAGCGTATTCATCTTAGCTTTCCTCTTGTTTTATCAAACCGGCAGAATAATTTTTAGTTGATCTTAATTAGTATTAAGAGCCATGAAATCCTGATGCTGTTTTCCTGAAGTTTTCTGAACTAGCCCTGGTTCTGGCTGCCTGAAGCTGTGCATGAGAAGGGGACTTTGTCCCCAGGGCTGCTATGACTCTGGCTCTCTTGAGAATGCTTTGAGAGTTGTTTTGGGGGAGAAATGGCTTCAGATGTATTTAAATCATCATGTTTTCTGAATAAAAAAATTGAATACATGCTCTAATAAAGGGGTTCCCCTTCTTTTTTAGATGTGTTTTTATAAAATAGGTGGTAAGACTAAAACATACGTACAACAGATTTCCTGTAGAAAGTGCCATTAAAGAATACAAAATTCAGCTATCTGTATGTTAGGTAAGGAAATGGCTGTTTTCACTTTCCACCTTTCAGTATTTCAAGGTTTCCATGTACATTAATGCATAACTTAATGACAGGGATATGTTCCAAGAACTGCCTTAGTAAAGCAGTTTGGTCCTTGTGCCAGCATGCTAGAGTGTACTTACACAAAGCTACATGAGAGAGTCTACTACTCACCTAGGCTGTGTGGTATATAGCCTGTTGCTCCTAGGTTACAAACCTGTACAGCATGTTACTGTACTGAATACTGTAGGCAGTTGTAACACAATGGTATTTGTGTATCCAAACATATCTAAACATAGAAAAGGCACAGTGAGAATATGGCATCACAATCTTATGGGACCACTTTTGTTCACGCGGTCTGTCATTGACTAAAATGTTGTTAGTGCATGACCTTATTTCAGTAGAAACCGCAAAGCAGGGACTTTGTGGCAGGTGGACTGGGTTTGAATTCTGGTTTCATTCTTTCCTGATGGTTTGTCTTTAGGCCAGTTATCACTTAACCTCTCTGAACTCCCAAGTTCCCTTATCTGTAAAATGTGCGTATTAATGCCAGTGCCGTTAATCCCAGGACTTGGTAGGCTGAGGTGGGAGGATCGCTTGAAGCCAGGATTTTGAGACCTGCCTGGGCAACATAGCAAGACCCCATTCTCTACAAAAAAAAAATTTATTTAGTTTAGCCAGCTGTGGTAGCCCGGGCCTGTAGTCCTAGCTACACTTGGGTAGGCTGAGGTGGGAAGATCCCTTGAGTCAGGAGGTTGATGCTGCAGGGAGCCATATCACTTACTCCAGCCTGGGAGACAAAGTGAGACCCTGTCTCTTAAAAAAATAAAAATAAAAAAGTGCGGGCTGGGCATGACGGCTCACGCCTGTAATCCCAACACTCTGGGAGGCTGAGGCAGATGGATCACTCGAGGTCAGGAGTTTGAGACCAGCCTGGCCAACACAGTGAAACCCTGTCTGCACTGAAGATACAAAAATTAGCCAGGTGTGGTATAGTCCCAACTACTTGGGAGGCTGAGGCAGGAGAATGGCTTGAACCTAGGAACCCATGAGGCAGAGGTTGCAGTGAGCTGAGATCACGCCACTGCATTCTAGCCTCCATCTCAAAAAAAAAAAAAAAAGCATACGAATACCCACCCTACCAACCAAGCTAAGTCAGTACAACCCTAGCACATCGTGAGCCATCAAAATCACTCTAATCTCTCTTCTTTTTATTTTGAGATGGAGTCTTACTCTGTCACCCAGGCTAGAGTGCAATGGCACAATCTCCGCCACCCAGGTTCAAGTGATTCTCCTGCCTCAGCCTCGCGAGTAGCTGGGATTACAGGCATGCACCACCATGCCTGGCTAATTTTTGTACCATGTTGGCCAGGCTGGTCTTGAACTCCTGACCTCAGGTGATCCACCTGCCTTGGCCTCCCAAAGTGCTGGGATTACAGGCATGAGCCACCACGCCTGGCCTGATCTCATACTTGTTTGATGAACTCTGCTGGCTAAATGTTTCTAATTAAATTGTGTGATAAAATATTATAATTTTAGGGGTGTTTTTATGGAGTTGTGGGGAGGGGTGAATACTGGGAAGGAAATACTGGAAATTGTTGACCAGTGGAGTCACCATTAAGCTGGCCTTCTGGCTGGGCATGGTGGCTCACACCTGTAATCCCAGCATTTTGGGAAGCCGAGGCAGGTGGATTACCTGAGGTCAGGAGTTTGAGACCAGCCTGACCGACATGGTGAAACCTCATCTCTACTAAAAATTCAAAAATTAGCTGGGCATAGTGGCGGGCGCCTGTAATCCCGGCTACTTGGGAGGCTGAGGCAGGAGAATCGCTTGAACCCGGGAGTTGGAGGTTGTGGCGAGCTGAGACTGCGCCACTGTACTCCAGCCTGGGAGACAGAGTTAGACTATGTCTCAAAAAAAAAAAAAAAAAAAGGAGGCCTGTTGAACCATAGCCACAACCAGCAGTTCTCAACCTTGGGTTCCCCAGAATTAATGATGGGTGTCTGGGATCAGTTTTCAGTATTTTTCAAAACCTAATGGAAATAATATAATATACCTACACAGGTAAACCTTCTTCAAAAAAGAGCCTTTTCTCACTCCAAAGTGCTTAGGCACTTTTATATTCTTTTAATAAGATTAAACAAATATTTATAGAGAGAAATGGAAGAAAACAGAATTTTCCACATTGCAAGGATATCAGGGCTCCTTTCTGCCTTTTACTTTCAGCACAATTGTTTCAGCTGCAGCAAGGAGCCATCCTTTAAGACTTCAAATGTGCCCGGTGCTGTGACTCACGTTATTTTTCATATGCGGGGAACATAATTTCTGTTATAGCTGGTAGGGGCTTAGTGACCAAGCTGCACGTTTGGAACCGATTTCAGATGAAAGAGACAGAATAACAGCAGGATATCCTGAAGTGAAATTCAAACCCTGGTGAGTTAAAACCACCATCTAACACCTTTCCCTCCCAAAGCAATTGCACAGAATCCTCTCAATCAAAAAAATTTCGAAGAACCTGTATAAAATGGCATTTCTTTAAATCATATTGCTCTTTGCAGCCCATAAAGCATTTCCAGATACATTCTTATTTTGATCCTTCCAAGGATGGCAGGTATACACAGGGCCTTATTCCATTTTACGTAGAAAGAAACTGAGTGTTAGAGAAGTTAAGCGGTTTCTCTGAATTTCACACCTTTTTTGTCAAATATTTATTGAGTGCCTCTTAAAAGGCCGGACTCCATGACCTTCAAGGATGGAGCCAAATCTCCCTGTTCCTAGTATGATCCTCCTGTGCCTCCTTTGGCCTGAATCTACTGTGTGGTTCACCCAGGCACTTACCCCTCCTTTACTACTGTGTGGTTCACCCGGGCGCTTACCCCTCCTTTACTACTGTGTGGTTCACCCGGGCGCTTACCCCTCCTTTACTACTGTGTGGTCCACCCGGGCGCTTACCCCTCCTTTACTACTGTGTGGTCCACCCGGGCGCTTACCCCTCCTTTACTACTGTGTGGTTCACCCGGGCGCTTACCCCTCCTTTACTACTGTGTGGTTCACCCGGGCGCTTGCCCCTCCTTTACTACTGTGTGGTTCACCCGGGCGCTTGCCCCTCCTTTACTACTGTGTGGTTCACCCGGGCGCTTACCCCTCCTTTACTACTGTGTGGTTCACCCGGGCGCTTACCCCTCCTTTACTACTGTGTGGTTCACCCGGGCGCTTACCCCTCCTTTACTACTGTGTGGTTCACCCAGGCACTTACCCCTCCTTTACTACTGTGTGGTTCCCCGGAGACTGGGGGCTTAATCTGTCTCTGATATCTCCTTGATTGAATAGAATTTATAATTGGCCAACAATTTAACAAACGAATGCATTGTTTAAAGAATTGTTTAAAGTTTTAAAAAATGTTTGATTCAGCCATCTTAGATCTATATCTTACGCTGATATGGACTTAGACATGTTGTTTTTATTACAATGCTTTGAAATTTGCATAAGAGCTATACATATTCTTTTATATGTATGAATTATTATGCAATAAAACATAAAAAGAACATGAGGCTTTGGTCCTTTTGTAGGCTTGGAATATTTTTAATATTACGCTAGGACTAAACCAGAGTTAGTCATCTCAGCCTTTATACCTACATATAAAGAGTTTGTTTCTGTGCCATGTGATAGGGCAGCATCAGCCCATAGTCTTTTTTTTTTTTTTTTCTTCTTAAGCAAATCCATTCTTCAGGATCTCTCTCTGCAGAAGTTAAATCTCTTGAGTTGTGGAAATGGAATTTATGGTGCAGCTATAGGAGGAGGCCCCTGGTTGGTATTCCTGTAGAACAGGCAAGTTGCACACCACCTGTGAGAAGGTTCTTGTAAAAATATGTTAAATTTCTTTGAGAAGATCCAGGGCTCACTGCTATAGTTTGGCAGGAACCTGGTCTTTGGGAGAACTCAGAATTGGTGAGAATTCAGGACAGCAAAATTGTCTCTTTTAGGATTTGATATAGTGAGAGAATTGCAAAGGAAGTTTCTACTGTATTTGGGTGTTTTAGGCTTACTGCTTTGAACTTAGGTTAATATTCCGTCCTCTTTTCCCTGTCAGTATAAAAATATGAAATAATTACTGTTTTATGCCACTTTATTTCTGTCCTCGAAGAAAGCAATCAATAATTACAAGCATGCTTTATCTTCCTGGAGTCATGAATAATTAAATTCACTCCCCCCATCCACACACATCTTTTTTTGGACCTCAGATGTACAGTTGAGGTAATCATACTTCTGAGTTCAAGGCATGCTTTTATCTGGTATGTGCAAGGCAAATTTGATTTTTCAGAATGTTCCCTCTCATTTCCTACTCTTCTCACAGACAGCTCCTCTATGGGTTTGGTTACGTATCTTTGAATACATGTGTATGTGTGTCCTGATGATCACTAGGGAACTAGACACACCTAGAACAAGGCACCCTGATTTTACTTGGCAGATTCAGAGCTTGAGCTCTCTTCTGATCCTCCTGCTCACTCAGCGTTTTTCTGTAGCTGTGTCAGGGCAGGGGCCCCTGCACTGGCCCCTTCCTCCTGATGAGTGGCCTATTCTGACACTTGAGGGAGGCAGGGCATTTTGAGGTCTCCTTTGCCTGTCAGGAACTTGCATTGTTAGCCCACCCACATCCCCAACCTTCACTTCTTTGGATTTCTAGGAAATCTGCAGTAGTTTAGGGGTGCAGTCCTTTGGCAGGGAATTAACTGAAGTACCTGCCTTTTCAGGGGTTGAACCCATGACCTTGGCCTCATTAGAGCTCTAACCAGTCACAAAGCACACACCTCACTTTGTGTAACTTCTGCTGACTTGTTCCTGCCACCCTCCGCGGCTTCCTATTCAATTGCAAAGGCGTTCACACCAACACAATAGAACAGAAGGAAATCAGATCTCTTCAAGACTTCTCTGAAGGACAGAAATATGCAATTTAGCAGGAAAATAATACAAAAAAGTCGCGAAGGTTCAGGAAACAACTTATCTTTCTAGTCCATACATTCGCTGAGAATCCAGCTGTGTCTCTCAGATTCTTTCTCAATCAAAAATTTAAAAATAGCGTGGAACTCCTTGTGTTAATTTATTAACGTAAAATCTAGCGACTCTTGTACATGAAGTGGAAGGTTTCGGATGACTAAGTAGAAATATTGTATGTATGTTATTAAAATGGATTGGGTTAGCTTTTATAGAAAAAGTGGATCTGAGAATTCATAAGTGCTTACCTTTGGCAAGTTTATAGTCCCTAGAGATAAAAATGAATGTGTGCTGTAATAACAAAGACACAGTTGTGTCTTAGTGAGTGCACTGTGATGCTCAGGGTGTGTTGGTGCCCAGGGGACGCGGAGTCACCATGGAGGAGAAGAAAAACAAGGACAACTCCCTAGAGAAGTGAAATTCACACAGGGCTTGAAGACCTGAATGTATCTTGGGGGAGGGACATGGTAAGATAATCCAAAAAGATACAGGTTTTTATTAGAGCCAAATAAAAATCTCAAGGATTTTATATCTTGGCACTTGGAAGGAGTTATGTTGAAATCTGTGTTCTCTTTAATCTGTGAGTACCAAGAAAGACTCTTCAGGGATGTAGGTACTAGCTCATATTTTTGATGAGATGGGGATTTTTCTTACTCTGATGATGTTTGGATAGGAAACACTTGCTCATTTGCCACCTGAAAAATCTCTTCTCTGTCAAGTCCATGAATCCGTGGTACAGTGACAGTTGCTGTTCACAGTGATAGCCTCATATGCTCTTAAAACCTCACCAATAAGACACATTTAATTATGAGCCGATAGTATACTCCTTAAGGGTAGGAATTCTACTTTTTAACTCAATCAAAAACATTTGTATTTGTGGACACTTAGTGGGTTCTATAGTTCTGGAAAACAACTCCGAAGAAAAGGAACAAAAATCCCTACCACCACGGAGCTTATTTTCCAGCTTTTATTCATCTTTATTTTACCCCCAGTTCCTTGAATTTTGTAAGGCTTCAGCAGATGCTGTATAAAAGGCAGGAAGGTTTGTTCTTTTTCTTTCTTCTGGTCATCCATGTATGTCATGAAGAACATTCTGTTAACCAGAATGTTTAACCATGTTGGGACTCAGAAAATGATACCCCAAAGTTTGGCCCTTTGGCATACAGAGCACTTTCCACTGAAGGGGGTTGGAAGGGCCTCAGAAGCGAAGACTCTGTGACCTTCCCTGTCCCTCAGTCTATTACCGTTATTAGCTCATACCCTTTTGTCCATTCTTCATTGAACATAAAAATAGGCAGTTTTCCTTGAGTTCTTGAGTTATTGGGCTCTCATTTTGAAGGCTCTTGTTTTACATAAAAACTTTGACTAAATACATTTGTTATGTTTTTATCTTGCTAATATGTCTTTTCTTCCAGGGGTGTTGGCCATGACCCTTATGATAGATGAGGAAAGACATCACATCTTTCCACTCCTACAACTGCAACACCCTGTCTCATGACTGACACGAACTAAGAGAGAGCTTTGATCAGATAATACTTAGGTCCAATGAATTGGCAACATCCCTATGTTGGTTAAAATAGCAGCAGCTCTGGGTAGATATATTTTAGAAGTTAATGAAATATGGCCTAGCCATACACCTGAGTAAATATTTTAAACAGCACTCTAAAAAAACCTTTAGGGTTTTTGTTTGTTTGTTTGTTTTTTAACTTTAAAACATTCAGGTTAACAAGGAAGTAGGGATTCAGGAACAATCTATTTATTTCATCCAATATTTAATTGATTTCTGCACATGTTCCAGCTTTACAAGGCACTCAGCTACTGAATATTTTCTAGGTACAGAGAGAGAGAGAGAAAGAGAGAGAAGCCCACCTCTCTTGATCTTCTCTGTTTGTGAATCTGAGGACGCCCCTGATAGAACTCCATGGTAGAGTCAGGGCTTCCTGATGGACACCCTCAGGCCAAGCCTCAGGAGCCATATCTGAGTCTAGCTTGCTCTGCTGTGTTATTTTCACTCTGGTCATCCTAAATTGCTTATAGTAATGAATGCATACATATACACACATGCACACACATATATGCACCTTGCTGATTCTCCTGTCTATGTCCCTCTTTGCCTGGCTCATTCCTTTGGTTCTGAGAAATCTGTCCTGATTTCTGCAGTCTGGATTAGTTCCCTTTGTCTTTGCTCCCACAGCACCTCATACAAACTTCCTTTATCACACTTGCTCCTTGAATGCATGAACTAGGTCTTACTTATCTTTGTAACCCCAGCATTTAGCAAGAAGACTAGCCTCTGTTACTGCAGTAAATATCTGCAAAATGTATTAGTCTCATTTCTGCATCTTATCTTACTAGTGGCCCTTTGCATAGGCCTCATCACCTCTCTTAATATGCAACTGTTCATTCTTGGAAATGAATCCTTGTAAATACTCTCAGAAGCCTTTATTGACTCCTTGCTTTCTTCAGGACAAGTTCCCTACTAAGTGCCCCTCCCATTGTATCCAGCATTATCCCTCACTGCATTTTGACTTAGACTCCAAGTTCAATTTGGGTGGTCTTTGCAAAGCTGAAGAATGTCATTCTTCATTCTTCCTATTGTCCATTTGTCATCTAGAGTACTTTTCTCTGTAATATTTCCTTCCTTATCCTCTGCTAAGGCCTCAGAGCCTCAGTTTGTTTATACTCAAGAAAGATCCAGCTCAAATTGCATCTCTTTCCAAAGTTTTATCTTTTTCTGTTTTTTTTTGTTTGTTTTTGTTTTTGTTTTTGTGTGTGTGTGTGTGTGTGTGTGTGTTTGAGACAGAGTCTCTCTCTGTCACCCAGGCTGGAGTGCAATAGCACAATCTCTTCTCATTGCATCCTCCGCCTCCCAGATCCAAGCGATTCTCCCACCTCAGTCTCCTGAGTAGCTGGGATTACAGGCACGTGCCACCATGCCTGGCTAATTTTTGTATTTTTTCATAGAGATGGGGTTTCACCATGTTGGCCAGGCTGGTCTCGAACTCCCGACCTCAGGTGATCCACCCACCTTGGCCTCCCAAAGTGCTGGGATTATAGGCATGAACCACCGCACCTGGTCCAAAGCTTTGTCTTAACTACTTCAGCCCACACATCTTTCATTTTATTTATCGACTTGTTTGTATTTATTTTATAATAATTTACTATTTACATTTTTTGAACATCCTACTATTCCAAGCATTGTGCTCTCACTGTGGAGTTTCAGAGATGAATAAGACAACATGCTCAGTAAGTGCTATTTCCCTAACTTCTGTATCTTCAAAGAGCTCAGTCCTAGGGGTAGCTTTCTGCTCTCAATTCCAGGTCATGTGGGCTGTTTGGATGCTGAATCATTTTGCCTGATATTTATATTTACCACGCTCATGTAGGCAGGGCAGATTTCCCCAAATAGCTCTTTTTTTGAGATGGAGTTTTGCTCTTGTTGCCCAGGCTGGAGTGCAATGGCACGATCTCGGCTCACCGCAACCTCCGCCTCCCAGGTTCAAGCAATTCTCCTGCCTCAGCCTCCCAAGTAGCTAGGATTACAGGCGCCTGCCACCACGCCCAGCTAATTTTGTATTTCTACTAGTGACAGGGTTTCTCCATGTTGGTCAGTCTGGTCTTGAACTCCTGACCTTAGGTGATCCGCCTGCCTCGGCCTCCCAAAGTGCTGGGATTACAGGCATGAGCCACCTCGCCCAGCCACTCATTTTTTTTTTTAACAAAAATATTATTTCCCAGTATGGCTGTAGCACAGTACTTTTTGTACCTAGAAAATAACACTTTTGAATAGAAATTACTTAGCTGTGATAGATTAACATGTCTTCTTACTGCCTCATGTGCAAGGTTTTATAGTATAAAAAATGTTCTCCATTCAGAGAAATACAAATGGAATCAATAAGGATTGAAAGAAAAATGTCTGCTAAATCTATTTAAATGGTATCTGATCAGTTTAAGTTTTCAAGGTAAAGTCCACAATTCGGGGTAATTCGCCTAAACAAATTAGTAATTCAATTTTTTGTATTTTGTTTGCAGGAAAATAAAACTGAGGGGATGAGAGAATCTCAACTCTTAAAATTCTTCTGTAGGCAATTAAAAAGATAACATTTTCCAGGCCAGGCGTGGTGGCTTACGCCTGTAATCCCAGCACTTTGGGAGGCCAAGACGGACAGATGGCTTGAGGACAGGAGGTCAAGCCCAGCCTGGCCAACATGGTGAAACCCTGTCTCTACTAAAAATAAAAAATTAGCTGGGCGTGGTGGTTCATGTCTGTAATTAATCCCAGCTACTTGAAGGCTGAGGCAGGAGAATCTCTTGAACCCGGGAGGCAGAGGTTGTAGTGATCCAAGATTGTGCCACTGCACTCCAGCCTAGGCGACAGAGCAAGACCCTCTCTCAAACAAACAAACGAAAAACACACATTTTCCTGTAAGTAAGATTCAGAACAGTTCTGTCTGGACAGGTAGTTAACACATGTTTTGCTGCAGCAGACCTGACCATGTTCTGGGAACTCACAATTAGCATTAGACTATAAAGGAATTTTTACCATGGTTTATTTCCGTTTTATGGACAGAATGTTGAAGTAAGGAATACTGTTAGGAGTATTTTAAGTTTTCAAGTAGTTAAATTTATATTACTTTGGTTTTGTCGTTTTCTTTGATTTTTAATCACGTGAGTTTTATGCAACAGCAAGCATGGGGAACCTAATAATATTGGTATTCATTACAAAGTACTAATAGTAACATCTGTCATTTAACTGGAAGAAGCGGTGGATATTATTTTGTCAGTTCCTTTATGAGAGAACTGAGTTAGAAAGGCATTCGTTGTTTCTTTGCTTTTGACTTTTCAATCAGAAGGCATTAGAGAAGTAAAGATAAAAGTAGCAAGGAAGTGTTACTCTGACCTTGCACAAAAGTTAAGACAGAGCATTTCCAGAGGAAAACGTGAAATTTTAAAAGTGCATACATTCATTCTTTGGACGAGCTTTAACTGTTAGAGATTGTGCAGGGCCTACAAGAGGAACTTCGGATATAGGTGTTGTCCAGGGGCTGAAAAGAAAATGTAATGTTCACTGTTTCACAGGCTAAATATTTCTCTCCTATATTCATAAGCTTCATGAATTTTTTTTTTCTTTCTAAGGCAAAGGTAAATTTTCTCTGGGCCAGAGCCTGCATGAAAACAAATCCGTGTTATTTTGTAACTAGGTCAGCCATTACTCTGACCACCAAGCCCAGCTTCCTTCTTGTAAATTACAGCTCCAGTTCCAATAGTTGGGGAAACCTATTAGTTGCTACCTTACTGCCCTAAATATTTCCTGCCTCCCCAAGAGGATGCGGGCTCTAACTTTTAACAAGCCTCAGAACAAAGCCTGGTGCTGAGCGAAGGTTCAGCACAGCCCTGGGAAGAAGCCCCCCGCTGCACGTGGGTCCCGTTCACTGTTACATTGTGGATTAAAGTGATGTATGGAGCACCTTTCACTATTACACAAAAACCTGTAGCCTGAGTATTATCCTTGTCCCCTGACCAGGGTTATAATAGCGTTCTGCCACAATTCCTCCAATTTTTATTTCTCTTAAACAAGATTGGAGGCCTTGCTAGTATAACCACCCTCGCTGGGTGGGAGGCTAACTTTGTTTCTGATTGTCTTATTTCAACCTATGGTGAAGTTATATTGCGCTGCTGGGGCTTTTTTCCCATTCTCTTTTTCATTTGGCTGGGGCTGCCTCTGTTCAACAGAGCATACTTGTCACTTCTTCTGTCACCATTAGTTAAAAGTAATTGTTATTGCAAACCTCCTCTATGCCAGTATCATTTTCTTTCATGGTGAAACCCACTAAGCATTCATTTCAGTAGCAGAAAGTAGGGAGCTTACAGAATCAAATTCTTTTTATCTAGACCAACAGCACCTGCGGCAATGCATTAACTAGCAGGAGTTGTTAATTACATTTCTAACTTGTTGATCTTCATGGTTTCCGATTTTTAAAAACAAGGAAATTAATCACTGTGTGTGTCTCCTCCAGTAGGAAATGACAGGAGCGTGTCTTCTAAGTTCTTTTCCAGTCAGTAATAATCAAATACTTGCATTTTCCTGTAACATTTCTTTTCTTCCTTTGTGGATAGAACTATTTCTTAAGTTCAAAGGGCCCTTCTGTTCACAGTAGCATAGATATTTGCCCATAAAACAAAGGCTTTAGAAACATAGATCCTGTAGCTATGAGTCTGAGTGAGACTGTGCTGATGGTATTTCAATAGTTGACATCACTTTAAAAAAAAGCACAAAGACTAATTAAAAGTGTAGTAGTACCCAGCATTTATTGAACATTTACAGTGTTCTAAGCAATGTATTAAATGTTTTGCTTGCATTTTCTCATTTAACTTTCATAGCAAACCTGTGAGGTGGAAATGATATCTTTATTTGACAGTGAAGGAAACTGAGGTTCAGAAAGGACTAGTAACTTGCCCAAGATCACATAGCACATCAAGTACCAGAAAGAAAAAACGATTTGAGAGAGGGATCCTAAATTGTGAGACAGGAATCAAGAAACAGCAGAACGAAAGCTGAGGTTTTCTTTCTTAAAACTTGCACCTGCTTCTAGGATACTTGATCATGGGTTAGAAAAAGACAGGGTCAGCTACTTTATTCTTATGTAAATGTTCATCATCAAGGTAGTTAAACAACCTGATCCATCCTGTGATTCATTCTTAAGAATCTCAGAAAAATCTAAACAATCTGCCTTGCAGAGTGCTTCAACTGTGTACAGCAATTTCCACACGAAAAAGCCACTCCGCCCAAATGTATTACCATAGGCCTGTGGCTCCGCATTCTAGAAGCACACTGGAATCTCCTGGGAGCTTTCTAAAAGTCCTAGTGCCTGGGCCCAGCACATACCAATTGAATGAGAACTGATGAGCCCTGCCCCAGACAACCAAGGTTGAGAACCACTGTGAGAGGTTATTAGTGATTCACTCTACACTTTCCTTTTTGCTCCATTCCTTTGGGGTTATTTCAGTTCTTTTTTTTTTTTTAGGGAAATTTTGTTTTCTTTATTTTGCTCAGTCTTTTCCCAAACTTCCTGAACAATTCAGATCAGATTACATTGCAAATGAAAAATTTACGACTGTGTCTTTTGTAGGAACGGAGTTTGTTCCAAATGCTTTGTATAGTCCTACAGCGAAAATGGATAGCCCATATGAAGTTTCTCTCTGGCTGTAACTCCTCAGTCAGCAATAGTCAAACGCTCATAGGATCTCTCTCCTCTCTCAAGCACATATACTACACATACACAGTGCAGGTACCACCTCAGCAAGTTTTAGTTTGAATTTCAGCCATGAGACTTATGAAGAGTTTAAATGTCTCGCTAGCTCTGGAAAGAACTGCAGCACATATCTGAATAATTTAAACAGGGCTTCATCCCCGCCCCCACCCCACCACCTCATCTAGAATTGCTTAAACCAGAATAGATCAAAGGCGATTCTTACGTTATTCACTATCAGTAACAGTAGCTATCAAAAACTGTTAGCTTTTCTTCTCTGCTCTGAAGGCAAGCTGGCCCAAGAAGACCTATGTTAAGAAAATTCACACTGCTGAAAGAAATTAGAGATGACACAAACAAATGGAAAAACATTTCATTCTCATGGATTGGAAGAGCCAATATTGTTAAAATGTCCATACTGCCCAAAGCAATCTACAGATTTCAACACTATTCCTACCAAACTACCAAAGTCATTTTTCACAGAATAAGAAAATGCTTTTCTAAAATTGATGTGGAACCAAAAGAGAGCCCAAATAGCCAAAGCAATCCTAAGCAAAAAGAACAAAGCCAGAGGCATCACATTACCCAACTTCAAATAATACCGTAAGGCTATGGTAACCAAAACAGCATGGTATGGGTACAAAACAGAGACATAGACCAGAAATAAAGCTGCACACCTACAGTCATCTGATCTTTGACAAAGTCAACAGAAATAAGCAATGGGGAAAGGACTCCCTATTCAATAAATGGTGCTGGGATGACTGGCTAGCCATATGCAGAAGAATGAAACTGGACCCCTAACATTTTACCATATACAAAAATTAACTCAAGATGGATTAAATATTTAAATGTAAGACCTCAAACTGTAAAAATCCTAGAACACCTAGGAAATACCATTCTGGACATTGGCTTTGGCAAAAGACTATGACTAAGTCTTCAAAAGCAGTTGAAACAATAATTGAAAGTGGGACCTAATTAAGCTAAAGAGCTTCTGCACAGCAAAAAAAACTATCAACAGAGTAAACAGACACCCTACAGAGTAGAAGAAAATATTCACAAACTGTGCATCTGACAAAGGTCTAATATCCAGAGCCTGTGAAGAAGTTAATTCGACAAGCAAAAAACAAGTAACCCCATTAAAAAGGGGGCAAAGAAGACATACAAGTGGCCAATAAACATGAAAAAATGTTCAACATCACTAATCATCAGAAAAATCCACATCAAAACCACAGTGAGAAACCATCTCACATCAGTTAAAATGACTGTTATTAAACAGTCAAAAAATAACAGATGTGGCTGTGCATACTGGCTCACACCTGTAATCGCAGCATTTTGGGAGGCTGAGGCAGGAGGATCACTTGAGACTAGGAGTTTGGGACCAGCCTGGGCAACATAGTGAGACCCCCGTCTCTACAAAATAGACAACAAAGTAGCCGGACATGGTAGTGTGTCCCTGTAGTCCTAGCTACTTGGGAGGCTGAGGTGAGAGGATTGCTTGAGCACAAGAGTTTGAGGCTGCAGCCTTAATTAAAAGCCATGATCATGCCACTGCACTCCAGCCTGGGCAACAGATTGAGACCCTGTCTCCAGAAAAATTAAAAAATAACAGATGCTGGTGAGGCTGTGGAGAAAAAGGAATGCTTATACACTGTTGGTGGGAATGTAAATTAGTTCAGCTACTGTAGAAAGCAGTTTGGAGATTTCTCAAAGGACTTAAAACAGAACTACCATTCGACCCAGCAATCCCTTTACTGGGTATATACCCAAAGGAAAATAAATTGTTCTACTGGAAAGACACGTGCACTCAAATGTTCATTGCAACACTGTTCACACTAGCAAAGACACAGAATCAACCTACGTGCCCATCAACAGTGAACTGGATAAAGAAAACATGAGATATATATATACACCATAGAATACTATGCAGTCATAAAAAAAGAATGAAATTATGTCTTTTGCAGCAACATAGTTGCAGCTGGAGGCCCTTATCCTAAGCAAATGCAGAAACAGAAGACCAAATACCTCATGTTCTCACTTCTTTGCTGTTGTTGTTGAGATGGAGTCTCTGTTGCCCAGGCTGGAGTGCAGTGGCGCTGTCCCGGCTCACTGCAACCTCTGCCTCCCGAGTTCAAGTAATTCTCCTGCCTCAGCCTCCCAAGTAGCTGGGACTACAGGCGCCCGCCACCACGCCCAGCTAATTTTTTGTGTTTTTAGTAGAGACGGGTTTCACCGTGTTAGCCAGGATGGTCTTGATCTCCTGACCTCGTGATCTGCCCGCCTCAGCCTCCCAAAGTGCTGGGATTACAGGCGTGAGCCACCACACCCAGCCATGTTCTCACTTTGAAGTGGGAGCTAAACATTGAGTATTCATGGACATAAAGATGGCAACATTAGACCCTGGGATTACTAGGAAGGAGAGAGGGGAGGGAGCAAGGGCTGAAAAACTATGTACTGGGCACTATGCTCACTACCTGGGTGATGGGATCATTTATATTCCAAACCTCAGCATCATGCAAAATCCCTATGCAGCAAACCTGAATCTAAAATAAAAGTTGAAATTATTATTTTAAAAAAGGAAAATTTACATGTAACCAGATATTTGGTTCACTGAGCATACATGTAGTAAAATCTTCCCTAGAGCCAGGCAAAGCTTTTCAGTTTTTAGTGAGGAGTGCAGTGTTCTCTCACAAGGTTCCTAGAGGACATGATCCAGCTTGGACTCTCCCAGGATCTGTTGGAGAAACATGTAGGCTCACAATACTGAATGAGAGGAGGGACCTTCTATGTACACAATAAATACATCAATCCTTGTTTTCTTACAATCTGTTTCAAGTGAAATGGGTTCCTGGAGCACAATGGGTTGAGAGATGCTCTTTTGTGCGGATGTTCCCTCCCCATATCTCATTTTGAAAAATGATCCTGGATCCCCTCCCCATTGCATCTTTAAAGCAAAGTGACATTAATGGGATACCACTGGAGCCGGGGCATTATGCAGACCAGAGTAAAGCATGCCTCTCCTATGCTTTGTTGTTACTATTAGCTTATCCACTCACGTAGAGAGACTATTTTTGCTGCGTGGAGTCTACCCTCCTGAACCATCGTCAGAGCACTCAAGGAAGGATGCTCCAGCACGATGGAAACAAAATGTGTGAATTCCAGGTCTGCCACCTACTTGCAGAGTGACCATGTTAGATTAGTTGTTTCACGTCTAAGATCCTCATTATCTTCATTTGAAAAATAGGAATAATAATAGCTTCTTCTTAGACCTGATGAGATTACTAAAATAGATCAGCAGTTTTCAAACTTTCTGGTTTCAGGGTCCCTCTGTACTCTTAAAAATTATTGAGAACCACAGAGAGCTTTTGTTTATATGAGTTATAGCAATCATTGTGTATCATATGTCAAGTTAAACAGAAAATTATGAAGGTTTATTCATTTTAAAATGACAACTATTATGCTAACATTTTTCTGTGAGAAATATCTTCCAAAACAAAAGAATTACTGAGAATAGTGTTTTTGTTTTAAATTTTTGTAAGTCTCTTTAATGTCTGGATTTATAGAAGACAACTGGATTTTCAAATATGCTTCTGAATTCAGTGTGTCATGTTATGTTTTAGTTGGATTATGTAGCAAAAATAAAGCTTCACAGAGATATGTAATTGGTAAGAGGAAGGGTATTTCGATACTCTTCTCAGTTAAATGTGGATGTTCTTATTTGATTAATCACTAAACTTTGATAATTGATGTTGTCTTAAAAGTTGTGATGCGCAATCAGAAGCCATATTGTGAACTTTATGTACTCAATGACATAAAATCCACTGGTTTGCCTTACACTTGGAATGACTTTTTTTGCCATGCATAACTTTTAAAACAGTGTCATTGGCCATTTGGAAAAATTAGTTACCTAGATTGTACAGATCTCCTGAAAATTTACTCATTTTATCAAACCATATCAAAAAAATCATAATTCTTAATATTACCACTAGTCTTATCAGGTAAGTCTTCAGTATTGAGAAGCTGTCAAGCTCAGGATGGCAGATCTGTGTTTTCCAAAATGCTAATTTTTGCTTGAAAACTCAAATTTTATCATTGGCAACAAGTGTTGTTTTCCTGGAAGTGACAGACTCACTTCATTCATTTCAGTAATATGTCTGCCAAATGCTCAAGTCTGAATAACCACAGTTTATCTAAAACTGTTCTTTCAAGTTAAAAAAAAAAAAAAGCCAGGAATTTTTCCAAGAAGAAAGTGGCTAGTTCAGTTTACAATGCCAGTGATCACACCAGTGCTCTTCCATGAGATACCCACTGGACTTCAGTATGAAGCAGAAATACTTTTTGCATTCTTCCCACTTCACTATACAATGCCAAAGACATATATACTTAAGAATCGAGATTTAGTAAATAATATTCATTACTGCATCATCAGGGACATTCGTGAGACTGGCTTTCCCCCTCTTAACTGCCAGTGTGGCAGTAAAGAATACAGTGTTTCCAGCCAGGTGCGGTGTCTCACGCCTGTAATCCCAGCACTTTGGAAGGCTGAGGCGGGCGGATCACCTGAGGTCAGGAGTTCGAGACCATCCTGGCCAACATGGTGAAACCCTGTCTCTACTAATACAAAAATTAGCTGGGTGTCATTACGCATGCCTGTCATCCCAGCTACTCAGGAGGCTGAGGGAGGAGAATTGCTTAAACCCAGGAGGTGGAAGCTGCAGTGAGCCAAGATCGTGCCATTGCACTCAAGCCTGGGCAACAGAGCAAGACTCTGTCTCAAAAAAAAAAAAAAAAAAAAGAATACAGTGTTTCCTGGGCTTTGATTTACGCTCAGGCATCTGAAGGTTTACTACCCTTCAGGAACCTTTACGCCTTACGCCTTACGCCTTACACCTTCTGCATTGCAAATGTTCATACAGTGAGAAAAAAAGCGAATAATCTGAATTCTGTCTCTCACCAACTCCCTGAAAGGGTCTCCAGGACCCCAGCAGTCTGCAGACCTTCTTGAGAATCACTGAGATAGATAGTAGAAATGACATATCATATTGCCAAGACTGAAAAGTTAGCCTTTACTTCCTGCTCTTTATTATTTGTGGCTGTGGACTTGGTGACGAGCTGGTTCGAATGAAGGCCAGCCTTTGGGAGAGGTATTATTTTGATGAAATCTCACTAGAGTTCTTTCTTAGTTCCCTAGAGCCTAGTTGCCTACTTTCTCCTTGGGATGTTACGTGGAGACTGCAAACAAGTATTGGTTTCAGGTTAACTTTACTACTGGTTTCTATGCAAGAAAACCTGTATTAACCCTTGCTTTTTTTGTATGTTGTGGAGCTAATAAATATCTTTTTAACCGTGATAATTTTCTAATCTCTTACATCAGGGGGTCTTAACGCTGGTGTCAGAGGCTCTTTGCTGGTCCTACATATGGGCTTTTAGGTGGCCCCTGAGCCTTTAATTTTTGTTGTTGTTCAGCATTTAACAGCTCAGCAAAGCCCTTGAAATTTTACAGACTTCTTTTGTTTCATTAGGGTTGGGGGAGAAGGTGGGTTATTAGAGTAAGTTAAAAGCTTCAACCAAACTCTCAGAGGTCTCTAACCTGCCCCCTATAAAAACAAACATTAAAGATGACTTTTCGGATAGACATTTTTAAAGGGTAGCATCTCCCACCGTTATCTATTTCCTGACACACCTCTCTGTGGAAAGAAGTTTGCAAGCTTCCTCCCTGCCTCTGCTGTCTTTGGTTTTCCTCCCCTGGGCATTTCTGCACAGTGCACATCACCCAGCGCTTGCTGACGAGTCACTTCACCGTGATTTTTTAGTGCATTTCCCAAGAGAGCAAGGGTCTGTGCATCTTGTTTCTTCTGTATTCCAAAATGCAAAGTCAGAGTTCAGTCCCTTCAGATACACCCTGGGGGACGGGGGGGGTATTTTAGGCCAGAGAATACATCAGCTAAATTAGCGGGTTCCGTTTTGAACTATTGAGGTATGCAAACTTGGAATATTTATTTATGCCTCAACCCCAAGATGCGTTTTTCTCCCACATTCTTCAGTCTGCTTCTTGGAATCCAAGTGCTGTCATGAAAGCTGCAAGGCAGTCTGTTTAGTTCCAACAGTAGAATTTTTGGAAGACTTCCTTGATTCTGTAGGAGGAGTGTGGTGACTACCACTTGCTGACGAGAAGCAGCGGAGGATTCTGCAGCGTGACAATATGTATATCCGTATTATAAGATGTCAGCCCCCACCGCGCACGCCCCCGCCCCCATCAGCTCTGCTGGGCTGCAGAGGAGGGGGGACGAGGTGGCACAGGGTGGCTCTGCGGCAGCGGAGCCGCTTCGTGGTGTCGGTATCTCCACAAGTCCAGAAGCTGGTTTCACCGGGATGGGCACGAGTTCGACAGCAGGTTTTACCAATTGTGCTCTGACTTAGACAATGTAATTGTTCCCTACTTCAGAAAAAAAGTAGAGTTTTGTAGTATGTGGCTTAATTCAGTGGCTTTTCAGCTTTTGAAAAAGCTTTGGTTCATCTCACACAATACACAGGCGAGCACCTAACAGTTGGGAAGCAACAATGTCCCTGTCCTTTATGGGAAGCAGGAAAATAATATAACAATGAATAAGTTGAATTGACCCCATTATGAAGAGGCAGAAGAATAGCTAAATAGTACACTGACAAAATGGGTATGTATAGCAATCAGATCCCATAATACCGTATTCAAGAATCTGTCTCTTGGCGGGGGCATGGCGGCTTATGCCTGTAATACCAGCATTTTGGGAGGCTGAGGCAGGTGGATGGCTTGAGCCCAGGAGTTGGGGATCAGCCTGGGCAACATGGTGAAACCCCGTCTCTACAAAAAATACAAAAATTAGCCAGGCATGGTGGCACATGCCCTGTAGTCCCAGTTACTTGGGGAGCTGATGTGGGAGAATGGCCTACGCCCGGGAAGTCGAGGCTGTAGTGAGCCAGAATCATGCCACTGCACTCCAGCCTGGGTGACAGAGTGAGACCCTGTCTCAAAAAAAACAAACAAACAAAAAAGAATCTATCTCCACTTCCTAGGTTGCACTTTTAAGCTTAGCTTTCTGGACAACATTCGAATAGTCCTAGCTTACTAAATTCCATCTTTGCATTACTTGCAATTTCTAAATAATGAGAGTTGTCACTCACATGGGATTTTCACCAGAGTAGGTGCACCCCAACACTCCATCTTCATGGGGTCAAACCTTCAACGTGGTTTTGTTTATTTCTGTGCCTCTTTAGCAGATGAGAAAATTGGGACATGAGAACTTTGACTTGCCCTGAACTACTGACCTGTACAATAGTTCTGTGCGGATGATATTCATAGCCTTGGTGTCTTTGGCCAGGTCACCAGTCAGTCAGAGCCGTTGTCCCTCATCTCTTTGGACAGTGCTCTTCATACTGGTGGGTTTGGTAAATGTGAGTGCATGCGCTGTTTGACTCACTCACTCCTCAAGGGCTGAATCTGGTCAAACTCTCGTTAAGGAACATGCACCTTCTCGGTGGGAGAGTAAGGTACGGTGAACCTTGGCTCTGCTTTCCAACCAAGTGGCTTTTGTTATTGCATGATAAAATGTACAGCTTCACGTTTCTGTGCCTCTCACCACTACAGTGCCCTTTCTGTTTTTAAGGAAAGAAGGATTGTCCAAATGTGGAAGATGCAAGCAGGCATTTTACTGCAATGTGGAGTGTCAGGTAGGTGCTGGGCCATCAGCAGGGAGGGCCTCATTTCCTCTGAAGTCCTCCTCTTCCTTGTCATGGCATTCCTCAGCGCCCTCCTGTAGCCAGAGCTGGAAAGTATAGGATGTGGCTGGGTATCCTTGGATGTGTGCTGACCCCGACCTCACAGGTGGCCAGTGATAGGCAGTAACAGTTTGAGGCCGCATGCAGCACCAAAATTGAGGTGCAGGAGAAGACCATGTTAGATACAGGCAGATGTGCTAGCAAGTCTGCCCCAAGGACTGCAGCCACAGACGGAAAATGCAGAGATGACAAATAAACAATGTTAAAATGCTGTCTTTAAGTTTTTAACGTTTTTATTGTTGTATTTTTATAAATCCCTCCACAGCAGGCTACATCTTACCCTTGGGCTGTTTGAACCCAACCTGCTTGCAGTGAGACTCAGATGAGCCCCTAGTCCAGCCTCTGTATAGCCAGAGGGGGGCTATTCTGAACTCGTGATTGGGGCCAGTGCCTCAGGAGCAGCCAGGGCTGAGGGGTTCAGCATGGATGAGTCTCAAATGAATCCTGAAATGTAGGGATGGGAAGGTTAATAAGGAGGATGTTGGAGGAATTCTTGGTAGACTCTTTGAGGGCCTAAGAGTGGTATTTTCCAAACTGTTATAGTAAACACTTGTTCCACAAAATGTTCGTAGGTATTCCACAGAAAATGCATTTCACGTTCAGACAATTTAGGGAAACGTAGTCTCTTTACTTCAGAACCTGTTATAGTCTTTAATGCACTAGTATGGCATTGTGAATTTCTAAGCCTTCTTGTTCGATCTCTCTGTACACCCCGTGGCATTTATTTTTAAAGGGAACCTATTAATACACCTTGGGAAATGGTGATGCTGTTAAAGGGTGGCTCTACGGGACAGGGAAGATTTTCTCTATATCTGCATCTCTTTTTGTTGTTCCATACCTGGTGTTGTCCTTCCCCCATCCCCACCCTCTAGCCCCATCCCCAGTCTACTTTGGATTACCCACTATTTCATTTTTTTCTTTCTCACCTCCCTACACTGTTGGCTTCTGAAAGGCCTCAAAGAGCATTATTTAGCAGTGGGAGAGATTGCTAAGCCCTGGTGTCTCATCTGACTGTAGCGCCCCAGGGACAGCGGCCCCTCCCCAGAATGAAGCACAGGCTGAGACCTTGGCTTGGGAAGCTCAGACTCTGCCTTGGCTCTGAAGACCATATGCACCGTCCCCTTCCCTGTGTTTCCCACAGCAGGCTCCCGGAGGCTGTCAGCCTGTGTGGCAGTGAGAATATAAATGGAGCTCATAGTTGAGTTTTCGGGGAGGGTGCCTTCTTTTGAAGAGGAAAGATCATACTTTGCTCCTACCAATTGTAGATAGAGTAGTGCAACGGCATTGTAGAGATCAGCAGGCCCTGCGACATATATGGTTTGATTCTAGGCCTGCCAGGTGAGTTAGCTGTTTCTATATGTAAGTTAAACACTTCTAGAAAAATTAACTCATTCCATTCTGTAGCAAAGCAAGCATAGGGAGTCACATGTAGTTCAGATCATACAGCATGGAGTAGCAGGAGGCCATGGTCCCAGGAGCAGGTCCTGGCTCTGCTACTTACTAGCTCTATGAAATTGGCAAGTTATGGCCGGGCGCGGTGGCTCACGCCTGTAATCCCAGTACTTTGGGAGGCCAAGGCAGACAGATCACCTGAGGTCAGGAGTTCGAGACCAGCCTGACTAACATGGTGAAACCCCGTCTCTACTAAAAATAGAAAAAAATTAGCCAGGCGTGGTGGCGAGTGCCTGTAATCCCAGCTACTCTGGAGGCTGAGGCCGGAGAATTGCTTGAACCTGGGAGGCGGAGGTTGCATGAGCCGAGATCGCGCCTTTGCTCTCCAGCCTGGGTGACAAGAGTGAAATTCTGTCTCAAAAGAAAGAAATAAATTGGCAAGTTACGAAACATCCCTGAGGCTCAGTTTCTTTAAATCTGAACTGAGCACAATGGTGCCCACCTTGATGAGTTAGGGACCACGTGATGTGATAGATATTAAAGTTTTATATAAGCTGTAACCCTATATATAGGTGTGAGGAGTTAGTATAAACATATTACAGTCCACAGGAAAATCGAATTTGTGTAATTCAGGCTAGACTAAAGCTTAGCTTTATGCAAAGAAATAAACAGCATAGTTTTGATTTAAGGGGTTTGGTTTTTCAGCCTGAGAGAATGACTGGATTCTAAGAACTTGAGGGTGCTGATGGTGTACATCGTGTGAATAAGGCTTATTACAAAATGAGTCTTAACTCCTTTAAGTAGCTGTGAACAGTGTATTAATGAGTACCATCAGAGTGTGTGGCATGTGGAATTAGCTCCGAGTCTGAGTCTCTTGAGCACGCTGCTAAACGATCTTCTGTTAGACCTCATGAGGTGGCAGTATTTTGATGAATCGTCATGGCCCACATTGGGATTTGAGATGCCCTTTATGGTTTCCCTGCCCCCAGGACCTAGAATGCCAGATTTGCAGACCCAGAGACCTCATTTGTAAGTGTGCAATGAGGGGTGTCCTCCCTTGAGGGAGGCTCACATTAACCAATATCCCAACCTGTATGTGCCACAATGTCAGTTTATTACTCTACAACAAGAAGTTGAACAGTCTAGATTTCCTGCCCTTGAAGACAAAACTGTACAAGTGGTCGCTTCATAATGAGACAATTGCTTGGGGAGCAAGGAACCCCAGGATGGAGGAAACAGTCACGGGATTCTACTGTTGCAAGGCTGCAGGCCGAGAGAGCCTGCTGTGTCCAGCCTCATGATGGAGTTTCCCCTGCTGCTCACTCAGTTCCCGGGCAGGGGCACCCTGAGCAATGGGGATTACTTCTGCAATTCTGCTTTCCTGTGCTTCTGTTAAGTATCTGGTGACCAAAGTACCCTCCTAGGAGGTGAGTGGTACCGTAGCTCCTGAAGCCTCTTGTTTCTAGAGGTGGCAGGCTGGATCTGACCTGTAAGTTTCATTTTTGTTTCATCTGTCTCCCACTGCTGAAGGAAGAGGCTAATGACCATTAAGGTTTTTCATCCTTTAGTACTGAAGAACTAAATAAGTGTGGGCAGTGTATTATAAAGAGATAGAGCAGGCATAAAGGTTTAATAAAAGTAAGTGCCTAGAAATAAAGGGTAGTGCAAGGGCTTCGTAAAGGAAATCATTAGGGAGGAATCTGGGGCATTTGCTCCAGATAAAAATGTATTCAGGGTTCGGCTTAAGGGAGTGCTTGCATGGGATCAAAGTAGAGGCTCTGCTTAAAGGATAAAACGTGGCACAAAACAAGAGCAGCGATGAGGAAGGTAATTGAGTGATTCTCCACCTAAGAAAGCATGGCCCTCAGCTGCTAGTAATTAACTGGTCCTTCCTCAAAGATAGGCCCTACCCCCCTGGAGTCATCAGGTGGTCAGTGCCACACAGCAGATGGTGGAGTTGGGATGGAGGTTATCGAGTTCAACGTGTCAGTAGATAAGAAAGCGTAGTCCCAAGTGGTTGGGTGACCCAAGATCACCCAAGGTCAAACAGTGGCAGAACAGAGATGAGACTTTACATACTACTTGGGGAGGGCTTTCACCCCTTTACAGTAGTGTGCTTGGGAGAAGTGAGGGCCCTCTAGGAAAGGAGGTGCTGTGGGAATGTCAGAGAAAGAGAAGTGGCCTTCAATGGATGTGAAAGGCGAGAGCTGCGTCCATTGTTGCCTTGGCCAGACACCTCTTCAAGAGTGCTAAAGGCTCACATTGCTTCCTGGGGGTTTCCTCTTTACATGGAGTAAAGCTTCTTAGGGGATCCTAGCCATGGTGTATGTTCTCCCCAAGCCCTCTTCTGTCTGCAGTGCTTTTGGATTTTGCTTTATTTGATACAATTTGGTTCTATCTTGTCCCGTTACTTTCCTCTTAGTTCACTTGACTCAGTGTGATGGTGCCAGAGGAAAGATTTTAATTGCTAATGCATGAAAGGGTAATGGGAGGAAATACAAAAGAAACAGAAATTCCTTTTTAGTTGGGCGCGTTATTTTGTAACCTGTGTGTTTTAATGAACTGTATTTATTTTTCTAAATACACCTGGGAAACAAAGTATATTACTCATTCACCCACTCACCCATAAATTGTACCAGGATATTTTCAAGAGAAGAGTTTTAGAAAGTTGTTATATAGAATAATCATTGTGCAATAGGACTTTCTAGGGTATATTTCTTAACTCTAATGAATATAAAGAAGAAAACCTTTGTGTTTTGCAGCTGAGGGTGTTATGAGTAAGCTTTGAAAGTAGGAAGGGATTTTTTTAAGTGTGTATGAGGAGCATGCGAGAAAATAGTAGGCCCTTATCATTGACTAGAAAATAACTGAAGTATAGAACATGTCTAATAAATGCTGTTGTTATGGGTGATTAGTGTAATGGGGCCAGAGTCGTAGGTTCAATCCTGGTTCAGTTCACTCCTATCAGCAATAGGAAGCATCTTAAATTTGGGCCACTCTTTTTTTCTAAATTTTTAACATCACCAGTAGAAAGAAATGTGTGTGAATGACTGAGTATGTCTCATCGCTTATATTGGGAAAACAAAGCATATGTCCTAGTGATGGTAGCTCAGCAGCACGGGCCATCTTTGTATAAGGTGATCAGGTGTCCACCTGATTGCTTTTGCACTCTTCTTCTCAAGAATCATGCTAGTGGAAAGCAGAAATCCTGTGACATTTTCTCCCTGTTCCACATTTTAAGAAATAACATGTGGATGCGTACAGGTGGGCTGTGTTTGTTGTTAGAAGAATAGAAACACCAAATGCTAGAGGCAGAAAAGGGACGTCATGATGAAAATCCAGTCTCCTTATCAAGGAAGGCAACCTATTTGCTTAGCAGAAAACTGGATGCCATAATAATTACTCTTTTCTTCCAGTGCTGGAAATGCTGGTGTACCATGAGACAATTTTGCAACTCTTTATGCATCTTTAAGCATTTTTGACTATGCACAAAAGTGAAAGTCATGCACAGTAGTTATTATCTTAGTTGAAAATGAATTAGAAGTTTTAAAAGAGGACGATCAGTATGAAAAATTCCATATCTCACCTTTTTTATGGATTTGATTAAGTTCCACAGTCTGTCCTCATTATGGGAAAATCAGAAAGTGCAGACTAAAAGAACAGAACAAGTATTCATAATCTTGTTCCTTGAGAGAATACTTTGGTGTATATCTTCCTGAATCCCTTCTGTGCTTATATGTCTATTTTATTAATTTTTTTTTTTTTGAAAATGAGATCCTAGTTTACAGAAAATTTTATAAGTATTGCAGTCAGGGCAGGAGCACTAACTCGAATTTTGAAGAATAGTGGGAAAAGTTTTAGAAAAATTGATAACATTTAAAAAAGCATAAAGAGTTGCAAAATCACTCTGCATACAGCAGTACTTCCAGTATTCAAAAATAAAGTAATTTATAACATTCATTCCTATTCATCAGGTTAGCCTAATTTTTTTTTTCAATTTTGTCCAGTCGGGTTGCTTATAATTTCTTATAGGCAAAACTAGGGTAGTTGCCGCTGTCAGGTTCTTTAAAATATGTGGACCATCTCTAAGATAGAAGAGAATGTATCAAAATATGCTTAAAACCTGACATTTTTACTAGATACTATCACATCTTCCTTTTTTAAGAATTAAAGCTGTGCAGTGCCATCGTGTTGTATCTCTGCCCTTTCTCCGTTAATCCACCTTCAAAAAAGAAAGTGAAACATTATTACTATGGTAAATTTCCTTTGATGAAATTTAACCTGATTCTGCATTTTCTTGAATTTATCCAGCTACCTGATTTTAACTGCTATGAGTGGGACGGTATCTAATTGTAGGTGCTCTTACTTTTATCTTGGTTCTGACATTGCCATAAACTGCTTGAAGTCAAAGACTTCATCTCCCATCCCTGCCTCTAGGGTCAGTTGCAGCACTTGTTGAATGAATGAATGAATGAACAATTACCAATGTTTCAGAGCGCAGCCTGTGCCAGGCACTGTTCTGAGTGCTTCTTGTGGATCCGCTGATGGGATCCTTTGTGCCTGATGAATGCCCGATGATTCCTATTTGGCCCACATTTGTTGGTAGTCTTCAAGCTTGATATCTGATTATCACTGTTGGAAGGTGTAAACTCACAGACTCAGAATTCTGGACTTGCCAAGTAACTTAGGGATCATGTTATTTACAGCCAAGGAGACAGGCGCAAAGGGATTAAGAGACCTGCGTTGTCACACAGCTGCTCGCTGCGAGTGGGGATAAAATGCAGGTTTCTTGAGTCCCAGGTCAGCAGCCCTCCTGCTTGACAGCACTCTGCTTTCCTCCCAGAGCTTTCCTTGTGTTTGATTCCCTTCCTTTTGAGGACATTTATATCAATAAATGTCACCATTATGTAATATTTACAGTGACATTAATTTTAAATCAACTACATTAATAAATTGATTATATTTTATAAATAATAATTATATTAATAAATGTTCATATTTAACTTCCCAGGAATTCATTGTAGTTGCTAAACACCAAAGCACCACCTGCAGTTCAGAAAACAACAGCTTGCAGGCCCATTAGGGACAGAGATTATGTCTTGGAGTTTTCTTGGAGTTACTGGAGTCAGAGTGGGCATTTGTCTATAGTTGTTAATGATCCATCTGTCCCCAGCTGGTAGGTCCTCCTATCCCCTTAGGTATCCGGAGGGTCATCTCTGTCTTTTCCTCTTTGGTCTGCAGCTGAGGAGGGAGCTGATTAGTCTGCAGGGAGCCAGACCCACCTGTTCCCACCTCTTCGCCTCATCACCATGCTCTCATTTTAGGCTTTGGCTAAAAACAGATTCTCTTCTCCCTTGTGCATATCTTGTCATTTCTTTTCCTCCCTGCTCTTAGTTATATTTGGCGCGGCGTTATTTAATTCTGCAGAACATCTTGGCCCAGAACTTGAGCTAAGGGGCTGTACCATAGACTGCATTAAATCATTAAGTGACATTATGTGCTTCCTTCTTGGAGGATCAGGGTGGAGGGAAGGGGGTAGGGAGACATCTTCACTCCTTCAACAACTATATTGAGTGCCTAGTAAATGCCAGGCACTGTTGTCAGTTCTGGGGTTACAGCTATGAACAAAACAAAGTTTCTTTATTTTCCTGGGGAGAGACAGATACTAAACCAAACAACTAATAAATATGTAATATGCTCAGGTGGTGAGAAGTACTAAGAAGCAGCAGAAAGCAAGGAAAGGGAGAATGATGGGGAAGTGCTGTTTCTGACAGGGTGATTGTGGCAGGTATCTTGAGAAGGTGACATTCCAGCAATGGCTGGAGAGGAGGAGGGACGGAGTCACATGGATATCCAGGGGAGGAGAGTGCTAGCCACAAAACAGAGCAAGTGCAAAGGGCCTTGAGGCAGGTACATGGCTCCAGGCGCAGCCAGGACACTGCTGTGGCTAAGTGCAGTGAGGCAGGCGAGAGTGCGGTAGGAGATGATAGGCTGGGGGTGGTGCAGGGGCGCTCCCATCACGTGTGGCCTCCTAGGTCACCTTTAGCGCTTGGCCTTTTGCCTGGATGAGAAAAGCCATTCGGTTTTGAGCTGAGGACTGGCCTGATCTGAGTTTTGTCAACAGAATCCCTCAGGCTGCTCTCTGGAACCTAGTCCATGGGAGCAAGGACAGAAGCGGGCATCCAGTTAGAAGGCAGTGGCAGGACATTAGTCATGAGAGATGTTGGGGCTGCAGCCGGGTAGAAAGGTTGGGGAGCTAAGAAGTGATCAGATTCCAGTTAGAGACAGAGGATTTGCCAGAACTGACTGAATGTGGAGTGTGAATGAGACAGCAGCGTCAAGGATGACTCTAGCTTTCTGGGCTGAGCATTTATTTTTATTTTTGAGACAGAATCTCACACTGTTGCCCAGGCTGGAGCGTAGCAGTGCAGTCTCGGCTCACTGCAACCTCTGCCTCCTGGGTTCAAGTGATTCTCCTGCCTCAGCCTCCCGAGTAGCTGGGAGTACAGGCACATGCCACCACACTTGGCTAATTTTTTTATTTTTAGTAGAGATGGGGTTTTATCACGTTGGCCAGGCCAATCATAAACTCCTGACCTCAGGTGATCCGCCCATGTCAGCCTTCCTGCCCTGAGCATTTATGGCCATTTTCTGAGCTAGGGAAGGTAAAGGACAGAGCAGGACAGTACCCAATTCCATCGTGAAAGAGACAGTGTGTAAGGGCTCCCATCAGTATACAACGTGCTCTGATATTTCCCATCTAAAAAAAAAAAAAATCCCCCGCAACTTTTCACTACTCTAAGCTGTGTCTCCTTTCATTCTTTCTTGAATCTGCACCCAGTCATTTCTTACCCTATCATCCCACCAAAACTGGTTTTTATGAAAATCAAGCTTCCGTGATCCCAGATCACATTCTCCGTCCTCTCACACTAAGCCTGTCTCCAGCACTGGCATCATCATTTACTCCCTAGTCCTCAAAGTACTTTCCTCCCTCGGCCTCCAAAACACCATGGTGTCCTTCTCTCATGCCTTCCCCATCTCAAGTGATGGCGCCTCCACCCTTCCAGCAGCAAATATCCTTCATCCTCTACCTGGGGCAGGGAAACTTCAGGGCATATGATAGAAAGAATACTACTGTTAGGCCAGGCGCGGTGGCTCACGCCTGTAATCCCTGCACTTTGGGAGGCCGAAGCGGGTGGATCATGAGGTCAAGAGATCAAGACAATCCTGGCCAACATGGTGAAACCCCGTCTTTACTAAAAATACAAAAATTAGCTGGGCGTGGTGGTGCACACCTGTAATCTCAGCTACTCAGGAGGCTGAGGCAGGAGAATCACTTGAACCCAGGAGGCAGAGGTTGCAGTGAGCCGAGATCGCGCCACTGCACTGCAGCCTGGCGACAGAGCGAGACTCCGTCTCAAAAAAAAAAAAAAAAAAGGAAAGAAAGAATACTACTGTTTCATCCAGTGCATCTTTGGGAAGTCCTAACTATTCCTAAATCTTTCCAGTGGTTGCCCTTCATGAAACCCTCATTTGTGCTTTTTAAAAAGTCGCCTGTAAAAGGGACTCATTGCTGTGTAAGTCAACTCTCCATTATTTGCCCTGATGTGAGAACAAAGCCAGAGCGGAACTGTGAGGCAAGAGAGCCAAATCAATGGCTGATACTCAAATCGCTCCCTCTGCAATTTGACAGCCTGCACAGATGATGGAAAGATGTATGTGTTGTTTGGAATAATGAGGGGCTGCAGAAAGCCATGAGGTGCTTGAGGAAAAAACACAAAGTAGATCTTCTCATCCCAACAACCTTGACCAGGCCTGAGTGAAGGTCATACAATCCTGCCTATCTTAAAGGATGTTTTTATCTCTAGCTTTTGTGAGCATCCTCGTGTTTTCCAAAAGGAAACATATTTTACTTGACCTTAACTAGGGGGACTCACTGCATCCTCTCCTCTCACACTTTATTCTAGTGTATGTGCTGTTTTTTAATAATGTTTTTTTCAATCTTCCCAGAAAGAAGATTGGCCCATGCACAAGCTGGAATGTTCTCCCATGGTTGTTTTTGGGGAAAACTGGAATCCCTCAGAGACTGTAAGACTAACAGCAAGGATTCTGGCCAAACAGGTGAGGAAATGGGACAATGGTCAAGTGCATTTTATTTTATTTTTCTTTTAAAGGTCAGAAAGATGAGTAACTGACCTTTGGTAACCATCTCTCGTTAAACATCCTTAGTCTACATTTCCTATCATATCCATATGGACAAGGGTGGGGAAAATACTGCAGGCATAATCTGGTTAGTTGTGCGCCCTGTGCAATTAGGATGTTGCTTACCCTAGACCAGGAGCATAGCCACAGCTCTGAAATTCTGAGCTGTTTTCATGACAGGTCTACATGGAAATACATGACATGAAAAGCCTGACCCCAAATAATTAGAGCTTCCTAGGGAACCAGATTGGTCTTTCCATTCTGACATGAAGAGTGTACTCTGTTCCCCTTTCCTGTGTAGTATTCTGCTCTTTCTTGGCTCCTTTCTTGCCTGTGCATAGGCAGGCAAAGAATTGGATGGAACAGCCTTGACTATGACATGTGCAAAGAGGAGAAAAAGTGGAAAAGTAGAAATAGAGGCAAGGGAGAAGGGAAGAGAGTTAAAAAAAAAAAAAAAGTGAAGAAGAAGGAAAGAAAGAGGTGCCCTTGATGGAAACAGAGGATAGTCATCAATGGCTTTCTCCAGAAGTGATGCCAACTCTGACTGTTCTGTGGTGGGCAGGCCTATGCAAACTTACCCTCAAAGACTAAGGAAGCTGAGAGACAGAAGAAAGAAGCTGACAAATGTAGTTTATTAGAAACATTTACTAGGACTTATGAACTGAAGCCATGTCTATGTCTTGGGTGGCAGCAAGACAAGATGGTGGATCCTTGCACCATTGCCCACCAGACCCAGGGCTTATATACCATAGGAAAGAAATGTGTACAACAGTTACAAGGAAAGGCAAGGATACTATGCAGATCTGCCTGAGAGCAAGATTTGTGCTCAAGATTGTATGGACCTAAGGCAGGATTTAAGGTAGCCATAGATAAAGTAGAAATCTTAGAAGCATTCCCAGAGCAGGAGTTAACCAGAAATCAACATGGTACATCAGCATCCAAGATGAAATTGCTTTAGCTGCCACACTGACTGTTCTCCCCCGATCTGGTTCGTTCTTGCTGATTGCATGATAGTTAGACACCCAATCTTCGAAGGCCAAACTAAAAAGAGGACAGGAAAATGCCATAGAACTTGTCCTTGTGATCCAATGAAATAGGCAGTGTGGGGTTTAGAAGGCGTATGTCCAGGCTGTGGAGGTCTTGCTTCTCAGTGCTGTCAGAGAAGTTGGTGGCAGGGCCTCTGGACTATAAATCTTTTAAAGCTGAAATTTTGGCCAGGCATAGTGGCTCATACCTGTAATCTTAGCACTTTGGGAGGCCAAGGCAGAAGGATTGTTTGAATCCAGGAGTTTGAGACCAGCCTTGGCAACAAAGTGAGACCCATTCTCTATAATAAATTTTAAAAATTAAAAAAATTTCCCAGGTGTGGTGGTATACACCTGTGGTCCCAGCTATTCTGGAGGCTGAGGCAGGAGAATTGCTTGAACCCGGAACTTCAAGGCTGCAGTGAGCTGTGATTGTGCCACCATACTCTAGCCTGAGCAACAAAGTAAATGAGAGTGTCTCTAAAAATGAAAAAAAAAAACAACTGAAATTTCATCCACTTCTCCTATATACCTACCAGCCCTCCTCCACCCTTAAAATTTTTCTATTTTTTAATCTAAGCCAAATGTGATGGAAATGATTAGCATGTATCTGTCCCCAGACCAAGTTAGGATCCTGGGCTGTGTAAACAGAAGTAGAACATTTCAAAACTCTGAGGTCATCCTTCAGCTATGTTCAGCTTGGGTCAGGTGCTTGCTGAAATGCTACCTCGCCAGCCAGCCGAGAGTAACAAAAGCCATTCATGGGTTGCCTGTAGAGTGAGACCAAAACATCAGAATTGTTTCCCTGCAGGAGGTTAACTTTCAGATCCTTAATAACAGTTATTTTTAAATTTATGCAGAGTATTTGGGCTGAATGATTCAGAGGGAATAGGATGACTGGGTGAGGTATCAGAGTCAGTAAGTCATCAGATGGGATCTCTGTGCATCTTGGGAGGATTGGGTGGCCAAGCTGGTGTTTTATCATTTTGTTCCCCTGAATTATTGATGATATTTATAGTGATATGTTAAGAATTCAGAAGAGGCTGGTAGACTTTCCTGAATGAAAAGCTTTCCCAAGCGAGATGACTTATAAATCTTATAAAAATGCATCCCGTGAATGGAAGATTTCTGCTCTAAAAAAGAACTATTGAAATATTTTGGCACCAGGAGGGTAGTCTGAATGCAAAGATGAGTTTATACAAGCTTCATTCAAGTTTTATTATAATTACTACTACTACTAATAGTGTATTAAATGAAAGTTACCTGCCCATCTTTTCATCTCTATAGGACTTGATGATTAAAAAAACAGACCATTTGTATTCTAGTAGCTTGCAAAGGATTAGGGGAGACAGGCTACCAAACTACCAAGGGGAGGCTTAACATGTTAACTAGGGAGGTGAGCGTGCCCTGCTAGACCACCTGTATCCCCAAATTGAATAGCCAGATTACAAAGACACGGCCTTGGGCCAGCTCCTGAGCTCTGCCTTTGAACTCTTGTCAACACCAAGTTTATTCATGTTCTCAAAGCCTAGCGGGTTTACTATTGTTAGCTCCTCTTGGGGTGTCTAGAACAAAGCCAGCAACACGTTTAAAGTGAATCTGGGCTCACAGATACAACCAAAAGTGTTCTTTTTGAAACACAGAATTTGAGATCATTTTAGCCTATGCTTAAAGAAAGTGTAAAATGGATGGGGGGTTTGATTTTGTTCCTTTTTAGAAGGAGAAATAATAAATAGGATGGTTTGTCTGTAGACCCAGTCCTTTTAAGTAAGGACCCTAAAAAGTTGTTTTCCGGCCCTGTTCTTTCCCGTAACAGGCATTTCTGAGCCTACTGTGTGCATAGTATTATCAGGGTGTTAGGTACACGGTAGACATTTTAAAAAGCGCTTTCAAGAGTCTTTGGATTTGGCCGGTGGAGAGCCCTAGTGGTGGAGTCCTTGAGTAGCTTGTTTTACTTCCTTAAGAATTGTTACTTTTTCTTTATGTTGATGTAAAAGTGAAAGTGCCACTTTATTACACTGGTTGTTAAAAAATCTGTATCTGTGTGATTTCTTCCCCAATTGCTAGAAGATCCACCCAGAGAGAACACCTTCAGAAAAATTGTTAGCTGTGAAGGAGTTTGAATCACGTAAGTCTTTCTGTGACCAGCTGCGCAGTTCTCTCAGCCACAGATTTCACGTGGGTTGGGCAGGATTGAAGCGAGGAACGGGCTAGTTTGTGCTCAGAGGAGTAGTGATTTCTTTAATTACTAGTTTTTATTTTGACTTTTGTGCTGTTTCGAAAAGCACTTTTAGCTTTTTTCTTCTGAGTTGACAGGATTGTTAGGAAATAATTAAAGGACGTAGGAGCTCCCAAGATGAATTATTGCACCCTGAGCTACCTCCTGCTGGCCTTCTTGGCATGCTGAATATTTTTGGATCTTTGCTGAATTGCAGTCCTCTAAATAGCTGATGTTCTTACTGAAAGCCATGAAATCAGGGGTTGTCCAGTTGTTTGACCATGGCCCAGATTCCCAGGCCAATTAGGGGGCCCTTGACTAGGCTGAGGCTGGTTATGAGTCATTGCTACCCATCCCTGACCTCGTTGCTAACAGTCAGTGGAAATCTCATGTCCCGAGTGACTTCTACTCATCAGAGGGAGAGAAGGAAGAAATGGCTTGCTTTCTTTCCCTAGGGTTTGTCAGTTAAACCAAGTGATGGGGAAGAATGTTCTCTGGGGGTTCAACATGTTAGTTTTGGGGTTTTTTTTTGCCCTTTCCTTTCCTCTATATCATTTACAGCAAAAATAGGATGTAGCTAGAAATCCCCGGGTGAATAATGGATTATTTATCCACAGATCTGGATAAGTTAGACAATGAGAAGAAGGATTTGATTCAGAGTGACATAGCTGCCCTCCATCACTTTTACTCCAAGCATCTCGAATTCCCTGACAATGATAGCCTCATAGTACTCTTTGCACAGGTAAGGATGCCGGCAGCAGGTAACACTCAGTCTGGCCTTTCCCTCTCCAAGGCCCTCTCCCCAGCAAGCACTCAGTGAAGATGAATGCAAATAGAATGATGGCATCTTCCTGACAACGAAGCTCTGAGCCAATTGGACCCTGTGTTGCCATAGCCTTGCTCGGTGACCTTGAGCAGATCAAGGTCCCCTCTGCTGGCCCTCATTGATGGGTGGAGTGTAGGAAATTCGCCTCTGCCTCTGCCTCACAAAGAGTTCATGAAAACAAAGGAGTTGTCAGTGCCCTGGTACTCTGGCATACTTGAAGCTCTTTGCAAAGAAAAGACCATTTGAAGTTCCTACATTAAATTTTACTTTTACTCTCTTAAACCTTCTGTTCTATCTGTAGTGTTTTTTCACTCTAACCAAGGCTGCACTGATAGGAGGGCCCTTTGTGATGGCCTGAGGAAGGGCAGTCACTGTTGAGAGGAGCCCAAGTGGGTCTAGATGTGGAAGTCTTTCCTGACGGTGGCTAAGAAATCTTGTTTAGAGAAGCCTAGGTTTACCGAAATCAGATCTAAGGAAATCTTAGGCTTCTAAGCAAGAGCAATTTGAAAGTGATTACAGCTTTGGAAACTAGGCCACTGGCAAGGCAAGGCTTGGGCATTGTTAGGACGAGAGAAGGGTGCAGCGGCCATGCCTCGGGGAACACACAGCCTTCCTGTTATCGTGAAGGTAGCTCTTCCTGGCCTGACTTACTAGATTGGATTTCTGTCTCGTGTGCCTTTGCGATTCCCTCTACAAACTGGGCATCTAGTTGAAAGTGACCTTCCCAGATAGAGAAATACTAGAATTCTGCTCCACGGGAGCAAGAAGCTACATCAGTTTCCGGATGTGTAAAAGAGATGAAGTGGACACCTCCATGGTTTTGTCTTAGAATAGAATAAGCATTACCTAATGTACCCTTTGCCCAGTAACTCTATTTGCAGGAATCTGTCCTAAGGATATAATCAGAAATCATGGACAGAGATTTACATACAAATTGTTTATTGTAGGATTCTTTTAAAAGCCAAAGGCAGAAAAGAAAGAAGGAAGGAGGAAAGAAGGGGAGGAAGGGAAGAAGAAAAGGAAAGAGGAAAGGGAAATACTATAAATGGCCAGTAGTGGGAGTTTGGTTACATAAATTGTGGTATCTCCATGTGATGGAAGGTTACATAACCTTTTTAAGTTACGTTTCACAGACTGTCTAAACATGGGAAATGCTGATGACATAACATTAAGTATCAAAGCAGTACGAAAAGTATGAAAACAGGGTATAATACGAAAACACACATACATAACGTAAAGATTAAGTGGAAGTTCACAGTTGTCTTCCGAGTTGTGGAAAAATTTAGGCTTTTTACTCGTTGATTTTCTGGATTTTCTACAGTGAGCATGTATAACTTACAAAAAGCATGCTAAGAAGGAGAAAAAGGCAAAAAGCACACACTTTAAAAATTACACACATAAAGAAAGTGGCCAGGCACCATGGCGTGTGTCTGTAGTCCCAGCTACTCAGGAGGCTGAAGTAGGAGGATCACTTGAGCCCAAGAGTTCGAGGCTGCAGTGAGCTGTGATCACACCACTGCACTTCAGCCTGGGCAACAGAGAGAGACCCTGTCTATAAAGAAAAAAAAAAAAAGTGAGTCATTCATCACTTCTGCCCACTTCAGCTTCCCCCCAACTGTGAACAACTGTTAACAATTTATTGAATTCTTTTATAAACTTTATTTAGATATATTTCAGTTATGTGACTGTCATAATCAGAAAAACATGCGATTCCTTGTAGGTGAAAAAGTGGCTTCAAGTTTTGAGCGTTAAGGTAGAAGGAATAAAAGACCTTTCTAATTTTCATATTATCCTGGGTTTAAATTGTACTTTTCTAAGTATCCTGAGACAATAGATTTGGCTGACAATGGGAAGTGAGGAATCGACTTCTCTTACATTTTCTGAAAAAATGAATACATAATTTTTTCTGGATTAGTTTATATATGAGAAAGCAGAGAGATGAAATAAACCTAAAGTATCTACTTTTCTGGCTATGGAAAAAGATAGCTTTTCCTCTAATGCAGTGATGCATGCTGATAGGATTTCTCAATGTTGATGCCGTAGTTACAGGACCATATTTTCATAACCAAAAATCAAGTGACTCCATTTCACAAGTAGAAGTATATTTGTGGTGAAAGTGACTGACTCTTTGAATTATGGACTGACTCAGAAAATTCAGAACATTTATATACCTTAAAAAATGTATATATATACACACACATGCATACACACATACACACACGTAACTATAGAGAATTAATTCCTTTATCTCTTATTAAGTCCTTTATTTGACTTTATCAAATAAGTATACATTTTGAGATTATATGTGAATACAAATAAGTATACATTTTGAGATTATTTGTGTTCACACAAATACACACACATATAATTTTTTCATATGTAAATTTGAAAGGGGACATTCACTATCCCCAAAGAAAACCCCAAAGCAGAAATGCAAAGTGCTGCTGCAGCCACATGCCACCGGTCCCACCTCTCAGCCAGCAGCTACGTGTCTGCTGTTCCAGCCCCTGAGCCCTTTTCACCGTCTGGTCCATGGGAGGCTGTTGTGGGTTATCTCGAGACCTGGCAGCAGCTGGCAGCAGAAGGTGACCACACATCTTTGACAGCATCGAGGTGTGTTCTAATCACTGGGAACATATGCATGATTGGGAAGTGTATTTTTGGTGTGCAGCCTACATCTAGTCTAAATGCTAATTATGAGAATAGCTTTAGCAAGGTTCTTACGCTTGATTTGACTTCAGAAAAAGGACTATGGACCATGCATTTTTCTTAACATGCAAGTTCACTTTTATTCTCTAGGGATATTTCAGAAGGGAGGGAAAGCTGGCAGGAAAATTGCTGTGTAAGTAGGCTTAAACACCATCATGAAAGGAACGGTAATGACTCTTAGGCTCGTGGGAGCCTTAACTTATGAAGAAACATGCAGTCTTCCACAGTAAGAGGAGCGGGGGAGGGAATAAAGGGACTGATGGTCATAAAGTGATTGAGTCTGAAGGAATCTGGAGTCATCGACTGGTTTAAGTGGGCTTGCTGCAGAGGAGGGACTGAAAAAGCAAAGAAACAAGAATCTCATCCCCAAAGTAGTCAGAAGCTGTCTGTTCCTAGATCAGTTTTGAAAATTGTTGCAAACTTTTCTGATTCATTGTTTCATTCTGAAAACATTTGTACCAGAAACTGCTGAGGCGTGGTAGTACTCAGTCTGAGATGATACATAGATCATTTAGAACCCAGTATAATACCGGATACAGGTCATGCTCCGGTAATTTTGTTGAATGAATGAAAACTTTAATTTACTCTTACCTAATGTTTGTTAATGGTCATTGGTTAATGGTTGTTAGTCAATGTCTGTATGACAGAATTGGTCAGGGTAATTGGAGTTGGCACAAAAAATAATATGCCAAGTCTTCTACTTACAAATGCCCAACCCCTCAGGATTTCAAAGGCTGTGTATTATTTTACTAATCCACAGTACCCTCCCATTTTCTGCTTTTTGTGTTGAATTGTAAGTACTGCAAGTCAAACCCATCATATAGCTCTTATTGCTTTCTATACCAAGATTTTCAAGCCCCTGCGTTTGGCCCTTTAATGTTAAGCAAAATAACCACATTAGTATTTAGTAGATCTGACCAATTTTAGAAGGAACATGGTATAGTGTGAAGAAACCAGAGTTGCTGTTCAGAATGCCTAGTCTGAATTTTGACTCCTGTTCTGCCACTTATCATTTACATGTCCTTGAGCAAGTCACTTAATCATTGAACCTTCCTGAGCCTCAATTTTCACATCTGTAAAATGAGTTGCTGTAGTAATGCTATAGTGATATTGCAGATTTATGGGATGGTAAATCTGAAGTACCTAGCACAGTGCCTGGCCCAGAGTGAGTGCTCAGAGGATGCTAGTTTTACAAAGCCCATCTGTTGGCCTGAATTGTAACAGTGCAGTGTCTCCAAGTGCAGAAGAGAGCGGGGTGGAATCGTTCAGTGTGAGTGCCTCACGGACAGAGACTTCATAGCAGCGTGGGACAAGCAGGGGTCTCAGCCTTTGTCACCAAGTAGCTTTGTGACTGTGGACAAATCATTGTTCCTCTCTGACTTCAGTTTCGTCCTCTAAAAAGTAGAGTCTGAGTTTTCTTCCAGTACTGAAATTTTAGAGACATACGAACATCACCTACCGAATTGTCTCCTAATAGTCTGATTTTCTTTGAGGCCACAAATTTTCAGCCCGTTTGTCTTTCTGTTTGCTTTTCTGTGCACAGTGCCCAGCATGTAAGGGCTCCCAGTACATATCTGTGGAAAGAATGAGTTTACAGTACATAAGTTAGGCATGTATAGTCCTCATTTTCAGCCTACTTGTTCTAAGTTAGGCTTCCAGAATGGTGAAAGTTGCCCTTGGTGTTTTTCTATGCAATATTTCTTTTTTTTTGGGATGGAGTCTCACACTGTCGTCCAGGCTGGAGTGCAGTGGTGCAATCTCAGCTCACTGCAACCTCCACCTCTCAGGTTCAAGTGATCTTCCTGCCTCAGCCTTCCGAGTAGTTGGAGCAGCTGGGATTACAGGTGCATGCCTGGCTAATTTTTGTATTTTTAGTAGAGACAGGGTTTCACCATGTTGGCCAGACTGGTCTTGAACTCCTGACCTCAGGTGATCTGCCCACCTTGGCCTCCCAAAGTGCTGGGATTACAGGCGTGAGCCAGTGGGCCTGTACAACATTTCTTTTAAAGGGTGAGAAGGTGGCCTGTAGGTGATTTGGCTGAGACTTGAAAGGCAGGGTCTCAGTACCTTAGCTTTAAGCCCTCAATCCTTCTCCCTCCCTAACAGAGAGAGGGATAGCAATTAGATTAGATGAATAAGGGCTTCATATTTACCATCTCACCTTATGAGATGAGCATTGGATTGATTCCTTTTTTTTTGAGACAGAGTTTCGCTGTTGTTGCCCAGGCTGGAGTGCAATGGCACAATCTTGGCTTACTGCAGCCTCCGCCTCCTGGGTTAAAATGATTCTCCTGCCTCAGCCTCCCAAGTAGCTGGGATTACAGGCATGCGCCACCATGCCCAGCTCATTTTGTATTTTTTTTTAGTAGAGATGGGGTTTCTCCATGTTGGTCAGGCTGGTTTCAAACTCCCAACCTCAGGTGATCCGCCCACCTCAGCTTCCCAAAGTGCTGAGGTTACAGGCATGAGCTACTGTGCCCAGCCGGATTGATTCTTTTCTTTAAAGACACAGTGATTCAATGATAGGCTCACGATCATACAACAAAGCTGTAGCAGAATTGAGATTAGACTCCAGGTATCTTAACTCCCATGCAAGTGTGCAAACGTCAGTCCTCAGAGTCTTGGGGGTCTTTGGCATGCCTGGGCCACTGTATTTAGGTGGTAGGTAGGCTGCACTAAGGGATGCATCACAATTCCGCTTGTTTGTTTATGCATGGAACTGATAAGTAAATTTTGTTTGAACGATAACATGGGCAAAAGAAAGGTTTTAAAACAACTACACCAGAACATCTTCCTAATTTGTTAAAGGTCAAAATTTTAAAAAATGATCTCTACCCAGAGAGAAGCTCCAGCTCATTTTTTTCCTTTTTCCCTTTTTCTCGCTGCAGGTTAACTGTAATGGCTTCACAATTGAAGATGAAGAACTTTCTCATTTGGGATCAGCGATATTTCCTGAGTAGGCTGTGTTTGACTTCATTTCTTTCCTTTTTACTTACTTAACACTAATTTGATTTTTTTTCATTTTTAAATAACCCACCTAACTGCATGTGGCACACATGAAACTCCAAGTGAATTAAAACAGCTTTTTAATCTGCCAGGTTTCAAAATATTTCCCCTACACTTAAGGATCCAAAGGTAATAGTTAAGAGAACAGTTGCTTGTTAAGTCCTGCTAGGCAGAGAGCTGTTATTAAAGAATATTTTATAGTGTGCATAGAAGGAACAGCTCATGCCCTGCTGAGAAATTTGCTTTCTGCCTATCTGTGGTTCTGGAAATCTTTCCATTTCTTATGCTCAAAGTGAAACATTAATTGCCAACCAAGAATTGGCCACAAGCTTGAGTACAGAATACATGAGCTTCTTCTCCATCTGTCCTTTTTGACAAATACCAGTACAGAAACAGCACAATTTGGAGGGAGAATATGCTGAAGTAGTGGGCCGGATAAAAATTTCAAAGAACTATAGGATTTTCTCTGGATTTGAAGAATACTTGAGTAATTCAGCAAAGGCTAGCCAGCTGACAAATGGAGATCTTTATAGATCTGACTTTAATGGATTGCCAAGAATGATTTTGCCTTTGTCTGTCTCATGGAATGAGTATTTCCAAAATGCTTCAGTCCCTGAAATCAAACCCTTGCTTCACAGATAGAGCCAAGGAATTCATCATGCATCCCCCCACCCTCCAAATTAGTCCACATTGTAGATAAGTTCTATCTAGAGGGAGGCTGCTTAACATATACTGCAGGGGCCTTTGCCTGTAGGTTGCCACATAGGTGGGAAACCCTTAACACTCATGCATTTGCCCTGAGTGATGTGCCTGCCCTTAGCGATGTGCGTCTCTGCCAGACGCTGTGCATTGTGTAGGTCAGAAACAGAAGAATCCGTACAGTCTGTGTCTCGTGAGCAGCTGTCACAGGTTTACTTGAACCAGAGAGACTAAAAAGTTTCTTCATGTAATATTTGTCCTTGGGGCCAAAATGGCATCATCTGCAGTTGGAATTCTGGAAGTGAGGAAAGAAGCTTTTTTTTAAAAAAAAAAAAAAAAAAAAACTTTGGCCCCGGGAAAAGGCAGGAGAAAAAGAGGGCATTGGACCCACTGAAGAAGGTGTGTATTGACACCTTTATAACTGAAATGAACTATGGAATGTCTCTGTTCTCAATATCTTAAAAGACTAAAAGATTAAGAGTAAGGTGTTGCCGGGCGTGGTGGCTCACACCTATAATCCCAGCACTTTGGGAGGCCGAAGCGGGCACATCACGAGGTCAGGAGTTGGAGACCAGCCTGACCAACATGGTGAAACCTTGTCTCTACTAAAAATACAAAAATTATCTCGGCATGGTAGCGCACACCTGTAATCCCAGCTACTCAGGAGGCTGATGCAGCAAAATCACTTGAACCTGGGAGGTGGAGGTTGCAGTGAGCTGAGATCGCGCCACTGCACTCCAGCCTGGACAACAGAGCGAGACTCCATCTCAAAAAAAAAAAAAAAAAGTGAGGTGCTTTGAGGATTCACACCTGCCAGTAGTTGCCAGCAGAATTATGATACCAAGAACATGCATTGTTTTAGGGTCTTTGCCTTAGTGCATTTCCCCCACCTTCATTAGAGATACCCGAGTCTGCCTTGAACTATTTAATACTTCCACAAGATGGTTTTAGAAATGTGCTTTTATTTTAAAACAACTACCCTTCGATGCATTTGTTTATTTGATTTCCTAGGGCCTGATTCCTTGGGCATCACTTTCCAGGAAGCCAAGTGGGCCCTGGTGCAGTGCAGAGGTGGCCCTCCCCAAGGTCCAGACCAGGAAGTTGCTACCTGTTTATCTCAGGCACCAGGCCAACCACATACTTTGCTTAGGCCTTTAGCAACCAGGAGGTGGGGGAGTGCACTTGGCCATAGCCAGCCTGGGGCAGTTCATCCTCATCAGGCTTCGAAACCCCTTTCCCTTTTTGTATTCTCGGAGCAAGCAGGAGAGGGGCTGTGGTCTCTGGAGGGTCAGGGAGGTGACATTGGCCACCAGAGCAATGACACACATGGCTGTGAGTGCCCGTAGGAGCATGAGCCCCAGTTTCTGGGCAGTTTTAATTGGGGGAAAAAAATCCCTTTGGGCTGAAATCATATCGGCATTGTGATTTCAAAGGCAGCATTTTCAGAGATCAAGCACTTTTTCCCTGTAGTTTAGAAATTTCTGTTCTCAGAACTTTGACCTTGATATAATCAGAAAGCTCAAAGCACCTCGCATAGGCGAATCTCTCTCTCCTTCTCGCTGTCCCTGAAAAGCAGACAGCGAGCAGCAGGAGCAGTCATGTCCCAATTTTCCAGATGAGGAAATTGAGGTGCAGAGAAACTCAGACGGGTGTCTCCGGGTCTCTCAGGGGATCACACACCCTTCCTCCCTTAGGAAGCTGGCATTTCTCAACATCTGAAAAAAACATGTGAGAAATAATCCACTAATACAAAAAGCTGCTTGAAAACGACAACGCACCTGTCTTTGACAGTGTATAGTGAAGTAGCAATTAGCTGTGGGTTTGGGTTCTGAGAGCTGCATTCTATCAGGAAGGAATATTTGTGGCATTTGTTATTTTTGCTGTTGTGTGTTTTTTGGTTTTGGCTTAGATAGTACTTGAATTGTGGATTTCAGTTTTTAATATGGTGAAAGTGTTAGATGGTAGATAGGATTATCAATGCATGCAGAACAACCTCTTAGAATATGATAGCCAACTAATGGATTTTTTAAAAATGTCTTGCAAAGATTCAGTTCCTCTGACTTGCAAGTAAGTAGTGAAGGAGACTAAACAGTCTGCCTATCTCATTTTAAAAACTGGGTTTTCTCTTCTGACTGACAGCGTTGCATTGATGAATCATAGCTGTTGCCCCAATGTCATTGTGACCTACAAAGGGACCCTGGCAGAAGTCAGAGCTGTACAGGAAATCGAGCCGGGAGAGGAGGTGAGTTCATGGCTATGGGTGGCTGCAGCAGGGGGCTTGAGACTGCTCTTTTAAAAGGCAATGTGGACAGATCTGTGCAGTGTCACTTGACAGTATGAGCTGTGAATGCCTCCAGCAGTTTAGCTGAGTCTGCCCCCGGGCTCTCCAGGAGTCGGTGATCAGATTTGTGACCTGTAGTGATTCCCACACTTTGGGGCTTCTGTTTGGTACTTACCATTTCCATCTCTGGTCAAGAAAAACAGGAAGTAATACATTTGAGTCAAATTTCTCACAAAGCTTTATAGAGATTTACAGAGAAAGAAGACATTTACTACCAAAATGACCACAGTCAAACTTTTGATTATCTTTAGAGTCTCTGTATCCCTATTGCCAAACAACTGAGCTTGAGCTTTATTTTATTTTATTTTTTTGGTGAATTCTTGCTTGTTCCCCACCATCCCTCAAAGGTCCAAAGCAAAAGAAAGCAAGCGACGCAGCAATAGCTAAAGAGCTGGCCCTCCAAGTGACACATCAGAATTTCGTGTTCTATCAGTTCCACATCTGAACTTCAGGTCGCTTCACTTTTTAGGAATCTAAATCAAAGGTCCAGGTATATGCAGTCATAGGAGAAGTCAAGGCTGTCTGTGGCCAAGGGGCACCTTAAGTTTCCCTCCTCAGCTTCAGGACGTGTAGAGAACCAGCTTTCCTATCACCTGCTCAGCGATTCCCTGTTCCCTTCCCATGTGTGATTCCTGACTACCTCATGAGACGTCTCACCTGGGAAGGGCTGGCCTGGTGGATTGCTGTAGTATGCTCTGTGTTCTTAAGTAAATTCCCAGCAAGACACGAGTTTTTAGGAACTTGTAATCACACACTTAGGTTAAATTTCAGTTTAGCAATTTGTAATGCTATTTTACGGTGCATGCCTGGTGTAAAGTGTAACTGTCAGTGTGCTGAATGAGAAGTGCTTTGCTTTCTCTGGAAGGCGCTCACTAATCTACAGCTGCACTGGGAGCTGAAGCCCAAGGTGCAGGCAGGTTGGCCCTTCTACCTTCAGCTAAATCCATTACGATGAGGGTGTGTCCCCTTTCGGCTGTGGTGTCTGAGTTTCCAGAGGTCTTATGGAGACTGCCCTGAAGCCTTTCTTGAAACAGATAATTGCAGCCAGTCAGAATGCAGTCACCCAGGCTCCAGTGCGCCTGTGGGCTGACTGCAGAGATGAGTGGGTTGTCACCTAGGCTGGCTCAGTCTGGCTGTGAGCAGTGGTACTGGAGTGGCCTTTGTCGCCATCTTCTGGAAGCTTCCGTATGTTGCACTGTGTGTCAGTCATTACAGAGATCGTCGGCAGGCTCTTGCGGTGTGAGGCAGGGCAGGGGTGGCTGCAGTTTCCTTTTGCCCTCATGTTCTCCCAGATGTGAAACTCAGTAACCTCATTTTTGGGAAGTCAGTGCTTTGGGGATGACTTACCCTTCAGAGAAGGAGAAACCCCATTCCCCAGGGTTTCGGGGTGAGCTGCAACGTGTCCAGCACCTCCCCATGGGCTGGGGAGAGCTTAGCTGCCCCTGCAGCTCCCAGCCCTGTGCGTGTCCTCCCCTGCCTGCCTGGTGGTGCCCGCGGTCACTGGCACGCTAGCGGCTTCGTGAGATCCATCTGTTCAGTCAGACATTTGTCTGATTGTGTGGGATGAGCAGCCAGTGCTGTCCCAGTGAGTAGACAATGGACATCTAAATGCTGGTCTCCTCCATATGCTCCAAGTCTTAGTTACAGACCCCATTAGGAAAAGGCAAGGACGGTGGAGCCCCATGAACCAAAGATAAGGACTTTCCAAGCTCCCTGCCCTGCAGGATCAGGAGCTGCCCACTGGGCCAGGCCACAGCATTCTGGTGTCCTAGAAGATGTGTTCACCCTCCGCTGGCCACCCAGAGCTGTGGGTCCCAGCCCACCGAGTGGAGCCTCTTGCTCCATTGCCAGTTGACGTGAGGAGAAGGGGAACTTAGCTGCATGTGTGTGGCGTGTGCGTGCTCATGCCCTTCCCTGCACGCAGCATCCAGTGATGATGGCAACGAAGCATTTGCGCCGTCTCAGGTAGTGAAATATGAAACTACAGGAAGGCCAGGCAGAGGCAGCTGAGGGAGGCAGGGATCCTCTGAACCCTCCAGGACACTGTTTTAAGGACTCCTTGATTCTACAGATTCTTTCCACTAACCTGCACCTTGGCTTCAGCTCCCAGTTCAGCTGTGGATTAGTGAACACCTTCCAGAGAAAGCCAACGTCAGGTGGCTGCTCAGTTCAGGAATTCGGTGCCTTAAAGTAAACAGCGCATTCCTCTGCTGCAGCCCGCCTTATCCTCTGCCCCTGCATGGATACCACCGCAGGTGACTGCAAAGGCACGGGAATGACGAGGATTGAGTTTACCTGTAGCAGACTGAAGCTTTATCTTTTTGGACCCCGTAGGTTTTTACCAGCTATATTGATCTCCTGTACCCAACGGAAGATAGAAATGACAGGTTAAGAGATTCTTATTTCTTTACCTGTGAGTGCCAGGAGTGCACCACCAAGGACAAGGTAAGGTTGTTCATTGGGCTAGAGCGCTGACTGCCCTCTGATCTCAGGACCTCTCTGCCGAAGAGCTTGTCTGACTTGGCGGATCTCCTCTAGGATCTTTTTGATCCTTTAAACCCTCCTTACAAAGACAGCCAGAGGGAATCCAGTTAGACCAGGTCTCTGTTCAGACCTGCTCCTAGTAGCTAAAGAAGACATTTCCATTACACTGTACAAACAGGAGAAGGGTCTGCCGAACTGCTCTTTCTTGAAAAGAAACAACTGCTCAAAGGAGGAGTGGGGAGAAGCACATGAGTATAATCTTTAGGCTTTCCAACCTGTTCACCAGAATATGTGGAAGTTTCCCTGGCATTTTCCAAATTGTTCCGTCAATGCCATCCTTCCTTATTCTAGTCTCTTGATTCGTAGATGTGTAAACACATATATCTGCCCATAGCCAACACATTTTAGATAAGGAGTATCTAGAAGATTAATCTTTTTGTTTCGTTTCTGTAAAAAGGTAATGGAGTACTGAATTTCTTTAGATGCATTGCCTGATTTCCTTTCATTCTTTTGTAACCTTGGAATGCGCCAGTGTCGACCGCTGTGTGGGAATGTGTATTATATGAGAGGTTTTCCTATCAGTGTGGTTTCCATGGGCGGTGACGCCTTGCCCTTGTGGACATTTCCTTCAGGATAAGGCCAAGGTGGAAATCCGGAAGCTCAGCGATCCCCCAAAGGCAGAAGTCATCCGAGACATGGTCAGATATGCACGCAACGTCATTGAAGAGTTCCGGAGGGCCAAGCACTATAAATATATCCTTTACAACTGCCCTGATAGCTTATTATCCCTCGCCAACAAGGCAAGGTGGGAAGTTGGAAAGAGGGAGCAGGAGGATGGATTTAAGATTCTGAAAACCAAAGGAGGAATGTCTCCTAGTAAATGTGTAAAGGCGTACTGACCACCCACAATGTGGTGTCCATCCTGTTGGAGTTGTATGATCTTATTTCCCCTTATTTTGGCTAGTTTGGCTGGGAGCCCCATGTGGTGGAGGACCGTGAAGGACAGAGCCTTGATGGCCTTGTGCATTGGGTATTTTACTTTGGGCAGGGCACAGTGCCAAGGGCCTTGCTTATTTCAGCTCTCCTCACTGGCACACTCTGAGCAGGGACTTTGCTCATTCCCATGCAGCAGATGAGGAAACAGCCTGATAGATATTAAGTAATTTGCCCAAAGGACACAGCTGATGCTGATAGGATCTAGGATTTTGTCCCAGCTCTAACTATCAGAATCCATATTCTTAACCTTTGTATTGTAGCATTTTCTTGGGAGTTGAAAAGGGATTCGATTTGTACTCTAAAGGGTACAATTTAAAACCAGTGAGAGGAAATGAGAGAAAGGCACATTGTTTCTCAGCATAAGAAAGAACTTTGCCACAGTGGGAGTTGTGCTCAGGGTTCCAACTTGGGTGAGGATTTGAATTTGATTAGAATCGTGATTTTAATCAACATTGTTTACATCAGAACTAGGGGTCTGGACCCTGCGGCTAAAATTCTTGAGTGGTTCTGATCTTCAGGTTTTCCTCATTTGTTTTTTCTGGAGAAATGTAATTCCTTTCACTTTTGCTTGGCTTTCTGTAAGTTACTTTTTCATGGGGTAAGGGTGAGAGTGGAGTGGACGAAAGAACTCCTTGAACCCAGCCTGGGGAAGCCTCCAGGCAGCTTGGACCCGGTGGCCGTTTCCTTGACTCCACAGCACCCCCTAGTGAGCTGCTGGAGATCTGCGAGCTCAGCCAGGAGAAGATGAGCTCCGTGTTTGAGGACAGTAATGTGTACATGTTGCACATGATGTACCAGGCCATGGGTGTCTGTTTGTACATGCAGGACTGGGAAGGAGCCCTGCAATACGGACAGAAAATCATTAAGCCCTACAGGTGATTATAGAGGCTGTTCTAATCATCCACAGAGTGGAATTTGGTTGTTTAGAATGCATACGATAGTGTCGTCTTCCTGCCCATTGCTGAGACTTGCCTAGCACAGCTGCCTGTTCTCTGCACCCACATCTGGAGGTGCTGGTGCAGGGCACTGCTCCCGAGTCAGGCTTGTTCTCGCCACCATCCCAAGGAGACAGGTTGAGGTTATGCAGCAGATACCGGGGCAAGATCCCTCCCAGATCCATCCAGGGCCATATCCATAGTAGTTAACTCAGGCTAACTTTGAGAAGCCACTAGTTTGCTTCTTTTCCCACCCACCACTTCCAAGTTTAATTGCTAAGTGGTGGTCTCATAAACCCTGCTTTTCATCGTTACTCACACCATCCCCTTCTTTTGCTTTTTCAAATTACAGCCCCAGTTTGCAAATGGGGAAGCTCTGGGACCAGTGGGTTGACCGTGGTTATCTAATCTCCCCACCCCGGGTTTGGAAAAAAGAAAAAAAAATTGCTTTTTAATTTGTAGTAATAATGAATATTAGCCATGGAAAGATTTCCTGCCTGAGAGGGTTACTAAACCTAAAAGTGGGTGACAGATGGAAGTTGTGGCTTTGTCCTCTGACTCGGACTAGACACTTCAGGGCTGAGGTGGCCTAGATGGGATCACTGGAGCTCTTTTTGAAGGCATTGATGTTATGCATTTACAGGGTACGTCCAACACCAAGTGGCCCAAGTGAATCAGGGTTGCTGGGCACTAGACCCAGAAATCTGTGTTCCGGAAGCATGCCAGGTGTTTCTCAGGAGTTTGAGAAGCCCTCAGTCTCCTTCCACTTCCAAGATTAGGGTTTGTGAAGGTTGTGTCTGGTCTGAATGTCCACTGCCCACTCCACCCTCTACTTACCCCACTGTGCCCTGATTAGCCAGCAGGGGGAGCCCAAAGGAAGCCAGCTCTTAAAATCTGCTCTTGGAAACAGAATTTGTTAAATTAGGGATAAACTCAAACCTTCCCTTTCTCCTGGAGTGTGTGAGGAAGTCCACTGGCCTCATGCACAGTTCTCTGTGTGAGATCTGTAGGGAGAGAGGAGCAGACAGACAGCATCCCAGCCCTGTGGTTCTCCCAGCAGGGCCTTGCTATGCTAGACCCATCTTTATCTGCGTGAGCCCCTCCCGGAAGCCCAGCTCTGGTCTTCTGTGGGGCCATGGGTCCCAGGGCTGCTTCCTGCCCAGGAATACAGCTAGAACATGTCTTTTTGGACTGACTTTCAGGAGACACAGGGTGGAACAGCCTAGCCTTTAAATAAACACCTCTTACACACACGTAAACACATACACTGGCTCACCCACCAGCTGCCTCTGGGCCCTGTTCTTAGGGAAATGGCTGTTTCCCAGGCAGACCCCATCAGTCAGCCTTCAGGTACAGCCAGAGAGAACACCTGCTGTATCTAAAGCCCCTGCTGGACAACGGGGAAAGAACATCCAGAAGACGCAGGAAGTGTTCTGACTTCAGAGCACTTACAGTTTTGCTAAACCAACCCATATCATAGTGTGACAGAAAGCTGGGGTCTTAAGACACATTGGGGTGGGTGGGGTTTTGGTGGGTGGATGTGTATCTGAGTACCGAAGGTGATAGGCCTAATTGCTGCCTTCATAAATGGGACATTTACTTCACAAGCTGTTTTCCCAGGGTCTTCCTCTGGGTATATCTGAAATAGAAAAATCTGGACTGGGATTGAAGGTTGTATTTACAAATGCTTTTGAATAGAATTTCTCCTGCAGTTGTTATGTAGCTTTTCAGAAACACACAAACTACAAATAATGAACAACGTCTGCAATGATTCGGCAGGGTGGCGGCATCCACACTCTTCACCCAAACCCTGGTGGGATTTGAAGAGGCCACTGGTGGGCAGAGGTTGGCCCTAAGCATGGCAGCCTCTGGCTTACTGCGCCCAACCTGTGGGGCGGCTCAGTAGCCACTGACATGGTGGCCTGTTGTCTCTTCTCTTGTTCTAGTAAGCACTATCCTTTGTACTCCCTCAACGTGGCCTCCATGTGGTTGAAGCTAGGGAGACTCTACATGGGCCTGGAACACAAAGCCGCAGGGGAGAAAGCCCTGAAGAAGGTATGTCTGTAACTCGGCCTTAGGATTCCCAGTGGCCAGATGGCCTCCTTAGCGCACCTCCTTCATGCCTCACCAGGCTGAATGGCTGAAGCAGTGGAGGGTGAGCAGCTCTCACCCACCCTCTGGCTGTGGGAGCAGCGGGGGTGGGTCCTGCAGGTGAGGGTGGAGTGAGACACAAACACTCTGCTGTGTTTGTGTCCAGGCCTTCCTCGAAGGGAATGGGTGCACACATCCAGAGGGCTGGCCGTGATCACAGGCCCAGCCTGTACCTGGAGGAATTCTCCATTTGTTTGCCCTTTAGGATTTTCAGAATGTTGACCCCCAGTTGCGGTGAAATCAAGGAGGTAGGATATGGAGAGTTAGGGTTAGGATGTTAGAATTGTGCATTTGCTGTTTCTAAAATGCACTTAATCATCCTCTCAGTTCATTGAGGACCAGTTACATACCAAGACCTTCGTGTGCTTTTCCTTTGAATTCTCACAAAAATGAGAGGCTTTCCTGATGAAGAAAGTGAGGTTCAAGCAGGTTAAGTGAGTAATAGCCTAGGGTACATGGTGGGGCCTTTATTCAAATGAGGGTCTAAGTTGAAAGCTTCAGCTCCTCCCACTCAAGCTGTGATGAAACTGGTGGGAAGCCAGGCCCCTGGGCAGCATTCGCCTTCGGTTTGATGGCTGCCCTGTGCCGCCCAGGAGCCAGGCCCCGACCCTCACATCACGGGAGGTCAGAGTCATCATCCTGAGTATTGATTCTCATTGTTTGTGATGTGGAATTCGCAGTCAATACAGTGTAATTTAGGGGATAGTCCATTTACTCCTGTAAGAGACTTTATAAAATGCTGGGGCCATGGACAGGGCCTGCAGGTCTAATCTTTCACCTTCTCCAAAGTTTCCCAATAGACTATTTGGGAAGATGGAATAAGGCCCACCTCCCATATAGAAGGGTCAGGGCACAGCCAGCCTGGAAGGGAGCACGAAACAAAATTTTCTGTTTTAAACCATGGAATTTGTCTTCTGAGAATTAGCCATTTAGGTCACAACTGCAAAGTGTGTCAGGCGATTAAGTAATAGATCAATGAAGGTTGGAGCAGATCTGAGCAAGGAACATGAGTCTTGAAATGAATGCCTGGGCAGGGTCGGCACCTGAAACAGGTGATTTCTGAAGGCTTGCACTGTTACTTGGCCTGCCTCCTCTTGGCTTGAGATCTAGGAGGAGAATATATAATAGATAGGAATGCCTGTCATAATCACAGGCCATTAAAAATTCTCCGGGGGAATACTTTTTTCTCTGAGTAATTTGGCTGAATACAAAAGAGCAAATACATTCTTAGAGATAACATTTGATATAAACTTCCTGTATGCCAGGCGCTGTTCGAAACACTGTATCTGAATTAACAACCCTGAGAGGTAGGTATTATTCCAGTTTTACAGTTCGGGAAAATGAGGCACAGAGTGGTTAAGTAAATTACCAAGGCCACACAGCTAGGAAATGATGAAACCACTGGAAACTTGACCATTTTACATTGCCTCACTATAAAGAAACCTTAAGTACATTCTCTAGCATCCCTCAATGAAACCTGCTACCTTTCTTTAAGTTTTTAGAATATGTATTAAAAGGGAAGAGTATGCTTTTCGAAAGGGAAAAATAGTTTAACCACGTCTTGCAGGTTACTGATGTCAACTAAACATCAAAATAGCTTTGATATAAAATTCATTATGAACTTTACCAGCATCACCTATTTTCTGGGTTGAACATAATCAAAAAAATTAGTCCTTAAAGCATGTTTTACTGAAAGATCTAGAATCTTGGGGCAAGAGAATGTCATGAAATCAGTTTAATGACATCGTTTCTCCAGCTGGATATTTTTGCAGAATGTTTTACCTAGCAGTAGACACTGGATGAGGCTGGCTACCAGACAGTCTTGTCTCCTTTTTTTTAAGAAAAAAAACCAAGGCTGGGCACGGTGGCTCATGCCTGTAATCCCAGCACTTTGAGAGGCCAAGGCGGGTGGATCACAAGGTCAGGAGATCGAGACCATCCTGGCTAACATGGTGAAACCCCGTGTCTACTAAAAATACAAAAAATTAGCCAGGCATGGTGGTGGGCGCCTGTGGTCCCAGCTACTCAGGAGGCTGAGGCAGGAGAATGGCGTGAATCCGGGAGGCGGAGCTTGCAGTGAGCTGAGATCGCGCCACTGCACTCCAGCCTGGGTGATAGAGCGAGACTCCGTCTCAAAATAAATTAAAAAAAATAAAATTAAATTAAAAAAAACCCAGGTCCTGGTGGAGAACATAGGCTCTAATGGCCAGTTTGCATCCTGTGCCTTAAAGCAGAGAGATCCAACTTAAAGTTACCCCGGGTGGAGGTGTGAGGAGATTGGCTTCTAGGCTCTCATTGTTTGTCTCGCTCTTTCCTAGGCCATTGCAATCATGGAAGTAGCTCACGGCAAAGATCATCCATATATTTCTGAGATCAAACAGGAAATTGAAAGCCACTGAAGCTATGCAGCATTTCAGTTTTCATTTAAACACTTAGTTCAGAAACCTTAAAGGATTTGAATATTCCAAATTGCACACATCACTCCAGCATCTCTGTAAAATAATTGGAATGAAAATACTTCTTGCACTTAAACATTGCACATGCCATACTTTGAGGTTAGTCTGAATCTTGAACTTTACTCCCAAATTAATTTTGAATGCTTTTGTTTCCTAAGAGATAATGGCATGGTTTCATATGTTATACTTTGGACAGACAGAGTTTTAAAAATGGAATTATTTTTTCTTTCATGCCTCTTGTAATGTTCTGAACAAACTTGAATGATGAAAGAAAATAAAAGAGATATCAATCAGTATTTGAGGTTTGTGTTTTCTTCTGTCTCTGGGGAGGATTTCTCAGTGGTGGTGGGAGCCCAGTCTTGGAGTGAAAGTGACACCTGCTATCCATAATTCGGCAAGCTCAAGTCTTCTCCCTGGGACTGGGGTCGGGCAGCCTCTTTATTCTGCAGTTGCTTTTGTGGGGCTGTGCCTGTGGAGGAAGAAAATGGGAAGAAAGAGAAAAAGGTACAAGAAGGAAAGAAAAGCATCTGTGGTGGAGGAACATCCAGTGACCCGAGTGCCCTCCAGCAGGCAAGGTTTTCAATCTGTTCTCTGGTGCCTGGTATTCCTTCAGTGTGTAAAGGTGCTTAGTGTGTGCTTTACTTTCTTGGATTTTCTGTCCCCATCTGTCTGAAAGCAGACTTGCCATCTCTCATTCTGTTGATTGTTCTGTGCAGTACTCTCCTTTTTCGGAAAGACTCCAGGGTATGCTTGGGAAGGAAAAAAATTTTTTTCCTTACCAACCAACCCTGTGTTGTTGAGTAAACACTGATCTCTACCCACACAGACAATAGGAATCCAGCTTTCTGCAGCCCCACAGCCTAGACAGCAGCAACCTGGGGAGTTGTTTGTTAGCAACCACTGCACAGAAGGACCCAGCACACGTTCCTGAGTGCAGGGGTGTTACTCTTAGACAAGTGTCTTGTAGTCCAAAGAGAGGAACTTCCCCACTGGTTAATAAGTAAAGCCTGTTGAAATTTACACGTCAATTACCTTTCATAGTCATGGTCTGAAAACAGCTAGAACAGCTGTAAATCTGGTACATTTTCCTTCCCTCCTCATCTACACGCACCCACATCTTCACACACACTCATGCCCCTCTTTCACACGCAGTTTGCTGCACACAGTGGGATTTAGCAGATAGAATGCATTCTCTTGTCCTGTGTAGTCCAATAAGACATTTATTGAACACCTGGTACTATCTATGCTAAATGCTCTGAATAGCTCTCCAGGTGCAAAGGGAAGAGTAAGGCATGGTCCCAGATCAGTGGAACTTACTTAGGTTTTAAGAATGTTCATTTACTATACATTCCGTGACGAAGCCTAAAATAAACTTAGCCTACCATCTCTATAGGTTTTATAAAATTTGCAAAAGTAATCCTTTCTCGGTAAATTCAAGTAATGGAAATGTATATGAAAAAAGTAAACTTCTTTGTTCTTCACCAGTCCCACTGTGTGGAGCTAACTGCCATAAACAGTTTGCTTTATATGGTCCCAGGTTTTTCCATTCCTGGATGATGTATCTATATAAATAGATTTAGAAGAACAAAGACAGGATGGTACTGACAGGATTTTGTAACCTGCTTCTCCAAACGAACAAAATGGATCTCTCTGCATTTCAGCACTTACAGATTTGCCTCATTCTGTTTAGAGGCCGAATATTGCATTGGATGCATGTCATCTTGGACTCAGTACTTCTATTTATGGACCGGAGGTTTTTTCCCAGTTTGCTGCTATTACAAACAATGCCACAATGAATGATCTGAAACATAAAACTTTGCGTCGTGTGGTAGCATTTTGGGGAATAGATTCCTGGAAGTGCAATTTCAAGATCCAATAGTGGGAATATTTTTAAAATTTGAATAAATGTAGCCACATTTCCTTTTGTAAAAGAAAAACTGCATCAGATACAAATAAGATATAATAGTATTTGCTTTCCGCTCCCTCATAACATTGTATTATCATTAAAATGTTTTTGGCAATGTAATGTGTGAAATATTTTGTTTTATATGTATTTATTAGTGAGATTGGACTGTTTTTCATATATTCAGGATTTATTTTATTTCTTTGGTGACTTGACATTCATGGCTGAGCTGTTTTTAGCACAACACTTTCTGACACCGAACGTTTGAGGTTTTATCTTACACCAGCTATTCTCTAACTCTTTGGACACCAACTGTGTGTCCTACAATTCAGTTCTATTCTGATACTACCCTGGAGTTAGCGTCAGACTCCATAGGTTTAAAGACTCCATCCCACAAGACTTCCCTCACTTCAGATGCCAGTTGGAAAGATCTCACTCAGCCACCCAGGCTGGAGTGCAGTGTTTTTGTTTGTTTTTAGAGGTGGGGTCTTGCTGTCTTGCCCAGGCTGGTCTCAAACTCCTGACCTAAAGGGATCCTCCCACCTCAGCTTCCCAAAGTGCTGGAATTATAGGCATGAACCACCTTGCCTGGCTCCCAGGTTACCCAGTTTCTATCTGACTTAGCCACAAAGTCAGGGGGTTGCCACAATCCCCTCACCTTCATGTTCGATGATTTGCTAGAATGGCTTATCAGAGTCCGGAAAACATTTTACTTCCCATTATTGGCTTATTATAAAGGACACAAATGAACAGGCAAATGAAGGGTACATAGGGCAAGGTCTGGAAGGGTCCCGGGTACAGGAACTTCCATCCTCATGGAGCTGGGGTGTGACATCTTCCTGGCACATGGACGTGTACACCAACTCGGAAGCCCTCCAAACCCCATTGTACGGGGTTTAAATCATTGATCATTTAATGACTTAAGTGATCATTAGCCATTTAATAAAATCATTAGCCATTGATGATTAACTCAGTCTGCAGCCCTTCTATCTTCCCCACAGGTTGGGGAGTTGAGGCTGAACATTCCAAGCTTCTAATTAAGGCTTGGTCTTTCAGGAAGTCACCCCTCATCCTGAAGCTACCTAGAGGCCCACCAAGAGTTGCTGTGTTAGAACAATAGAGACTCCTGTCACCATTCCAAGCTTCTAATTAAGGCTTGGTCTTTCTGGAGGTCACCCCTCATCCTGAAGCTACCTAGAGGCACACCAAGAGTTGCTGTATTAGAACAAAAGAGACTCCTATCACTTAGGAAATTCCAAGGGTCTTAGGAGGAGCTGTGTCCCAGGAACTGAGGACAATGACCAAATAATCTTTCTATGACACTAAAGAACACCCTTGGTTTCTGACCACAGATTCCTCCTAAAAAAGGATGATATTTACTGGCACATTTCTAGCTTCCCGTGTAGTCACTGATAATCCAGTCTATCATCCTACTGCATGAAAATGTCTCCCTAGCTGAGGCCACTCAGGCGTACAGGCTTCTATTTGATCTTGTCAGGTTCCACAGGCGAGAGTGGTCTTGGCAATATGTCTTTACCCTTTCAGGCCTCTGGTATAATTGAGCTAAGAGACAATATCATCTCTTGTTCTGAGCCTTTTTCAAGATGTCAGCACGATACTGGATTTCCCCTATTACATAACTCATTTAATCATTCCTTTGCCCTCAGCTGCTATTTCTCCTCTCCATTTATCCCCTAACTTTGTTCATTCACCTTTAGAAGAGACATTAGGTTCCACCTCTGTGCTCGTCTAGGTTGCAGACAGCAATACTAGTCTAACAAAAATGCCTCCCCTTCAGTCCATTCCCTTCAGGTAGGGTAGGCTTCTGTAGGTACAGAACTAATGGGCTATTTCTGACACTAGGCAATAGAGCTGCATTCACTGGTAACCCTGATTTTGCCAGATAGGATGAAGGCCTGACCTGCCCCATCAGGCCCTTAAGAATTCTGACATAAAGGTTGAGAAACATGGTTCCAGTTTCTTGCTTAGAAATCCTCCCTGCTTCCAGCACTGGTAGTTGCAGCCCTGGTCCTGGGACCACTGCATCAGATAGGAAAAAGAAAGTTGAGATGATGTAGGGAAGGAAAAAAAAAAAGTATGGTTATACCAGCATCTTTTCCTTGGGAAGAATGGTGGTCATACCAGCACCCTTTCCCAACCCCTCTGCCCCAGGTTCACCAGGAAAACAGGACTCTCTCCAGTGGGGACACTCCCTTAGGCCCCCCTTATTTTTTGTGAGCACACACTTGTGAAGGCATGGAAGCCAGTCCTTCCTGCCTTTATTTCCCCCCATTTTAGACAGTAAATATTTCAACTGCCTGTTCCAATTCTCTATTAAGCCATTTCTCTGAGGATAATATGCAACACAAAGCGCCCATTTGCTGAGACACCTCTTCCCACTGGAGGACACGGTGGGCTGCAAAGCGTGTCCCTTGGTCTGGAATGGGTGCAATATCTTCTGGTTCTTTTGTAGCACTCTGAGCATACTTGCATCTACCACTGGGTAAGCAAATCCCAGTCCAGAGTCAGTGTTGATTTCTCTCAGGACCCAGTTGTAGCCTCCTGGGCCTACTGGCATTAGCCTGACATGTGAGCTATGTTCACGGCCCCCCACCCCACCCAAAACAGCCCTTACTGGCATTTTGTTTCTCAGAGGGTGCAACAGGAATATGTCTAGATTGAGTGCATCTCTGCATTATTGCAGCCTGTCCCTGCCATGTCCACTCATTTCGTGGACCTAGGTGGCCACCTAGGTGAGCACATGAGGGTATCTGCTGTTGATTCCATTTACCTTCTGATGCCAGAAGGGTTTTCTTTTGATGGGCATTGATACGTCCTACTCTAATGCACTCTTCAAATTCCCATGGTGGTTCCCATCTGTGTGGCCCGTCCCTTTAATGGCTCAGCTTTCCATTCCCCTTCTGCCTGGCCATATTCACCAGCACCAGTGAGCTGGTAAAACCCAAAACGTGGTGACAAACAGCAAGCAGTTCAGTCCACCAAGCTGACTTTTACCCTTTCTGATCAGAGTAGTGACCTTCCAAACTAGATGTCCATTCACTATGGAACTGTAGTCCATAAACCAAGCAGTTCTTTGTTGGTTAGTGAAGGGCTGTTTCTGGGCACTGTCCAAGTGACAATAGATCCGACAGCTTCTCATGCAGTACCAGTCAGTCCTAGGACAGAAGAGCTTCCCTGTTTGTGAATATGTCCTTGCATTCCTCAGGTAACAAGATCCTGTATAAACCATTTCATTTTATGATGGAACTCTTCTGGGCACTGCCATCCATGTTAGAGTGCTTCTCCAACATCATCTAAGGCATTATGGGTATTTCAGGTTTCAAGATTATTTTATGCCCTTCAGTCATAGGAGTATTTTCAATTAATGTCTGATGAGATGAATTGCTTCTCAAATGGAAATTTTCTAGTCCACAGTCCCAGTAGTCATTGCTGGGAGGTGCTCACAGGCTTTTGCCATAAGTCCCAGCCTGTGCTCCACAAAGAACCATCCCATAGAGATTTTGTGTATATCAGCACTCCAGCTTTTATTCTACACTGTGTGGGCTTGGGCAATCTTACTGGTTCCCATTTAGCATGTCCAATTAATATTGCTTGAAGATGATTTATACATCTTCTTCTTTGCAGACACAGTTCCTCAGTTAAACCTAACGTCCATCCCCATAATACATTCAGATGCAACTTTTTGTACAAATTTTCACCTTAATCTCATCAACCCTTATAGTCCTAACTGTAGGCACCATCAGACATCATCAACAAGTTTTAGTTTTACAATATTAGGTAAAGAAAGTGTTCCCCAAGATGACATAATATCCATTCCCACAAAACATTCAAGTAAAGGAGACACAATTTTACAAAAAGCCTGTTTAAACATTCTTTCATAATCCTGTCAACTCTTCTGTATTCCCTCAACCTAATTCTAGCTTATATTAAAGCTTCACCAGCGGGTTTGGATACCACAGTCCATGGAGCCCCCATGTAAAGGAGTTCCAGAAATTTCTCCACCCCCTGATCACTTAACCCATTCATGTCCATGAAGCTTTGGGTCCCCAGCAGGGGGTTGAGGCAAAGAACTCCGACCTTTTTGTCCATCTTTGTCTTGGTTAATCTTACTATTGTCCTGTGATTCCAGGTCAGGTTTCTCATTGTATAATCTTTGCCTTCTGGCTTTTAAAATGTCTCCAAACTGGAGTAAATAGAGTAGACTTGTTTGGGACCCTTTAATGTTGGGTGACTGATATGTTTTTGCCGTGTCCCCACCCAAATCTCATTTTGAATTGTAGCTCCCATAATTCCCACGTGTTGTGGGAGGGACCTGGTGGGACATAATTGAATCATGGGGGTGGTTTCCCCCATACTGTTCTCATGGTAGTGAATAAGTCTCACAAGATCTGATGGTTTTATAAGGGGAAACCTCTTTCCCTTTGGCTCTCATTCTCTCTTATCTGCTGCCATGTAAGATGTGCCTTTTGCCTTCCACCATGATTGTGAGGCCACCCCAGCCACATGACGTGTAAGTCCGTTAAACTTCTTTTTCTTTATACCCAGTCTGATAAAGACATACCCGAGACTGGGTATGTCTTTAACAGCAGTGTGAAAATGGACTAATACCATTAGGAGACACTTTGGTCCACCCAAACTTTCATAGTGCTGTATTAAGACCTTTGTTTTAACCCCATCAATGTCTGTCTTATTCATACCTTTTTTTGGTTTGTTTTTTTGAGATGAAGTCTCACTCTGTCACCCAGGCTGGAGTGCAATGGCATGATCTCAGCTTGCTGCAACCTCTGCCTCCCAGGTTCAAGCGATTCTCCTGCCTCAGCCTCCCAAGTAGCTGGGATTACAGGTGTGCGCCACCATGCCCGGCTAATTTTTTTTATTTTTAGTAGATATGGGGTTTCACCATGTCGGCCAGGCTGGTCTCAAACTCCTAACCTCAGGTGATTCACCCACCTTGGCCTCCCAAAGTGCTGAGGTTACAGGCGTGAGCCACCACACCCGGCCTCATCCCATTTTTTAATAACCATTCAAGGTTTTCACCCTGCTGGGACAAGTCTCTTGACTCTTTCCCTTTCTTTTTGCTTTTTGTTTTGCCACTATCAATGTTTTCTTTATTCACTCCATTTCTTAACCATTTAAAAATTTCTACTCTCTTAGGATGAATCCCTGGACTCATCCCTCTACTTTTCACACCTATGCCTAATTCATATTTTCCTGTGAATCAGTCTAGTGTTTTAATTAGCATCAGTAAGAACCATGAGAGGAAGCAGAGATAGCAAATTTGATAGGGCTTCTAAGACTGTTGCTCAGTTTTGCAGCAGTAAAGTTATATGTGACACCCATGCAAAAGATGCCCATGCCTCTTAATCATAACATTGACCATGATCTTGGCAATGGGCATATTCAATGGGTGAGTGTCCCAATTACCAAAAACCCAGTCCCACATGACTTGCATACACAGTTTATCAGGTACTTCATCAGAGTGTTGCTTTTAACATTTATAGGGGGAGTTGGACAACCTCACTTCTCAGAGTAAACATACCTCATAGTGCCTTTTATCCAGTCCACCAGGCTGGTTGTTTCTTCAGGAATAACCTGCTGTGTGTCTGTGTCAGATATAGCCATCTGCGATTGTTCCACAGTGAGCAGTGAGTCCTCTGTCAACCCAGACATGCTCTTCCGTTCTGCAGCATTCAAAACCAAAGATACTGTCTCTAAATCAGTTACTCTCAGAATCCACTTAAGTAAGGGTTTTTCAGGAAGCTGATGATATTGATCTACAAATGGGACAACTCTTCCACACTATCCCCCCTGGTTTCAATAGTTTATTGGTTGTACCTTCCCCCTACACACACCACCTTCTTAGTGACCAGACGTCTTAGAGTTACCCTTGTTGTCTCCACATAATTCTAGCCTTTGAGGGCAGCTTCAAGGCTAGTGGCCAAAGTTCAGACTGACCAAAATCTGAGTTTGGTTTAGCATCAAAGTCTATCCAGCACTCTTTTAATTTCACTTTAGCGATTACAGATATAACAAAAACCAAGGAGTTATATATTCTGCTCTATTCCTATTCATTTACATTTCCTTATGCATCCAATGAACCAATTCCTCAGCAGTTAGATCCACCTCCAAATTCCATTTGTAACTTAATTTTAGTCACTGATAACAGCACAGCTGTCATGCTGGTCCATATCGTGGGTGACCACATGACCACCCTGGAATCAAAGGTTCTGTGTCTCCCACCCTTTCATCCTTTTTCTTCCCAAACCACTTTTCCATTAGCTAGGACCATTCTAGTGAATCCTAAATTTTCTGATACTAAATAATCAGGGTCTTTCTAATCCCACTTCTGACACCAATATGAGCTGTTTTGACTCACAACAGTTCTGAAACCAAATGTGTGGTGTTTTTGTTTTTATGCCTCACAGCAACCATTCTCTAACTCTTCAGACACCAACTGTGTGTCCTACAATTCAATTCAACTCTGACACTAACTACCCAGAGTTAGTGTCAGAGACTACACTGGTTTAAGGGCTCAGTCCCACAAGACTGCCCTCACTTCAGATGCCAGTCACAAGTTATTCAGGTTCCCAGGTTAACCATACTTCTGTCTGACTTGGCTACAAAGTCAAGGGGTTCCCACAACACCTCCCCTATTTTATGTTCATTAATTTGCTAGAATGGCTCACAAAATTCTAGAACACACTTTACTTTCTATTACTGGTTTATTATAAAAAAGACAAATGAATAGGCCAATGAAGAGGGTGAACACAGGGTGAAGTACGGAAGGCTCCTGAGAGAAGCTTCTGTTCCCATGGAGCTGTGGTATGCCACACTCCTGGCATGTGGATGTATTCACCAACTCAGAAGCTCTCTGAATGCTATTGGTCAGGGGGTTTTATGGCAGTTCCATTACATAAGCATGATTGATTAATTAACCATTGAAATTGACTCAATCTCTAGGATCTCTTTCTTTCCAGAGGTTGGGGATGGGGCTGAAAGTTCTAAGCTCTTAATCAAGTCTTAGTCTTTCTGAAGGCCCGCCCCCCATCTTGAAGCTATCTAGGGGACCACTAAGAATTGTCTCACTACAGCTGGGCATGGTGGCTTGCCTGTAATGCCGGTACTTTGGAAGGCCAAGGCAGGTGGATCACAAGGTCAGGAGATTGAGACCATCCTGGCTAACATGGTGAAACCCCGTCTCTACTAAAAATACAAAAAATTAGCCAGGCTTGGTGGCGGGCACCTGCAGTCCCAGCTACTCGGGAGGCTGAGGCAGGAGAATGGCATGAACCCGGGAGGCGGAGCTTGCAGTGAGCCGAGATCGCACCACTTCACTCCAGCCTGGAGGACAGAGCGAGACTCTGTCTCAAAAAAAAAAAAAAAAATGTCTCACTAAAACAAAAGAGGCTCCTATCACACTAGATATGAAATTCCAAAATTTTCTGTGATACCACATGGCCATTGCTTGTTTTGCTATTTGTTAATGTCTTTCGTAATAACTTCTGAGCTCTGTATATATTGGGGTATTAGCTCCTTGTCATATATTAAAAATATTTTTATTCTAGTTGTCTATTAACTTTATTTTTCATGATCCTTGCTGTACAAAAGCAGTTTTCATCTTTAAGTGAAGAAAACTATTACTGGTTTATTGTAAAAAGTAATATTAATTTTTATTTAAATCTTTGCTGTAGCTAGAATTTTTTTTTTTTTTTTTTTTTTTGAGACTGAGTCTTGCTCTGTTGCCCAGGCTGGAGTACAATAGCACAATCTCGGCTCACTACAACCTCTGCCTCCCAGGTTCAAATGATTCTCCTGTCTCAGCCTCCTAAGTAGCTGGGATTACAGACATGCGCCATCACGCCTGGCTAATTTTTGTATTTTTAGTAGAGACACGGTCTCACCACGTTGGTCAGGCTGGTCCCAAACTCCTGACCTCGTGATCCACCCACCTCAGCCTCCCAAAGTGCTGGGATTATAGGCATGAGCCACCACGCCTGGCAGAATTGTTCAATAAGATATACAGGCCAAGCACGGTGGCTCATGTGTGTAATCCCAGCACTTTGGGAGTCCGAGGTGGGCTGATCACTTGAGCCCAGGAGTTCAGGATGAGCCTGTGCAACATGGCAAAATCCCATCTCTATAATAAATACAAAAATTAGCCAGGCATGGTGGTGCATGCCTGTAGTCCCAGCTACTCGGGAGGCTGAGGTGGGAGGATCACCTGCACCCAAGAGGCACAGGCTTCAGTAAGCCAAGATCGTGCCACTGCACTCCAGCCTGGGCGACAGAGCGAGACCCAGTCTCAAATAAATAAAAATAATAAAATATCCCATGGTATTCCTTAATAGATTTTAATTTTCATTTATTGAATTACTTGTTGAATTATTTATTATTTTCCCATGCTGATTTTGAAGGGTACCATTATCATTTCTCTAAGACTTTGGTTTATTTCTGCAGTATTTCATTCTACTGATCTATTCTTGTGCCAGTAAAATACTCTTTTATATTGTTGCACTGCAAAACTTTTAGTGTATACTAGGGCTAATCCTGGGTTCCCTTGAATTTTTCTGGTGGTGGTGTGATTTTTTTATTGGACTTGCACTACAGTCAGTGATATACAGAGAACTGGCCTCTTCATGAGTCTTCCTATTCAAGAATGTGGTAAGTTTATCAATTTGTCTAAGTTTTGCCTCAGAAGGAGTTTTGCTGTGTTTATACAAGTCTCATTTATTCTTTTTGTTAGATGTTTGTTTTCTTTAGCTGAGTTTTTTTTCCATTATGTTTCTTAACTAGTAAATCTGGCGAGTTTTTCCCATTTATTTTCATTAAATAAAATAAGAGGTAAAATCACATAAAATAGCCGTATTTGGTTCTGGTATTGTCATCTTATTGCATATTTGTGTGTGTGCGTTGCTGTTTCTTATATTTATCTTTAGTTTTGTGGGGAATTATTCTGTTTCTTTCTTTTTAAAAATTTTCTTCCCCAGCTCTGCTAACAGTATATTTGGAGACAAATACGTCTACTAGGTTACTGTTTTATCTCTCAATTATATAACAAACCTCTACTTTTTCTGTTTATCAACCAAAGAAAAGAAACTGGTTCTATTTGCTCAGCTCACAAAAGAGAAAATGAATTAGTGTATCTGTTCTCCTGCCATTCTACCCGATTTATCTCCATTTTCATTGGCCTATTTTGTCTATTATCATCTTTTTTTAACATTATGTAGCCTTTCTTTCAATAATTATAATTGCTTTGTTGCCACAGTCGCCATAGAGAATTAAGTGTATGTTTAATGAGATTTGCTTGCCATATCCTTTCACCCCAGAGTGGCTTACAGTATTCTCATTTTTTTGATGTGAAACTAGTTGGGATCTCTGGTAGTTCAATAACCGCTTGTATAGTCACGGGGTTGTCAATGCATTACTGGGAGAAGTTGTTATACTTTTCTGTTACTTACCAAGGATACATAAAGCATCTACCCACATATGAGGGGTTCACCGTGTATGTGCTATGGTGGTTACTGGCTGAAAGTCTGGGACAGGACGGCCACCTTTAAACCTAGAGACAAGTTGAGCTGTTATAAAGCTGAAAGGCAAAAGCAAGAATTTAAATTTTCTACAGCAGCCTGGTTGGTGCCTGCCTTTTCCACATCAACAGTTTGGTACCTGCGTAAATGACAGTGAATGAGGAGTGAGGAGGGGCTTGGAGCTTAACGAGGCTTATTGCTGCATTTGTGAGAAAGACCCATTTCTATGTATTCTTCACTCCACTTGCCTAGTGATCACCCCTTTCAGGTTTCCTCTAACAGTGACAACCTTGGGAATTTCAAACTAAATCTTCAGTATGATAAGGTTATGCAGGACTAAAAAGTGGGTAGCAATAAATGGGCTTTAGAAAACAAAGCATGCAGGTTTTCCCAGGCACTTTCAACTAATGCAAACATATACAGTACAGAAAAGAGAAGATGTAACTGTTTTCTCTGAAAAAAAGGTTTATTGCATATGGAAATCAATAGATATCTTTTACAAAAAAAGGTTAGAATAAAGATCTCACATTTGTAAAGGCACATATGAAACATTTTATAGCAAGCACAAGGGCAGTGAGAACATCAACAAGGTCCAATATCTAAATAAGACTTTATAAAAACAGAGAGGAAACAGTGCAAAAAATACTGTCAAAGTCAGTTCTATACACCTCGTAACTGTGTATACAACTGGCAAGCATAAGCTTATTTACTGATATAAAATAGCACATAGAATAGCATACATAGTTTTATTTTAGGCTTTTCATATTATTAAATTGATAGGGAGTCTATACCAAAGTACAGTTGACATGAATATTGATAAAAAATCACTCCCCAGCTTAGGGAATGTCCTATAAACATCTCATCCCTCCCTCTGCTTACAACTACAGTTTGGTAGTAAGGAGACTGGGCTTCCATCTTGCAAGGTGGCAAGTGGCCACCACGGGGAGAATGTGCTCTCAGGATCCCAAGTCCCAACCTGGAATGCATTTCTTACTGCAACAACATAAGAGATGGTGATTAAATGTCTGGGTCAGCCCACAAAAGCCAACCAGATCTGGCTATCATAGCCCTCCATTTGGGCTGTGGTGGAGGTCAGTGGGCTTCTATGGGCTGACCCAAGAACCTTAAGAACAAACCGGTTTCTAAGTTGGGGACTTGTCTGTACATCATTTCAAAATGAAACCTAATAAATATCATTTGTTTTGAATGATACCAAAATTCACAACATTTTGTGAAACAAAGATCAAGGAAAGCATCAAAATACTGAAATAGGGAGCACAAGCCTAGTCCAGTGAAACAAACTAGATTAGCTTGTTACTTGATGTAACACAAGTTACATAAGGTTACACACGTTTATTAGTAATTTGCATATTTAAACCTTTTTTTCCACTGAAGTATCCTCAAGCACATTAATTAGCTATTGAAAGAACAAAGGACATACATAGGAACTCATCTCTGATGAAGAGTAACTTTATGTCAGAAAGGAGAAGGCTAATAAATTTTTAAGATTCCAAACAGTGGCAAGAAAGTTCAAAGGAAATTGCAGTAAAATTGTACAATGTTCAAGTTGAAAAAAAAATGGCTCTGAATTACAGCATTCAGTTCTATGCTCAAGGTATGTATTAGCTAACACTGCAGTTGTCAGAGGTGGGAGGCCCCTGAGAAATGCTGAGAACGCCAGGCACCCCAGCTCTGAGAGCCACCCTAGCTAAACTCAAAGCAGCATTCTTGAGATTTTAGCAAAAGGCTCCGCCCCAAGCCACAAAAAGATCCCAATCCAGTCTTTTCAGCTTTATCCTCTAAAACCTTTTGTCAGATGAGATAGCATTTGTGTTTCCCAGGAGGAGAAGGTTGGGGAAGAAAATGAAGATAGCTTACATACAGATTTTGGATGACCAGCTAATCTTACCCCTTCCTAGATAAGTGAAAACAGATAAAATGTTTCTGGGCAGCCCAAAGGTTTACCACCTGTTTCACTAGAATGGCCAGTCTGTGTAGAGGCTATAATGACGAAAGCATTCTCCCTGCAGGGAGAAGCTAGAAACAAATGGGTCTTCCTACACATCAGTCTGCCAAATGCAGCCTCTCTCAATCTATATAAGTTCACCTCGAAATAAATATTAAGTACTGCTGTCATCATTGTTTTAAACAGAGCGTCTTTCATTTCTTCTAACAGTGACTGATTCTATCAGCAAGGGAGCAAAAGGGTGAGAAAGGGAGCTTCCTGCTTGCTGAGTTTTCTAGCTATTTTCATTCTGGTTATTTTCATCCACCAGATCTTTTTTTTTTTTTTTTTTTTTTTTGAGACAAAGTCTCACTCTGTTGCCCAGGCTGGAGTGCAGTGGCATGATCTCGGCTCACTGCAACCTCCACCTTCCGGGTTCAAGCAATTCTCCTGCCTCAGCCTCCTGAGTAGCTGGGATTACAGGCATGTGCCACCATGCCTGGCTATTTTTTTTTTTTTTTTGTATTTTTAGTAGAGACGGGATTTCACCATGTTGGCCAGGCTGGTCTTGAACTCCTGACCTCAGGTGATCTGCCTGCCTCAGCCTCCCAAAGTGCTGGTTTGATTACAGGTGTGAGCCACCACATCTGGCCATTTGCCAGATCTTATTCTTTGAAACTATACTAACAATTTTTAAAAAATTAAAATAAGATTTCCTAATTACATATTTTGGAGAGGTTTAAGGCAATGATTCTCTGACGAGGTTTAACTCTTTCATCTGGGTTGCACTCATAGGGTAGGTAAAGAAAAGAAAAAGTGTACTATTGAGAGTTGATCCATAAAGCAGATGGGGAAATATGAAAAGGCAGCAGAGGCTGGGTGTGGTGGCTCACACCTGTAATCCCAGCACTTTGGGAGGCCGAGGGGGGTCATCACGAGGTCAGGAGTTTGAAATCAGTCTGGCCGACATGGCAAAACCCCGACTCTACTAAAAATATAAAAATTAGCCGGGTGTGGTGGTGCGCGCCTATAATCCTAGCTACTTGGGAGGCTGCACTCCAGCCTGCGCAACAGGAGCGAGACACGATCTCAAAAATTAAAAAAAAAAAAAAGAAAAAAAAGGCAGCAGACCCTAAGTGAACAAGGTGCTCATGGAATGAAGAGAGTGACAGCACACAACAGTCCCACCCGTTCCCCTGAACAAGACAAGGAACACCAAAGTCACTGCATGTACATCCCAGTTTTGTTGCCTGAATATAAACATGACTTGCTCTAAAGGGGAATGTGCTCTGCAGCACCTCCGAGATCACAGGTGAGAAGAATCAAGAAATGCAAGAGCCGGGGCTGCTAACTCTGGGAGCCACATGGGTAAGCAGAATGCTCTGCTAACAAGCAAGGCAAGGAAAGGTTGCCAGCAGCAGGCGAGGGAAGATGGTGCTTTTGATCAGCAAATCCAGGCAAATATGATAAACCACACATCATAATCCATGACATTCATCAAGCTCTACCTCAACAGTGAAGACAGTTTAAAACTATGAGCTAGGGTGAAACAGACTCCAACACTGCCGCAGGCTTTCCCTAGCATGCCACTTGGTGGTTTCCATCACTCTGACATTACAGAAAGGGAGGCAGGGAGTAAGAGAGGCATTCCAGAGTTCAGAAAATTATTTGTGAAACAGAGAACTTTTGGATAGCAACTTCAGGACTGATGCAAAAATCCTTCCTCTCCCTCTTCCCATTTATAGAAACTCTTGGGCAAGTTTATGGCACTTCTGGGAAAGAATGATCCTGATGGCCCAAAGTGTGGCAGAAGGAGCAATGACTTTCTACACAAATGCTTGTCATATTCAGGCTGCCCAGTAGCTCCAGCCCTCCTGCCTTGTAACTCAATGTCCTTGAAATTTATTTTTAAAATGGGAAGGCTAAACAAAGCTCCAAACGGTAGGAACTGATGCACATCCTCCTCTTTACTGTACCAAACAACGATCATTTTCCAGTCTATGAAATCGATGGATGCCAGACACTCAATGCTAGGCTCATGGACATTTTAATAGGGAATATCTTAGTTTGGCCTTGAGAAAGAAGATGAAGCTATATTAAGCTGGAAAGATAAGAAAGGTAGTCTACTGAATTAAAATACTTACCTATCTGAGTTTCTAACAGAAACACAAAAGCTGAGAGCAGGCTGGATAAAGGCTGAGTGTTGATGGGGCAAGCTGGTGGTCAAGTTTCACAGGGCCCCCTGAATAACACTGACTTCTGGACAACACATTTGAGGTGGCAGAATTTGATGAAATTTCCCCCACATTTCTCCCTGGCATGTTGCTGTTACTTTCAACAGATGCCATCTGTAAGGTCCTTTGCCCCAAAATGTCTCAGAAGCTTAAGTAAAGACAAGAACTATTTTGCTTCCTTGCTCAGTGTTCAAGAGAAGTATCAAATGCAGTTTAACATCTTACAGCTTTATTTCCACCCTATAGGGCCAACTAGTTTGCCAACCATAAAGCTGTAGGCCATTGGAAAATTTGTGTGGTTTCTATGGAAGACCCAAATTTCTCCATTTGGAAACCATGCTGGATGAGCTGTTGCTCTGCTCATGAAAAGAAATCACTAAATAAGAGCATGATGAGTGTCTCAAAACCATTGGCAATACAATAAAACACAGCAGCAGAATAACTGTTGGTAAAACATGGGAATGCTCAATTCCCTAAAAGGGCTACCCTAAGAGCCCAACAGTAATTATGTGGTGCTTCCAGAAATTTCTTACTCTAGGAGCTCCATAGAGTTATTTCTGACACTGAGTAAGAACACAGGTCTGACCCAATCCTATCCCTTGAATCTGTGCTCCCTGGCACACATCCTAGAATGCCCTGTACCCTCTATACCCCCAACCCCCCAACACCCCCCACCTCAAGGGATTGACAGATCTTCCCCAAACGAAAATCAGTAATGAAACAGTTGTCGTTTATCAAAGGGGGCAATCAAGGACCCTCTGCGAATACCAGAATCCATGGATGTTCAAGTCTTTTATATAAAATAGCATAGTATTTGCATATAACCTATGCACATCTCTTGTATACTTCAAACCATCTCTAGATTATTTACAATACCTAACTCAATGCCCACACATCACTTCATTTGCGTGAATTCAATGTAGTATCCAGCACGTGGCAAATGCAACTTTTGGTTTTTGGAACTTTGTGGGTTTCCCCTCTTCCCCAAATATTTTTCAATCTCTACTTGGTTGAATATAGGGATGTGGAACCCACAGATATGGGTGGTCAACTGTACTCATCATCACCATCGAATACACCATTAGATGGGGAAAGAGAGACTAGAAGGCACATTCTGTTTTTTTGACAAAGGACACTTTTGGGACCCATACTTCACGTAACAAGTAGGCTGAGGTCAGCTAATACAGACTGCTCATCGGGAAAGGACAGCAGCTAAAAACCCCAAAGTGATATGCCTGATGGCCAAACTGGCTTAAGAGAAGCTGCAGTGCACTATCTACCTCTGCGACTTCCATGTCCCAGGAGACGGCCCATTCACCAAGTGATGCAAGGATCACTATGAGCAGGGCAGCAGGTTCATGAAAAGAGCTGGGCCACCCAGGTACACCTTTTGTGTTCATTAGCACTGCTCTGGAGAAATGACATCTGGTGTTGAGACCCACAGTGTATCAGGGGGAAGATATAGGTGATCCATGCGAATACTGTCTATTGGCAGAAAATATGGTCCATTATTGGAAATTTCATATGGGTCAATCTATATTAAGCTGGAAAAATAATCAGCTGGATGAAAAGGCCAGTCTGCTGTACCCACTGGAGTTTATCACTGAAAAGCACAAGCTGAAAGACGGCAGGATAAAGGTTAGGTAGGTGTAAGCTGTGGTCAAGTCCTACAAGGCCCACCCTTAGCAGTCTACAAAGACCTTCTCTTCAGGCTGATAAAAGAGGGGGCCAGAGATAGCCAAGTGACTCTTAGGAAAACAATGGCAGTTTAGCTATAATTTTAAAAAGTGGTTACTCTTTTCAATCTACAAAATTAAAAGTAAAATTCTCTCAATTTAAGCTCCTCAAAAGCTTATGATTCAAAATATTCCATATAGGTGTTTTTACCTTCTCTGATCTTATTGTTTAACTCTGACTGAATAGAGCAGCTCATTCATCTTTACTACTATGTAATCAATGCTTAACATCCTTTTTTCATGCAACTAAATCCTCCTTTACTTCTTATCTGGGGAAAGACGTGCATACCAATGTCTATGCTATCTGTAAATGCTACCAGACTCTGGCTGAAAGATGGTATATCCAGTATATCCTTAGAAACCAAAGAAACCTCAGCAGGAGATTCCTCAGCTAAGCCAGCAGGCTCATCTTAAGGATGAAGACATCAAATTCAGCCCCCATGATTCAGGGACCATAGTAAACAAGGATGAATACCTCGGGTCAATGTATCCAAATGAATGTGGATGAAAGAAACCAAACAGTTCAATTGGAAAACCTCGAAAACAGCGGCTGGAAAATGTTTGATGGCTTTGTTGTGAGATGGTAACTTTTTTTTCCTCCATTTTAAATTTTCTCCCTTCAAATCCAAAGTGCAGCAATAGACACTGACAGCTCCAGCTTCAGACTTGATACATCATCAGGAAATCATTCCAAAAGCTCTAACTAGATAACTAATTTAATACACTTTGCTTCAAGGTTTATTCCTTGGCTTGCTTCCCAGATATAAAGCATCTCTGGGCAATTATTATGCAGATGCCACTGAAAGGACTTTAAATGGCTGCTGCTAATTTAACAGGAGATATGTTGGCATTTACTGGAGATGTGAAAAGGAATGCAAAATGTGCTAAAGAACCAAAGGCATTTGTTTTTAAAAGTGAAATATGTGGAACAACTCTTAAATGTTTTCTTTTGGGTTCCAATATAAACTTTGGCTAGAAAGTTGAATATTAAACCTACTTCCTCCCTGCATTTTGTACACTAATGAATATTCCCGTAGCATACGGCAGGGACAGTGGATGAATTTCAAGGAAGCCCATGAGCTCTGACGACCTCAAAGACACACCAGATCTATATACTGTCCACATGAGACATTTAACAGTGCCCACCTTGGGGCTTAGAGATAAAAGATAAATACTGATGTTGTTCATCATGCAATAAACCAGTAACTGAGACCACCTGCTAAAACATCCCTAACAGTAGAATACCCAAGGATGGAAAAATCTCCAAGGAAAGGAAACAAATACCTTTTTGCTTATTGATGAGCTTCTTATAATAAGGGTTATAAGCTCTGTTCCACTGAAAATACATGTAATACTAATGGTTTTCTTTCCAGGACATACAACAAAACTCCAGAATCTACAAAGATAGCAGATTACCCTCCTTCACTGAGTCTTCAGTCCTTGAAGTAGAAGACAGAGGTGAAGCCCTCCATCCCCAGATATTCTAACTGGAGTACAGCTACCACAACACCTGGCGAGGTTGAAACAGAGGATTCATATTCCAAAGAACTTAATGGGGAATATGCACCTGTTGGCATATGGTGATGGGATGTCACAAAGGTGTACTTTTTCTGGTTGATTTGATGTCACTCCTTCATCTTTTTAGCTCGGGAGGACAAAAGCAGCAATGAAGAAAGGCATATGGAACTCTCACAGCAGTCAATTCTAAGAAAAAAAACTGCAATTAAATTTTCCTTTCTCCTACATCTACAACTAGTTTTTCTTGACAACCTTTTTTCCTTTTTTTTTTTTTTTTTTGGAGGCAGGGTCTCTCCATAGCCCAGGCTGGACTGCAGTAGCAAGATCACAGCTCACTGCAGTCTCGACTTCTTAGAATCAGGTGATCCTCCCGCCTCAGCCTCCTGAGCAGCTGGGACTACCAGGGCATACCACCACGCCTGGCTAATTTTTGTACTTTTTGTAGAGACGGGGTTTCATCATGTTGCTCAGGCTGGTCTCAAACTCCTTAGCTCAAGCAATCTGCCCGCCTTGGCCTTTCAAAGTGCTGGGATTACAGGTGTGAACCACCGTGCCTGGCTGACTACAGTTTTTTAATTGCAGGTTTGTTCTTTGAACTGACCACTGTGGGCATTCCATGCCTTCCTCCACTGCTGCCTTTTTCCCGAGCTGAAAAGACAAGGAAGACGTGGCATCAAATTAACTAGAAAGAGCACGCCCTGTGACTTCCCATCACCACATAACAACAGGTGCATATCAAAGCTATACTCAAGAAAAAGTAGACACAGAATGATAAATCCCCCAAAATGCAGTAAGAGGAAAAAAGTACAAAACATGATTTATTGTGTACCAACCTTGGAAATTCAGAAGGACACTGACCAATGAAGCCACAGGAAGAAACTAAGAACTGGGCTTCAAAGTGAAGATAACTGACCAGAGAGTGGATTTTATGAAGGAGAGGAAAGAAGCACAGGGCTTCGCCAGTGACAGTTCTACCATTGTTCATCAAGTGGCCCCAAGTTTGGACTATGGGGTCCTGAGTGGGATTAATTCTGATCTTGCAGGCCAAAGCCTGAAGATGATACCAGCACAGTGGGGGTCACATTTGATGTGTTTCCTGGCCAGGACTCCTATTATGTAGCTAAATGCCACACAGCTCCCATAAATCAGCTTCCCCATCTGTTTCCTTGATGACCTTTCCAATGACTTAGTGACCTCAACTTCCAGGTCTCTGTCCAGCACACACATCTTATGTAAATAAAAAACAATGATCATCAAGGCCCTGCCTGAAAAACACAATCCTCAAAGGCCCTGCCCGACTTCTTTCTCTTTCTAGGTCCGCTATCCTCTCTCAATCAGGGTAGAGCCTTAACTGCACAGATGGCCTGGTCCAGAGCCTCAATGCCACCAGACAGGGTCCTACTGAGCAAACAGGAGAGGTAGCAACAAATACCCAAGGTACAGTCGCCAGCAGGGAAACACAAGCTCCAGAGCCCAGAATAAGGGGTGGTCAAGAAAAGCACAACACAGAGCTTGTCTTTCGGCCCCAAAGATGGCAATTACTGCACTGTAAAGGCAGCACTGTCTTTAGCTATTCTGTATTTAACTCAAGCTTGGGGGGGAAGTTAGGGTGGGGTGTGGGGGAGAGGAGACTACTGAGGATCAGGGGTGGAAATGAAGAAGAGAGGAAACTGTCTATCAAGGCTCATGAGCCCCAAAATATAAGAGAATCATGTTTGTTCCTTCAGACCCTTTTCTTTATATTTCAGGATGAATTCATTTTCTTACCGTCTTTGCTTTGGATATAAGCAATGAATGATGAATGAATCAAGCTGATAAACGAATTAAGCTGATGAATTTCATGGTTGGTTACAAATCTGGCTGCAATTTCACAAGAGATGTGCTCCCTCATTCCTCTGTCCCCAAAATGATCCAGCAGGCAACCTTACCTGCTGACATATATTACAATACAGATCAGTCAAGATGTGGTTCAAATGAAAAGTACTATATTACTGGGAAAACTGCATTATAATAATTCATAAAAGTTATTCCAAAGGGGAAAAAAATAAATTATCTCATATAAAATAATACATGGTATGCATGAATAATCTTGGCTACTCTCTTCAGAGAGCCTGTTTGCTGCCAGCCACCTGCACTTCTGCGTGGGGAGATGTTGTCTGGAGATCACTCTCCTCCAGCACGATGGGGCTGGGTCCCTCCTCCAGGAGCTGAACTGGGGGGATTAAATGAGTCTGGAGTTTTGGAGGAACTGGATGAGGACTTGGTAGACAAACTTGTACTGAGCGATGGTCTGGATCATGAACATCCTCTGCTCCCTGAGGAGCCTCAGCATCATGGGCACTTCCACCTTCTGCAAGAAGAGAGAGAAAGCACAAGGTCCTGAGACAGGAGGCTTCCCTTTGAGCATTCCTCATTCCCTCATTCAGGAAGCACTCACCCACTGCCCATGTCCAGGTACAAGAGAAAGCAAGGGACTCTGCCCTGGCTGGGTTTTATGCATCAAACAGTTTATACCAGCAACTGGAGAACCTGGTCATCATGTGTCACTGGTGGGATATTTTAGTTTTATTTAATTTCAAATTTTCTGAGAGGGTCTTGCTGTGTCACCCAGGCTGGAGTACAGTGGCACAGTCATAGTTCACTGCAGCCTTCAACTCCTGGGCTCAAGCAATCCTCCTACCTGAGTCTCCCAAAGTGCTGGGGTTACAGGCGTGGGCCACCACACCTGTCCTGGTGTATTATTTTAAATACAGAGTAGTCTGCTGGATAAAACATAAAGCCTGGAGTTAGACCTGAATGGTACTCTCAACTCCCCCACCAGGATTTAAGACATCTCAGGGTCTTAGTTTTCTCATCTGTAAAATCAGGATAATAATGCTTTCCTCTAACAGCAGCGTGGCCTTGCCCTAGTTACATTTCCTCAGCAATAACATGGGGTATGAAATAACATCTGCCTCACGGGATCAAATGATGAAACACACATCAAGCATTTAGTGCACAGTGAATGCTTAATAAATATTACTTATTATTCCTTTTTTTGTTTGTTTGAGACAGAGTTTCACTCTTGTTGCCCAGGCTGGAGTATGATGGTGTGATCTCGGCTCACTGCAACCTCTGCCTCCCAGGTTCAAGAGATTCTCCTGCCTCAGCCTCCGGAGTAGCTGGGATTACAGGTGCGCACCATCACGCCCGGCTAATTTTTTGTATTTTTAGTAGAGACAGGGTTTCATCCTGTTGGCCAGGGTGGTCTCGAACTCCTGACCTCTGGTGATCCGCCCACTTTGGCCTCCCAAAGTCCTGGGATTACAGGCATGAGCCACTGCACCTGGCCTCATTATTCCTTTATTAACATTAATAAATGTTATTAATGCAATTATAATCTCACAGGACTGTGGTCATCATCAAGTGAGATAATTTAAGTGTGAACCTTTAAAATGTCAAAGCACCATCTCTGAACACCAGTCCTACTTGGAGTAAAAGCCTTTAACTGAGAACACTTTTTTTTTTTTTTTTTTTTTGAGACGGAGTCTCCTTCTGTCTCCCAGGCTGGAGTGCAGTGGCTCAATCTCTGCTCACTGTAACCTCCGCCTCCCAGGTTCTAGCAATTCTCCTGCCTCAGCCTCCTGAGTAGCTGGGATTACAGGCACGCACCACCATGCCCGGCTAATTTTTTTTTTTTTTTGTATTTTCAGTAGAGACAGGGTTTCAGCATGTTGGTCAGGCTGGTCTCGAACTCCTGACCTCGTGATCCACCCGCCTCGGCCTCCCAAAGTGCTGGGATTATAAGCGTGAGCCACCGTGCCTGGCCGAGAACACCTTTTTTGAGACAGGGTCTTGTTCTGTCGCCCAGGCTAGAGTACAGTGGTGCGATCATAACTCATTACAACATTGACCTCCTAGGCTCAAGCAATCCTCCCACTTCAGCCTCCTGAGTAGCTAGAACTATAGACACACAACACCACACCCGGCTAACTTTTAAAATTTTGTGTAGAGACGAGGTGTCACTCTGTTGCCCAGGCTGGTCTCAAACTCCTGAGCTCAAGCAATCCTCCAGCCTTGGCCTCTAAAAGTCTTAGCATTATGGGCATGAGCCACTGTGCCTAGCCTTGAGTCTTAAATGAGAACATTTTGAGTATTAAATGAGATTGCCTATGTGTGAATTCTTTGAGAATATATACAATGATATATACTATCATTAATGAAAGGAAATTAATATAGTGTCATGGGTACTTGAGCAGACCAGAGGCTGTCATAGTGTCCTCTCCCCTCACCTTCACCACGTCCATCCTCCTGGACTAGCCAGGACACATATGGCTGGAGCACCCCTGAGCTGTGGAAGCCATGGTGGCCTCAGCACATTCACTCTGCTCTGGGAGCTCTTAACCCAGGGCAAATGATGGCACCCAGAAGTTTTCAAGGGCTAAGCAAGTGTTTAAAAGAAAATAATAAAAACTCAGCTGTATGCCTGACTTTCTAACCTTTGAACCTTAAAAAATAATTTCAGCTATTTCAAAACCATGTATAGTTATGACATGACATGTGCCATCAGTCACTCTTGTTCAACACCAACTAAGGAATGCACACCACAAACTTGTGATGTTGCCTGGGCTAGAGTGCAGTGGTGCAATCACAGTGGTGCAAAGGGACAAAGTCAAGTCCCTGCCTAATAAGAAAAGAAAAAAAAGGCATGTGAATCTTCGAACTATGAATCAAAATACAGAGCCTAGGTTATGAGCTTCTGATGGTAACAAGTAGGTCTCTGCCTAAATTATATTGCAAAGTGACCAGTATCATGAGATGTGACCTAGAGCCACCTAATAATGAACTTAATTTCATGTTTGATGAGTATTACTCTGTGGCACTGAAGATAAAAGAACAGAGAGAATAAGGCTGTTCTTCTCCCCTACCCACCAAAGGTTTTAGCCAGGAGGCAGGATCACACTGGTGTTCAGAGCACAGGTTCTGAGTAAGGCTTCATCTGCTGAATCTCAGCTCTACCACTTCTTGGCTGTGGGAAGTGGGCACATTACTTCATTTACCTATGACTCAGTTTCTCTTATGTGAGGATACTGATATGGTCTTGGCTCTGTGTCTCCACCCAAATCTCATGTTGAATGGTAATCCCCAGTGTGGGGGGACGGACCTGGTGGGAGGTGATTGGAACATGGGGGCAGATTTCCCTCTTGCTGTTCTTGTGACAGTGAATTCTCATGAGATCTGGTTGTTTAAAAGTATGTTGCACTTCCCCCTTTGCTCTCTCTCTCCTGCTGCCATGTGAAGACGTGCTTAATTCCCCTTATCCTTCCACCATGATTGTAAGTTTCCTGAGGCCTTCCAGCCATGCTTCCTGTACAGCCCGCAGAATCACGAGTCAACTAAACCTCTTTTCTTCATAAATTACCCAGTCCTCAGGTAGTTCTTTATAGCAGTGTGAGAATGGACTAATACAGGTACTAACAGGACTTAGCTCACAGTGTCACTGCAAAGGCTACTTGTGTTAATACTATCAGGCTCTTAGAATAGTGAGTATACATGGTAAACACTAGACACAAGTTAGCTGTTACGATATTATTTTCAATGTTGTCACCATCACCACCTCCTCCACCACCACATCCTCCTCCTCCTCTACCATCATCCCCATCTCAATTACCTGTAGGACTGAGCCTAAATGACAGTATATTGTCTGATATGGACAAGTCTGGGGACATGACAAAGAAAGTTCTCCTGGTCTTCAATGAAAGGGTCCCAGCTGGCTTAAAGATTCATTCACTCCCACAGGCTCTGCTCTTAACTGCCCCCAAGCCAAGGAAGTACAAAGCAGTTGACACTTAATCAATCTTGTCTAGAAGACATTTTCTCCTCCTCACTTTATGAAGGAGGTATAACTTATTCAAAAAAGCAGCAAGATCAAGATATCTGCCCTTTGGCTACTGAGATCCTAACCTTTTGTAATTAGCTGTAGCTGTAACAGACAGCTACATCCAGGGGACTGAGTGTCCTGCAGACCATAAAACGAGTGCTTTCTGAAAAACTCTATGCACCTTAAAAAGTCTCAGCTAACACTCAGTGACCAAAAGCACTGGGCCACAGGGAGCTTCCCAGAGCAGCCTGGGACAGCTGCCCCCACTCCCCACTGCACAGCTACCAACCTCATTGTAAGTGTCTGCGTTTCATTGGTTCCGCTCTACTTTTCTGTGTTTAGAATGAGACTGAGAGGGACAAGTCCAGGAAAAAGAAAGGCCATTTCATTGACAGAATTAAAACTGCATGAATTACAGACTAAAATATAAAGTATGCTAAATCCAGAAGCTGTGGAAAGAAGGCAAGGGAATTTGGACAGGAGAAAAATGGGACCCACAATTTAATATATATTTGTTAAAATCCTTGCTTGAAACACAAAATAAACTAAACATGGTCTACTCTTCTCCCGAAATAGGGGTTTGGATCTTACTAGCCAGGCCTGAAACAGTACCAGAACAAAAGGAGAGCATTTTTTCCCCCCTAACCATCTACCAATAGCAACCATGGGAAATAGGACAGATAAGACTGGCTATATTTGTGCTAGGGGAAGAGAAGTGAAAAATATGAGTCATCTTGCTATCTTTGAATATCAATGGGAACAGAAGTTCTTTTTGGGTTGACCACGTCCTAGCAAAGAATGTTCTGGCATGCAGTTGGGCACTGAGGAAATCCGCTATGTTTGGATACACCATAGAGCATTTAACCACCCTGAGCCTTCACCAAGTCCACAGGAGGCCACACTGGCCAAATCCCTCACTCCAAACTGTTCCGGATTTGATATGCCTTGTCTGTGTTCTGCCAGACCAATAACATCTGGTGTTCAGTGAGCCCCCATGTCATTGCCTCACTGAGGCTCAGCCTTTGATGGGTCTCCAAAGAGCTCAGAACAGAATAGTCTTTCATGTCACACAAGACAGAATGGCTTCTTGAGTTGAAAAGGGGAAGTGGGGAGCGGAGCACAGGGAATGGGGAAAGAAGTGGAGTGGCCAGGCTTACGCCTGTAATCCCATCAACTCGGGAGACCGAGGTGGAAGGACTACTTGAGCCTAGGAGTTTGAGACCAGCCTAGGCAACATAGCAAAACCCTGTCTCAAAAAAAAAGAAAAAAAAGAAAAGAAAACAAGGGAGGAATTTGGTGACAAAAGTGATATAAAGGGAAGGAAAGGATGATTAGGTGGGGAAGGTGATGATGAGGCCCTCAAGCCATGCACACACTGATTCTACCTCATCTTATTTTGTCTTCCTAGCAATGGATGGATTGAGACTCAGTGGCAGATTACTCATTGTTCTAGAGATTTCTAGAGACCTCTAGTAGTGACAGGAACAGAGAGGCAAACAATAAAAAAATCCTATATGGGGCAAAGTGGTAAAAACTCATAGAGCAATGACATTTCTGTTATGTAGTCTCAACTGATTCCATGATGAGCATTTCGCTCAAGCTTTGTTTTATGTTTTTCTAACATTAGGCTACAGTTGGGATTGCCCCTTTTCCAATTTTTAGCAGCACAAACATTCATTCCCATGGACAGACTAGAAGAGTCTCAAAATTATCTTTTCATAGGCAGAGAGTTTAATGTCTAAGCTTAGCATTTGTTGTTTTCCTGGATGATTCAATATGGCAAACTTCATGTAGCAATATTTAATCTCATTTTCAAACGATTCATGCTATTGAATAAATAGGTATATTATCATATAAATTCCTCCACAGAGTTGCAACAAATCATTCTGTAATTTAAAAACTACCAAACCACAAGTTTCCTTTAATTTTTCAAGCCATATAATTTGAAAACTGAGTAAGAACCAAATCTTATTCAGCGTTTGGAGGCAGAGTGAAGACAGGAAATAACTCTGGACCCAGACACAGAAGACCTTGCTTCTGGCTTCAGTACCACTGCATAAGAGCCACATGGCGCTAGACAAATCATGTAATTATTTCTGGGCCTCAGTTTCCTATTCTGTGAAACAGGAAGAGTGACATGTTCATGGCTCCTCTACTTGGCTGATATGGCAGGCAAAAGCCCCTTAAAACTTCTAGTGTCCCACGTAGTTAGAAGGTAGAGCTATTCCTTAGCTTTTGACTGCTGTTTGTCTCACCTACACAAAATCGAAAGTCTCTCAGTGTAACTCCCTAATCCTATAGCAGCAAAGGAATGCCATGCACCTTGTGTGCACAGGCTCAGCAGCACCCCACTTCTGCAGGGAGAAGGGGTAGGGTGACCTGCCGATGCAAAGACGGGGATGTTTGCATGCTCAAAGTATCTACTCTGCTCCGCTACACCATGCAACAACCAGACTAGACAAGCAAACAACCTCCCAAACCTCACTCTGAAGAATGAAAAACATTTTCCAAGTAGACACATTTTCACTTAGGATTTAGGCCAGAACACATCCTAGAAATGCAAGATGCATCGAAACTATATGGGGTCAAATAACTCACCATGGAAAATTACCCACAATAAAACCAGGCTATCTACAAAATGCCAAAGACTTCTGGAAGTAGATGCCGCCTAAGATCACATTTTCTAAGTGTTTTCTATTGCATACCCTCATTTCTCCTCTTTTATCTGGGTATCTACACAGAGCAGTGGGAGGGCAAAAAGATAAGGAGGGCTGTAAATGTCAGAGTCAAACTAGGAACCAGGAGCCTGGAAAACTCTGGTCGGGAGAGAGGAAATTAACCACTGAAAATGCAAGGGCACAGGCAAAGGTTTGGCCAGGGTGTAGACTTGTTCCCAAGGTGGAGTATCCGGAGAGAAGCCCAGAATGACTCACTTCGTTATGCTCCAAGCAGTAGATCATCAGCTCAGAAAGAATGAGCACGCCGGTCCTTCCCACCCCAGCACTACAGTGGACCACGATGGGCGGGTGCCGGTTCTTGGTGCCTTCCAGCATGCTGTTGGTATGGCGACGGACCGACTGGATCTCCTCCAAGTAGGCTGCAGGACAAAATGCAAATTCTGTCACCAAAGTCCTCCATGGCTTCGCATGTAAGTTGGGGAGCGGGGAGCAGACGAGAACTGATGGTGAATGTGTGTGTATGTGTTTTTTTAAGTGACAATAATTTATAGTTCTTACAAGACACTAATTATTTGGCTGGTACCCAATGTACAGTCCTGGATCCAGAAAGGACCAGCTGGGAGTCAATTAGTTCATGGGAGAATTTGTTCTTTAAATTAAATAGTTCTTTTTTAAAAATTAAATTCTGTTTTCCTCTCTGCAAATCCCTAAGTCCCTCAAGCAGATGATTCTAGACATTACTTACAGCAATTCCTGCTATTAACAGACTGGGATCAGAACAACTGCTAAGTCCCCTTGAAACGCCCGCCTGTCAGAGCCAATTTCTGGTGGGGAGAGATCATCCATCTGCCCCTTCTTCCTTCCCCTCACTGATGACTGAATGTCAACTGAGGCTTGACTTCATTTTCGGATTTTAAAGTAGACTTTGGGGAGTCTGCGTTTCAGCATGGATTCCACGGGGCTATGTGAGTAGCCCAAGATGAACCCCCTTTCTAGAGGCAACATGTGTGTGAGGTGGAGGGGGTCATGATACCCGCCCCATGCCTTCTAGCATCTGCTTGGCTCAGCAGGGCTGTGCAGGGAGGGGTATGTTCATGACTCCAATTGGGCACAAAAGAAAAATCACAGGATTCCAAGCCTTAATGACTTTTTTCACAACCATGACAAAAGAGAAAAGTATAGAAATATAATCCTCAGATACTCCAAAAACCCCCAAAATTTAATTAATAATTTAGATTTTGTAGTAGCTCAGGACAGAAACAGGTTTAAAGGTTCTTGATACTCAGTGAACCTCATCCTAAAGCGAAAGTGTAAACCAGACTATAGGGGAAATGTTTACATTGTAGAAGAGAAATAAGTAGGTTTGAACCATTCAAATAATTTCAAAGCACCTGTTTACAGACATATATAAATAATCCATACTTTCCTTTATAAACTTATCTAATTATAAAATAATCTGAAGTGGTTTACCAAAAAACCAAACTATTATTATCACTACTACTACTGCTATGATGATGACTAGTAGTAGTTATTAGTACTAGTCATAGCAGCACTACTAGTAGTAATAACGTACAATGAGATAGGACAAAACAAAAAAGAAAGAAGGGCTGGGCGCGGTGGCTCATGCCTGTAATCCCAGCACTTTAGGAGGCTGAGGCGGGCGGATCACCTGAGGTCAGGAGTTCAAGACCAGCCTGACCAAGATGATGAAACCCTGTCTCTATTAAAAATACAAAAATCAGTCGGACATGGTGGCATGAGCCTGTAATCCCAGCTAGTAATTCCAGCTACTCAGGAGGCTGAGACAGGAGAATTGCTTAAAACCAGGAGGCGGAGGTTGCAGTGAGCCAAGATCCCGCCATTGCACCCAAGCCTGGGCAACAAGAGCAAAACTCCATCTCAATTAAAAAAAGAAAAAGAAAAGGAGACGCCGTGAGATGAATAGAGGGAGTAGTTACTATTAGGTACCAATACAAGCTAGATATTGTGTGTGGAATCTTCTTTACAATTTTTCTGGGAGGGGGAAAAGACATTAGGCAACTGAGTATTCTATCTGACCAAAGGCAATATTTACATACAAAAGACAAAGCTTTACTTGAGCTAAATTTAAGGAGAAAAATAAAAGAAATGTTGGGTAATACAGTAGATGCCACTTTCAAATAGAGCTTTTCATGTAATGAAGAGAAGGTGGATTCAAAGGATGTTTCCTCTATCAGTCATATTAATAAAGTTCCTTGTGCTGTAACTCAATAAAGACTTCTGGAGGGCAGTAAACAATTTGGCTCAGGTACTCTGCATCCACGTAATCTAATTTAAACATGGGCAAAAATATTTTAAAACCTAGGAGAAACAGATTCAACAATGCTAATGCCCTGCACAGAATACGTGTATGGACTTTCCTAAAAGCATAATACATACATTTACATTCTTTAAAAATACTATGTATTGGCCGGGCGTGGTGGCTCACGCTTGTAATCCCAGCACTTTGGGAGGCAGAGGCGGGTGGATCACGAGGTCAGGAGATCGAGACCCCGTCTCTACTAAAAATACAAAAAATTAGCCAGGCGTGGTGGTGGGTGCCTGTAGTCCCAGCTACTCAGAGAGGCTGAGGCAGGATAATGGTGTGAACCCGGGAGGCGGAGCTTGCAGTGAGCCGAGATTGCACCACTGCACTCCAGCCTGGGTGACAGAGTGAGACTCTGTCTCAAAAAAAAAAAAAAAAAAACTATGTATTTTTCGGTAATTTAGACAGGCTTTCCTTAACTGGTTCTGATTTAAAAGACTATACTTTAAAGTGCCTTATAAGCTCACTCTTTCATCAGAGCTGTTAGCCAATCAACGAACTGATCTATTTATATTATTTCCCTTTTCTGCTTCTTGGAGAAAATTTTAATAAGTCAATTAGCACGTGATCAGCTGAAAGAAATACAATGAGCACTGTTAGGAAGAAGGGACATTCTGCAAAGGTCACTGCCCTTATTTCAAGCTACAGATAACAAGCCATTTGACTTCAGGCAAATCACAAGTCCTCTCTGGATCTTACTCTAGATTCTCTGATTCCAATCATCCTTCTACTCTCTGCTTTCAGTGCCAAACCCCTCAAGTACCATCGTCACTTTCAGGAAATGAAATGCTTGTATTGCTGGATAAGTACACATTGGAATATTTATTGGAACTTGTAAATCAGTATTTTTAGGTCTTGAGAACCTGTTCTTTCCCTCTGTCATTCCCCTTTTCTCCCATTCTAAATGAATACCAAAATAAAATCAAGGTTTTGACATTATCCAACATCTGGATCATGGTCCCTCCATGGCGGTCACAGGTCTTCCACTAGCTGGAGAGTCAACAACAGAGCAGGCACAAGGCTACAGGGAGCATCTGGGGCTCCCTTCCAGGTGGATGAGTAAAGAATGGGGTTTCCTGACAAGCACAGGACAGTTAGGCGAGCATGTGGAAAGCAAGAGGGAGAGAGCTGCAGCCACCGCTGAAAAGCAGAGGAGGGTATCAGATCTCATCTTTGGACGATGATGACTGGCCTGTCTTTCCCATTAGGCTCTGTGTACCTCGAAAGCGAAGACTGAATGAACTCAGTGTCATCTCTGCATTCTCAGAGCCCGATCCAGTGCCTGGCATGTAGTGGGTACATGTCCAATTTGGGGCCTTTCAAATAAAAATACTGCACATAATCTGGTGAATTAGTTTCTAATATAACCACATTCTAAAAATAGTTTCAAAAACTACAAGAGGGTTTCAATACTTCTTAGTGTCTTCATAAAAATATGAGAAAGTACTGAGATGTACAACTGTAGAGAAATATAGGGCTTGTGAGATGCAAACCTTCATGTAAAAAATTTTTTTAATGTTATTCATTTATATTTATTTATTTATTTTTGAGATGGAGTTTTGCTCTTGTAGCCCAGACTGGAGTGCAATGATGCAATCTCGGTTCACTGCAACCTCCGCCTCCCAGGTTCAAGCAATTTTCCTGCCTCAGCCTCCCCAGTAGCTGGGATTACAGACATGTGCCACCACACCTGGCTAATTTTGTATTTTTAGTAGAGATGGGGTTTCACCATGTTGGCCATGCTGGTCTCAAACTCCTCACCTCGGGTGATCTGCCCACCTCGGCCTCCCAAAGTGCTGGGATTACAGGTGTGAGCCACCACACCTGGCCTATTTTTAAATTTTATTTCTCCTTTTTTTTAAAATGTGCTAAAGTGGACACAACATAAAATTTACCAGTTTAACCATTTTTAAGTACACAGTTCAGTGGCATTAAGCATATTCATAGTTGTGCAACCATCACCATCATCCATGTCCAGTGCTTTTTCCCTGTCCCAAACAGAAATGTTGCACCCATCAAATGGTAATTCCTGCCTGGGCACAGTGGCTCACACTTGTAATCCCTGCAATTTGGGAGGCTGATGCGGGCAGATCACTTGAGGCCAGGAGTTCAAGACTAGCCTGGCGAACATGGTGAAACCTCATCTCTACTAAAAATACAAAAATTAGCTAGACATGGTGGCTGTGCCTATAGTCCCAGCTACTCGGGAGGCTGAGGCAGGAGAATTGCTTGAACTTGAGAGGCGGAGGTTGCAGTGAGCTGAGATTCTGCCACTGCACTCCAGCCTGGGTGACAGAGTGAGACTCCGCCTCAAAAAAAATTTGTAATTTCCCAATCCCCCTTTGCCCCAGCCCCTGGTAACCTCTTACCTACTTTCTGTCTCTGACCTTGCCTATTCTAGGAACCTCATATAAGTGGAATCACACAGTTTTTGTCCTTTTGTGACTGGATGATTTCCACTCAGCATCATTCCTCAAGGTTCATCCTTGTTGTAACATGTGTCAGAATAGTTACTGATTAAATGAGTAGCTAAAGGTCTGAATCAAGGTAGAGCCAAAATGTTGATCATAGTCTTAGCTTACGTGCATGAAAGGTAAACAGAATAAGTGACATGTATTATTATACTCTGTTCTACATAATAAGAAAGGAATATATATTTCAATATTATAATACTTTTGCCACTTAAGAGAAAGCATCCTCTTTTTCCATTTCATCTCCAACGGATGGATTATTGACACAGATCATAAAAGTCAGTCAGGCAGCAGACTGGGAAGAAAAACACTTACATAAAAATCCTTGGACATCCTCTGGACAACCGTGATCTGGCCAGTCAGTATATTGCAAATGCCACACTGTCCTTTCTTGCCCAGACAAAAGGTGCTTGACCTTCAAGCCCGTGGTTGCATAGCAAACAGAATCCGTTCGAAACTTCGTGGTGACCTTGAACTTGCCATAGGTGGCTGAGCTGTGCTTGGAACCCAGTTTGGGCCAGTATCGGTGGCTTTTGGTTCGTCCACCCTCCTAAATCACATATAAAAGCAAAATTGGAAATAGGTCAAGGGAAGCTCTCATCTTTTTAATCCTAAAATATGAAGACAGAAGAAAATGCAAATAGCTTCTAAATCGCTAGTTCAGTAGCACTCTGCAGTGTCTACCACAGGGTAGATCCTATACATGGCTAGTTAAGACCAATAACACAATTTACAGTGACAGTTACATCAATGGAAAATTTAAAAGATTCACAACCGAGGTGCAGTAGAATGTTAGAGAGAAGTGCAAGTGCAAAGTCTAGAAGCAGGAACAAGCTTGGTGCATTCAAGAAACAAAGGTCGGCCGGGCGTGGTGGCTCATGCCTGTAATCCCAGCACTTTGGGAGGCCGAGGCGCGCGGATCACAAGGTCAGGAGATTGAGACCATCCTGGCTAACACGGTGAAACCCCATCTCTACTAAAAATACAAAAAATTAGCCAGGCGCGGTGGCGGGCACCTGCAGTCCCAGCTGCTGGGGAGGCTGAGGCAGGAGAATGGCGTGAACCCGGGAGGTGGAGCTTGCAGTGACCCGAGATCGCGCCATTGCACCCCAGCCTGGGCGACAGAGGGAGATTCCATCTCAAAAAATAAAAATAAAAATAAAGAAACGAAGGTCTTTGGGGTGGCTGGAGTGTGACATGTGAGGGGGCAGGCGGTCGGAGAGGAGACTGGAAAGGCCTCACAGTCCATGATGGAAAGTTTGGATTTCACCCCATGGGCACGGGAAGTCATTCAAAGGTTTTAAACAAGGCGGGAAGGGGTTCCAGCAATTGCCGTAGGTCACGCTACTCCTTTCGGATGTGCAGCGCAGAGCTCTTTCTGTTACAGCCCACTGACTACTGACGCTGTCTTTATCTAGTGTCGATCTCACATTTGTTTCAGCCTGACCAATGCGTTTTAGTTCAATCTACAACTAGAACTGAGAACAGCTGGTTACATCACCATTCTTTCTCCCTTGATTTTATAAACTTTTCTGAGAATATGTACTGTCAACCATTTACACAAGGTCTATGTTTCAGCTTTGCACAGTTTTAAAATCCCTGGAGAAGGGGAGGAGTGTGGAGGAGGTGGTAGCTGAGGAGATTCAGGGCAAGGAGTAGGTGGTGAGAGAGAAGGAGCACTGAACACATAGAACTGCAGTGGTGACGGGCTCTGGGAACTCTGATGGCTGTTTAGAGGAACATTAGAGTTCCTCTTGTAAAGCAACACATCTTTGTGGAATATATAAATTACCTTGCCTGGCTTCATTTGGTTTAATTGAGTCTCCTTAAGTTGGAAGCTTACCTTCCTCTTTTATTTACCAATCCTGTGAAAGCAGATTTACCTCAAATTTACATTTCTGCTGAGTGTCTAAATCAGTTATGGATTTTAAAAGACTGTAAGTCCCCGGCTGTCCCACAGATTACTAGATGCTACTTTGTCTTGGTAAGGCTGGCCCCTTGTCACTCCGGTCTCACCTCCAATGCCACTTCCCAGAGGGTCCTTGGCCACCCCCCTGATCTAAAGTAGCCCCCAGTTACTCTCTTTCTTAACCCTTTTTCCATTTTTAAAAGTTTTCTCCCTTGAATTTATGCTCCTATTAATAAGGTTTTTACTTCCAGCCTTCCAGCAAGTGTGCAACATGATACAGAGCCTGGAGCTCAGGGTTGCACATCATGAAGCCACCCTTTAGTAGGAGTCCCCTAGTGTGAATGACAGTTTTGCAGCTGAAACCCACACAAAGAGGAGGAGGGATGAGGCAGGAGGACCCTGTACTCACCCAGACCCACTCTGGGCTGTAGTTTTCCATTTCTGCCACGGCACTTACTGCTACCTGCACTGATTTTATTTGTTCACTTTTGAATGTCACTCCCACTAGGACATAAGCTCTATGGGGACAGGGATGGTGCCTGTCTGGTTTACCATGTACTCCTGAAGTTAGCATAGATGGTACGTTGTATTTAGGTGAATGAATGCCTTGCAATGGTGTGATCTGATAAGGTGATAAATCTATTCTAGAAGCTTTAAGGAGGATTCATTCTCTTTGTGGGAAGGTCAAACAGGTCAGCCCAGGGAAGTACAACTGGCTTTAAAGAGCCTGATGTCCCTTTCATTATTTTCTTCTAATGGACTGTGCTGAAAAGCAAATGCTCAAAACAGTCAATGAAGGAAAATATGACTTCTTCCTCCCCAATTTTCTTTGTTCCTGACGCCTTTAACATAGCTAGGAAAGGCCACTGCAATACCATGGATATTGGTAAACACACATGAAACTAGTCCCTTGAATGATTTCAAAACATAAACTGGAATTTAATGAAAGAAATAAAAGAAGGTGGTTAAAGAAATTTTGAGAATGTGACAGGAGAAGAAACACAACACTTCTCCCCGCAAAGACAGCAAGCTGAACACCGACTGGACTGACTGGCAGTGTAGGCTGGTTTTTTATAAATCACATAGAGTTCTCTAGTTACAGCAGAAAAACTATGTTTGGCTTGGCAAAAGAAGAAAAAGATATTTTTTCTTCCCCCAAAGAACAGAGGCCTCTCCAGGAACAACAGCTTCTGGTCTCTTTTTCAGCTGATAAGCATGGTGGCATGTGGAGCTGGGTGCCAGGGGTTGGGCATCTATGTCGATTTGCCCAGAGCAGCCTGAGACTCCCAAATTCCAGTGGAAAGATCACTGTTTTCATTTGGCACAGAAAGTCAGCGGGTTGAACTAAAGTCTATCATTTTTGGTTTTCTGTTGTTTTATTTTCAGTTTAGTGCATTACAATCCAAGGAAAAGAGTTAAAAGCTGGAGGAAAAGCTACAACAATCGATTATCTCCAGGGGAAAAAATTATCTATCTGGAAGTAAGAAAATAGATGTATACCAAAGAGAAAAGCATTTGCAGAGAAACAGCACTGCACGAAGAAGCACAGGGTAGCAAAGCTGACAGCACAAAGCCCATCTTCCGGCCACCCTTTCCCCTGGGGAAAAGGACGTGGAGTAGGCCATTCCCCTTACCTCCTCTGCAGTGACCATGGCAATCACATTCACTCCCTGCTCCCACACCATCTGCCAGAAGTCATGGCACGTGTGTGGCAGGGGCCCCTGGGTGGCTATGTAGTGCCATTCTGCTCCGCCAACCACCACCTAAAAACCAAGAAAAGTATCGGTAAATAAACCCCAAGTCCGGACAACATTACCTGCTGAACACCTGTCCATCTGTATCCACCTTAAAACCTTGGATATATTTTTGGGGCCAAATGAATTAGTTCAATTAACAAAAACCCTGAGACTACAGAGGCTAGTGTAGTGACACATTCTCACATGAAAATACTTTTTGTCACTCAGGCCTATTAAAATATTTACCTAATCCTGATTTTTGAGACTGAGTCTTGCTCTGTTGCCCAGGCGGGAGTGCAGTGGCACAATCTTGGCTCACTGCAACCTCCACCTCCTGGGTTCAAGCAATTCTCCTGTCTTAGACTCCCAAAGAGCTGGGATTACAGGTACTCACCATCATGCCCGGCTAATTTTTGTATTTTTGTAGAGACGGGGTTTCACCATGTTGCCAGGCTGGTTTTGAACTCTTGACTTCAAGTGATCCGCCCATCTCAGCCCCCCAAAGTGCTGGGATTACAGGCCTGAGTCACCAGGCTTGGCCTTTACCTGATCTTTGTTTGCAACTCACAGTATATGCAAACTAGTGCCTATTAAAAACCATACACATACACACATGTATATATGCATATATATGAACATGTATAACTTAGGATTTACTTGTTACAGAAATAATAGTTAATGCTTACTATGTGCAGTGTACTCTGACACTTTCCATTGTTTTTTCTAGTCTATTTCATGGAACCACACACACACACACACACACACACACACACACGGTCATGACCACTAAACTGATTTCACATTCTACTACTGTGTTGTAATCCAGTTTGAAAAGCAGTGCTTCATGGCATCCAATTAAACAACAAAAACCAACAACAACAAAAAACGACCATGAAACAACATCCCTTTTGGAGCATTATCTTTCTCCTGTGGATCTGAGATGAAGTGTATCATCAACCTCTGCTGTCACTGCTGCTCTGTGGTGCCATGCACGGCAGAGATGCTATGAATGCTCTTGTCAACAGCATATATTTTATCAATAACTTCACCATGGTAGTACCACGGCATCCAACTGAACTACAGTCATGACATGACTTTGCATAATAAAATTATTACCCCTGCAGCTCAGGGTGATCAGGGGAAGATAATTCTACAGCTATAAATACTAGCTGCAGAGAACCATAAATAAGAAGTTGTACCCAAAGTGTTAAAGGTCATGCTGTCAAGGTGAAACGGTGGCCTTTGGAGGAATTCTTTCTGTTCTCTCTTCCAGGTGTGTGCCTTGATATTGCAAAGTCAGGTCCCTTCTACATCTATACAATGCAGATCTCTGGAGAGTTCAAAAAGCAATGAAGTAATCATTGTTTGAAACTTTTTCCCCTCATTTATTTGATAAAGCTGTATGCTAACTTGGTTCAAACAAAAACCATGTAAGTTATTGTCTCATTACACAAGACATGTTTAGGTCAAAGCTGGCAAGAAAAATCCATTTTCCAAATACTGGTGGGAGATAACATTCATATATTTGCTGGCTAGGAGTTTGGTTTATCCGTGGAATTGTGATTTTAAACATTAGCTTCTCTGGCACCCAATGTATAGGAAACATAAATACTTCCAGAGAATGCTGCTGCTGCCTGGGGCCTTTCAGTATATTCCAAGTATTGACAGGAGGGTATTAAAAACTGCATTAAAAACACAACAGGCAGTGCTGCTGAGGTAGATTTCACAGATGTGATTCCACCTCTGGAGCAAATAAATCTCTGTTCTGTGTTAACGGCTGCTTGGAACCCAGGGGGGAAAACATTGGCAAAATATACTTCTCTATTCCAAAACACAGGGACAAGTTCTTGCAAGCTCCATGGGTCTATTAAATGCACCCATGTCTAACCCGGATCCACAGCATGAAATGCGGGCCACAGAGAATACCAACGAAGGGAATGCTTCTCGGTTAACAATGCCTGATGGGCACAGTTTATACAAAGTGACAGCTTTTTTCAGAGAGCAGATGGAAAATAGTGGAAGAGATCTGGCCAAAAGAAGAAGATAATATAATATTTCTATGTAAGATTTTCATAGACACTCTATCAAGAAGCAGCTGTGTGATGTGCATCTTTGTTGGAATACATTACTTTGGTCATTGTTTCATAATATAAACTAAGCCCATGAAACCCACCACTGACAGTTTATTTAAGAGTTTCCTAGAGTTCATTTTTTACTTCTCACTCTCAAAAATCCAAGTTAAAATTAGTAATATGACCTATGATAGTAACTCTTTTATATTTCTTTTGACAGTACTTTCTAATTATTAAAAACTATGGTTATCTGTGTATATTAATAAAAATAGTATATACCCAAACATACTATACTTTTCCCATTCTGTATCAAAACTAGTTATAATTGATACACAAGCTAGATATCTAACTAGCCTTTTACAGGCTTAAAAAAAACCTGTTAATAATTCTGCTACAGTTGAGAAGTCCAATGAGGAAAGCAAATAATTCTAGATAAGGCCGAAAACAGGTTTCTAAGGCTATTGATCACAGTGGACTATTAATTGAAACTTGTGTTATTTAACAACACCTATAACACTGGCTTTAACATTAATAGATGAACAAATCTCCCACTTCAGAGTTCAGAGCAAATGGTGACATTCTAAATAAGTATCCTCTGTTAACGGGGACTCTGAGGAAGGTAAGCTATTTAAGAAACATTTAACTACAGGTACACATGTATCCATAAGTCAAAGTTTTTAACTGCAGAAGTGCTAAACTGTGTAATACTGACATATAAAGGTTTGAAGTATTTGAAATAATAACAAAAATTTAGTAACACAAATTAATTGACTAATGTGGCAAATCTTTCAAGATTCAATATTAACCACACTTTTATAGTGTAGGTGAAAATTACTCCACTCTTCTAAATACCATGCAATAATAGGACTTGCGCTTTTATAAAATGCATAACCTGCAGTATTATAAGGGAGAAACAATGGTTTCTATTGTTATTGAACATAACACTTTAATGTCAGTAATGCAATACCTGTAACTTCCAAAGTCTCCAGCACCTGCTAATTACAAACTGAAAAGGATAATCTTCAGTTTTTCCTGTGAGTATAGAGAGAGTTACAGCCCACAGAGAGAAGGAAAAGTTAAAGCCTCTGTAATGAGCAAGCTTCAGAAATCGCTGACCTGAGTTTCTTCCTGAGGCTGCTAGACTTCCTTCTCTCTGCAGTGATAGACATGCCCTTCCACTTGACTAAGAAAAGCACAGGAGTTCAAAAACAATCCCTGAGGGTCTGGGGACAAGCCAAAAGGTACAGTTGCAGCCCACACATTTTCTTCTCCCCGCATTTTTACCTTTAACCCAGCCATCTTTAACAAACCTTCTAACAGGCTTGCCTTCTTACCTTGATGTGGGAGGCGTTAATGTATCCTGTGTTATTTTCTTTGGTTGGTATCAGCTCTACTCGATTCTCCTCATAGGGGACAACTTCACGGATTCGGCTGCGCTCGGCATTTTCTGGCAGAGCTGCTGTGCTGAAAATGCCATTCGCCTTTTTCTTTGGAATTTGCTCATATTCTGTGAACACCATTCCCTCTTCTAGTTTCTTCTTCAGGGTTCTGAACTGCAACAGAAATTGATCTTCAGCTCTCTAAATTATCTGATCCAAAAACTCAATGAAACAATCAAATTTCTTTAAATATTTAGCGATTGTGTTGATAAGAGATTTCAAGTTGTACAATCAATATTTGGTTTGTCTCATTATCAACCATATTGATATTTTCCCTTGTCTAATAACCATTTTCCTTCTTACTCATATTATAAGTAGAACAAATCTGCAAGAACTAGCAAGAGCTGAAATACAAAAATCAGTATTTTTGCTATTAACAACTCTGTTTAAAGTCCTAACGATAAAGAGACTCTTAATTATCCAAACATCCTTTTCTCCACCTATATAGCTGCTTTTTAAGATGATACTGGTCCACAGTTCTATAGCTCTGAGGATTAAATCTCTCTTTTTTCCTCCTCCCTGGCCAAACTACTAATTACAATAACATGGTATTAATTGGGTTAAATGATTCCTCTGAAGTCCCTTCTGGCTTTAAAAACATTCTAATTCTGGATACATACTAGCAGAAATCAAACACCCTGGTGTTATTAGTACTCTATTACATTTATACAACCTGCTTCTTAACCTTCTGACAGCAACTTCGGGAACTAAGGATACACCTTTCTTCACTTCTGAAACACTACTATGCAGCTGCTTTCTGCTTTTCAAAACCCATGTTCTCACAATGCATTATCCAGACAATTATAAATCAGCCTCATTTTATGGTCATACAAGGGGACAGCATTTTTAAAGAACTCTATAAATGCTTGGATACGAGGTCATGTCTTTTGAGGGAAACATGGATGGAGCTGGAGGCTATTATCCTTAGCAAACTAATGCAGAAACAGAAAACCAAATACTGTATGTTCTCACTTATAAGTGGGAGCTAAATGATAAGAATTTATGAACACAAAGAAGGAAACAACAGACACTGGGGCCTACTTGAGGGTGGAGGGTGGAAGGAGGGAGAAGAACAGAAAGGATAACCATGGGGTACTGGGCTTAATACCTGGGTGATGAAATAATACGTACAACAAACCCCTGTGACATGTGCTTACCTATGTAATAAACCTTCACATGTGCCCCCAAAACTAAAATAAAAGTTTAAAAAAATAAAAAATAAAAATAAATGCTTGGATAAAATAATCACTTCCTAAGAAGCGGCAATTGCTCACAAAAATCATAGAAATTCAGAGCTACCGCAAGTGTTTAACTTGTGCATTTTACAAAACAGGAAGCGGGCCCAAAGAAATTGAGTGACTTGACCAAGTCCTACAGCATGTTAGGGGCTGCTGGTTTTAGTCAACCAATGATCCGCCAACCGGACAAAGCAGGAAGACCAGAATGGAGAAACATGAGATGCTGGAAGGGACTGATTTAATGCAACACAGTTATACCTGATCTTCCTAATCTCAGATTGAAGAAAGAATGCATCACACAAATCTCAGTGCTGGCATATTCGGGCAAGGAGGGTGTTTTGGGATCCCAAGACTACAGAGAAGGAATCACATTTGACAAGCCTGCCACTTACCCTCTCGTCCATGGGAACCCGGCTGGCATCAACTCGATTCTCTTCCCGCCCTGAGACTCGAGCCACCGAGAGCCCGTTCAACGCTGCCAACATCAGCGGCCTCTTCTGTGCCTCCAGGCCTGCCATCTTCTGCTTCTCTAGATTCTTGCGGCAAGAAAAGGCATGTGCTCATTGTTTATAATACTAGTAGAATGTTGGAATGTGTTTTAATCTCCTCAAATCTGTAACTCCCCAGCCAAGGAATGCAGACAATCACCATCAGTAGGGCAAATTCAAACACAGCCTTCCCACTATTCCCACTGGGCCCCTGGAAGCCAGTTCCTACAGGACTCCTGAGCTTTTATTCTTAATTAACTCCTTACCTAGATAGACCAATAAATAAGAAAAAAGACTCCCTACAAATACACCCTGCCATAGGGCAAAACAAAACAAAACAAAACAAAAACAAAATAGGGTACATGCGATACACTTTAGAAAGACAAGGATGACAGGCAAGGAAAAGAGAAACAGGGTTATATGAATCATCTAATCCAATCACAGTGACAGACCTTCTGCACAGATGGAATGGAGCAAAACTTGTAAAACAGTTTGTTGTTGATTGAGAGATCCACACAGATAAACTGTAGAGAAAAATCTTCCTAAGTTTCCGTCCTGATGGGCTAATGCTGAGGACGTTAATTCTATAATTAATCTCTGGTCCTTGGAATACCTAAGGGTGGTGTCATCCCCAGAATTGAGAGCTGATGTGGTTTAGCAAACCCACTAACACCAAAGCCTGGCTGGGGTCATCTAAGATGATCCACAGGCATTACCCTTCAGGCTTCACCCAGAGGGCCCACAATAACAGAGACTGTGCCTCCCAACACAGATGGTGGGACATCACTGCATGCCACTGAGCTATGGGGGAACATGGACTCCGGCACTGAGCAGACCACTTAAGGAAAGGTTTTGATGTTTACACCTGGTCCTGGTTTGTGGCTTTTTGATTTCCATCCTCTCTGCCCTCACCTCTAAATTGAAATTGGATTGGGCAGGGCTGGTTTTTAGCCTCCTGCTGTGCTTCCTCAGGTCCTTGAAACTGACCGAGTATGAAAAAGATCTCTTTATGCTCACTTCAAGCAAGCCACGAAGGGCCTTTCCTAAAACTAAGTGTGTCTTTGAAGTTAAGGGAAGAACACAGGCATTCCTCATAGAAGCAGATGAGTTTTGCAGGGTTTAGGATTTTGATTCACACTGAAGGGCAACCAATTTGCAGATTCATTTGACTGACACAGATGAAGAGCCATTGAATCCTTGGTTTCTTTTCAAGCCTTGAGAGACTTTTTTCCTTATTCTATGATGTATAAATTCACTCCCCAGGAAGAGGTCTTGACGGAGCCATCCCACAGGGTTATGAATTATTCTAATTGCGGGTGGGAGGACTGCATGACGCCCTTCCATGTGTCTCTACAATGTCACCTACAATCAGAATGAAGCCTGTGTGAGTGACACTGACAACAGGATGCCTGTCCTGGTGGCAGCCGACTCATCAGACAAACCAAAGGAGTATCTCAGAGGAGGTTACTGGGAGAAAGTGAGAAAAGCACTGTGAAAGGAAAATACCTTGGGCCCCAAATCACTAAGCTAAAAGGAAAAGTCAAGCTGGGAACTGCTTGGGCAAACCTGCCTCCCATTCTATTCAAAGTCACCCCTCTGCTCACTGAGATAAATGCATATCTGATTGCCTCCTTTGGAGAGGCTAATCAGAAACAAAAGAATGCAACCATTTGCCTCTCACCTACCTGTGACATGGAAGCCCCCTCCCTACTTCAAGTCTTCCTGCCTTTGCTTCAAGTTGTCCTGCCTTTCCAGACAGAACCAATATTGACTGATGTCTCACGTCTCCCTAAAATGTATAAAACCAAGCCATGCCCTGACCACCTTGGGCACATGTCATCAGGACCTCCTGAGGCTGTGTCACAGGTGTGTACCCTCAACCTTGGCAGAATAAACTTTCCACATTAACTGAGACCTGTCTCAGATTTTCTGGGTTTACAGTACCCAAGGACTTACCACCAAAAGATATAATATTCTTACAAATGGCCCTGGTCTCGCAATTCTCGGGAACCCCCGGGGGAAGATTCTGGATTAAAATTTTTAGGTCTGTGTTTGCTTGCTGCTAGTTTTGGGGAGAAAGAGTTTTTCTTTTTTTTTTTTTTATTTCTGTCACCTCTTTCACTTGGGAATCTATTTTCACTGCTCTCCAAAGTTTTGAGAAGGCAATAGTTCTGGAAAATGGGTCCTGAGCTCCTCTCAGCAGTCCTGCTTTCTTTCTACCTGCACTGTAAGGCGACCCTAACTGGGTCTAAGAGAAAAAGTAATTAACTTGTCTTTCTTGGGAAAGGATTATTACTCAGTGATAAATCAAAGTATGTCTCTTTGATCCTTCTCACTCACCCTATCAGCTTGTTACCAGAGATAAAAAATAATAATAATAATTCACAAGCTCTGATCTGTGATCAAGGGCCTTTTCTTCTCAGTGCATCAACTTCTGGCTAGGGGACTACAAGCAGGGAAGTATCTTCAAGGAAGCAGTAGGAGCCAGAATGAGGAACTACAAAAGCGGCTGAACCATCCATCAAATAGACAAGCAGCTCCAGGAGAGCTGCCCAGAGGGCAAATTCTCACCATACCTGCACACCCCGCCAGCCCCTGAGTTTTCTTTTGCTAAAAGTTTCTCATTGTGTTCTGATCAAGAGGGCCCTTAGAATGGCCATCACCTCTCATGAATTCCCATCGAGCTGGCAAAAACTGCCCATAGTGAGGAGAGCAGAGAAGTATCTGACCTGTGGGGATGCTGCTTAGGCTACGGGGTGAGTTTTTGCATTAAAAACAAAACAGATGGAGACTCATCTTGGGCTCAAAGCCACTGGCATTGTCACCACCTTGCCTGGCCTCCTGGCTCATGAAGAAGCTCCTAATCCACCTCTAAGTTCTGCCGGTGTCCTTGAGCTCCTGAGTGTAGCAGATTTGGGGAAAAAAAAAAAATCAACAGGGAAAATGAAGTAGAAATGGGGTAATTATTTTCTTGAACTAAAGGTTAATGGCTAAAATTTGCTAGTCATTATTACCCACATGAATGGAATGGAAAAGCATCTGGAGAAAAAACAATAGTGAAAATCTCCTTGTTCCTTTGTGATAATGCAAGGAGCTCTAAGGAGGAGACCCGTGCCAAGATTTTGAGTACAGGCTATTTGTTTAATACGAGTAACAAGAGAAGAGGATGAATACAACCAAAATGAGGTTATGGGACCATGTGGACATCATTAAGTATCAAGTTGGCAGGGGAAATAGCTAAATTAAATGCTTAGACTGATAGGTTCTTGATGCTAATGTTGCTTTTAAGTGGTCTGGAAGAAGTATTGAAAAATAATTTTCTACCAATAAATTGCTTTCTTCCATGCTGGGAAAGCTCTCTCCCAACAGCACCCACCCACACATTTCTTCCATTCCAAGCCAAAGGTTTTCTTTGCTAGAGGCAAAGATACACCTTGCACAATTTCCTTCTAGGTTTGCAAAAAGTCATGCCTGTATAAAAATCTCTTAGCACTACTCTAGTGGGGCTGGCCAGAACTGTGAGGTTGAGAATGTTCTTAAGGTTTTCCAAAAGTAACAAGGTTGCTACAGATTCAATTTCTGACCCCAGGAACTTGGCTTCCTTAAATCCTTGGGCCTTGATTGTTCTTTTCAGGTTGAATCCCAGTGATGGGTTAGGAAGACCTGGAAATGAAGGTGGCCTAATGGAATCCATCAAAGCAAATTTTAAGTTACTACTGTTTCGGAGTTCCTAAAATTAGGCTTGGCTACCTTATGGTGCAGCCATGGTGAATGAAGAGAAGTCAATCTGGCTTTGATTAGTTCTAGTTAATAGGTTTTTTTTAAAAAAAGGAGTGAAAATGTTCATGGCAAGCAGCAATGGAGATTTTTTTTGTTTTTCTGAGACGGGGTCTTGTTCTGTCATCCAGGCTGGAGTGCAGTGGCGCCATCTCAGCTCACAGCAACCTCCGCCTCGTGGGTTCAAGTGATTCTCCTGCCTCCCTCCTGAGTAACTGGGATTACAGGTGCACGCCACCACACCCAGCTAATTTTTGTATTTTTAGTAGAGATGGGGTTTCACCATGTTGGTCAGGCTGGTCTTGAACTCCTGACCTTGTGATCTGCCCACCTCGGCCTCCCAAAGTGCTGGGATTACAGGCGTGAGCCACAGCGCCCAGCCGAGATTTTTTAAAGTAGCTATAATCCAAACATTTTCTCATTAGTAAGAGCAGATTCGCTTCGTTGTTCTACATGCGTCTGCATAGTCCTGTTCTGACAACTTAACTGTCTCCCCAGATTGTACAATATATTTTTTTAAAGCAATGAGGTTTAGTCCTGTCATCCAGGCTGGAGTGCAGTGGCAAAATCATAGGTCACTAAAGCCTTGAATTCCTGGGCTCAAGCGATCCTCCCACCTCAGCCTCCTGATTAGCCAGGACTACATGCTCCTGCCGTCATGTCTGGCTGGTTCTTTTTTTTTATTATTTTATTTTAGAGATGAGATCTCATTATACTGCCCAGGCTGGCTTCATACTCCTGGCTTCAAGTGCTCTTCCTACCTCAGCCTCCCAAGTAGCTGGGACTACAGGTGTCCCCCACCATACCTGGCTCTGTACATATTATGAAGAAGAGCTATTCATGTCTAATACTAGGATGGATCTTCAAGTGGTAATATGTATGTATATATGTATGTGTGTATTCACGTATGTGTGTGAATTTTTGATAGAATAAGTTCAATGGAGATTTACCCAATTACTAAGTTATATATCCAATTACTATAATTTTCTTGAATCTGTGTGAAACATCTATTGAAAGAAAATCTGAATAGAAAGCTAGACATATCACAGTCCAGACAATATTGGTGAGTCTTGACTTGTGGATCTATACAGAAGGCGGTATAGGGATGTTGCTCTTTAATATCTAACTGGATGTGGGGGACAGCTTTCCTTCAAGAAAACAAAACACTAAAAGACACAGCAAGGTGAGCTTCCCCAATACCAGCTTACCCAATTGGAAGTCTGAGCCTTGAATAAACAGCAAAATGCTGGCTGAGGCACTGGCCTCAATAACGTACCAAGTACACCTGTTAGAAGCCACAAATGAGAATGGAAGATTTATCTGAAAGGGCAAAAACTCAACATTTTGTGTAATAAAGTACTACCTTTTAAATGCTCAATGCTTCCTTAAAAACCTACCACGTTCCCTGCATAAGCCCTGCCCCTTGCTCAGTGCCTGAAGCATGTGCGTTCACACTGGAAAATGCCCCGGGAGAGGAGGACACTCACCCTGATCATCATCTCTCTCTCTATAATGCTGTCTTCCAGGGAAAACATTTCAGACACAGGTCTCTCCTTCACGGGCTCTTTTTTGACCCGCTCCTTCACGCTAGTCAGGTCGGGTTCCGAGATGGATGGGCCAAGAGAGGCCCCGTTGACAGCCGTCGGGTCAGTCCGAGACACGCTGATGGCCTTGGCCGGCCCATGCCTCAGCACCCTGGCTCTGGCCATGGCGGGAGGAAGGCTGGCTTGGTCCTGCCTCAAAGCCCCATTGCTCACACTCTTCCTTGGGCCGGGGTACTCAGGCGGGGGCTTGTTGGGGATGCGGGCCAGGGCCGCCTGCAGCTGGGCACTGTACTCCATCTTCTCCCGGAGCATGGGGATCTGGGGCACCGATTCTGGAGCCTCCTCCTCCTCCTCCTCGCTCTCGCTGCTGTGGATCAGCATGGTGGCATCAGAGAAGGTCTTCTTGTGGTGATACTGAGGGAGCTGGGGGACCTCGTGGCTGCCTGACCCCTCCTCGGGCGGTCCCTGCTCCCGGAGCGTGTTGCGGCGAGCCATGGGGAGGTGGAGCGACTTGAGCGTCATGGCCTCCATGCCCCGCACCATGCTGTTCATCACCTCCAGGCTGTGGCGCTTGTTCACCGTGCCGTGGTGCTTGGTGGCCGTGAGGGGCTCGCTCACCTCCTGGAGAGACTGATGGACCACCGGAGAGCTGTCCTCTTGGAAGGTCTTCACCGAAAGCTGCACCTTCCGGGTCACCAGGTCCGGGCTGCTGCCGCTGACGTACTTGTGGCGGTGGCTGGCCAGGTCTGGGGTGCTGGTGGCAGGTCGTGGCCGTGGGTAGGGGGGCGGTGGCCTGAAGAGATAGTTCTTAAGCATGTGGGCCGTGCTGTAGTTATGGCTGCCCTGAAGCTGCATGTTGGCCAGTTCTGGGGTGCTCACTGTGTGCGAGATGGCGCTTGCCCCCGGCTTGCTTGGTACCACATTATTCTTTGGGTTCCTCTGGTCAGATGGACTGACAAGTTTGTTGCTGTAGACCCCCTGTGGCCCATAAGGGACAGTGTAGGGGTGCCTCTCCCGCATCTCCGGTTGGCTGTACACCAGATCCTCTGGCTGGTTGTAGGCATGGGTGTTGATGATGTTGAGGTTTCTCAGAGACTGGCTCTGGCTGTCTGTATGCAGGATCCCCCTCTTCATCTGGCGCATGACTGTCTCATAATCGGGGGTTGGCCTGTACGAGGGCACGATGATCGCGCTGTGCCGGTGGCTCGGGATGTAGTCGGCCCGCATGATGTCACTCCCAGGGATACTGAGGTTGGAGGATACAGGGGAGGCCTGGATGAAACTTTGCGAGCAGTTGAGGGAGTTGACACTGTGAACGCTACACACGCTGCCATTGGTGACAGTGCCATTTAAATAATTTAAGTCCAGGCTGTTGTGAGAGTTGCAATACAAGGCTTCTTCATTCCCGTGAAAAATGCTGTCTACAAGAAGTCAAACAAAGGCACGTGAACCTCCAAGCCATCCTGCCACAACAAAGTACATCCTCATACTCATGAGGTGACTTTTAATTTAAATAAGTCATAAAAAGTGAAATCCCATGGTCTCCACCCACATGTTCTATAGAATAACGGATACTATCTTGGATGAAATGCCAACATACAGAAAGAACACCTTAAGACATACTGAAAAGAAAAAGGGAACCTAATGGAAGAAGGCATGCACATATTTGGAGTAAGTGTCGCTTGAGGAAGTTCTCAATTTTGCCATAAGCTTTGAAATCAGGCACCAACAATGGCCCTCCAGCTGGGGAGACCTGTCCTCTTGTGCAGGGCTCGGCAACAGGACTGAATACTTAGATAAGACAGTCAAGAACTTTAATAGGGCAATAGATTTCAATTACTAAGTACACCGAGCTGCTCTTCCTGACGGCAATGGAAAAAGCCCCTTCACCCAGGGGACTGCAGGGCATTCTAAAGACACAAAACAAATGAAGTAGCCAGGGTGTCAGCACAGCTAGTTCATCCTGAGAAGCAATAAAGGGCAAAATTAGAATCAAGAGTTCTTTTCGGTAATTCCCCAAATCCCCTCTAGATCTGGTTTCATCACTTAGGTCAATTCAAGTAAAAATTAATTATAGTTTAAAGAGGTACCTAAAGAGAGAAAAAGCAGATTTCTAAAATCAGGCCCATTCTAGGTGTCTGGTGTTCTCTTACACACACACACACCCCCCAAGGAAGGCAACCTCTTGCCTTTCTGTGGCCAAAATATATTCATTTTCACACTAAAGATTTAAACATGAGAAAAACAGAGAAACAGAAAATCAGAGAAGGTGAAAAACAGAAAAGGTGACTGAAGACATTCGACTGTCTGAAGAGGAGGAATGTGGAAAGAGATCTGATCAGATGACACAGGCACAAAAAACAGGGGGAACACAGAGACAAATGTGCCGCAATTTATCTGCCTCCCATGGGGTTTGGCGCCTTCCCATAGAAATGTGGTAACTTTGCCAGTCTCCTTATAAAAAGTACTATTTTTATTAAATTAAATAGTCTTGATTGTCTTGGTTTTCATGCTCACACTTTCAGACAGCAGAGGATTCAAAATGGCCAGGAGTTGATAACGTAGAAACTATATTATCCATTTACTACATTTCCAACATCCAAGGTTTTCTACCATCTCTCTTTTTGAAATGCAGTTAGCATAATGATTACAAGTTACCGATTTTCATATATAAGTTCCATCATTAATCTCTCTGTATTCCAATTTCTATAACTGTAAAATAGGAATAATAATAGTACCTACAGGTTTATTTTAAGGATGACATAAGACAATATATAGCAAGTACTTACAGCAATACCACAAGTGCTCTATGAATGTTAGTTGTTATCATGAAGTCATTACTAGCAGAAGAAGCTTTTTCACACATTTTGCATGGGAGGTGTTTTGGGAGAAACAGAGGAATAAAACAGATTTACCTTACTCAGAGAAGAAAAAAGCAAGTGTACCAAGAAAGGGGCTGGAGAAAGAGATGAGAAAAACAGCTAAAAGAAAAGGCTGACTTTGTTTATTTCTTCCAATTATTCCGCATGCCCATCTTCTACGTCACCACGAAAAGCTGAGTGACTGCCACGAACTTTCTGATACTGGCAATGAAGGTGAAGTGCATTCACTTGGGCTGAGCTGTCACACTCTCTTCTCTAAGCTCCCTTAGGAAAGGGAGGAGAAAAGGACTTGCTCGCTGCCTTGGCCCCGACTCCCTGAGCAGCCAATACTGGGGAAATTTTTTGATCAGAGGTAACTGATAGTCTAGGCCTTCCACAAATTGAAGCCGTTAGCTACTGTCATTCAGACGATGACAAAGTTGAAAAGAAGGCATCCCTGTCATCTTTTTTTAAAGCCTTCTTTACTGCTTACTGGTATTCAACTTTTTGTCTTAAGAAGGGAGAACAGCAAGCCAGAGTTACCTTGCGAGGTGTGCGTTTCCGAGTAGTGCTCACCACACTGGACATGAACAGGAGGCAGGATGTACGGCTGCTGCCTGGGCTGAAACAGAGAACACAGAGGAGGTGGGGAGGCCTGGGCAGACACGGCCAGTGACTCACACAGCCGGCCCAGGCACATGGCAGTCCCGCCACGTTGTCAGGGAGGCTCGTGGCAGCCGCTGTCCCCGCCACCCCTTTGACTCAACCTTCTTCTACCCATCTGCACTCCCATCTCATCACTAAGTTTGGAACTGGAGAAACGGCAAGGGAGAAATGAAGTTGGTTCAAGATCAGAAAGAGAAAGAGGTTACCATCAAAGACTAAATGTAACCATTTACTATCTATATTCTAATATACTTGCAAAGTTCTCTATGCTTTCTTTCACAAGAATAACTTTTAGAAAAGGCAAATTATTCAAGGCAGGCAGATTGACTGAGCTCGGGAGTTCAAGACCAGCCTGGGCAACACATTGAAACGCCATTTCTATTAAAAATACAAAAATTAGCCAGGCATGGGTGGCTCATGCCTGTAGTCCGAGCTACTTGTGAGCTGAGGCAGGAGAATCACTTGAACCTGGGAGATGGAGGTTGCAGTGAGCCGCGATCGCGCCACTGCACTTCAGGTTGGGCAACAGATTGAGACTTCGTCTCCGAGGAAAAAAAAAAAATTATCTGGGCGTGGCGATGTGCACCTGTAGTCCCAGCTACTTGGGAGGCTGAGGCGTGAGAGTCGTTGAACCTGGGCGGCGGAGGTTGCAGTAAGCCAAGATCATGCTACTGCACTCGAGCCTAGCGACAGAGCAAGACTCTGTCAAAAAAAAAAAAAAAAAAGAAAGAAAGAGAAAGTAAATTATTATAACCCATCTCAGAAATGAGAATAAGGGGGACACCTGTTTTGTTCTCAAAATTCCATTCACAAGCTCCTACACATCAGCATAGCTGTGCCTGAGACCCCAGTTCACAGCTCCACATCAACCTTAAATAGGAACAGGGTTAGTGTTAAGCTGAGCCCAGGGTGAATCTATTTAAATATCTAAAATGTGGCCCACAACAATGAGTGTGTAGCTCTCAAGACCACTTGCTGACCTTCCCCATTGCAGAACCAAGTGTGCAAAGGGCCCTGTCTACCCACTACCACAGTGCAGAATCTTTTCCACAGTCTCTTAAAGATGGCTATTTAGACTGAACCTGAATAACTTCATGCTGCAGAAGAGGGACAAGCTTTCAGAGAAAAAAACAAAACAAAACAAAACAAAAAAACTTCAATGGATTAAATATTTGGTGAACCAACAAAGGAAAAATGGTTATGCACTAATGTAATCCAGAGCAAGCCATTTAACCTCAGTCGGTCTCAGTTTCCTGTCAGTCAAATCAAGCTCCTCTCTCCCCCTACCTCAAGCATTATCCATTTTATTTACGTATTGAGGTTCCAGGTAAGAATTTGTTTGAAATAAGAGTTTTGATTTGCGAGGGAAAAAACCCTCAAAACCCTTATGTTTGTAAGCCACCAAACAGGATAATCTTTCATATTTCTTTTCTTTTTCTTTTTTTTTATTTTCTGAGACATTGTCTCACTCTATTGCCCAGGCTGGAGTGCAGTGGCACAATCTCGGCTCACTGCAACCTCCGCCCTCCCGGGTTCAAGAGATTCTCTCTCATGCCGCAGCCTCCCTAGCAGCTGGGATTACAGGCGCTGTGCCACCATGCCCTTCTAGTTTTTGTGTTTTTAGTGGAGACGGGGTTTCACCATGTTGGCCAGGCTGGTCTTGAACTCTTGACTTCAAGTGATCCACCCGCCTTGGCCTCCCAAAGTGCTGGGATTACAGGCGTGAGCTACCATGCCCAGCCAATCTCTTATATTTCTATTAGCCTTATAGATTTTAAAGGTTACTATTTTGAGAGAAGAATCTGAGATCAAACCAAGAAACCCAAATCCAGCAGGGGTCACACTTTCTCAGCATCCCTCAATGGAAGAAACGCACTGTCCAAGAGCTTGAAGCTGGGTGAATAACTCACCTATCATTTTCTCTGCCACAAACAATGCTTGATCTTCAAAGGGGTAATAAAAAAAGGGATCCAAGAATTAAAAGGAATCAAGACAGAAGAAATGAAGAACTGAAATCAATCTAAGAAAGCAGTTTGGGCCTACCAAAGAAAAGGTGCTATATTCCCAAGTCTCCCTTTGGCTGATTTTTGAGTTGCAATTTAAAAATATTTTTCCTTTTCTTGGCAATACATAATTCAACTAAATTTTTCCATGGTAGCACAATCATTTTAAGGCTTTAAAGAAAAACACAGTGGGGAGAGATTTGTACAAGGGAATAGAAATACATGGCAAGGCAAAATTGGTTTACTGTCTTTTCTTGCCTTATTTAAAAAAATCCAATAAGTAAGTTACGGTTTATGAACTGACATAAATGAGCAGACTTATGCCAGTTCACAAACAGCATTGTCAAAGGACAATAATAGCTAATCCCTCAAACATCATTTCAGGATTATATTATTTATTTCATCTCTTTATATATTCTAATACATTATTCCATTTCTTCCCAGACCTGCTAATAGAGAAACAAACTTGACGCCAAAATATAGGCAGAAGAGGGCAGGTGAAAAACAGCAATGAGAAGTCCTGGTTATCAGCAAGGAAGCCAAGAGACAATGTTATTTGCTTTTACTCATTCATTGTGAGAAACTCTTGGTGAAATGGTTTAAACCTAAAGGACAGGGGAAAGAGGGAAGCCATGAATTGGATCAGAATTCCTATAAACTGTCTTCATCCGAATAAAATAGGTAAGCCTCTGCATCCTCTCTGGATAATGAGGACAGGATAAGATCACAAGAGAGCTTTAAAACACTTTGCCTCCCATAGGGTTTCAAGGGTGTAAATGAAAAATTATTTTGCTAATAAAGACATCTATACTCTAAAGAAGGGAAAAGGAAGATAACATTCATAAAGGAGAAGAATAAATAAATCAGTGCCATGAACAAATCTACTGGTACTCAGGGGAAAGCCCAAGGTATCTCTTAGATCTCCAGGGCCCAGGACCACATGTGAGCTATTGTACATAATACTGAGAGAAATAATATTCACACAGGCACTCAGGAATTACTGCGATGATATAATAGCTCAACTCAAGAATTCAGAGTCCACATCTAAGCATTTTCCAGGAAATAAATTTTTCTTAAAACGTTCCCTTCAAAAGACAACTTAAAGACATGCTATAATGTATACATTGAATATGAAGAAAAATTCAATTGCATTCTATCAACTTGAAAGAATTGTTGATCTAGAGAAGTTAAAGGGTCATATGTTTATCTTGATTTTGTGTAAAAAAATCATAACCTAAAATAAAAGAATTGTGAGTTAAAACAAATGGAAAACATTGAAGGAAACCAATTCTTAACATCTGTTATCCTTGAGTAATCCTCAAAATAAAACACAGCCTAAGACAGAACACATGCATTGAAATTAATTGTGTTTCCTTATTCACATGATGAGGAGAGCAGCTTAAAACAAACAAACGAAGAAAGCAGCAGCTAAAGCTAGGTCAATTCAAACTCTGCTGCCTAATTAAAGCCTAAAATTATGGAAGTGCTTTGGAAATCTGATTTTTTTTAAAAGGCCTAAAATTAGGAAATATGCAACCAATTTTCCCCATCAGATACTCTGCCTGAGACCATCAACTAGATCCGTTCAATTTTTGCTCACTTAGAAGGCATTTTCTCACTAGTTTATTAAGCTCTCTCTACAGCAGTGAACACAAAGGAATTTGTGGAGCTCGTAACTGAAGATGTATCTTCACACAACAACCGGAACAGATGAGCAAGGGAATGAAAACACACCATGGGCTGTATGCGGATGGAACATGGTCCCACGGGCCTGGAATAAGACCTACCCTCAGGGTAAACCCTCAGCCTCAGCCACACTTAGAGTAGTGGTGGGCACGGATGGGTCCAAGGGGGACAAAATGGGTGTGCATCGCACCTGCTTGACAGAATGACGCCTCTGTGTTCTCACAAAATTTCACCTCATCATGATGCCCTCATCATCCCCCCACCTCAAATTAATAACAAAGAATGCTCAACAGTCAGATCACTTGATCACTGCAGCTTCTATACGTACCAGAGAGGACCGGCTCCAGGTGGGCTGGCGTCTGATGGGGGGTGGAGAATTTGACTGTCTACATGAAGAGGTGAAAAAATGAGCATGGTTATTATTGATATAAAAAGACCAGATAGACAAGGGAGGGAGAAGAAGAGAATAAACAAGACTGGTAATCGTTACATCAAAACATAAACGTGGCTTATTTCTGGGTGGTAACACTAAGAACAATCTTGATTTCCTTTGTTTTTCTTTATTTTCAAAATGTTTGGATAGGATACTTTTAGAATAAATTTTACAAAGTAATATTAAACAAATGGAGGCTTATTTGTATAGAAAGACTGAGGGAAATAAGCCAGACTGAAAAATATCACATTACATGGATTTTAAAAAATTGTACTTTTTCTACTGTTGTATATATGTAAAATCTTTCAGGTTTTAAAAAAATGCAAGAAAAAATATTTTTAAAATACTTCCAGTCAAATGAAAATACAAAATAGATACAATATTTTTAGTGTGACCATATAAAGATACTTTTTATTAAGATAATACATTTTACAAACATTGATCAGATATTTTCCAGACTAAGAACCAACATATTTTTAAATGTAGAGATTAAAAAATGAATTGGAAGTATTAGCAAATTCTTGAGAGTTGAAATCAAAGACGCCTTCAAGCAACAGGTCCCAAATGCTGTAATATTTTCCCTCGTTCTCAGTGTTACCATAAAAAAAAAAAAAAAAAAAACCAGGACATGTACAGTTTTTTATTAAGGTAAGTTCTTCAATTTAAAGGACTCTCCTTATTCTGATATTTCATCCTTCCTACTTTTTTGGCGATAAAATACCTTTTATGAAATGATGGCAGTAATATAGCAATGGTGGATTTTTAAATGACTGGCTAAATAATACAATATTATCAGACCTATGTTATATATACTGCCTCCTAATTTTTCTCCCTATATCAAGAAATTGAGGAGCCACTCAATTGAGCTATACCTCCAAATGACAAGCAGCAGCTCTGCAGGAGCAGAAAAATCAATAACGATCTTTTAGAGGTCAGAGAGTATCACCCTCTGGAGAAGGATGCTGCTGTGCATGCATGGAGAAGGATGCTGTTAAGATTATGCCAGTTCACAGAACTCCAGAGGGATGCCCCAGGCCATAATATCGTGCTGGAATGCTGAACTACATATGGAATTTAATGGGAGAGAGAGAGAGAGAGAGTGAGTGAGTGTGTGCGTGTAATTTTGAGAGTGTGCCCCAGGTTTTAATCAGGTAAGAGGTTAGGAACCTCTTATACTTGGTTAGGAAGAAGAAAGAAATAGTTATTACAGAAGCAGAATTGAGAAACAGAATTTCTTCTTAGTTTTCAGACTAATACGTGATGTTCACTAATACTGGAGGAAAAGACCACAAAAGAAAAATAAACACTCCGTAAATTTTATAGTAAAACCATCTGCTGAGCTGTGGTTAAATCAGAAGACAAGAGTAAAATCCAGTTCTCAGTTTTTAAATTCACCCTACAGAAGTCAAGGATAGCATTCTTGTTCATGTCAAAGACACCCCCAGAAGTCAAAGGCAACAGCAGAGTAGAAATACACAGAAGTGACCTATCAGGAACCTGCTCAAGAGAATGGTGTGGTGGGACACATGCGAGAATGTGTCTAGAAGAAACGTACAGCCACTTCACTTGCCACTCCCCGATCAGGCCTTCTTCTGACTCACATTTGCAAACCAAGCGGGTAGGCCTAATACTATCAGACATACTTTCAGACCCCGACAGTGACCAATTGCAGTGACTGGCTTGAAAGAGCCTCCACGGTGTGGAGAAAAAAGTCTGCCATGACCTGGCGCTCCAGCTATAAAGCAGCCGCATTCTTCAGCAGGAACTGCTCTAGGACAATACTCTACATACTCTCGGATGTGTCCACTGTGGGAGTGGAAAAGCAGTTCTTCTCTTGCATTTATAACCCTGACGCTCTTTGAAACAAAATTAAACACATTGGGCGCCCAAACCACTGAATGTATTCGGCTGAGGAACGTCTTTTGAAGGTAACCAAGAAAAAGACAACGATAGAGTGAGTCCCAGCACGCTCCATCTGAGGTCAGGCCGCATTTAAGTGCCCTCATCACATGCCTCTTTATCATCTTTATTTCCAAATTAAATTAAAAAAATACACACGGATTTGTGACACCTATGAGTGTCTTCCACATCTTCCTCTAATTACCCTGGCCTCTCATTTACAGTCAGATGACATGACCCAGGAGCACACGCAGGGTTAGCCAACTGTGTAAGCGACACGGGGCTGAGGATGACAGGAGCGTCTTCTCTTTCAAGCTAGCTCGTCACTCTGTTACCCACTTCTGAACACACTCCGCGTCTGACACGAAGGGGCACCCTGGCAAATTGGGAACTGCTCCGCTTCTCCAAACTCCTAGCAGAGGGTTGGAAAGGCGCTAATGTGGGCCAACCCATCCAGGCAGCCAAGCATTCACAGTCAATTTGTGAATTATTCTCTCGCTGGGCATATGCACGACACTAGACAGTCTTCATCATTAAAGTTTTCATTCCTGCCCTGGCTTTAGCTTACTTCATTAGCTTCTACAAGGAACAAGGAAAAACAGTTAATAGGAAAAGAGATCTACAGCACCCCAAAAGGACATTGATTTAATCTGACAAAGCCATCCAGTCGGGGGGGACTAAATGTTTACTTACTCAGTGCAGATTTTGTTTTGTTTGTAAAACTTGTGTCGTGTGGCAAACAACCGAGAAATATACTTGGCATTTTCGATATCATCCTTGGAAAAGAAGAGACAGCGAAAAAAATAAACATTTGTTGAATTAGTTATACATTTCATTAAGATTCTTCTGAGAAGGGACACATCCCTTCCAACCTTCATCTCAAGCACAAAATAATACATGGGCCAGCAAAGTAAACCAACCTGCTGAATTTCAGAGCAGCTATGCCTACAAAGCCTGCCAAAGACTGGCAGAACCTGCTGTCTGCTAAGGAATCCCTATGTCCAAAGTGCTGGGGTGACACTGATGAACCGGCATGTCTTTACGTAATTCCCAACCAAGTGCTTTCAAAATAAATAACTGAATCAAGGCACAGCATAGAATAAACACCAGACTTCATTAAATTGGAGGCAGAGAGATGCCTTGGCTCTCAAGGAGGCACTCAACAGAAGGTCAGTCCCTCAGCTACTTCAGATTAAGCTAAGGCTATTATGGGAAAGAAAACTCAGGTCCTCCAGCAAAAGCAAATGGAATGCAATAGAATCAGGGGTCACTAGATGAGGGCTGTAACCAGAGTGCTGAGGAAGGCGGCACGCCAGACAATGTGATCCATCACACATAAGGCAGTTGGAGGGACCAGAGTCCTAGAGTCAAAAGTCAGCTTGGAAACCTGGTATTTTATTTTATTTTATTATTTTATTTTGTGAGACGGAGTTTAGCTCTGTTGTCCAGGCTGAGTGCAGCGGCGCGATCTCGGCTCATTGCAACCTCTGCCTCTCGGGTTCAAGCGATTCTCCTGCCTCAGCCTCCCGAGTAGCTGGGACTACAGGTGCCTGCCACCACACATGGGTAATTTTTGTATTTTTAGCAAAGATGGGGTTTCGCCACATTGGCCAGGCTGGTCTCGAACTCCTGACCTCAAGTGATCCACCGGCCTCAGCCTCCCAAAGTGCTGGGATTACAGGCATGAGCCACTGCGTCTGGCCGGAAACCTGGTATTTTAAACATGAGTATTTAATCACCACTATCCTGGAATGAGTAATGATAGCATTGAGCAAGTATTAGAAAGCATCTCTTCAAGAGAGTATTTATTATTTCAAGATAGGGAGAGCAAGGAAAGGACATTAGGAGTTGAAAAGTCCAAAACCGGTGTCTTGTCAGACCCTGCCTCTGTTTGTCTGTTTTGCTTACCGTGTGAAAGAGGGCAGTCTCTTCTTTGTTGATGAGCTCCACTAGAATGGTCGACTTGTTATGAGTGATATTCCCCATGTCATTCCACCTGGTCAAAAGAAATGTCACTGTGTTTACCCAAAGATGTTCCAGGCATTTATGATACAGCAGAGGAGGGCTGTTTGCTGCTATCGAGTCTCATTTTACAAACTATGATTTAACTATTTTTTAAGTGAAATGTTCTTTCAAAAGAGAAAAGAAAATGCAACACATATCCATTCAAATCGCTAAAAATTCTATGTAAAATTTGTCTAGACATCGCTATCTATAAACTATAGTTTTCTTTGTGACTAGCAATGAGGAAAATCTGCAAGGGACTTTTGCTTCTCCCTCTCCCATTTTCTCACATTTCCAAAGTGACAAAACATTTCCCATGCTCACCACTTTGTAATGACGGAGCAGCACGTATTATTAAAAAGTCGTGTGTTTCCAGGAACCTAAACAGAAGAATCCACATATTCTGTATTGCAATATGCACTACAGATTCATGATGCCACTAAGAAAAAATGCCTGTTGAAGCAGGAATGACAAGAGAGAGCTTTCAGGCTATAGAATAAACTTTTTGACTTTTGGACTTAGTGTCAGCTCCATATGCCTGCCGGTAAGTATAAATCAATTGACTCTTTAATGTGCCTACACTTTGGGACCCAACACACACACACACACACACACACACACACACACACACAAACATACACACACACCAACACACACACAAGGAGATATACCAAAATAAGCACCAGATGAGGAAAGATAAGCTACTGCTTCCCATCCTACTTGGAACCAATTTCTAACCATCTTTTACCCTTCACCTGGTGCCCCAACCTATAATTCCCTGCCACCGCTTTGTCACTGATATGATGCATCTGCTCATTAATACTTCTACCATCCTCTGTTTGGATAATAATTTTCAGACTCAACTCTGGGAGTCACCTTCTCTAGGAATCCCTTCATCATATCCCCCTACCCACACATGAGGAGAAGAGCCCACTACAGTCCCCTACCGGTCACCACATTGCATTATAATTTTTACTTCTGTGACGAGATCTCTAATGAGACCAAGTAGACCACAGGCTCCATACTGGGAGCAGGGATTCTGCCTTCTTCATTTCTGTGTTCCAAGCACTGAATCGAGTACCTGGCACAGATCACTCAATAAATGTTTGCTAGAAGAATAAAAAGCAATAATATTGCCTCTCCACTGTATAGAGTCCGATTCTTACATCAGCTCTTTATGGCAGCTATTTTTGCTCCCACTTTAAAAATGCGGCAATATAGACACAAATAAGTACCTGACTTAGCACGTTTACTCTCTGTGTCAAGGATGGATGAGTTCTTTACCTGGGGTTTCCAGCCTTTCCTCCAGTCATCATTCCCTTATACCAGTACTAAATGTTTTTAGATACCTCTGCTGGGGCAATACTCTCTAATAGTGCTGCACCCAGCTTGCTTCGCAACCTACAGTTCTATCAGATTACATCTACGTGGATTCATAGCTACATGCTCCTTAGTGAAGGTCTCTAGAGATAAGAGATATTTGGTTTCCTCTGGCTTCATTCTTTCAAATCAACTGCTGAAATCCTAGATATACTCAGAGCCCCACCACATGACTTCATCTAGTGGTATAATTAACATGACACTACAGTAGATGTGAATTCTCATCTTGTAGTGGTTTCAAGATAAATGAAAAGGTCTGGAAGCAGTTTCTAACCAGACTAAGCAAAACCTGTGAGTGGCTTATGCTCATGAAATTTCCAAATTGCAATTTTCTTCTATTTCACTTCAATAGCTGATGTGCAAGACTTGTTTACTTCTCTGCTGTGCTGTAGGTTCAAACAGAAACTGAAACATTGATTTAACTATGAAGAACTGGTAGAACACAATGCCTGGATAGCTTTGAATGGGTATAAAAATTTATAGTTACAACTCTGCACATATTTACATATTTTCCTCAATTAATTTATACTTTGTGGCAGATATATGGAGCTGACACTAAGTCCAAAAGTCAAAAAGTTTATTCTATAGCCCGAAAGATCTCTCTTGTCACTCCTGCTTCAATAATGTCTCTATTCAGAGAGCAAGATAATATCATAAAAACAACGACAGACTGGGGATCTAGGAAAATAAAAGCCTACCAGGAAGCTTTTGGTTAGAAAACTGTCTCAAAATGACCTACTGTAGTTACTGATCCAGAGAGTACATGGCCAGTTAAGAGTCACTTCCAGAAGGTGGGCTATGCTTGCCTCCAAGAGCCGTCTTTGATAGTGTGCCCTGGATACACAGATCCACCTAACAGACACACATACAAGAAAGCTGTTCTTCCAATCATGGGCCATGTTGCCCTTGTAAATGAAAGCTAGAACACAGTTTTTCAGATCGCTGGCATATGATAAAATCTATGGGCACCAATACAAAGCAAGCATACTGACGTGAAATGCAGGGGGGAGACGGCTGCATCTCTACACTGGTGCCATTCCTGATAAATGGAAAAGAGGACTGAAGTGTCAAAATAATGAAAAGTACCAAAGCCCCCTAATTCATCATAATAAATAGATTGCTTTTTCAAAACACATTTTTAAAACTAATCACCTTTTGTTCACATAAAAATCAGTTTGCACTCTTGTGGCACAGGTGGTTCAGAACAATGGAAAGAAGTGTTCAGATGTAATGACTGACTGGAGAGCCAGTTTTCAACCAGACTCACGAAGTTTAGTTTCACGCTTCTAACTCAATAGGGTTCAACAATGTAGTTCCTGGAATCAGGTGGGATGGGTTTCTACAACAAGTGAGATGAATTTAACTGCTTAAATCCTGCAGAGGGCTCACCTTATATGAGCTGAGAGAAGTCAAACCTTATCCACAGTTTGGCTCTTAACTCATTTGGATGTTAATGTAACATTAACATTATAGTTCCTCAAGGTGAAAAAGAAAAAAGAAAAACAAACAAACAAATAAGACTACCTGTATATTACTGCTTGTCTTCCAATTCTGTTCCTCACGAAAATCCCCATAAAGAAAATGCCAAGGTGTACACAGTTTCCATGATTGTCCTGGGTAAGACCAACAAAAGATACTTGTGATGACCCATGTTCACTGCAACATTATTCACAATAGCTAAGATATGGAATCAACCTGAGCGTCCATCCACAGATGCATGGATAAAGAAAACGTGGTACATGTGTACAAGGGAGTACCATTCAGCCTTAAAACAGAACAAAATTGGCATTTGCCACAATACAGATGGAACTGGAGAACACAATGCTAAATGAAATAAGCCAGGTACAGAAAGACAAATAACACATGTTCTCACTTATACATGGAATCTAAAAAACTGAACTCATAGAAGGATAGAGTATAATGGTGGTTACCAGAGGCTGGAGAATGGGAGGAATGGGGAGACGATGGTCAAAGGAAATCAAGCCTTGTTAGACAGGAAGACTAAGTTCAAGATATCATTGTGACCATAGCACAGTTAGTAACAATATATTGGTGTTTGTTGTTGTTTGTTTGTTTTGAAACAAGGTCTCACTGTTGCCCAGGGTGGAGAGCAGTGGCATGATTTTGGCTCACTGCAGCCTTGACCTCCTGGGCTCAGACAATCCTCCTACCTTAGTCTCCCAAGTAGCTAGGACTACAAGCATGCACCACCATGCCCCGCTAATTTTTTTTTTTTTTCCAGACAGGGTCTTGCTATGCTGCCCAGGCTAGTGATCCTCCATCCTCGGCCTCCCATAGTGTTGGGATTACAGGTGTGAGCCACTGTGCCCAGCGACAATGTATTGTATTCTTGAAATCACTAAAAGAGAAAATTTTTTTTGAGACGTAGTCTCACTCTGTCGCCAGGCTGGGGTGCAGTGGCGTGATCCCGGCTAACTGCAACCTCCACCTCCCAGCAGGTTCAAGCGATTCTCCTGCCTCAGCCTCCTGAGTGGCTGGGACTACAGGTGCATGCCACCACGCCTGGCTAATTTTTGTATTTTTAGTAGAGACAGAGTTTCACCATGTTGGCCAGGATGGTCTCGACCTCTTGACCGCATGATCCACCCGCCTCGGACTCCCAAAGTGCTGGGATTACAGGCGTGAGCCACCGTGCCCGGCCTAAAGGAGTAAATTTTAAGTGTTCTAACCACAAAGAAGTATGTGAGGTAACGCATATGTTAACTGGTTTGATTTAGCCACTCCACAATATACACATATTTCTAAACCCACAGGTATCACATCCCATTTCTCACCCATGAGTAGAATAAATTATAGATGACATCATAGCAATAAGGTGACCAGATGTGTCGGCAGAGTCAGGTCCTACAGGAACTCACCCACCACACATCCTAGTGGACTATATATAGAGAGAGATAGATTTTTTTTTTCCTTTTTTCTCAATTTGTCACAACACATGTCCAGTTTAAGAGAGAAGCTCTGGATTTTCTCAGATTCATTGGCATTTGGATTTTCTCTTTCATGAACATCTATTGATGTCTTTTATTTTTTAACCTTACCAAAGTTTTTGTTTTTTAAATCGTTATACATGCAATAATTTGAAGAGTTGAATATTCTTCAGGGCTTGTTTAAAGGAAGCCAAGAGGAGACCTGGCCCTAGCACTTCCTCTGCCCAGAGGCCAAAACTTTCACCTCTTAAAGCTCTCGATGTGTCTCTTTGTAGCTACCATCTCTGGCCCTTTCAGTGCAGAAACTCCCATTCCTCAGTGCAGGGATATTTTCTCGAATAATTACCTTTTGTTTCCCTTGTTCACACTTTTTAGAACTCCCATTATTCAAATACTGGACATCCAGGACAGGTCCTCTAATTCTTTTATCTCCCGTCCCCAACTTACCATTACTTTGTTTTTTGGTGAGACTTTCTCAGTTTTATCTTCTAACCTGTCTATTAAGTTGTACACTTCTGATACCATATTTTAAATTTCAGAGTTCATTTTTGTTTTCTAGATGCATCTAAGTACCTTATTCCTTCAAGGAGGCAAAATTAAAAAAAATATACATCCTGAGGCTCACTGGATAGTATTTTGAGCAGGGGGTTCTTCTTCCTGTACAACATCTGCATCTGCCAGTCCACTGCTGCTCTTCTACTCTTGAAAATTTTTGAGGAACCACTCATGGAAAAGTCCATGCTAAATTCAAGTATTTTTCCTAGGATATATCATGACATGCTTTTTATTTTGTCAATAAGAACCTGTACCAATCAAAAGAGACTCCAGTCCTACTCACAGTCTTTCCCTGCATATTTTCTTGTCTGCTTTTTCACTTATTGCAGAGCTGACCACATCACCACCCCTACTGATACTGTTGCTCCCACCTTCATCCTTGGGTCACCAGGAATCATGCGGTCTACAGGTGGTCACCTTAGATATGCACACATATGTGGGGGGAAAGAGAGGAAAAAGAGGCAGTCCAGCTCAGTTACCCCAGCTTGGCAATGAGTCAGAAGCGCCTATCTTCCAACTCAGAGGAAGGTATTATAACCCTGTTGGTCCCACTAAAGAAAGAACATACTAGAAAGCACATCAGAACCAACCACAGCAGATTTCAACATGACCTCAACTGCCCCTGTTTCCTGCAGTCCACATTAAAAAACAACACAAGCAAATTGCCACAACAAAACCTCCAACTTCCAGGGATTGAGAAGTCAGTTTTCTAAAAGCAGAGAAAAGTTTACTCTGATTTTTCTATGGCCCAAAATATGACTATATATGGGCTGCAGAAATATAAGTGGGACGCAGATGGCTTCATAAGGCATTATTGCAAGGAAAATGGATTACAACCCTATGAAGGGCAGCTATTAGAGAAGCAAAAGAAAATTAAACAAATCTAAAAAAGAGCCATTTAGCCCTTTCTGAAAGCTGCGGCCACCCTGCTCGATTCCACTTGATGCACATGGGCAGTTCTCATTAAGGCAAATCGCAAACGTGCAACAGAGAGGGAACTGAACACTTATAAAACAGCCAGTGGAGATAGTCTGGAGTGAAATGTTTGTGCTGAAATTGCACGCATCTCCCAAATGCTGAAATGTGCCAGTTGCTTTAGGTTTCTGATAAATCTCCATTTTTTGTAAAGTTGGTCAACAGAGAGCGGAAAATGAGTTTGGATGATGGGCTCAGCTCTATAAATGACTATGCTCCATGACCCCCCCAACCACACCCACTTCAGGAGGTGGATGTGCTGCAAAGGATGCGATGTGCTATAGCAGTTTCCTAGGCATAGTTTCCATAAAACACCAAAGGGGTTGGGAACCCACAATGGAGGGCCCTATAAAGCTGGAGAAATAAAGCATGATTGTATACAAGAAACGTTTCATTCTACCTCACAAATGATTATCCCTGTGTTGGCTCAATGAAGAGAAAAAGAGAATAAGAAAACTACTGACTAGAGTCTTCGTTAATGTTACACATGACATTGGCTACTTGTCCTGTTATAAGGCTGGATATCAGCCTTGATACCTCCAAGGTGCCGGATTGGCTGATGCTTGGTACTCACTTAGATGGACTGTCTTATTCTGCTGAGGACCATGGCAAACTTCAAAATGTCTTGGTTAAGAAAAAGCATTTGTTTATCTATAATAAATTGGACTTGTCAACTAATGCTGCACAGCAAAAAGAAGGCCAAGCCATTCTGGCCCACTGCTATCAACACTGATTTTCCAAATGCCAGTACCGGTCTGAGAAGGTTAAAGCCAGCATAGGGCACAGCATATTACCTTTACAGGGAAGATTTCCTGTCCAAATCCATCCAAACGTTCAACTTCATTGATGTACATCAGTTCAGCTTCTGCTGGCAGGATTCCACTAAAATCAAAATAGCATCGAAGGAAGAAATGGTTAAGGGCAGCCAGTGGAAGATCCCACTCTCCTGATGGCAAATTCCAGAGCTGTGGTTTAGCTCTAGTTTCTGGGAAGAGCAATCATTACCCAACTGTGAGGGTAGGGTGCATTACTAAGTAATTCATTAACATCTTTCCCAGTAGCCTTTTACTCAACAGAGAATAATAAGAGGAAGGTAAAGTATTTAATTAAGAGCCACAGCCCTAAAAACATGAAATCATTATTCCAGACATCCCTTCGAATATGTTGCCTACTTTAAAAAGAAGTTATTTTTCTCCCATCTGGGAGAAATCTTCATTATTAAAAAAAAAAAAGAAAGAAAAAAAAAGGAAAAAGTTTATCATGAGGATAATATTTTGGGAGTCAAATGGCCATGGCTCATGCCTATAATCCCAGCACTTTGGGAGGCCGAGGAAAGCGGATCACTTGAGGTCAGGCAATCGAGATCAGCCTGGCCCATATGGTGAAACCCCGTCTCCACTAAAAATACAAAAATTAGCTGGGTGTGGCGGTGCATGTGCCTGTAATCCCAGCTGCTCGAGAGTCTGAGGCAGAAGAATTGCTTGAACCCTGGAGGTGGAGGTTGCAGTGGACGGAGATCGCACCACTGCACTCCAGTCTGGTTGACAGAGGGAGACTCTGTCAAAAAAAAAAACCAAAAAAAAAAAATAAACAAACAAACAAAAAAAAGCCATGATGAGAGAACTTAGAATCACTGTATAGGCCTTGATATCAAACTCTTGGTGCTTCCCTGAATTAAAGCTTTTCTCTTTTTCTTTCCTTCACCTGCCTGCCACCCAACACAGCACTTCAGGTCTTCACTCTCTCAGCACAGGCTGCCTCAGGCTTCCCAGATTCTCGAGGGAAGGGAGGGAGGAAGGGAGGGAGGGAGGGAGGGAGGGAAGGAGGAAGGGAGGGAAGGAAGGGAGGAAGGGAGGGAAGGAAGGGAGGAAGGGAGGGAAGGAAGGGAGGAAGGGAGGGAGGGAAGGGAGGGAGGGAGGGAAGGGAGGGAGGGAGGGAGGGAGGGAGGGAAGGGAGGGAGGGAGGGAAGGAAGGGAGGGAGGGAGGGAAGGAAGGGAGGGAGGGAGGGAAGGGAGGGAGGGAGGGAGGGAGGGAAGGGAGGGAGGGAGGGAGAGAAGGGAGGGAGGGAGGGAGGGAGGGAAGGAAGGGAGGAAGGGAGGAAGGGAGGGAGGGAGGGAGGAAGGGAGGAAGGGAGGGAAGGGAGGGAGGGAGGGAGGGAAGGAAGGGAGGGAGGGAGGGAAGGAAGGGAGGGAGGGAGGGAAGGGAGGGAGGAAGGGAGGAAGGGAGGGAAGGGAGGGAGGGAGGGAAGGAAGGGAGGGAGGGAGGGAGGGAGGGAGGGAAGGAAGGGAGGGAGGGAGGGAGGGAGGGAAGGAAGGGAGGGAGGGAGGGAAGGAAGGGAGGAAGGGAGGGAGGGACGGAGGGAGGGAAGGGAGGGAGGGAGGGAGGGAAGGAAGGGAGGAAGGGAGGAAGGGAGGAAGGGAGGGAAGGGAGGGAGGGAGGGAAGGAAGGGAGGGAGGGAGGGAGGGAGGGAAGGGAGGGAGGGAGGGAGGGAGGGAGGGAAGGAAGGGAGGGAGGGAAGGGAGGGAAGGGAGGGAGGGAGGGAGGGAGGGAAGGAAGGGAGGGAGGGAGGGAGGGAGGGAAGGAAGGGAGGGAGGGAGGGAGGGAGGGAGGGAGGGAGGGAGGGAAGGAAGGGAGGAAGGGAGGGAGGGAGGGAAGGGAGAGAGGGAGGGAGGGAAGGGAGGGAAGGAAGGGAGGGAGGGAGGGAAGGAAGGGAGGGAGGGAGGGAAGGAAGGGAGGGAGGGAGGGAGGGAGGGAGGGAAGGAAGGAAGGGAGGGAGGGAGGGAGGGAAGGAAGGAAGGGAGGAAGGGAGGGAGGGAGGGAAGGAAGGAAGGGAGGAAGGGAGGGAGGGAGGGAAGGAAGGAAGGGAGGAAGGGAGGGAGGGAGGGAAGGAAGGAAGGGAGGAAGGGAGGAAAGGAGGAAGGAAAGGAGGAAGGGAGGAAGGGAGGGAGGGAGGGAGGGAGGGAGGGAAGGAAGGAAGGGAGGGAGGGAGGGAGGGAAGGAAGGGAGGGAGGGAGGGAGGGAGGGAGGGAAGGAAGGAAGGAAGGGAGGAAGGGAAGGAAGGGAGGAAAGGAGGAAGGAAAGGAGGAAGGGAGGAAGGGAGGAAAGGAGGAAGGAAAGGAGGAAGGGAAGGAGGGAGGGAGGGAAGGAAGGGAGGGAAGGAGGGAAGGAAGGAAGGGAGGAAGGGAGGAAAGGAGGAAGGAAAGGAGGAAGGGAGGGAGGGAGGGAGGGAAGGAAGGAAGGGAGGAAGGGAGGGAGGGAAGGAAGGAAGGGAGGAAGGGAGGAAAGGAGGAAGGAAAGGAGGAAGGGAGGGAGGGAGGGAGGGAGGGAAGGGAGGGAGGGAGGGAGGGAAGGAAGGAAGGGAGGAAGGGAGGGAGGGAGGGAAGGAAGGGAGGGAGGGAGGGAAGGAAGGGAGGGAGGGAAGGAAGGGAGGAAGGGAGGAAAGGAGGAAGGAAAGGAGGAAGGGAGGGAGGGAGGGAGGGAAGGAAGGAACGGAGCACAGTTTTCAAGTCGACATTCACCTTTGCAGAACAGAAGTACAGAGCTGAGTCACGTGGTGGAATAAATACAAGTGTGTTGGCTCAAGCCCAGAGTTGCTGATAGGGAGATGGATACCTCCTGCCCCATGGGCAGTAAACATCTGTTGTGCAGGCAGCCCCTTAGCCTCTGCCTGCCTTACCTGTGGGCTTTGTGTTCTTGGGCTACCTTCTGGGTCAGCTCCTCCAGAACAGCCTCTTCCAGGGCCAAATCCTATAAGAATAGAAAGTGCTTAAGGTCACACGAGGGTGTGGGCATTTGCTATTTTGCTTGCAAATCTTAAAGCTCCCTTCCTCAGATGTTCCTGATTAGTCACATTTCCTCAATATCTCCTTTACTGCTGTAGAATTAAAGGTTGTAATTTTTAGAACTGAGTTATGATTTCTACTGTTATAACATGGCTCTCCATTATAACAGGTTATTTCCAGGTATATTTTGGGTTGCTGCGTAAGTTCTGTGGTGCCAGGGAATAGCTCTTTTCATTCATTCTTCCCTATCTGCCTGCCTCTCAGATGTATGTTTATAAAAAATGCTTTGCATGTGCTTACATATTTCTAATGATCGGGGTATAAGCCAGTGAGTTTCCAGGCCATCATCCCTTCAAAAGTTGAGCCTAGGAAGGGACTGTGCCAGGCCTTTCTGTATACCAGGAAACGAATTCAAAACTACTGAAGGCAGAGTAGGCTCATTCTGATATTACTTGATGGCCACAGGGGCAGAGGAAGCCATGATGGCTAAAACATCTCCAGAGAGCTCTGTAAGGCAACAGGTGTGTAGCTGACTAGTCAGCCTCTCTACCAGCTGAACCCCAGGCCCCTGGAACCCGTGACATGCTGACTACTGTGGGCTCAGAAGAACCAATTACACATATTTTTTCCCAACTCCCCTTCCATAACACCACGGTGGGAGGATTTACATCATGGAAATGGACTTGCTAAATGCTGGCCAGGGAAGCACTGCTTAGGACGGTGAGACAGAATCAAGAGGAATAATCCAAAATGGGGAGACCAAAGCAATACTTTCTGGAGAATTTGATAGAGGTAGAAATTCTAGAGTTTGTCTCATGCCTGTGGTGGCCTGGAGCTCAAGCCCCAAGCCAGTCGCCTCTAGCTTTCCCGGGCAGCAGATCCCACGCATTCCAGGCCAGTAAGCACCAAGAAGGGCACAGATGGGCACCATTTTTCTGTGAGATCCAGAGGGGATGTCAGAAGGAACTCTGAGCTACACCCTGATGCTTACCTGAAGCTCCTCCTACTAGGATGGGAGGTAGGGACTGATGTTTTGGCAGAAATGATACCAAATGCCCCATTCCCTTGATTCTAAAATACCATTTATATAAAGACTCATCTCCAACTTAACTTTTCATGGATGAAAACACTACCCCTAAAAATGTACACCTCAAAACTGTGAAACACATCCCATCTCAAATCATTAAAATGTGAAAAATCAATATATTTTAACACTGGAAAGCAAAGACATAATTATATGCTAAAAATTCTATAGCTCTGCACGTCCTGCTAATTCTAGAGTTCACGAGAAACTTTAGAGCAGACAGGGAATTATGACAGCTCTTACTTTTCACGTAACCGATTAATTTGCGGTTTCCTGTTTAGCCATCCATTGAAATGACTCAAGTCCATGACAGGAAATAAGCTCAACATTTTTAGTTTCATGTTGTGGAGTACCAAAGATATCATAAGGCTTAGAAAGTTAGCTATGTATGTGCATCTAGGTATTGAGTAAAAACCCCATTAATTTTGAAAAGCTAATGAAGGGCATGTGGCAACAGAATATAAAATAAAGTGAAGATCAAAAAGTGTTCCATTAAATCTCCATTTCCTACTTTTAAAAAAGAAGCCCAAAGGTACCCCCTCTGCTATTGTTCTCAACTTAACCGCCTCCATCTGCACCTGGGGCCTCCCTGAGGTATGTGCCCCGCCAGGGAGAGGGCAAGCATGGCCCTGTGGGAATGAAAAATGGCAGAATGCATGCCTGTACACAGCCACACACCTGTGGAGCGCCCTGTGTACTTGACTTTGTTCTTTTCTCTGCTGAAGAAATGCCATTTAACAAATGCAGTTACTTTATAAGATCAAACACAGCCATTCATCCTATCTTCCCTCCCCCACCAAAGGAATGCATTCTCTTTGAAAGCTCCAGTGGAACCAAGGAGAAAGTTTACACCCTTCTAAGACTACCCCCGGCCTACTCAGCAAGGTCAACACCTGGGCCTGGCATGCAGACCATTCTTCAATGTGACTCAGCTTCCCCTTCCAGACCTCCTTGCCCAAGAGGTCAAGCCCCAGGCTGACACCTCTTCTAACACACACGGCTTTTACATTTCCATTCTCCCTCTGGGAGAACCATCCCATCACATCATGCAGTGTGAAATGCCACATCATCCTTACGTCCTGTCTCAGCTACCACTTCCCTCAATAGGGCTCTCCTCTCTCCCCAGCTGGACATAAGCATTTTCGCCTTTTGACCTACCTCTTCCCCTTGTGCGTGTCTCTTCTCGTATTCTGCCTACTGCATTTCTTACACAGTTATGTGTATACTCGTCTTATCCTTGATCCTTGTCTCCCACCCTCTATGAGAGTACAGGCTCCTCAAGGGCAGCAATTCTTCTTCGTATCACTTAAGGGACCTATCATAGGGCTTTTGTGCAATGACAGCTCATAAGGGCTAAATATATAGTAAGTGATCAATACATGCTTCTTGAACTGAACTCACTATGCGACATGTAAATTTCATATTGTCAAACAAAAGTTTAATTACACAGAGCTGATTAACAATCACTTGTACCTTCTGCCTGTGCTCTGTCTGCTCACATAACAAAATCCAAAGAAAAAAAAAGCATAGAGTGATGTTACCTGGAAAACACACTCCTCAACGGCCTTATATTTGCAAGACATAGAGACAGAATAATAGTGCTAATAACAATAATAATATGACAACTAAATAAACAGTTATTGAGAATTTACCGTGTGGCAACTTGTATTATGTATTTCATACTAGGTATTTCACATGTATTATGTCTTTTAATGCTCACAACGAAATTAGGCTTGTTATTCCCATTTTTAGATGAGAAAACTGAGGGTTGGAGAGGTTAAATAACTTGCCCAAAGTCATATAGCCAATAAGGGGCACAGCTGGGATAGGGTCACAGCACTGCCTAGCAAAGGTGCCATGAACTTGCCAACCACAGGTCACAGTGCACCCAGGATACAATGGGGCAGGGGCAGCGGCTGAAAGTGGACAGCTGATAACTAAAGCCTAGGAATATTCACAACTCAGATAAGGCTTCTGCCACATCATCTTCAGCATCCAACAGGACTTTTTGGGATGACGAAAGTGTTCCATATCTGAGCTTTCCAATACAGTAGCCTCTAGACACATGCGGCTATGGTGCACTAAAAATGTAGCTAAGGCCGTTGCAGTGGCTCAGCCTGTAATACCGGCACTTGGGGAGGCCAAGGAGGGCAGCTCACTTGAGGCCAGGAGTTTGAGACCAGCCTAGCCAACATGGTGAAATCCCATCTCTACTAAAAATACAAAAATTAGCCAGGCATGGTGGCACGTGCCAGTTGTCACAGGAGGGACTTAGGCTGAGGCAGGAGAATCGCTTGAACCCAGGAGGCGGAGATTGCAGTGAGCTGAGATTGCGCCACTGCACTCCAGCCTGGGTGACAGAGCGAGATTGTCTAAAAAAAAAAAAAAAAGTAGCCAATGCAATCTAGCAACTAAATTTTTAATTTTATTTAACTTGCATTAATTTAAATTTGAATGTAAATATCCACATACGGTTAGCGGCTACCACCCTGAAGAGAGCCATTTTAGATCCAAGAATAACAATGTCAATATTTGTCTGTCCAATGATGAGATTTATGAAGTTTATGCTGTTTACATATCTGATTTGCCTAGAGTTTAGTGGAAACAGTCTCATTCTGAAAGAGGTATGTTGCACAAAATAACTCCTTTACTACTTCATAGCACTTTAACCTGTCAGAGCATTTTACCATCTACAAACTCATAAATATCATGCTGGTAATCACCTTTGAAAACTCTGAGAAGCACCCAAACCTGGTCTCTTCCTAAAGGCAACGTAATAAAGGCCTTTAATGAGAGTAAGGCGAATAAAAAGTAGGAAATTATCAACCCTCCAATACCAACTACCCCATTTGACACAAACATGTACACACTGTAAAATTCTAAGGTTTGAGCCTCACTTTCCTCCCACCAAGCACGTTGGGAAACACCCTGACTTTTGGGATGAGCTTCTGAGACATTAGAAATGTTGACTCAAGCATACTGACATTAAGCCCTATGAAGAACTGCTCTGTTAAGTAACATGTTAATCTCTGGAGTTTCATTTAATGAGCAGAATTAATAAGGTATGAAAACAGCAGGCACAGCAGATAATACCACTGTTTACTTGGAGGGAAATAAAATAAGAATGGAGGCTGGACACAGTGGCTCACGCCTGTAATCCCAGCACTTTGGGAAGCTGAGGCGGGTGGATCACCTGAGGTTAGGAGTTCAAGACCAGCCTGGCCAACATGGTGAAACCCCGTCTCTACTAAAAAAACAAAAAATTAGCTGGGCATGGTGGTGGGCACCTGTAATCCCAGCTACTCGGGAGGCTGAGGCAGGAAGCGGAGGTTGTAGTGAGCTGAGATGGTGCCATTGCACTCCAGCCTGGCAACAAGAGTGAAACTCCGTCTCAAAAAAAAAAAAAAAAAAAAAAAAAAGAACGAATGGAGTTATTCATGAAAAGTTAGAGATGTGCAATATTCCCTAACCATTAAGACCAAGATTGGCTTTGGACCAATTTAGACTGACCTCATGCACTAATATGGATAATTCTAGACTTACCTATCCTAGTCTCTCAAAACCTAAAACCTTTGTCACCAGACACTCTACTTTCTCCCATACGCCATCACTGATAAGTTGACAGATTTTACCTGTTTTACTTCAAAATATCCCTTGCTTTGCTTTCTTGTTTTTCTTTCACTAACACCTAAATTATATCCTTTGCCCAGAATACAACAGATTCCCAGCTGACCAGCTCGAATCCAGCAGTTCTCAAAGTGTGGGGTCTGCAGAACTCGAAGGAGCCCATGCATTCTAACTCCTCAGAAGTTTCCAGTCTCACCTGCCACAACTCCCCTCCAGTAGCTACAGTCAAACCAGCCAGTGGATGCTTTCTGAACACCCAGGCCACACTGCCTCTGCTCCTTCTCTGTCTAAATCATTCCTTGCTCCCTATCTCTTTGCCTAATAGCTCACATGCCATTAGTCTTTCAGCCTTCCCTAATCCCCCAAGGGCATGTGACCTCTCCCCATATAAAATTTTGATCACACTTTATCACGCTTGGCTTTTTATTCTGATTTTGCAAACTTCCTATTTAACCAACCACTCTGTAGTATCCTTGAAAACAAGAACCATTTCTTATATAATTTCATCCCCTGGGTGTTAGTCTCCCAGGTCAGTGCTTGGGGTGAAAGAGTTGACCGAAAAAATAAGTAGTGAATGATCATGATTTCTGAAACCAGAGCCAGAATGTTGATTGGTTATAGCTGTTCCCTAAAAATGACTTTCAAAAAATTTTAATCCCTCCTCATTAACACTCTTCTCTTTTACTCTGAAGCTACCCACCAACAAACCAACCAACCAACCAACAAAAATTTCCCAGGGGTTAAAACCTAGTCTTATCTTTACTTCAACCCAGGAATGGGCATTTTACTTTATTGATTCATTCTAAAATGTTTGTGAGCACAGGCTGTGTGCCAGATGAAAGTGAACAAGACAGGGTCCCTGTTTAAAGACCACAGAACTGACCATCTAGCTGACAATAATAAATACATACATATGTACATACATAAGAATGAATAACGCCAGATACAGAACTACACATAGGAAAACTGGTTTAACAGGAAGGATGGTGAGGGTGTATGAGACAGGTGGTCAAGGAAAGGAAGAACTCTCTGGGAGGTAATATTTGAATTGCGACCTCAATGTCATAAAGATCTGGAGCAGGGCATTCCAGGCAGAGGAAACCCACCTACAAAGGCTCTGGGGTAAGAAGCAGCTCAGTACGTTCAGAAAAAAAAAGAGCCAGCGTGCCAGAGGGTAGAGAGTAAATGAGAGAGAGGGAAGCAAAGCAGGGAAATGACTTTTTTGTTAAAACAAAACAAACCTTTAATTCTATTGACAAATAATAATTGCATCTATTTATGGTACAATGTGATGTTGTGACACATGTATATATTGTGGAATTGGCAAGTTAGTCTAATTAACATATCCATCATCTCTTATAATTATCATTTCTTTGTGGTGGGAACATTTAAAATCTACTCTTTTAGCAATTTTGTAATACACATTATTATCAACGATAGTCACCTTGCTGTGCAACAGATCACCAGAATTTATTCCTGACTTTGTACCCTTCGATCAACATTTCCTCCTTCCACCCAACACTCAGCTTTGGTAACCACCATTCCACTCTCTACATCTGTAAGTTCAACTTCTTTTGATTCCACATGCAAGTGGGCAGTATTTGTCTTTCTGTGCCTGATTTTTCACTTAGCATAACGTGCTCTACATTCATCCATCTTACGGCAAATGACAAAATTCTGTTCTAAGGCCAAATAGTATTCCATTGTGTGTATACACCATTTTTACCCATTGATCTGCTGGTGAGAACTTAGGTTGTTTCCATATCTTGGCAATCATGAATAATGTGGCAATGATCATGGGAGTGTAGACATCTCTTTGACATACCATTTCATTTTCTTTAGATATATACCCAGAAGTGAGACTGCTGGATTATATGGTAGTTCTATTTTTAATTTTTCAAGGAACCTCTAAACTGTTTTCCAAAATGGCTGGAAGTTATACCTCCTTTAGGCCTCATGCTCAATAACACTTGTTATCTTTTACTCCTCATGCTCAATACTCAAGACTTTACTCCTCACGCTCAATACTCCTCATGCTCAGTAAGACTTTACTCCTCATACTCAGTACCACTTGTTATTGTTCATCTTTCTGATAACAGCCAATGTAACAGGTGTGAGGTGGTATTTCATTGTGGTTTTAATTTGCATTTCCCTGATGATTAGTGATGCTGGGCATTTTTCATATGTCTGTTGGCCTTCTGTATATTTCTTTTGAGAAACGTCTATTCAGGTCCCGTGACCATTTTTTTAATAGGGCTATTTGTTTTCTTGTTGAGTAGTTTGAGTTCCTTATATATTTTGAGCCCCTTATCTGATGTATAATTTGCAAATATTTTCTTTCAATGTGTGGGTTGTCTCTTTATCTCTGTTGTTTCCTTGTTGTACAGAAGCTTTTTAGTTTGATGCAATCTCATTTATTTATTTTTACTTTTGTTGCCTATGTTTTTGGGGTCATATGCAAGAAATCGCTGCCCAGACCAACGTCATGTAGCTTTTCCCCCATGTTTTCTTCTAGTGTTTTATACTTTCAGGTCTTACATGTAAGTCTTTTTTTTTTTTTTTTTTTTTGAGACAAAGTCTTGCTTTGTCGCTAGGCTGGAGTGCAGTGGCACAATCTCGGCTCACTGCAACCTCCACTTCCTGGGTTCAAGTGATTCTCCTGCCTCAGCCTCCTGAGTAGCTGGGACTAGAGGCGTGCGCCACCAAGCCCAGCTAATTTTTGTATTTTTTTTATTTTTATTTTATTTTTTTATCTTTCAATTTGCATTTTCATTTATTCAAATATCATCACATTGAACGCTGTTAATTATACTCTATTGTTCAAGACATCACATTTATGTCTCTTTATAGTGGCATCAGTAGAGACACTGACAGATGATATTCAGCCTCCCTCTATTGGGGAACAAGGCGAAAACATTAACCTGATTAACCCATGTTACTTCTCTGGAATTATTAGTGAATGTTTGTTTTTCTTTTTCATGCCACCAATATTTGTTACACCTTACAGCTTATTATACATACGCATGTGTTTGAAAGCTAGGAGATTTCAATTTACTTTGTCTGGCAGCTCTTCCCTAAGTAATTTTTTTTTTTTTATTATTACTACACTTTAGGTTTTATGGTACATGTGCACAATGTGCAGGTAAGTTACATATGTATACATGTGCCATGCTGGTGCGCTGCACCCATTAACTCGTCATCTAGCATTAGGTATATCTCCCAATGCTATCCCTCCCCCCTCCCCCCTAATTTTTGTATTTTTAGTAGAGATGGGGTTTCACCATATTGTCCAGGATGGTCTCCATCTTTTGACCTTGTGATCCGGCCACCTAGGCCCCCCACAGTGCTGGAATTATGGGCGTGAGCCACCGCGCCTGGCCACATTTAAGTCTTTAATACATTTTGAATTTATTTTTGTACAAAGGGTGAGATAAGGATCCAAATTCAGTCCTCTGCACGTAGACGGCCAGTTTTCCCAGCACCAATTGCTGAAGATACTGCCCTTTCACCAGTGTGTTCTTGGCCCCTCTGTTGAAAAATCTATTGGTTTTAGATGTGTGTGATTTACTTCTGGGCATTCTATTCTTTTCCATTGGTCATTGTGTCTATTTTTTTGCTAGTCCCATATTGTTTTAATTACTACAGCTTTGAAATACAGTTTGAAATAAGGTAGTGTGGTATCTCCTCCTTAGTTCTTTTGCTCAAAATTACTTGGGCTATTTGGGGTCTTTGGTGATTCCATATGAATTTTAGGATTGTTTTCTATTTTCCTGAAGAATGATGTTGGAATTTTGATAGGGATTGCATTAATTTGTAGATTACTTTTGGCAGACATTTTAACATTATTGATTCTTCTGATCCACAAAGATGGGGTATCTTTCCATTTGTGTCATCTTAAATTTATTTCATCAATGTTTTATAGTTTCCAGCATACAGAATTTTCACCTCCTCAGTTAAATTTACTCCTAGGTATTTTTTTTTTAATGCCATTGTAAATGGGATTGTTTTCTGCCAACTCTCACTACTTCTATTAAACATAGTACTGGAAGTCCTAGCCAGAGCAATTAGGCAAGAGAAATAAAAAGCAGCCAAATGAGAAAGGAAGAAGTAAAATTGTGCTTGATGATGACATGATCTTATATGTAGAAAACCCTAAAGATTCCACAAAAAAACTGACAGAACTGAGAAACAAATTTAGTAAAGTTTCAGGTTACAAAATCAGCATAGAAAAATCAGTAGCATTTTTATACACTAATAAGAAACTATCTGAAAAAGAAATTAGGGAAGTGTCTTGAGGCAGAAGGAGGCATTTATACCTTCTCAGTGTGTTTTATAAAACTTGCCCCTACTTTATAAACCCATCGACTTTTTCCCCAGGGAACATGCATATGTAAATTCCTGAAATTTTCAAAGGAAAGAACTAAATGTCCAAAGAAGATAGAAAATTAATTAAGAAAAATGAAATTACACTTACCATAGGAAATAGCACATACTCTCTGAGGAAATCTTGAGAATCAAACTGATTATAGTCTCCAAAATCAGCTGAGAAGAAAAGAAGATGGAAGGGCAGTATTCATTATATGAAATTAAAGATGGAATAAAATAGGGCAAACTCATCACCACATTATTCTTCACATTTCATCCTATTTCTCACTACTATTAAATAAAAATAGTGCCAAGATATGTTTGACATAGTTACTTTTATCTAACAATATGGTAAATATCAGCATGTAAGCACCACTACATGAATTTTTAGAAATAATGAAGAAATTTGAAAACAATTCCTAAAGGCCATTTAAAAAAATTTAAACAAACCTATATCTATCTGTTTGTTAAATATGCATCAACTCATATCATAAGAATATCTGCCAAGAAGACTTTTTAACTCAAGGTTAATCGGGAGAACTGAAGAGCCAAACCCATCTGCATCTTTTCATATATATGCAGCTGGAAATTCCCACTGTAAATCACCCTTGGCAAGCAACCTCAAATATCTTTACACCTTCTAAATAACTTCACATGTTACAAGATGCCAAAAATTCTGTTTTCCCTGTTTTCATGTCACCGTGGTACAGTTTGAGCACATGCTAAATGAAATATATAAAGTCTTGCTTCTTATCTTGCTTGCTCTCCTAAAAACTAAACCTGCATGAAATTTTAATTTCATGTAAAATATTTAGCATCAGATAGAAATGGATCCAGGTATCTTTAAGGTAACAAGAGACATAGGATGAGAGGATACACACCCCATGCACCAATGTTGAGAAGTTGCTAGAAGGTAAAAAATAAACGTCAACCTACAAACTCAGCATGTAACAAATTACCAATTAGGTGCAGCATTCAAGAATAGCAAACATCACTCGCTCTGCCTATTTCCAAGTTCAATAATTGATTATCACATTCCACCACAACTTATATTTCTGTTAATGTATCTTTCAAAAAACGCAATAAGTGTTCTCAAAAAAAAGTTATTTGAAAAGGATTAGTTAGAGGAGGTTTCATCAGACTGAACAGCTAGCTTCAAGGACCCAACAAAAAGGGAATCCGGAGTAAGTTCACCAAATTCCTCAAGGATCCTCCAATATCCAGGATGCCCACAATAAGCCTAATGATTGAGTAGTGACAGGAAAGAGTACATGCAGTAAACAAAGCTTTTTATTTATTTATTTACTTTTTCAGAGACAGGGTCTTGCTTTGTCATCTGGGCTGGGGTGCAGTGAATTGATCATAGCCCACTGCAGCCTCAAACTCCTGGACTCAGGCGATCCTCCCACCTCAGTCTCCTGAGTAGCTGGGACTACAGGTGCACACCACCATGCTGGGCTAATTTTTTATTTTTACTTTTTTTCGTAGAGACAGGGTCTCGTTTTGTTGCCCAGGGTGGTCTCAAATTCTTGGTTTCAAGTAATCCTCTCGCCTTGGCCTCCCAAAGTGCTGGAATTACAGGCATGAGCCACCACATCCAGCCCAATGAAAGCTTTTTAAAAGAAGAAAGACCCAATTTGACAATGAGGGACATATTGATCTTTCCCATTATTTCAACAATGCTACCTCTGATTTCTCTATCATAACTGGCTGTTGTTTCTTCCCCTCCAGTCTTTAAGCAGACAGAGGTGATACATCAGATTTTGCCTGTTTCCACCCACAGAATTACAACAGAAGCTAACTGTATAGAAATTGTACTCCTAACAGAAATTGTTAAGTTGTTAATACTTCAGAATGAAAGAGGTCAGGAGAAGGGCTGCCTCTTCAGACACTTAGATCTGAGATGATTCAATTCAGTCCAATGTCTGGGATGGGAAGTCAGTTCCCACCTTCTAAAACAACAGTCCATGCAGGAAGAACCCAGCTGCTGGCTGGCTCACACTTGCAGAGAAGCTGGTTTTCAAGAAAATGACTAAAAGGAAAAGTTTCTTTTCAAAAACTATATTACCATCTTCTTGCTTTTTTAAAAAAATGTTTTTAATTTTTACTTTTTGAGACAGAGTCTAGCTTTGTCACCCAGGCTGGAGTGTGGTGGTGTGATCTCAGCTCACTGTAACCTCCACCTCCCAGGTTCAAGCGATTCTCGTGCTCCAGCCTCCTGAGTAGCTGGAATTACAGGTGTGCGCCACCATGCTTGGCTAATTTTTGTATTTTTATTAGAGACAAGGTTTTACCATGTTGGCCAGGCTGGTCTCGAACCCCTGACCTCCAGTGATTCACCCGCCTCGACCTCCCAAAGTGCTGGGATTACAGGCGTGAGCCACCGCGCTCGCCTAGCTTGCTTTCAATATGGCCTATCTTGCTTTCAATATAACTGAAGGCAGTTAAGCCACCACTCAATAAACCATAATGTATAAAATATACATATAAAGTCCCACACATAACAATTTAGAGAAGGCAAAAAACAGCTATGTAATATAAACCTATATAGGATGGGTTGAAAGATAAATTCAGTCCAATACACATTTGTTGTTTCATGTTACAATCATGGATTTTAAATTTACCTCTTTAACTGCATTAGAATACATTATACTATAATGTTTAAAGCTATCACACTCAAAGAAGTTGTGATAGTAACACCTTTGCAGCATCAAGCCACAGAATATGACCACATTGTGCCTTGGAATAATTCTGAGAAAATGTTCCACAAACCCTGAAATGTAGCCTTAATTAAAGGCAGAATAAAAGCTGGTATTTCCTCAAATAAAACTGTAATTATACAAGCATGAGCAGTTTGCAAACAGCTTTGAGAAATCTACCGCCCAGCCACCAAAAATCACTAACTTTGCATTTTTCACGTAAGATAACTTGAAATAAAAAGGGAGCATTACCAAGGGATCATTTAAGTAAATCTAACTTCTCACTCTGAGAGGCCGGCAACACCATGATCAAACAGAAAATGGAATTTCACATGCTGCTCATAACTATGTCTTACCTTGCACAGCTAGGCCGGCTAGCCGAATCACCTGGTCCAATGTACATCGTAATCGCCCTTCAAGCACATCTTTTTTGACTTGCAGGTAATACTGATATCTGTTCATGGGAATAGAGGAACAAACAACCTTAAAAACACATACTTGGAATATATTCCCACAACATAGATGCCTCTAGATGTAAAACCTTGTGTACGCAGCAGGACATGCCTGTGATGCTGATAAAGGTCATTTCTATAAAAGATGGAAAGTGACCTCTGCCTGTATTTATCTTTGTTTGATGTAGCAGGTGCCACATCCTGTTCATTCTGAGCTTGAGAGGATTCTCATCACATCACTTATTTGTAGGCCAGCAGGATAAACTACTGATAAGGACCAGGTCCTCATAACAGAGTCCAAGAATGAAAATACTTTTGCACACCTGGAGACCCATAACAACACGACTGCCAAAGCTACATTCAACAGTGTGCGTTCCTGAATGCATTCTAGAAACACATCACCTTTCAAACTCATAAGTTTGGTAAGGCAGATCACAAACAGGCCAAATAATTTGTAATTCCACTAAAAAATCAAATACAGTTTTCACCTTACACATCTGTGAATCAGAAAAATCTAATCTGATGCAACCTTCCAAACTGAAGTAAATTCTCAAACCAGCAAAGTACAGATGGACAGAATCGTGCTCAAACACATCAAGTCTCAGACTAGACAAGTGCCCTCAGGAGCTAATACAGTGTACTGTTTCCCTACCAATAAAAAAGCACTCTTAGAATTACCTAAAACATTTAGAAAATTTCTCACTCGACGTTTATTTCCCAGGACTCCACTTCCTTTGACCATACTCTCAACACATAATCACAACTACAACAATCACACTTCTCTAGCATTAATTCCTGGTAAATGCTAACAATCCTTTTGCTCCTGGTAACTATAACTCTGTATTTTAACTTCACTTTGGCATCTCAATCAAGGGAACCCATAAGTGAACCAAAGCCCAACTTTCCTGGAGAGAGGCAATCGGCGCTGAGAGCTAATTACTGCTGGCTCTACCATGTTGATGTCACAGGCATCATTATACAACAGTCAATCCAATGCCTGTTTGAGGGAAGGAACTGGGCTCCGTGCATGCTCCAGTAGAGTCCTTCTCCTCTCCTCTTGGGTGTACTAAACAGGATAAAGACAGCCATGCCACTCTTTGGCGGGAAAAACCTATACTTAAATCAGAAGGGCAAACACTGGGAGTTACTTAAAAATCCTTTTTAGTCAAACCTAATATGGGCTAGAAAAAAATCACAAAGCAAAACAAAAAGCAAAATCTCAAAGTAGGAAAGAATGGTAAATTTCACCAATTCCTACTAATTATAAAATGTTTGAATCTCATCTACATGCCATTCATTCCTTCTCATCTTTCTGGAGTGGTTTTGACCTATTTGCTGCTCTCCAAGCCAGAAAGACAAACAGATATTTTAACCCATAGCTATCATGCATGCACTTTCTATGGGTGCAAGTCTGCTAGATGCTGAGTAGTATCTTGGAGAGTGCTAAAACAGTCTCCACCTTACAAGGATGCATATATCTTTTTGATCACTGTGATCATGTTTTTGTCTAGTGTACTATCCAAGGGTTCAGTGATTAAGAACCAAGGAGTAAAACATCTGAAAAGGTGTTAACCTGGCATTATCTGTCAGAGGTAGAGCTTTGTTACCTGTTATCTTGGAGATGAAAATGATCAGCTAAGATTATTTATTAGAGAATACCTTTGGGAGTAGACCAGTAACCAATTAATCTGCCACCAAAACAATAGCTCTAGTTCTTAAAAATCTGCTGCTTCCAACTTTCTTCTATAGCTATCATTTCTATAATGTGTCAGCAAGTTCTGTTACAGATCCATTCTATCCTAGGAAACAGTGACTCACAATCCACTAGCAAGGAACACCAGGAACGTTCCTAATCATGTAGGTTGGGTGTAGGATTTTGCTGGAATATAAAAATAAGGAGCTGAAGCAAGCAGGGCTCTCTCCTGGAAGCCATCCAAACTAGGAGAGAATCTAAACAGCAGCAATGATAGGGTGCTATTACCACGAGATTGTGGGTACTACCGTGTAAGACTGCAGAAACGAGAATGAAATTCAAACCACTTTGGAAATTGTTTGGCTGGTACAATTTTGCACAAAAGGCAGTTTTATAAAATATTATAATTCTATCAAATATGATGACTAAATTTGACAACAGGAGTTGAAATTCTATTTCTAGAATGCCTGCTCTTTGCTTATTTCTCATTAGCAATTCAATTATAACAGTAGTAAACTATAACAGTGAATTCTATTTTGGAAGCATGCAATTTCATGGAAGTATACTCCACCCTGTCATAGCTTTGGGTGGAGGGGAAAAGGAAAAAAAAAAAAAAACAATTTTCATGCCAGGAAAGTAAGTATTTGCCAACTTTCCGAAGAGATCCTCTCTGAAAATCCAAGCTCACAAGGAAAACTTTCTAATATTTTTCATATTCAAAGACCTGGAAATAGTCCATCTGACTCTTGAGGCCCAATGAATGGTTTTAGGTTAGGATTCTGCTCCTCCTCTAAGAATTGGTGAACATAATTATGCTTCTTGAATAAAGGTAAAATTTTGTATTTTCAAATTTTTAAATTTTGTTTTTAAAGATTAACTTTTTATTAAATACAGATTTCTCGGGGTGAAATAAAAAAAGCGTCCTAATAATCAGTGTTATCTATTGGGAACTAACATGCTATGACCTAGTCTCTGGGGGCTTCATCTATCTGGAATCTCCTCATCTGATGGTAAGAAAATAAGTGACTTTTCCAAGTCACTTCCTCCCATAGGAGTTTGACATAGTACTTTTGACAGAGGTATCAAAGGATCCCTTCAAAATTATAGCCCATAACAATATCTTCAACATTTAGAGATTAATTGCTAAGATCTTTATGCTCTCTTTTAAATTCACGTATGAGGAATTTATCCCAGCACGTCTGCAACTGTGTTTTACTTGCAGTTCTGTTCATTCTCCTCAGAGTGAGCAGGTCCGTGTGGTGTTCTGAAAGGCATGGGTGGTATTACCACAGAACTACAAATAAGGCACCAGGAACTCAGAGGCCGGGTATGCATTGCTTTAAAATATCTCACCCACCCCTCCCCACAAGTGAAATCTTCATTCCAAGACCAGTTCAGCAGATGTGCCCAAAACAGGAGACAGCCATGTAAAATGGTTAAAGCCTTGGCATCTGATTTTGGTCACACTACCACCCTAGGATGCAACATGCTCAGCATAAGTCACAGGATGGTGAAGACAGGAGAAGCAGGGCCCTTGTCACGGTTCCAAATGTCTGCTGCCTTCCCAACAGGGTCATGCGTGCCTACCTTGTTATACCTGGGACTAGCTTTGGGGCCAGTGAAATGGGAATGGAAGCGGGAAGTGATTATTGCTTCCAAGCAAAAGTGTCCACAGCCAGTGACCGGTTCTCCACCTCTGCTTCCCTTTGCCCTGAGACCTGCAGTGAGCAGGGAGGGCAGGTTGCTCAGTGAGCCTGCGCCCTGGGCAAAGACAGCTGGGAACAGAGGCTCAGATGACCCACAGTGGACCTGTCAGGTGGGCAGCAAATAAACCTTTGTTTGTGAAAGCCACAGAGGCTTGGGGGCCATACATCACTGCAGCATGATAGAGCCTAAGCTATTTAATAAGGGAAGGATTTTTAAATTCCCAGTCCAATCCTTTCATTTTTTAGAGAAGGCAACTATGTTGAGGGAGGAGAATGACTCGTCCAAGGTAATACTGCTTCCTTAAAGACATGGCCAGAACCAGATCTGAGCATGAACAACCACAGTGACGAAGGCAGGATCTGATCCCTGCTCATTCTGGGCAAACCACCGATTTCACTGAAGTCTAAAAATAAAAGTGAAAATAAAACACCACTACCCGGTGATTTTTATGATGCTTCTAAAGAAGGGCTTCAATCACCAAGCTTTTCCCCACCCCTACTTAGACAGTCTGTGCTACAGCATATGAGGCAAATGTTGAAATGAGAAACTTTTCCATAAAAATCCTATTACAAGACATGTTTCATACTGTGGCCAATGGTTATTCAGATCTGTTTTTTCTCCTGGCAGCAGCCTCTGAGATATTTCACTTTTCTGCCCCAGAGATAGAAGGAAGGGAAAGAAGATCGAGTTACACATTTTAACTACATGTTAATTTTCGAAGAAGTATGGAGGGATAGAACTAAAATCTACAGACCAGAGTTTCTGACTGTAGGCTCCCACCTGGAAGGAATGGCTGTGTCCAACAGCAGGTACAAACTGGGCCCTTATGTGTATGTATTTCTAAATGCAGATTTTTAAAAAGTAAAATGCAATGCATCGTCAGTATCACACACCGGTCTTTACGTGTTTACACTGAGCAGCTTCTATATCATCGATCATAAAAAATGTTACCCAAATTTAATAGCATATATCAACCATTCATTACTCCTTCTCCCCCTACTGCTCAAGGAGGTCTGAGTAAGAAAGAAAACTTTCTTTCCTAGTTTGAAAAACAGGTTAGTGAAAGCACTCTGTAAGCTGTAACTACCAACCTGCAGAATCATTATCATCACGCACGGCTCCTGGTCTGCTCTTCCCTCCTCTAGAGTTCAAATTTAGTTAAACCAACTTATCTCTCCCCATAGGCACGGTCAATAGGGATGTGACAATTTGGAGAGAGGGGCCATCCTTAAATTCCTCACTTTTTGAAGACTTTCCATAAAACTACTGGAGTGGAGGACCAGACCAGGACCCAGAAAGACAAACTGTCCTGTCACTGTTATTGAGAGTAGGGTAAGACTTAAAATGTGCTTTCCTCACTAGAAAACTTCCCTCATAACTAGCAATATCAGAGGAATCTTGCTAGAATGTACTGGAACCCAGTTCTCTCAAGTGCAGCATGTACCAAAGTGCCAGACAGCATTGGTTTCTGGCTGATGTTATATTCTGCAAATGGAAACAAATGGAAACGTTTCTCTACTATAAAAGACAAAAAAGAGGGAAACGAGGACAAGTAGTCCTAGAGTCCTGGGGTACAGGAGAGCAAAGGGGAATAATTTAAAATCTTAGATTGACAGAGATACCCATAGGAGGGAACCAACACATTCCATCCATTCCAGTGGGTGTTCACAGCTGTAAATCCAGATAAAGGACAGGGTGGCCCATGCTGTTCTCGGTCTGCCAGGACCAGATAAATACTATGTATGCAGGCATGCAACCAGATAAACCTGAATGCCTCCCTCCCTCCATCCCTCTATCCTCAAAACTCTTGAGAAGAATTTCAGTTTATGACTACTAAAGTCTAATAATGCGTTTGATACCTGACCCATGCACTATCTAAAAGCTTTTACATTTAATGACTGTTCAAGTTGACAGTCAATTAAAAGCCTGCACTGTCTAACAAACTACAAAGCGAATACTCCTGCAACTATGCAAAACTGAAATAACCCCATAGGGAGGGGGAAAACACAAACAAACAAAAGGAAAAGCTAAAACTAAAACTCCAGCAAAGATACCCTTAAAAGGGAAAGTTTTTCTTCTAGGCTTTTTCGTACTATAAGCTAATACGTGTACATGCATGAGAAGAAAAGCATGTGCATATACCCAAACACAGACAAGATTTTCTTGGCAAATGTTCAAGTCTAGAAGTTTTCAACATTCATTGATCAATAAATACCCTATTTTGCCAGAGACACCCAACTTCTTAATAAGATTCCTTCAGTTTCAATGAGCCAAAGGATTGCAATTATTTCCTAAAAAGGATAAGATTTGTTTAAATGCATACAAAGACACACACAGGCCTTAACTAGTGAAAAAAGGCCAATGATAGCAAGGTGTTGCAAAAGAGAAAGACATGCCACAACCTGATCCTTGCTTTCTGCTCTTGAACTCTTGCATTAATTATAACAAATTACAGGGAATCCAAGTACTGTTTATAAGTATAATAAATTCCCTAATAGTAGCCTATCATCTAATCAGGGGTTCTGTTTAGAAAAGAAAAACTCATTTCTGAAACACATCATAGAGGGAGAGACAATGTCCTGACACCACTTCTTTCTGTCCTATCCTATGCTATTGGGTACAGATTTCTTTATAGCAATCAATCCACAGGATTTAAAAGAGCCTGACATGGTTCCCTGCTGAGGGCTATGATGCCCTGAACTAGGAAAACTGCCAACAGAAGTAGAAATAGTTAGCATCGAAAGAAAATACTGTGCTAAAGTGTCTGATGTTAAAATGAAATGAATCTGTTTTGATCTGTCTTAAAAATCTCCAATGACTTGGGAAAGTTTTGCAGTTCCTTCAGAAGTTAAACACAGAATTATCACATGACTCAGCAATTATGCTTCTCAGTATATAGCCACACAAACTGAGAACACATGTTCACACAAAAACTGATAACATGAATGGCAATGTTATTCACAATAGCCAAAAAGAGGAAACAACCCAAAAGTAGCCAACACCTGATGGATGGATAAACAAAATGTGGTCTCTTTAAACAATGGAATATTATTCAGCCATAAAAAAGAATGATGTATCAGTACATGCTGTAACATGGATGAACTTTGAGACATGATGCTAAGTAAAAGATGCCAGACACAAAGAGTCATCTTGTGTGATTCCACTCATAAGAAATGTCCAGAATAGGCAAATTCATAGACAGAAAATAGATGAATGGTTGCCACAGGTTGAGGGAAGAGGAGGCTGAGGACTGCCTACTAACATTTTGAAATTAGACAGTGACAGTGGCTGCATAACTTTGTTAAAACACTAAAAGTCACTCAATTGTATACTTTAAAGTGGTTAAAATGATGGATTTACTCAGCACCATAAGACAGCGTGAGGAGAAAAAAAAATTTAATGGTGAATTTACATTATGTGGATTTTAGCTCAAAAAAAAAAAACAGAACAAAACACCCAATGATCCTAATCAAGAAAAAATCCAAACTCTTGACACAGCACCCAGGCTCTTCACCATCCAGTCAAAACTATTTTTTTTTCCAACTTCATGTCTCACCACACACCCCATACCTGAGCTGTCATAAGTGTGTGGTGCTCCACAATAGTTGCCATGTTCTTTCCTGCCTCCTCGCCATTTCCTTGGTCTAACCGCCCTTGCCTATCCTCCTCCATTCGCCCAGTCATCTGTCCATGCTCCAAGGCTCAGAGGAAATGTATCTCCTCTCCAAAAGTTTCCCAAACCCTCTCAACAAGTTAGTGAACTCTTTCACATCCGCCACTATACTTCCCCCAGGCCTCTCCTGCACTGGCACCAGCGCCTCCCCAACTCTGTCATGATCAGTACCTGGCACTAAGTAGATGCTCAATAAACATTTCTGAGTAGATGAAATACTGACAGAGAGACAAAGACAGAAGAAAGGAGGGAGAAAGGGAGGAAGATTAATCACCTCCTACTAAAGCTATTAGATGTTATTTCTATAATATGAAAGAGCACCTAAAAATTCTAGAAATGGAACTAAGCAGGAAGTCTTGGGAAACTTGTCTTTATGCAAAGAGCAAAACTACTCCTTCAGTGTGAAATGTTTATTTATTTTTAAATGACTTAAACTGATCTCTGAGCTACCATGCAGCAAAGAAAGAACTCAAGGATGAATCACAGTCAGGGACCAACAGCATTAAACCAGGTGGGCAAAAGGAGCACAGATCAGGGAACACCAATGCTCCATGCTAATCAGCCAACCAAAACCACTCCTCTAAATTGCAGCTGTCACCTACGGAGCCTCATCCCTCTTACACTAGCAATAAATATGTCTTGACTCATCAGCTCAAAATACATATCTGCCTGCCCTGAAAATCATGTGTTCATAATACTACCTACAACTCACTGTAGGAAAAGGGAGCTCAAATTATATCTGGAAGCCGGGTGAGTCAATTGCCCAAAGATTTGTCTTCCTGGTAAACAGCCACGTTCCCGGCTAAGGATTCTGCATAACATCCTTGAAGCTTTGGTGAGCTACCAGGCGGAAGTACAGTGCTGTTATTACTGATATGACTGGTCTGAAGGATAAAATACATAAAAATCAACAAATGAAAGGCAAGAAGATCATCTCTGTGAATGGCGCAAGTTCTTCTCTAGAATCCCTAATTAAAGGTAGTCCCTATCTTTTCACAGGTAAGCAACTGCTAAAAGATGTCAATTCTCTGTCGATGAAGTAATGTCCCAGAAATGAGTAGGAAATACTATGTGCTTAATAAATGTCTGATGAATGAATGAGGCAATGGAAGTAAATACTTAATTCTATGTCCCTCGAGACTATGACAAAAATGGAAAGAACAGAATTTCCTGCCAAAAGCAGAGGCTCATGTCAGTCATCTCAGCACTTTGGGGGGCTGAGGTGAGGAGATCGCTTCAGCCCAGGCCAGCCTGGGCAACATGGCGAAACCCAAAAAAAAAAAACCAAACAACAAAACAAAAAAGGAAAGCGAAGAGGGAAAGGGGGAAGGGAAGAAGGGAGAGAGGGAGGGAGGGGAAGGAAAGTCAGCCAAACTAGCTGGACGTGGTGGCATGCACCTATAGTCCCAGCTACTCAGGAGGTGCAGGTGGGAGAATGAATTGAGCCCAGGAGTTTGGAGGCTGCGTTGAGTTGTGATTGCACCACTGCACTCCAAGCTGAGCAAAAGAATGAGACTGTCTCCCCGCAACACCCCCGCAAAAAAGAAAGATAAAGAAGAAGAAATTCCCAGCCCACATTAAGTCATATGGCTAGGCACATTTCCAGTGACCACAGACTCTGTATGGATGGGAGCGCCATCTACATTCCTTACTCCAGCATCTCTGTCACGGTAACCATGAGCCCACTTTCCAAGTTTTGTCCCTAAGAGCCAGCCAAGCCTAACTTTAAACTTTGGTTGATGCTTTGTTTACTGGCCAGTCTAAATTTTGAAAATTTCTAATCGCTAGCTTCCAGGCTTTAGTGCTTCATCACTGCAGGTGCCCCTACTCACCCCATGCTCTCTTAATCACTGAAGGCGCATTTTCTTATATTCACAGCTTAAAAATATCTGAGTACCTGCCGGGCATTGTGGCTCATGCCTGTAATCCCAGCACTTTGGGAGGCCGAGGTGGGTGGATCATTTGAGGTCAGGAGTTCAAAACCAGCTTGGCCAACACAGTGAAACCACGTCTCTACTAAAAATACAAAAATTAGCCAGGCATGGTGGCTCACGCCTGTAATTCCAGCTACTAGGGAGGCTGAGGCAGAAAAATCTTGAACCTAGGAGGCAGAGGTTGCAGTGAGCAGAGATCGTGCCACTGCACTCCAGCCTGGGTGACAGAGTAAGACTCAGTTTCAAAACAAAACAGTAACAACAAAAAATCAGAGTACTGGCCGGGCACGGTGGCTCACACCTGTAATTCCAGCACTTTGGGAGGCCGAGGCAGGTGGATCACGAGGTCAGGAGTTCAAGACAGCCTGGCCAAGATGGTGAAACCCTGTCTCTACGAAAAATACAAAAAGTAGCTGGGTGTGGTGGCAGGCACCTGTAATCCCAGCTACTCAGGAGGCTGAGGCAGAGAATTGCTTGAACTTGGGAGGTGGAGGTTGCAGTGAGCCGAGATTGCACCACTGCACTCCAGCCTGGGCAACAGAGTGAGACTCTATTAAAAAAAAAAAAAAAAAAAAAATCAGAGTACCACACAAGTAACCCATATTAAAAGAACACTTGAAAACACAGACATAAAAAAACAAACACAAAAGCTGGATGGAATGTTTATCAGAAATAGCAAAATAGGGGCTATCTGCTCAGAAGTCAGCAATATAAGAGATAATTCAGAGATCCTGCTGGATGACTTTAATTTCCATAGCATGGACCTGTGGTGAGACAATTGAGTGAGACATCCCACTTTGTTTCTTTCTTTCTTTTTCTTTTTTTTTTTTTTTTTTAGACAGAGTCTTGCTCTGTTGCCCAGGAGGAATGCACTGGCACAATCTTGGCTCATTGCAACCCCCATCTCCCAGGTTCAAGTGATTCTCCTGCCTCAGCCTCCCGAGTAGCTGGGACTAAATGTGTGCCACCACACCTGGCTAATTTTTTTTTTTTTTTTTTTTTGGTATTTTTAGTAGAGATGGGGTTTCGCCATGTTGGCAAGGCCAGTCTTGAACTTCTGACCTCAGACAATCAGCGTGCCTCGGCCTTCCAAAGTGCTAGGATTGCAGGTGTGAGACACCGTGCCCGGCCCGCCCACCCTACATTCCATGTGGCCACTAAGATCCATGTTCAGCCTCTCCCCAATCACAGCAATTTAATAGTAAAGATTTTATGCATTTGTAATGATAACATGACTATCCATCTCTATTTTTTTTTTTTTTTTTTAGTAGAGACAGGGATTATGCCATGTTGGCCAGGCTGGTCTCGAATTCCTGGCCTCAAGTGATCCACCTGCCTCAGCCTCCCAAAGTGCTGGGATTACAGGCATGGGCGACCAGGTCCAGCCCATCAATCTCTATTTAGCACCCTACTAGCCCAGAAGTACCTTGAAGGCGGGAACCACCTCTCTCTATTCTATAACTCACAGACTCAGTAGATGATCCTAGACTTGGTAGTTGCACAAAAAGCATTATGATCATTTACTGACTCAGAGACACCTAGTGGGTAAAAAAGAATGCTTTTCTGGAAGTTAGCCACCCAAATAGTTTGCATAAAACAACACTGGACTCAGCAGAAAGAAAAAAACAAAATCACCTATATTCTAGGTATTACATAATATAAAGCCTTTCCCCAGTCAACAAATTGGAATAACTCATTCCGCCCTCTGTGTTCCCATTGATTTTGTAACTCTAACATAGTACTGATCAAACAACTTAATTATGTGCATCTATTTTGCCTCCTTTGCTGTTTTATCAGACTGCCTTGTTCATGTCTGTATTTCCCCCAACAGACTGCCTTACTATGCATTTACATTAAAGCAGGATATTATTATGGCCACATATTTAAAAGACGGTCAATTACATACTGGCTGAAAGAAACTTTACATTGTTCCTAGAGTACTATGAAAAAAATAATAAAAACACACCACATGTCTATCAAAAGCTTTGGAAGAATTGAATTTTCCACAATTGGAATTTTTAATAATTTCTCTAGATATTAAGAAATCAGAGCCTTCAAATAGTTATTAACAATGATAGCCTTTTGCATTTGTGGAGTTGTTTTCCAAGAATTGTCACATGTAATATTTCCTGTCATTTAATATTTGCAACAACCCCGCAAGATAGCCACTATGGGTTCCATTTATCCACGGGGAAATGGAGCCTCCCAGGGGGTAGGTGACTTGCCAAGTCTTCTGATTTTACGGTCAAGTGCTCTTTTATTACAACATTGTGCCTGTGTAGTAGGTTAGTCTATAGTTTCTACAAGTCTGCAGCATGAATCTCAAAAAAAAAAAAAAAAAAAAGGAAGGAAGAAGAGAAAAAAACTACAGAAGGCTATAAACAGATTACAACATGAATCTGTTGACAACATAATGAATTTTTAATGTTAGAAATGAATACTTTTCTTTTGCAGAATCTTCAAAGCAGCTGAAGACATCAAATGTGGCAACAACTGCCAGAGATAATATACCAAACCAGCAAACATCTCACTGCCCAAGAATCTAGTATCTTCCTATGCTGTGATTTCTGCCAAAATCATGCTTGATATTTTCAAGCATGGAAATGTCTCTCTACAATTCTTCCTTTCAAACCCTTCTTGAGGCTCTAGGATTAAAGGAGGAGATACTTCATTTGTTAAATGCAATTTAAAAATCATTTTGAACATCCTTTCTTCTTTTAGAGTTTTAGTTTTCTAATTGCCTCAGTTTCTACAAGACCATCTTTTATAACTCTTGACACATAGTAAACTTTAAGTTAGAAACTGTAACTTCCCAGAGAGAAAAAAATGACGGCCAAAGTGACAAGTGACTACACATAAAAATAGGAAACCCTTTGTTTAGGACATGGGTAGAGGGATGGGGGATTGCCAAGCAGAGAACTATAATTCCCAAATCAGAGAAATTCTTCAATTCTTTCATTTCATGAAAGAAGGCTGCTATAAACACATTCCTCCTTTTCATCCTAGACTTAAGAACTTAAAACTCTCTCATTAGAAACCAGAATAGGAGCGCATTAAATGTCTCTTTAGGAACCAAAAATTCAGGGGCATGAAGCCCAGGGAGGATGCCAGTTTGGGGCAGTCAGTGGCTGTACGGGGCACACCCTGCGGGCATCAGGCCATATTCAAAGGAGAGCACTCTCCAGAAAAGAAGTACTAAGTAGGTATTCAAATTCTCTCTTTAAAAACAAAAATAAAATAAAAAAATCTCAGCAGGTTTCTCCTAAAAAAAATTATGATTACAGGCCGGGCGTGGTGGCTCACGCCTGTAATCCCAGCACTTTGTGGGGCCAAGGCGGGCGGATCACAAGGTCAAGAGATCGAGACCATCCTGGCCAACATGGTAAAACCCCATCTCTACTAAAAATACAAAAATTAGCCAGGCGTGGTGTGCATGCCTATAGTCCCAGCTGCTCGGGAGGCTAAGGCAGGAGAATCACTTGAACCAGGGAGTTGGAATTTGCAGTGAGCCGAGATCGTGCCACTGCACTCCAGCTTGGCGACAGAGTGAGTCTCCATCTCAAAAAAAAAAAAAAAACAAAAAATTATGATCGCAGAAAATATAAGGCCTCCTATAATTTGTTAATATGTTCATGAAACCAGCACAAAATGTATTGAATAGAAATCATTATAAAAGCTGGCAGATTCTATTAACATCAGTATAATGATTTCTTATCCTTTTATAGTACTTTTATTTAAAAAGTAAACTAACTTAGTTTATTGGTAAAATATTAGAAGTATATACATACATATATTCCATTATTTATTCATTCATATTTGACAAAAGTTTAATGAGCACCTACTACATGCCAGGAGTTATTCTAGGCACTAGGGATATCACAGTGAACAAAACAAACCCATTCTCTGCTCTTGCTCATGGAGCTCACAGTCTAGTGGAGAAGACAAGCAAAAATCAAGTAAATAAACAATAGGTCCAATGAGAAAAAAGCAGGCAAGAGACACAGAGAGGAACGAGGTAGGAGGTGGTCAAGAAAGGTTTCTCTGATAAAAGCGAACTCTGAGCAAAGATCTGAAAAAAAAAATGAGGAACTAGCAATGTGGATATTTGGGGGATGGAGGTTTTCACTTCAAACAAAGGGAAGGGCAAGTAGAAAGGCTTTCAGGAGAGCTAGTGTCGTGTATTCATGAATGCTCAAGAGGTCAATGTAGCAAAGAGTGAGCAAGAGGATGAATCGTTGGGCTGACAGAAAAGGCAGGAAGTGGTACAAACCACAAAAGGCCTCGCAGGGCACGGTAAGGGTTCTGACTACAGTAAGATGGCAAATCAGTGGAAGGTACTGAGCAAAGGAGCTGCATAAACAGGCACCCATTTAACAAGATGGTACTGGCTGCTTTGTAGACACTGGACTGTGAGGGGCAAGGGTGGAAGCGGAGATGCCAGTCAGAAAAAAAATGACAGCAGACTGGATTAGAGAGGTAGCAGTGGACGCAGAAGGAAGTAGTCAGAATCTAGACATATTTTGAAGGCTGGATGTGGTGTATGGGAGAAAGAATTCAAGGATGACTGCAAGATTTTTGGCCTGAGCAACTAAACTAAACCTTTCAGATAAAGACTTCTCACTTTTTCAAAACTGACAGACAAAATAGATTTGGGGGAAATGGATTTGACTGTCTTTTAAAAATTATAACCACATAATCTTTCATTAAAACCTACATGTTCAAAATAGTCATCAAACCACGTCAGTCAAACATTTGATCTAATCGTTTTCAAAGATGAAGTATCTTTGATATAATAATGGATTCTCCTTTTTTCTTTTTATAATCTTCCTCTTCCCTGTCCCTCAAATCCTCTGCCTCCTATTTTTGTAAAAGAACTACCTTTATAGAATGAAGTCCACACATATTTCCATCTGATTTCTATTATTTGAATTTTGAGTCCAGATTAAGAATGGCAAAGAGACTATGTAGTAAATGTGCAGTGAATAAGTGGACAGGTGGTAGGAATCAGGAAATGAAACACTGCTCTCACCCAGGGTTTGGCAAAATCTCTGGAAGGCCCAAATAAAGGGTATTTCCTTTCTTCCCACTTGAGCCCTATTATCAAACCACTATACTTTAAAAACATCATCATTTTTTGTAACTTTAAAAATGGTCTTTGCAGTATAACTTGATGAAAAGGCATGCACTAAAAAGATTGGGGAGAAAAAACAAGGTTGTGCAATTAATAATATAGTTACTAAGCCATGCATTTCTGCCATTTGAAGTTTCTTGTTTCTATGAAAACTCATCTAGAGCCACCACCGACTTTACCTAAGTCCAGTATATTTTCCTTACAGAATGAAATCCCAAATATTGCCTCACTTTTTCATGTTAGCCCGTTCCGTATAATTTTCATGAATTCTTAAAGGCATGACCATGCTTATAGACAGGATGATTTCCTCATAAAAGTCATGATCACAGATTTAAGTCTAAAGAAGAATATGATCATAAGTATATGCAAATAAGAATAAACATAATGGACTCCTTTAGAGTTTGCCACCCAGAAATAGATGTGTTCACATGACCATCTTCTATATGTTTATCATCTTCTCAGTGAAGGAGATCTGTAATAATATTACATGAAAACAAGCTATTATTTAGGAATTAAAATACATTGCTTCACAATTGTTTGAGAGAATACAATACAATTTGGTAGCTGATTTTGATGATTCAGATAACTAGAGTACTATATGCTTTTATAATTCTTAATTTGAACTCTGTAAAAACATTGACCAAGTCATAAACTACCACAAATATTTGAAAAAAGGTGACTTCAGGAGGGAGATCAAGGACTTCATCTGTTTTGTTCAGTGCTGTATTACCAGTAACCAGAAGTTTCCTTGTATATAACAGATGCTCAGTAAATATTTATTTTTTATCCCCAAAATGATCTTCAAGTAAATACTTATTGAATGCACGCACGAACAATGAATGAAAAATCTTGATATTTTGCCCAAAATGGGCTGTCCAAGCCAACCTGAATATTAATTATGTAAAATTGTGTTAAGTTACACTACTTACTTCATGCTAAGGATCAATATAGGGTATCTGACAAAATAATTTTAGAAAGTACTAAAGGTAGACACATTTTTTCAAAACACAGGGTTTTATGAGAAGAAAGAAAAGGAATTTATTTTATAATGAACATATTGGGAATTCTAGATTAAGAAAATATTTTTCCTTAATGACCTCATCAGATTAAAATTCTAAAGAAGAAATTGCATGACTTAGTTTCAAGATACAGAAGGAGATTTCATCCGGTGAACGTGTGACCCAATAGTAATAGGGAAACCTTGAACTTTAAGAAATTCTTTAGCTGAAATATAAATCCAGGGCTATCTGTGCTACGATTATTTGCTTCCTACCACATTCTAGGTATCCTTGAGGACTTTGCACTGCAATTTTCCTCTCCTCTTACATAATTTCCTTGGCTCGGAATGCTCTCCCTTCACACTTTCCGCTCATCCATCAGTGAGCCCTTGATACTGATGGGAGCTACCGCTTTAGGTATTTGGGGGAGATAACAGGCTTATAGCCCCTGGTCCAGGCTGTTTTCCTGCCTAACAATGCTGACTCACCAAAATCCAATGTCTTCTTCAAAGCCCCAATTCCAGGGACATCTCTTGTCATGGTTAATTTTATGTGTCAATTTGGCTAGGCCACGATATCCATATATTTGGTCAAACATTCTTCTAGATGCTTCTGTGAAGGTATTTTTTGATGAGATTAACACATTTAAATCAGTAGACTTTGAGTAAAGCAGAATGCTTGCCACAATATGAATGGGCCTCGTCCAATCAGTTGAAGGTCTTACAGAGAAAAGATGGACCACCTAGAAGGAAGAATTTGTGTTTGGACTTGAACTGCAATCTTCCCTGGGTCTCCAGCCTGCTGGCCTGCCCTGCAGATTTTGCATTTGTCAAGTCTCCCCATTTATGTGAGCCAATTCCTTAAAATAAGTTTCTCTCCCTATTTACATATACATCTCATTAGTTCTGTTTCTCTGGAGATCACTGAATAATGCCCGTCTCCAAAGCTCCTCCTCATCATTCCACCCATGAAAGGTACCTTCAGCTGGCATCCAACACATACTAATATGTTGCTCAAATATTTTTATGTGACCATCTAATCTACCCAGATAGATTGAAAACCCCATTCAGCACAGGACTGACATCTTGTGCCACTCTATATCTTGCAGAATGCCCTATACTTTGGAAATAATTAATGTGTTGAATGAATGCCCAGAGATGAGTCTGGAAGGCAAAGGAGGCTTCTAAGGCAAGAAGGAAAGAGGAAAAGGGAGATACTTCAAGTACTGCAAAGAGGAGAGGAAGAAGTGAGAAACCCAGGGTGTCCAGAGACACTGAATGGCACAGACAAGTAAAATAGGGCTATGTAAGGAAGCAGAAGACAAAAAGGAAGATAGAGGCTTGCCATGCTTCAAATGCCTCTGGATGTCTGTCTTTGTCTTCTAAGCAATGGTAAGACATTATGTATTTTTGACAAAGAAAGGAAAATGATGAAAGCAATCCTTTAGAAGGATGCTTTAGAGTTGGTATGTACACCACATTATATAAATGGGTGGTACAGATACAAATTAGGAGGTCAAATAATAATGATGATAGTGTTAGGTACTACAAAGTGTGCTTTTCTGTTTATCTTCTGTGTAATCTTCCCAAGAGCTTCTGTTCATGGAGAAACTGAGTCTTAAGAAGGATAAATAACTCACCTGAGGTCATACAAAGAGTGAATGGCAGAGCAGAATTCAAATCCAAGTCTGTCTGACTGTAAAGCCTGTGCTCTTTACCACTTCGTTGTATTTAAGGCTGGAGGTAAGAAGACATAAATTGGGGGCAGAGTGGACTAGAATGGATTTAACTGGAAAGGCACAGCACATAGTGGTAAATGTGTGGATTCTGGAGCTACACTGTGTAGGCTTGGATCACAGCTCTGTCATGTACTCAAACTGTGCAGGCAAGTTACTCAATCTCTCTGTGCCTTAGTTTCCTATTCTGTGAAATCAGAATAATAGTACTAACTCAAAAAGTTGTTACGAGGGCTAAATGGGTAAATATGGATGAAGAGCATAGAATTGTGCTTGGCCATAAACACTCATGAAATGTCAGGAGTCATCATTGTTAATATTAAGAAAGATCAGCCAAGCACAGTGGCTCACGCCTGTAATCCCAGCACTTTGGGAGGACAAGACAGAAGGACTGCTTGAGCCCAGGAGTTCAAGATCAACCTGAGCAATACAGTGAGACCCTGTATCTACAAAAAAGTTTTTAAAAAATTAGCCAGGCATGGTGGCACATGCCTATAGTCCCAGCTACACCCAGGCTGAGGTAGGAGGATCTCCTGGGCCAGGAACTATGGGCCAGGAGGCTGCAGTGAACTATGATTGCAACACTGCACTACAGCCTGGATGAAGGAACAAGACCCTGTCTCAAGAAAAAAAAAAAAAAAAATCAATAGGATTTGCAACTAAATAAATGCCAGGATACTTGCTTTTATGATTACTGATATCCCTTGAGGGCCTCAAACATAAAAGGTACTTAACATTTGTTTAATGAATAACAAATTGAATACAGAAAGAAAGAAAAAAGAAACATAAGACCAAGTATTTAAGATTTCTCAGCCTTCCATTTTGCTTTTCATTTTGCTGGCAGTAATACAATTTTTGGAAAACTACTGACTTAAACTAGCATATGCATATTCAGCAGAAATAAGTACATTCATCAGAGCCTGTGTGAGACTGTCCGTAAGACATGTACTAGTAATGTTCACAGCAACACAGTTCCATTCGTAATAGCTCCCAAATGTAAACAATTCAAATGTCCTTTGTAGAATGGGTAAATTGTATGTCTTCCTTTGATGGAATATTATGCAGCAATGAAAATGAATGATCTCTATATACAACAATATAGATGACCCACAAAATGTTGATCAATGAAGTAAGACATCAAAGAGCATATACTGTATTACTCTACCTAAAAAGTTTTTTTTTTAAAGAAAAGCAAAACTAATATATGGTATTAGAATTCAGGATCATGGTTATCCTGATCCATTGACACTGAGAGGGAGCACAAAGAAGGATTCTGAGTGGCTGGTGATGCTCTGATTCTTGATCTAGTGATTGACTGCATGGGTGTGTTCACTTTACAAAGATTCATTGAGCTGTACACTTTTCTTAGAGTCTCACTCTGTTGCCCAGGCTGGAATGCAGTGGCGCGATCTCGGTTCACTGCAAGCTCCGCCTCCCAGGTTCACACCATTCTCCTGCCTCAGCCTCCCGAGTAGCTGGGACTACAGGTGCCTACCACCATGCCCGGCTAATTTTTTTGTATTTTTAGTAGAGACGGGGTTTCACAGTGTTTGCCAGGATGGTCTTGATCTCCTAACATCGTGATCCACCTGTCTCAGCCTCCCAAAGTGCTGGGATTACAGGCGTGAGCCACCGCGCCCGGCCTCACTTTTCATTTTTGCACTTGTCTGTGCATATGTTATATTTCACCAAAAAGCCTATCTTAAAAAATGACTACTAGCACAAAGACAACAATTTGACTCCAAGTATGGAAATGTCTACCAAGCAGAGGTGGAGCTTGAAGAAACTGGCAGGGTCTAGTGTAACAAATGACATAAGGAAGTGGGGGGCTCTGGTGATAGATTTTCAATTTGTGACAGTGAAAGAATCTTGGAGCTACTTATAGAAAAATGGGATATTTAAGGGAGGATTTAAAGTCAAGAGAAGGCAGCAAATAACTAACAGTTCATCACTGTCTACCTTTCTGGTTACTACAAGGATTGACTGAGCCAGAATATTGTGGATAGAGATGACTGACAAATAGTCATCATCACCACTCTGAGGACACTGAAGCAAGAATGTAACAACAAGCAGAGGGGCCATAAATATACGCTTAAGAAAAAGGTTGTATTCTACTTATACGTCCAGTTCCCAGCACACAGCAGATATTCAATATATAAATGAATGAATGACTGTCTTCTGTCAGCAAGAAATCAAGAATAAGATGTGGGTAAATGGTACAAAGTTAGGCTACATCTGTCAAAAATTACTTCTAGAGCTGGGTGTGGTAGCTCATGCCTGTAGCTCTAGCACTTTGGGAGGCTGAGGCAGGAGGACTGCTTGAGCCGAGAGGTTCTAGACCAGCCTGGGCAACATAGTGAGACATTATTTCCACACACACAAAAAAAAACTCAAAAAATTTAGCCAGGCGTGGTGGTGCATGCCTGTGTTCCCAGTTACTCGGGAGGCTGAGGTGGGAGGTTCACTTGAGCCCAGGACTTTAGCGCTACAGTGAGCTGTGATTGTGCCACTGTACTCCAGCCTGGGTGACAGAGTAAGACCCTGTCTCAAGAAAAACCCAAAAAAGTACTTCTAAAGGCTAAAGACAACTGAGCTGTATTGCACAGCAAATATAAAGACAGAAAAATTTAGAAGAAGGACAGGGTTTCAGTAAATAGGAGATTGCAAGATGAAAATAAGCAGGTCAGAGATGAGATAAGGTGAAGGTCACCAAAAGCCAAGGAAAGAGAGGATTTTGAGGAGTGGGCTCTCCATGTCTAACGTTGTCTAAAAGTGAGAAAAGGCCTCTGGCCCAGGGCTGGCAGTGTCCTCTGGTAACCTTCAAGAGGCAAATATAAGCAAAATCAACGATGGACATGCTTTTCCAAGGACTCAAGAAGGAACAGATAAAAACTGATGAAAGCAATGAGTAAGTTAACAGAAAGCGAATCAAAAGAAAAAAAAAAAGAAAAGGCATCCAATGGTAGTAGAGATATTAAATAGTAATTAGGAAGTATAAAAGTGTGAAATATTTTGTGGTTAATTTTTAATATAGAAAAAGCAAAATGTGGCTGGAAATCAAAAGCAAGGAATCTATGAGAAGCAGATATTAAAGATATTTGAAAATTACATGAAATTGGAGTCGCCCTGGATGAAGTGTTGAGGACCCAGAGAAAAGGTGGAAGAACCGAGAGCAGAATAGGGTGTTGGTCTTTGGGCTGCACACAGGGTGGGAGAGGGACCCATGGCCAAACATGTTTAGTGGAGGATGTGGCACAGGATGCCATTCCAAAAGCACATGCCTGGGCTTCTTTGCCCTAGTCAATAATCATGTGACTACAAGACTGGTTTCTTGAAAGAGGGATTCGATTTGATGATTTGTAACACCCTTATCCTTACAAAATTCTGTTTCTTAAGTGAAAGCCACAAGAGGAGAATTTGTACAACGCCCATGTGAATTTGTATTGGGCTGCATTCAAAGCCATCCTGGGCTGCATGTGGCCCGCGGGCTGCGGGTTGGACAAGCTTGATCTAGACAATTAAAAATATAGGAGTACTTCATTCCCATGATCAAAAGTGAAATTGATTCCCCCTCACCTACTTTAATGCTCTCTAATCAATTATTTATATGTTGGGCCAGGATGAAAAGAAGTTAAAATGGTTCACTCCAGTAGTGTGTCTGCGTGTGTGTGTGTGTGTGTGTGTGTGTGTGTGTGTGTGTGTGTGTTGAGATAAAATGCAAGTATCACAGAGCAACAGGCAAGAATATCTGTAATTCAACCCACCATTCTTCTTCAGATGTTCAAAGCTTTAAATGAATTTCTAATCATATTCTAGTTATAATTATAATTATACAACGTCCTAAATTAGAAAATAATCATTTTAAAACAGAAAGGAAAAATACCTGCTTTAGAGTATAATGGTTAAATAGTTCATGAAACCCTTTTAAAAAAAAGTATTCAGTGAACTGGGTGTAAACAATATAGATTTTCAAATTAACAAGGAAAAAACAAACAATCCCATTAAAAAACGGGCAAAGGACATGAACAGACACTTTTCAGAAGAAGACATATATGTGGCCAACAAGCATAAGAAAAAATGCTCATCACCACTAATCATTACAGAAATGCAAATCAAAACCACCATGAGGTATATACCACCTTACATCAGTCAGAATGGCTATTATTAAAAAGTCAAAAAATAACTGAGAAAAGGGAATGCTTATACACTGCTGGTGGGAATGTAAATTAGCCATGGTAAATCAGCCATGGTAAAAAGCAGTTTGGCGATTTCTCAAAGAACTTAAGGCAGAATTTCCATTCGACCCAGCAATCTCATTATGGGGTATATAACCAAAGGAATATAAATCATTCTATTATAAAGACACATGCACAGGTATGTTCACTGCAGCACCATTCACAATAGCAAAGACATGGAGTCAACCTAAATATCCATCGGTGGTATACTGGATAATGAAAATGTGTTACATATACACCACGGAATACTATGCAGCCACAAAAAATGACAAGATCATGTCTGCAGCAACATGGATGCAGGTGGAGGTCATTATCCTAAGTGAGCTAACATAGGAACAGGAAACCAAATACTGCATGTTCTCACTTTTAAGTGTGAGCTAAATATTTAGTACACATGGACATAAAGAAGGGAATAACAAACACCAGGGCCTACTTGAGGATGGAGGGTGAGAGGAGGGTAAGGATTGAAAAACTACTTATCAGGTGCTATGCTTATTTTCTGGGTGATGAAATAATCTGTACACTAAACTCCTGAGACACACAATTTACCTATATAACAAACCCACACATATACCCATGTATCTAAAATAAAGTTAAAAAAAATACAGTTTTCTTTTACCTGGCATTTTCCAACTTGTGGTGGATAAAATATTTTCAAACCATATTTTTTAAAATAAGTGTGAGATTTTTGGTTAAAGACTGTTAGGGCTGGGTACAGTGGCTCATGCCTGTAATCTCAGCACTTTGGGAGGCTGAGGTGGGCAGATCACCTGAGGTCAGGAGTTCGAGACCAGCTGGCCAACATGGTGAAACCCTGTTTCTAAAAAAATTAGCTGGGCATGGTGGTGGGCACCTGTAATCCCAGCTACTGGGGAGGCTGAGGCAGGAGAATCACTTGAACCCGGGAGGCGGAGGTTGCAGTGAGCCGAGATCACACCATTGCACTCCAGCCTGGGCGACAGAGAGAGACTCCGTCTCAAAAAAAAAAAAAAAAAAAAAAAAAAAAAAAAAAAGTTTGTCAGAATATTAGCTCTCAGGATAATGCTTTCAAGTACTCTTAACAAGAGTCAGCACATCATAAAATCATGGGTGTGTTTGTATGCATGCAAACGCAACACACAAAATCTCTCAATGTATAGTAAGCAAGTAGTTGCAGATGTCTGGAAAATTAAGATAACTGCTATCTAGAACCAAGCCTCTCTGTATTTTTTTTTTACTTAAATATAGTGTACTTCTAGTTGGTAGCTGAAATCAAGTATTTCATGAACCAGTGCCAGAAATAATACTTTTTCAAAAAACTGATAATGGAAAGAAACAATGTTTTCACAACCTTGAATTTTATTTGGCTGAAATTATTTTATTGTTTTCTTAATTTACCTATTATTTCATCTTACACTTACCTAAATGCAATAAAAATCAATAAATCAGACAGTGGCAAAAGAATTACTGAAATCCATGTGTAGAATTCTCAGTTTTGCAAAATTCTCACTTTAAAAATTAAAATTAAATCTGTAACTTCAAAGCCTGCAGAAACAGTGGGAAGTTGTGTTTAAGGTTTTAGGGTCCTAGAGTTAGTATAATTCAGGCCAGTTATTATTATTCTTATAGGAATAATAAATTTAATAATAAATAATTAAGGATGCACAAAAGGCTAAATTCTTATGCAATAAATAGTATTTAATATATCTTTAAACCTATTTAGGAGATGTATTACTCTATTATATTATGCATAATCTATTGTGCATTATAGAAGTTTAACTATCTAGAAGGCTAAAATATTCTGAAAGAGAGGAAATACAATCAAACTGTACAAAATTGCTGTAGAAGAACCTTGGATTCTCCATTCTGTTCCTTGTAGGATCCCCCAGGAAGATGCCCACAATTTTTCTACTAAATAGGACCACGCCATCTATTCTCTAAATTCCTCAGCCTGAACCAGATGTTTTAAGCTTTGCAACTCTTTAATTCCTCCCCAGTTCCCCAAAATCCCCCGAGATTCTCCAACATCCATCTACTAACAGAAAAGACTAGCTACAGCTGAAAAGACATCAGGATACGGTTGTCTTCCATTTAACCAAACTTAAATGATAAGAATCACCCATGGCAATGATCAAAAACAGATTTTGATTCAGGGAGTCAGGACTGGGGTACAATAACCTATATATTTTTAAAAATGCCATAGGCAATACTGATGCACGTAGTGTGAAGACCACATTCAAGGAACCGACAGGCCCCCAATGTCTTATTTTTATTTTTTAAATAACTGTCACTCATCAGGAGTCCATCATCTCTTTAAATAATCTTTCACTGGAATCTGTTTATCTTTTCAGACTACAGTCTCTTCAAGTTACAAGTACTGCGAGATTACCATTGGGTCAGCCTGGCCTGTCCTGTGGCAGCCAACCTGGCTTCCCTGTTCTGAACAGCTGCTCTGACCATCTGGGAAGCTGTGAGTGAGGCAAGGCCCGCTTTATCCTGTCTCCTTGCACGGGCCGGATAACCTTAGCCTTCCCACACTCGGCACAGGACACAGGACCAGCCCGCATCCTCTGCAGCAGATCTGCTCCCTCATATGGGACTGGGATGACGGTGGGGAATTCCCCTCTCTGGGAATATATGTCTATGATAACAACACAAAATGTTTGCTTAAATTATTGTTTGCAACTCCACTTTTGGGAATTGCCTGAGGGAATTAGGGACAAATTTGAAATTATCTTCAACAATATCAAATCATTTGTTTTGAGGGAGTAATTTTGAATTTTGGAACTCGCGAGTCAGTACGAAATTTGTACTCAGTAGAGTTTCTAGTAGGGTATGGTTTACAGTGATTTGGGTTTTACTAATCATTAATAATGTACGAAGCCTCACAGTGGCATTGTAATGTCTCAACCTCACTAGGCTGCACTCCATTTCCCAGAATGCTCTTCCCCAGGTTTTACTAATCATGAATAATGTACGAAGCCTCACAGTGGCATTGCAATGTCTCAACCTGACTAGGCTGCACTCCATTTCCCCAAATGTTCTTCCCCTATGTTTCTGGTTAGTGTGGGTCACAGAGAATCTTCTGCCAGGTGACTGATACCAGCACAGCTCTCTGAGGGATGCTGGTTTAAAAAAACAAATATTATTTGAAGACCTACTATATGCCGAGCACAATGGCAAGTGCTTTCTGAACTCATCCTTACAATAGCTATGCTAGCATCATCTCCTGATTCTAAACACAAGAACTTAATTTTGGGGAGTTTACAGAGCCTGACCAAGAAACAAACACCAGAGAGTGAGGTCTTCAAGTCTGTTCTCCTTTTTTCTTTTTTTTTCCCCCTACTTCCCACACTAATGTATGTTCTCCTTTGTAGTGTTTTTTTTTTATTGTTTTATTTCCAGCTATTATTTTCCTTGAAGATTAAACCAAAATACTAGTTCTTTGCTGATTCCAACTATCATTCAAAACATACAGAGTTCTAGCAGATACATAACTTGCTTCAAATTTTTCATCAGTATCCTCATCAGTAGCTGTCTTTTCACAGTTGGCCATTTTATTTCAAGGATCCAAATTACTGACCTTTTTCATGTTTTCCTTAGACCTATGGGTTTCTCACATTAGTCACTGTCGTAAACATCTTTTCTACCTTCTTCAAAACATTTATGCTGGTCAAAAGCATTTGCTTCCAACATTGCTTCATCTCTGTGATTTTCTACTAAAGGACCATGTGTCTAATTCGCATTTCAGTTAAACTTACGTCAAAGTTGCTGGGATTTGCTCTGAATAACGGTAACTCATTTTTATGCTGGCAGCAAACGTCAGGCGAAATGTCTACTCACTCTCCCCAGCTGCAAGCACAAGATTGACGAGCTGACCTTGAGAGTTAGGAGGCTGTAAACTGAAACATGTTGCAACATGTCCCGCTATGATTACGCCTCCTCTGCTTTCACAAAGTACACCAGAAAGCAGTATCATTATTTGAGTCACACCTGGTAACTTGACACCTGCTGACACCTTTCTACTGTTTACTTGCAATGTCTCAATTTTCCACCCTTCTAAAGGACTTAGTGTCATCTGAAAGCTTGGCACTTTCACTATGTGCCCAGGGCTGGAGATTACTGATAAAGACATTAAATAAAACCCATTTTAGTTCCACTCTCTACATAATGCTCGCTATTTAAAGGACTCACTCAAAGAAGTGCCTGTTTCCCTCTACCCTTTGTTTCTTCTGTCTAAACTACTTCCTTCTCTTTGACAAAACTCATCCCTTCCAATTCCACAGTGTGTCTTAGCTGTTACAGCTAGGGGAGGGGAGGGGAGGATTGGCAAAGACTTTTTGAACGTTTAAATAAATCCTATCTATGGGCTCTCCCATGTCAGCATGCTTGGTTCACCTAAAACCATTCCAGAACCAGCTTAAGAGCCAGGCTTGTCAGTAAACAGCTGTGTTGACTATGGGCAGAGTCCCTTTATCTGTCTGTTTCTCAGTTTCTTCATCTGTAAAACAAAGCAACTGGTCTCTGTGATTTATTGATACATGGGGTCTCATATTTAGATATAAAACTCTATCATTCTGGTCTGTCTTGATATAAGGCAAAAGGCTCTTTCTCAAACAGGCTGTGTTTGTTTAAGATTTGAATGATGTCTTTATTGGCCTATAAGACACTTGGTACTCTTTCTATGCATGAACTTTTTATGGGTAATCAGAGATGAGACAGATATTGTGAGCAATAAAGAGAGGAAATCTGAATAATTTGAGCCATGGATCTGCAGTAGAAAGTTGACAGGTACATATAATCTAGCCCTCCAGAGTGATCTTTACATAGAAATAAAGTTTTCAAATGAGCACTTAGGGAAGTTATACTCTCACACTCAGCTCAACCACCTACAGTCTCTTATAGGCAGCTAAAGTGTTAATACAGCTGGACACTGAATGACATAAAATCAACTGGGTCAATGAAGAGATATGGGCTGACCCAAGTACTGAGATGCACTTCAAGTTATACAGAAAGTGCAAGTATCAGCAGTCAGGACCTAAATACCTACAAGGCCGGACAGGTCACAAGAATGTGTAAATGCTGCTGACTATTAACTCCCTAGCGAGTGGAGAACTAGGCCCAGTTAGACAGCACATGCCTCTCTGCAAGGCGTCCCAATTCAGTTCTTTCAAAAATGATCCTGGTGAAACAAAACCCACCTGAAGACCAGAATCAGCCCTCATAGTACTAGTTTATAATCTCTGATCTTACTGGTAGGTCAGCCCTCTGGATTTCTTTGTTGACTTTTTAATAGAACTAAACTCCCTGTTACTCTGATAAAGCCAGTGAAGAAAGGCATGAATGGATGTATTTCTCTGGCAAAGTAATATAAAAGACTCCATTTATGTGATGACCTAAATCTACTCCACTACTTGTTAGAGAAAAAACTTCTGTTATTTAAAAAACAAACAGTTCTTTTTCAGGGTGCCCACTTTATAGAGTTCTAGTGAAGACTGAAAAAGATAATAATCTGAGATACTTAGCATAGCATCTTGCACGTAAATGTTAGCTGCTACCATGACTACTACTGTTACATTATACCCGGTGATGGAACGCAACTACATTTTTCCACAGAACCACACAGAACTATGATATCCTCAGGCTGGGGAAGTTTTGAGGTTTTGGATTCTTGTGCTTTCTAGATTCTGCTGCTGCTCAGACACTGTGAGTTTCTTTAACGTGTGGATGTAGCACATCTGTCACTTCCCTCCTCTCTCTCCACCCACTCCACTCCAACTGAATGTCCCAATGCTGACTATTCAGGAAAAAGGTAGAGCAAACAATTATAAAACATCTATTCTTTGCACCTCTTCCAACGTCAAGATTTTTTTAAAAATTCATTTTTGAAATTAACACACCATTCTCAATCCCACCCATCGTAATGATACCCCTACAATCTTGAGAATCCTTTATGGGGAAGCGGATGTCTCTTAAAAATTCATAAGGCACAGCCTGCACGCTTCAACATGACAAAACACCTCTTCACATAGCTTCTGTTGTTTTTCCCCCTTCTTTTCACACCTTTGTTAAAGGTAAACACTACAATGTGGCATCATCATATTCTACTCAAGCTTTAGAAAAAGTAGACTATTTTAACATTTTAACTCATGCTTTATTATAAACCTTTATTATTTCATGGGTTGAGTTGTTTAATCTTTCTCAGTCCTGCAATGTAACACTAATAAAGAACAATTTGGAATCAATGAATGAACGAACAAATGAATGAATGTATCTTTGAAAATCAAGGAATTCACAAAGGATAAAAATCAATACCTCTGCTTAAGAACTTATTTTCAAAATAGCTCAATAGCCCATTATTTTTGTTTGCTTTTGAGAAAAGTTCCAAATAGACCAAATACTAATAAACACATTAACCATGTGATTTAAAGATGTAATAATAAAATTATCACTTCTTTGAAGTATACTAAACAGGTTAGTACCCCTTATGCAAAATGTTAGGGACGAGAAGTGTTTGGGATTTCAGATTTTGAAATATTTGCTATACTTACCCAGTAGAGCATCTCTCATCCAAAAATCAGAAATCCTAAATGCTTCAACAAGCATTTCCTTTGAGCATCATGTTGGTGCTCAAAAAGTTTTCAAATTTGGTGCATTATAGATTTTGAATTTTTGAATTAGGGATGCTCAACCTATTTTTTTGGTAAACTTTGTTTTTCTAATGGTTAAAACATACATATAAGCATATCTTGCTTTATAAAGCATCTCAATCAAACATCTCAGATGCATTAAAGAACACAAACATTACATGAAGACTCCTTTTGAAATACGAATAATGCCTCTGATTTATTTCCTTTTGAAATTCTGAGTTTCCTCTTCATTATAGGACACCTACAATAAATAATAAGTTATGCCAAGTGATATTACAAAAGAACACTGATTTATTTTACTATTTGTTTTCCCTAAAGGGAAACAATATCAGAGAAACAGCTAGATTATGTTTACGGCTAAGTTAACTTCATCTTATTTGTCTATACTTCATTGTTCTAGTAGCAGTAGGTTGCCTCAATAGCTAACTACCTAACTGCATATCTTTCTTTTTTGTTTTTTTCTCTTTGAGACGGAGTTTCACTCTTGTTGCCCAGACTGGAGTGCTATGGTGCGGTCTCAGCTCACCACAACCTCTTGCTCCTGGGTTCAAGCGATTCTCCCGCCTCAGCCTCCTGAGTAGCTGGGATTACAGGTATGCGCCACCATGCCCGGCTAATTTTGTATTTTTAGTAGAGACAGGGTTTCTCCACATTGGTCAGACTGGTCTCAAACTCCTGACCTCAAGTGATCCACCCGCCTCGGCCTCCCAAAGTGCTGGGATTACAGGCGTGAACCACTGCGCCCGGCCTAACTGCATATCTTTCACACCATATCTTTTTCTTAAAAGCAAAGAAAGAAACAAGAAGCAACTTCATGTATTTGGACAACTTGTACTATGAAGTAGGCATCTACTGTATAGTCTTGATTTATAGTCTTCTTCACAGTAAAACATAAGAAAATCCTAGTTGAGGATCAAGACAAGCTAATCCAATCAGCTTTCCTAAAAGAAATCAAATTGACTTTACACCACCTCCCCAATTCCTGCGAGGATTTCCCAGTGAGTCAGATCCAGAAGCAGAAATGGTTACCAGCGCTACATTTCTATTTTCTTATTTGCAAAGACAATGAAAATTTTAGTTTTGTTCCCCTGAGGGTTTATTAAATTTACTTTTTCTCTTTGATCACACCCATAACAGTAGATTCAAATCAGTAAATCCACTGATACTTAAGAATAAATCTCAAGATAACAACAAAACAAGCAGAGGTGAATGAACAGAGATGCATGTATGAGGAACAGGAGGCTGTCCTTGTCCTGGGAAGGGCTGTTTACTTAATTTGCAGAGTCTAGTGCAAAGTGAAAATGCAGAATCCACTGTTGAAAAACCAAAAACTTCAGGATGGCAACAGTAGAGCACTAAACCAACTACAGGGCACTTCTGAGCATGGGGTACTGTGCAACTAACTGCACAGGTCACAGACCCATGAAGCTGGTCCTGGTCCCAGGACACATTTGCCTTGGATTTCACCAAAGCAGTGGCATAGCCTTCTCCTGGAAGTAAATAGGGTCAGCAATGTAGACTTTAAAGACAAATTCAAATAAACTTCTAGTAAATCAAATACACGGAAATGAAATAAAAGCTGCTTGGAAATACAGCTCTGTGGTGGGAGTGAGAGTGGGAGGGAGGTGGGGAGTTGAGACCTGTTTGTTATTACATTCCCTCTAACTAGCAAAGTGTCTAACGCAGAATAGGTACTTAATAAAGGTTGAAATAAAAAACAATGCAAATGACAACCAACTTATCTCATTTTGGGAAGCTAATTCTTCTTCCCTCCAAGGTTGCACTGTTTATTACAGACAGCCATCTTCTCTCATCACATTATATATTACATTAACCACACAGAATGTTTGAGATTAGATCCCAATATCAACTGCATCTTAAAATATCTAAAATATCTGGCAGAAATAATTCCATTCTCAATAACCAACATAAAGAGAACAATTTCCCATTCACTAGCTGGAGCTGGCCAGGAGGAGAATTTGCTATTCTCAGCAAATTATATTATCCACAGGGAATTCATGCTGAATCTTAAGACTTGAAGGGAGTCCCTATATCCCAGCCCACGGGTAGACTTTAAATATCCATTAAAATGACATTTCAAAATAATAAAAGAACTGAAAGAACTGGAGGAACAAAATAAAGGGTGTTGTAAAAGGAAATGGAAATACTACCATAATTAGAGCTTTTAAAACAGACACTTTAAACACTGGTTGAACACTAACTTGTTTACAACAGCACACAAGGCAGATTGCAGAAGTCTAAGGGGGAAAAGTACTGGTATTTATAAGAAAGAAAAGGTGAAGAAAGCTACTGTAAGGTCACTTCCTGAAACCTAGTTTAAGCACACACATGCACACACACACAGAGACACACACACACACACCAAAACACCATTTTAACCCTTATGAAGATATACAGCTTCACTTAGTCTGGATTTCCCATCAATATGCCATGGGCGCAAATGTGTAACTGGAAAAAGGGGACCCCCATCATAGTTTAGAAACGCATTAACCTAACTCCCTTGTCACTTGCTTCACACACAGAAATGCACTTACCCTCTTTCTGGTACCTAAACAGCACAGCTTTAAATGTGGGCATTTATTCTCAGTTGGTTGAAAGACAACTTGTCCACTTGGTTCTTCCCAGACAGGAACTATCTTTAACATTTAAGAATGCTCCATGCAAGCCCATACAGAGATTAAGTATTTTAAAAATCCTCCTGGTGATAACTGCTAGGCAGTTTTACCTGGCTAACTAGAATACCCAGGACTTTGGAAGAACTGGGAGATGTACAATAGATCACTGATCCTAAGAGTAGGGGATACCCATAGCTGCTGAGAAGCACCAAAAGCAGACATAGCATCCACCAGATAGAGGGTACTTGGAACAGGTCCTGTAGACCTGATGTCTCTGCCAGATGTACGAGAGTGTACTAAAATCTTCCTTGGCAAATGGAATGACTGTGCTGGCTACAGCAGTAGTTGCACTCTGTCAATTCTGTAGAGTGCTCACCATTAATACGGTGGACAGCCCCACCCAAACAGGCAGGCTACTAAGATGTCCTGGATTATCTGACCTCATTAGGAAATGTTATCTGACCTCATTAGGACAATTAGAAGCTCCTGTGCACTGTGCAACCATACCATTCAACAGTGAGTAACACAAAGACAAACATGTTTTGGTTAAAAAAAAAACACACACAAAATTTAAAATTTTAGAAACCATGCATGCACTCAGCAACTTAGAAGTTTGTAGCCTAAATTCACTCTTCAAAAATTAAGTTTTCTTTTAAAAGTTTTCTCCTTAGTGTTGAAGAAATTAACGAGGGACTTTCTTGCTTGAGGAAGACTTGGAAAAACCCCAGACCTAAACTAAAAGCAGTGATCTTGGCCAGCAATTTTCTGGCTTCCCCTTGCTATTATTAAGTATCCTTCTGTTTGAGTAAGAATTTATCCACCTCTCAGAAGCCATCTTTTTTCTTTCCGTGTCCAGAAAAATGTGAAAACCATGTGTTTATAATGAGCCTGTTGCTATGCAAATCATTAGAACACATTACAAAAATCTTTCCTTTGAGTCAGGAGAACATGCTGGGGAAGATGAACTGCTCAAGAGTCCCTTTGCTGGACAGAAAAGCTGGCAAAAAGGAATCTGAGAAGCAAAGCAAAATGGAAAAAATTACAGTGGTCCCATCCCTTGAGTCATTTTAACCAACAGGGGAAAACTAACATTTTCAAAGCCCCAAGGTAATAAATCTTACAGTTTGGAGTGGGGTTAACAAACTCAGTGGTTCTTAATCTCTTTAAGTCCTATGGTTTCATGACTCATCCCCCATCTGTCTACTAGAGTGTGTCCTTCTTTTCACTATTTTCTTTTAACACTTCTATAACAATATCAAGGGATTTCTTCTTTTTTCCTCGTATTTGTAGCCCTGTGTGTATTTTCCTTTTAATATATTTTGTTTTCTCATTCAATTAACACCTTAAAGTAGGGCCTGAGTTATCCATTTCTTATCCAACACAATCATAGTGTCTTGGCAGGTTTCCCTCACTTATGAAGGGACTTGCCCCTCAAAAGCCATATCTAGCAGATGAGACACAGTATGTCAAATTAATGTCAAAAAAAGCAGTGCTTCCTAATTTTCTAATTTAAACCAATTTGGACTTGATAATTTTAATAAAGCCAATCACTTTATTAAACAATTTGCAATCAATGTCATTCTCAAATTTTTGTTGTGTTGTTCTGAATATACTATTGACCTAAAAATTTCCATGGGTGCAATTCTCTGGGGACAATAAATTAAATAAACAGCTTTTAAATATATCTTCCTTTGACTCCTATGTGTCTTGATATATATATGGGTTCATATACACAGCAAAAAAAAAAAAAGGAAAAACCAACCAGAGTATTAATCTAGACTCTTTATCCTTGTTCAGAGAGAAGAAATGGCGGTCATGACTAATGCTATAGAACCTGTTCTCAAACAAGTAGCCAAACCATTGCAAACATGTGTTGGGTGAAAACAAGTTTGGTTGGCTGCAGACAAAGGCTTATTTTTTCAGCACAGATGGTTGAATGGTTGCCTCCTCCAACGGGTTGCCCGCAAATGAAAGACAGATTTCTATTTCTAATCTATGCAAATATCTTACTCTGCAGGGCATCACAAAGACTAACTGTTTTGTGTCAGACACTGCAGATCCCAGGTGCTCTCAGAGATGCCAAAGCCCATCTCCACCTGAGATGCCTGGTAACTGGGATAACAGCGGATGACTGGAGAGTTAGTCATTAACCCGCTCCTAATGAATGTTGTTGGGGCCTTCTGTGAAACATTCCTCTGGAATCCTGCCCCACCACCACTGCTTCCCCTTGGCTGAGCTGCCTGGAAGGCAGTTTCAATATTCAGTTCGGACCTCAGATGCTGCTTAAACCTCCCAAGAAGGCTGAGATTCCCAAAGGCTCTTAAGGACTGTAGCATTTTTCACCTTGTGTTCAGCACATCTGTCCATCTCCAACACCACACCGAGAAAACTCAAGCATTTAAAAATGTTATTCTGTCCAAACCAGATCTCCTTTATTCTCTAGTCCATAAGCCTACAACCCATGGCATGTCTTGCTGAATCACACCTGATCGTTGTTGGTGGCCCTCAGCCTTCCCAAATATATGTAATTCCTTTTTTCTTTTCTTCCTAACAACTTTTCTTTTATTTCTTACATTTTTTTTTCTCATGTTCCTCCATATTCCCAGCTTAAATCTTTTACTCACTCTGACATCCCTTGGCACATTCCAGTTTTAGGGTCCCTTGCAGGCAACAAAAATTTCTGCAATGCTGCAAACATACACACATACTCACGCGCAGACAAAATGTTGCATGCTAATCCAACTCCTAACTTTCAACATTCTTTGCCATAAAGAGTTGGTTAGACCTGAAATCTACATAATTTAGTTCCAGTGCTTAAATCTAAAAATATCTTTCAAAGTTTAAAATTTTTGTTAGTTTTTCTGATCAAATGTCAGCAACACAGTTTGCTTCAAAATCCTGTGTTGGAAAACACTTCTTTCCCTCCTTATTAACCTTCATCTGAAATAAACCAGGCTAACTAAGCAATAAGAAATTCTAAAGAAAAAAGAAAAGTCCTTCCTAAATCCCACAGTTAATAACCACCACTACCAAAACTTTTTACTCTATACCTCCCTCTTTGAAATTTAAATACCTTTTGTTTTAGTCTATGAATGCAAATATTGACAGTCAAACAATGCAGCATTAAGTTTACTTCCTTGGAAAATCTAAAACTGTAAAGAGTTTTAGAGGTTAACTGATTCATTGATTCCTGAGGGTGGGTGAGTGTCAGAAACACTAGACGAGCACTATTCTTTTTTTTTTTTTTTTTTTTTTTTTTTGAGATGGAATCTCGCTCTGTCGCCCAGGCTGGAGTGCAGTGGCGCAATCACGGCTCACTGCAAGTTCCACCTCCCGGGTTCACGCCATTCTCCTGCCTCAGCCTCCTGAGTAGCTGGGACCACAGGCGCCTGCCACCACACCTGGCTAATTTTTTGTATTTTTAGTAGAGACAGGGTTTCACCGTGTTAGCCAGGATGGTCTCGATCTCCTGACCTCGTGATCCGCCCGCCTCTGTCTCCCAAAGTGCTGGGATTACAGGTGTGCCACCGTGTGTCAGACACTGCCCGGCCTATTCATTTTAAACAATAACATCCTCTTGATTCTCAGCTCTAGACATTATAACCAGACTTCTGGTACAGCTCTAGAATCATATGTATAATAAGTGCTCCAGGTAACTATGATATAGCAGGCCCTGGTCTTTTGAGAACCACTGATCTATTCCAACATCCTACGCAATATGGTGACTGCCTCTACAGGATACCACATGGGCCACCTGGTCCACACGACAACATTCACAGAGACCAGTGCTCTCACCCTTTTGTAAGTCTTGTTCCATTTTTAGATGGCTTAGTTATTAGAAACTGTATTCCTACATTGAGCCAAATAGTCAAAGTTCTTTGGCTTCTTGGACTTCACTTACTTAGACCCTAATTTTGTGCTCCAGAGCGGACAAAGAATTCCCCCTCCTACAAGAGTCTGTAAATATCTAAAGGCAGCTACTACTGTGCCCTTGTAAGACTTAATTTTTCTAAGCTTAAACAACCTTTTTCTTTTAACTTCATAAAGCATAACTTCCGAGTCCCTCTTTATTTCAACTGCTCTTTCTCACCAATAGGCCTTACAGGATAGGTCTGTCTAGAGTAACAATACTTCATTTTTCTTACAGTCGGAACTTTTTTCAATATGCACTAATTTCTAGTCCATGTTTCACCCTCATCACTCATTATCTTGCACTTAATGGCCGAGAGCCAAGAATCAGCAAGTATTTATTAACTTAATGCTGTGTTCCTAGCACCGTGTAAAGTACTCAAGGAGGATTCAAAAGCCAACGGAAATCATCACATTTTGAGGAGTTAATAATTTCTTGTACAGGAAGAACTTGGATATGTGAATCAACTTGAAAACAGGGAACAATGGTATGCAACAGAGTGCTTTAAATGTCTATCACATGAAAGACTGAACACTAGGTTTTTTGAATCAGGCTGTAAGCTAACTCACGGCCTCTGTTTGCAATTATGCCATCTATTTACAATAGCTTTTGATTTAAAAATAAAAAAAAAAAAGGAAAGAACGAAAGTGAAAAAATAAGCACTTTGGGAGGCCAAGGTAGAAGGATCACCTGAGGCCAGGAGTTCAAGATCAGCCTAGGAAATACAGCAAGACTTCATCTCTACAAAATTAGAAGAAAATTTAGCCAGGCTTGGTGGCACATGCCTGTAGTCCCAGCTTCTCAGGAGGCTGACGCAGGAGGATTGCAGGAGCCCAGGAGTTTGTGGCTGCAGTGAAATACGATTGTGCCACTGCACTCTGGTGTAAGTGATAGAGCAAGACTCTGTCTCAAAATAAATAAATAAAAGCCAAATTAAAGAAGTAAGCAGAGGCCGGGCGCAGTGGCTCACACCTGTCATCCTAGCACTTTGGAAGGCCAAGGCGGGCAGATCATTTGAGGTCATGAGTTCGAGACCAGCCTGGACAACATGGTAAAACCCCGTCTCTACTATAAATACAAAAATTAGCCAGCCGTGGTGGCAGGCGCCTATAATCCCAGCCACTTGGGAGGCTGAGGCACGAGAATCGCTTGAACCTGGGAGGTGGAGGCTGCAGTAAGCCAAGATCATGCCACTGCACTCCAGCCTGGGTGACAGAGCAGGACTCCATCTCAAATTAAAAAAAAAAAAAAAAAGAGAGAGAAAGCAAGCAGAATATTGCCTTAAAATATACTTAAAAATTTCAAGAGCATCCTTGTATTAGAAATTTAAAATCTAAAAACTACACAAAAGTCAGGTAGAATACTCTTCCTTCTTCAAAGCATGTCCCCGCATTGCTTCCCAAGCATTCAGAAAGACAAGGTCTGGATTAAAGGCAAAAAGTAAAGGGTTTATGTGATTCCTTTTCCTACCAGAAATATCCATTTGATGAGGAGACTTCCCAGGTATTTTAATGGAAAACTCTTACCAATAAATGAACTATACCAACACCAAAAAAATATACTTATTCCATTCACTGAACATGCTTTATGAACTTACACAAATTCCTCACTTGACAGATGAGAGGGGAAAACATCATTTCAAAGGCAGTACACGGTTTCTCCAAGCTAAAGCAGACACTGAGTAGCTGGGTGGGACCAATACCTGGTTCTCCTCTTCTACTACTGGCTTCTTGTCTCCTCTTATTTAGTAGGGACAATCATCAAAACTCTTGCTCTCACAACATTTTCCTCCTTAACTTTACTCCCACTTTTAGTTACCTTTCCAATCTTCAAATTCGAAGTCTGATACTACATTTTGTTTGGGGATATTTTTAGGAAAAGGGTGGACAAAACAGAATTAGGTTTTTGTTTTTGTTTTTGAGACAGGGTCTCAGTCTGTTGCCCAGGCTGCAGTACAGTGGCATGATCACGGCTCACTGCAGCCTTGAACTTCTGGGCTCAAGTGATCTTCCAACCTCAGTGTCCCGAGGAGCTGGAACTAAAAGCACAAAACACCATGCCTAGCTAGTTTTTATATTTTTTTCTTTCTGTAGAGACAGGGTCTTGCTATGCTGCCCAGGCTGGTCTCAAACTCTTGGCCTCAAGCTCTCTTCCCACCTCAGCTTCCCAAAGTGTTGATATTATAGGTATGAGCCACCACGCCTGGCCAGGTCATTAATTTTTTATTAAATTCTTGCATGCCTATTTTACCCACAGTCTCCAATGAATATTTCCATGCTGCTAGAGATGAAATTCTGCCTGGCTCAGGATCCCTACTGCCTTACCAGCATTACAGAAAACTGCTGGGGTTAGCTACATGGATTCAACCAAAACTCTAAAGCTGCAAAGCAATGAGTAAACAACCCCCAACTATTTTACCCTCTCCCCCACCACACACCCGCACCCACACCCACACACCCCTGAATCAACCAGCTCATCTACTTCATTGGAAGCTTCACAGTTAGTCAACACCCTTATATGGCACACAGGGGAAAAATGCACCTACCTTGTGGCCTCTTGCTGAAGCCATGACACATTTGGCACATAGAACATGACTCCAAAGAAAAGCAGAGGCTCATTAGCGAATTTGTCCAGATGTTTCTTCAGAGGTTTCTCCAGCTCCACCCATCGTGCTTGCTGGCTCTTGCTGAGAAACCAAAGGCCAAAGTAGTGTGTCTAGATAAAAGGGTGAAATAGGATCAGTTCGTGCTCACCACAAGCATCCCAAGGCCACACAAGAAACGAGACTCCAGCATGCTGCATCCCACCCTGCATTCCCCAGCCCATATACAAGATCCAGCTTTGAATCTAACTTTGGGACTAATTAAAAGAAACCACAACCACACACTACTGTAACGTACATGGAGTATCCAGATGCAGTATCCCTACTCATTACTACTGTTTGTGCTTGTAGATACCAATGCGCCCATGTGAGATAAGGGGAGTCGCGCAGGGAAGGGACAGTGCTGACTTTTCCCCTGATATCTGAAGACTGCCTTTTCTGTGTGCCTTCTGCATGCTTCATGATCTCACATGGAGCACACTGGCAAAGACCAACACTGCTCTTGCACCTGCTGCAACGTAACTTATTACTCAATTCCTAAGACAAAACTGCCTGCCAACTGAAAGCTTCTGCACTGTAGAATATTTTCATACAGTACCAGATTTTAACGGAGAATTTATTCACTCTTTTCGTGTGCTTTAAAAAGTATCATCCTCTTCTACTTTATTATACACAAACTGCAGCAAATCTCTCCCCATATCAAGCTTTGAGAGAGGAAGGATCGCCTCTTCACAGCTGCTGCAGGAGCCCCTGGTGGCTGTTCTTGGCAGATTATGGTGGGATTTGTTAGATGAAAGTGAGATTTTCGCCCTTACACTTGAAGCCTAAACCAGTTTAGTTTTGAACAACATGCTAAATGATTAAAATAGGTACTTTTATGCACCCAATCCCATCGTTTATATTAATTCATGCTAGGATTTCAGGATTAGCACAACAATCACCAAAAAATAGATCACTGCTTTTGAAGATTCTTTTATATTTCAATTATAGCCTAGAACGGTTTACAGCACACCTGGAAATCTGCCTTCAAAAGAATGTTTTCATTACAATGTTTAATTTCCAAAGGCATTTTTATGCCGACATTCCCACTCCAGCTAGCTGCCCCAACATTACACAGATCAATCCCTGCCACAGCCCCACCAAAATCTCTCATGAAGCTTTGACTCTGACTTTACTAGAAAACCAGACGTGCCCTTGCCTACATAAAGCTGCAGACCCAGATGCTTTAAAGATATTTTAAATGGATTTACTTTGAGATGGGGGTAATGATTTGATCAGCTTTCCCCCACGATGTTCCAAAGGACAAGTTCACATCAGAAATCTCTGCATTTCTTGAGCAACAAAATGCCAACCAGGGCCAAGGTTATATTTCTATCAACTTAGACAAACTTACTTGGATGAATTCTGACTCTATTATTCAGTTCCTAGCTCTAGTGAGTCCATTAGTTGTTCCAACCTGAGTGATGACATAGAGGAAATGAAATGTAGCTGAATAGAAAGAAAACAGACTTTGAAGTCAGTCCATCTCCCATCTTTTGCACTCACTGTCTCAGTAACTTTACACAAGTCATTGAGCCTTCTAGACTCTCAGAGTTTTCTCCTCTGCAAAATGGGGATGATGGTTACAACTTTTGCCCACAGGCTCTGAGAGGTGTAAATGAGATAATGCCTGTCAATCACCTGCATGGCACATGGTAAGTAACTACTTCATAAGTAGTACCTTCTATTGCTGCTGCGCTGCACGACTACTACTCCTGTTACCACCACCACCACCACCACCACCGTCAACACCATCATCATCATCAGTAAATCAAAGCAGGTAAACTTCATGAATCTTTTTCATCAGCACTACTGACACCTCTGTGAACCAGAGAATTAGGAAACAGAGGTTATCTGGGAGTCAATGAGAAAAAGCAGGCAAAGGTAGAAGCTGGAACAACTACAAATAACATAAATATTTAAAAGGTGTAAGGAAAAAAAATCACAAAGCTATACCTCCACTAAGATTTTGAGGATCTCATGATAGATGATAATGGGACACTGGAACATCACTCTGATGCTATCCTCTGAGATCTATGACGTAGGCTTAAGCTAACCTTAACATGAAGTCATTTGGGTATTCAATTCAAGAAACTTATCTGAAAAGGGTCCAAAGTAGGTCTGCATTATACTGAATTCCTGTATGGAACACAGGGCTGTAAGAGGGTATTCCACGGTATTTTGGATGCCTAGGAGTGAGTCTCCATATAATAAATTATGTAACATATGTAATTAACATGCTATGCAGCAATTATTAAAGTTGGAAAAGAGCCCTTTTATAAGCATGAAAAGGCAAGCTTCACAATTGCTTAACAGGCTAACCATGATTTATCATCTTTCACTAAAAGTAGTTTTGACATTTGGGAGATATTTTTATGGTCCACACTTCATTCAAATTAGTAATATTCAAATTATAGAGGGCCACAGTAACTGCATAAATGTTCTACAATCGATTTTTAAAAAACGGTTAAAATTTTTATTGCTTCTATGCCTTGAAAGCTATTTTAAATTTCCTTTTATCATTCCCATCCATCCAGATCATTAAACCAGACCTGACCTCCACCCCAAAAATCCCTCAGAGAAAGAATATTCCATGGAGTATACACACACGAACATGTATGTGCACACATACAACACACACAAAATGCGCACTACAGCTGCACATACACACACTCCTGTGCATACACACATATGGATATGTTGAGGAGGATGATGAGGTACAAGAGAAATGATAGCAAGGCAATAATCTTGAGCCAGAGCTCTAAATAACAAAGTAAACCACTTCTAATAGAAAAACTTAATTCATGGCATAAATTTATCACTGCTGTTGCACAGCACCTTCCAGAGGACACAGAATATTTCAGGGTGACTCACCAGGTAATTATCCAGTGAAATAATTACATAACTATGGAAGAAATGGGGTGTCCAGTGCGGGGCAGAATTGGGGGAGGCAGGTAATCTGGAGGACAGAGTTTGTACCTACTCACAGCCAGAACATCCTAACTTTAGAACTGTCAAATTCAGTTCTCTAGCAGGAAGAAAAGTCCATCCCCACCCTGATTTTTGAAACTATGCCCAAGGTAACCTTTTCCATTCCCACCCTACTCCTCCCGTTCTTCCTCTAACTATTTTCCTACTCTGGAGTAGAAAGACCCTGCCTTGAAAGTCCAATACAGCACACGTTTATTCTCCCACGTCTACACAGTGCCTCACAGGAAATGGAATCAGAGCCTAGGCTCTCATTTCAACTAGCATGTGCACCAATCAACTTCCTGTGTATTATCCAAGGAACTACTAATCCTGTCAAGCCCAGCTGAGACCCCACCAGGCTGGTTTGTGGTTGACTTGCCAATTTAAACTCTAGCTCAATTTTGAAAGCTGAGCTTAGCTGCTAAACATTGCCACATGGTTGAAGAAAGCATGGTGGATGATTGCAAATAGAAACCACCTTCTCCATGACAACAAGAGGATCCCATCATATTACCTGAGTAAATGCCTGAAATATTTGTTCTGTTTATATCTCAGGCACCAAAAGTAAGCCAGACTCATTTAATCCTCATGATACCTCCTCTGGGTGAGGTATGAATCCCATTTTATTGCTCTAGTTTTCTTAAGAAAACTAGAACACACAGCTCTGGTGCCATGAGTTCTGCAATAAGTTTACTGCAATGATGAGAAAAGAAGACAGAAGAGCCAGTCCTCAGGGACAAGAACCACATCCCTGAACCACTTACAAAAAATGCGCTGCGATGAAATCAAGTAGGGAAAGCCACACTAAAATGTCATTTTTATGTGAGCAGCTTCCTCATTTATTTGGTTTGGTGTACTGCATTTTAACACAGGAAACATACATTTAAGCATATACTAAAAAATCGGCTAGTTTCTTCAGTGGCAGATTGGTGTGTGGATACTACAGCGTCAAAATGTCCATCTTTTGGTATTATGGGAAGATTCTAGAGAATAAGGGCCCTTAAAAGTAGTTTTGGGGGCAGGGGACATATGGGAACTCTCTGTACCTTTTGCTCAATCTTGCTGTGAAACTAAAACTGCTCTAGAGAAAACTATTAAAAAATAGTTTGGGGTGGTTTTTATTTGTTTGTTCATTTATTTGTAAAGAGATGGTATAATCCCCCACATTAGCTATTAAAAGGGAAATATTTTTTGAGGGTTTTGTTTTTCCAGTTTTGTGACAATGGCACAGACTTTAATGCTATTTGTAAGAGGTTTAGATGCAGTCTTGGCAATTACCAAGGATTAAAGCCATGATCTTATCTCAAGCATTTTGAAGAGTTACTCATCCAGAAGCTAAAGTTTAAAATCTCTTGCATTAAGTTGTAATAGGTTGCCTATCTTACCCAGTAGTTCAGCTGTAAATTAAGAAACAGTTGGTGTGCTTCCACATAAAATATATGAATTACATATTATACAAGCACGAACAGTTTTACTGAGGCACGGAAAATACTTCAAAAGATGACTATAAGCAGACTCTGAAATAGCACTTCATGCAATTACATTCCAATGGCTTTGGAAAATAAGCCACTGTACATCAGTTGGATAACGGTAGAAAAGAACTTGTGTGTAAGCAACCTCTACTCTGGGTAGGTCTGAGATTTCTACAACTGACACATCTATAATTAACAACTGCACCCTCTTCATTTTCCTAGCCAATCTCTTTATAAAAATACAGGAAAAGAAACTGCAGAGTAACACAGACCCAAGAAGCAAGTCCCAAAGCCAAGAAAAACCACTCTTCTGAGACTGTACAACTCACCTAGAATACACAGAAAGATGAAGACGTACAAGTTAAGAATGGCAAATAGTTCACCTACAATCTCTATACCTAGAAAATGGAGATGCCGGTGCCATTACATTCTAGGACTGACATTAAGCTAATAATGTTTCACACTGTCATTTTTACAAAGACAAAAAGCAACACAAAACTTAAAGATGAGAAATCTCCCCCAGCAGTCTACTCTTCAGTAGACTCTTAATCAGCATTGATTATTTTAATCCTTTGCAAATACACACATATACTGACGTGATTAAACAACCTATAAAATACAGCAGAATTCCACTATTATCTGCCAGGGCATGAGGTGTTCCATTTAATCGAGTACCCCGCAAATCCCACATAAATTATTAATTGCCAAAAGATTAGCATGAAATCAAACCACAGAAATATTATTCATGTAAGTTAACTTTTATGTGATAATAGGAAATGCATGTTAAGTTTCTTATCTTTATAATCTCTAGTCATTATGAAAATAGCAAAATGTGGAAAATTTCTACTGTAGTGATAGCTTTGGGTAAAACAGCTTTTAGTAAAGATCAAAATATAAATTTGCAAAAGAAAAAGGGGATTAAATTAGAGGATAAGGACTTACTCTTTGAAATGATTATAGTTTGGTTTTTAAAAACTTTTTTACACTTTTTTAAAAACCGAGGCTCTTAGGTTTAGCCTTAGGAGAGAGCCGAGAGTTATGAAAGTCACCATTCTCCAGAGCACTGGATTTCCCCACAGCAGTTCTCTACCTCAAATAGGGTTTACCAATGAAGTGAAGGGTATCTCAGGTACCTTTGTTACATCATTTATCCTTCTTCCACCTGTTAAGTTAAAAGTGGAGCCAAGGTTATTCTAGCATATTTTTACATTTTATTAGAATGCTTGCACTCACTGTTACCATTAAATGCCCCCCTTGCCTTTCTTAGAACAGATCTGTTTAACAGAAATAAAATGTGAGCTACATATTTAATTTTAAATCCTCTAGAAGCCACATTGATTTAAAAGTACCAAAAGTGAAATTACTTTTAATAAATATTACTTAAAACATGTTCAAAATATCATTGCAACCTGTACTCAAACATACATATAATTAATGAGTATTTTAGTTTTCTCATACTATGTCTTCAAAATCTGATGTGTTTTTACACCTACCACACATTTCAGTTCAAAATAGCCACATTTCACGTGTTCCATAACCACATGTGGCTACCATATTGGACAGCACAACCTTAAATTAACCCTAGCTGTTCAAGGAACTGAAAGACTTTGCTATTTTAACTCAATATAAGATCACAGTTTCATCTATATCTATATCTATATCTACATCTAGAGAGAGAGAGAGAGAGAGAGAGAGAGATTCACTCTATCACCCAGGCTGGAGCGCAGTGGTGTGTTAATAGCTCACTGCAGCCTCGTTCTCCCGAGCTCAAGGGATCCTCCTGCCTCAGATTCCCAAGTAGCTGGGACTACAGGCATGCATCACCATGCCTGGCTAATTTTTAATTTTTTTTTGTAGAGATGGATCTCACTATGTTGCTCAGGCTGGTCTTGAACCCCTGAGCTCATGTGACCCTCCATCTTGGCCTCCCAGTGTTAGGACTATAGTTGTGAGCAACCACACCTGGCCCCAGTTTCTAATAATTAAAGTCATCTAAAAATGGAACAAGCAGACTTACAAAAGGGTGACAGCCTAGTCTCTGGAAGTGTCATGGCAGAGGCTGAATGGCTTGCGTGGTGTCTTGCAAAGAAGGCAGCCATATCGAGTGCTTCCTATGCCAGGCAGTGTGATACTGCGGCAACTATGAAAAACCAACTCTTTGAATCCTCCCAACAATTTGTAGAGGTGGCTACTATTACCATCTCCATTTTACAGATGAGAAAACTGAGGCACAGGGTACTTCAGTAGCTATTTAAGGTCACATGGCTAGTAAATGGCAGAACCAGGATTCAAACTCAGGCAGTTTGGTCCAAGCTGACATTCTTAGCCACTAAACTCTGCTGTGTTTTCATGTACTTCTTTTTTAAACCGTGAGAATTAGTCATAAGGCACCATTGTTTTAGCTCTTTTTCTCTTAACCTAGGCTAGTTATTTTCAAACTGAGATAGGGCTCCAGATATCCTATCTCCTCTGTAAAAGGCCCAGCTCTATTTACACATCCATGTTCCATCAAAGATTTGGAGAAAAGGGTTAAACTCACTGATCCAGACATATTATAATGACATTATCAGAATTCTGATTTTCTGAGCTTCCTATATCTCTGGAATGTCTTTCTTAATAGAGCTCCCAAGCAGCAACTTATCCCTGATTTTTTCCTCATCTTTAAAACAACGAAAACACACTTTTCCTAAGCAGTTCATCTCATGACCTCTTGCCAGGTTTACAGTTGTGCCCACCGGCATCTCTGTTCCTCCCCTCTGATCCCCACTCTTTTCTTCTTTTTTTTTTTTTGAGACAGAGTCTCACTCTGTCACCCAGGCTGCAGTGCAGTGGCACGATCTCAATCTCGCCTCACTGCAACCTCCACCTCCCAGATTCAAGCGATTCTCCTGCCTCAGCCTCCTGAGTGGCTGGGATTACAGGCATGCACCACCATGCCCGGGTAATTTCTGTATTTTTAGTAGAGATGGGGTTTCACTATGTTGGCCAGGCTGGTCTCGAACTTCTGACTTCAGGCGATCCACCCGCCTCAGCCTCCCAAAGTGCTGGGATTACAGGCGTGAGCCACTGTGCCCAGCTGATCCCCACTCTTTTCTTTTTTTTTTTCTTTTGAGACGGTATCTCACTCTGCCACCAAGCTGGAGTGCAGTGGCGCAATCTTGGTTCACTGCAACCTCCAACTCCCTGGTTCAAGTGATTCTCCTCCCTCAGCCTCCCGAATAGCTGGGATTACAGGCATGTGCCACCATGCCCAGCTAATTTTTGTATTTTAGTAGGGACGGGGTTTCACCATGTTGGCCAGGATGGACTCGATCTCCTGACCTCGTGATCCGCCTGCCTCAGCCTCCCAAAGTGCTGGGATTACAGGCGTGAGCCACCACGCCTGGCCGATCCCCACTCTTTTCTACTACTGAGTTCCACTGAGTTCTTTACTTAACATGAAAGGTAACCATGTCATGCTCCTCCTTGGAGTCCTCTGATGACCTTACACTTCACAGCAATGTTTTATTCCCCACATAGTTCAAAAGAGTATTTTCTGGAAGGCTAAGATAACTGTGAAACACTTACTGGAACACCATTTTCTTTCTTTTACTATAGAATTGAGGAGAAAGTGTTTCCCAAAGCATTTTACCGTACTCCCTGTTCCCCCACTACAAGTCTCTGGGAACTAGAACAGTGGTGTCAGCTGCCAGGGTTTGAACCGGCCTCACAACTTGCCAGCCCAGTGACTGTGGGCAGGTCACCCTATGCTGCAGCCTCCCCATCTATAACACAGGAACAGCAAGAGTAGGGAGGGACACATCACAGACTTGTTATGAGAACTACATGAGCTGATATATGGAAACTGCTCAGCAGAGTATATACAATCAAAAGGTGGTAATTATCCTTTGTAACTTATTTTAGAAATACTATCCTATAGATCTAGTTAAAACTCCCTAGGCAGACACAGCAAACCCTTCAAAAGCAGACTCCATCCTGCCCCTTCCTCCTTTACCCTCCTTCACTTCCATGACCCTTTCATAAACACACATACACAACACACACACACACACATCAGTGCAAACAAACTGAACTCTGCCTTTCCCTGAAAATTCCCCTCCACACACACACACAGATCAATGCAAGCTGAACTCTGCCTTTCCCTGAAAATTCCAACACACACACACACACACACACACAGATCAGTGCAAACTGAACTCTGCCTTTCCCTGAAAATTCTAACACACACACACACACACACCAGTGCAAACTGAATTCCACCTTTCCCTGAAAATTCCATGTTCTTTCCTGTTTCTGTACCGCAGCACAAGCCGTTCCCTTTGCTTTGTTTCTTGTTTGTCCTGTTCTCTAAACTCTAGGAGCAAAGACCTTATCTGTTTTCTGGGAGCAGGGACCCTATCACATTCAGCTTTCCCAGAGCATGACTGTTTGCTGACAATAGGAACCAGGCCTGGATCCTTCTGAATGCCACGTTAAATAGCAGCATATCGTATTTGTCCAAACCTATAGAATGTACAACACCAAAAGTAAGCCCTAATGTAAACTCTGGACTCTGGGTGATAATGATGTGCCAATGTAGGTTCAATAATCATAACAAATGTACCACTTGGGGGGTGATGGGTGATGTTGACAGTGGGGGAGGATGTACATGCACGGGGCCAGGAGTATATGGAAATTCTCTGTACCTTCCTCTCAATTTTACTGTGAATCTAAAATTGCTCTAAGAAATCAAAGTCTTAAAAATAAAAATAAAGTCTATTAAAAATTATCTAATAAAATTTAGTGGCAAAACAATTAATGTAAATAAAAAATTTAATAAAAAATTTTAATCTACCTATACATCCTTTCCTAATATAAAGCTATTACAAAATTTATGATATACCTAAACTATTTCTAATGGCAAAGCCAAATATCCACCATAATCTAGTTTCCAAGACTTCATAAAGGCTAAACATATTACCCTGGGCACAGTGTCTCACATCTATAATCCAGCACTTTGGGAGGCTGAGGTGGGAGGATCGCTTGAGCCCAGGAGTTTGAGACCAGTCTGGGCAATATAGTGAGATCCCACCCGTACAAAAACTTTAAAAATTTGCTGGGCATGGTGGCATGTGCCTGTAGTCTCAGCTACTTGGGAGGCTGAGGTGGGAGGATCACTCGAGCCCAGGAGGTTCAGGCTGTAGTGAGTCATGATCGTACCACTGCACTCCAGTCTGGGCAATAGAGCAAGATCCTGTCTCAACTGGAAAAAAAAAAAAAAAAAAGATTAAATATATTTTGGCTGGGTGTGTGGCTTATACCTGTAATCCCAGCACTTTGGGAGACCAAGGCAGGAAGATCACTTGAGCCAGGAGGTAGAGGCTGAATGAGCCATGATCATGCCACTGCACTCCATCTTGTGCAATAGAGTTAGGCCCCAACACCCTTCCCAAAAAAGACTAAACTTTTTGTTATATGTTAGATTGGTTGTCACCTTCTCCTCTAAAGCAGCGTCGGCTCTATTTGAAAAACGACCCAAATACAAATTCAAGGTACGAGGAGCAGACCCTGTGTTCACCTCCTCTTACTCCTGCTTTTGGGTAGAGGATGCATTCTTCTTTAAGGTGTGTTTGTGTAAAAGAAGAACAAAGTATCAGATTACTCTATCTGATCCTTTAATTCAGGAGTATCTAGAGGATTGATTCACAAAAGGGCACAACTTCAATGTTATCTGTCATGGAAGGAAAGCATAGAATTCAAAAAGAAAGTGATTTGGTCGAACGTGGATGCACCCATTAGGACGTGTCAAAATAAAGTCAGTATTAAACGCAAACTCCACCTCAGCAATGGAATGTCAATCACACTGCGGCACACACTTGGCAATGCACTGCTTTATTCTTTGTGATAAGGTAGTTGTGGGATGATCCAGGGTTGACTTTTGCCTTCTCACTGAGAAAACCAATAGTCTGTTGAAAGCCATTATTACCATACACATCTCCACACACCCCTCACCATTTGTTATAAACTCTAGCTTGACCTGGTGATTCAGAGGGATGCCTTCTCAGCCCCCAAAATGTTGGCTGCTCTTTCACATCCCTGGATCTTTGATAATCCAGTCCCCCACACTAAAGATGACATGGCCTTCTTTTCTACCTGCTGGACTCATACATATCCTTCAAGTTTTGGTTCAGAGTGAAGGCTTTGTTCATCTTCCATCAACTCTCTCACTCTCACCAGCAAGACTGCAGTGTTCGGTGGGCTGGATTGTGCACTGCACAACACTAAGGACAGCCATCGTCTTTTGGGCCTACCCCTGCATTCTATTTTAGCTTGGACCACATTCCATATTAACTGTTTATCTAAAGGCTGGACTCCCCTGTTGTTCTGTGCATGTCTTGAAGGTAAAATTGTGCCTTATTTATCTTCATTTCACCAAGTTCTAAAAAAGTGCCTGGCACAAGACGGTTGTTCAATATTTTCTTTAACAAAAAATGGGTTTTTTTTAAGTTGTTTATTAAGACTCTCAAATTTGAACAATTATAAATTATTAAACACAGCACTATACATTTTCCATACAGGAACTCTTTTAATATTTACAACAGCCCTGTGAAGTAAGCATTATTATTCTCATTTTATAGGTAGGAAACTTACGCCTCGAAAGATTCAGTAATTTTTCCATTGTCACCCAGCTAATAAATGACAGAAGAGTAAGCTGAACCCAAGACCAAGATTCCAATGCCTATACTTGTAACCACATGCTACACTGTCCCCCAATGCATATGAGGAATAATTAGTTGCTCTAATTTGAGTGACTGGAAGTACTTAAAAGTAAAAATACTAGTTTTCTATAAGAACTTAGACAAGTCTCTTCCCCAGCCAGTATTTGTTTTTCCTTTATGCCCATGCACATATGCAAATGTGTGTTTAAATGTGTGTATCCTAATGTGTTGCCAACGGGAAAAAGAGAGCCAGCTACCAATCAACAAGATGAGAACATTTCACACATTTATTCTACTGTGGCAGTTACCAAGCTACTAATACATACATCCATTGTCCAAGACAGTCTCCTGCACAGAAAAATATACCTAAAAGGAATACCTGATCACTGAAACCAAAGTATAAACACCAAGAACAGCAGGAAACAGATGCATTTCAGGTCAAACAGTTTCCCTGAGAAAAACGGCCAGCCTGTGGAAGACATCTTTAGAAGGGACTTTCAGAGCAGGAAAGGGGAGAGGAAGACCCTCCTGGGCCCCCATTCCTTTGTAAGCAGGTGGAGAGAGGCCACACGCAATCACTTCCAACAGTGATTGCCACCCCTCTTCTGTCATCGAGGTCCTGGGCGATGCTGTCACTTGGACTCTCCAAGAGCCCAGGGACCTAGGACAATTACACACAGCTTTTCCTTGCCCTCAGGAATGTCTCAGCCTCAGGGGCTTGCAGTCATTCAGTATTGGCAACCACTCAACCATACCACCTTCCCCACTGATCAATACATCAGACAGCTCTCAAGACACAGATGCTGAAGTGTGGATTGCTCACAAAAGTCTCTTGTCCTAAACGTCTGTATGACTGAAAAAAGAAGGGCTTGGCTGGCATAAACAACATACTGCTCTGAAAGTCCCTTCTAAAGAGTGATAGCATGACTTTCTAAGTGGTCAGCCCTGCTTTTGCTTAAAAGCCATCTCACAGACGGCGTGAAGGCAACGAGGGCTGTGAGGAATCTTAAAAAGAACAAAACCTCTGTTTTACAGGCTCCCACAAAAAGCCTCACTGGTCATGCTCACTCTAAATGCTTTTTCTCTTTATTTGGTGGAGTTTTTTTTTTTTTTAGAGGAAAATATAGAAACAACCAAAAAAAAAAAAAAAAGCAGCTGCATGCATCCGTATGTGGGCGTTTTTTCTCCTTAATGTGCAGCCAGAATGCCAAAATACCAGCTACCCACTCAATTGTTTTAAAGAGAGAAAATGACTTTGGTGGGGAGAGTCTCTCATTTTCAACTCCCCCAAAACCTCTTCCCCAGCTGAAATAAAAGGAAACCTGCCACGCCATGCAGCTCTAGGTGGTGTTCACATCAGCACAAGTCTCCCCATCCAATGATGGATAAGATCACAGCCGTGCTAAGAATAACAGGATTCTTATAAACACATGGTCGCTTAGGCCAAAAAACATGACAGATGCCAAGAAACAGATGGCTGGTCCCTTTGGTGAGTTCTCCTTCACATACCCAACACGCATGCACGCGCATATGCGCACACAGACACACCCCGCTTACCTCTCGCAGCTCCAGCCTCTGGGCCACAGCCTCCAGGCATTCTTGCCCTGTGCTTTCCACCGACAGCGTGCACTCGATAACATTGCTGTCCAGCAGGCGAATCCGTGTAACAAAGCAGTTCTTGCTCAGGACGTTGTAGCGCCGTGTCCGGCGGAGCTTCAGACCAAAAGGCATGGCTATGTGGTCCTCGGACGCCGCCCTCCTATCCTGGCGCACACGCCCCTGAGATGGCCTTAGCAGTTTCGTGACTGGAAAATTACACTATCACCTGTGCTCCTCCAGGCAGGGAAAAGGGTGTCCATGCCCAGTGTGGCCCTCTGGAAGATAGCTGTAAATGCAAAAGAAACGCCATGGTCATGCTCCAGAAGGGACCTGTCAATGGTACCATATTCCACAAACACAGAAGCACACACCCCCCCGCCGCCAACAGATCAACATTCAAGTTTGATAAGCGGCAAGTTCTGGAGCTCCTAAGTGTCTTGGCAGAGCCCATGCCCTATGCCTTATCTTACAAGGGTGATACGATAAAAGCTGCTTTACAGTTGAAGAAACGAAGGTTCAAAGAGATTAAAGAATTCATTCACAGGTGCACAGTGTAAATGGCAAAGCCAGAATTTAAATCAATGTCTACGTAACTTCAGTTCACATGCTTTTTTCACTATGCAATACTGTACACTCAAGAAAGTGCTAGGAGGCTGGGCGTGGTGGCTTATGCCTGTAATTCCAGCATTTTGGGAGGTTGAAGCGGAAGGGTTACTTAAGCCCAGGAGTCCAAGACCAGCCTGGACAACACAATGAGACCTTGTCTCTACAAAAAAAAAATAAAAAATAAAAAATAAAAATTAGCCAGGCATGATGGCATGTGCCTGTAGTCCCAGCTACTTGGGAGGCTGAGATGGGAGGATCTCTTGAGCCTGGGAGGCCAAGGCTGCAGTGACCCATGATCATGCCTGCACTCCAGCTTGGGCAACAGAGTAAGATTCTGTCTCAAATTAAAAAAAAATTAAATTAAATTAAAAAGCCCACTAGGAGTGGAACTTGAACACTGGTGTTTTGTTTTTTAAATTTCTAAATATATTGTCTCATTCCAACTTCATGAACAACCCTATGGTGTCTATTTTACAGATGAAAAAAGTAAGGTTTAATGACTTAAGTGCCTCACTGAATTTAAAATTTGATCTTGTTCCTCCTCACTCTTTGTAACACTGCCTCTTTACTTTTATTAACATTATTTACTTTTATTTTCATGTCTTATGTTTTAACTTTATTATTTACTTAGAATGAATGATAAAGTGGTGGGAATATGCATGTAATATAATCAGCTAGAATATGCATTTAATATAATCAGCTACTTCCCTTTTTTTTGTTAAAACTGATAATTTTATTTCCGCATGAAATTTACACATATAAAATGCAAGACAATATGCAAATAACCTAAGAATAACTTTTGGTACATTTATGGTATTTGCTGAAAATGTTTTTTTTAAGAATCAAATTCGTTTCCTAAGAGGTAACTGCTACACATACTTAGAATCAACTGCAACTAGCAATGAGAAGATTTTTTTTTTTTTGCTATTGTTTTTCATTATTTGTGGTATTCACATTCCTAAAGAGAAGGAAAGTATGTATAAGAAGATTTTATATACACTTCCTTTTTTTTTTTTTTTTTTTTGTGAAGACGGAGTCTCACCTTGTTGCCCAGGCTAGAGTGCAGTGGTGCAATCTTGGCTCAGCGCAACCTCCACCTCCCAGGTTCAAGAGATTCTCCTGCCTCAGCTTCCCAAGTAGCTGGGATTACAGGCATCCGCCATCACACCTGGCTTTTTTTTTTTTTTATTTTTAGTAGAGACAGAGTTTCACCATATTGGCCAAGCTGGTCTTGAACTCATGAACTCATGTGATCCACCCGCCTTGGCCTCCCAAAGTACTGGGGTTATAAGCGTGAGCCAACGCACCCGGCCAGCTACTTTTTTTTTTTTTTTTTAATGGAAAGATATGAATTATTCAAAGCACTTAAAAATCACAACTCTTTGTCCTTTTTTTAACAAATATTTTGACAGATGTGGGGAACCACCCTACCATCATCTTGTTCCTTTACAAAATCTTGATGCAAAAGTCCTGTAACCAAATCACAGATAATTTAATTTACTATTATAGTAACAAGACTTACTGACACCCTGATGTCCCACCAAATGAAAATGATGACATTATTGCCATGGACAACACAAGAATAAAATAACAACAAAAGTGGCCTTATTGCTTCACCCTGAGCCAGCAATCTTGCTGGGAGGCTCATTAAACTTGTCTTTCAAAGAAGCCAGAAATGTCCAGAAAGCTTTTCTGTCCAAATGTTCTGTTCTCCATTAAGCCCAATGGACTATCTCTTGCTCATCTGATTGTTTTGTTAACTTGATTCCCTAACTCAGGCAGATCCACTCAGGATTTACACTCTTCGTCCATCCGCCAACACAGGATTACCCCCTGAGCCCCCAAGACACTTGGATGTACAAACAGGAATAGCTACTACTTGTAGGAATTCTTAAAGTAATAAATAAAATGGCTTCAATATTTATAAACCACTCCCTGCCGGTACTCATGCCTCATGGAGGTTGTCAGGTTATAACCCTGCAACACAGCAAAACACACTCCTCAGCCTCCCACAGCAGGTCTTTGATACTTGCCGTGGGCACATTCCTTAACATGACAGGTATATGTTTTATGATGGCTTAAAATACATATGCTAGAAACTCTGGCTTGGTAAAATATATTAAAATTTCTAAATCACTTTATGTTGGCAGAGTATCATGTTTACCTCTAAGGTAAGCCAATCTGATTTCTTCATAGGTACGGAAAAGAATATGAAATGACCCACCCACCCCCCAACCCCAAGAAAAACAGCGGGGGGAGCCAAAATTCAAATATACAGCCCTTAGGTGTTTGCTACTCATGAATTCCCCTCAACTTATTAAAGCACAGAACAGAAGAGGCCAAGATTCAATTCCTGCATTAACCAGAGAGCCTCAAACAGAGAAAAATATTTGCTCTGTGGGCACAAGCCACATTTCTAACCCTGAGCCAGGCACTTTACATTTGGGTGTGTCTCACTGTAAACACCTAGGAAAGAATGTGGCTGGCTTGGTACACATTTATCCCAGCAAAAACAATCTCTACTACATATTCTATGGGACATCATTTGCAATGCATAACTAGCGAAATAAAAAGCTTTAAACAACATGTATAGATGATTGCAATTTTTATGATAAACAAAAACACACAAACAAGAAAGAATAAGTTCGGCAAAATTTTTATCTCAGAGCTACTTGATATTAAATAGAATTCTAACTTTATATATTTCTACATTGTTCTAGCATCTTACAGCTGCCTTATATTACTTTTGTAAATAAAGATTATTTTAAAGTACATTATCTACTGAAAATGGTGTATCAGGAGCAATGGCTTTATATTCATGGCTAGCAGATAATCTGGTAATATATCTCCTAGAAAACACATATTTTGATTTCTAAAAGACTTTTAAAATCTCCAGTTGACAAAAATACTTGCAAGATATGGTATCAACAAAATGTAAGAAAACTGGTCTGATCCTTTTAAAAGTCAATGTCATGAGACAAAAATTGAGCATGAGGAGGGGGAGGCAGTACAGGCTGCTGTAGAATAAAAGAGATTTAGGAATTATGAAAACAAAATGTAGTGTGTGAACCCTGACTAAATCCAGGTGTGAAAAAAAATAGCTGTAAAAGATACAGATAATTAGGGAAGTTTGAAATAGAAAACAGAAATTAGATGATATTAATGTATTTTTATTAATTTTCTTCAGATTTTGATAGAATTGTGGTTATGTAGGAGAATAGATAGAATTGTGTTAAGAGATGCCAGTGGATATATCAGGGGTAAAAAAAGTCATGATGCCTGTAACTTACTTTTCAATGTTTTTTTGAAAAACCAACACATACGGCTGGGTGCGGTGGCTCACGCCCGTAATCCTAGCACTTTGGGAGGCGAAGGCGGGTGGATCACCTGAGGTCAAGAGTTTGAGACCAGCCTGGCCAACATGGTGAAACCCTGTCTCTACAAAAAATACAAAAATTAGCCAGGCATGGTGGTGTGTGCCTATAATCCCAGCTACTCGGGAGGCTGAGGCAGAAGAATCGCTTGAACCCAGGAGGCAGAGGTTGCAGTGAGCTGAGATCGTGCTATTGCACTCCAGCCTGAGCAACAGAGCAAAAACTCTCAAAAAAAAAGAAAAGAAAAGAAAAACCGACACATACACCATACACACATAAGCACATCTATAAATTCAAAGTTAAAACAAATACACAAAATGTTAACAGTTGTTGAATCTGTGAGTATATAGATACTCACTCTACTGTTCTTTTAGGTTTTCTATATACCTAAAAGTTTTCATAATCAAAAGTTAAAAAGAAGGCAATCTTCAATGCAGATAGTAAACATGCTCATACCTAGTCACTGCTGAATTTAAATGATGCTGCCTCTTTCTATGGACTTCTCTGATCCTTAATATCACGGGTAATCTTTTCTGTCTGAATTCCCACAGCCATTGGTGCTTTTTTTAATATACTAATCTAGCTTATGTTAAAAATATCAACACACTTTGACACTAAAGTCCCTCAGAGGTAGAAACACATTTTTTTCACCTCTAACGCACACATCATTTACCTACATTAAAAGCTCATGACATTTTCACCCAGAACTTGCATAGCCACAGAGCTGTACTTCTGGAAAGAACTTTCAGGCACTCATTTAAGACATCTCTTACCTTTAGGAAAGGCTACACCTAAATTATCCCAGGTAAACAATCTGCTTGACACTAATCTATAACAATAGGATTAGAGAAGATCTCTTAGTCCCTTTCATTTCAACATTTTTATACTCTATGAATTTAGCCACTACTTTTAAGCTCTCAAAAAAGCCATTGCACATATGTCAAAGTTCCATATTTTAACCATCCACACAGGCGTAGAGTTCCACCCCAAACATAACTCAGCTCCCTGCTATATTTTATGCCCAATAGGAATACCTCTGCTTTGTCATTAGAGCAGGGAGTAAAATATCCACTATAAAATGGACTTGATGTGAAATCCACTCTAAGCATCTCCTTTCTGTTAAATAGTCTGGCTCCTGGAACCTTTCCAACTTTCCCCATGTGGCTCTCTGGGGCCCCATCATATTCATTTTATCACACATACATTAAAAAACCTGGAACTAAATGCTACATGCTCATAGAAAGGTCACAGGTTTAGACACTTTAGATTTTCCTAATAAAAACTGTTTTTCAAAAGAGATAAAAGTACAGAGCCCTCATTCTATTTACTGTAAGTTTTTTTGTTTTTTTTTTAAGAGAAAGGTCCATTAAAAATAAAAAGTCAGAGTGAGCCCTAATGGAAACTATGGACTTTGGGTGCTAGAGATGTGTCAATTTAGGTTCAATAATTGTAACCAAGGAACCACTCTAATGGGGGATGGTGATAGTGGGGGAGCATGGGGAAAGGCGGGGGTATGTGGGAAATCTTTAAGACTTCCGTTCAATTTTGCTGTGAACCTAAAAGTGCTCCCAAAAATCAAGTCTATTTTTAAAAATAAACAGAAATGTTACTTAATATATAGTTTTATTGATCTATTCTTTAAGAACATATCTAATAAACACTATTAAGCTGTAACTCTTGCTGAGACCCATTTATAGAAATTAAAGAAACTATACATCTATGGGAGGCCAAAGTGGGAGGGTCACTTGAGTCCAGGAATTCAAGAACAGCCTGGGCAAAATAGCGAGACTTTGACCCCACAAAATAAAAATAAAAACAATAGCTGGACGTGGTTTTGTGCACCTGTAGTCTCAGCTACTCAGGAGGCTGAGGCAGGAGGATCACTTGAGCCCGGGATTTTGAGGCTGCAGTGAGCTATAATCATGCCACTGCACCACAGCTGGGCAAAGAGCAAGACTCTATTCCTAAGTAAAATATAGATCATAAAGCTAACAATGCTGACTCCTAATTTTTTTCAATACTGTGATTATTTTCTAATTTCAAAACAATCTTCTAACCCTCTTTTTCCTAGGAACATCTCAGGGATCTAGAACTAGAAATACCATTTGACCCAGCCATCCCATTACTGGGTATATACCCAAAGGATTATAAATCATGCTGCTATAAAGACACATGCACACGTATGTTTATTGCAGCACTATTCACAATAGCAAAGACTTGGAACCAACCTAAATGTCCAACAACGATAGACTGGATTAAGAAAATGTGGCACATATACACCATGGAATACTATGCAGCCATAAAAAATGATGAGTTCATGTCCTTTGTAGGGACATGGATGAAACTGGAAACCATCATTCTCAGCAAACTATCGCAAGGACAAAAAACCAAACACCACATGTTCTCACTCATAGGTGGGAATTGAACAATGAGAACACATGGACACAGGAAGGGGAACATCACACACCGGGGACTGTTGTGGGGTGCGGGGAGCGGGGAGAGATAGCATTAGGAGATATACCTAATGCTAAATGACGAGTTAATGGGTGCAGCACACCAACATGGCACAGGTATACATATGTAACAAACCTGCACGTTGTGCACATGTACCCTAAAACTTAAAGTATAACAATAATAAAATTAAAAAATAAAAATAAATAAATAAATAAATAAATTGAAAAAAAAGAAAGAAAAGAAAAGTAGCCTGGGACACCATTGGGGTGACGGTTACAGTAAAAGCCCAGACTTCACCATTATGCAATATAGCCATGTAAAAAAACTGCACTTGGCCAAGCACGGTGACTAAGGCCTGTAATCCCAACACTTTTGGAGGCCGGGGCGAGTGGATCACTTGAGGTCAGGAGTTCAGGACCAGCCTGGCCAATATGGTAAAACCCCATCTCTACTAAAAATACGAAAAATTAGCCAGGTGTGGTGGCAGATGCCCGTAATCCCAGCTACTCGGAAGGCTGAGGCAGGAGAGTCACTTGAACCCAGGAGGCAGAGGTTGCAGTGAGCCGAGATCGTGCCACTGCACTCCAGCTTGGGCAACAAGAGTGGAATTCCATCTCAAAAAAAAAAACAAAACTGCACTTGAGTGACCAACTGGGCCAACATGGCGAAACCCCATCTCTACTAAAAAAAATTATAAAAATTAGCCAGGCATGGTGGCAGGTGCCTGTAATCCCAGCTACTCGGGAGGCTGAGGCAGGAGAATCACTTGAACCTGGGAGGCGGAGGTTTCAGTGAACCAAGATCACACCACTGCACTCCAGCTTGGGTGACTAGAGCAAAATTCCATCTCAAAAAAACAAAACAAAACAAAAACTGCACTTGAACCCTCTAAATCTATTTTTTTTAAAGACTTAGACTTTCACCCTTCCGTGATGAAAGTAATTCGGAATACAAAGTACAGGGGGAATGACAGGGGAAGTGCAGTAAACTGTGAACTCTTCAGCTTCTAGGGTCTTTGTCTCAGTAAAGCAACTGGAAACTGAAAGCTAAAGACTAAAGAGAGGGAAAAATCCTCACTCGACTGAAGTTGAGCTGAGGGGTTCTAAGAACCAAGGTTTACTATTAAGGAGAGGAACATGCACAAACTTTCGTGCAAGTACTGGTTTTAACCAGAGAGGGGCAGAATGAATGGCAAAGTACTTATCCTCTTTTAGCCTCAGTCTACTCACCTATGAAGTTAATACACACCCTACCTATTTGTGAAAAGTAAATGAGAAAACAGTTCTAGTGAGCACTCAGGAAGTGTGGACAAGTTCCCTTCCTACTCTTCTCATAGTTTCAGAGTATGCTAGGTTTGCTCAAAGCATGGCCAAGCAGTTGTGCAAAGAGGAAGTTGAGTACTTGACCACCTACTGTAGAGAAAGTCTTTTAAAAGGTTAAAAATGAAGGTGGGGGGTGGGGCGGCAAAGCATATTGTTTAACATGAAGCTATGACAATCCCATGGAAAAACTGACCAAGTAGAATGCTGAATCATGCATTCTCTTAGTCCAACCACTGCTACCTGGTTATCCCACAAACTCAGACACCTGAAGCATAAAGGAGAGAATCTCAGACTAAATGTCCTCTGATGAGCCCATCCTGGGTGGGAAGAAGATTTCTTATTCTAGCCAACAGCACGTGTATCCAGTGTTGCCGACTGTTCTTTTTTTCCCCAGGGGAAATTGATATGAAATTCCCTTGGTCTTATAAAATCCATGAGGCCGTGTCTCTACAGTTCCTGGTGTATCACAGAATCTCTCATCCTACAATCACTCTCATGTGTGTCTCACCTCCCCAGTCAAGAGTCCTGAAGGGAAAGACCTGTGTGAGCATCAGCTTTGTAACCTTCTATAATCATAACATGGAGCTTTATACATGGCAGGAAGTGAAATAAATATTTGTCATTGATATGGTTTGAATATATGTCCTCACTAAATCACATGTTGAATTGCAATCCCCGATGTCAGAGGTGTTTAAGTCATAGGGGTGGATCCCTTCTGGCTTGGTGCTATCCTCAGGATACTGAGTTCTCCTGAGATCTAGTTGTTGTAAAGTCTGGCACCTCCCCCGACCCCGCTCGCTCTCTTGCCTCCTCCTCTCCTGCCATATGCGACGCGTGCTCCCCTCCTTCACCTTCCACCATGATTGAAAGCTCCCTGAGGCCCTCACCAGAAGCAGAGCAGATGCTGGTGCCATGCTTCCTGTAGAGCCTGCAGAAGCATGAGCCAATTCAACCTCTTTTCTTGTAAGTTTCCGAGTCTCAGGTATTTCTTCATAGCCATGCAAGAACAGACTAACACAGTCATTATGAAGAAAGAATGAATCCTGAGATCACTGGCTTTTTGACACTAAGGCAGGGCAGGAGTCTCCAGCATGATCTCAGTGACTCTCCAAATCATTTAAGGAATCTGGAACCTTAGATGGGTCTGAGTTTTGGCTTCCTAAGAGAGGGTTAAGCTACAGAGAAAAGGGATGAGAGTTAAGTTATTCCACTGACTCATGCTTTTTCAGGGGAAAAAATTAAACTGGGGTTTCCAAAAGAACATTCCCACCACCGAAGTTTTCCTTTTCTAGCCCCTGATCTGTCTTATACTGGGGGTATTCTCACAGACAGAGAGTGCACATCCAGGCAAGTTCCTTGCAATAAACACAATGGAACTACTGAGATGATAAAAAGTATTTTAGTATGCCCATGCTTGCTGAAAGCAATTTGTTGAGATATTTGCTCTGTAAACATCACATTTTAAAGGTCTTTTATATTGAATAGGCTACACTGCAAATGAACATACAGAAAACCTTCAGTCACTTCTGAAATTCACTTCTAAGTAGTCAATCAGCTTCCTAAGCTCTAAAGTGTAAGTTTCCATCTTTACCTATTAACTGTGGGTTTCCAGTATTTTGTTCTCTCATTTTAATTAAAAAAAAATTTTAAAGGTAGAAACACAAAGCAAAGAAAGACAGCTTTCTCACAATTTAGAAAAGGTCATTTGGCAGAGCAAGTAAATCTTTAAATATGATGGGTAAGCAGAGGAGAGATCTTTCACAAATATCAACCAAATGCAGCATATTCCTCTTTATTGAATTACCTGCACAGACTGTATTTAGTCTTTTATTGAATTACCTGCACAGGCAAATGAAAGACAGAAGTTCAAATCCAAATCCTAAACATGGTCACCACACTTTCTTTTTAGTTCCCATGCTATGCTATGTATACTTAACTCTTTATTTTTTTTCTTAAAGATAAGTTCTGAAATCACCAAAAGAAGCTAACTGCTATTCAATTGCATCCTATATTTACCAACAGTCTTTGGAATTTCTCCAGCATTCCATATTATTACAACTCCCAAGGACATCTCACAGAGCTATGTAATCTTGGTGAGGGTGTAAGAAAGGAAAAACTGATGCAACTAGTCTGTGCTGTGTATAAACCTGCAGAGGGCACAGCTCAGTTTTGATAGTACTAGGTCATTTTCCTAAGGAAAGGCTGAAAAAAAGGGATAAGGTGGGAGGGGATGGGAAATAAAAGAATACTAAAAATGTCTACTCTTATTTTCCTCTAAAGGAAGGCAGAAAGGAAATTAGTTTTGTGCAGTGCAAATGAGATTATTAGTTTCTTCTATCAATCAGTTTTAGAGCTGTACAGTACCCAAATCATATCCATACATCAAATTATTTTTAGCCAAGTAAAGCTTTTTCTGCAAGGTTTAAAACACAAGCCCCTGACTTTAGTTGCTAATGAAAATAACATCAACAACAAAGACTTTAAAAAGCACATTTTAAGATTCCATTATTTCCCTCCGAACTCACTTTTAGTCAGTGGTGAGATGGAAACTTGTCCTAAAACACATTTTCCATCTTTCTTACACACTAACCATGTAAATGACCTTTCAAGCCTTTCTAAAGCTGTATGTGAAATTGGAAAAGAAAGATTCCTACTGTGTTATAATTCATTACAGTAATACCTCACCTATACGAAACATGGCTACACAGCAACCTGATCTATGCAGAACACAGCCAAAAACCAAGAAATGGAGCCAAAACATCCTTTGAGCAGTTGAATATCACCAAATCCTTAATTCCAACATCATACGCTTTGCTCAGGAAACAAAAGAACACCCTCAGTTCATTTACTCTGACTTTAAGTACAGTTCTTTACAAGTTCCTTGACCTGACTTCTCAGCCCTTAACAGATTTCAAAGAGACAAGGGGCTGTTATTACAGACAAGCACATTGACATAGGATAAAATATGGCAACAAGGGAGGTGACATGTAAATGATTAACATACACACTCCACAGCATACAAATCAGTGTCCAAAACTCCCTGTAGTAAATAGGAACAATTAAATAGTACCCAGCATAATCTGTTTAAGAAAGAAGAAAATAAATACATTTTTAAGTAAGTCCCATCCATGGTGGTTAAAAAGCCTCCATAACCCGGAAGCACTTTCCCCAAAGAGGTGGTTCTCTATCTTGTACATTTCTAACACTTTCTGTGAACTCTTGGAGTAAGGGGGTGGCTTCAGCAGGCAATCTTCTAGGAGGACAAGTTAGTCTGAAAAAGCTCCCCCGATTATTGTTTAAAAAGATCATTTCTCCACCCCCTGCTTTAAGGATTACTGTCTTGAGATTTCCAGAGAGACACGATTTTCCCACAGGAAGCAACTTAGTACATGCAGGTTTTCATTTTTGACCTTAGCGAAACTTTCCTCTGAAGGCATTCTAAGTACATCTTGAATACTTATGGATAAAATAATGTTGTCTGGGATTTGCTTAAAAAATCACGGGGGTTTGGGAACTGGGTGGGGGTGCAGATGAGGCACCACTATGAGTTGACAGTTCTTGAAGGTGGGAGACAGGTATGTCAGGGGTCTCACCATTCTCTACAGCTTTGTATGTGCCTAAAATTTCCATAATAATAAGCTGGAGTTTGTAAAATAAAAAAATTTACTAAATGATACTTTTTAAAGTAACCTGGTAAAACAGATAACAGTGCTTACTAAAAAGGGTCAGAATTTTCCCTCCAAACTAACTCCTTTGTCCTTCCAAAACATAAGTTGGATTTCACTAGATAAAACCAAAAGCAATAGTTTTTCCCTTCATTATTAAAAGGCAGTAGGAAAAATTCTGTAAGTAAAATGACAAGTTCTTTAAAATATAAAGAACCATCAATTGGGCATAAAATAAAGGACTCTTCCTGGTCCAGCTTGCATAATCAATTCCATCAGAAGAATACCTGACTCTGGTTTACTCTCAAATGAGCTTTGTCTAGTCACGCCAGGAATGCTTTGTTGTAAGACACCCCACCCTTCTTTGAGAGACGTGCAATCTGCAACTCTTCAATTCCACTTATTTTTGCTGTCAGTATCTATATCCACAATGATGTATGTCCTGGAATGTCAGAGCTTATTACACCTAAAAATCAGAATGGGAAATTCCCCACAAGTGTCAGAGCACTAAGAAGGTGATAATGAGCACCGCCATTTGTGAAGCAGACACATTGACGGGGGCACTCTGCTGAGCACAATCTCAACACCCCTACGACGACAGGGCTACTCTTACTATATCACCCCATTTTACACACTAAGGACTGAGGCTAAAGAGAGGAAATAACTTCCCCCATGATCACTCAGTGACTAAAGGCAATCAAGTTCAAACCCAGAGCTCCATCTGACCCCATGTTCTTACCCAATGAACCATGCTGATATGACGCAGAAAGAGGGTTATCAGCTATGACCTTATGATATAAAAGTAACAATGACAATAGCAAGCACCCACATTCTACAAAAAACAACTGTGACATACCATCAGCAGTTTATCTTTGCTCATCCACAGAGGACATTACTCAGATATGGTGGAGGGGGCCCTGAGGCTGGCACCCAATTTCAGCCCAAGGAAGCTCTATCCAGAAGGCATGGTGGCAGAATCAGGGTCCCATCCCAGCCGTAGCACCCTGCTAGAGCCTCTTACCTAGATGGCCTATTCTACTGTACCACTGTGTTGTGGAGTGAGAGAACCTGAGCATGTCGCATAGTACCTCTTCAAAAACCAATTTGAAAAACACAATCACAAAGCAAATGGAAAGGTTTTCCAGCCAGGGCAGATGACTCACTCATCAAATAAAAAGAAACTCGCTGAGGATAAACATACCTTTAGCTTGCTTTGCTCTTTTCCGGAGATGTGCGCCCTGCAGGGACAGAAGTAGCCAAGAAAGAAGGGCTCTCCTAGAGAGACAGTTGCTTGTGATCTCCCTCAGCAAAGCTTTCCACACCTTCCTTTCCCCGTTTCCTTCCTCCCATGCCTGAGTGAGTTCCCTCAACTTCTCTCCCATGTCCAGGGTGTCACTTCCTATCCAAACAGTGAGCAGCAGCCAAGCCACTCTGCCAGCTCTCTCCATCTGGGTCTGAGCATCCAGCACTGAGCTTCCCTGGGAATGTCGCCTCATTCACCAGTTTCTCCAGCCCCACCAGCGAGCCTCACCCAGAAGCAGTCATTTCCATGCCTAAGCCACTTACACACTGCATAACCATGGGTCCGAAGCTGGCTCGCTCCCTGCATTTCTAACATGGGGATGAAAACAGTCCCCACCACCTAGAGTTGTTGGGAGGGTTATGAGTTAATAATCTATAAATTCCTGGCACATGGTAAGCATTGTTTATGTGTTTGCTATCACCGCCATTATTATCCTTGCTACTTCACGGAATACTGCAGGAAGCCCAAGGAAACACACTGACTGCTAAACACCACAGCTGTAAAAATGTTTTCCCAACAAACCAATTGTTACAGAGCAGAGAATTTTTAAAGTGAAGGCTGTTCATCACAAAGAGAAAAAATATGAAACCAAAACATGCAACTACAGGTCTCACTGACTGGGAACCGTGACAGGGTGCCCAGTGGGTTTCAGATATGTGACCACTCCAGTGAATCAGTACAACCAAGTGGATTCTAGTGTATAACACAATCACTTCTCCAGAGCCAAGAAGCTGAATCAGAGGGGAGAAAGAATGAAAACAGGTATGAACTAGTATCAGCTGTTAAAGTTGTATAATCCCAACTGATGTAACCAAATGTTAATTACTAACAGGGAAAAACAAAGCTTCTAAACAGACATGGTCGTGCTGCTCATTAAAGGCATACTGTGGCCACACATGCAAGCACATGCACCACAAACCCATTACAATTGTTCTTTCTTCTCTCTGCCTGCCTTGTAAAGACACACACAACACACACATACCCCACACTACTTAAGTGGACACTTGGAACAACTTATGTTGTACTAAGTAGCTCTCAGTGACATTACAAAGGAAAAGAACCTGTCTAATGCTAACACAGTAACTTTACTGTTGTAAAAATAATTTGTTAGCATACTATCATTCCTGTTACCATCGGTGACCTCAAAACAAGATTTGTTCAGCTGCTTGCATTACTGCTGAGCAAGCCTGGGCCTCTAGAGACGAGATACTGCATGTGGGGATGGCTCTTCCCCTGTCTGCAAGCCTGTAGGGTGTAAGCACATTAAGGAACAAGAGAGCAAAAGTCAGGTGCTTCAGTTTTCAAGTGGGACTCTTAGCTCTTAAAAACTGCAAGACTTAACTATGTACAATTTCTAACAAATCTGTCTAATAAATACAGCAAATACTATACAGAGTAAACCTAATTCAAGAGACTCCTTTTGCTCTTCTGATTTATGTTTCAGAATGCTAAGGATTTCAAACCTCCCTACGAATAAACACCATTTACTAAAATTGTTGTACGTAAGCAATCCACAGAAAAATAAATGCGTACTTCTTCTTCAATTAGATTATAAAAGGGCAGAAACCAACAAAGTTTTATATATTATTTGCACCCCAAATCCCTTTGCACTATAATTAGCACTGACTCTGAACTCAGCAGTGTCACTCTGGGGAAACTTTCGTTGGAAATAAAAGCAATGAATCTTAAAAATTCTGTATAAGGATGCTGCATTCAACGTCATTTGTAGTAGAGGGTGGCAATTCGTAACAACCTGAGTATCCATAATATATAGTTCAAGTACATTTTGGCATATCTACGTTATTTAGGCTATTCTGCAGTTATTAAAAATTAGTTCAATCTATATTAGCTCTGAACAATGCTCATGATGTGTTACTAAGTAGGAAAAGTTGCAGAGTAATATATAAGGCAAAAACAAAGCAAATCAACCAGTTACCTTGTGTATGTTTAGGTTTATATGAGCTTGGAGAAAACCATGGAGTATTTCCATACTCAGAGGGATAAGAGGAGGAACAGAGAAGAAACATCTACTTTCTCTTACACAATCTTTGGATTATCACCGTTGTATTTGGAAAAAAAACAAAAAACAAAAAAACCTTAATCGCCTAACATATGCCCCTCCTAAATACTATATATAAGAAAATTTGGAAGAAGGGTTCCTTCAGTAAAACATTCATGATTCATCGATCGTTTCAGCTATAATAGCCTTTAAATGATTACTATGTGCCAAGAAGTGTGCTAAAGACTTACGTGTATTTTCTCGTTTATCTGCACATGCCCAATTTACAGATAAGGAAACTGAGGCTACATAACCTGGCCAAAGTTCTGGAGCTAGCAGGTGGCAAAGGCTGGCTCCAAAGCTCCATCTTTCACCATTACGTTATACCATAAGATGTACATTTACATAATAAAATAAATAATTAACTATTGTTACTTATTAATAAATAATATTTAGAGCACTCTCGCATCATCACATGGCTTTCAGCACCATATACAATCATACACTGATTAAAAACAAAATGCACAAAGTAGTACATTTTGCTTAAAAAAAAAACAGGATCAAGCATTCCTTTTTAAAATTAGAATTTTTTGGTCTGGCACAGTGGCTCATGCCTGTAATCCTGGCACTTTGGGAGATCGAGGTGGAATGATCACTAGAGTCCAGGAGTTTGTGACCAGCCTGGTCAACACAGCAAGACCCACATCTCTACAAAGAATTTAAAAATTAACTGAATGTGGTGGTGCATGCATGTAGTCTCAGCTACTCAGGAGGCTGAGGCAGGGGGATTGCTTGAGCCTAGGAGTTCAGGGCTGCAGCGAGCTATTGCATCACTGCCCTCCAACTGGGGAAACAGAGCAAAACCCTGTCTTTTTTTTTTTTTTTTGAGATGGAGTCTTGCTCTGTCGCCCAGGCTGGTGTGCAATGGTGTGATCTTGGCTCACTGCAACCTCTGCCTCCCAGGTTCAAATGATTCTCCTGCCTCAGTCTCCCACGTAGCTGGGATTATAGGCGCCCACCACCATGCCCAGCTAATTTTTGTATTTTTAGTGGAGATAGGGTTTCACCATGTTGGCCAGGCTGGTGTCAAACTCCTGACCTCAGTTCATCTACTGCCTCGGCCTCCCAAATTGCTGAGATTACAGGCGTGAGCCACTGCACCCGACCGTGTCTTTATTATCCCAAAAAAAAACCAAACAAACAAACAAACAAAAAAAGACTTATTAAAACAGCTTATGTCCTGAAATTTATTCTTTTGAATTATTAGGGTTAGAAAGCTCAGTCACTTTCCACTTTACCTAAATATTTTAATAATCTTTAATATTTTCTGATTATAATTCATTATAAGAATATTGGAAATGATAGAACACTAAAAGAAAAAAATCACCCACGTCACCACCCACAAAGGACCAATATGAAAATGTTTGCATATTTTGTCTCATTATTTTAATTAAGTATGTTTAATTCATTGTGTAACTGAGATTGTACGATCTTATTTGATATCTTTCATTATTTATGATTACTATGTATTATTTCTCATGCTATTAAAAATTTTTCAAAAACGATTTTAAACTGTTGCATAATATTCCAGTGTATGGATCACCATTTATTTAACGATTTGCTATTGTTGACAACTTAGGTTGGTTCTAATTTTTTGCTATTTTTCAAAAAGAGTTCCCTATACTTCTGATTCTTTCTTTGGAATAGATTCTTCAAGACTGTTATCGAGTCAAAAACTACACATTTTTAGAAGTCTCTTATTGCATACTCCTAAATTGCTTCCCAAATAACTGTTAAATGCAGAGGCTATCACAAACGACTATGATTTCCATTTCTTCACTTGTAAGATGACTGAAACAATATGTTTTCTTAACCACTTCAATAAAAAGAAAAGACCCACACTTGGAGTCAAAAGAACCAAGTTCTTGCTATAGCTTTTTTCTCTTACTGGGTTACCTTAAGCATGATTCCTCAAGATGGCAGAAAAGCTTTAGTAAAGGAGAATATCGATCCCAAAAGGGATACCTCAAAGTCTCAATGTCCTCATGTGACAGGAAGTCTAAGAAGTAGAAAGCCTCCCAAAATCCAGTCTGTAACAAATAGGTGAACTGTGAATCTTAGGCATGGCCCTGGATATGATCAACCATCAAAAATATCAACAATCCTATCTCTCAATAGCTACAGTGCCATGTCACAGCACCTCAACCTCGGAAGCAGATCTAAGGACAGCTTTTGAGAAATGTAATACTGTTGCCCCCCACCAAGTGTTAACTACAGAAACATTACTTGGCCCAAACATCCAATGACTGTACTCCCTTATATTTATATATCATTTTCTCAAAAACCATTATTCGCACAGCACATAATATTGATCTCAATATTCCCCAAAGAACAAGAAAAGACAACCTCTCTGCCTACCAAGTCGTATGAAGTGATAGGTAAGGATATGAATAGAGCAGCAGATATGCTGGGCGGCTGGGAAGAGAAGAGCCCACACAGAGGCAAGGGCGAGAAAGAAACAAGAAGCAGATGAAAATTTGCAACCATCCACACACTGTTCTAGGGCTCAGGATAATCTACAAAACGTGTCAAGTAAAAAAAGGAGAAAAGGAGACGACAAGGGTACATAATGGCTCAAAGAGAAAATAAGAACTTCAAGTAAGATTTTCTTGAGTAAAGATTATATCCAATCTCACTTTATTTCACATAAATGAAACATTTGAAACAGAAGCAATTGCAGGGTCAAACAAATGCAGCACAAGAATAAAAATTGCTGGGCGCGGTGGCTCACGCCTATAATCCCCAGCACTTTGGGAGGCCAAGGTGGGCAGATCATCTGAGGTCAGGATTTCGAGACCACCCTGGCCAACATGGTGAAACCCCATCTCTACTAAAAATACAAAAAAAAATTTAGCCGGGCGTGGTGGCATGCGCCTGTAGTCCCAGCTACTTGGGAGGCTGAGGCAGGAGAATTGCTCAAACCTGGGAAGCTGAGGTTGCAGTGAGCCAAGATCACACCATTGCACTCCAGCAAAACTCCATCTCAAAAAAAAAAAAAAAAAAAAGAATAAAAATTAAAATATTCTAAATCTTTTACATATGATTTTTGAAAACTGTCTCATTTACACAGACACTGGAGCCTTATGAAGTCATTAGTTTTCTCAAGAGTACTGCTGCTCTGAAGTCAGATTGATAAACAAGGATTCCAATATAGACATTAAAATAGGCAAGAATGAGCTGGGCGCGGTGGCTAACACCCGTAATTCCAACACTTTGGGAGGCCAAGGAGGGTGGATCATGAGGTCAGGAGATCGAGATCACCCTGGCTAACACAGTGAAACCCCATCTCTACTAAAAATACAAAAAAATTAGCCGGGCATGGTGGTGGGCACCTGTAGTCCCAGCTACTTGGGAGGCTGAGGCAGGAGAATGGCGTGAACCCAGGAGGCAGAGCTTGCAGTAAACTCAGATCACGCCACTGCACTCCAGCCTGGGTGACAGAGCGAAACTCCGTCTCAAAAAAAAAAAAAAAAAAAGAAAGGCAAGAATGAAGACTTCTTTCTATTACCTGTGCATGGATACTTTCAAGACACTCAAGACAAAATGAACTGATTTGGACACACAAAAAAAGTAACGGTGCTTAGTCATTTATTAGCTAAATTAGAACCTGTAGGTGATGCTAAACACTATCAAATAAAAATTATTCAAGGTGACCATCTCTTGATAGCTCATTCCAGTAACAACTTTCTTGTGTGTGTGTGTGTGTGTGTGTGATAAAATGTACTTTTATTTACTTTGTTGAGTCAGAGGGTTGTAAAAAAAATTATTGCTAAAGTAGATATCAGGCAAACAGAAAGGTGCTTTAGAAGTCCAGTTACCTTGGAGTTTATTTAAACTAAGAGAAAAAAGTCATAATGTTTTCATGCAATACATACTTGGTTCTTTCAATAACAATTGTGTGACAAATAGCAGAAGGAATTAAGGAATGCTGCACTTGTGATCCATACAAAACACCAACATTTTAGGTTGTACATAATTAAAGAAATATCTGAAACACTTTTTAAAACACTGTAGTAGCCAATATATAGAGGCATGCTGTAGGTGGGCACCCGAATGCAGTTTAGAAAAGAAAAAAAAAATCACATAGGAACTACTCAATTTCTTTAAAATCACTGAGCAAGAAAAGCAACATTGAACTTTCACGCTGATTTTACACAACTTCTATACAGTACCTTGACTTAAATCCAAGAGCAAAAGTTAAAGACTCTCCTCCTCTATTTTTGGTAAACAACTGCACGGTAAACTTAGATGACTCTTCCCCCTGGATTTTACCTGGGAGTGGCCTTTTTACATTTTTTATTTAAAAGAGGGCAGGTTTGGCACTTTTATACTGATGTCACCAATGTCAATATTTCTTGGGATCTCAGGAAGATTCATATTCTTTACAGCTGATACAGCACGGACTGGGGCTCCCGCTAAGCCAGCCTCAGATTTTTCCAGCTTATTTTATGCATCAATTTGTGTAACAATCTCATTCATGTTTGTCTCCAATACCATTCTCCTCATCATTATTTCTGCAAGAATATTGTGAACCTTGTCTACATGGAAGATCAAATCCAGTTCACAGACATTTTCAAAACATTTGTCTAATGTTTCCACAAATACTTGAATTAGATCTAAAATGCCAAGTTCACTTTCTGAAGAATCCACATAGAAGACAAAATATATCGTTGCGTAATGTCTATAAATCAGTTTGTTCTCAGATCCTCCAATTAATAATCCCCCTTCTAGGAAATTACAAACATTTTCATCTCTCTTAGATACCAAATGGAAAGTCTCCCTGATGATTTGCTGTTGTGTATCTTCACTGTAGGGCTGGTAGAACTTGGAGAGCCACGGCTTCCTGTGGTTGTTGAAGATTAGGATCGCCTTGATCATGGCTGTGCTGGGCTGACTGGGTGGGCACTGGGGGCCAGGGCGGGAGCAGGCGCACAAGCCTTGCCTAGTAATCTCGCCGGCGACCCTTCCCCACCCGCCTCCAGTAACAACTTTCACTGTCTTAAAGTTTCTTCTTTGTAAAATATACTTACTCTACTGCTATTTTTATACTCTGCTATGCTATTTATAGACTCTACTGCTAATTTAATCTACTTCCTCTTGAAGTCTTTCATTTTAAAAGGGCAACTGGGTGCCATCTTCCCTACACTGCATCTTTATATATTTAACTCTCATTATGACACTCACTCCCTCATATTCTCCAATATAAATAATCCTACCTTTCTTACCTTTTCTTTTTAGGTATTATTTCTTCAACTTTTAACTATCTCAGTGGTTCTCTATTAACTCTAAATTCTCCTTGTCTTCTTAAGTTATAGTACTAAAATGAAACAAATTACCTTTACCACCTAACTCATAGAGATGGGCTTATTTAACAGAAAACACAGAGCAGACCAGTTGGATTTTCCCATAAAATCTGCATTTGAAAGAAAAGAGTTCTCACTAGAGAAAGACCCTTTCACCTCCAAAAGATAAGCATGCTATCATTTGTATCCAATAATAAAGAATAGGGCAAAAGGAAAAAGAAATCGTAGAATGGGTCTAGAAAATATAGGTGTATTTAGTTCCTTGCCTGGCATGGTTATTTTAATCCAGTCAATCATTAGGAATTTGGTGTTGGCTGTGGTGGCTCATGCCTGTAATCCCAGCACTTCAGGAAGCCAAGGCATGAGGATCTCTTGAGCCCAGGAGTTCAAGACCAGCCTGATCAACACAGTATCCCCGCGTCTCTACAAAAAATTAAAAAATTAGCCAGGCATGGCAGCACACACCTGTGGTCCTAGCTCCTTGGGAAGCTGGGGCAGGAGAATAGCTTGTGTCTGGGAGATCAAGGGCTGCAGTGAGCTATGATCCTATGATTGCATTACTGCACTAAGCCTAGGTGACAGAGTAAGACCCTATCTCTTTAAAAAATAATAAATAAATATGAATTTGGAACTAGAAGTTAGGAGATGGCTGAATTAAAGTGGTAAAATGCAGGTGTTCCCATTTTTTCCCCAACTGAAAAATCGCTTCAAATCAATGAGAAAACAAGACACAGATGCAAAGAGTTCCATGTTTGATGAAACAAGGGGGTTTCAGAACCCCCCCCAACACAAAATATAAATGCAGAAGGTAAAAACCTGGCAGAGAAAGCTAAACTTGCTGTCTGTACACTTAATTTTAGAGACACAAGGAACCAGGTATTTTGTTTTGCGAGGGAAATGGGTAGGTTATGGGTAGGGAAGGACTTGAAAATAGGAGACTTGTTTGAATGTCTTTATTCCTCTCCATGCAGATGGGAACAGAAAGTCATTAAAGGTCTCCAAGAGGGACGTCTTCAGGGGAAGCAAAAGTGCAAGGTGCTGAGATTATCTAAAAAGGTTGGACAATGTAGAAAGTTATACAAGAGGCGTTTGTTTCACAAAGCAGTTGGAAGTGTGTGGGAAGACTTAGATGTTCAAAGAAAACTAAGAGAATGAAAAGGTTAGGCATTTACTCAAGGAAAAACAAAAATGTGTTCAACAAAGAAAATGCCATCTAAACACCACACTTGTCTTAGCAGTAAACAATACTCACTTATTCATACTGAACAGAAAGCATTGAGCTGAGTCTAACCAGATTATTAATGCTGCTAATTATCCTGGAAGGACGGTGGAAGAGAAGATGGAGCATAAATGAGATTAAATCATTTATCACCCACCACCACCACCATCCTAGCTAACGTTATTGAGCACTTACTGTGTTTTGTATTTTTATTCTGATCACTTATAAGTGAGCCTCGTATCCCTCCCAGGAAGCTGCCTCCCAGGAAGCTGCCGCAAGACAAAAAGCACCATGAAGCCTTCTAAACACAAAACAGAGGAATGCTTCTAGGGGAAGGAAGGATCCCCTTGACTGCCTTGAAGGAAGCTTTGGAATTCTTTCAGAAAGGGGAACAAGAGGAGCATTTCATTCAATTTTGGGAAATCTGTGATAACCACTGGGATCAAGGCCTCATTAGACAAATGGTATGAAATTCTCCTTCCTGTAATTGCTGAGAACAGATGAATATGGAAGAGCTAATGGACTCTGAGCTGGCAGAAGTGGACCTACAGGTAAATTCAAAGTACGACTGACCTAGACTTCCAACTCCTCACCTCCAACCACTGAGTAATACAGAGGCGAATGTAACCACAGACCTGGAGAGTTTCTGTACTGCGCCTAAATGCAAGAAGAGGAACCACCACAGGGCTGAAGACATCTAGTCTTTTATATTTCTTTTTTTTTTTTTGAGACAGAATCTCGCTCTGTCGCCCAGGCTGGAGTGCAGTGGCGCGATCTCAGCTCACTGCAAGCTCCACCTCCCGGGTTCACGCCATTCTCCTGCCTCAGCCTCCCGAGTAGCTGGGACTACAGGTGCCCGCCACCACGCCCGGCTAATTTTTTGTATTTTTTAGTAGAGACGAGGTTTCACCGTGTTAGCCAGGATGGTCTCGATCTCCTGACCTCGTGATCCACCCGCCTTGGCCTCTCAAAGTGCTGGGATTACAGGCTTGAGCCACCGCACCCAGTCTAGTCTTTTATATTTCATTGGTGAGTCCTTGTTCACAGATATCCACAGGTGCTGGCACTTAGAATGATCAGAATTACTCTGCAGGCAGGGGTAGAGGGAGGGGTGTTAATAAGTTATCATCAATAAATGTTCATGTCCCAAAACCATACCCTAATTTAACCAAAAATCATAGTTACCATCTATGGAGCACTTCCTCCATACTAAACTGTACATATGTTATCGCTCATACTCATGTCATCAACTCTGTAGAGGCATTATCCTCAGTCTACAGACCAGTAAATCAAACTTTACAGAGTCTAAGTAACTTACCTGAGATACGCTAGCTAGTGATGGAGCTCATACTGTCTCCATTAGGCTACATGGTCTCCCATCTTCCAGAATGTCTTAAAGTATGGGCCTTTATTGTGATTTTTCCTTAGATTCTAGTGGGATACAGCAAAGTAAGTCTCTACCAATGGAAATATAACTTACAGCTCACTGCCTGCTGACAGTGTTGTACAAAACTACTCACCACATTAGAGAAATAGATTCTTTGGAGTACTTAGGGTTGGGACAATAGGAACAAAGTTGCTAGACCACCCAGGGCCCAGAACAAAAAGGAAAAAAACTGAGATGAGAGGCAATGGGAGGCTAGAAATCAGTCTTTACCTAATGTATGTGTTTGCTGGAGGCACACACCCAGGGGCATTTGCTAAGCATTGTTCCCCTTCTGTTTGAAAAACAAAAACAACCTCCCTGAACCCTCTCCCATTCCCCCTAGTAGTGAACGTAGGCCAATCTCAATACTGTAGTGAAAAAAATAAATTAAAACATGCGAAAGTTCTCAGATGTTTACATGACAAACTGGCATATTCCATGTTTTAACTCTGGTACATCTCCGTAAATCTAGAAAAGTTGACCCCATGTCACCCAGATGCATCAACCTTCAGCTATTCGTATTAATTTACGTGCTTTGATCAGATCCCCAAAGCATCTATGTTTTTTTTTCACTCTACCACAAAATAATAAATACTGGAAAAAAATCTATATGCTTTTATATTTTCACAGGTAAGTGCAGAAATGAACACAAACTGCATTGCATCCACTTCTTTTAACCCAATTCCTATAATAAAACAAATTCAAGTAAAATATGCCTATTTTTCAAAGCACAATCCTAAAGTCACTAATTCATGGGTAGTTCACATATGACTAGAGAAAGAAAAGGAGAAGGAAAGACAGGAATTAAAGTGAAGGAAGGAGGAGGAGGCAGGGAACACCTTATGAGAGGTCCCCCAAACTTAGCCAGACTAGAATTAAAGAAGGTGCATCAAAGACTATTATATCCAGCTGGGTGCGGTGGCTCATGCCTGTAATCCCAGCACTTTGGGAGGCTGAAGTGGGCAGATCAGCTGAGGTCAGGAGTTTGAGACCAGCCTGGCCAACATGGTGAAACCCCGTCTCTGCTAAAAATACAAAAGTTAGCCAGGCATAGTGGCATGTGCCTGTAATCCCAGCTGCTCAGGAGGCTGAGGCAGGAGAATCACTTGAACCCTTGAACCCAGGAGGCAGAGGTTGCAATGAGCAGAGATCACGCCACTGCACCCCAGCCTGGGAGACAGAGCAAGACTCCGTCCAAGACTCCGTCTCAAAAAAAACAAAAAAACAAAAAAACAACTGTTACATTCCAATTAGAAGAGCAACAGGGCAAAAAAGCTCCATCAACATATACTTTGCAAATAGTCTGTGAAGAAGGTTTGAAAGCACTTTGTTGAGAGCTAACATGTTAAGCAGTGACCTAAAAGATGAAAGATAAGCTGGCTGGGTTGTAGGGACCCTTCTCTAACACACCTGGGAAGAAGAGGTAGATGCTGTCCATATGATCTTGGGCCAATGGCAACATAAACAGCTGCGTTTGAGAGAGAACGAGGACCAAGCATTACAGGATCGCTTTCCTAGAGATGCTATGACATTCCTCCAACATTGCAGTCGTGTTAGCAAGAGCAGACAGATGCAGTGCAGAGTTGGGGCCTAAAGTCGACATCTAAAACACTGTACCCATTCAGCCCAAAGACCTTACCCTATAACAACAGTGAATGACACAAGGGAGAAAGCAAGGGCCCTATAAACCACACAACATAGAAGCCAACCTTTTAAACATTAAGAGCATCTCCACCCAAACTTGAATGAAATTTCATACTGAGCACAGATAATCTTCTACTTATGGGCCAAGAAAAGTAAGTTAAATTTGTTAAATTAAGATTACGTTTCAGAGTAATTTGACCCACATTTTTAACAGAAATTTATTATTACAAATATTTATCACGTACCTTGTAGGGGCCAGGCACTACACTAGACAATACGGATAAAACTGTTTAAGACAGACACAGCTGTGCTGCTCTCACAAAGCTCACCTACCATAAAACACTTTAATCATCTCCAAAACAACTCTCTGTACAGGCATACAAAAGAATCGAAATCACTAAAGCATCTAAGCAGGGCAATATCAGAGCTGAGCACATAAAAACCATGTAAAAGGAATGAAATAGCATGCTGTCATAAGTCTTATCTTTTTCTTAACAATATCTGCCCTTTGTAAAATGCCAAATACCAGAACATTCAGGAGCATCATTAACTTTCACCCATTTTCACTGAGCAACTGAACGGCGTCAGACACTGTGGATCTAAAGATGAGTACAACCTGGCTTTTGTCTTCAGAAAGCTCATAATCTAGTGGGGATGAATTCTTCAGGATCACAGAGGGCAAATGGCCTTCTCTGGAAAGAGGTTTTTGACAGCTGTGCTAAAGAAGATTTTTGCAAAAGTGACACTGTAATATTATTGCCTTTTCCTCAATACAAATTTTCCCATCACAAGCACAGAGATCAGAAAAGGCTCTTGACCTCTCTGCTATGTTGCAATACATTTCATCAAAATGAACTTGTTACCGCTTCTCGAAATATGAAATTCTCTCTATCCTTCCACCCAGCATTCAAAGACACAGAATTTCCCCTAGTTCATGGTGTAGCTAAGGCTGCATCGAAAGATAACATAAGGTGGTTTGAGAAAGGTCCTTTAAGATCTGGGCCTTGCCTACCTAAATAATGAGGAAAAGGAAGATAGTGACAATAATGATTAGTAACCGCAGCGTCAACGGACTGAGCATTTATGATGTGTCAAGCATGGTGTCAAGCACTTTCAGTTTGTTATATCATTCAGCCCTCGTAACAGTACTGAGGTAAGTATATTATTTATCCTCATGTTATGGGTGATGAAACTGAGGCTTGAGGAGGTTGAGATTTTGCTCAAGGACACAAAGCTAGGAAGCGGCAGAGCCGAACCCAAAACTGTATCCATCTGTACCATGCCTCCTCCCCTTGCCCACCCTTTTCCCATATGCGCCAGTCACCTGCAAAGAGCAGGAACCATGGAACCACCATACCATTTCTAATCTCCAAGCCTTTGAGTATTATTGCTTCTGAGAGGCCACACTTCCCAGTTTTCATCCAGTCAACTCCTATTTGTCTTTCAGAACGCGTTTGGAGTCAACTTTCCAGGAAAGTTCTCTAAATTGCCCCTCTCTAAGGTTTGATGCCTCATCTCTGGATTTGCTTAGCCCTGGACACGGACTCCCTCTCTTCCAGCATTTGTCCCACTGTGCCATGCAGTCATGAGCTGCTCAAGGTCATGGATCATTTTACATTCAACTCTGCAGCTCCAGAGCCTCGTAGGGTACTTACTAGCAGCAGGCATCACATCACTGTGTTGGCTGAATGAACAAATGCATGAAAAAGGGAACTGAAGTTAAGGACTTATTCTAGGATGGTCTCTCTGGAGCTAGAGATGCCTGAATTCAAGTCCTGACTCCACCTCTTATCAACTGGCCAATGTATTTAACCACTCTAAGCCTCAGTGTCTCATCTATAAAATAAAGGCTAACAGTAGCATCTAGCTCTAAAGCCTCTTCTGAGAGTTTAGATTTTGCAGCTTAGCTCAGTGACACATATGTTAATAAATGTTAGTTATTAGTAATAAAGTATAGGCCAAAGCCAAACCTCTTACAATAAACCACTTTGCCCTTGGTTCCCAGCTTTGCTTTCTCCTCCAGTCCCAAGGCTTTGAGCAAGTACAAAGTCACTCCTCTTACAATGAGGCAATGGGGTGGTGGAATCACTTCATCAACCAACCCAGGTCCCTTCCAGAGCTAGACATTTAAAGATCCTTTAGGTTTTTCCACAAAGTTACAAGGGGGAAATGTTTCACATATAACCTTGAAGTAAATCTTTTCTCCCAAAATAAGCATTTCCCTGGGAATTGATACCCCAGCTGAGAATAAAGCAGCTGTTGCTGTTAACATTTACCTTTGACAGAGCACTATGAATTGTGTTATGTTGATCATCAGATCACAGTAAAACTGTAGAGTTAAAAATCATATTGTTTCATGCCATATTCAACAAAGCATCTTTGGCTAGAAATAAGACAAAAGAGTGTCTCCCATTGTGTATGCATAAATGAGAATACTATGGAAGATGTTAGAATTCGCAGTTATATTTGTGTTCCTTTAAGAAACACAAATTGTGGCTCACACCTGTAATCCCAATACTTTGGGAGGCCAAGGCTGGCAGATCATTTGAGGGCAGAAGTTCACGACCAGCCTAGCCAACATGGTGAAACCCTGTCTCTACTAAAAATACAAAAGTTAGCCAGGCGTGGTGGTGCATGCCTGTAATCACAGCTACTTCGGAGGCTACAGCAGAAGAATCACTTGAACCCAGGAGGTGGAGGTTGCGGTGAGCTGAGATTGCGCCACTGCACTCCAGCCTGGGTGACAGAGCGAGACCTTGTCTCAAAAAGAAAAAAAAAAAAAAAGAAAGAAAGAAACACAAATTGCTTAATATGGCATAACCCCCTACCCAGTGGCATGGGCAAGATTTTTTAAATTATATTTTCTTTAATATGATTTTTAAATCCATAGATGATAGTAACGATGTTAGGACTGAGAATGGCCTCGTAAAACTCTAAAACCAAACTTCATTTTGTATGCTCTCACAATGCTGCAATGTAATGTTAGTTCACAGATAAAACTGCTATGTATGAGCTCTATTTACAGTGGCTGCGGGCTGCCTGTGCTGCCAGGGTATTCCAACTTTTATTCACTGGTCGATAAAGCAGAGGTCCCCAACCTTTTTGACACTAGGGACTGGTTTCAAGGAAGACAATCTTTCCACAAATGGGAGTGGGGAGCAATGGTTTTGGAATAAAACCATTGCACCTCAGATCATCAGGCATGAGTTAAATTCTCATAAGGAGTATGCAACCTAGATCCCTGGCTTGAGCTGTTCATGATAGGGTTCCTGCTCCTATGAGAATCAACTGCTGCTGTGGATCCAACAGGAGGCGGAGCTCAGGCGGTACTCATCTCCTCCTGTGAGGCCAGTTCCTAACAGGTCACGGACTCGTACTGGTCTGGGACCCCTGTGATAAAGCACAACTGGATGGCCCTCTAGGCTTACAATGAAAAACTTCAGCACTTACAAAGCTGGATTTGGACAAGAAAGCTGGATTTGGACAAGACAGGAACACAAGACAGATTTCCCCAAGTCTAGTTCATCTGGGTCACCTGCCAGAGCAAACGTTCACCTGCTTCCTTCCATTCTTTTCTTTTCTATCCTCCCTCTCAAAAGCAGTTTAGTTACTACACTGGATCTTGGTTTAAAGACCCAGGTGTCATATCTCACAAATACAGCACTTACAGCCACATCTAGATTACTCAGTCTATTCTTAAACCCTGACTTGTCGCTTCCATTTTCAGGCTGCCCATCCTCATTTCAAATGGAGGATTTTCTTTTTCTACTCCATTCTCTACTTATTTCCATTTTGGGGTGAGATTTAATTTTAAAATATGATATTCATTAATTCATTTAATGAAGACACATTTACTAAAGGAACCTATCAAATGCAGGATACTGTGTTAAAAAAAAAAAAAAAAAAAAAAACCTTCGGGAGAATATAATAATGAGTAAAAGATCATCCCTGCCCCCCAAAAGGCAGAAGAAATAAGAAGACATGTCCACAACCATGTAGCTATCACTTAGGAGATAGATGGCCCCTAGGAAAATCAGTTTGGGCCTCTGGCATCTGCAGATTCAGCATCTGTAAATTCAACCCCAAAGGTCCATAACATAATGAGTTACAAACCTGTAGAGACACACATATAACACTGATTTAATTTTAATGGCACAATTCATTTAAATGCCTTTATAAATGATTTTAGCTTTGTGTGACCCTAAGGAGAATCAGATTAAAGTTTTGTGTATACGTTGGGACATTTGATGATGACAGAGTGTAACAATGGTATTATCAAATGAGGCATTCCTTGCTGGTGCCGCATGCCTGGCTACAAAGAATGTGTTGTTGGCCAGGCATGGTGGCTCACACCTGTAACCAAAGCCCTTTGGGAGGCCATGGCAGGTGGATCACTTGAGGCCAGGAGTTTGATACCAGCCTGGCCAACATGGCAAAACCCCATCTCGATTAAAGATACAAAAATTAGCTGGGGGTGGTGGTGCATGCCTGTAATCCTAGCTACTCAGGAGGCTGAGGCATGAGAATTGCAAGGCAGAGGTTGCAGTGAGCCAAGATCACACTACAGCATTCCAGCCCAGGCAACAGAGCAAGAATCTGTCTCAAAAAAAAAAAAAAAAAAAAGAATGCGGCAGAATTCACAACACGTAGCAGGAGGGTATGGGGGTATGAGAAAGGTGCCATTAAGGAAACTGAGCTAAGGCTTTATTTATGTCTAGCAGGATTCCAACAGGCAGTGGTGGTGACTGTTTTCAGAGGGGGGATGATCATTCCCAGTGTTTCTAATTCCTAAGTGGGAAAGCAAGACATATTTGGAGGTCAGAAGGCACAAATCGGGCTGGCTGCAGGGCAGAGGGGTCCTGGGTGCAAGGAAGCCTCAGAAGGGACTGCCTACGAGGTTCTGACTGGGGACAGCTGCAAGTGAAGCCAATGGTCAGAGTGATGGCCTGGGCGATGTGTTGGAAACAGGAACTTCTGATCAAGAACCTGCAGGTGGAAGGGCTCCAAGAGATGAAAAAGAAGTGAATCAGTTTCTTGGGGAACTTCCAAGCTGTTCCTCCATGGTGGTTGTACTAATTTACATTCCCACCAACCATGTACAAGACAACACAAAGGATAAATCCTTGAGGGGATGGGTACCCCATTTTCCATGATGTGATTATTATGTATTATATGCGTGTATCAAAATAGCTCATGTGCTCCATAAGTATATATACTTACCATGTACCCACAAAAATTAAAAATAAAAAAGTATTAAAAAAAGAAATGAATTAGGCAATCAATAAAGAGTCATCACATTCCAATGAATTAGGAGAGATGTCGAGAGAGCAAAACAGGAAACTGATCTTTTATACATAACTGTAATCTATTCAGAGACACAGTGGGATCAGTGACAATGATACATGCTAACATACTGACCCAGGTTAAACACACTTTACATGTAAGACTCATATATATAAGGTCACACATATATGGTCAAGATTTCAAATGTGAAATGACAGAATTATTACACTAGTAAGATCTTTCACAGAATATATTCTTGTTGGCATCTATCAAAAAAAGTAAGAACAACTTCTGCACCTGCACCCCAGAACTTAAAATTTAAAAAATTTAAAAATACAAATACAAATAAAAAGTTTTTTAAAAAGAACCACTTCTAAAGGTGTAGCACTCAATTTACATGGACACATCAAAGAAAGAGAACCAAAGAAATCACTGGCAGCACTCCACCAGTGTCCTCTCCCATCCTTAGTGCCTTCCTTTTCCTCTTCTTTCTTTTTTTTGAGACGGAGTCTCACACTGTTGCCCAGGCTAGAGTGCATAGGCGCGATCTCAGCTCACTGCAAGCTCCACCTCCCAGGTTCACGCCATTCTCCTGCCTCAGCCTCCTGAGTAGCTGGGACTACAGGCGCCCGCCACCACGCCCAGCTAATTTTTTGTGTTTTTAGTAGAGACGGGGTTTCACCATGTTAGCCAGGATGGTCTCTCTCGATCTGCTGACCTCGTGATCCGCCCGCCTTGGCTTCCCAAAGTGCTGGGATTACAGGCGTGAGTCACAGCGCCCGGCCCCTCTTCTCTCTTTCTTACCTTACTCCTTGTACCAGTCATCTTGTTGTCAGCCCTATTACATAGGCTAAAGTTCCTCAAGCTTAGAGAGGCTGGCGATTCCTGCCATATAAGCATACACTTTAATGCTTTTTGGTCAAAATAGGAACAAGCCCTAGATGTACTTCTTTTTACCCTGCCAAGTTAGCCAACTTTAACTTTATGCTCTATTGTGTTGCACTATTATCTAACATTAAGCTCTTTTTTTGCAAGGGTAGAAAGAGATGACACTAGGCAATTGGTCATATAAATGAAGTTTTACATGAACAAAGCAGGGAGAACTAAAGCTAACAAAATGTTTGGACGTCTAAAGGAAGAGTGGCCTCTCATGATGTTTCTAAGACTGAGTTACCACTACACTACTGAATGGAAGGGAGGGAAGGGGGAAGGGCAGTTCTGTTCCTTGACAATATTCAAGGAAAAGGAAGACCAAAGTATAATTAGAAACACTGACCATGTGTCATCTTCACCACAAGTGAACCTGAGGGATGGAGATGCCTGAAAGACCTGGAATTCTTCTTGCTTGACTCATGAAACTCAACAGGTCTTAGAGATGACTGCACATTAAAATCACTTTGGACCAAGAAGCAACTGTCTGAGAACTGGGACCAGCATTAGTGGTGAGATGTATTTTCTCTTCTCTCAGCATCATCCCAGGAAGGGACACACAGAGTTACTCATTCAGGTGAAAAAATCTAAAGACACTACACTAGTAAAAAGCTTGGGATCTGAAGAAAGAGCCCTGAATTTCAATACTATGAATTTCAGCCAACTGTAAAATCTTTGGCATACTATTTAAACTCTCTGAGCCTCGGTTTCCTCATCTGTAAGATGAAAACAGTAACTACATGTCACAGCGTCAGTGAAAAGATTAGATAAGATAATGTATATAAAGCACTATCAGAGTCCCTGGCCCAGATAACAATGCCTAATAATTACCTATTACTGCAGCTATTACAAGTAGGGGAACAGTGGTTTAAAAATCAACACTGAAGGAATAAAAAGGAGATTTGAAAGATGACACCAAAACCAAAATTTAACTCAAATCTTCTGAAGCAAACTAAGTACCATTAAGGAGAGGAACAAAATCTGCAGTAATTCAAGAGTCTAAAAAAAGTGTTCCATTAAGCTACTCCAGGAGAAACGGTACTTAGACAAGACTGACGTTATCAAATTAAGATGGGGGAGGAAAAGTGCTTTTTAGAATAGTTATCATGTGCTAATTTATTTTATTATTTATTTATTTATTTACTTTGTGACGGAAATTCACTCTTGTTGCCCAGGCTGGAGTGCAATGATGCGATCTCAGCTCACCGCAACCTCCACCTCCCGGGTTCAAGCGATGCTCCTGCCTCAGCCTCCCGAGTAGCTGGGATTACAGGCACATGCCACCATGCCCAGCTAATTTTATATTTTTAGTAGAGACGAGGTTTCACCATGTTGGTCAGGCCGGTCTCGAACTCCCGACCTCCGGTGATCTGCCCTGCCTCGGCCTCCCAAAGTGCTGGGATTACAGGCATGAGCCACCACACTTGGCCTCATGTGCTATTTTAATACATTTTTCACACCCACAGATAAACAACACTTCATGTTTCTTTTCTAAACAAAAAAAAACTCTCCTGGCATTCTTGGTCCTGAGCTTATAATTTGCTCAGTAATTTTCCATTTCAGTTTTGTGCTCACAGATTTAGAAATGTACTTCATTTCCTAACAAAAATACTTATGCTCTGCAGTATTTATTGCTTCTGCATAACTGGATCCCAGTGAACAGATGAGAGAGGTATCCAAGAGGAAACGTGGAATAATAGTGTGCAAAGTGTTCTAGAGCAGAAGGTCACACTGCGGAACATACTTTATAACTGTAACAGGATACGGCTTAGCTCAGTGTTAGGCTTAGCCCAGGATAGGGCTTAGCCCAGCCCTGTCAGGGGAGCTCAACCAAGGTCCTCAGGGGCAAGGAATTCTAGTTATACTGCACACTGACCTCACGCATGACCCATACCAACTCACTGAAACCCCTCGGGGAAAATGAGTTACTAGTACCTGCCCTGCTCCCCAAACTTCCAATGGAATAGCAAATTATGGGTTTTCTGTTTCTTGTTTTCAGCAGCACCTTTATTTTCAAATGAAATATTACAGATAAAAGCAGAACTGATTTGATGACACCTGTATATTCTTTTTAAACACTCCTTACTCCCTACCCAAGTGCTGGGATACCTAAGGGACGAGAGAACACTGTTAGAAAGTAAATGACAGCTGGAGAGAGATTTTTAAAGTTCTAAAGAACAATTTATCCATAATCTGAATTTCTATGATTCAGTTTTAACTTAATATCTAACTTGATCTATATTCCACAGAACTGCTTTGGTAAGTCATAAAAATCCTATATAAAAATATATCAATTTTCATGATTAAACTACAGAGGAAAAGAAATAAAGTTCAATCATTCCTTCAGTCTAGCTCAGTCTTAGTAAGAAAACAAAATCATAAAAGTGCTAGAAAAAAAAAACATAAGAAAATACATTTTTAAATTGGAGGATCTTTGTAAATAAGATCCAAAACTGAGAGACCATACAGATTTTATTAAATAAATTAAAATTCCTGTATGGCTAAAGACAACAAGAAATAAGTTAGCAAACGACAACCTGGTCTCCAGAAATTGAGCTCTATTGGGGGGTGGGGGTGGGGGAGAAGAAAGAAAGAAAGAAAACAACAACCTGGAGGAAAATACTTGCAATATATGTAACAGACAAAAAAGTTAATATCAAAGAAATCTCAGTAATTGATCAGAAACTAGAAACATGGAAAATTTATAGCTGAAAGACACACAGCTAAGAAGCATATGAAGACATTCAACCTTACCATCAGGAAAATGTAAATTAAACATGCACAAGAAGCAATGTTTTTAATCTATCAAGTTAAAAAAATTAAAGAGATCATTTTCAGAGCTGATGAGGACAGTGAGGCTATTTATTGGAACACACACAGGTAAAACATTTTTAAGCAGAAATTTGGCATTATCCATCAAAATTTAAGTGTGTATAGCATTTAACCCAGTCATTCCCCTTTTAATCTATGCTACAAGGTTCTACATACATCTATGAAAAAGGATGTCATTTTTGCATTATTTATAATACGCAAAACATGATATCACTGGAAGCCTATGGGACCTGGTGCAAAGGTACAAACATTTATAAGAACTAGAATGATCTATACTTACTCCTGAGACAGGCAGCTTACCACATATTACTGAGTGGCAAAAGCAAATGCAGCATTATGCATAGTATAATTTTGTTTCTAATCTCTTTTTTCAAAACTTTCTTTACATTTCGTATTATGTATACATACATGCATAGGAAAAGTTCTGTGAGGAAATACCCCAAAGCCATCAGCTATTCTTAGGGGGGAAAAAAAAGGAAAATATAAAACTATATCAGCATGTTGCTGTCAATTTCTTTAGAAACACACATGAGAGAGAGAGAGAAACACACAATGAGAGAGAAAAGGACAAAAGAAATGATGGCCATGAGTACTCATAGCTGACAGGGTTCTGGGTGATTTTTATTTTCTGCTTTATAAAATGTTTTATATTTCTTATATTTTCTATAATGATCATTATTACTTTTATATTCAGAAAAATAATACAAGTTATGCTTAAAATATTATAACAAAGTACTGGGGGAAGTATTTCTTATTTAAAACTAAGAAAATAGTATCTACTGAATGTTATTGTTTCTGTCCCTAGAGCTAGATAAAAATCACAGGGCAAAGCCAAGAGTTAAGCTCCTCCTTGCTCTTTCCCTTCTAACGCTGTGAGTCTCCTAACATGGCACACAAACATGATACTGTAGAGATTCATTCTAATAAAAGCATATCACTGAGTACAGGCTCTGCTATCCCAGGTCAATAAGAGCTGGAATAATTGTGGAAGGTTTCATGGAAGAAGGCAAGACTCAGTTGGATCTTAAATAATTCAGAGGGATGTAAGAGAGAAAGGGCAAGAAACTAAAAGTTCCTCAGATTACCTTATTATCCATATTTTTTCAACCTAATAGCTCTCAATGTTTGAAAACTGCCACATAAACTTACCTAGCCTCCAAAAAGAGAATCAAATATGATTACTCAATAATGAAATATATGGAAACATATCTAAATATGCATATATACTTAACATATTATATATCTAAAGATGCATATTTAAAAATTCTCAATTTCCCATCCACAAGAAAATGTGTTCAAAGCCAATAGTCTACACGGCACCACAATATATTGCTGATAATTTGGTATAATTTCCATGGCAAACAATTTGGCCATATAAATTAAAATTTAAAATACCCATATGCCCATACCCTTTAAAATTTTTTTTTTTTCCTGCGAGATCCTTGTTCTGATTTAAGAGATAGGGTCTCACTCTGTTGCCCAAGCTGGAGTACAGTGGTGTGATCATAGCTCATAACAGCCTTGACCTCCTGGACTCAAGTGATCCTCCCACTTCAGCCTCCTGAAAAGCTACGACTACAGGTATGCGCCACCACCCTTGGCTAATTTTTTTATTTTATAGAGACAGTCTCACCATGTTGTTCAGGCTGGCCTCAAACTCCTGGATTCAAGCCATCCTCCCACCTCTGCCTCCCAAAGTACTGGGATAACAGATGGTAGCCACCACACCCGGCGGCCCACACCCTTTGACCTAGCATTACACTGACAGGAATTTATTCTAAGACTCATACTTGTGTGAGAAAATTCTTCGTTCACTGCAAAATCTGCAACCTAGAAACTGCACCACAGAGAGGTTACGTGGACAGTCTGTGCATGTAACAGAAAAAAATGAATGAGGAGGCTCGCTATATACTAGAATTAATGCCTGTCAAAATAAGAGACCATAGTGATATAGAATCCTAGAGAGACTGATCAGTAGAATGAGTGTGTAGAAAAAGAGGGTAGGCATATATATATGGGGTATACATACAAAATATCTCTGAAGAATATATTAATAACTGCCGAGCAGGAGTGGAATGAAAACTTTTTACTGTATGCCAAAAAGATTTGTACTTTTAAAATTTGCATCATGTTCATCTTTCAGCCATTCAAACAAAAACAAACATAATTTAATTTTAACGCATTTTATCTCTTCCCTCAAAAGAAAACTTCAAAGCTAACACTTTACATGGTAAAACTATCCATTTATGTGAATTCAGAAAGTTTGCCAAAGTTCACATAACTGCAGTTTTTTAAATGGTAAGGCTATCAAATGCTCCATAAATTTGTTATATTATTTCTAATTTAAGCATTCTTTTTTTTAGATTGCCTATGAGACAACTCTTAAGAAGAAAATAATACTCAGTTTTGTTTTATGTCTCAAATACAGAAAAGCCTCTTCACATTACAGGAAACTCAACTTCAAAAGCCATTACATTTCCTACAGGAACTCTTACCCTCGTGACACTTCTGTGCCAGCAGGCTTGAGGAGGGGAAAGGGCAAATGGTTCTACCTTCCAGAGCGTTTCAGTAACACTCTTGAAGCAACATCATCTAGAATGAGAAAATGTCACACATTTGTGGACAATGTGTGACATTTTCTCATTCTAGATGATGGATCACAATTCCAGTTTACGGCATTTTTGCTTTATATTTTATTCTAATGTATCAATAAGGATATGCCCAAGAATCAAAGTTTCCAGAAAAATATTCCCCCAAATATGTAAGACATACCCACATGTGTCCATATTCTTGTATATTTGTGGCAATTGTCAAAGACACTGGAAAAATAATCTTAGCAGCCTGGGACAAAGGCAGACTCTGGAAACAAACTCTTAATTAGAAGGAGCCAGAGATCTACCCTCTTCCCTTCCTAAATAAGCTGCAATCTCAACAACATCCCATGTCAACTCAAACTTTGTTTAAACACCCAGATTTTCTTAGTTCTTTTGGATTCAACTCTCTACTTGAGAGGCTTCTTATAATCAGATCCATCTTTCCGGCAACAAAGAAAGCCACCAACACCCTCCTCCTTCAACTCAGTGAACTGGCAGCTCTTTTATGGTTCCAAATACAAGTGGCTTGAGGCATCGGCTCACTGAGTGAAGTGCTGAAATCTCTCTCAAGAAGGACAACCTCCTAATGTTTCAGAACCACTGAGGGGCAGACAGAAGCAATCAATTCACCACAGGTCTCACCAGATTTTAACCGATATAAGGCACCTTGGCTCTCACAGAAGGGGAAAAGGGGATAATCTGTTACAGCCTATCTAAGGTCTTCATTAAAAAAGAAAAAAAAATATTGAAAGAAATCTGAAGCCAGCAAATGACTGCCCTGACTACCCTGGAATGACAACATCTGTGGGGCATGTGGAGCCTCAGGTCCCTCATCATTAACATGAAGAAAAGGCAGATTAGCTTGGAAGGATGGCTGTGAGCATTAGAGGAAAGGTTTAAAAACATCTGGTCCTTGGTAATTATTCATTACTGCTAGAAACTATGTAAAACACTAACAATGAAAAGATTCACCATGCTCAAAAGCAGCTTGAGAAAACTAAATATAGCAAAGATAAAAATGTATTCTTCATTGATAGGCTGTACAATTTCAAGGCAACACCAAAGTTCAAGGAATAATGTGATAAATAGTGCAATTCGTCTCATGGAACTGGGTAAAATGCCAAATTAAAATTTTCATATTTTAATAATGTTACAGTGTGACTGTTATTAAGCCATATGAGAGCTGGTTAAACACAGGAAACTTAATCCATGAAAAAAGAGTAACAGAGTAAGTATTCAAGTATTCTTTTTTTTTTTTTTCTTTTTGGAGACGGAGTTTCACTCTTTTCGCCCAGACTGCAGTCCAGTGGCGCTCTCAGCTCAGTGCAACCTCTGCCTCCCAGGTTCAAGCGATTCTTCTGCCTCAGCCTCCCGAGTAGCTGGGACTACAGGTGCCCACCACCACGCCCAGCTAATTTTTTGTATTTTTTAGTAGAGACGGGGTTTCGCCATGTTGGGCAGGCTGGTCTTGAACTCCTGACCTCAAGTGATCCACCCTCCTCAGCCTCCCAAAGTGCTGGGATTATAGGCGTGAACGACCACGCCCAGCCCAAAACAGAGTAAGTATTCTATGAACAATTATGCTATAAACTCCTTCAGAGGTAACCCTATGCCTCTCTTTTTCCCGTTGAACTCCCACCTAACACTGTTCCTGGAACAATAAACAATATTTAGTGGCTCAATAAATACTAATTAAGGAAATGAATTGGGATCACCAGGTGTAGTATAGAGAAAAACCAAGTTAAATCCATTTTTCATGGCACATAACTTCAAAAGTTATTTTTTAGGCCAGGCGCGGTGGCTCACACCTGTAATCCCAGCACTTTGGGAGGCCAAGGCGGGCGGATCACAAGTTCAGGAGATCCAGACCATCCTGGCTAACACGGTGAAACCCCGTCTCTATAAAAAATACAGAAAATTAGCCAGGCGTGGTGGTGGGCGCCTGTAGTCCCAGCTACTGGGGTGGCTGAGGCAGGAGAATGGCATGAACCCAGGAGGCGGAGCTTGCAGTGAGCCGAGACTGCGCCACTGCCCTCCAGCCTGGGTGACAGTGCAAGGCTCTGTCTCAAAAAAAAAAAAGAAAAAAAGAAAAAAGAAAAAAGTTATTTTTCAAACCACTTTATAAGGTATGATTGACATACAAAAAGTTGCACATATTTAATGCATAGAACTGAATTTGGGAGTTCTCATAAAGATTTTTCATCCCTGGAGGGTTGTTAAATAGGTGCTTCTATGGAGGGAAGACAGCTGGACCCCCTATTCCACCATCCTACTGATGGCAGTAGGGTCATTTTGAAGAAGTTTTACCATGATAATTAAGAGCCTGAGATTAACAGAGAGAGATCTGTGTTAAACCCAACTCTGTTCTTTACTAGCCAAACAATGATGTGCATTTTATAAACCTGTTTTCCTATATGCAAAATAGCTTCATTGTCCTATAATACAATACAGCTCAGAGTGGTAAACAAGAAAAACATATGCAAATAGTGTCCAACACACAGCAGGTCTTGAAAAATATTTGTGATAATCATTCAACTTATTTTTTATTTTTAGAGACAAGATCTCACTATGTTGCCCAGGCTGGTCTCGTACTCCTGGTATCAAGTAACCCTCCCACCTCAGCCTCCCAAAGTGCTGGGATTACAGGCAGGAGCCACTGTGCGGAGCCAACTAAACAGTTTTAGCATTTAAATGTTAAGAAAAAATGTTGAAGACTTGGAACAAATGATCAAAATAAAGACAGAGTGATTTAGTTGTGTAAAAAAGTGTTCCATAATAAAATATAGTACAATAATGTTAAAAATAACAATATCACAGAAAAAAATAGGGAAAACATAACTGAAACTGTGTTATCCTTATGTCAATTATTTGCATAGGATGTATTTAGGCTTCCCTCAGTTTTTACAGAACATCTTAGAAAAATTAAGTAAAAAGTTGCTCAAATCTGTCATTTTAAAAACCTATTAGTATTGATTATTGAAAATATATATTACCAGCCTAACTCTGCAAAAGTTGACAAAGTATCTCTAAAGGAAATTCCAACCAAAAGGATAAGATCCAATTAAATGAGAGATTCAGAGTTTTAAATTCACACTGTGAAAATTATATTAGCATACACCTGGAGAAACATGTCACTAAAAGCAAATTTAAATATAATTTTTGTTAAAAATAAGCAATAACAATAATAAAATGGCAAACACTATACAGTATTTATTATGAAAGGCACTATTCTAAGTACTTTACGGGAACTCATTAAATCTTCAAAACTAATATCTAATGACATGTAAGAGATAATCTGTCCTAAGTATATGTGAGTATTGAAGTAGGGAAAGACGTTGACTTCTTTTTTAGATATGGCATCTTTGACACAGCTCAGTAATCAGAAGGACTGAATCTTAGAAGAGACTGCAGCCAGAATTTAATGGCAGCTGCCTCGCTTCCATTTTTATATCTAATATGTAGACGTATATTTGTAAGACCAAATAAACATTTAAAATAGAGTTTAAGAAACAGAAAACTCAAAATTGGCATTCTATTTTCACTTCAAATCTCGGTACAGAATTATTACATTTCAGTCAGCTCTCCTCAGGTTCATTCTTCCCTTTCCTCTCTCAAAGCAAAGTGCAGCACTGTCATATGTGGTCTTGTGATCCCACTAGTATGATGTTGGTCAATGAACAATTAGTCGGTGTAATTTGGTAAAATCCTATGATGTATTTAGCTGCAGGAAAAACACACACTAATGTCAGCAATGCTGTGAGTCATTTTATTTTATCTGCATATAAAGTGTTTGTATGTGTTCAGCAGCAAACACACCTGACATCATCTACTTCAATAAGGTTTGCCTTATGGCTTTTTGTTTATTTATTTTAGATCAAAGGTGAGTCTCTGAGCTTCCACAGTAAGGACAAGCCTAGAGCAAATGATGCTTCTTGGGACTCTCACCATTTTGTACATAGAGCTTTCTTGTGATGGAGAAGTGTGAGAAATAGTCAGGAAACTTGGGTGCCTTCCTCAAACATACCTCTTCTGTAGAACTAGAGAATGGTCATTGGAATGCTGCGAATAATGTCACCACTTCCCAATTCCTCCCCAACTAGTAATGAGAATGTGGAAAACTCAGCTTAAAACTAAAGAAAAATCTCTTTCAATTTACATTATAGAACATTGAACAACTGCCACTGCCTCTCCGTTAGCCCTACCTCTGCGAAGACCTTTATACTACACTCGAGGAGTCAGACATACAATAGGAAGGCGACCCACAGTCAATCACCACATAGCCAGATAGGAAACCTTTTAGCCATGGTTGCATCCAAGCACATGGCAAGCACCTGGCAACGGGTAGCTGCCTCAAACACACCATTCCTGAGAACAGACTCAGCATCAGCTACTTCTGATGCATTATACTCTCCTGATCTTAAAGCAAAACCCTGGAAGCCTGTGCTCTTCCTGTCGCACCAAAACTGCCTTCTGCCCTCAATCATTTTCCCGTAGCTGTCATGTCCAACTTGACGCAAGCAAATGGCAGGCACCCAGGAACAGGGCTCTTAGGACCACAATGTCCACAGAGCGATGTCCCAGCCCCATCTCTGAATGGCAAGAGTAGCACACCCATTAGCCATGGAATCGTACTAAGACACTTTCACTAAATTACATTATTTCCAAGGCACCACCCTGCTAGGCCCTGGGGAAATGATGGTGAACGAGGCAAGGCACCAGCCTGAATGAGCTTAATCGAGGGGAGACCAATCCCAGGATAAGGGCTGGGTACAGAATGCTGGGGAATTTTCCTGCAGGAGGTAAGGTAACATACTGAATCTGCAGACACGTAGGATTGGCTTGGACTAGGAAAAAGGAACTACCTTAGAGTAACGGGAAAGACTTGGTACTTACTGCATAAAGAGAGTGAAGGAAAATGAGTTTAGGTTGATCCAAACCCCTAGTGTGTTTAACTTCATCAGAGGTGACACCCTCACCAAGGTAGGGAATATAGGAGAAAAGACAGGTTTGAGGAAAAAGTAGATGAATTCTGTCTAAGAATTCTCTGTTTAAGATACTTGTGGCCAGTCTCACAGAAAGATCCTGACAAGCAGCTGAAATTTGGGGGCTCCCAAAGAGAGGTCTGAGTTACGTATGAGTTCAATGTGGCGGTCATGTGAACAAACCCAGCTGTGAACACCCGCCAGGGAAAAAAAAAAAAGTGTGACAGGAGGACATGGGATCCAATGCTAGATGACACCTGACACCTACATTCAATGGGTGACCAGCAGGAGGAGAACTTTCAACAAACAGTGAAAGGGAACACCCAATGAAGCAGGAGAAACATCTCGAGCAGGGGACTACTCGAGATGGTAACGCTTCAAGGAGAAGGATCTGGTCAATGTCCAATTCCAAAGGGAGGTCAGATAAGGACTGAAAAACATTCACCATGGCCAACAGGAGATGGCTGGTCCCTTCGTGGGGGGGGGGGGTGGTCAGTGCCCACACAGTGGTGGAGCTGCCAGCTGCGACGTAAGGAGCTGAGGATGGAATGGGAGATGCAGCAGCCTCAGAACTTTCTCAAGAGGCTTAGCTACAAAGAAAAGAGCTCAGCCTTTCATTACTTTTTCTTAATAGTTTGCAGCTGGGTGCAGTCTCACACCTGTAACCCCAAAACTTTGAGAGGCCAAAGCTGGAGGATTGCTTGAACTCAGAAATTTGAGACATGCCTGGGCGACACAGCAAGACCTCACCTCTCCCAAAACTTTTTAAAATTAGCCGATGTGGTGGCATGTGTCTGTAGTCCCAGCTACTGGGGAGGCTGAGGCAGGAGGATCACTTGAGTCTGGGAGTTTGAGGCTGCAGTAAGTTATGATTGTGCCACTGGACTCCTGCCTGGACAACAGAGTTAGACTTTGTCTCAAAAAAATCGAGTTTGTAATAAGCAAAAAATATTCCAACTCAGAGTGAATAGTCAGTTCAGCACAGACTTACAATGAACTCTCTCAGGGTAAACCTAAGCCCAGACACAGAGACAGAGAGACACTGGCCACGTAACCATGCATCCACTGCTTAGGCAGCAGTGAGATTACTATGAAGAAGGGAAGCCAAGGACAATTCCTTCGATTACTAAGGAAAGGAAACTAAGACTCTGATAACAAGTTAGGAATCATCAATAGCATTAATAGAAAAACTTCTCAGAACTGGGAAGAGCCAATTTCTGCTAGCTTTTTTCCTAAATATAAAAACTGGCCAGGCATGGTGGCTCACACCCTGTAACCTCAATGCTATGGGAGGCCACAGTCGGAGGATTGCTTGAGGCCAGGAATTCGCGACCAGATTGGGCAACACAGGAGGCCCCGACTCTTAATTTTTTTTTTTTTTTTTTAAATGAGCTGGGTGTTGGTGGCATGTGCCTATATAATTGCAGCTACTCCCGAGGCTGAGACGGGAGGACCACCTGAGTTGCAGAGTTCAGGGTTGCAGTAAGTTGTGGGTGCCACTGCACTCCAACCTGGAAGACAGAGATCCTGTGTCTAAAAGAAGAAAATAAATAAATAAATAAATAAATATAAAAACTATTTCTAATGGTTACAGAATGTTTTTTAAGTAGGCAAGAATGCCAAAACCTTTAATTGGAAGTGACAAATGGTAAAAGTGAAACTGCATCTTTGTGGTAGTGGTGTTCTGCCAGGTGGCCAATGCTCGTTAACCAGGGATACAGGTGGCTCTCTCCCTGGAGTCAGCCATCAGATAACTGACGCTGCACCCAGCCCAAAACAGCCCCTGTGAGGGGAGGGAGACCTCAAATTTTTCTTTGCTCCCTTTATTTTCTTTTAAAAATCTTTTTCCAGTCCAGATGACTGGTCCTCATAAATAAGAATGTCTCAGTGGCATGTGCAGCATAACACACCAACATCTGCTAACAAGAACTGGGTTTTTTTTTTTTTTTTCATGTTTTGTACTGAGGAAAGGACCACTTTATATTGTCTCCACACAGCTGTGTTTAAGTTAAATGAAATTCGATAGCAATCATTCTACTAGTCTCTAAAAGATGACAAACTATTCATGAACATCACCTGCTTTCTTTGCCAGGAATGAGTCATAAAACTTCTGTGATATGTAAATGTTATTTGCAAAAGAAAAAAAACTTCACAGTTCCACATACTTTAAAAAACAAACTATGAAAGGTATATCGTCTTAGTCAAAGGTAAGGAATGGTTAACCATTATTCATTCTGAGCAGTAGGTCTCATCAAAGATTAGGTGTATCTCTGGAATGTTGCAGGGGTTAACGATTAACCCACTGGCTAACAATCTCCACTACCATGCCCCATCCCAATCCTTTTCAGCCCTCCATGTCTGCAAACCAGAAAGGCAGGAATGCCTCCTGTCTCTAAGGCTACAGATATGATTAATCCTGCATCAATGCTCTATCAGTAAAGGACATCTCAGAAGTCAAGACACAGCATATATACCTTTTTATAATTAATCCTGAGTCAGTATAGCTCATCCTAGAATAACATTTTCAAGACATATATAGAACACCTTTTAACAATGAAACTACAAATTAGCTGTCACAGAGTTAAATTTATTCTTCTCTAGGATTTAGGGACAGTAGACATGACCACTATTTGCACCAAACTGATGTAATCAACTTTCTTTTGTTCCAGTCAATATCAATTACAGGCATATTTTGGAGACATTGTGGGTTTGGCTCCATACCACTGCAATAAAACGAATCTCACAATAAAGCAAGTCACACAAACTTTTTGCTTTCCCAGTGCATATAAAAGTTATGTTTGTTTTACACTATTAGTCTATAAAAGTGTGCAAAAGCGTCATGTCTAAAAAGCCAATGTACCTTAATTTTAAAATGCTTTATTGTAGTCCCCACTACTCAGGAGGCTGAGACGGAAGGATCCATTGAGCCCAGGAGTTCCAGGCTGCAGTGAGCTATGATTGAACCTGTCAATAGTCGCAGCACACCAGCCTGTGCAACATAATGAGACTCTATCTCTAAAAAAAAAAAAAAAATACTGTATTGCTAAAAAAAAAAAGGCTAAAGATCATCTAAGCCTTCAGCAAGTCCTAATGTTTTTGCTGGTGGAGGGTCTTGCCTTGATGTTGATGGCTGCTGATCAGCATGGTGGCTGCTGGAAGTTGGGTGGCTATGGCCATTTCTTAAAATAAAGACAATGAAGTTTGACACATCAGTTGACTATTCCTTTCATGAAAGATTTCTCCGGAGAACTCAATGCTGTTTGACAGCATTTTACCCACAGTAGAATATCTTTCCAAATTGGAGTCAATCCTCTCACACCCTGCCACTGCTTTATCAACTAAGTATATGTTATATTCTAAATCCTTTCTTGTCATTTTAACAATGTTCACAGCATCATCACCAGAAGTAGATTCCATCTCAGGAAACCACTTTTTTTGCTCATCCATAAAAAGTAACTCCTCATGCTTTCAAGTTTTACCATGAGACTGCAGCAATTCAGTCCCATATTCAGGCTCCACTTCTAATTCTAGTTCTCTTGCTATTTCCACCATCTCTGCAGTTACTTCCTCTGCTAAAGTTTGAACCCCTCAAAATCATTCATGACAGTTGGAATCAACGTCTTCCAAACTCCTGTTATTATTATTTTAACCTCCTTTCATGAATTGGGAATGTTGTTAATGGCACTGAGAATGGTAAATCTGTTCCAGGTTTGCAATTTACTCTGCCCAGATCCATCACAGGAAACACTATCTACAGCAGCTATAGCCTTAAAAAATGTATTCTTAAATAACAAGACTTGAAAGTCAAAATTACTCCTTGATCCATGGGCTGCTGAATGGATGCTGTGTTAGCAAGCATGAAAGCAACGTTCATCTTCTTATACATCCCCATCAGAACTCTTGGGTGACAAGATGCATTGTCAATGAGCACCCAATATTTTGAAAGAAATTTTGTTTGAGCCGTAGGTCTCAACAGTGAGCTTAAAATATTCAGTAAACCATGCTGAAAACAGATGTGCTATCGTCCAGGCTTTGTTTTTCCATTTATAGAGCATAGGTAGAGTAGATTTAGAAAATTCTTAAAGACTCGGATTTGGGGAATGATCACTGAGCACTTACTTCAACTTAAAGTCATCAGCTGCAATAGCCCCTAAGAAGAAAGTCAGCCTGTCCCTTGAAGTTTTGAAGCCAGGCACTGAATTCTCCCTAGCTATGAAATTTCTAGAAAAGGCTGCTTCATCCACATTGAAAATCTGTTATTTAGTGTAGCCACCTTCATCAGTGATCTTAGCTAGATCTTCTGGATAACTTGCTGCAGCTTCTACATCAGCACTTGCTGCTTAAACTTGCATTTTCATGTTATGGAAACAGCTTCTTTCCTTAAACTTCATCAATCAACCTCTGCTAGCTCCAGCTTTTCTTCTGCAGCTTCCTCACCTCTCTCAGTCTTCACAGAATTAAAGAGTTAGGGCTTAGCTCGGGATTAGGCTTTAGCTTAAGGAAAGTTTGTGGTTGGTTCAATCTATCCAGACCACTCAATTTTTCTCCCTATTAGCAATAAGGCTGTTTTGCTGTCTAATCATTCATGTGGTTCACTGGAGTAGCAATTTTTATTTCTTTCAAGAACTTTTCCTTTAAGTCACAACTTGGCAAACTGGCACAAGAGGATTATAAATCATGCTACTATAAAGACACATGCACACGTATGTTTACTGCAGCACTATTCACAATAGCAAAGACTTGGAACCAACCCAAATGTCCATCAATGATAGACTGGATTAAGAAAATGTGGCACATATACACCATGGAATACTATGCAGCCATAAAAAAGGATGAGTTCATGTCCTTTGTAGGGACATGGATGAAGCTGGAAACCATCATTCTGAGCAAACTATCGCAAGGACAGAAAACCAAACACCACATGTTCTCACTCATAGGTGGGAAATGAACAATGTGAACACTTGGACACAGGGCGGGGAACATCACACACCCGGGCCTTTCAGGTAGCTTTCAGGCTATCTTGGCTTTCAATATGTCTCCCTCACTAAATTTAATCATTTCTAGATGTTGCTGAGGTAACTGTAGGGTTCTTAATTGGCCTAATTTCAATAGTTGTGTCTCAGGGAACAGGGAGGCGGGAGGAGAGGGAGAGATAAGGGAGGGAATGGCTGGGACACAGAACAGTCAAAACACACACAACTTTTATCAATTTAGTTTGCCATCTTATGTGGCACAGTTCGTGACACCCCAAAACAACTACAACATTAACATCAAAGATCCCTGATCACAGATCACTTTAACAGATATCAAGATAATGAAAGCATCTGAAATATTGTGAGAAATGCCAAAATGTGACACAGAGACTTGGAGTAAGCACATGCTATTGGAAAAACAGACTTGCTCAATGCATGGTTGTCACAAACCTTCCATCTATAGAAGAAAACAGCAATATCTGTGAAACGCAATAAAATGGTGTATGCCTGTAATGACATTGTAATGAAATATAAAGATTACTTACTTACTTTTCCTATAGGTCCACTTTAGTTTTTTAGTCCTTTCTGAATACACTAAACTCTGCCATTATCAGATGGTTCAGCTTTCTGAATAAAAACTCACACTCAGTTCTACTTCTTCTTCACCTGATTTGCCCTCCCAATCTCACCCCAAAAAGTTTAATCAGCTTCCATAGAGAAGCGCTCTCAGGATGTAAGGCAACCCCTCTACTTTGGACACATAGCTAGAGACCATCTCCATATGTTTGGACTTGGTCTGGGCAGTTCTATACCTTGGCTACCACACAGTAGGTCCTCTGTGAATGAATGATCTGTCCTCCAAGTGCTTAAAGCCAGAGGCCAGAGTCCCCAGGTATAGTTACCAATTTTTGTTTTTTTTAAGAGATGAGGTCTTGCTCTGTCACCCAGGTTGCAGTGCAGTGGCACAATCACAGCTCACTGCAGCCTCGAACTGCTGGGCTCAAGCAAGTCTCCCACCTCAGCTCCTGAGTATCTACAACTACAGGCACACATGCCACCAGGCCAAACTAAGTTTTTGTTGTTTTTTTTTATTTTTAAAACCACATCTCGCTGTGTTGCCCAAGCTGATCTCAAACTCCTGGCCTCAAGCGATCCTCCTGCTTTCCAAGTCACTAGGATTACAAGGCATAAGCCACTGCTAGTTTCTGATTCTTTAACAGCTTCTGAAGTTAGGCTGAATGGATAACCTTTTGCCTCTCTGTGCAAAAAAGCAATCACCTTGAGAAGATTTTCCCGTGCTACAAAAGATACTAATAAAAAATACGTTTTTATAACTCTTCAAAACTCACACTTAAATTGTGTGACTCAATTTTAAAACACAGACTACCAAATTGTAAAATACAAAAGCATCACTAATAAGCACATGAAAAGATGCTTAGCATCACTAATCATCAGTAGAAATCAAAACCACAATGAGACAATGAGGTATCACCTCACAGGATGGCCCTTATCAAAAAAAAAAAAAAAGAAAAGAAAAGAAAAGAAGTGTTGGCGAGGATGTGGGAAAAATTAGAACTCTTGTGCACTGTTGGTGGGAATACAGAATGGTGCAGCTGCTACAGAAAACAGTTCAGCAATACCTTTAAAAAATTAAAAACAGAATTCCCTTAGGATCTATGGATTCTCTTTCTGAGTATAGACCCAAAAGAATTTAAAACAGAGTCTTGAAGCGATATTTGCACACCCATGTCACTGCAGCATTATTCATGGCAGGCAAAAGGTGGAAGCAACCCAAGTGTCCATCAACACATGAATTGTTGGATAAACAACTTGTGGTCTATACATACAATGGAAGGAAATCCTGATACATGCTACGACATGGATGAACCTTGAGGATATTATACTGAGTGGATTAAGCGTTCTGTCTTTTTTTAGATTCTGTAATTCTCTGTTTGGCATCCACCACAGGGCCAATTGCTATAAACTACATTGTATTATTTTCCGCCTTCTTGATGGTCTTGGATTTGTGGCCTTGCTGACTGGGGAAAGACTGCATCTCCCAGGGCTAGTCAATTCTTAGAGGGCTAGTAAATTCTGAGGCCCCTGGCCCAGCACATCTTCCACAGGCAAACTCACCAACTCAGTGCCCACACCCCCAACCATCTCCTTTATCAAAAGCCAGTGTCCCGCCTTGCCTTAAATCCACCCAGGGCCACCCACCAGACTGCTGTACCCCACAGCCTACCAGATTTACTCAAATTTGCCAGTCTTAGCTGCTTACCCTGTCCTACCTCACCTTTCTTAAGGAAAACAAAATCAGGGTTTGGCCTAGGCTGTCCCCTCACTCCTTCTGCCTCCTAACCAATCCTGCTGCTTCTCCATGTGGCCCTATAGGGTCTGGCATGCTCCTTCTTCTTAGGAAATTTAATAAAATTAAAATCCCTTGGGTACAACTGACACAATCAGTCAGTCACAAAAAGCCAAATTCTTTATGATTCCATTTATATGAACTATCTAAAGTAGTCAAGTTCATGGAAACAGAGCAGAATGGGGGTTACCAGGGGCTGAGGGCAGGAGAAAATGGAGAGGTGTTGTTTAATGGGTAGAGTTTCAGTTTTGCAAGATGAAAATTTCTGGATATCTGCAGCACAACTAATGAGCTGCACACTTAAAAAATTTTATGTGTTTTTCACTACAACGTTTTTAGATGCTAAAAAATATACATATTATTTTTTGAGACAGCATCTCGCTCTGCTGCCCAGGCTAGAGTGCAGTAATGCAATCTTGGCTCACTGCAACCTCTCTCTCCAGGCTCAAGCAATCCTCCCACCTCAGCCTCTCAAGTAGCTGGGACCACAGGCGCACATCATCATGCCCGGTTAATTTTTGTGTTTTTTTGTAGAGACAAGTTTTTGCCATGTTGGCCAGGCTGGTCTTGAACTCCTAGACTCATGCGATCTGCCCACCTCAGCCTCCCAAAATACTGAGATTACAGGCATGAGCTACCGCATCCAGCCAAAAAATAAGTTTTTAAATCAATTTTAAAATCCCCACCAAGAATCCTGGTCCAAACACCAATTCAAACTAGAAGGATGTAACCTTTGAAGTACATATGGTCTATATACTTAGCTGAAAAATGAAAAATGATCTGGTCTGGGATAGGAAGCAGCAGAAAAACCTAAAAGGTAGTTTGGGGAAGCAGTAGAAAAGTTGGAAACTGGCCGCCTGTAAGTGTAATGCAGTCCACAAATATTCATTCAATCATCTGTTCAACAAACAAGTACTTAATACCTACTATGTGCCAAGCACTGTTCTAGATGCTGTGCAAGTGGCAGTAAACAAAACAGATTTAAGACCCTGCTTACAATCTGATGTTTGTTTGGCTCAGTGTTCTTTAAAAATTTGAACACGTTGCCACCATTTAAACATCAAAATATCTCACATAAAAATACTGATTTCCATTAGCTCTTCAAAAAAAAAAAAAATCTGATAGCACTGGCCTGAACTTCAGCCCAGGCACAATTATCTAGGACTTAACTGACTACCCTCATTGACAGGGCAAGCATTCTCTTCTTGGCCACAGTCCCACCACTCTCTGTGTGCTACGGGTGTGCTTTACTCATTTACTCTTCCTGCCTAGCCCCGTAGGCATTAGGATTTTTAACCTGCATTCCATCTTGTGCCTGGGCTTCCAAGTCAGATTTCACAAAGTTCGAATCCCACATCTGTTACTGCTAGCTATGTCAGTTGAGCTATATTTTTTCTGTCTCGGTTTCTCGATCGGTAAAATGGGGGCAATAATAATGGTATCTGTTTCATAGCATTGTCATAAAGATTAAATGAGATAATGTGTGCAAGGTGTGTAGCACAGTACTTGGCAAAAGTCGATTCTCATTAAATTCCTGATATTTTTATTATTTTTGGTTGTTGTGTTATTACTCTTGTTCACCATCACCATCATTAGAACCAGCAGCAGCAGCAGGATTGCAAGAAAAATACTTAAAATAGGGACAGAATTTCAGGACCTGCCCAATTGTGAAAGGTCCCCTTCTTGTACCATTCCTCCCCCTCCCTCAATTTTCCTTTTTTCTCTCCTTGTCTTTTTTTAAATCCAGGATAATTTTGAAAGTTGACTCAGTTAACTCCAGGGGGTCTTTTATCATCTGGATGCTCCCAGGCTACAAATTCCAGAGCAGCGGGCAGAGTCAACATATAACCTCAGGGGGCAAAATTAACAGTCTGAGGTAGTCCTCAAACAGGATAAAACACCCTATTTTAAAGGCAATAAACCTAGTGCTTGAAAGCCCTCAAACGCTCTACAAAGATATCATGAAGCAACGACTATGATTTTAAGACATGCCGCATGTATGGGTCCTACCGATGCATAAGAATTGCTCTGGGCCACTCACCCACCATCCTTTAGACGCAGCATTTGAGGGAAGATTTTCCAAATTTGCCATATAGACTTAGAGCAGTCCTCGATGGATAGGAAAGTATGAACCAGTGGTTTTACAACTGAAAAGACACCAGGGAATTTGTAAAGGTGCAGATTCCCAGCAGATTCCCAGACTCTCTCTACTAGACAGTCTGATTCCCTGAGCCTGGGGTCCCCCTCGATGGTGCCGGTGCCTGAGTTTTAATGTGCTCCCGGGCAGGCGGGCGGGGCTGACTCAGGCAGTCCCCACACTACTGAAAATAATACTGAGGAGGTATGCCAACTCCTCCATCATCCGAACAAGCCTTCACCCCATGACCCCAGCTCAAACCACTTTGTGCAGCACCACACATTTAAGGCTGCAAAAGAGACTTGCAGTGTGCCCTCCAGTCCTTCCTCTTTAAAAGGGAACTAAGAACTGTTGAGAGAATTGAACAAAGCAGAGAATCTGAGAGCCCCTAAACCCAGCGTGTGGACCAGAGCAGGCACTGGAGGCATCGGTACAAGTCACATACTAAGCAGAACTTTGTTCGGTCGCCTGGCAGCTCCTCTCCTGTAGCCAACAATAAACAAGCATCCATCTCTCTCCATCATCCACTGCCATGACTGAGCAGGACTAACAGTAAGAACAGAAATTCTTCCTCCTATTACATCTTCTAAATAAATCAAATGGCAACGGAGCCCAGGGAATGGCAGCTTTTCCATGCCTTTTGACCAGTCAACTATCAATAAATCAGGAGAAAAATCCCTCCGTAAGCAGAAAAAAGCCTTATTTCAGTGATTAAAAGACAATGAAAAATTTACACATTAGTTAATGGAGTTTTTAAAAACTGAGTTCAGCATTTGGGAGAAAAAATACTCTTAGATGTAAAAGTATCCACTAGTCACTTTTTTTTTTTTTTTTAATGATAATATGTCTATCTTCCTGCCAGCACCACACTCTTTTGTTTACTGGAGATTTGTAGTGAGTTTTGAAATTAGAAAAGGTGAGTCTTCCTATTTTTTTTCAAGATTGTTTGACTACTAAGGGTATATTGTAATTCTATATATATTTTAGGATCAGCTTCTCTATTTAAGAAAAAAAAATAAGCCAGTAGGGTTTTAGTAAAGATTGCACTGAATCTATATATTGCTTTGTGTAGTGCTATCATGTTAATAATAGCTTCCAATTCATAAGTAGGGAATATCTTTTCATTTATTTAAATCTGATATTTCTGTCATTGATGTTTTGTGGTTTTTCAGTGTGCCTCCTTGGAGAAATTTGTTTCTAAATATTTCAACATTTTTAGTGCTATTGCAACAGGAATTGTTTTCTGAATTTCTTCTTAGCATTCTTTATTGCTAGCATAAAAACAAATGATTCTCAAATGTGAAAAAAAGAAAAAAAAAACTGAGTTCAGGATACTTACTGAATTTTTAATCCCATAAAAGGGATTTTCCTTTCTACTTCCTTCTCTTGAGAAACATCTTGCTATTTCACTGACCCTGGAAAAGTTACCTTTGGCAAAGTACAATTTTCCTGGAAAAACTGCAATTGGGCTGATATTCTCAGTTAGGCCTGCTATATCTGATAAAGAGCTTTGTACTCAACTTTTCAAAGCTCTTAATACCTAGGTATAATTTCCTGCACTTCTCTTTCGAAAACATAAAAGCAGGAAGTACACCTCCACCTCACCCCAGAGGAGCTAGATTAACCCTGCCACTGCCAGGTTCTCAAGAAAATTTCTCTGTATTGGCACCTGCATAGCTGATGAGCCCAATATTAAAAGAAAAACAAATTTTTGCTTCTACAGTGTCTTCACCCTTCCTTTTTTCACAGTTGAAGCCACACTATTGAAGGGGCATGAATAATTTCTCTACGATGTCTTGTGTGTTTTGGTTTTGTTTTCAATGCCAACAACGCAAGAGGCCAAGGTACCATATACGAATTGAAAAGTAATTCACAGCCCTTCAGAGTATCCTTTGCAAGGATGGCAGTGACCAGTGAGAGACATTGCTGTCCCCACTGAAATATATTTTAAAAAGTCATCACTGTGCAATGTATGCTGGGCTGATATGACATCTGCCAGAAAGCTAGCATTCCTATAAAAGTGGACAGTTTATTAAGATATGTTGACTTTCCTGCTGGACATCATTCTTGCCAGATTAGCACCAGAGCAAAACAAACACAAAATGTGGCTGGTAAAGTTTGTTTGAAGTTACCTACTACTAAAAGCTTACCGCGGCAATACATAGTACTACCAGGACTGTAAATATTTATTTTCCTTGGGAATAGATTCAAAGGAAATAGAAAGGCAGTGTTTGTTTGAAAACACTGGATTAATTTTGATATTAAAAAAAAACTCAGAGAGGCAGGCAGGTGCTAAGTGTTCCACCTAGGGAAATTCTAATCTTTACAAACAGAAAAGGCACACACATTCCTTTGCTACTATCATATCCCCACTTGATAGCAATTCCTGTTCCCCACCCCACCCCACTCCACCTACGCTACGCACCAGGCATACTCCTCCTGGCTTCTGGAATATGCCTTGAACTTTAAGGCACCTGCTCTCCTCTCTCACAGTTCATGTTCCCTCTTTCCTCCTGGAGAAATTCTTTCTCATCTTCCCGCAAATATGTCCTATCCATCCTTCCAGGCCCAGCTATCTCCTCCTCTCCTAAGGCTGTCACCTGCCATCCAGTTAAATGTAATCGGTCCTACCTCTAAGCCTTTACAATGTCGTGTCCACATCTTTCACAGGGCAATCGCCAGCCCTGCACAGCTACCTCCTTCTGCCTCAAGGACACGGTCACCTCCATTTCTGTGAAGGCATGGTCAGTGTACTATAAAATTTCCCCATAAATAAACTTTATGTATGTATGACAAACTGCATGATATGTCTTCCTTTCTGAAATAATTACTGCATCAAAACTTAAGGATCCTAAATGGAGAAGGGAAAAGCCTTCAAGTATGTCTCCTTGGCACACTAACCACGAAGGTTAAGATTAACTCAAGACAAAGTGCACACTGAATCTAAAGGAGCTTGAGATGGTACTGCTAGGTCAACTCACCAAATTTAATGAGCATAATATTTAAAAAAAAAAAAAAAGAAAGAAAAAACCTAAAGTAAGAAATACCGAAAAATCTAATCATAGCACTAGCCAGAGGCCATAAATGAAAATATGCAGGAACACATCAGCAAAGTGAAACTTACCTTTCTTCTGAGATGACATGGAAAGAAAAATATAACTGGAGGCAGGAGGAGTAGGGAGGGAAAGGGACCCTTCCCTAGTCCCTCTAGACTACAGAAAGCTTTATATCCGTGATCCGAGGCAGGCGGATTGCTTGAGCTCAGGAGTTTGAGACCAGCCTGGCCAACATACCGAAACTGTGTCTCTATAAAAAATACAAAAATTATCCAGGAGTGGTGGCACGTGCCTGTAATCCCAGCTACTCTAGAGGCTAAGGTGGGAGGATCACTTGAGCCTGGGAGGCGCGGGTTGCAGTGAGCCAAGATCGTGCCACTGCACTCCAGCCTGGGTGACAGAGACTCGATCTCTAAAGATAAAATAAAATATAGAAAGCTTATAATATAAAGACCTCTAAAGAAGGTACTTAAAATATAAAAAACTTATAAAATCCTCCCCAGAAGGAACAATGTGTTGGTATCTTTTCATAACCCCTCAGCTACCATATTTATTTCACCTAGCACATGGTAAACAATAAACGTTTGCCAAAAGATTGAACGGGGTACTGTATCCGAAAATCCATCATGGATGGGATGGATTTCTCTTCCCGAGGATAAAATTATTGTTTTGGAGAGGAAGGAAAAACACATCATGTAAAAATGTCAGAGATATTTCTACCCAACTAAAATACGACACCAATATATCCAAACCACTACTCTCTATTCACCACTACTAATAAAAGAAACTCCCTAACCAGATTCAGAAACAGCCCTTTTAGAATCTGACAAATGATATCCCCAGAATGACAATACTTTATTTCACATCTTCATTTCATTAAGGTCATTAAGCATATTAAATGTTACATTACATAAAATATTCCAAATATAGGCTTTTGTCTTGAAGAGTATTATCCTCTATTATCCACTGTGGTAGATGATCTATTTCACAAAGAACGAAAAACAGTAGATAATGACCAAGGAATTTATTCATACAGAGAGGATGAGACTTCAAAAATGAACTTCCTCTGGGTTCTCTTGAGCCCAAGGACTGAAACCATCTAAAATCCCACTAGGCAGATGGGTTGGCTGGGTGCAAGTGGGACAGAACAAGGAAGGGGTACAGTTACCCTATTATTTGTGCTACTTCTAAATACAACAGCTATTCACTTTATTTTAGATAAAGTTATATTCAGCTAAACTGAAACAAAAAAAGAGGTAAAATTAAGTAACTACTCTACCCAAAAAAAAGTCTTTACGTTCAGGCAGCAAGATAAATAAATGTTAGTTTGAGGAAAATGTCCTAAGAATATCTGCCTTGTGTTCTGTTTTATATTTTAGGTATGTTGGCTTTAAACTAATTTCCTAGATAATTTGATCATTGCCTTTAATTAAAAAGAACAAAACGAAACAGGCCAGGCACAGTAGCTCATGCCTGTAAATCCTAGCACTTTGGGAGTCCAAGGCAAGCAGATCACCTGAGGTCAGGAGTTCAAGACCAGCCTGGCCAACATGGTGAAACCCCACCTCCACTAAAAATACAAAATCAGCCAGGCATGGTGGTGGGCACCTGTAATCTCAGCTACTTGGGAGGCTGAGGCAGGAGAATTGCTTGAACCTGGGAGATGGAGGTTGCAGTGAGCTGAGATCATGCCACTGCACTCCAGCCTGGGTGACAGAGCAAGACTCTGTCTCAAAAAACAAAACAAAACTAAACTCAAGAATCAAGAGGGAAGCACCTTTATACAGCATTGCATTCCTCTATCAAAGCCCTCACCACTCCAAAAATGATCTGATTGAGTCTGTTCCCCCACCCTTATCTCCAACTAGAAGCACCTTATTTATTTTCAGAGTTCCTGCCCCATACTTGCAACACAGTGAGTTCTCAATAATGCTTGCTGGTCCATAATATACTGAAGTAACTTCCTAATATACATTGATACATTCCAGGGACGGTTTCAGATACTAAAGCACTCTTATTTGTACAGCAGGCTAACACCAAATTATTCTTATTTATTTGTTAAACCAATCCTGCCTAGCCTTCTGCTAGGTGATAGATAATCATTTGCATATACTGTTTTTTGAGTAGCATATTACATGAAAGTTCTTTCAAATTAATCTGGATTATTAATATTCACAAAGAGTTTTAACCCTCCCACCCCATGAAATCTTTTATTCAAAATATAAGCAAGCAGGCTGGGTGCCGTGGCTCACGCTTGTCATCCTAGCACTTTGGGAGGCCAAGGGGGGCAGATGGCTTTGGCGCAGGAGTTCAAAACCACCTGGGCAACAAAGAAAGTTCTGTCTCTACAAAAAATAAAAAATTAGCTGGGCATGGTGGCTAGCGCCTATAGTACCAGCTACTTGGGAGGGTGAGGTGGGAGGATCCCTTGAGCCCACGGGGTTCAAGGCTGCAGTAAGCTATGATCGTGCCACTGCACTCCAGCCTGAGTGACAGAGCAAAACCCTGTCTCAGAAAAAAAAAAAAAAAAAAATATATATATATATATATATATATATATGCAGAACAGTCAGGTATGAATCAGTCTGTCTGCCCCTCATTTGGTAGAGATGCAATGAGAAAATGAACTACAACTAAGCCGGCAATGACTACTGACCCCAGAGCTTACTATGTGGCAGGCTTTCTTGAGGAGAAAAGGTTATGAACATCTTATCCAAAGAAACTGTCCTCTTTTCTTTCTTTTGATTCTCTACAAACTACATCTAAACCAATAAATATATAGTAACAATAAAAATGACAAAACTGAGAAGGTTTTAGAATGCTTTTGTTTTAAATTAGACTGTGGTAAGCAATGGAATCAAGTCGTCAACTCCAGCATAACAGATACAACACTAAGAATGGTGGAACAGAAGTTTTGATTCAAGAAAGTTACACAAAAAGAAGAATTTTCAGCAAAACAGAATTTAAATACTTCAGGATGCCTGGAATCTAAAAGAAAATGTCAAGTAGTTCAGCAGCAGGTGGGAACAGAAAGGGCCTCATTACATTCCTCATCAAACTCACCCATGGCCACTGCACTGATGGCCATCTCTCCACGGTGGGAAGAGAGGAGCAGGCTAAATGCAATCTACAGGCCCCCTCCAGTCCCTGCTTTTACTGTTCTGCATGCCCCATATACTTTCCTCCATCACTCTGACTTGTTGAGTTTATTGGGATCAGTCTTGTGATTAAGTGCCTTGTAAATAAATACAAAACATTTCACCAGTTCACTCAAATGTTTTACTGCCTGACCTCCTGCTTGGAGGTTACACATGGAGCTGATGAAAAGAATGTCATAAGCATTCTTTTCTACCCACCTGGACTAAATTGTTATTTACCCCAGGCCAGTGTCTCTTTAAAGAAGCTAAAATTGCCTTCCTTCTTTCTGTATCACTGGGGTAAATAAAACAGATTCACAATGCCTAACAGCTCCACATGTCATTTCACAGAAGGCATTTGAGGGAAAAAGAGTCATCTGTTTTCCTAAGTAGAAAATGAAATTTATCTTTGGAGAAATAACAGTTTCTTTAAAGGAAGCTCAATGCAATTTAAAAAACAAAAACACGTTTTCTTGAAAACACATGAACAGTGAGAGATCCATGGCCCACATGGCATGTTAATCGCTTTATAAAAATATTTCTCCTATAAATGCATACACGAGTATGTTGTTTTCATAAAGTACTTGACAGCCCCTTAGTTAATGGCAAAAAGGACTTCTCAGCTACCCGCTCTAGCTAAGGTATAGAAAAGAGCCTTCTGATATAATATTACATCCAATTAAAACGGCAGATCCCTTCTTTGAGAGAAAAAGACGTATAAATACTAAATATGACAGTATAAACAAACAGAAACAAGAAAGAACAGCCGGGCGTGGTGGCTCACGCCTGTAATCCCAGCACTTCGGGAGACCAAAATAGGTGGATCACCTGAGGTCAGGAGTTTGAAACCAGCCTGGCTAACATGGTGAAACCCCATTTCTACTAAAAAATACAAAAAATTAGGTGGGCGTGGTGGTGTGCGCCTGTAATTCCAGCTACTCAGGAGGCTGAGACAAGAGAACCGCCTGAACCCGGGAGGCGGAGGTTGCAGTGAGCCGAGATAGTGCCACTGCACTCCAGCTTGGGCAACAAGAGCGAAGCTCCAACTCAAAACACACACACACACGAACGAAAGAACTAGAAGAGTTCAATAAGAAAAATGACTAAAGGTAGGCAAATACGCAGTTAGGAAAAGTATGGGCAGAACTGATGCAGCACGTCCCCCAGTTGTTTGTCAGAAGGTACCTAAAACCATGTTTCATAAGATTTTTTTTTTTACTTAATCTGCAACAAAATATAAATCTGAAGCTTTTGTTTTTGTTTTTTTTTTTTTTGAGATGGAGTCTCACTCTGTTGCCCAGGCTGGAGGGCAGTGGCACGATCTCGGCTCACTGCAACCTCCGCTTCCCAGGTTCAAGCAGTTCTCCTGTCTCAGCCTCCCTAGTAGCTGGAATTAGAGGTGTGCACCATCATACTCGGCTAATTTTTGTATTTTTAGTAGAGACAGAGTTTCGCCATGTTGGCCAGGCTGGTCTTGAACTCCTGGCCTCAAGTGATCTGCCCGCCTCAGCCTCCCAAAGTGCTGAGATTACAGGTGTGAACCACTATGTCCGGCTTGAAGCTTCTTATATCATCTTTTCCCCACAACTATGAGAGATTTCATACCAGTAATGTAGCATCTTAAGGATCAAAAGTAGCTTCAATGGAATATGGAAACCTTCGGCAAGTTTGGAAGTTGGTACAATCACTACCAAAGTAAGCTTCGATTAAACTAATATCTCGTTTTCAAAAACAGTAACTTGCAAAATGGCCAGTCAACAAACAGCTAATTCAACTCAAATAACTATCGGTGTTCAGAAAAGGAACAAGCAGGATACAAACATCCAAGCCCGCAGAACGTAACCACTAAATATATATGCAATACATCTTTTCTATCAGGTTCTGAAACAAATTTGCTGTCCTAATTATATTCAGTTTAAACCAGCGTAAAAAACAGTTAACATTCATTGAGCCTACACCAAATGGTGGTAAGTGGAGGAGGTTGCTGAGAAGTGCAGTTAACCAATTCAAGGCCATTGTAAATAAAGGACAAGAAAAGTGAAAATGAAGACCACCAGAAGGCAAAAACAAAGACCGCAAGCAGTAAAAGCTTTACTTATAAACAAAAGACAACCAATTGTGAAAATAAATGCCATGGTGTTTTAAATGACTTAATGTGGGCAACTCCTTGTTTAAGACGGCATAAAATTGCAGGTGATATCAATTACATTTAAAATGCTGGCAAGATAAGACTGAGGAGAAAGAAGGCAGTCACTCGGCCTATTCAGAAGCCGAGATCTTTTGAAATTGCAGTGGTGATGAGAAGCTGACTACAGACCAAAATAATGAAAATTATTCTCACTCCCAAGACTCAATCACATTTAGTGAGGCACCTAAGGTTATGGGAGATTGATGTGCTATTCATCCTTGGACAATCCTTACATTGTCACAATATAGGATCTACAAGGACAGGCCAGATCCATCTTTACAGAGGCAGTGCCCTTGAACCTGGCATCCCGAGGTCAACACAGTCTCTCACAGAAACACATCCACTTCCCCGCATAGCCCCATATCATCCCATTTTTCTTATATACCTCTTATTGGAAGTCCTTCCTAACCAAGAATGGACCCAGAGCAATCTGTCATGCACTGCATGACAACATCTCAATTAATGACAGACCACATACACGACAGTGGCCCCAGAAGATTATAATACCATATTTTTCCTGTGCTCTTTCTATGTTTCAATACACAGATACTTACCATTATGTTACAACTGTCTACAGTATTCAGTACAGTAACATGCTATACAGGTCTGTAGCCTAGGAGCAATAGGCTACAGCATCTAGCCTAGGTGTGTAGTAGGCTCTACCATCTAGGTTTGTGTAAATATATTCTATAATGTTTGCTCAACGACTAAATTGCCTAATGAGTCAATTCTCAGAACATACCCCCTTGTTAAGCAACCACAGATTTGACAACTAGGGGCCCTGAGTATAGTTTCAGTGACCCCACTTCTGGGGGTATCCGGGCTGCTGGCCCCAGGAGTACTGGCCACCGCCACAAAGCCTGGAGTCTCTCTTCCTCCTCCTGCTGTGGCTGACCAGGATCCTTGAGTTCCTGTCACTGAACACTAGGGCTGGGAATCTCTTTTTGCACTGAAATAGTATTTGAGAGTAACCAGATTTTTTTTTTTTTTTTTTTTTTTTGAGATGGAGTCTTGCTCTGTCACCCAGGCTGGAGTGCAGTGGTGCAATCACGGCTCACTGCAACCTCTGCCTCCTGGGTTCAAGTGATTCTCCTGCCTCAGCCTCCCAAGTAGCTGGGATTATAGGCATGCACCAACACGCCTGGCTAATTTTTGTATTTTTAGTAGAGACGGGGTTTCACCATGTTGGCCAGGCTGGTCTCAAACTCCTCACCTTGGGTGATATACCTGCCTTGGCCTCCCAAAGTGCTGGGATTACAGGCGTGAGCCACCATGTCCGGCTGACTAGACTTTATAGTATGCTACATAAGAGGCAAGAAGGCTTTTGCCAGACAGCTGAGAACTAAAGCACCAATTTTCACATCGTTCTATAAGAAAATCAATTCCTCATTGCAAGCTGATTTACAAGTTTTTGAAACTACTTCTATATGAAGTGGGCCTAGAAGAGGAAACAGTATGCATGTATCAAGGCAGTAAAAGTGAAGAGGGCTGGGCGTGGTGGCTCATGCCTGTAATCCCAGCTACTTGGGAGGCTGAGACAGTAGGATTGCTTGAGTCCAGGAGTTGAAGACCAGCCTGGGCAAAAAAACAAGACTCTGTCTCTAACAAAAATGTAAAAATTAACTAGGCAGGATGCTGCGCACCTGTAGTCCCAGCTCCTTGAAAGGCTAAGGCAAGAGGATCCCTTGAGCCCAGGAGGTCAAGGCTGCAGTGGGCTATGATTGTGCCACTGCATTCCAGCCCGGACAACAAAGAGAGAACCTATCTCTTAAGAAAAGGGGGGAGGGCAGGTGGAGAAGGATTCAAAATATAATAGGATCAATGGAAAGACAACATATCTCCTGTGAAATTTATTTTTTCAGACTATGCTCCTCTCCAGCAACCTCTAACATATCAGCTATGGCTTCCCATTTCAAAATCCTTCACCCACCTCCCAATCTTCTCTTTTCTCTCTTGTCTATCACATCCTGTTCTCTAGAGATTTCCAGCCCAGAATTTGAAACACCCCAAATGTCTCAAATTATTTCAAAATAAGTTATGAAACTTTCAAAACAAATTAATGTAGTAAGTGTACACTATAAAGGAATCTGCCGTGGAGCGTGTCAGGAAACCTAAAACCCTGGAGATCATGTTGCAATTCCAAAAAGGAAGCAAAATACAGCTCAGGAGAGGCCAAGGAGGTATATACGTAACATATAGCAGTCCCACAAACACTTTAAAGAACTACACAGAATCAGCACTAAATCTCTGCGAAGATTCAGAAGTCGGTGCCAGCACTGTGACAGAAGGCAATGTTTTGCAGAGGGCAGTGGAGGTACAACAGAATATGTATCTTTTTCCACGGTGGAGCAAAACTTCGGCTAAATTCTACTAAACCTCTTACCCCAACCACTTCCAACCTCTGACAGGACACTTTTCTAAAATGATCCCAACAATCCTGGTGAACCTCTGAAAATATATCCAAACAAAATTAATTGTAATGTAAACAAATGTAAAAACAAGTATACTGCATACATTATAGTCCCATTTCTCATGGGAAGGGTCAGCTGCGAATGCTAAGATCATTCAAATAACATGAATTATCACTGCAAAACAAAAGTTTAAATTTACTATTTAAATTTGCTACTTGAATCTTTCCTAGACAAAAACAAACCTGGCAACTAGTTTCTTCTGAAGAGTAAACAGCACAGAAGTTTCCTCTTTCACTCTGACCGCAAATTCAACCACAGAGTTAAAACAGAAAGTTTTCTAGAATTCATGAATCTGTACAGAGGTGTTCAGCTGGGAACCTTAGGAATCACATTCTACTAGATCAACTAAGTCAACAAAGACAAAGAAACTGAGTCATGGGTGGCTAAGTAACTTGCCTAAAACCAAAATAGCTAATTAGTGACTTGGGACTCAGGTTTCTGAAATTCCACAGGCGTGCACTTTCCACTAGACCACATGGGTGAGGATGGGGGATGGTAGGAGAAGGTGCAAAAATTCAAAATGGACTTGGCCCGTTACACATCTGCCCAGAGTAGTTTCATCTTACATGGCCTAAGGGACTCTCAAGGAACAAGCTAGAGTCAACTTTTTTTTTTTTTTTTTTTAAGACGGAGGCTTGCGCTGTCGCCCAGGCTAGAGTGCAGTGGCATGATCTCGGCTCGCTGCAGCCCCTGTCTCCTGGGTTCCAGCGATTCTCCTGCCTCAGCCTCCTGGGTAGCTGGGATTACAGGCACACACCACCACGCCCAGCTAATTTTTGTATTTTTAGTAGACACGGGTTTTCACCAAGTTGGCCAGGCTGGTCTCGAACTCCTGACTTCAGGTGATCCTCCTGCTTCCACCTCCCAAAGAGCTGGGATTACAGGCGTGAGCCGCCACGCCCGGCCAAGCTAGAGTCACTTCTAATGGTGCCTGGGTAGCGTTTTTAGACAATAAAGTGACTAACATTAATTTGGAGTCAGAGTATACACATACCAACAGTAATTCAAATATCATTCCAAAAGTCAGTATTTGATTTTCTAAAGGTCAGATAGGAATTAAAGGAAAAATGCCATTTGAATATATTCAATTGCCAATAAAATATACACTCCAAGGAGACTGACTACCCTTAGAATCTGTTAAGTAAGGACTCAAGGTCCCCAGACAATTAAAAGAAAAAAAAAAAATAGAAAAAGAGAGAGAGCTCTGGTAGAAAAAAAAAAAAAAAACCAACGGTTCTTAGATCACCACAACCACAGCAATGAAAGGAACCCAAGATTATATCCAAGTACTGACTGGCCCAAACACAGCAGAGAAGAAGAGGCATTCTGATTATCAAAGTGTTTGAAAAATCCAGGTTTAGTTTAGGTTTGAGATGTGGGGAAGAAGTAATGAGACAGAAAAGAGGAAAAAATAGAAAACCAGAAGAGAGGAAAGAAAGTCATTAAGTGGTAAAGAGAGCAGGTGGGCCGTGCGCAGTGGCTCATGCCTGTAATCCCAGCACTTTGGGAGGCCAACACGGGCGGATCACCTGAGGTTGGTAGTTTGAGACCAGCCTGACCAACATTGAGAAACCCTGTCTCTACTAAAAATATAAAATTAGCTGGGCATGGTGGCACATGCCTGTAATCCCAGCTACTGGGTAGGCTGAGTCAGGAGAATCACTTGAACCCAGGAGACAGAGGTTGTGATGAGCCAAGATCACGTCATTGCACTCCAGCCTGGGCAACAAGAGCAAAACTCCGTCTCCAAAAAAAAAAAAAAAAAAAAGAGAGAGCAGGTGATAAGGCGAGAAGGTGCAGATCTCAGAGCCTTGGCAAGAAAGCCCCCGCCTTCAGCAGAGGAAAGCTCCGGTCAAGACATACGCATTAGACCAGATGGTAAAGGACATTTGTAGGTTTCTGTCTGCGTGCAGGCAGAGGTTTCTACAGAATATATTGGGTCTATACTTTTGCTCTCCCTGTTCCAGAACTTGATCTTATGCATTCGATCAGGAGTGACCAATGCCAACTCAGAAATTTATACTGCGAAGCCCTAATTCTCAAGGGGACTCAGCTCATTCTTAACCCAAAAGGCCTAGTATCTGGGGAAATCACTTCAGAATTCAAAAATTCTGAATAAAGGGATTTAATCACCCTAACCATTATAATGAAAGGAGGATAGGCTTGAAGCATGCATCAATAATTCCACTGCCATTTCAGAGTCTTCTCTAAAAATTAATTATATATTTTTTAACAATTTCCTTTTTAGCATTCCTTTCTATTAACCAAAAACTTCTATTGACATAACAGTGTTTCCTCTTACTTCCAAGATTCTGAGCGGTCATGTGGCTAAAACATGGACTGGATCTCAGACTAAGGCAGAAATGCATGCTGAGGAACACATGCCTAGTCAAACACAATGAAGGAGAAAAATCTATAAGGTGGTGGGGAAAGTAGGTAAGCTGAACTTGCAGACTATCAGCCAAATGCAGTCTGGTGGTTTTAAAATGTTTTTCTCTTCATAGCTTTTTTACCAAAAGTCTGTAAGGAACATTTAAGCATCAGTAAGATACACAGAAAGAAGAATGGTTACAATATTGAAAATAGTAACACTGATAAGCACTTCTCTCGACAGCTTCTCTCTAAAGTCACTTCTCTCTAAAGTCAAAAGTTACTGAGCACCTACCAAGGATCAATAATGCAATAAGACACTCTAAGTCATCGATATCTTAATAAATATTTAATATTCATCTATAAAACAAAACAGTGACTAAATACAGCCTTACAAATTATAAAATCTGGCAGTATGTAAACTAGGCAATCCTTGGAAGAGAAGTTTTGGCAACAAAGAACATAAAAATATATATGTTATTTTATTTCATGCATTAAACCTACTCCTGGGAATTCAACCCAAAGGAATAACTGGAAAGAAAAAAAGATACTATATGTACAAAGACGTTAATGGTATTTTATAGTAGTCAAACAAACACCTGAAAATAACCCAAATAGTCAACAAATGGAAATTGTTAATTATAACATACTACTCAATGAGCTATACATCTATTAACATTATAAGTATACTAAGAATATGTGGCAACAGAGAAAAGTGTGACTAAAAAGATAAATGGGAAGAAAAGCAGAAAAAGTATTCTCACAATATATTGCTCTATGTGACTATTATTCTAAATATATGACATGATTACAGTTATATAATTAATAGAAAGTTTAGAAATAATATATAAAAACACAGTGGATATACTTGAGTGGTAGGGTAATAGGTTTTAATATTCTTGAGATACTTTAAGAACTGAGGTATGGGGGCTGGGCGCGGTGGCTCACGCCTCTAATGCCAGCACTTTGGGAGGCCGAGGTGAGCGGATCATTGGAGGTCAGGAATTCAAGACCAGCTTGGCCAATATGGTGAAACCCCGTCTCTACTAAAAATACAAAAATTAGCCAGGTGTGGTGGTATATGCCTATAATCCCAGCTACTCAAGAGATTGAGGCACAAGAATCACTTAAATCTGGGAGGTGGAGGCTGCAGTGAGCTGAGATCGTGCCACTGCACTCCAGCCTGGGTGACAGAGCAAGACGCCATCTCAAAAAAAAAGAATTGAGGTATGGTTGTTTTTAAAAATGGGCTTTAGCTTGATGACACCCACAGCCTATGTAAGTCAAGAAGATGGGGCTGGGTATGGTGGCTCACACCTGTAGTTCTAAGACTTTGGGAGGCCAAGGTGGGAAAATTACTTGAAGCCAGGAGTTTGAGACCAGCCTGGAGAATATAGCAAGATCTTCATCTCTACCAAAAAAAAAAATTAAAAATTAAAAAAGCTGAGGTGGGAGGATCACTTAAGCCCAGGAGTTCGAGGCTGCAGTGAACTATGATCACACCACTATACTCTAGCCTGGGCATGACAGTGTGAGACCCTGTCTCTCTGCCAAAAATAGTCAAGAAGATGGATCCTAATCCCCATGGTCATACATACCTGACCAAAAGTATGTGTTTCAGAGACGAAGGTCTTCAAAGCAGCAGAGTGAAGGAGAAAAGACCATTGGTCACACAGAAGTTGGCTATCTATTTGACAACTGAGTACACTAGCAAAATAGAGCGTGCTGCATAGGTTTTCCTTCTACAGAGACATGGGAGAAATTAACACAGTTTTGGCTACCATCCTCCTTATAAACAACCTCTAATAACTTGTGGACATCAACAAACATGTGCTGGGGACGGTGGCTCATGCCTGTAGTCCCAGCACTTTGGGAGACTGAGGTGGGCAGATCACTTGACGCCAGGAGTTTGAGACCAGCCTGGCCAACATGGCAAAACCCCATCTCTACTAAGAATACAAAAATTAGCCGGGCATGGTGGCACATGCCTGTAGTCTCAACTACTTGGAAGGCTGAAGCATGAGAATTGCTTGAACCTGGAAGGTGAAGGTTGCAGTGAGCCGAAGTGGCACCACTGCACTCCAGCCTGGGCGAAAGAGCGTGTCTCAAAAAAAAAAAAAATACTAACCACTATATGACAATGGATTCTAAAGAACCACAAATTTGCCATATGTTTTAAAAAGCTATTCCTTGCATTGAACATTCACTGTTGGTAATGGATAAACCTCTACTTAAGAAAAACAGAGCTGACTTCAGATACCTTATAGATACAGGTATGTTAAAACAGACTAATAGTCACAGGCCTTCTTAGGTCAACAACTACAACATATTGTCTGTTAATTACCCATCAGCTTAGGCCAGAAGCAGATTTCACTGGTAGGCCAACATTCGGGCTAGGAGGGAAGAAAACAGGAATGGAAGGAAAATGCAAGAGAAAGGAGAAAGTATTAGGGAGTGAACATGGTAACACTAACTCTTTGGGGGCAACACAGTGCAGGGTCCCATAAGTGATCAATCCGTAACCAAAAAGCTCTATAAACCTATAATACTTTTTTTCTTTTCTTTTCTTTTTTTTTTTTCGAGACAGGGTCTCCTTCGGTCACCCAGGCTGGTGTGCATCAGTGGTGGGATCTCAGCTTACAGCAACCTCTGCCTCCAAGGCTCAAGCAATCCTCCCACCTCAGTCTCCAAAGAAGCTGGGACTACAGGGGTGCACCACCATGCCTGGCTACTTTTTGTATTTTTTGTAGAGATGGGGTTTCACCACGTTGCCCAGACCGGTCTCGAACTCCTGGGCTCAAGCAATCCACCCACATTGACCTCCCAAAGTGCTGGGATCGCAGGCATGCACCATGACGCCTGGCCCTATAATATGTTTTACACCCTTAGCCTCAACTCTTCCAAAATAAATAATTCATTGAAGGAGGATATATTCCAAAGATAAGCACTCCTTTTGTTGTCAAAACTATTAGCAGTTTACGAAAATATTTACGACGAGCATGATAACCTTTAAGAGTTCAGTAGTAACCTAGTTTTTATAAATTCAGCCAAGATATCTAACAATTCAATATAAACAAGCACCCTATTTTACTGCACTAATTTTTTAAAGCTTTTACTCTGTAATTACTTAACTTCTATATTAATATAAAACATCCTCATTCCCATTTACTCTGAACCTCAGTACCAACTTTTCCTCAAATATTTACCTCCTAAAAAATCAAAACTTCATAAACAAACGGGTCCTTACCTTTCAAAAGAAATTTGCAATGAATTCCAGGGAGACTCATATAAAATGAACTGAAATTGAAATAAAATCCATTCCAGGAAAAAAAATCCAAAGACTTTCATAGCAAATCTATTCAAGTTCACATTTCTTCAACACTAATCCAAGTCTTAATAGTCACATCATTAATACTCTTAATACTCACATTTTTAACATTCTGCCACCAGCAACTACTACTGTTCAAATAAACTCTGGTTCACACACTGATGTCTGCTTCACACATCAACTTGCTTCTCCCACACTTGCACTTGCTTCCCACAGAGCTGTAACAATTTCTTACAAGTTTTACCAGGCTGTGTCCCAAAATAAAGAGAATGGATTCTTCCGTTCTGAGGATTTTTGACATTTCTCCGCCAAATGAGGGAGGAGGCATTTGCACTCCAACAGTAGTTTCAAGACCCAACTATCATTTCCAAAACCCATCTCTACAACCCAGCCTAACACACACACACACACACACACACACACACACACACACACACATTCTCTGCCTATTCTGCCAATGGACTCTGAATTGAGTGGCCTGAAGATTTCTCGCATCTGCCCTGCAAGTCTTCTTGCCCCTGATGTGAAGTCTCAGAGCCTTAAATGAGGAACTATAACCCAGGATATTTATGGGTCTGTCTAGACACCATTATTTCTGAGCAGATGCCAAAGACAAGTGTAACAGCAGGCAACATGACACTTGTAAGTTAAACCAAATGAGGGGATACAGTCAGTAATAAAAAGCTTTCATTTACAGTTTGTGGGGGGAAAGCTGTAGGAAAGACCAGTTCTTATGTTTCAGGTGGTATTTTGTATGTAAACCATATGGCAATAGGCAATTCTGAAAACCATGAATTAAAGCCATCCAATATTAGGCAACAGGGCAATAAATAAATTCCCTCCTAAGACTTTAAAATATGAAACAAAACTCAGCAATCTGAGCAGGTTTGACCACTTGTTCAATTCTGTAGTGATAATTACTATGATTTGATTGAGATAAAAGTTATAAAACCTTGTATCAAGTATGTTTTGTTTTTACTTTTCACTGTCTTATTTTAATGTCAGAATAAATATGTATTGAAGTAGTAGTATACTGAGGTCGTTGGCAAAGCCTGGGTCCTGTCCTCTCGCTCTCTTCCCCAGACAGCATGAGTTTCACCACTTGCTCCAACTTCTCCACCAATTACTGGTCCCTGGGCTCCGTCCAGCCGCCCAGCTGGTCAACAGCATGGCCAGGGTCTATGCAAGTGCCAGGGGCTCTAGTTTCCAGATCTCCATGTCCTGCTCCACCAGCTTCTGGGATGGCTTGGGGTCCCAGGGCCTGGCCACAGGGATGGCTGGGGGTCTGGCAGGAATAGGAGGCATCCAGAACGAGAAGGAGACCATGCAAAGCCTGAAAGACCGCCTGGCCTCCTACCTGGACAGACTGAGGAGCCTGGAGATCGAGAACTGGAGGCTAGAGAGCAAAATCTGGGAGCACCTGGAGAAGAAGGGACCCCAGGTCAGAGACTGGGGGCCATTACTTCAAGATCATCGAGGACCTGAGGGCTCGGATCTTAGCAAATACTGTGGACAATGCCTGCATCGTTCTGCAGATTGACAATGCCCATCTTGCTGCTGATGACTTTAGAGTCAAGTATGAGACAGACTCTCACGTGCCAGTCTGTGGAGAGCAGCATTATGGGCTCTGCAAGGTCACTGATGACACCAATGTCACTTGGCTGCAGCTGGAGACAGAGATCGAGGCTCTCAAGGAGGAGCTCCTCTTCATGAAGAACCAAGAAGATGAACTAAAAGACCTACGAGCCCAGATTGCCAGCTCTGGGTTGACCATGGAGGTAGATGCCCCCAAATCTCAGGACCTCGCCAAGATCATGGCAGACATCTGGGCCCAATATGACGAGCTGGCTCGGAAGAACCGAGAGGAGCTGGACAAGTGCTGGTCTCAGCGGAATGAGGAGAGCACCACAGTGGTCACCACGCAGTCCGCCGAGGTTGGAGCTGCTGAGATGACGCTCACGGAAGCTGGGACGTACAGTCCAGTCCTTGGGGATCGACCTGGACTCCATGAAAAATCTGAAGGCCAGCTTGGAGAACAGCCCAAGGGAGGTGGAGGTCCGCTACACCCTGCAGATGGAGCAGCTCAACGGGATCCTGCTGCACCTGGCGTCGGAGCTGGCCCAGACCCAGGAAGAGGGGCGACACCAGGCCCGGGAGTGCCCTGCTGAACATCAAGGTCAAGCTGGAGGCTAGGATCACCACCTACCGCTGCCTGCTGGAAGATGGTGAGGACTTCAATCCTCAATCTTGGTGATGGACAGCAGCAACTCTATGAAAACCATTCAAAAGACCACCACCTGCCGCAAAGTGAGTGGCAAAGTGGTGTCTCAGACCAACACACTAAAGTTCTGAGACATTAAGCCAGCAGAAGCAGGGTACCCTTTGGGGAGCAGGAGGCCAATAAAAAGTTCACGGGTTTAAGAAAAAAAAAAAAAGGCCGGGCGTGGTGGCTCACACCTGTAATCCCAGCACTTTGGGAGGCCCAGGCGGACGGATCACGAGGTCAGGAAATCGAGACGATCCTGGCTAACACGCTGAAACCCCGTCTCTACTAAAAATACAAAAACAAAAAATTAGCGGGGTGTGGTGGCGAGCGCCTGTAGTCCCAACTACTCCGGAGACTGAGGCGGGAGAATGGCGTGAGCTGGGGAGGCGGAGCTTGCAGTGAGCCGAGATCACGCCACTGCACTCCAGCCTGGGAGACAGAGTGAGACTCAGTCTCAAAAAACAAAAAAAAAACAGAAAAAAAGTAGTATACTGAGAAAAATATAGGGCCAAGAAAACAAGGAGGATGAAAATGAGTTGTTTTTTTTTTGTATTTTTTAATGACTTTCAAACAAGCTAAGAAAATTATAAGTGTCTCTTGTTTTACTCAATGTAATAGATCAATAACAATATAATTAGTTCTAAATTTTTTTAATACCATCATTCGTAATTACAAAAATTAAATGGTAAGCAATTATGAAATTAACAAAATGAAAATTTCAAAACCCAGCACTAGCAGGATGTGAGGAAAGTTGTAAACTTAAAGATTGACGATGGTGCTATAAGCTGACAGTTTTTCCAGGGAGCAATCTGGCCATATGTAACAAGATCTACAAGCAATTCATGCCTCTAACCCACAGAACCTACCTTGGAAACTAAACCCTAATGAAATAGTCTCCAAGTAAAATAAATGTAATTTATTCATCAATGTTTATAGTGATGCTTTTCGTAAAAGTTAAAATGGGGAAAATCTGAGTATCAAGACACAAGAGAATGGTTAAATAACCAATCGTGGTATAATAAAAGACGGAATTAGCCAGGCACGGTGGCTCACGCCTGTAATCCCAGCACTTTGGGAGGCCGAGGCGGGCGGATCACGAGGTCAGGAGATCGAGACCATCCTGGCTAACACGGTGAAACCCCATCTCTACCAAAAATACAAAAGATTAGCCGGGCGTGGTCACGGGCGCCTGTAGTCCCAGCTACTCGGGAGGCTAAGGCAGGAGAATGGTGTGAACCCGGGAGGCGGAGCTTGCAGTGAGCCGAGATCGCGCCACTGCACTCCAGCCTGGGCGACAAAGCGAGACTCCGTCTCAAAAAAATAAATAAATAAATAAAAGACAGAATTATAGATCCCGAATCTTTGCTCCCTTCCTATAAGATATCCCATCTAGTTCCCTGTGACTTGCCTGGGAATCATGTGGGATGAGTGGAAGTCCTCAACCCAGTGATTCTTGGCTTGGTCATGTGATATACTTTGGCCAATGGGATGTGAAGAGACAACCTATTCACCATCCCCTCGCACAACAGCTTTCAATGCGGTTACATGCTTCTCATTACACGACCACTCTTTGATGACAATAATTTGTCATCAAAACATGACAAGTTATATAGCAGCGGATATAGCAAACATGTATTTGAAAAAAGCTCATGAAAAAGTAAATAAAAAAATAGGTAGACACAAAAGATATCGATATAAGGCAAGCCAATGAATACCATAAATTAATTGAAAATGATATAATCATTTATAATTATTTTTGTCAATGAAGTATGTGTTTCTACTTCATCTGCACCTACATCTATATCGCCACATCTTTTCATTCTCATTTAGATGCTACCTCTTTATATTTTTCAACAATTCTGTACACACCATATTCATAACAGAAATATTTCTATCCAATACACTTTGTCTGCTTCAATGACATAAAGATTAGTGAACACTTATCGCAAAAGTAAATCTAGTGCAACGGTTATTATTCAACCTTTCACATGTACGATTTAGGATTCAACAATTCTTTTGTCAGATTATAAAGAAGGCAACTGTAAAAAACAGACAAAAGCAAGAGTTAGAAGAAAGTATTTGCTGGGCTGGGCATGGTGGCTCACACCTGTAATCCCAGCACTTTGGCAGGCTGAGGAGGGCAGATCACCTGATGTCAGAAATTGGAGACCAGCCTGGCCAATATAGTGAAACCCCATCTCTACTAAAAAATACAAAAGTTAGCCGGGCCTAGTGGCGCATGCCGGTAATCCCAGCTACTCAGGAGGTTGAGGCAGGAGAATTGCTTGAACCTGGGAAGCGGAGGTTGCAGTGAGCCGAGATCACGCCATTGCACTCCAGCCTGCACAACACAGTGAGACTCCATCTCAAAAAAAAAAAAAAAAAGGATTTGCTGGGATAATCCACTTCTCTGTCATCAAACATTGTGTGAAAGCAAGATCTCAAAGACCCTCACGTACCTGAGGGTAAAGCTGTGTTACCACTGAATTTATCTTTATGACCTACATTAGAAATTCTATTGCACCTGTATGATTCAAGAATCACAAAAATGTTCACTGTATCAATCTCACTCATAATTAATCCTAAAATAAATTCAACAGCAAAAAAATTATTAATGCGAATCATTTTCACTATCATCTTCTATGCGATAACAAGAAATGTAAAATGTGTATACTTTCAATAATAACAACAACAAAAAAAGGCCAGGTACAGTGGCTCACACCTATAATCCCAGCATTTTGGAAGGCCAAGGCAGGGGTGGGGAGGGGGTGGGGGTGGGAGAGATCACTTGGGGCCAGGAGTTCGAGACCAGCCTGGCAACATGATGAAACCCGTCACTACGAAAAATAAAAAAATTTGGCACAGGATGCTGGCATACACCTATGGTCTTAGCTACTCAGGAGGCTGAGGTGGAAGGATTGTTTGAGCCCCAGGAATTCAAGGTTGCAGTGAGCTATAATCACACCACTGCACTCTGGCCTGGGCAACAGAGCAAGACCTTGTCTTTAAAAAATTAATTAATTAGTTTTTTTAAAAATATTAAGAGGATTTATAGTATATCAATTGTAAAGATACTACAAATATTAGTTATTAAGACTACAAGTTAGCTGGGCTTGGTGGCTTACACCTATAATCCCAGCACTTTGGGAGGCTGAGGCAGGAGGATCACTTGAGCCCAAGAGTTCGAGACCAGCCTGCGTAACCTAGTGATAACCTGTCTCTACAAAAAAATAAAAAATTAGCTAGGCATGGTAGCACATGCCTGTATTCCTAGCTACTCAGGAGGCTGAGGTAGGAGGATCTCAAGATCTTGTCTCAAAAAAATTAAAAAAATACAGAAATTATGCACATATTATGAAGGAGTATATAAAATTACAACTATGAAATTATGTCTACACATGAACATTAACAATTAGGTTGATGTCAAAGTAACTGTGGGTTTTGCCATTACTTTTAATAGCAAAAACTGTGATTACTTTTGTGCCAACCTATAAAAAACATCAAAAAATTTTTAAATAGCTGGTCATAGGTTTGTGGCTAAGTTTATACCAATTTTTTAAACATGCTGATACACTGAGAGAAAAAAATGTCTAATATTTGTATTTACAAAATCTGTACTTGCTATGAAATATACCCACGTTTCTCAGTTACAAAAGAATCTGGTATGCTTCAAGTTTCTAAAAACAATTTCTGTTAAATATCTTTTCTAATTAGGACAACCTTGAGTTAGTAAACGAAGCACATCCAGTTTGATTTTTATCATTTCCTGATAACTTGAGCTCATTCCTGGAACATCAATGGTTCTTACTATATTCCCTAATTTAAAGATGGTACCTTTCACTGCTAGGGAAAATAATGGGTACCCCTGGTAGATACTAATGAGCAGAAGGGCTGCTGCAGATCAGGTCTAGGTAATGTTTTCCTTTTTGAGGAAGTGGTGATGAAGAGTGGATACAAGCACAAGCTCTGGATTCATGCCCAGATTTGACACTAGGCTCCATCATTCACTAGTATTTGCATGCCATGTTGTTACATAGTAAACCAGTATTTATTTACTAGCTGTAGGATCTTCTGCAAGTTACTTAGCCTTTCTAAGCCCGAGTTGTCTCATCTATAATAGGCCAATGATAGTGCTTACTTCACAGGGTTGCCGTAAGGATCAAGAAAGATAATCCACTTCAAGTGCTGGACAAAGCACTTGCACATGGTAAGTACTATACTAACTAAATGCCAATTAATATCAGTCTCTCTCTGCTGGTCATCTAAGGTGTCATCAGGCTTACATCTTACCATCACCTATAACTACTTTTACTTTCTGTCTCTAACCACTTTTCCTCCAGTCCTCTTAGGCATCACTGAAGAACTAGGGCTCGTAAGAGTAGTTTGATAACCATCTATGACGGTGCTGTCCAAAAGAAATATAATGTGATCCATAAATGCAAGCCACCTATGTAATTGTCGATTCCCTTGTAGTCACATATAAAAGTAAATCAAGACAGGTGAAATTAATATTGACAACAGATTTATCTCAGTATACACAAAATATTATGTCAACATATAATAAATAAAAAATTATGAGATATTTTACTTTTTTTTTTTATAACAAGTCTTCAAGGTCCCGTGTGTATTTGACACTGACAGCAATATCCCAACTCAGACTAGCCACATTTCAAATGCCAAACAGCCACATGGGGCTAAAGGCTACGTTATTAGTTGCTGATTCTTTTCAAGATTATGACCACAGAAAAACATCTCCACTTTCGAAAACATCAAAATGCATTTATTAAACAAGCTGATGGATAGAAAAAAGGAAAGAATGAATGGAAGGAGGAAGAAACACATGTACTTGACCTACACAGACTTCTGAGCCTAACGTGGTGGTTAAGAACTTGGGCTGTGGAATCAGAGAGAACGGGTTCACGTGCCACTTATTCCACTTACTAGCTGTGAGAGCTGAGCAAATAACTTCTTTAATTCTCACATTCCTCAAGGATAAACTATAGATAAAAATAACATCTCTTTCATAATGTTGTTACAAGTTTAAAGGTTATAGCAGAAAGGGGGTTTCTATACATAAAGCTCTGCTGTATAAAAGGCCAAAGATAGTAGTGGGGAAAACTGACGAAGAGAATACTGAGCAAATTAGCTTGACATCAGTAAAGAGGCCATGGTGGAGAAAAGCTGTTCATATTATTTATATTCACAATGCCTGTTACGTGCCCAATTACACAAAACAATTTGAACAGAGGCAGCTATTAATAAAATAATTGCAATGGCATTTCTAAAGCTCTCAGTGGCTTACAACTCCCCAGCCTCCTTGCTTGCTTGCTTCTTGGCAGTATTCTAAGTAAGTGGGGGAGACAGAGGGCTGAAGGCCAGAATTTGCAGAACCAAGATTTTTCCGTAGTGTATATATTAATATTAACCACATTTTCTAGCCTCCATAAGCCAAATTGATATATCTGAATTTTTCTTTGAAGGATGAGATTCTCACAGTGTCTCAAATTTAAACTGAACATTACTCTTCAATGTACTATAAAGACATAAAATTAAACTAAATGCCTACTGCTCTTTAAACTTTTCTTGAAAATTGATTTTGTGAATAATTCCTGATATTTTGCTTTGAGTTTGCTCTTGTTATGTGCTACAAAACACAAAAGTCTAGCTATGTAAAAAATTAAAGTTAGTTCTGGTCTGCTAATGATGACTTTAAATGTTGAATCATTTTAATGATCCAAGTCACTACATGGTCTAAATTAGATGTTGAGTTTCTTAAAGACCACAAACATGTCTTCTCTATTCCAGGTACCTTCTAAACCAAGATTTCTCTGATAGGTATTCCATTTACTATTAGTGCCCTTCCATATTACAGGTGTTCCATAACATAGATTTTTTTTTTAAAAGATTCTTACTAAAATGAATTTAGCTTTGAAACATTTTCATTTACTGCAGGACTTCTCAGAGCCTTTAATGTCAACACACACAGATTTCAAAGTACTGAGCTCAGTCACTATTATAGTTTTATCATCTACAAATGAGAAAAAATGCAAACCAAGAACCAAACAATAAGGAGATAGCCTAATTGCCCCATGGAAATAGGTGGTCTTTGCATTTCTGGCCTGATGTGCTGCTCACTGTGCATTTCTCTCTTCTATCAAAGCCAAAAAGATATTAATGTTGAATACATATATAGTAATTAATCTATCAGAATCCTCCAAACTAATTTATTCCAAAGGAATCATTTACTATTATTTGAGCTAATTTATTCCAAAGGAAGGAAGGGAAGAAGGAGGAGGAGGGAGGAGTGAGAAAGGGAATAAAGAAGAGGGAGGAGGGAAGAGGGGCAGAGGTAGGAAACCAGTTTGAATAACGACTAAATGTTAGTGCATATTCACGGGCAAAGCTAAAATTCCTAAACACATTCACAAAGATGAAGGGGCACAAAGTACACACTAACCTGGCACTCAGAAAACATGCCTCATTTTAGGAACAACCAAACAGCTGCTCAGCAGAAGCACTGCACAAATCATCCTCCCCAGCCTTTATTTTTAGACACTTCTTAAGTAAAACAATAATTTTCTAAAGAATATAATTAAGACTGGTAGATGTCATTTCATTATTTTGGAGTTTTAATTTGTTTCACATCAGTCCCATTTTTCCCCTCATAAATCACATAATTATATAATATTCCATAAGAAATTCCTTACCTTTGAATAAAATAATGTATATGATCTTTTAAAAATGTACTGATTTAAAAAGCACAATCCACCCAGGATGTTAGTCATTATAACCCACGGATTTAAACACACAGGGAGTCTAAAAGTCAGCCCCATTTTTCAAATGATAAATTGAAGACTTGCTTATGTGTCAAAAAAGGTGTACCTTCATCATTTAAAGCACATTTTACAAAATGTATAATGCAAAAGAATAGGCCTAATAGATCACAGTATTTCCTGGGCAGAAGGGAATGCTAATTGCCTCCTGGAGTCTTAAATGAAACCTAATTGCTGGCTTGAGCTGTCACCACTGACCCTAGAAACACCCTTCATAAACCTAATATGGCATAATCCTCCTTTATTATGGTTATTACAGCTCTTCAGTGGGACACATCTGCCACAAAAATAAACTCTGCAGCTTCTCCTCTAAATGGAGGTGTCACTTCTCCACCCCAGAGCAAGCAGCGCTGATGGCAGAAAGCACTCTGTACAAGTGGTACCACTTTGCAGCCTAGAGCTACTTCCCAACTGGGACTCACACACGTCCACAGATACTACTACAGAAACCATGAAGCTACTCCATGGTGATGGGGGAAAAGAGAAGACAAGGAGCACAAACAGCTATTTATTTATTTTTTTAAAAAATCCACCACCATAAAGCAAATGGGAAAAGCAGACGAAGAGTATCTAATACAAATCATGGGTTTGAGCTAGGAAATCCATGTGTAAATCCATTAGATTTACAAACAAAATTTCAGATATTGAACCCAAGAAATATTCCTTTCAATTTGTTTTGAAGTTTTTTTGGACACACTCTTAAAAAAATTACTTCAATTAAAAACATTTCTCTTACATCTATTACTCATCAATTCCCTAAACATTTATTGAACATGTACTCTGCATCAGATGCCATAAACCTAAGGATAAATAAATTACAAAATATGTCTCCAAAGGTGTGAAAATAAGCAAACAGTACAGTACTGTAGGAAGGCAGAGAAGATGACAATGATAATATAACTATTATTAGGGATATTGTTATCCCTAACAATAAAAAGGGAACATCAGATAAAACCTCCAAAAAGGACATAAAAATCATATAAACATTAAAGAATCAGAAAGAGATTATTATGTGATCAGATGTAAAAAAAAAAATCGCAGTGGGGGCAGGAAGTAACAGTAACAGCATAAATCAAAGCAACAAGGTTTCAACCCTGAGAAATGTTTGGAGAAGGTTCACAGGGAGCCAAGAGATATTTAGGGGAGAGGCCAGACAAAGCTAGGAAGTTAGGTGCGATCAAGAGCTATGCAGAGCCCTGACTGTGTTCACAGCTGATCTCACCTGCTCTTCCCTCCCACATCCCTGAATGTGAGAGATTGAGAGTTGAGGGGTTAGTTTCTTGATCTTGTCCAAATTTAGTGAAATGTGGAAGTCAACCAGGCCAATGATGGAATTAAATGTAAACTCCAAGAGGGCTTTCACAGGCCACAGGGTTCCAGTGACTTGGGTAACAGATGTTATTCTTAGCTCAACTGTTACATGATGGTGATTTACCTGTCCATTTCCTATCCAAAAGCCCATCAGAAAGCATTATTTAGAGGAAACCACTTTACATTGTTGTTAAACTCCTGATTGCTGCTCTTAAGAATATATACATATGTATTCATGGGAACATTTTTTCTCAATATTTGTATGATTCGCTTATTGTATTGTGCTGAGTGAGCTCCTGTGTGCTTCAGACAAAAATAAATGAGACTTTCTGTTTACATTTTAAAAAAAGAGCTATGCAGAGCCTTGAGTGCTCTGCTAGAGAGTGTGTACTTTAATCATAAGCAGTTTTTAAAATGAAATATTTTAGAAGGGAGAATGTAATAAACACACGTTTCCATCACTCAGCTTAGGAAACAAAACAGTATCACATGTCTGTCCTCACCTCCACCCTTGCTCACCATATCCTGTATTTTGTGTTTATTCTTCTGGTATTTCCTTATACCTTTACTACATACACACACATATATGCATGTATGTTATATGTACACACACATATGTATGCATGTATGTTATATATATATAGTAAAAGTAAAAAGAAAATGTGTGTGCACGTGTGTGTGTGTGTGTAAACAATATATGGTCGCAAGAAAGATTTTAAGCAGGAGAGTGAAAATATCAGACATATCTTAGAAAAGACTCTAGCATAGAAGGTAGACTGGTGCCTGCACCAAGAGAGCGGACAGCTTACACAAACTGGTGCCACAACAGGTGTCTGTCATAGTGATGCAGGAGGGGCAGCCTCAGCCTCACAGGGCACTCTTGGGCAAGGGGCAGGCAGACCTGCATGGACAGTTACAGGCAGGGACATGGGGGAGTAAAGCAGTGGCAGTTCCCAGGCAGCTGACAGGCCAGTGAGGGGGTGAGGCAGGTTAACCAGGACACAGAGCACAGTGAGGTCAATGTCAAGGCCAGAATGGCAAGAGGGCCTGACCCAGAGAGAGATTAGGGAAGGCTGCCCAGAGAAAGTGGTATTGAAGGAGGGCTCGGACGGATGGTTTTGATAGGCAATGATGAGTGTTAGGATTTTTAGGCAAGGAAACAGCACAACATTAGGTAGAAAATGACTGGGCCCGTTCAGGAAACACCTGCAGTTTGGCATAACCCTGAGGAATAGTGGGACATAAATCTGAAGAAATCAGACGCCCGCCTGGGAATCATTTGTGGAGAACCTTAAGCATCAAGCTGAAGTATATACGTAATTCATGACAAATTCACTTTCATGGCCATGAAATCTGCCTTAATCCCTTTGACTTAGGAGCTAAAATAACGGTGAGAGCCAAGCTTGTGATTTGGGGGGGAAATATCGATGATATCACTGCTGCTTATTATAGTTCTATAAGTAGAACAGGCTGTCTTGGATATGAGTGGGCTGGCAAATCTGCCTTGACATGATGTCATAGGGTCTCTCCATCTTTCTCTCACTGTAAAAACTAGTAACTTTGAGTTTGAATAATGGGGGATTCTGCCTTTTTCCTTTTCTATATGATACAAAAGACAATAATGCATAGGAAGGAAATTAAGCATATTCTAATCAGTAAATCCAAAACTGAAAGGTTTCGATCTTAACCCTGAGATGTTCCTCCTTCCTAACCCTTCAGTGATATTTATTCTCCCATGATCAACATTTCCTAGACTTAAAAATGAGAGGAAAAATTACCGTGTTTTTTAAGTATCCAAGTATAGCAAAACAATATTAAGAACCATAGTATGAGTAACTTCAGAAAATAGCTTAAAAATGGAATTTGTCTCCTCAAATGAACAAAGATAATAAGATATGTATAATACATACTGATATCTGTTTAATTTTTAAAAATTACATATAGTCATGAACAAGATGTAATTTTCCCAGAGCATAGTAATTATTTATCAAAGAATAAATAATAAATTACAAACTAGGCTGAGCTCTTATCCCTCAGGTCAGCATTTCAGAAATGCATTCATTCACTGATTCTATAACACTTTTTTTTTTTTTAGATGGAGTCTCGCTCTGTCTCCCAGGCTGGTGTGCAGTGGTGCCATCTTGGCTCACTGCAACCTCCGCCTCCTGGGTTCAAGTGATTCTCCTGAGTAGCTGGGACTACAGGCACATGCCACCACGCCCAGCTAATTTTTGTATTTTTAGTAGAGACGGGGGTTATTACTGTGTTGGCCAGGATGGTCTCGATCTCTTGACCTCATGATCCGTTTGCCTCAGCCTCCCAAAATCCTGGGATTACAGGTGTGAGCCACTGCGCCTGGCCACACTTTTTAAAAATAATCAACTCCAATTCATTATCTGCAAAATGGCAACATGATCATCATCACGGCTATGGCTACCCAACCTCCACATAAGATGAACTGAATAAGATCCCTACCAGAGAGGCTTGTAACTTAGTAGAGGAGATGGGAAGGTAAACAAGCATAATACAGTAAACTTACTAATGTTGGTAATTTCAAAGTGCTATGGGACTATAAAGAAAGGAATGGGCTGGGCACAGGGGCCCACGCCTGGAATCCCAATACTTTGGGAGGCCGAAGTAGGAGGATCGCTTGAGCCCAGGAGTTCAGGACCAGCCTGGGTTTGAACATAGGGAGACGCCGTCTGTACAAAAATTTTTTAAAAATTAGCCAGGCAAGGTGGCTGGCACCTGTGGTCCCAGCTACTTGAGAGGCTGAGGTAGGAGGATCACTTAAATCCAGAAGGTCAAGTTACAGTGAGCCATGATCACCCCACTGCACTCCAGCCTTGGTGACAAGGCAAAACTCTGTCAAAGAAAGAAGGAAAAGAAGAAAAAGAAAGAGCAAGAAAAGAAAGGCTGGGCTCAGTGGCTCATGCCTGTAATCCCAACCCTTTGGGAGGCCAAGGTGGGAGGATCACCTGAGGTCAGGAGTTCGAGACCAGCCCGGCCAACACGGCAAAACTCCATCTCTACTAAAAATAAAAAAAAATTAGCCAGATGTGGTGGCTGTGTGCCTGTAATCCCAGCTACTCAGGAGGCTGAGGTAGGAGAATCGCTTGAACCTGGGAGGTGGAGGTTGCAGTGAGCCGAGATAGCACTGCTGCACTCCAGCCTGGGAGACAGAGCAAGACTCCATCTCAAAAAGAGAAAGAAAAAAAAGAAAGGAACGGAAGAAAGTGAAAGAGAGACAGAGAGAGAGAAAAAAGAGGAGGGAAGAGGAGGTGAGAGAGAAAAAAGAGGAGGGAAGGGGAGATGAGAGAGAAAAAAGAGGAGGGAAGGGGAGGTGAGAGAGAGAAAAGAAAGGAAAGGAAGGATTCAGTGGGGAGGAGCAGAGTGAAGGTAGAGCCTTAGTTGACCACAAAGAGGTTAAGCAGGCAGGAAGGGGTAAGACCACTCTGGGTCTGAATGTAACAAAGGAGAAGAGAATTAAACACCACTAAGTGTTAGGGGCACTAGCACAGATAGAGAGAAAGAGCAGCAGATGGGTATGACAAGATAGTCAGGAATCCATATCATAAGGGGAAAAACAAGTGAAAGACTTTAAATAGTACTCAAAAAAGTAAAATCTTCAAAAATTTGTGATCAAAAACCCTTTTTGCAGCGCTAAAAGAGTAAAAATAATTTTCTGCTGCTATAATAGAATATCGCAGATTAGGTAATTTATAAAGAGCAGAAGTTTATTTGGCTCACAGTTCTGGAGGCTGGAAAAGTCCAAAAGCATGGTGCTGGTATTTGGCCAGGGTCATCCTATGGTGCAAAGCTGGAAGGCAGAGGCAAGCACAGAACATGGAGAAAGGCACCAGGGGCCAGACTCCCTTTATCACAATCTACTCTTGAGATAACAAATCTGACATTAATCCCTTCATGAAGGCTCCTCCTAATCACCTCTTAAAGGTCCCACCTTTTAACACTGTTTACAATGGCAATCAAATTTTACCATGAGTTTTGGAGGGGACATTCAAACCACAGCAATGCTCTTGGAACAATCTCAAGAGGCCAGTAAGGATGGAGGGAAAGGAGCAAATGGAAAATACTTTTACAGACTCAAACTCGAAGGGACCTAATGACTGATGGGATTTGTTACTGGGGTTTGAGAAAGGGATTGAGGGTGCTAAGAATGACAAGTTGAAGAAAACGCCAAATGCCTGGCTTGAGCAGCTAACTCAATAGATAGCAATGTCACTGAGATAGGTAATTTGGAAGCAGCACATTTTGTGACAAGAAACCGGGGAGTTCAAGTTGGGACAGGTAGGATTTGGCATGTATAGCAGACACTCAGATGGATCTAAGCACCAGATAAACCCAACTGTTTGGTAGCAAGCAGAGAGGTCTGGACTAGAGATGATAGCCAAGGAGATCCAGTAACATGGAAACATCTAATTAGTGCTTTACATGAACCTGGCTAGGAATACAAGGCCATTAACCGAGCCTCTCTGCAGCTCTAAAGCAACCAGGAATGGAATCATTCAAACTGGTGCAGTGAAAAAGTGACCACCATACCAAGCCTGAGGAACAGGGGTGGGTGAACCAAGCAAGACTTCTTGGCTCAGTGCTTCTCAAAATGCAGTTGGTCAGGACCAAGAGCATCACCCAGGAGCTCTTTGGAAATGGAAATTCTCAGGCCTACCTTAAACGTGCTGAATCCAGAAACCAAGGTAGGCATGGGGAACGGCAACCTTTGTTTAACAAGCCCTGCAGGTGATGCTCACTGGAGGTTGACAATCTACTGCCTTGGCTAATGCCCCAATTACTTGAGGAATGTAGTGTGAACAAATTAACCCCCAGAGATGAATTTTCAAGGACACAAGGAAATTAAGTAGAAGTAAAGTACACATTTCATACGAAAATATGCATTAGGAACTTTGGCTAATTTTCAACTGTAAGTAATTTTCCCTGTGAACGCAAAACTTATAAGGCAAAGTAGATCAAGTCAGTGGCCCACATGGTATGGCTTCCTAACTTAGGAATACAGTTCAGCACTAAAATCTCAAAGAATCTAAATGTGAAGAGGATATTTTTCTACTTAGAGATGATGCTACATCATCAAAGGATCCCTTTCTCGTTTTCTCACCAGACTCCTCCCTATTGACCAACGTAAAGCATTTATGGGATGGCCAGCTAGGGTTACGGCTCTCTGGATATGCAGTAGTCCTCTGGGTCAAACTAATTGACCAGGCTCAGGATGAAACTCTTGACCTGGGCCTAATTTAGCCCCTAAGGAAACTAAGCTAAATCAACCACATATCAAATTTTACATGTAAGGTTGATCTAAGAATGGCTATGAAATGTTTTTTCCAATTGCAAGGATCCTGAAGAAAATCAAACAAAAGCTTGAGGGGGAAGAAAAGTCAAGAAACACAGGACCAACAGGACAAAGGAAAGGAAAGTAAAACAATGTTAATATGTCATTTATAACCCAACTTAGAGCCAGAACTACCCTTATCACACAAAAAGGCACTTAATCACTATTACCTTTTACACAGCTACTTTGTGTCCTTCGTCCACAAGCATTGCATCATATCCTTTAATTCAGAATTATAAATAATTATAAGATTATTTATTTTCATAATCAGCATGCATGCAATATATGGCAAAGGCACTGCTGGTCTGGGCAAGATACATTTCCTCTCCCCTCCTGTTGCAAAAATCCAGGTCAGGCCTGCCTTTTCCTGGGCTCTCTCCCCAATTCCCCAAAGGGGTAGGATACCTTCATATGATCTCCAGGCCTGCACGCAATCCTGCAGAAAAGATTTAACCAATTCTTTGCCACCCTGTTTCAAGAACACACGCTGCATACCTGCCCTTTCTTCTAACATTGTTCTAACATTGTTCATTTCTTCTAACATTCCCTCCCGCTTTGAGGTTGATATGAAGATCAATGATTTAATGTTTGTCAAATACTCTAGGCTTCTCAGATGAAAGACAACATTAAAGTTCAAATAACCAGTGGCTGGCATTACAGTAGAGGTGTTGCAGTTTACTCTTTATATTTGGGCTTCAAAAAGGGAAATCAAGGCTGCAAAGATACAGCAGCTAGCTTTTGTACTCTTGTTAAAGGCAGACAGAGTTATCCTAACATTCTTTAATTAACTAGATTTCAACATTAGAAATACAAGGATCCTTATATAAAACACTGGACTGTCATTACAGTAAGAAGTATACAAGGAAAAGGATCTTGTTCTCTGCTCTTCTAATCTCTCAGTGGCTTTCCCTCCTCAAACTTCTCTACTGCCTGGTCCCCCACCTCTCAATTTCCTCTTGTAGGAGGAGCCACATGGCAGCTGCCAGAAAACATGTTCGTTTTGAGCCAATAGGCTGAAAAAAAAAAAAAAAAAGTCAAAAATAAAGCTTTATGTGTATGTTGGCACACATGTGAATTCAGGCTGCTGAAAAAAATAACACACAAAGAGCACATTCATGGCCACATACAAGTCCTTGAACATATAAATAGCCATCCTTGACCTATTCTGTGTGAGGTACTGTTATACAGCATGACACTGAATTCTCCATACATACCCCGACAGGCCAAATGTTAGCAGATCCATTTTGCAGATGAAGAAACTGAGGCTCAGAAGGGCTATGACGTTCATCCAACATCACACAGCTAAAAAATGACAGAGCTAGAATTCCAACCTAGCTATATTTCAAACTCCCAAACCTGGACCGCCTGCTCCAGCACACTGACAGCCAGGAAAAGCTACACAACTTGCCACACATACCCCTTGGACCACTCAATAAGCCCTCCATGCGATATATACAGAGGAAGCGTAAATTAAATCAATTTAAATCCGTAAGGGGAGATCCAAAAGCGTATTTTAACATCAACTTGAACCTCCTCCCTACCAAAGCTTTCGTGTTTGTTTTCCCTCATTCCTTAAATGGCTAATTAAGTATTTCATCTTATCTCTTTTTCATGCCTTATCTCTAACAAAGCTCACAGCACTGTTCTGAGGCTTAAAATGAATTTTTTAAAAACACAGCATTTGGTGACCAAGTAATGAAGCTCAAACGCAAGAATTTGATGAAATCCTTGTTCAAAAATGACAAGAATATGGAACCCAGGAGGGCTATAATATGCAATCAAAGGGTTGATGTTTGCTTCCCCGGAGCAAACTTAAACCTCTAATAAGGAAGGAAGGCACTGGAAAATAAAAAATCCTCATAGTTCTTGACACTTAGCCCATCCGTTCAGGGCAAGTAAGAATTATTCTAAAAATTCTGATTTTTCTCTGAATTCCTTATGGTGCTTTCCTATTAAAAGTCTAACTGTCCTTTCTATTACAGCTACAAGCATGACACAGTATGCACAAACCTGAATAACTCAAGTGTTAATAATAATTACATGTTTAAGCCAATGACGGAAACTGGGCAAATGCCTGGGATTAGTGGGAATGGGCTTCTCTTCAGCCATTTCTCTCATGCAGGTCCCTACACCTTCAGGAAAACTTCCGTGAAGGGGCTGTTCTTGAGATAAGAAAAGATGCTGGTAGAGGGGCTTGGATAAACACCCAAAGTTGTAGGAAGTCAGTGTGTTCTTCCCACTCTGATGTACTGGCCTGAGGTCACCAAAAGCTGGATGTCTGCCACCTCAGCCAGGACTCAGCCACTATGAACAATACTACGACACCACTGCAGTCCAGTGAAGAGACACCCTTGAAAGGCAAACCACGTACAGAATGCTACTGCATTGTAAGAAACTTTTCTAGGCAGGATTTGCTGAATCCTGGGCCATTAGGCTACAAAAATGTGCAAGATAGTGTTTTCTATTTTCATAAAGTTTCAGAGAAAAGAACGACTTTAGCACAACTGTGCTAAAGCAATAGTAATGACTTAAAAGCAGAGAAAAGTATAACAAACTTAGTGACATACAGATGAACTAATTTTGCACCTCATGGCCACCCATTCAGACTGGGCAAAAAGGGCATCATGCCATTCAGCTCCCACTCATTAAGGCTGTCATTTCTACGGCATAAGCTTCAACCCCATCACCAAAAAATTAGGTAACTTTATAATACAAGGTCCGTAATGCTGCGGTATTACCACACCTACGGCTGTCAAACAGCCTTTTTAAAAAAGGAATCATTGCTTGAATGTGGGGGACAAAAAAGAAGAAGAATCAATACCATTTTAATGAAACCGAGCATGGGCCAATCAAAATTTAGATGATCATACAACAGCCGCTTGTGGTAAAACAGCAGCAGGCATGGAGGTGTATCCAAAGAGGGAGGCCTTGGCTCCTCTGTAAGCTACTTGTGGTTCCCATAAGTGGCTAACGTGCTTCTAGATTAATTTCTGATATTGGGGGTAGAGAGAATGCTATCCCAGCAACACTGCACCAACATGGCCATAAATGCCCCTCGGGCCCCCAGATGGCTAGGGAAACTTTCTATCCTTCTTGTGTTCACTCTGCACTAGCTGTTTCCTCTGCCTGGAATACACCCTCCAGATGAGCATAACCTCCATCCTCTAAGAGCAGTGCACGCCTCACCAGGACCAAGCTCGCCTCAGATTCTCACAGAACCCCTCTTCCACACATTATCATTCTTCACCGGCCTTCAAGTTTCCTCCACTAGGCTGCAGACTCCTGCCCTGTGATCTCATTTAGCATCTTTCTATCCTCTGTTCCCAGCAGAGTAGAAGCTGGGTTTGTTGGATGAATGACTAAACTAATCCATTTCAAGAAGTTAACACATCGGTGGAAACTCTGTAACTGCCCGCACCTGCAGTTTAGAGATTCCTCACTTTCACAAAGAACCTGCGACAGCCAGTCCCTCGACTTAAGCAGAAACCCCACAATCTCTGAAATTGTAGGTGGGGATGAGAAGCTTGGAGAACAGGAACCGAAGGAAGTAAGAGGGAAAATGAGGTAGGGGCAGCGTTACCTCACTGCTCTCTCCAAACGAAAAGGTGCAAACCCCATTTACAAGTATTCAAACCTGAGATCTGGGGGTCACGTGGGGAAGGAGAGGCTGTTAATACCTACAACTTTGAAAGTTTGAGGTGGAGGAGACCTGATCTGAAATTGTTTGGCCACAGCTTTTTTCTACGAGCCAGCCCGACCACCCAAGTAGGAGACTCGACGCCCAGGAGTTTGGTGGCACCACTGGGGCCTAGTGAGAAGGCAGGAAAACTCCGCTCCCCTCAAGATTCCTTCCCGGTGGTGGTGGGGGGTGATTGGGGGCGTCGGGCAGCCGCATCCCCTCTACCGCTGCAGCGACCGCGACGTCGTTCGTCTTTCATCCTCTAGCCCCCAAGGTCTAGGTATCTCCAGTTGCCCTTCCGAGGCCCTCTCTCGTTCCCAAAACGCTGAAGGGAATGGAGAGAAGGGACCAGGGTGTGGGTTTAACCACAAACTCCCCAGACGGCGCTCACCTTCCAGCTGGCTCCCGGCACAAGCTTTGCGCCTCACCGCGGGCAGCTCCCACCGCGAGATAACACCCCTGCGGCCCCGCCACCCGGCGCCCCCGGCTGCCCTGCCAGGCGTCCCGGGCCGCCAATCGCAAGTTGGCGTTGCCAGCGTCTACCCAAGTCATCTGCAGGGCGCCCGGAGCGCCGAGGCGGCCTCCAACCTCGGGCCCGACTCCCGGCTTGGACGGGGCTTACCTGCTTACATGGCCCCCGTGGCGCCCCGGAGTCCCGCGCGGAAAGGCTGTCCTCCGCGGCGGCGGAGCCCCGATTCCCCACGGAATTGATTCCAGTGACTGGCGGAGGAGGGGCGAAGGGAAGGAGCCGCAGGAGGCGCAAGGGGAGGGAGGTTTCCGCCGCGATCCCGGCGCGAGAGTCGGAGCAGAGGCGCACCAGGGGAGAAAAGGAGAAAAACCTAAGCACGGGGCTGTCCCGCCCGAGGAGGCCGGGGAGGATGGCTCAGCTGGGAGGGGAAGGAGCGCCAGTGGCCACTTGATGTCTGTCTAGGGCTCCCCGAGGACCTGAACCAGGAGAGCAGGCGGCTGAGCCCGGAGGAGCACAGCAACCTGCCCCCGAGTCTGCGCCCGCTGCGCTCACTCCGCGGAGAAAAAGTTGGAAAGAACTTTGAGGGGCCGGGAGAGCCAGAGCGGCAGGAAATGCGAGCGGCCGGGAGAGGAGGGAGGAAGGGGCCGTGCGAGTGGGAGGGGACGGAGCAGGCGCCGGCGGCCACGGCTCCCCCACCCAAGAGCCGGGCTCGGCGGCGCTGGGGGCCGGGAGGCGGAGGGAGCGCGGGGCGCGCGGCCGGGGGCGGGGAGGAATGCGGCCCGGGAGGGCGCGCGCCGGGGGCGCCGCGGGCGCGCGCTGAAACGTGGAGCCCCAGCTCCCGAGCTCCCGAGCTGGAGGCGCGCCGTCCTTGGGGACGTCACAGCGCTGGAATCCGAGGAATGCCGGGCAGCAGGAGCTCCTTCTGCAGGCCCGGAGAAGTCGCACACTTTTAACGGGGTAGTTTCGGAAAATGTTTTAAAAGGTGGGGGCTGAGGACGGAGGACAGGATGAAACTCCCTGGAGTAAGAGACGTGGAAGTGGAGAGGGCAAGGCGACCGCAGCCACCCCAACCCTGGGCTGCTCCAGCCGCTGGGGAGAAAGAGGCAAGGAAAGGAAGAGCCCACCTAGACTTCCGAGGACCGCAGAGACGGGGCGGCGGCAGGAACTTGCCCACCCCGACCTACATTCAGGATAGTCCACCTTATATTGGGGAACCCTCCAAGCAGGACGTTTCATGCAGCCACTCCACAAGGGAAAACAGACCAGGAGAAAGTAAGGTGGCCTCACCAAGTAGGCAATCTCAGAGATCTCTCCCTAGAACCTCTGGGTACTGGACCCGGTGTCTTAGCCTTCTCTCCCTGCCCCCTCCTGCCCCGTAGGAATGATAAAAAGCAGCCTGTGTGATGAGAGTTGGAAAATGTCGTTTTCCCGGTTTGTTCCATGCCACAGAATCGCCCCACCCTGCCTGGGTAGGCACTGGGAGGGAACTTCCTTAGCACTTTCGGAGGTGGAGTTAATGAGACGCAGCTGGTATGATGGAAAAAGCTCGGAGCCAGGCGACTGAACCTGGGTTTTAGGCCCTGCCCGATTGGATAACTGAGGAGTATCCCAGCCCCTGAGATCCTAGGTTTCTGTTGCTGCAAAATTAAAGAATTTGTCTAGATTTCTGTGGTCCTTTGCGTTGCTACAAACATGTCTTGGGATTTATCTCGGTAAGATTCCAGTCCTTTGTTGAAAAGGGACCTTGAAGTCGTTGTCACATAATGCATTGTCCCAAATCACTTCAGTGTCCGGCAACTCATGCAAAAATTCCTGGCCTCTTGGGGAAGAGAACTGGAAACCAAAAAGCGCGGTGGCTAACACCTGTAATCCCAGCACTTTGGGAAGCCAAGGCGGGCGGAATGGCTGAGCTCAGAAGTTCGATACCCGGGCAACACGGTGAAACCCCGTCTCCACTAAAATTCAAAAAATTTTTCGGGCGTGGCGGCGTGCGCCTGTAATCCCAGCTACTCGGGGGCTGAGGCAGGATAATTGCTTGAACCTGGGAGGCGGAGGTTGCAGTGAGCCGAGATCGCGCCACTGCACTCCAGCCTGGGCTACAGGGCCAGACTCCATCTCAAAAAAATAAAATAAAATAAATAAATCCGTAGTGACTCTGATTTTCTTCGAGCATCTGCCAATCTCTAGAACTGTAAAGAATTAGAGAAAACGCCGAGTGCAATGCAAAAGTGATGGGAAGAAAAGGTTGAAGGGAAATCAACTTTCTCACATTGTAAAGGAAATAGCTGTACAGACGTGCTGGGTTTCCAAAGAAAACGTTAGGCAGTGCCTGACTGTGTTCCAGAAAGTGTGGAAAGCACTCCTCCATTCCTAGATGAGGAAAGTGAGGCATGAAGAAATTACCTGTCTCACTGAGGGTCATACAACTAGGAAGATATGATCAGGGCCCTAGTCTGTCAGGCCTAAAGAGCATGCTCTTCATCTCTTTGAAATTGGACCCAAACAGGATTAGGATTAAAGATAAGAAAATGCCTTCAGGCTCTCAGTGTAAAACTCTGGCTTTTGCTCTTTCCTGGGAGATGGGAGGCCTCTTGCTTGGTGTCTTTTCTAGTGAAAAGACACTAGGAAATATATTGTGTTGCTCTAACATCACTGTGCTACCAAACTGAGCACAGCACCCTGAGGCTGTTGTGGCATAAAAGAAGAAGCAGAGGACTTGTTGTCCTTCTTGGGCAGACACAAGGGTTCCAGTTCTGCCTCTGACCAGCCTTGGGACCCTGATCAAGCCACTTCACCTCTAGGCCTGAATTTATTTTCTAAGTGGAGTGTGGCAAAGAGGGCAGAGCTTGGTTGGAATAGTTCATCTCTGAGGTCTTTCCCAGGGCTAAACTTGCGTCAAAGTACACTTCTCCAGATAGATGGCATGCCTATGGAGGAAGCTAAGCAATAAAGCCAGTGGATAAAGCCAGTGTCTGGGGACAGGACTGTTTTCACACCGCCTTCAGATGAAAATCAATGTTGAGACTCCAATGAATGTGGCTGAGTGTTCAATGACTTTACTTAAAAGCTTTACTTAAAAGCTAAGATTTAGCACTAACCCTGTGGACGCATTTTAAAAATTCAGATAATTTTACTTACAGAAAGACAGTCTGGGCAACATGGCGAAACCCCAACTCTACACAAAATGCAAAAATTAGTCAGGCATGGTAGCTCGAGGCTTGTAGTCCCAGCTACTAGAGAGGCTGAGGTGGGAGGATTGCATGAACCCGGGAGACCGAGGCTGCAGTAAGCTGAGATCACACCACTGCACTCCAGCCTGGGTGACAGAGTGAGATCCTCTCTTGAAAAAGAAAAAAATATGCGTTATTAACATAAAAGCCTATAAAGTGTATCTGACCAGCCATATTTCTTTTTCTTTAGAATAGATCACAGAAAGGCAATACAAATAAGAATATTTTCTAAGGCCGGGCGCGGTGGTGGCTCACACCTATAATCCCAGCACTTTGGGAGGCCGAGGCGGGTGGATCACAAGGTCAGGAGATCGAGACCACGGTGAAACCCCGTCTCTACTAAAAATACAAAAATGAGCCAGGCGTGGTGGTGGGCACCTGCAGTCCCATCTACTCGGGAGGCTGAGGCAGGAGAATGGCGTGAACCTGGGAGGTGGAGCTTGCAGTGAGCCAAGATCACACCACTACACTCCAGCCTGGGCTACAATGCGACACTCCATCTCAAAAAAAAAAAAAAAAGAATATTTTCTAAATAGAAAGTACAGCTTGAAGTGACAAAAACCTTTCATTCTCAGGATAAATATATAAAAGCTAGTCTCAAGCTTCTTTCAAAGAAGAAAAAAGAAACCCATTTCCTAAATCTATGTCACACTCAAGTCTCCTTATAACACATCAGGGTGAAAAGGAATTTGACTCATGGAATAGGTCCTGAACACATCACTACATGTTTGCTTTAAAGCTTTGCAATTGTAAGAACTTATCAATATTACATTTCTCAAAGCAATTATCAACTTCTTATAAGCCCAATTCAAACTACAAATACAAAGAAGAATCCCGTGGGCTTCCACGATTCCTCCCAGCCCCAATGTGTTCCTCTCATTAATGCATTCATTTTACACCTTCAAAGATGCTGAAGCCATTGAAAGCAGAACAAGTTCCCCAAATCAAAGCCAACTGGAAAGTAAGCCTGCTTTGTTAAGAAAACTCTGATGATCTCTAGGGGCCTTTTACAAATTTTTAAGTTTTATATATACATGTATGTATATATTCCAGCTTAATTCCAATTCCTAAAAGGATGTTTGGCAACTTGGAGTAATGGAGAGAAGTGGGAAGCTTTTTCAAATATACAACCTCTCTGAATCCTCTGCTTTTGTATCTTATGCCCTGGGTCTAGGGTAGAGATGGGTTATGGTGGGAGTTGGGAGGAGTGTAGTATTTTTAGACAGTGTTTTACGAAGACACAATTCACATTCAATAAAAAGCACAACTCTTAAGTGTAGATGCAGCTTGAAGACATTTTCATATGTATACATGCATGGGGCCACCACCCAGGTCAAGATATAGAAAACGTCCATCTCCTCAGGAAATTCCCTTGTGTGACTTTTTAGTCAGTATCACCCTTCTACCACCATAGATTTGTTTTGCTGGTTATTAAACTTCATATAGATGGAATCATATTGTGTGTGTGTGTGTGTGTGTGTGTGTGTGTAATACATATAAATTTGGAGGAGGAGGAAACACCAGAGCTCCTCCTCTCTACACATGTGAGGACACGATGAGAAGCCTGCAAGCCAAGGAGAGAGATCTCATCAGAAACCAACCCTGACAGCACCTAATCTTGGACTTTCAGCCTCCAGAACTGTGAGAAAATTAATTTCTGTTGTGTAAGCTACATAGCCTGTGGTATTTTGTTACTGTTTTGTTATTGCAGCTCAGTCAGACTAATACACCGAGGTAAGTGGTTGCGGGGGGTGTGTGTGTGTGTGTTTGCTTTAACATGGAAATAAACTTGAGACTTCAAGTGCCCTGTATTTATATGTGTACCAGGCCATGCAGTACCTAAGTACATGATAGAGCCAAGATTCAAACCTGGACCTTTCTCATTCCAGTTTGTGTTCTTTCTATTCCACCTTGTTGCTGTACAGATTATTCAGCACTGCTGTATGTCAGGAATAGCATTAGGAGGTAGCAGAAAGTATATGGTGAAAACAGAAAATAAAAGCATTAGCAGGATAGTGTGTGTGTTTAAAATTCTCCATCACCAAAGTTTACCAGGGGACAACTGGTACTTCGCTGATATCAAATTGGGCTAATGGGAAAAGACATGTCTAGGGTACATGTCTCCAGTTGTTTTAAATCCTTTTTTCACGTTCTTCTGAGTGCAGCCATTACAAAGGGGAATGGAAGCTGCTACTGTAAGATCAGAGAACAAGTCCTTTCGAAGGACTTTGATACCTAGGTACTATTTATTTTGTTAGTTTCCAAGATTCCTATGAGTTAATGTCCTCACCTATTAGCCACGTGGAGTCCAAGAAGCGGCAGGTTAGGTGAAGGGTCCTTCTAGCACACAGGAGGCTGCCCCTGGCTGGCCTGAAGTCACATTTTCTTGACTTTCTCAGAGTGTGGAATAGTTTTTGTTCGTGACATCAATCTCCAAAAGTCAGAAATACCCTAATCTCTAAGCATAGTTAGTTATTAATTTCTCATTCATGAACGGAGCTAAACTGTTCTTCGTGCTGTTTATCTCTCTACCTGGGCCAACTCCTAGGAAGGTACACAGCTATAGAATTCACTGTGACTGGCCAAGGAGCCATGAACACCTTCACTGAGTTGAAGCAGGTAAATGATATCTGTAATTAGCCCCATTTAGTACTCTCCAAAATATCTACTTGCTGCCATTTTGTGGCATGATAGTGAGAATAGATGTCAGGTGAAATCATTGTTCATAGGAGATAAAGTGATGATGTTGTAAGAAGTCAAGTCAGCCAGGACATTTCTGACTTAAGTAGTCAGCAGATACCCCGCCTGCAATATGTACATTTTTTTTAGTCCTTTCCCACCAAACTTGGAAGAAAATTATTTGAAGCTGGGAGTCTTTCCCTTCTCATAATGATGATGTTTAGATCAAAGGGGCCAGTCCAGATGTAGCCCTCTTGCTGACACTGTCTCTGGTAATATTTGTAGCTGCACTGACTTTCTGAAACTGTATCTTATTTGAAGGAAAAGCCTGAGAGAGCCGAATTTAAGTCTTTTTTTTTTTTCTTTTGAGACAGAGTCTCACTCTGTCACCAGGCCAGAGTGCAGTGGTGCGATCTCGGCTCACTGCAACTTCTGCCTCTGGGGTTCAAGCAATTCTCCCGCCTCAGCCTCTCGAGTAGCTGGGACTACAGGCACCTGCCACCACACCAGGCTAATTTTTTGTATTTTTAGTAGAGATGGGGTTTCACCGTGTTAGCCAGGATGGTCTCCATCTCCTGACCTCGTGATCCACCGGCCTTGGCCTCCCAAAGTGCTGGGATTACAGGCATGAGCCACCACACCCGGCCAGATTTAAGTCTTATGGGCCACTGACTCTTCTCTTTATAGTAGTCCTAGATGCCAAATTTAAATAAAGCCCTAAATAGGTGGCAATTCATTCGTCTTTTATATCCCTAGTTCTGGGCTTTTTAAAAAAATTTTATGCGTGGACTATGAGATTTAATGTTATTTTTTTAATGTACTTTAAACACCTAGATAAAGCTGTCAATAAATAATAATGCAAACCAGATTCATGAAGATGAAACCTGGATAGGCTTCCAGACTGGTTACAAATTCAGAGGTGTCTGGAAAGTCAAATAAGAACAGGGATGCATTTGTTTCCGATATCAGCAGCTGTGACCAGAACACCTCTCTGAGAGGTATGGGACCTGAAAGGAATCTTCTGCTGTGATTAGTGACAAGGAACAACCTTCACTGGGGGAGGAAGGATCGAGTTGTGTTTGGGATGCCTTTCTAAAGAACATGGCCACCCCAGCCTGAAGGGGTGAGATAGGGTTACCCACGGGGTATGGGCAGGGTTGTGTAAGAGAATCCAACAGCGCTAAATCAAAACCTCCCCCAAGACCGGCTGCTTCCTGGCTGCCTCCCCTAGAATGAGGGGGTGACTCAGAGTGTGACTGACTCTGGTACTTCAAACATGTCTGAGTAACTCCCACAGACCTGGACAAGGGCAATTAGAGGACTGGTTTGGAATGACCACTGAGGATTGAAAGATACTTCCTGTGGCCAGTAGAGAAAAGGCAAATTGTCTGGGAAACTCAGTTTTAAGATGTCTTCTGCCTCAACTGTGAGGCAGATGTGTCTTCTAAAATAATAAATCTTAGAAGCCAGAAAAAGCAGATTAACATATGAAAGCAAACACTGGACTTCACTCCATGATGGACACCTCTGATTTCATGTGACGTGCAAGACAAAAATTTTCAAATGGTGAAAGAGGAACTGACTTTTTTTTTTTTTGAAATGGAGTCTTGCTCTGTTGCCCAGGCTGGAGTGCAGTGGTGCAATCTTGGCTCACTGCAGCCTCTGCTTCCCAGCTTCTAGCAATTCTCCTGCCTCAGCCTCCCAAGTAGCTGGGATTACAGGTGTGCACCACCACGCCTGGCTAATTTTCGTATTTTTAGTAGAGACTGGGTTTCACCATATTGGCCAGGCTGGTCTCAAACTCCTGAGCTCAAGTGATCCACTTGGCTCGGACCCCCAAAATGCTGGGATTGCAGTACGTGCCACCGCACCCAACCCAACAAATATTTATTAAATGAAAAAATAAAATTTTTATTATTTTTATTAGAGTCTCTTCTCACATAAAAATAACTGCCAGTTATTTTCCTGTGCTCCAAATTCTACATCTATTCTGTTATTTAATCTTTATAACAACCCTAGGAGATAGGTGTTACAATCGCTTCCGTTTATAGATAAGGAAACTAAGGATTAAAGAGATGAAGTAACTTGTCTCTTTTTGTTGCTATTTTTAGATTGTGGTTTTCCATATTTTCAGGATTTTGATATTTGTTTGTTTATTTAGGATCTCGTCGCATAGAGTTGAGACACCCACACTTTATCCTCATTCCTAACACATTCTCTTCCTCACTTCAAGCACTGCCTCTCTTCTGTTTATTTTATAATTCTTCCTCCTTTATTCCCTATTCCTAACTAACTTCTCCCCCTGCAGCCCGGCTTCTGAGGTAGTGTGCAGCTAAGGCAGTAAATCGCAGTTAATCATATACAGTATACTCAAGCTAGATTGCCTAGCCTGACCTCCTTGCTTTGCAGTTTACTAGCTGTGTGACATGAGGAAGTTCTCTGTCATTAATTACTTGAACAATTTGCTTCCCGCCATTTTGTTTTTTCTTCCGGTATTTCTAATAGACTTGGACACCTGATTATCAAATTTCCTCATTTTCTCTTTTTTTTTTTTTCCCATTCTCTATCCCTATCCTTTCCTAATGCATCCCAGGGTAACTCCTTGACCTAATCTTCCAGATCATGTCTTTATTAGATACCTTCAATATTGAAGCAATCCATCAAATTCTTTATTCAGTAACTGCAGGATTCATTCTCAATATTTCTAATTCTTTTACTGAACTATTCTCACTTCATGTTGCTAGTATCTTCTCTCAACTTTTCAAGCATATTTATTCTTTTCTTAAATGTTATTTTTAATTGATACATAATAAATGTACATATTTTCATGGCACTTGTGATAATTTAATACATTCATATAATTTGTAAAGATCAAATCAGTTAAATTGAAATATCCATCACCTTAAATCAATCTTTCTTTCTTTCTTTCTTTTTTTGAGACAATCTTGCTGTGTCACCCAGGCTGGAGTGCAGTGGCACAATCTCAGCTCACTGCAACCTCTGCCTCCCGTGTTGAAGCAATTCTCCTGCCTCAGCCTCCTTAGTAGCTGGGACGACAGACACCTGCCATCACAGCCAGCTAATTTTTTTTTTTATATATATTTTTTGATAGAAACAAGTTTTCACCATGTTGGCCAGGCTGGTCTCGAACTCCTGGCCTCAAGTGATCCACTCGCCTTGGCCTCCCAAAGTGCTGGGCGGGATTACAGGCATGAGTCACTGCACCCAGCCAAATATTTCTTTTCTTTATGCTAGAAATTATTTTCTTCCAGATATTTCTAAATGTATGACAGATTATTGTTATTATTTTTGTTTGAAATTCTTTTTCTGTTTTCCACTAGTTCTACCTTCTCTGGCTTAAGCTGTTTCATTGGTTTGTTGTTTCTCAAACTTGCAGTTCTCAGAATTTTCCCTCTGAGCTCATCCTTGTTCCATGGACATGGGGCACAAGTCTGGCCAAGCGTGTGCTTCTCCAGGTGAATTAGTGTCTATGTTGTTGTGTGTGATTATGTGAGGGGCATAGCATTGTGCTCAACTGGTCTCCAAGCAACCTCTGAATAATCTTTTATTGGACACAGCCACTCTATCATAAGTGGATGCCCACAGGGTAGTGAGAGCAGGGATGTATGTGTGTGTGCGGTGGTGAGGGGGTTAATTATCAGGGGCTGGTCAAACCAACTACATGCATTGCCATCTGCTCATAAGCACACTAAGTTATGGCACTGCCTTGCAGCTATCGTGCTGCCACTAGCCTGTACTGCTAATGTCCTGCCTCTGCAGTACCAAGTTGAGGGTGGCACAGGGAATCTGCCTAGAGGATGAGGAAACGGCAAAACTAAAACAAAATTTTTCCCAAACCCATTCCCTATTTGTGACCTCAGACCCTCTTCATCTGCTAACCAGTGGACCAAATCAACTTCTATCCACCCCAAGGATTTCTGCGGTTTGTTGCTGAGCACAGCCTGAAGATCCATCATCTCCTCTATCTTCCTGCAGCATCTCCTCTATCTTCCTGCAGCATCTCCTCCAGGAGACAACTCTCAGTCTGTGCTGCTGTGCTGCTTGTCTTTTCTTCCCTTTTTTTTTTTCAGATGGAATCTCGCTCTGTTATCAGGCAGGAGTGCGGTGGCGCGATCTTGGCTCACTGCAACCTCCGCCTCCCGGGTTCAAGCAATTCTTCTGCCTCAGCCTCCTGAGTAGCTGGGACTACAGGCATGCGCTATCAGGCCCAGCTAATTTTTGTATTTTTAGTAGAGATGGGGTTTCACCATGTTGGCCAGGATCGTCTTCATCTCCTGACCTCGTGATATGCTCCCCTCGGCCTCCCAAAGTGCTGGGATTACAGGCGTGAGCCACCGCGCCCAGCCCATGCTGCTTTTCTGTCTTGTCCCAAACCAGAAGCCTTGTAAGTTTTCCAAGATCACCAAGCTGGTCAATGACAGAGCTGGGACTCAAACTCTAACCTATTTGACTCTAAACCTTGTGCTTTTAACCCCAGCACTACACTCAGGGTTTTCTGAGACTTTAAAGATGATCAGGTCAAATTATCCATTCAGCTAAAAATTTTATTTTATTCCAAATATTTCCTACTAAAGGAAACCTGGGCTCCTTGGAGAAATGGCAAACTCTTGGTCTCAGGGTGAAAAATATACAAGAAAACTTGCAAAAGAACATGGGTTTTGGTGTGATTTTTATCCTTCACTGTGTTAATGTGGTATATCACATTAGTGAATTTCATATGTTGAACTGTCCCTGCATCCGAGGGATAAATCCCACTTGGTCATGGTGTATGGTCCTTTTACTGGGCTGTTGAATTTGTTTTTTTGCTAGCATTTTGTTGAGGATTTTTATATTTATACTCAAAAGGAATATTGGCCTGTAATTTTCTTTTCTTGTGACGTCCTTGTCTGGCTTTGGTATCAAGGTTTCAAAATATATTGCAAAGCCATAGTATTTAAAACAGTATGCTACTGGCATAAAGACAGACATATAGGCCTATGAAATAAAACAGAGGTCCCAGAAAAAAATCCACACATATATGGTCAATTGTTCTTCAACAAGGTTGCCAAGAATACATAATGAGGAAAGGACAGTTTCTTCAACAGATTGTGTTGGGAAAACTGGATATCCCCATGCAAAAGAATGAAACTGGACCCATATCTTACACCATATGCAAAAATCAACTCAAAACACACTAAATACTGAAATGTAAGTCGTAAAACTGTAAAAGTTCTAGAAGAAAACATAGGGGAAAACTTCATGATACTGGCCTTGGCAATGATTTTGTGCATATGATCCCAAAAGCACAGGTAACAAAAGCAAAAACAGACAAGTGAGACTACAACAAACTGAAAAGCTTCTGTACAGCAAAATAATCAACAGAGTGAAAAGGTAACCTACAAAATTGGAGAAAATATTTGCAAACTGTATATCTAATAAGGGGTTAATTCCCAAAATATGTAAGGAACTCTTACAACTCAGTTGCAAAAATCTAACAACCTGATTTTAAAAAGGGCTAAAAACCTGAATAGAGGCTGGGTGTGGTGGCTCACACCTATAATTCCAGCATTTTGGAAGGCCAAGGAGGGAGGACTGCTTGAACCTAGGAGTTCAAGACCAGCCTGGGCAACAAAGTGAGATCCCATGTATACAAAAAGTTAAAAAAATCGGACATGGTGCATGTGTCTGTACTCCCAGCTACAGAAGGGCGTATTGCTTCAGCCCAGGAGACTGAAGTTGCAGTGATGACCCGTGATCACAGCCCTGTACTCCAGCCTGAGCAACAGAGCAAGATCCTGTCTCAAAAACAAAATAGCACAAAAGTTATACATAACCGAAGGACCAAATGACTCAGAAACTACCTTGAAATACACTTTCGTGGCTAAAGAAGGGCCAATTTTACCATCAACAGGAAAATAATGGCAATTAGTTGAAACACTTCAACTGTGTTTAAATCCCTAAGTTCACGATGGTGCAAGAAAAAAAAAAGTAATTAGTCACCAATGAAACCAAGTTATTATTTTGAAAATCGATTAATGGCTAGAAATAAATCATTCATCTTTTTTTCTAAAAACTGATACCACTGATTAGTCATAGATGAGAATGGGTTTTCCATTATGGAAATATTCTAGATAATAAATGAAAAAGGATGATAAAATTAAAATACCACTATTTTGTGGCTTTTGGTACAGTAATGGATCCAGGCATGAGTATCAGTGGTTGCTTAACATGACAAAAACAGAGATGATCAGACATTAGACTATCACCATTTTGTTCTGAGAAAGATAGCCTCAGTCTATCAAATCTGTAGAATAGATTCAGCTACCAATTTACAAAAAATACGTGAACAGAGGAATATGTTCAAACAGACTCAGAGACACAATCAGAGGAATCTAGCCTGCGGAAAACAATAGCAAAATTATTTTTTTTTTTTGAGACGGAGTCTCACTGTTGCCCAGGCTGGAGTGCAATGGCACGATCTCGGCTCACTGAAACCTCCGCCTCCCAGGTTCAAGTAATTCTTCTGCCTCAGACTCCCAAGTAGCTGGGATTACAGGTGTGTGCCACCACACCCAGCTAAATTTTGTATTTTTAGTAGAGATGGGATTTCACCATGGTGGCCAGGCTGGTCTCGAACTCCTGACCTCGTGATCCGCCTGCCTCAGCCTCCCAAAGTGCTGGGATTACAGGCGTGAGCCACCACGCCCGGCCAGGAAATTTTTTTTAACAAATACATTTCAAAAAAAGGGGGAACAAATAGGAGGACTCTGTAGATTAAAAAGGACTTAAAAGACATATCAACTATCTATCTCATGTGACCTTACTTGTATCGTAATTCAAATAAACTCTAAAACAAGAAAGCCATTTATGCTCTTTATGAAGAAATTTGCACACTGGCTAGATAGATATTAAGGAATTATTGTAAAATATTTTAGATGTGATAGCTGGCATTGAGTTTATGTAACATTAAAGAATCCTTCTCTTTTAGAGTATTATTGAAATACTTATGGTTGAAATGTTCTGGCATCTGGGTTTTGTTTCCAAATAACACAGACGTGGGAAAGGGGTATATAGGTAAAGAAAGATTGGGCAATGAGTTGATGACTGATGAAGCTGGGTGATGGCTATGTGGGGGTTCATTATACTATTATGTATTATGTTTAATTTTGGATAAGTATGAAATAATAATAAAGTTAAAAACCTAAAAGTTTTTAAGAGAAATATATATTACAAAATAATATATTTTCTTTCTCTCTCTCTCTTTTTTTTTTTCTTTTTTGAGACGAGGTCTTGTTCTGTCACCCAGGCTGGAGTGCAGTGCTGCAATCTTGGTTCCCTGCAATCTCTGCTACCCTCCTGCCCCCACGGCTCAAGCGTCCATCCTCCATCCTCCCACCTCAGCCTCCTGAGTAGCTGGGACCATTTTTTTGTATTTTTAGTAGAGATGGGGTCTCTGCCATGTTGCCCAGGCTAGTCTCGAAATCCTGGGCTCAAGTGATCCACCTGCATCGGCCTCCCAAAGCAAATAATATGTTTTCATCTCAAACAATGTTGAAGTACATAATTAAAAGATGGGTTGTCTGTTTTGATATCCCATTTCTGTCTTAACATTCCCTGAAGGTAATCACTTTATACTGATGCAGACAAAAGTTTTATGTCTGCAGACAAAAGTTTTACTGATGCAGACAAAAGTACATATATGTATATATAATACATTATATGTAAATAATGTATTATGAATTATATATTTATATATGTAAATATATTTTGGTGCAAGAAAAATCTGAAGTTAAACCTTAGCTACTATAAAATGCTGACTGTGAGTCATTCCACATATTTGGGTGAGACAAGTTTTTTTTTTTTAGTTCTATCTATATATAGATACATATATATATGTATCTCAAACTGTTAACAATATGGAGAAAAAGTGACATTTTTGTTTGTGTCAAATTTGGGATTTGAACTTGTCAGAGTAAGTTCAAAGGTGTCTCACTTTGGAGAAAGCACAATATAAAAATTTTGAACTTACGAAACGAATTTGTTTTGGATTAGTTAGAAGAAATCTTCACTAAAAACAAGTAGCCATATATAACCAAGGGCTCCCTTAAATTGTGAATGCCACTACTGATTTTGATTTTTTACATTTTGCTAAATTTAGGCACAACTCTTCAAACACACCCCATGGTTTATGATCTGGATTTGAAGTCAGGAGACCTGAGTCTTTAGACAGATAACCTTTGTGTTGGGCATAAAAATAACTGGTCAATCCTATTAATTCAGTTTTTTTAAGCATCTGTTTCAGCTAGAATTGTTCCATTAAAATTGCTGGTTAGTAAATCACAGTAGACTTGTCCAGGAAAGAAAAGGAGAAAATAAAACTCAGCAAGCATAAAAACCTAAATAGAAACGAAGTATCATATCTACATGGACCTTACTTAAAAACACTTAGTGTGTGCATGGATCTTATTATTCTATCTTCTGACAAGAAGCAGAAAGATGAATTTGCAGGGTCCTTATGCATGCAGGGAACCACCTACTCCCACCCATCTGTTAAGGCAGCTCCATATGTTCTACAAAATCAATGTAATCTTTTTGTTAAAATTTCTCCAATTAGGGAGATAATGTTTCTGTCCAGTTTTCCCACAAACTCCTTATAAACAGTAGAATTTAATCTATTACAAGCTATATGCAGATTAATATTGACTAATGGGAATAATTTTTTTCCATGTACATAAGGTAATGTTAACATGAATTCAAAAACTTTTTTTTTTGAGATGGGCTCTCGCTTTGTTAGCCAGACTGAAGTGCAGTGGTGCAGTCACAGCTCACCGCAGCCTTGAGCTCCCAGATTCAAGTAATCTCTTGCCTCAGCCACCTGAGTAGTTGGGACCACAGATGCGTGCCACCATGCCAGGCTAATTTTTTTTTTTTTTTTTTTAGTAGGGATGGGGTCTCTCTATGTTACCCAGGCTGATGTCAAACTCGTGAGCTCAAGTGATCTTCTACTTCAGCCTCCCAAAGTGCTGGATTTACAGGCATGAGCCACTGTGGCTGGCCTCAAAAACATTTAATAAGCCCCTGCTGTTTGCTAAATGATGATAATACAAGGTTGAGTAAGACATGTTTTGGGTTGAACTTTTAAAACATCTTCCATATTTAGACCGAAACAGGTCTTTGTCATCATCTTTCTCTCTTCCTGTACTTAATAAAGCATTTTGAATAAATACATGAAATTTGATAATGTTGAAGAATGTGTTTTTTAAAAAATAATAGAATATAGGGGAAATGTTCAATAGCTAATTTTCTTGAAGAATATTACTACCACATTTTTCTGTATTCTTTAAAGAAGAATCATTCAAATTAAATGATGCTTGACATAAAACTTCAACAAATATTATGACATCATGAAATGAAAACAGAATAAGATTCCAGAAAACAATCCTCAGTAGAAACATTGAACATCATTTCTCTAAAATAGCATTTTTCTGTAAGAGCTATAAATGAAACATAGAAGAATATTCTAACTTCATAATTCCTAAAATATGAAAATCATACAAAGGAAGTAAACAATGCAAAAATAAGGACCCAAACATTTCAATATAAATAATAGCTGTTCTGCAAAGTGAGTTACATTCCTCTGTGTATTTAATATATGACTGAATACGTGCCTTTATTGATTTGCAGCCAGCAAATGCACTGGTATCAATTTTAGTGTAGAAAGCAAATGTTACAAAAAAAAAGTTTGAGAAATTCCGTATATCTGTGGAGGATTAGTCATTTCTTAAATTCTGTAACCAAGAACATAAATGTTAATATATATTTGTACAAAACTATCAGTTTCTTCAAAAATGTGCAGAAATAACTGACTTATTAAAAAATTGGCAGGATAGGAATTTATGATTCATATGTAAGCGACCCTCCATTCCAGCTGTTGGTAGCCATGCCTGGGCTCCGGCCTCCCTGTGTGACACATGGTGAGCTCACCACTGTGTCTTAGCAAGAGTTTGTAAGGGGAGAAAGTGACATTTTCACTTGTACTAAAATTGAGATTTCATCACAGAAGTTCAGCGGTGCCTTACTTTGGAGAAAACCTAATATAAAAATTCCAAACTTATGAAATACATATTTTGGGGGTGGCTTCTCATTCAAGGTAAATCACCAGAGCTATCAACATAGGCTTTTAAATATTATGTGCAGCAGCATTGATTATTAAGTATGAATTCAATATCTACACTAATTTTCATACCCACACCTTTGATTTAGGATTGGGACATGAGGTCAGACATATGTGATTATGACAAGTTGTAACAGCTGGCTGTGTGACTCTACAGTTCACTTATAGGCCCTTATTACCCTAAAAATACAATAAGGGGAATTGGCCTGAAGACTTCTTTAATTCTAAAATTGTATGATTTGCTGATTTCTCTAAGATAAACTCTCTGGTGCATTTCTGGCCTCAGACGTTCATAGTTTCCTCACATGTTCCTTCCTCCAAATGTCTGATTTTAAAGAGCAGTGGTTTTGGCTAATGCTGTAGGAACTACGCTAGTAGTGGGTTTCCCACAGTTCTAGGACTATAGCTATCTTACGTCTGGGTTTTTCAGGAAATACCAATAAAAAATAATCGCCTAGTCTCCAAACGCCAGCACGAGATCCGGGTACTGAGGTGCCCTACAGATAAAATATACTGACTGTCTCTAAAAAGTTAATACATAAAATTTCTTCAATTTCCTGTGTATCTCTCACACAGTTTTTTAAACTTCTAGTGCCTGTTACCACTTGTCTATTAGTGGAAAATAGCAGTGTAAACAAGTAGCAAATTAACATATGTGGGAAAACACAGAAGACCACTGACTTTTAATTCTCTGTTTATGCCTATAAACTTATGGCTATAATTTTCTATTTCTACACATCCCATCATTATTTATTAATTCAACAGCTATATCTTGAACTCTTACTATCTGCCAGGCCTCATGCTGGGCTCTAGTTACAAGTGCACAAAACTAGACAGGTTCTTTGCCTCATGGAAGCTACAGTCCCACATGGACATAAATGTCAAATAAATTATTATGCCAAATGTATTCATAATTGAAAATTGAGTTAAATGTCATGAAGTAAAAAAGGAAAAACAATATTAAGGAAGAAAATAAGTCTTCATACCCAGAACTTGGGATATTTGAATCTTCAAAGCAATTCATCCTTTACATAGGGTGCCTCCTATAGATAATGCATGGTCTCTGAGGCCAGGCTGGGGAGTGCAGAACAGCCTGTCCTTCTTTTATATCCTCAGGTGCCCAGGTATCAACTTTTCTTTTTCCTCCTTCAGGAAAACAACAACAACAACAAACAGGCCCTTGTGTATATCAGGTTATGAAAAGTGATACCTAGCAGGTCCAGTGACCACCTAGAATTAGCCGTGACAGTGGGCTCCCTGTTGCACGTTGTACATGGCAAGTGAGAAAGCATTAAGTAGATTACTAGACATCAAGACTCACAGCTAGGCCACGGGGCCAAACCCTGTGTTTGTTTTTCTGTCCTCATTTTGCTCGGCTTCTTGGCAGCATTTCACATGTTGACTTAGACCTCTTTCCTGAAGCACAACTCCTCTTGGAACATTCATTTTTGTTTTTGGCTTTTTTCCCCATCCCTCTAGCTGTTCCTTCTCTACCTTATCTCTAAATGTTATTACCTAGGGTTCAGCCCTGAGTACTCTGTGTCTTCTCTCCTCGATTAATCACATCCATTCATGTAGCTTCAGATGCCATCTGTATACTATGACTCCCAAATTTATATCTCATTTTGAACCTTCTCTTCTGAGCTCCACTATCAAAACTGAACACTTGGCTGGGCACAGTGGCTCACACATGTAATCCCAGCACTTTGGGAGGCCGAGGTGGGCGGATCACCTGAGGTCAGTAGTTTGAGACCAGCCTGGCCAACATGGTGAAACCCCGTCTCTACTAAAAATACAAAAAAAAAAAAAAAATAGCCAGTCATGGTGGCACTTGCCCGTAATCCCAGCTACTCAGGGGGCTGAGGCAGGAGAATCACTTGAACCCCAGAGGTGGAGGTTGCAGTGAACTGAGATCGTGCCACTACACTCCAGCCTGAGTGAGAGAGAGAGACTCCATCTCAAAAAAAAAAAAAACAAAAAACAAAACAAAACAAAACCTGAACACATCATTTGCATGCCTTGTGTTCCTCCCTCAGTCTACCCTGTTGCATTAAATAACACTGCTATCTACCCAGTTGTTCAAACCAGAAATCTAGGAACATCTTTGATGCCCTTACCTCCCACCACCTTCTTCATCCATCCCATCATGTCATGTCCAATCAGCTCACCTCTTCCCACACTCTGCCAACACACTAGGCCAAGCTACCATCATTTTCCACCTGAAACGCTACAGTCACCTTCTAAGTGTTTGTCTGCCTCCATTCTTGGCCCCTCCAATCTCTTTTCCATGATGCAGCCATTTTTCTCCAAGTTAAAAACCTTCAATGGCTTCCTACAGTAGTTTGAAAAATAAGCCTAAATATTTTACTATGAATCCTGCATGATCTAACCTCTGCAAACCTCTCCAACCTCATCCTGAGTCATCACTGTGCACTGTGCCCGACATACTGATTTCTTTTTCATGACCTTATTTCTGCCAAAGTTTTTCCTATCTCAGGGCCCTTGGATATGCTCTTCCGTGTGTAAGGGGCATGGTTAATCTCTGCTTTTCACATAGTTGGCTCCCTATCCGTTGAAGGCTCAGTTTAAATATCACTTCCTCAGGTCTTCCAGATCACTCTCTGTATCAGGGTTCTCCAGAGAAACAGAACCAGTCGGATGGATGGATGGATGGACGGACAGATGGATGGACAGACAGATAGATGGATAGGTGGGTAGGTAGATTAGATAGATAGATAGATAGATAGATAGATAGATAGATAGACAGACAGACAGACAGACAGACAGATGCTTTCACATTGTCAGGGCTGGCAGGTCTGAAATTTGTAGCAAAGGCTGGCAGGCTGGAAACTCTTGGGCAGGAGCTGCAGTCATGGGGCAGAATTTCTTCTCTTCCTCAGGGAAATCTTAGTTTTGCTCTTAAGCCCTTTTAACTGATTGTATGAGGCTCATCCACATTATCCAAGATAATCTCCTTTACTTAAAGTCAACTGCTTGTAGATGTTAACCAGATCTACAAAATACCTCCACAGCAACGCCTAGATTAGTGTTTGATTGAAAACTGGGTACTATAGCCTCACCAAGTTGACACATAAAGCTAGCCAATCACTCTCTGCTAGAAAGATTTGACTCTTTTCCATCTTTATGCAATTGGCGTATGCATCTTATTTCCTCATATCAGTATCTTGATAAGAGCCTAGAATATTTTCCTTATTAATGTTCCCAGGGCTGGACTGAGACACTTTTGACATGCAATAGACTTTCTGGGCTAGGGAATTGCTTTTATAAACTCCCCCTCACCTGTATTTTTCCATTCCAAAATGTTGCCAATTAGAGATAATGTTTAAGCATCAAACGCTGTAAAAATGTAAACTCTGCAAGTAGTAGTGATGGTTATCCTGCTATTGGGAATTCTAAGCAGGTCTTGGTAAAGAAAGGAAAAAGGAAGATGTTTGTCCAGTTCACAGTTTTGAGTCAGGCTCACTCTGACTCACAGAAAAGTACCTCCTGTGACTCCTTTTCCTTCTAGCCTCTACTGTTTATATCTTTGCTTTAATTTCCTCCTCTCTCTTCACCATGGATTCCTATAACTCCAAATAGCCTTTTTTTGCACTCAAAGCTGATTATTTCAGAATACTTAATGTCTGAAGTACCCTCAAATTAGCATCCAGATGTGTTATTTAGCATTCGTGAATACTGAAATTTTCCTTGCAAGAAAAGAGTTCTTCTATAATGATAGAACAATGACGCACTTTCCCTCTTATACAATAATAGGAAGAGTACACATTGTAAAATGGCAGAGGAAAACATTGTTTGAAAGAGACAGAGCCTCAATCAATTAATAGGCATGTCCTGCAAAAAGCAGTGCAAAACTCCCCCTTACCAGATAATGGGAGGGAGAGTGGAGATGGAGAAGTTCACTTACTGTAGTCAGGTGACTTCTTTAGCCATAATGACGCTAAGGTTCTTAAACTTGGCAAAATCTGAGGTATTGACACATTGGAAGCAGACAAAGACTAGACATGACTTTCATTAATTCTCATCCATATTACATAAGTGACATCTACAATCTTTGCACAGTGAAGGGATGAGAGGGAAACTAGTTGGGTTGTCAGTCATGTGAACCACTTGCTTTGCCTCCTCCTTCTGATAATGATCTTCCACCCAACTGATTGAACACTCAGGGCTGGGAGAAGGCAGGAGTGGTGACAGGATATTATCTGCAATTTGGTCTGCTTTTCTTATCTTTAGAAGTACCAACAGAAGGGAACAGAGGTTGAAATTAATGAGGTGGAAATGGGATTCTGAATTATCAGTGCATTTTAATCATCTCTGCTCACCCTTGCAGGTTGACTGCACTCAATTTCCTTTAGACTTCCCTAGGTAGAGAAGTCTACATTCATGAGAAAGAATAATTTCTCTCCTGGAAGCTCTATTCCCTGTATTATTTTTAAGGGAGATTTTAAAACTTAAGGAGGCCTCAGTAGAAAAACATTTCTACATTTGTTTCTTCGAAAAAGACTTTAAAACATCATTTGCCAATAGAGAAAGGGTTTTCCCTACTGTTTTTGGAGCACATTTCTGAAAAGTCCCTCTCCGTGATTCCTCTGCATATGTCCTTCAGAGAAGAGGAATGTAAGTAGCATAACATGCCCTCGATGCACTGATTTCTCCCTTGGTTTGTCTTGTCCTGGTCAGAGAAATAGCTTCCACTCTTTTGGATTGCTTTTAAATTCTAATGTCAGAGAACTTCCGTAAAAACCAAATATGGGCCTAGGTTGACGTGCAGCAGATTGAGAAGTTGAAATAACATATTGCCTGGACGCAACAGCTGTGAAAAGTCCGTCAGTTAGATTCTGTGGGTACGGTAAACAATGATAAAAGTCAGGCAGAGAGATCATAAAATTATGATTTTTTTTAAAGAAAAAAGTAAAGCCAGGAGAGAAAAGGCCTTTGTCTCTGGTTGACCAGCTAGCCCAAAGCTTCTACCAGAAATAGTGAAAACTGTAGTAACTTGATGTTGGCTTACAGAGAGGAGACTGCCATGTGAGTTGAGGCTTTTTAGAGGACTTGGGCTGGGCCTGGAAGGAGGTGAAGGGCTGGGTTCAAGAAAGGTGGGGAAAGAGAATTCCAAGCAGGGTTTGAAAGAAGGCATAGAAATCAGGATGAGCACAGTGGTGGTGATGGAGAACTGGGGAAGGGTCAGAAGGTTCTGAAAGAGGGGCAGGAACAGGCCTCAGCGTGCCTGGGTGGTGGCCTGCGTTGGTTCTTTCTGGTGGAAAGCCTTCGTTAAGAACTTTTGAACTGCCAAGGAAATTAGTCCCCAATTCAGCTGAGTTAAAATTCAGCTCCCCCTGTCCCTCCACCTGCCCTATCCCCATTACCTGATTTCAAGATTCTGTCCTTTCACCATAAGATCTTTAAAACTGCTGAACTGATGGGGCAGAAAAGAAAATGTGAACTGTTTTTCCTAAGCAATTAATTTGAGCCTGCTATTTAAATAACTACTGTTCTAGTATTCTCTCAACTTGTTTTCCACTTAAATTTCAAAGCAGACTCATAGCTACTCCAGACAAGGACCAGTTCTGGAATTCTACCTCCCTCTCTTCCTGTTTCTCTCTCTCTCTCTCTCTCTCTCACACACACACACACACACACACACACACACACACACACTGCTGGCATTACAACCTATCCCCCTTACCCACAGTTTCTAGTAGGTTCTGACCTGGGATCCATTTAATATAGCACTAGCTGGTGAAGGCAGTGAAGGAAATCCTAGCATTTAACTTTCAGCTCATAAAAAACATATGTCCATGTATACAAGCTTCAAAGGAAAGCGCAGAATTATCTTCTCACTTGGAAAAACTCTGCCATTTCCCCCATGAAAAAGAAAAACATGTTGGCCCAAGAATCTTGCCATCTTCTTCCTCTTCCTCCTCTTTCTCTTCCTCTCCCCACCCTCCATTCTTCTTATTTTTTCTTAGTTCTTGAAACCTACTAACAAGATTCCAGGTAATGTTTAAAGGTTTCCAGGTTTGGTTCTCAAGTGTTCTGAAACATTCCTTTTTGGGATGTACATGGGTGTGCGGATCTTTATTAGATATGATCTTTGCCCAAATGCCTCAGTCCATGCTCTGTTATCATCAAGTGAAATCCAAATCTCTGCGAAGAACTTTTTTTTTTTTTTTTTTTAATAACACCTGGCCTGGCACACAAAGCCTTAAGGGCTGAAATCCATGGCAGATTCTCCAACTACAAGAATCAAACCATTCATCATCGTCTAGCCTTCACGTCTGCCAGCCAAGAAGGAACAGGAAGTTCCCTTGTGAGTTGCAGGAGTACGGAATGCGAAACTCCAAGCAGTTACTTGCTGTGGTTTTAAGTTTTTGTCTTGGAAGTTAAGAACAATGTGAACCTCTCTTCTAAATAGCATTCTAGTCAATAAATACCTACCTGGCACCTCAAGCCTTTGAACTTGCTGTAGTCTGTACCTTAGCACAACATTTTAACACATATTAGTTTTTAAAGCAAATCTAATATGAGTACTAGTGTATAAATTGCCCACATTGCCTGGCTGATTAGGTTGCTATTTAAGACTGAGCAGATTAAATATCCTCTCTAAAAATTCTTAGTAGGCATTTTCAGCCTTTATGTATACCTCAGCAAGCTACCGCATAACATTTCTCATGGGTCACACTCGATTTATAGTTTATCAATTTATAGAGGGGTGTGGTGGGGTGGCAGTTTGAGAGGAAGGGTCTGGGCTTACCAGGGTTAACATATATGTGCATTTCGACTATATGCTTGCTAGCAATCCAATTTAATAGCTCATTTTCAAATCCTTTCTTGGAAAAGGAATTCAGATTACACAATCATGAAGAACAAACCTGTTGCCACCCAGCATGAGCCAACATGTTACAGTACTTTATGGCCTAAGGTTATTAAGCAAGCACCCAGTTTCATGAGCCAGAGAGAAGATTGGGAACATTTAAAATCGATCAGCTTTGTTAAAGTTATGCTGCTTAGTAGAAATGACAACAGGCAATTCACCTTTCTTGAGTTCATAATACCTTAAGACCTTGGATTGATTAAATAGGTGCTTGTTTACTGCTAATGAGGGCTGTATGATCATTAGCAACCTGGAAGCCTACTGAGTAATTCTTTACATTAGCTCCTCTTAATGGGAAGACTACCTTGGCTATTCCTAGCTATCCTCAAGATTCCCATCAACTGTGTCTTTCACTGTGAAGCTTTCTTTTACATTGCACCATGGGCTGAGTGAAGTAATGAACTCTGATCTGGTATAACTGCCCACAAACATAAATTGTCTATTATTTCAACTGAAAAATCTCTGTATTCTAGGTTTTTAAATTTTTCATTTTGGGTGCACTTGGAGATAAGACTGTGAACTCTATTTTAATCTACGTTTCCTGGTTTAAGGGCCATATACAGATATTGTCCTAAAACTCCTGCTTCAAGTTTCCAAAGGAAATCTATTAACATCAGCTGTGGGTCTAGATAGGTGGTGAGACATGAAGAGTGGTTACTTTCTTATTTTAGACAGGTAACCAAAAAAGAATGCTTTTGTGCCTGAAGCAAGACATTGACCTAAATTTCTATTTTCAACACAGAAGTGAAAAAAAGAAAACAATCTGACTCATCAAATTAGGCAACAATCAACTCACCATATAACCTTTCTTGTGGTTAATATACCTTATGAACTTGCTATGAGGTATAAAAATTGCCTCCATTCTTCCAGCAGAAATCACAGTTGACTAGATGACACAACCTATGCAGAAGAGCAGGAGAGTAAGTACCAATAACTATATTTTGTGTATTCACCAGGTAGCGTGGTGCTAAGAGCTTTACACAAATTATTTCACATAATCCTCAGAACAACCCCCTTAGCTGGATAAGGGTGAAGCAAGGTTGAGTAATTTGCCCAGCACCTCACAGCTAGCAAGCTGTAGTGCTGGGACCTGTCTTTGGTTTAATTCCTACACTCTAGGCTGTGCTACTTCCTGGTTATCAGACTACATAGGGATCTAGAAGGTAAAAAATCACTCCTGAACTGCTATGGCTAACAGGTGACCTTTACGTATCCTGAATATATATTCTGTTTTATTTGCCTTTCACTAAATAATACCTTTTCTCTGGTAATTAAAGAGTCGCTGGGCACGGTGGCTCAGGCCTGTAATCCCAGCACTTTGGGAGGCCGAGGAAAGTGGATCACCTGAGGTCAGGAGTTTGAGACCAGCCTGACCAACATGGAGAAACCCCATCTCTACTAAAAATACAAAATTAGCTGGGTGTGGTGGCACATGCCTGTAATCCCAGCTACTTGGGAGGCTGAGGCAGAAGAATTGCTTGAGCCCAGGAGGCAGAGAGGTTGTGGTGAGTTGAGATCATGCCATTTCACTCCAGCCTGGGCAACAAGAGTGAAGCTCCATCTCAAAACAAACAAACAAACAAACAAAGAGTCATGCTAATCCAAAAAGTGTTGCTTCATTGTTTTTTAAAATACTGAAGTGTTAATGTTTTCTGGTTCTAGAATCTCAGAAGCAATTTCTCCCAGAAGGAACTATAGGGTAATTTTATACCCCTTCTCTCTCTAGTACCAGCCAAGAGAGAAAAGCTGGGTTCCTTCAGCTTCTCCTCCTTCTCCAACTTTCAGCAAGCAAAAGAGATAGAAATATTGCCCCAGTTTATTTGTGGTTCATTTGCATTTCACCTTGTCCACTGAGCTCTAGGGTGGGTGATACAGTTTGGCTCTGTGTCCACACCCAAATCTCATCTTGAATTGTACTCTCATATTTCCCACATGTTGTGGGAGGGACCTAGCGGGAGATAATTTGAATCATGGGGTGGTTTCCCCCATACTATTCTTGTAGTGAGTAAATCTCACAAGATCTGATGGTTTTATCATGGGTTTCTGTTTTTGCATCTTCCTCATTTTCTCTTGCTCTTGCCACCACCATGTAAGAAGTGCCTTTTGCCTCCTGTCACGACTCTGAGGCCTCCCAGCCATATGAAACTGTAAGTCCAATTAAACCTCTTTTTTTTTTCCCGGTATCGGGTATGTCTTTATCAGCAGTGTGAAAATGGACTAATACAGTAAATTGGTACCAGGAGTGGGGTGTTGCTGAAAAGATACCCAAAAATGTGGAAGCAATTTTTGGACCTGGGTAACAGGCAGAGGTTGGAGCAGTTTGGAGGGTTCAGAAGAAGACAGGAACTTCCTAGAGACTTATTCCATGGTTTTGACAAAAATACTGATAATGATATGAACAATGAAATCCAGGCTGAGGTGATCGCAGACGGAGATGAGGAACTTGTTGAAAACTGAAGCAAGGGTAACTCTTGTTATGTTTTAGCAAAGAGGCTGGCAGCATTTTGCCCCTGACCTAGAGATTTGCAGAACTTTGAACTTGAGAAATGATTTAGGGTAACTGCTGGAAGAAATTTCTAAGCAGCAAATTATTCAAGATGTGACTTGGGTGCTGATAAAGGCATTCAGTTTTAAAAGGGAAGCAGAGCATAAAAGTTCATAAGATTTGCAGCCTGACAATGCGATAGAAAAGAAAATCTTATTTCCTGAGGAGAAATTTAAGCCAGCTGCCGATACTTGCATAAGTAACAAGGAGCTGAATGTTAATCCTCAAGACAATGGGGAAAATGTCTCCAGGGCATGTCAGAGACCTTTGTGGCAGCCTCTCCGATCACAGACCTAGAGGTCTAGGAGGAGAAAATGGTTTCATGGGCAGGGCCCAGGGTCCCCATGTTGTGTGCAGTCTAAGGACTTGGTGCCCTGCATCCCAGCCGCTCCAGTTGTGGCTGAAAGAGGTCAACATAGAACTCAGGCTGTGGCTTCAGAGGGTGCAAGCCCCAAGCCTTGGCAGCTTCCACATGGTGTGGAGCCTGTGGGTGCACAGAAAGGCAAGAATGGGGGTTTGGGAACCCCCATCCAGATTTCAGAAGATGTATGGAGATGCCTGGATGCCAGACAGAAGTTTGCTGCAAGGGTGAGTCTCTCATGGAGACCCTCTGCTAGGGCAGTGCAGAAAGAAAATGTGGAATTGGAGTCCCCACACCTAGTGGAGCTGTGAGAAGAGGGCTACCATCCTCCAGACCCCAGAATGGTAGATCCACCTACAGCTTGCACTGTGTGCCTGGAAAAGCAGCAGATACTCAATGTCAGCCTGTGAAAGCAGCTGGGAAGGAGGCTGTACCCTGCAAAGCCACAGGGCAGAGCTGCCCAGAGACCATGGGAACCCACCTCTTGTATCAGCATGACCTGGATGTGAGACCTGGAGTCAAAGGAGATCATTTTGGAACTTTAAACTTTGACTGCCCTGCTGGATTTCAGACTTGCATGGGCACTGTACCCCCTTTTGTTTTGGCCAATTTCTCCCACTTGGAATGGCTGTATTTACCCAATACCTGCTCCCCATTGTATCTAGGAAGCAACTAGCTTGCTTTTGATTTTACAGGCTTATAGGTGGAAGGGACTTGCCTTGTCTCAGATGAGACTGAACTGTGGACTTGGGTTAATGCTGAAATGAGTTAAGACTTCAGGGAACTGTTGGGAAGGCATGATTGGTTTTGAAATGTGAGGACATGAGATTTGGAGGGCCAGGGGAGGAATGATATGGTTTGTTTCTGTGTCCCCACCCAAATCTTATCTTGAATTGTACTCCCATAATTCCCATGTGTTGTGGGAGGGACCCAGTGGAAGATAATTTGATTCATGTGGGCAGTTTCCCCTATACTGTTTTCATGGTAGTGAATAAGTCTCACGAGATCTGATGGTTTTATCAGGGGTTTCCACTTTTGCATCTTCCTCATTTTCTCTTGTGGCAGCCATGTAAGAAGGGCCTTTCACCTCTGGCCATGATTCTGAGGCCTCCCCAGCCATGCGGAACTGTAAGTCCAATTAAACCTCTTTTTCTTCCCAGTCTCTGGTATGTCTTTATCAGCAGCATGAAAATGGACTAATACAGTGTGAGGCAGAAAGAAAAATGTTTATCCTCCAACTTTTTATTGCTTCTCATTTCCTGACAACTTTCTTTTACCAAATAGCTGAAAGTGTACAGTTAGATGATTTTCAACTATTTGGGAGTTCTTTCATTCATTCACAAATTTCACATATATTTGTTGTAAACTCACTATGTGCCTGGCATTGAACTAGATGTTGTTTCAATGCTTAGCTTTTTTTTTTTTTTTTTTTTTTTTTTGAGACAGGGTCTCACTCTGTCACCCAGGCTGAAGTGCAGTGTCATGATCTTGGCTCACTGCAACCTCCACCTCCCGGGTTCAAGCGATTCTCCTGCCTCAGCCTCCTGAGTAGCTTGGATTATAGGCACGTGCCAACATGCCTGGCTAATTTTTGTATTTTTAGTAGAGATGGGATTTTATCATGTTGGCCAGGCTGGTCTTGAACTCCTAACCTAGGGTGATCTGCCCGCCTCGGACTCCCAAAGTGCTGGGATTACAGGTGTAAGCCACTGTGCTCGGCCCATATTCATGTACTTTAAATAAAGTACTTTGAATAGCTGTGTTTTTTGCCAATACTCTGTTACTGAGATATTTCTACAGAGTGTATTTTTTTTAATGTGGTCTTATTGTTTTAATTTTTTTCATAAAGTTGCCTACTTTTTTTTTTTGAGACAGAGTCTCACTCTGTCTCCCAGGCTGGAGTGCAGTGGCACAATCACAGCTCACTGCAGCCTTGACCTCCTGGGCTCAAGTGATCCTCCTGCCTCAGCCTCCCAAGTAGCTGGTACTACAGTTGCACACCACCACACACAACTAATTTTTATATTTTTTGTACAGTCAAAGTTTTGTCATGTTGCCCAGGCTGGTCTAGAACTCCTGGACTCAAGTGATCGGCTCACTTCGACCTCCCAAAGTGTTGAGATTATGGGCGTGAGCCATCACACCTGGCCTGTTATACTCTTTTTCAATTGACTCTACCATCTAGCTTAGAATATTTTCAATTGAGAAATTACTCTTTCTTCAGGTGGTGAGGCTTATGGTAAGCTCAGAACAAATTCTGCTAAATGAAGGAAATTTTCAATATTATTCTTTCTATTTGAAATGTGTAAATATTTCAGCATAACTATTTTCCCAGATATGATACCTCCTGTTTGCCTCCATTCAGAGTAGATTTCTTTAACTAATAGTTTTACAAGACAAAACTTGTTAGTAAGTTGTCTCCATACTTTAAAATATTTTGTATATAGATGCTTCACAATTGTTAGTTTTTGTAGTTTCATTCCATTCTGGCATAGAATATAAATTTATGAAATTGTTTTTACAAGAAGCTTCATCAAAAGATTATTCCACAAATGAAGTCAGTGTGGCAATTCCTCAGGGATCTAGAACTAGAAATACCATTTGACCCAGCCATCCCATTACTGTGTATATACCCAAAGGACTATAAATCATGCTGCTATAAAGACACATGCACATGTATGTTTATTGTGGCACTATTCACAATAGCAAAGACTTGGAACCAACCCAAATGTCCAACAACGATAGACTGGATTAAGAAAATGTGGCACATATACACCATGGAATACTATGCAGCCATAAAAAATAATGAGTTCATGTCCTTTGTAGGGACATGGATGAAATTGGAAATCAGCATTCTCAGTAAACTATCGCAAGGACAAAAAACCAAACACCACATGTTCTCACTCATAGGTGGGAATTGAACAATGAGAACACATGGACACAGGAAGGGGAACATCACACTCTGGGGACTGTTGTGGGGTGGTGGAAGGGGGGAGGGATAGCATTAGGAGATATACCTAATGCTAAATGACAAGTTAATGGGTGCAGCACACCAGCATGGCACATGTATACATATGTAACTAACCTGCACATTGTGCACATGTACTCTAAAACTTAAAGTGTAATAATAATAAAATAAAATAAAATAAAATAAAGATTATTCCACAAATATAGATATTCTAAGGCACAATTATAGAATTTCAAAATTAAACACTGTAAATGGATTAAGCTTTCCTTATTTATTTACTCAAGTCTTCCCTTGCTTTTATAGGATAAATTTTAATATCTCTTTGCTTCCAAGTTTTTGTTTTGTTTTAGAGACAGGGTCTCACTATGTTGTCCAGGTTAGACTCGAACTCGTAGGCTCAAGAAATTCTTCTGCTTCAGCCTCCTGAATGTCTGGCACTACAGACACCCAACCATGTCTGGCTTGGTTCCAAGTTTTGTTTTCAATAATAGTATTTCTCTAAAAGCTTTCTAGAACATTTCTGCTTTATAGATTTCTTATTTATCAATAAACTAATTGACAATAAATATAATGTGTGCATCACCAGAATTTGTATTTATATAATCCTCACAAATTTTGTCACTGAATTTGCAATAGCAGACACAATAAAGTCAGATGAACTTTCAAAAGCTTTGAGTCACTGAATTTCATGAAAATATTGAACAATTATTGGAATTAATTAAATTTTAATTTGAAGCAGCTGGTGACACATAAAACAGAAATCATGAGCTGTTTGCAGAGTTCTGTTAATTAAACCAAATATATTAGCAGCTATTGCTTCATATTTCATGCCTGTTGAAGAAAAGCTTAAAATAACAGCTAAGGTTTGAAGTAAATTCTGGGGCCTCCTTAACATATTTATGTCTTCTAATTTTCATTACTATAGGCCCCAAGGAGGCTGGTAAATGTTGGCAAATATTTTATGCACGTTATATTTCATCGTCAACTTTATTTCGAAATGAGAAATCTGCACTTGAAATTTCATTAAACATGCCTTTTTTGCTTTGTTTTGTTTTTTGAGCTCTTTGTTGCTGAGAGAGTTCATCACATTTTTGAAAAGTGTTACCAAATGATAGGGTAAATAAATAGTTGTAGATTTACCCTATCTAGTATATGCCAAAACCATTCTAGCAGGATTGCTCACACTACTTTGTGTAAGCTTTATAGTAGGCATGCTTAGCCTCCACTTCCTGCATGTATTTTACATTCACCACATTTCTAATTTCCCACACTTCACACTGACCCCACTGTCTGGCAGATTGGCAGCCTTGTGCCTTAATCATCTCGCAGGCCCCACCTGGGGCCAAGGCACAACTGACTCATACACCAGATGGGTGCCAGGGACAGCAGCAACAAATATTTCTCCCACATCCTTTGGGATGAAAAGTTAGTTGTCCTAAGTCACTGTATGCAACCACACTTTGTTTTTTCAAGCCAGCATGAGATATGCCGCTATCCTTAAAATGGAGGAGTTAGTTACCTGTGCCTTAAGAAAGGTTTAAGAAAAGTGAAAGAAGTTATCACTGATAGCTCAGACTTAACCACTTGTTAAGTGTTGAACTCTATTTATGGCACATGTATCTCACACACTATTAGGGAAGACTATGCTACAATATGGAAGTACAAAGTTGATGCAGGGCAGATGACCCCCAAATTGGGGTTTAGCCAGGGAGGAATTCAAGGGCAAGCCAGCGGTAGATATTGAAGTGGCGGAGTTACAGCTCCAGGAGTCCTGCAGCTCTGTGACTGCTCCTGCAGAGCAGGGCTACTCCACAGGCAGTGTGCTGAGAGTAGTAGCTGAGGGCAATTCTGAAGTCAAATTTATACCCACTTTAATTTACATGCAAACTAAGAGGTGATTAACGCAGAAATTCCTAGAAAAAGGGTGGTAACTTCTGGGTGTTGCCATGGCAATGGTAAACTGACATGGCACACTGATGGGCATGTCCTATATGGAAAGGTGTTTCCGCCCCATCTCTGTTTTAACTAGTCCTCAATTAGGTCAGGTGTCTGAGTCCTGCCTCCAGAGTCGAGTCCTACCTCCTACTTCAAAGTTATCCACTAAACCAGTCCTGGCTTATTTTAATGCAGCTAATAATAACAATCTTTTGTTAAAACGACAACAGCAACAACTCTGGGACACATGTTAAACCAGAGAGGTGCCAGGAAAATAGAAGTCAACCAGGAAATATGTATATGTTATCTGTTGACCACACAGATGCTTGCTTCATTCATAAAAAGGATTTCTGTAATCTACCCCAATACCTAGGTATGGCCTCAAATTAAACATTAAAAAACATTTTTCCATATTATTCTTAGGGGCATTAAAGCTGTATTCCTGATTTAGGGAATTCCTTCACTTTCATTCCAAGATGTGAAGACACCTGGTCATAGAGGTCAGGAGAATCATGCACTTTAGTCCATGGTTAATCTAACACCTGGGTCAAAACTATTATCGAAAATGAGATAGAGACAAATTGATCCTTAACTTAGTCACACGATGATAAAAACTTGCTCCTTGAGCAAACTTGTCTTGCAAGTTGCGAGGTTTATTTTGGCTACAACATTGTCTTTTTGGAGACTTGGGCTTGTAAGAGCCACTTTTTTTGAGGATCAAGCTTCCAACCAAGAAAGGGAAAATATAACATACATTGATTTTCACACTTTGGAAGAAATAAGCATTAGATAAGCATTTTTCCTAAGGAGCTACCGAGATTTTAAAAGTATATAAATTATTTTAGTTCATTTGTCAAAATGACTATTGCAAGAGTTATAAGAACGTGTTTTAAATTTCTGTGAAGTAATCGATTCCAGAATGATGATGTTTTCTCTTTTTAAAGTTTTTAAATTTGCTTTTCTTCCCTGATTAACTTGTGCGAATTTTTAGAAATACAGTTGACCCTTGAACAACATGGGTTTGAATGGTGTAGGTCCATTTATATGAGGGTTTTTTTCCAATAAACATATTTAAAAAATTTTTGGAGATTTTTGACAAATTGAAAAAACTTGCAGACAAACCACATACTCTAAAAATATCAAAACATTAAGAAAAAGATACGTTACAAATGCATAACATATATGTAGCTACTAGTCTATTTTATCATTTACTACCGTAAAATATGCCCAAATTTATTATAAAAAGTTAAAATGTATTAAAACTTATGCCTATGAACACAGACTGTGCATGGTACCATTCAGTTGAGAGAAATGTAAACCAACGTAAAAATGCAGTACTAAATCATAACTGCATAAAATTAACTGTAGTACATACTGTACTACTGTGATAATTTCATAACCACCTTCTGTTGCTATTGCATTGAGCTCAAGTGCTGTATCAACTTAAAATGCTGTGTGAGGCTATTCATCTCCACGGGGGCAGTTCATCTCCAGTAAATTTCATATCACAATAAAAAGTTAACTTTCATGCTTGTTGTATATTTTTCATCATGTTTAGTGTAATATTGTAAACTTTGAATAACACCATGGAACCCATACAAAGTGCTGCTAGTGATACTGGTAGTACTCCCAGGACAGAGAGAAGGTAATGACATTACAAGAAAAAGCTGAATTGCTTGATATAAAAGTTGAATTGCACAACCTGTAGATTGAGGTCGGCAGCTGCAGTTGCCCACCATTTCAGACAGATGATTCATCTTGTAAACTTATGATATTGATAAATACAGTGCAGTACTATAAGTGTATTTTCTCTTCTTTATGATTTTCCTAATAACAATTTTTTTTTTTTTTTTTTTTTGAGACGGAGTCTTGCTCTGTCACCAGGCTGGAGTGCAGTAGCGCGATCTCAGCTCACTGCAGTCTCTGTCTCCTGGGTTCAAGCAATTCTCCTGCCTCAGCCTCCTGAGTAGCTGGGATTACAGACACATGCCACCACTCTCAGTTAATTATTGTATTTTTAGTACAGACAGGGTTTCACCATGTTGGCCAGGATGGTCTTGATCTCCTGACTTCATGATCCGTCCACCTCAGCCTCCCAAAGTGCTGGGATTACAGGTGTGAGCCACCGCACCCGGCCAAAATTTTTTTCTCTAGCTCATTTTATTACTGTATGAATACAGTATATAATACACATAACATACAAAATATGTGTTAATCGACTGCCTATGTTATTGGTAAGGCTTCCAGTCCACAGTAGGCCATTAGTAGTTAAGTTTTTGGGGAGTCAAAAGTTTTGCACAGAGTGGGTTTGGCACCCCTAACCACTCCCCCCCACCACTGTGTTGTTCAAGCATTGACTGTATCTCAATCTTGCTGACTTCAGCTGTAAAATGAGGATCTAGACTAGTGGATGTTCAGTGTTCATTCTAGTTTCCCAAACTCATCTTTTATGTCTTTTTTGAATATCTGGAATTTCATATTGTGTGTTATTGTATGATTTTGTTAATAAGAAAGATTATTTAAGCTGTAGGATTATGAGCCTTTTTTTTCTTCTCACTTTAAACAACCAAATGTTATTCTAAAGAAAGTGTGAGCAAACACATTAGATACACTGAGGGAAAAGACAGAGGAAGATAGAGAATGCAGTGAGTCAGAGTGTGTGGGACAACATAGGTTACTTTCAAAAACTTTCTTAGGTATAGAGAATCACCTAGTGGTAGGAATAGAAAAAGCTTTTTAAAAGTGTAAGGTCCTTTTTCTTGGGCTTCAGTTCATATCACTGAGTAGTAGTCATATGGTTTGTGATCAATTTCTTTAAAATGTACCAAGATGTTGAATATTTATCTATTTGTAATTGACTTTATTTAAATTATGGTAATATGTTGAATATTTAATGTTTTTTTCCAAGCCTTTCTTCTCTAAAAGGACTCAGAATCTCCTAAAGTCAAGCTTTGAAAATTAATTATTGCTCGAAAGAATGCGTTAAATTCATTGTTTTATCATCAAAAGAAGTCTAGAAGTGTACAAAACCAGCATGAAAGCATGATCATTATCTACCAGAGCCCCCTCTTAAATTACCAGTGACAGGCAAATCCCATTATGATTACACTTTTAATTTCACAGGTAAGGTCACTGAGGTTCCATTTACATAATGTAAGTTTTTGCAATATTTGGAGGCCCAAGATAGATTTTTCACTGGTCAAAAAGAATACATCAAGTGTATGGCACGTTCCATTTACTTTGGGTTCTTTCAGAAGCAGAGACTAAGATAGATTTGGTGGACATAGTTTATTTGGGTGATGATTGCAGGAAGCAAAATGGTAGAGGGGTGGGGTCAGGAAGAGTGAGACAGGGAAGAAGGAAAAGTATAAGGTTGCAATGTCACCATTTGTAGCAGTAAGTACCTGGGGTCTGATTCTTCTGGATCTCTTGGAATTGCCCAAGTGAAGATGGAACACTGGAGCATTTGTTCACTGGCTCCTGACCCCATTGGTTGAGAATTGCCCCTGGAAGCTGTAACTGTCTCCACATTTCCAGGCCATGGTTGTGTGCTGGCTGAGCAGGCTCCTTTATCTTCTGAGAAAGCTCTGGAGTAGAGACACACCAAGAAACCGGTGACTTGCACTTGAGGTGGAAAGAGTCTGTGTCCACAAAGAATTGCCTAGCACATCTGTGGCTGAAATCAGAAATGGGCCAAGTAGGTGACATGAAGGTAATTGTTAGTCCACCTCTTACCCTGTTCAGATCTACTTGTCCCTATATGGTGGCCATAGTATCTAAAAAAGACTTTGTACAGAGAGTCAATGGAATGAGCTGTGGTCTCTGCTATTACAACTGGTCCCAAGCTCCAAATGACATTTGTCAGTTCTCTCATCCACCACCCACTCTCAATTTCCCTATCCTTGATCAGCATTATCTGATCTATTAATAATTTATTTGCCTGATGGGGGAATCCCAGAATTTCATCCCAGAGGGTCTGGCCTTGGGTCGCCTTTCCTTTGTTGGGCTGTGACGGTTGCATTTGCTTGCTCACTGTTTTCACTAGACATAAAAGCATATGGAGGTACCCCAGTGGATGCCCTGAGTTCCATATTCTTCCATGTCCCTTTATGTAGCAGCAAGTCTAGTTTCTCATGATAATCAGGATTGACTAACCTTACCAGTATTATAACTCTTTTCTTTTCCTGCTGGTCCACCCACATAAGGAAAACAAAGAGACGAGTTACAGCATCAGGTTTTGTGGAACCCTTATGTGTCACCAGGAGTAGTGTTCCCCACTCCCCACTTTACCCACTAGAGCCTAAGGTAGAAGGAAAGGGGAGAACATGTGGATTATTTGTAGTGATAGTGAGAAGAGCCAATTCTTTTTCCATTTCTTCGCTTCTAGACTTGTATATTTTAGCTATTGGGGACATAGCTTGATACACTAGTTCAATGCTGATAGTGCATTATGAAAAATAGTATTCCCATTCTATGGGATGAACTCATGCTTTAGTGAAGCCACGAATAGGCCATTCCTATATGGTATCTTATTACTATATTAGTTTCCTAGGGCTGCTATAACAGAGTATCAAAAACCTGGTGGCTTAGAACAACGGAATTTATTGTCTCACAGTTCTGGAGGCCAGAAGTCTGAGATGAAGGTATTGGGAGAATTGGTTCCTTCTGAAGGCTGGGAAGGAAATTCTGTCTCATGCCTCCTTCCTAGCTTCTGGCACTTTGCCAGCAATCATTGATATCACTTGGTTTGTGACAGTGTAATGACAGTCTTTATGACAGTCTTTATACAGCATTCTCCCTGTGTCTCTGTGTCCAAATGTCTTCCTTTTTATTTTTTAAAAAGATAGAGTTTCACTCTGCTGCCCAGGTTGAAATGCAGTGGCGCAATCATAGCTCACTGTAGCCGTGAACTCCTGGGCTCAAGTGATCCTCCCACATCAGCCTATCAAGTAGCTAGGACTACAGGCTCATTCTACCACACCCAGCTAATTTTTAAAAAATTTTTGTAGTGATGGGGTCTCGCTATGTTGCTCAGTCTGATCTTGAACTCCTGGCTTCAAACAATCCTCCCACCTTGGTCTCCCAAAGTGCTGGGATTATGGGTATAAGGCATAGTTCCAAGTCAAAATGTCCTCTTTTTATAAGGACATAGTCATATTGGATTAAAGTTCACCTTAATGATCTCAACAAATTATATCTGCAACTAGCCTGTTTCCAATTAAGGTCACATTCTGAAGTAATTGGGGTTAGGATTTCAGAAGCTGAAGAATTCAGAATATGAATTTATTGGGGTCACAACTTAACCCATAGCAGTATCAGTACCTATTTCAAGAAATAGGTAGGACATGGTAGAATCAGTGAATCTCATGATCATGTACACATTTCTCAGTCAAATGGGTCCCTTGGTCCAAGGCAATCTTATGCAGGATCCCACGGGTGTGAATCAGGTATTCTGTCAACATTCAGGAGTAGTGCTTGCACAGCTACTGCAGAGAGAGTAGGTATCATTTCCTTCAAGGTGGATGGGATCCAATGCAATTTACTAGCCACCAAGAAGCTGGTTGTTTTTACTTAGGATCGTTCCATAGTGAGAACCTAGTGTCAGTTTGCTACTGACAGGGTGGTTATTTAGCAAAAATGGTGGCTAGACCAGTTTGGAGAGGATGAGAGGCAGTCCATGCTGTTGGACCCATCTATAGCCATCAGCCCTGATAGCATGGCTGCTCTGATGATGAGACCATTGTGCAAACACTTGGGTGATGAAGGTCACCCACTGCACAATCCACCAGACAAATTGTCCTGTCCACCTGGTTGTTTCCTCTCTTACCTGTGGTGGATGCTCTCTAGTGGGTATTGACAAAAGATGCCAGACCCCCATAATTTTTTTTCATCCCCGAAAGGTCTATCCACAATCCTCTTCTTTAAATCTCTATGTCTACAATAATTTAATCCTGTTCCTATCAGCCAAATTATTTGCCCAGCAGTATATTCTAACCTTGGACCACCTTTTCTCCATATGAAGTAGGTGATCTGCTGTTCTGCTCACAGATCTGCCCCTTGAAGTCCCCTGTTGTGGTGTTGTAGGGAGCAGCCACCTATTTTCAAGACATACCAACATATGAAGCCAACCTATCTGTGAACCACAATCAGGTGTTTTTCAGGTGGGCTACTTTTGGGGAACTCACAAGGCCATAGATGGGCATTGAGAGAGAAAGCCTTTGTGAAACAGAGTAGGTGACTCATGGCCTGCTATTTATGTTAAGTTATTTATGCGTTTTTCAACCTGCTTGGGCCTCATCCTAGGATGGTTTGCTGCCATATCCTCTAGAACCCATGACTTGGTAGATCTGACAATATTCAGGTAGTGATGGACTGTTCTGTTATATTCCTGATGTTACAAGGTCAGGTGCTCAGTGTCTACTGGCCCAGTAGCACAACAGGAGCTGCTTTTCAAATGATAAGTCATTCTCTAGTGGAGAAAACATGACCTTGTTCCAGAATACTAGGGAGCCTGTGTAATGAATCTCTCATTGAGGCATGCCAGAGGGTCGGCCTTAATTTGCCATGGGTATCTCTAGCATTGTAGATCTGCCAGATGATATGGCCAAGTGCTGGATGCTTGCTTGATTTTGCACTGTAGTTGCTCTCAGCTTTCTGCCAGGCCAATACGTGAGTTTTTCTTGTTATAGAAATCAAGCAAAACTCAAGTGTGTTAGCCATCTACCTCTTACCTAGAAACATAATAGTCTATTAGTCATAACCACAGATCCCTGGACTCTATTTCTATTCCAGCTGTGCTGTCCATTGCAGCAATTACTTTCACCTTGCCATTGACAAGGTTATTAAGCACTGGCCCTGGCCTAGGCCATTCTAGATTTCTATTGATGCCATTCTATAGCAGCATCTTCTACTGTCAACCCTGGCCTATAGAGCTCAGCCACCACTGGACAGCTTAAAGATGTTGGTGTCCCCCTTTCTAGACATTCTTTGTTGTCTTAGTGGAGATAATATCCTTTGGTCCCTTCTAGAAATAGTAATCAGGTGGTGATCTTAGGTCGTAAATCCAGTCTAACTTTCCCACCTCCTAAAGATTGCTTTTTTTTTTTTAATGGAATTTTGCTCTTGTTGCACAGGCTAGAGTGCAGTGGTGGGATCTCGGCTCACTGCAACATCCGCCTCCCAGGTTCAAGTGATTCTTCTGCCTCAGCCTCCTAAGTAGCTGGGATTACAGGCATGTGCCATCATGCCTGGCTAATTTTGTATTTTTAGTAGAGATGGAGTTTCACCATGTTGGTCAGGCTGGTCTCAAACTCCTGACCTCAGGTGATCCGCCTGCCTTGGCTTCCAAAAGTGCTGGGATTACAGGAATAAGCCATCATGCCCGGCCCCTAAAGACTGCTATTCCTACCCTTAGTACTGGTAAGTATGGTTTTAGCATGTCAACCCTACTTGCTAAAGGTCATCATCACGTTCAGACTTCAAGAAGCCATCCAGAATGGCACATTCAGAATTTAACATTCTTGCCATAGCCTGTCCAACCTTATATTCTGTACTTCCTCTCTTCCCAGCCTCCTCAAGATCTACTTTCAAGTATGTCCTGATTCCTGCTTGTACTTATTACCTAGGTCCTGCAACTCTTTCGGTGAGGAAACTATTCCCTCCCAGAGTAGGAAGAGGTGTGGAGACAACTGAGGGAGGTGGAAGTGGGGGCAGTAGAGAAGTTAGGAAAGTGATCATGCAAGGATATGCCTTAGGTGGACCCATTGACATATCCTCACCTCAGATCTCACGATTCTATCCCATCCATATCAAGGCCCATAGCAAGGAAAACTCTGCCATGAGACCACCCAGAAGGCTGTTGAGTAATAAAGGCAAGAATTGACAGTAGTCAGGACAAGGTACTGGGCAGTGAGAATGGAGAGCATGGGACAGACACGGAATATTCGTGGGAGATATAATTGATAGGAGTAGGCGGTGATTCTAAAGTTTCAAACTTAGTTAACTAAGTGAATGGGGATATTATTTACGGAGATGGGGAAGTAGTAAAAAGAGCAGGTGTCGAGGAATTTCTTTTTTTTTTTTTTTGAAGACAGTCTTACTCTGTCGCCCAGGCTGGAGTGCAGTGGTGTGATCCCAGCTTACTGCATGAGCCACTGTTCCTAGCAAAAAGTTTAATTTCCAATTAAGACCCCCCACAGAGAAAATTCTAGGCTCAAGCACTAAAGAATAAATGATACCAATTCTATACAAACTCTTTCAGAAAAGGCATGAGGAGGAAACACTTCTCAACTAATTTTATGAGATCAGATTATACACGAGGCTGGGTGTGGTGGCTCATGCCTGTAATCCCAGTACTTTGGGAGGTCAAGGCAGGTGGACCATTTGAGGTCAGGAGTTTGAGACCAGCCTGGCCAAAATAGTGAAACCCTGTCTCTACTAAAAATACAAAAATTAGCCAGGTGCACACCTGTAATCCTGGCTACTCGGGAGGCTGAGGCAGGAGAATCGCTTGATCCTGGGAGGCAGAGGTTGCAGTGAGCCAAGATGGTGCCACTGCACTCCAGCCTGGGTGACAGAGCCAGACTCCATCTCAAAAAAAAAAAAAAAAAATATATATATATATATCTGATACCTAAACCAGAGCAGTTTGTAATTATGCTTGATGACATAATTAGAAGGAAAAATATGAACCAATATCTTACCTGTACATAGTTACAAAAATCATCAGCAAATATTACCAAATCAAATCCGTCAATACATAAGAAGGATAATATACTATGACCAAGTCAGACATATGACAGAAATACAAGGTTATTTTAACGTTTGAAAATCAAACAATGAAATCTTCATATTAATCAAATAAAAAAGAACTTCTCTATGATTATCTAAATAGATGCAGAAAAGTCATTTGATAAAATCCAACATCTAATCATGATAAGAATTCAACAAACTGGAATAGAAGGAAACTTCCACAGTCTGATAAAGGGCATCTACAAAAACCTACAGCTATTAGTGCTGAAAGACCAAAAGCTTTTCTTTAATATCAGGAGGACAAAAAAGATGGGGACTCTCATGACATTTATTCAACATTGTGCTTGAGGTCCTACCCTGTGAAAATAGGGAAGAAAAATAAATAGGAAGCACACAGGTTGGAAAGAAAGAAGTAAAACTGTGTTGATTCACAGATAACATGTAGAAAATACTAATCAATCTACAAAAAAGCTACTAGAACTATAAAGAGATGTTACAGGTTCAGTTGTGCTCCCTCCATTCCCCTAATGTATATATTGAACTCCTAGTCCCTAGTATTTCAGAATGTGACTTTATTTGGGGATAGGGTCTTTACAGAGTTAAAATGAGGTCACTAGGTTGGGCCCTAATCCACTATTTCTGGAGTCCTTATAAAAAGGGGACATTATGAAATAGACATGCATACAGGGAGAATGCCATGTGAATGTGAAGATGGCCATCTGCAAGTCAGGGAGAGAGGCCTAGAGCAGATCTTTCCCTCATAGCCCTGATAGGGAACCAGTCCTCCCAAAACCTAGATTCTTCCCCTCCCCCCGCCCCGGAGATGAAGTCTCACTGTTAGCCAGGCTGGAGTGCGACGGCATGATCTCGGCTCACTGCAACCTCCACCTCCTGGGTTCAAGTGATTCTCATGCCTCAGCCTCCTGAGTAGCTGGGATTACAGGTGCCTGCCACCACACCTGGCTGATTTTTGTATTTTTAATATAGATGGGGTTTCACCATGTTGGCCAGGCTGGTCTCGAACTCCTGACCTCAGGTGATCTGCCTGCCTTGGCCTCCCAAAGTGCTGGGATTACAGGAGTGAGCCATTGTGCCCAGCCTCAGAACCTAGATTCTGCACTTTTAGTCTCCAGAACTGTGAGACAAGACATTTCTGTTGTTTATACAACAACCCTATCAATGAATACAAGAGAGTTTGGCAAGCTTAAAAGATACAAGGTCATTTTACAAAAATAGATTTCTATTTAAAAGCCACAAAATGCTGAAAAGTGAAATTAGAAAACCCACTTACAATGGCAAGCAAAAACATGAAATACTTAGGGATAAATATAACAAAATATATACGTACACTGAAAATTACAAAACAATGCTAAGAGAAGTGTTATTCAGAAGACTTAAATAATGGAAGAGATGTATGATGTCTGGGTCAGAAGGCACAATATTCTCAGGTTCTCCAAATTGATCCATAGATTCAAAGTAATCCCTGTCAAAATCCCAGGAGGCTTTTGGGAAAATTAATATTCTCATTTTATTCCGAATTTTTATGAAAAGTAAGGGCTCTAGAATAGACAATACAATTTTGAAAAAGATCATCATTGGAAAGACTTACATTACCCAATTTCTTGACTTATCATTAAGCTACAGTGATGAACACAGTGTGATACAGATGTAAAGATATGACATATAGATCAGTGGAACAGAATACAAAGGCAAAGTAGATCTATATTTATGTGGTCAATTAATTTTCAACAAAGATGCTAAGGTAATTCAGTGGGGAAAGGATAATTTTTGTAATAAATGGTGTCAGAACAACTAGATCTCTGTATGGGAAAATATATAAACTTTACCTCTTATTTCACACCATACACAACAATTTACTCAAATAGATCATAGACTTAAATGTAAAAGTTCAAGTTATAAAACTTCTGGGAGAAAATACGAGAGACAGTCTTTCCAAACTAGGTAAAAGTGAAGATTCGTTTCTTAGATAAGACACACAAAAAGCATGACGCATGACAGAGAAAAGTGAATCATTAGAGTCCATCAGAATTAAGTTTGTGTTTTATGAAAGACATCACTGAGAAATTGAAAAGACAAGCAATAGACTGGGAGAAAATTTTTATAAAACATATATGTGATATAGGCCTTGTATCCAGATATATGAGAAATCATAGAAGATAACAACTCAGTAAAAATATAGGAAAAGATTTTAAGACACTTTACAAAAGAAAATCTATAACCAGCCAATAAGCACATCAGAAGATGTTCAACATCATTAGTCATCAGACAAATAAAACTAAGTTCACTGTGAGATAACATTCACATCAATTAGATTGGCATAAATTGAAAAGACAGACACACCATGTGTTGGCGGGGATGTGGATCAGCTAGAACACTCATACATCATGGGAATGTAAGATATTGAAAAGGATTTTGGACATTTCTTAAAAAGTTAAATATCCACTTACTATTTGTTTTTTTTTTTGTTTTGTTTTGTTTTTGAGATGGAGTCTCATTCTTTTTTGCACAGGCTGGGGTGCAGTGGCACAATCTTGGCTCACTGCAACCTCCGCCTACCAGGTTCAAGCGATTCTCCTGCCTCAGACTACGGAGTAGCTGGGATTACAGGTGTGCCCTACCATGCAGGGCTAATATTTGTATTTTTAGTAGAGACGGGGTTTCACCATGTTGGCCAGGCTGGTCTTGAACTCCTGACCTCAAGTGATCTGCCCGCCTCGGCCTCCCAAAGTGTTGGGATTACATGTGTGAGCCACCACACCTGGCCCCCACTTACTTATTTGACTCAGCAATTTCACTTTATGTGTTTCCCAGGATAAATGAAACCTATGTCAATGCAAAGACTTGTACATAGAAGTCCATAGAAGCTTTATTCATAAAAGCTTCAAGCTGGAAACAACATGAATACAAATCAACAGGTAAACGGATAAACCAATTGTATATCCATGCAAAGAAATACTACTAAGAAATTAAAAAAACATAGTTATGTGCAACAACAAGGATGTGTCTCTAAAACATTATGCTGAATAAAAGAAACAGACATAAGGCCAGGCGTGGTGGCTCACGCCTGTAATTCCAGCACTTTGGGAGGCCGAGGCGGGTGGATCACGAGGTCAGGAGATGGAGACCATCCTGGCTAACACGGTGAAACCCCGTCTCTACTAAAAATACAAAAAAATTAGCCAGGCGTGGTGGCGGGCGCCTGTAGTCCCAGCTACTAGGGAGGCCGAGGCAGGAGAATGGCGTGAACCCAGGAGGCGGAGCTTGCAGGGAGCCTAGATCGCACCACTGCACTCCAGCCTGGGCACCAGAGCAAGACTCTGTCTCAAAAAAAAAGAAAAAAAGAAACAGACACAAAAGAGTACACACTGTAATTCCACTTCTATGAAACTCTAGGAAAATATGAATTTAATGTATTAGTGACAGAAAATAGATCAATGGTTGCTTGTGTCTGGGAGTTTTTGGGGTGCATAACTGGGAAGGGGTATAAAGATACTTGCAATGTCAAGAAATGTTTATATTCTTACTTTGGTGGTATTAATAGAGGTGAATATATTTGTCAAAATGTATTGCACTGTACACTTAAAATGAGTGTATTTTATTTTATGTAACATCTATCTTTTTAAAGTTTTTTTTTTTTTTTGAGACTAGTCTCGCTCTGTTGCCCAAGCTGGAGTGCAGTGGTGCTATCTTGGCTCACTGCAACCTCCGCCTCCCAGGTTCAAGCGATTCTCCTATCTCGCCCTCCCGAGCAGCTGGGACTACAGGCGCGTGCCACCACACCAGGCTGATTTTTTTTATTTTTAGTAGAGACGGGGTTTCACCATGTTAGCCAGGATGGTCTCGATCTCCTGACCTCGTGATCCGCCCGCCTCGGCCTCCCAAAGTGCTGGGATTACAGGCGTGAGCCACCGCGCCCGGCCCTAAAGTTTTTTGTTTTTTTTTTTTTTAAAAAGATACAGATTTTCGACCAGGTGCGGTGGCTCACATCTGTAATCTCAGCACTTTGAGAGGCCGAGGCCGGCAGATCATGAAGTCAAGAGATCGAGACGATCCTGGCCAACACGGTGAAACCCTGTCTCTACTAAAAATACAAAAATTAGCTGGGCGTGGTGGTGTGCGCCTGAAGTCCCGGCTACTCAGGAGGCTGAGGCAGGAGAATCGCTTGAACCCGGGAGGTGGAGGTTGCAGTGAGCCGAGATTTGCCACTGCACTCCAGCCTGGCGACAGAGCAAGACTCTGTCTCAAAAAAAAAAAAAAAAAAAAGGATACAGATTTTCAGGCCAGGCACAGTGGCTCACACCTGTAATCCCAGCACTTTGGGGGCTGAGGCAGGTGGATCACTTGAGGTGAGGAGTTCCAGACCAGCCTGACCAACATGGTGAAACCTCGTTTCTACCAAAAATACAAAAATTAGCTGGGCGTGGTGGTGCGTGCCTGTAATCTCAGCTACTGGGGTGGCTGAGGCAGGAGAATCGCTTGAACCGGGGAGACAGAGGTTGCAGTGAGCCGAGATTGCACACCAGCCTGGCTGACAGAGCCAGACTCCATCTCAAGAAAAAAAAAGAAAATTTCAGAATAGATAAAAAAAAAATCATGTAATTATAAAATATTTACAGTTCTAATAAGATGAAAAATAATATGAAATGAAAAGTAAACTGCTGCTTAAAATAATAGATTATGTTGTCTTCATGATGTAGCTCTCATTTATTGAAAGTACTCGCGGGGTTTTTTTGGAGAAAAATAATTGATGAAAAGTAGTATCGCAACTTATTTAATCAAATCTGAAAAGGAAATGGAATGTGAGGAGAGATACGATAATTCCTTCAGGGGATCATGAGATTGAGAAAATATTTTTTTAAAGAGAAATATTTGAGCAGTTTAAATGCTACTAGGAAGACTTAGGAAGGTAGAAGCAGTTAAAGATTCTTGTTTACAAGTGCATAACTGGGAGAGTGAAGTTCCTGAGAAGCAAGTTGCCTCAAAACACAGTACGATTGTTCAGTTTTAGGAGTAGTCAGAAAGACATTTCCCACGGTTGTAACAGGAAGAAAGGAGGTAAGAATGGGTGTAGATTTTAGCACATTTGTAGATTTGGGTCTCAGAAAGTTGAAGGTGTTCCTGTCAGAAATCTTACGTTTTCTGTGAACTAGAAAATAAAGTCATCTTCTGAGAGTAAGAATGGAGATGGTTGTTGCAGGAGATTAGAGAAATCCTGAAACTGGGAGAAAGGGCTATGGAGCAGCATTGAGGTCCAGTTAGACGTCCTACATTTGAAGTATTTGCACAGCGCTGGGATTTTTTTCCAGCCCCATTCTGCAGCAATAGTACACCAAGGGATGATATGGACATTTGCACACATACAAGTTTGGGAGACAGAACAAGAGGCAAGGGAGTTGAGGACACTGGGAAAAGAGTGATTTCAGTGATGAACCTGCAGTCTAATCTGTAGAAAAGATGGGAAGACTCAAAGACACTGGTCCACAGGCAGAATATCGAGGTAGTGGATGAACAGTCCAGAGAGAGTAGACTGGCTAACTGAGGGAAGGGACTTAAAAAGAGAAGAGCAGAGAGCCAAAAATGGACTCTTAGAGAGCATCTGTGTTTGGCTGGACGGGATCCTCCCCCTACAAAACAAAAAGCGAACCGGGGGAAAAATAAAGGGAGGGGACGGGAAGCATAAAATTAAAGTCAGAGAAATATCACAGGAGTTACTAGAATGGTATCCATCCTACTTCCCTTGTTCAAGAAGTGAATGTATTTCTTTATTGTTCATTGTAGAAAAACGAAGCACAAGGCTTGACTATACAGTGGCCACTCAATAGGTATCTGCTGAAGAATGAATGAATGAATAGTAAATGCAAATTTCTTATTAAAACCTTAAAAAATCCTCTATTATCTGTCTTTCTAGCTGTTTATTTTTCCTTAAGCAGCCTATACATAGTTGAATAATTACTCTGGGAAGCAATGGAATTGTAATTTGTGTTGAAGCCAGACACAATTTGGTTCAAATTCTAAAACTACCAGACACTAGACTGATCATGGCAATGTCTGACAAAAGTTTTCCTCCCCTACCTGCTCTCTCCCCTCCCTTTGGGGATTCGAAGGTAGAAGGTAGTAAGAACAAGGCCTTTCCCCAAATAGCAGTTTTATCTCCCAAGATGATCTGGATTTTAAATTACTATGTGCAAAGTTACTAGGGATGCAAAAATGAATTAAAACAGATTTTACCATAAAGGAATTTTTGAGTCTGATGGGGGAGTCAGACGTAGACATAAATACAAGACAAGACATGGCGAAAATCCTAAACATGAAGTTGGCAAGTTCTAGGAAAGGTCTAGGAAATAATTATCTGTAAGGAGTGGGTGGGATTAGGGAGGTTTTATTAAAAAAGTGACACTTGAATTGGGTACTGCAGGAACAGTCTAATGAAAGGTAAAGGCAGGGGGCTGGAAAGTTTGGTACCTATTGCGGAAGACAACAGCATTAGAGATCTATTCCTTTAACAATTAATTGTTTTGCTTCTGCCTTTAGAAGCTTATTTATAGTTTAATAGGGAAATAAAACGAGTATATAACATACATAGAAAACTAGTTGGCTTCACGAAAAGCATTACACCCCATTTTGAAGATTCTTCTGAATTTTAAATTCTGATGCAGTGCCCTCCCCCCACACCTTAATCCCGGAAAATAAGTGTTCAGAATCACCTCTTAGAAATATGATCCATAGAGGACAGCATTTAAGAGCGACATCCTGCATTGCCTAGATTCAATTTCAAATTACTATACTTAGCTTCTATAAGCCTGTTAACTTTTTAATAAAATGAGGATAATACTTTCCTCAAAGAATTGTTAAGAACGACACCGGATAAAGAATGCATGACAAACACAGCACCTAGTATCTATGTCCTAAATTTACGTTTAATAAATAAATAGATTGGTACGTGCAGCTTAAAAGAGGTTTCACCAGGCAGCACAGTTCCCCTGGCTGTAGGCGACAGACCACGCCTTCCTAATCGGCGGGCGCATTCCCTGACTTTTGGGGAAATAGCGGTCCAAAACCGCGTCTGGCATTAGCAAAAGCACGTGGTCTCCGTCTCCCCGCCACAACAAAAAAGAACAGTAACTCCGGCGCAGGCACCTCCAGTAGAGGGTTTGTTTTTAAAATCCATCCGAAAGGGCCAATCAGAGGCGGCAGTCTGAGTGCGCAGGCGCGGATTGGTCCGCAGCTACTTACAGTGACCAATAGGCGTGGAGGTAAGTTTGGTTGAGACCAGAAGCGGGCGAATTGGGCACCGGTGGCGGCTGCGGGCAGTTTGAAATAGACTCTGGGCTCCAGCCCGCGGAAGCCGCGCCAGAACTGTACTCTCGGAGAGGTTGTTTTCCCGTCCCCGATAGCAAGGTGAGCGTCCTGACTGGGTCCGGATCCTGGCCCTGGCGGCGGGCGGTAGGCGGCGGGCGGCGTGAGGGTGCCGCTGGCTTTTTGCCGGCGGGTACTGGGCGGGGAGGCCTCTGGGATCACTCTCCGGGCCCTGTAGGTGCCGGGGACCGCCCCCTCCCACCCGACGGAACTGGAGAATCGGCCCCGGGATATGGTTCGTAGGGGTGTCGGCGCCCCTCTGCTCGGGTTCAAACTGGTCTCGGATTAGTGTCCCAGACCCTACTCTGTCACGGACTCACACTTTAGGGGATCATTTTCTTCCTCCGTAAAAGAATTGGAGATGAGTAGGTATTTCCAAGCCGCCTTCCCAGTCCCGTAACCAACCTTATTGAAATTCGGGCCCTGGTCCTTTGTTTTATTGAGTAGATGTAAGCTTGGGTTTTGATCTGGTTGGCGACGTGGGGTGCCTATGGTTAGTTACGCGAGCATTTCTCTTTCCCCTCTTCTTCCTCCCGTCCACATTTTTTTTTTTTTTTAAATAGAGATAGGCCTCCCTATGTTGCCTAGGCTGGTCTGGAACCCCTGGGCTCAAGGGATCCTCCCGCCTTGGCCTCTGTAAGTGCCAGGATTACAAGCGTGAGCCACTACTCCCGGCCCTCCCTTCCACATTTATTTGGACGCGCTTGTGTGACCAGCTCTGCTGTGTAATGAGGACCCAGAAATAAAAGGCATAGGTCGTGTCCTTGAGGAGCCTGATCTAGAGGAGAAGGCAGGGTTATCATTCTCAGACCCAGCCTTGATACAGTGCACGGGGACTCTGGCTTTTTCGAGGAGGTTGGGAATTCTGACAACGGGAAAGCGGTGGTGGAGGTGGGGCAGGAGGAGGTCATACAAGAGCTTCCTTGGGGACTAAGGGACTGGGTAGTTTGGGCATGAAGAGTGCCCTCCACGTATTTAAGATAGAAAGATACAGCATTTTCTGGAAAGGACAATAGTCCTGCAAGTCCTCCACGCAGGAACCTTCATCCAGGGCTTTTCTTCACTCCCCACCTCGATTCCCTGTTCCTCAAAAGTAAACTTCTGAGGTTTATTTTTTTGTTGTTCTTTTGCCCCAATGGCCCAATACAGGTGGCTGATAGCTGATGCCTTAATGGGCCAAAATCTGCTCTAATCACAGTTAGCTTGGTCTACCTCTATATTGTTCTCTATCTTAGACTTTGGAATGGAAAAGCATTCAGCTTGCCAGTCTTCTTTTTGTTTATTCCCCTCATTTTCTAATCATCTTTCTGAATTGCTCCTTTTTATATTCTGTTGGCTATAGCATCTTTATGTAATGATTTCAGTGGCTGACTGAATTGTTTAGGGCAATTACAGTTGTGTGTCTCTGGGTACAGTTCTCTGACTCCTGACAAACTAGATTGGAATGGAGGATATTGAGACAGGGTCAGTTGTCCTTTGTTGGCTGAGAGGCATGTGACTCCTTTCAGTAGTTTTGGGATAAATGGGAGTGGAATACAAGATGCTGTGTTCCAAGAACTGAGAGCTAGAAAAAAAAAACAAAACTGGTAGCAAAACACAGCTTTCCAAGGCTTTGATATCCAACTTATATGTTGTCCAAGACCTTTGCTTCTCCCTCTTAATTTTTTTGATCTTAGTATTTTCATCAACTGCTTATTGTTTTGAAAAAAGTTTCATTGATAAAATCGTTTGGAAAAAAACCATTAAAATGGCCGTTAACTTTATTTAGTAAAAAAACAAATTCTCAAATTCTTGCCTAGGTAACTGGAAAATGAATGATTTTTCTTTTATTTATGTTCTGAAGGCTAAAATAAAGGACAGTTGCCGTACTTTTCTTCCAGCTGATTTCTATTTTCTAAGATGTGGCTGGGAAGGAGGTAGGCCACTTCACCCTTTGTACCATAGGCTGAAATATACAAGTGAAAAAGTGTTTTTAAAAAGTACGTAATAGCTAACATATATGGAAAGCTTACCAGGAGATACTGTTTCTAAGGCCTTAGGAAGTCACCATCATTATCCTTATTTTGGAAACAAGGCATAGAGCAGCTAGATAACTTGCCCAAGGTCATACATCTTGTAAGTGGCTAAGCTGGAATTGAATCCGCTTTGAATCACTAAGGTTGTACTGTATATGTCTTTCCTGGTCAGTGTCTGTCTGGAGCATGACTTTACCACCTTTTGCAATGATTCTAGTACTAATATGGCATTCACTCTTCATTCATGCATGCATTCATTATTAAAAAATGATAACTGCTTGGAAGGAGATGGGCTACCTGTGCTGTGAGTAACTATGATGGGAAACTATGGTCGGGTCAGGAATCTCAGAAAAGTTTCCCAGAGGAAGAGGAACAAAGTGTGAGTGGTAATTAACGATGTGAAGAGGGAAAGAGGAGCATTTGCAGAATATCTTGTCATGCATTTTCTTTGTTTATAGGACCTATTTCACCTGAAAACCTTATGGCAAAATATTATTTTTTTCTTAGCTTTTATTTTTGGTTCAGGGGTACACATGCAGGTTTGTTATCTTTTGAAATGTGGTCTTGAAACTTGATTCTTAGGGGTGGTTAGATAGATTCATTAATTTGAGACTTTGTTTCCTTTTACTATGGTAAGACCAACAGTCTGGTTATTCTTTTCAGTTTATTTACAAATGTTGGAGTAATAAAGAAGGCAGAACAAAATGAGCTGGGCTTTGGAAGAATGGAAAGAAGGCCTGCCTACAAGAGCTCTTCAGAAAATTCAAGAGCTTGAAGGACAGCTTGACAAACTGAAGAAGGAAAAGCAGCAAAGGCAGTTTCAGCTTGACAGTCTCGAGGCTGCACTGCAGAAGCAAAAACAGAAGGTACCCCTGAAGCTGTGGTATTTGTAGCTGTTCACTCATTATTGCCACAGAAATGCTGGTATTTAAAACTGTGCACTCATTTTTGGATTAATTATTTCATCTTCTTTACATTTAGAGAAAAATGATTTTGCTATCTTAAGGAGTAATTCCTTTCCCCTCCCCCACCCCCACCCCAGGCCCCAATCCCCTTCTTTTTTTTTTGAGTCATTTTTATTTTAATTGCTTTTAATTTTCTCCATTTCTCTCCTCATTTCTGCTTACCTGCTAATATTTAGGGCTACTGAGTTCCATTTCAGCTTCCGTGTGGGACCATGAATTGGGGATTGCTTTTGCACTGCATAGCAACAAGGCAAAAGGTGTCTGCTCCTAATCTGGGGACAGTATTAGAGCATTTTGCGGTTAAATGGATGTGGCTTTCTTAGACTGGGCTTTTAAACTTGGTATTCCTCAACCTTTTCAGGTCTAGTAAATGAAAACTAAACAGTACTTTTTAAAAATTACCTCTCTAATTAGCCAACTAAATAGTGATACAGTCATTGCTTCTAAAAGGATTTTGCTTGTGGGAGAATTTTCTGGTTTCTAACACTAACTGGTTTTAGCAGCCAAACTTGAAAATGAATTGTTAAGGGAGATTTATAGGATTTATTTCCTTTTTTTTAATTTTTGAAAGGAGAGTAAAGACTCCCTTTCTAGGATGGGTATGTCTGGCCAAAGATGATATACTACATGGCTTCAAAGAAGTTTCCTATCTATTGGCTTTGAAGTGTGATCATCTAAAATTTCTGTGTTCATATGGCTTATTGCAGCTGTATCTCAGGAATTTAGTAGTCAATGTTAGACTCAGGTTTACCAATAATACTTGGTAAATTCACGAAATAAGGGAGTTATTGTCTTCTGAACAATTCTCATTAGGTTGAAAATGAAAAAACTGAGGGTACAAACCTGAAAAGGGAGAATCAAAGATTGATGGAAATATGTGAAAGTCTGGAGAAAACTAAGCAGAAGATTTCTCACGAACTTCAAGTCAAGGAGTCACAAGTGAATTTCCAGGAAGGACAACTGAATTCAGGCAAAAAACAAATAGAAAAACTGGAACAGGAACTTAAAAGGTAATATTTTGGGATGGTATTTATAGGGATGATGTTTGTATGTATTAATCAGATGCATTTGTCTTTTCCTTTAACAATATAATTATTATACTTTGCAATTTTTTTTCCCGGTGGAATAAGTAATGATTCGGTCTCTGTACCGTAACTTGAAAGAGTGGAAGATTAAAAACAAACAAACAGTGATTTGGTTTTATCATTGCATAGCTCAGTACGATATAAATTTATCAAATATTTGCTCTATTACTCATGTTTTCATTCAGTATATGTTTATTAAGCTGTACCATGATTCAGACACTGTTGGTCACTGGGTAATACAATAATAAATAGTACTATCATACTATCAAATTATTTGATAGTATGATAATACTAGTTACATAGCATTATTTGATAGTATGATAGTACTTGTTAAAATAAAACTATCGACAGTTGTTACTGAAAAGATGAAAATTAATTGAAGCATACTGATGGCTCGTGTTTTCTCTGGGTGGAAAAGCTGCTGTAGAGAATGAGAGGGAGAATAGGGAATTATAAAAGGATGGAATAGCATGGAGGGCTCAGTTGAGATTGGAGACAGAATATAAGCAGGCCCAATCTGCAAGGTTGTGTGATAATTTAAAAAATGTTTCCTTTTGGCTGGGCGAGGTGGCTCATATCTGTAATCCCAGCACTTTAGGAGGCCGAGGCAAGTGGATTACCTGAGGTCAGGAGTTTGAGACCAGCATGGCCAACATGGTGAAACCCCCTCTCTACTAAAAATACAAAAATTAGCCAGGTGTAGTGGCGGGCGCCTCTAATCTCAGCTACTCAGGAGGTTGAGGCAGGAGAATCGCTTGAACCTGGGAGGTGGAAGTTGCAGTGAGCCAAGTTCGTGCCATATCCTCATAGCACATTTGGTTTTAAAATATTCTTATTATCTAATAGACTACAAAAACTATTGAATATGTTTTTAAAATGTTCACTGCTAACTTTCAAATGCATTGCAGAAACTTATTTTTTCCATTAGTTGCCACTGATTAGGTTTCTGGAAGGTCTCCAACAAGTGAGGTTGAACCATTTGGAATGTTTGTTAAAACTGTAGAGATTTGCAGTCTCATATAGTTCAACCTAGTAGAAAATGCTTTTAGCTTTGTAGTGCTTTTTTGGTGATGGTGTTTGTGTTTTTCTTCTTAGGGGGAAGGAGAAAAAATGGTTTATGAAAATAATAGCAGGGTATACTTTTGTTTAAGTAATAAATAACTTTGTTTAAAATGAAAGGATAGGGAAAAGAGAATAAGATACGAATTTAAAGTGGAAAAGAAACACTGGTTTTGCAAGATTCTTCAAAATTCATCTCGAATCAGCAGATTTGTGACACCTTTGCTAATCTGTAGACCTGCAATGTCCAATATGGTACTCACTGGCTACATGTGGCAATTATGACGTACTTGAAATGTGTCTGGTGCAGATTGAGATGAGCTGTAAGAATACGATGGATGCCAAATTCTGAAAATTTAGTATGAAAAAATGTAAAATATTTTATTAGTAACTTTACTATTAATTACAAGTTGAAATGAGGGTATCTTGAATATAGCAAGTTAAATTAAATATTAATTTTACTTATTTCTTGGTGCTTTTTAAATACTAATGGCACATTTCCATTGGACCTTGCTGTTTCCTACTGTAAGCTCAGATGTGGTGGTTTGATTTGCTGAGAAGTCATTTTTAGCTCATACATTCATTGCCTTTTCTCAGATTGAATTTGGAGCTAGATGGAGCTAAGGGCTGGCTGGCTGGCTGGCTGGCTGGCTGGCTTGCTTGCTTGCTTCCTTCCTTCCTTCCTTCCTTCCTTTCTTCCTTCCTTCCTTCCTTTCTCTGTCTGCCTTCCTTCCTTCCTTCCTTTCTTTCTTTCTTTTCTTTCCTTTTTCTTTTTCTTTTTTTCTTTTTGACAAAGTCTTGCTCTGTTGCCCAGGCTGGAGTGCAGTGCTGTGGTACAATTTCAGCTCACTGCGACTTCCGCCTCCTGGGTTCAAGCGATTCTCCTGCCTCAGACTCCCAAGTAGCTGGGACTACAGGTGCACACCACCATGCCTGGCTAATTTTTGTATTTTTAGTAGAGAGGGGTTTTCGCCAAGTTGGCCAGGCTGATCTCGAATTCCTGACCTCAGGTTATCTGCCCGCCTTGGTCTCCCAAAGTGCTGGGATTACAGGCATGAGCCACTGGGCCTGGCATTACTTTCTTTACTTCCTTTTTTAAGTAATATGTCATGGCAAAGAGACTGGTGCACACCATTAGCCATTCTAAAAGAGTGTTCATTTTATTTTTTATGTTAAACTAAAGTCAGAGGCATTTGAGAGTTGGAAGAATTGAGCCTTCTTTTAATGTGGGTTTTTTGGTTTTGAAAGGTGTTCAGAGCTTACTTGCATGATAGTTCTGAATACCTTTATACAGAGCATACATATATACAATATATAACTTATGTTTCCCATTTCTTCTAACTATTTCCAGCCATATCTTTTCTAGACGCATTATATTGATTTAATTTTTATATCTGTGTTTTAAAAATGTCATATATAATATGTGATCTGTGTTTTTGAAATAACTGACTATCCTAAGTAATGTCATCTGTTCTCATGATTTGAGCCCATGCTTCAATGACACCACTTTCTTCCCGTGTTTCTGAAGTTCTAGATTCTTTTATGTCCCTGTCTTTGGCTTAGAATATGAAATTTGCTTGGAATATATTCCAATCCTCCAACTCTTTTTTGCTGTCTGTATTAGTCTGTTCTCACACTGCTATAAAGAACTGCCTGAGACTGGGTAAATTATAAAGGAAAGAGGTTTAATTGACTCACAGTTCCACAGGGCTTTTCTTTTCCGCTGGGAAACTTACAATCATAGCGGAAGGGGAAGCAAACACACCCTTCTTCACATGGTGGCAGGAAGGAGAAGAATGAGAACCAAGCACAGGAGGAAGCCCCTTATAAAACCATCAGATCTTGTGAGAACTCGCTATCACGAGAATAGCATGGGAAAACTGCCCCCATGATTCAATCACCTCTCACCGGGTCCCCGCCGCCCCACCACACATGGGGATTATGGGAACTACAATTCAAGATGAGATTTCGGTGGAAACACAGCCAAACCATATCACTATCATAGTGTTTATTATAGATCTTCCTTATAGCCTTTATAAAGTTGTACTTATTGGTTTATATTTCTGTTTCTTTTACTAGACTGAGTTCCTTTGAAGACACAGGACTGTGTTTATGTCTGGCACATAAGTTAGACCTTATTAAATGCCTGTTGGATAAATGAAATGGTTAAGAATTCTTAGTGGATGGGTTTCTTTGTAAGTTTATTACTCTCTGGGAATGTAAGGCATTGGTATTCTGTAGCCTTTGCTCTAACTGATTTGTCTGCCTCTTGGGTCCTTTTCAAACAGGTGTAAATCTGAGCTTGAAAGAAGCCAACAAGCTGCACAGTCTGCAGATGTCTCTCTGAATCCATGCAATACACCACAAAAAATTTTTACAACTCCACTAACACCAAGTCAATATTATAGTGGTAATGCATTTTTTTCCTTGGTATAGACAGCTTTTTGTTTAGCTCGAGATTTTAATTCTGCAAAATAAATGAATGAATTCAACTTTGAATTAAACTTTTAATGTATATATTTAAAAACTGCAGCCACTTGTTACATACCCATTTACATATCTGTTGAATTATGTTGAGCTACTGGATTGAGCTTTTAAGCTTTTTACTTTATCCTTCTGTGGTATATTTTCAAAGAAATTCAATTTCAGAATATTTAAAGCACTTATGTTTTTATGTGTTTTGATATTTGAGTAATTTGATCAATAGTTTGATGTATTTCCCTAACCAAAATGTTGTTTCTACTAAGATACTCATTTCTAGACTATCAAAATCATTGTTGATCTGTGAATTCCTTCATGGAATCAATGATTGAAAGAAAACTGTATTTGATTGTCTGTTTCTAGGTTCCAAGTATGAAGATCTAAAAGAAAAATATAATAAAGAGGTTGAAGAACGAAAAAGATTAGAGGCAGAGGTTAAAGCCTTGCAGGCTAAAGTAAGTTAATTATGGGCCCTATAATAGAACAAGGTTAGAGAAAAATCTGTTTTACATAGAGTTGGTCTTTTTTTTTTTTTTGTGCTGAGAAAAGGTTTTGGGCTCAGTGGAGGTGATTATTTTTTAGTTTTAAAAATAGGGTGGAGTGAGTAAAATATAGTGGGGAGATTAGTTTATCCCTAAATATTAAATGTTCATGTAATGTCCACTTAATTATTTCCCTATTAAGACCTAGTGATCAGGGCTATTCTTGGAGACAGTGGGGCCCGAGAATTAGTCGTGATGCTCCCTGCCTGGCTTTATCATCTAGAGGCAATTGCTTCCTATATAGTCCTTTTGATCTATTGAATTTTACCTCTACCATTTTTGTTCACATGTTATTTGCTGAAAACAATTTCCAGTTTGGCACTTACTGGTGGCTTTCCACTAAACATAAGGACTTGACGAGATGGCACAATTCAGCAAGCCCTTTAAGGCTGAATTTATAAGTAGGTACCTTAAATACTGAGAATGCAGAAGTACCTCTGGCTTAGAGCTTTAACAGTTTTTATTCTTTTCATGACTTTAACCCTCATTTTGATGTCATTAGGATTCTAATATGTAGCAAAGGCATTGCTTATCAAGATGAATAAAAATTAAGTACTCATTCTCTAGTTTGTCCTAGAAATATCATGTGCTTTGTCATCCAGTTCAGTCATTTGTAGCAATTCTTCCCTTGACATTGATTCCTAGAGATATTTTATGGAAAAATTGAGTCTCTAGTAAACATTAACCCTCTTCCTATGGCAAAAAAAGTGCTTGCTGTATTAAAAATCTAATGCTGCATTCACCTCCATGTCTTGATATTTGTCAGAATGGAGGCAGAGAGAAGCATAGAAAGAACAATGCAAAGCGGTAGATCATCCACAAATGTATATTATATAACATTAAACACTCGATGTGACTTTTTTGGGATAGTGATATGGTGGAATGTGAGATTTTTGAAAGAGTTCTTTAGTCTGATGTTTAACTTTCATTCTCTTGGGCAAAGCTATAGGGGGAGGTAACCAAGGACAGGCAAAGAAAAGCCAGTTTTGGAATTCAGAATGAAAGTGAATACTCACATATGTTTAATGGGTTCTAAGAAGGATGCGGAATAAATACTAAGACTTAGCCTAGTTTGAATAGGTTGGGCATAAGATGGTAGTAGCTTATTCCTTCAATGCTAAGAAGTCGAGCATTAGAACATTCCATCACTGGGTATTAGACTTATGGTTTACTTGACTTGAATGTTCTTTCTTGGTATGCAGTGCAACTGTTAACTTCTTGGGATTATGGCTTTATATTCTATCTGAAAATAAATAGCCTTGAGTATATAAGATCTTTAAAGGGCTCTAAAGAGATTCTGTTTCTACAGAAAGCAAGCCAGACTCTTCCACAAACCACCATGAATCACCGCGACATTGCCCGGCATCAGGCTTCATCATCTGTGTTCTCATGGCAGCAAGAGAAGACCCCAAGTCATCTTTCATCTAATTCTCAAAAAACTCCAATTAGGAGAGATTTCTCTGCATCTTACTTTTCTGGGGAACAAGAGGTGACTCCAAGTCGATCAACTTTGCAAATAGGGAAAAGAGATGCTAATAGCAGTTTCTTTGACAATTCTAGCAGTCCTCATCTTTTGGATCAATTAAAAGCGCAGAATCAAGGTAACGTTGAGCTAAATTAAGTTTAAATTCACTTTGCTTGAGGTAATTTCACAGGTGATTCCAGATATTTTCAATCCCATAAAGTGCTTATGTGTTTTGTTAGGCACGTCGGTGTTCAGCATCCTAGACTGTTTTTGTGAAATATACTGTCTTTTCAATAATGATAAAAGGCATCATAGTGTTGGAATGTACTTTTATTTGTATTGAAACGCTGGTGCCTGGAAGCCTCTAAAGTAGGTTGAGAGGCTTTGACTTATCTTTCCAGAAGCAGGGCGAGTGGGTTGGTTACAGTTTATACTCCCCACGCTTCTCATCTGGCTCCTTTTGTGACCCACAGAACCAGGCTGTGGTCTGACCAGCTTTGGCCAGAGGTTGTGTGTGTGTCTGCAGAACAGCTTTGCTGTGCCCTGCCAGGTTGTCCATATGGGAGCAAACCTGTAACCTTGGCTGCTGTGCCACGCTGCAGCTGACAGCCAAGGGTACCAGGTGGTGTTTTGGAATCTACTCTGTAGAAGGTGATAATTTCCAGTGCTGTGATATATTGAAAATCACTGTCAGTGTTCACTGGTGACAGCTGTCACCTAGCCAATGCCATTGGAACCAATGTTGTGCGTATGTGGGAAAAAAGTGGAAAAAAAAATCATTGTTAATTTTGGCAGTATGGGAGGTTCATACTGTCTTGATGTTTACTGGAGGTAGAACTACCAGAGAATATAGGAGGGTGAACTTTTCACTGCTTAGCACTGATTTGCATTGATACGGGCACAAAACAAATATAGTTTGCTGTTGTGTAAAACCAAATGGTAGTTTTAACAAAGGGTGTCATATGTGATGTACTTTTCACAGTCTCAGTAAGAAGATGGCGTTCCTGATTTTAGAAAAGCATTCTCCCCACCAAGTGTCTTTGTTAAAATGTAAGAAAATCTGTTTCTCCTGCCTTCTATAGAGTATTTGAATGCAAATGACAATAGAAACTAACTATTGAAATTAAATCCAATTAAAGTAGCTTCTATGTTTAGTGTAAATGTTTGTTTCGTCAAAGATTTTAGAAAAGAATAAAACAAATGATAAGTTATGAACATTTTGGGAAAGATATATATGAATTGGAGTGTGATTTTTGTTTGTGGTTTAAGAGCTAAGAAACAAGATTAATGAGTTGGAACTACGCCTGCAAGGACAAGAAAAAGAAATGAAAGGCCAAGTGAATAAGTTTCAAGAACTCCAACTCCAACTGGAGAAAGCAAAAGTGGAGTTAATTGAAAAAGAGAAAGTTTTGAACAAATGTAGGGATGAACTAGTGAGAACAACAGCACAATACGACCAGGCATCAACCAAGGTACTTGACTTTTCGTGAATTACTGGAGAAATCTTCATCTTTTCATATAATTATTTAGAAAGAGTATTTTATACATAAGTTTATGAAATGTCATTAATGTTCTTTGTTAATATATATTAGGTACTCTTGATGCAATTGAACTAGAAAGCTGTTTTAAGTTGGGCAGATCCGGGATCAAGCCTGGTGCTGCACTTTCCCAGCTGAGTGACGTTGGGCTAGTCACTGATCTCTTTTATGTTGCAGGGGGTAATAGAGAATAAAGAAAATGTATATACAGCATCTAGCATGATGTGTGCCACGTTAGAATAGGCACTTAATGGCACTTTAAAGGAGTTTTAGGACATTTGATAGGATTTAATCTGCTCTTGGGATCATATATATAGTTGGTCCATTGTACCCGTGAGTTCTGCATTCATGGATTCAACCAACTATGGATCGTAAGTATTTAGGGGGAAAAAAAAAAGGCCAGGCACCCATGGTTTATACCCAAATCCCCGCACTTTGGGAGGTTGAGACGCGGATTACTTGAGGCTAGGAAATCAAGACCAGCTAGCCCACATGACAAAACCTTGTCTCTACTACAAATACAAAAATTAGCCAGATGTGGTGGTGCGCACCTGTAATCCCAGCTACTCGGGAGTCTGAGGCACAAGAATTGTTTGAACCTGGGAGGCAAAGGTTGCAGTGAGCAGAGATTGTGCCACTGCACTCCAGCCTGGGCGACAGGGTGAGATTCTTTCTCAAAGAATGGCTTTGTCCGTACTGATCATATACAGACCTTCTTTTCCTTGTCATTATTTCCTAAACAAATACATTATTACAAATATTTTACATAGCATATACATAGTATTAGGTATTATAAGTAATCTAGAGATGATTGAAAGTGTGTGGGAGGATGTGCATAGATTATATGCAAACACTATACCATTTTATATCAGGGACTTGAGCATCCTCAGATTTTGGTATCTGCAGGGAGTCCTGGAACCAGTCCTTCATGGATACTGAGGGATGACTGTACACCCACCATTGAATCTTAAGACTCCAACGGAGGCCAAGCTACTTAGCCTGTTATTTTGTTGTTGTTGTTGTTCTTGTTGTTGCTTTGGTCCCAGCCTACCTCTCTAGCCAGTCTTTTCTTCTCTTTTTTCTATTACTCATTCATTTACTGACTCATTTCACAAGCATGTATTGATATTTGTGCCTGCTATATATTAGGCACTGTTCCAGACCTGGGGCTGGAACAGTGATAAATAGACAAAGTCTCCAGACCTGGGGCTGGAACAGTGATAAATCAACAAAAATCTTTGCCTTGTGGAGCTTCATCTTAATAGAGGGAGGCAGAAAATAACAAAAATAAAGTAACATAGACAGTATGGTATGTGGTAATAAGTATTGTAGAGAAAAATGAATTATTTGACTTTTAATAAACTCTTTAGATATTTCTGAGGCTTTAGGTAAAAACCATTGTAGTAGACATACTTCTATTATTTGCTTTCTTGGGGCAGGTTCTTTCATTTGTTTACTTAAAACTTTTATTTTGAGATAATTGTAGATTCATATGCAGTTGTACAAAATAATAGCTTGTTAATGTGGTGGGTTGCACTGATTTTCACACATTTGAATGAGCCTTGCATATTTGGAATAAACCCTAATTTCTTACTGTGTATAATTTAAAAACTATATTTCTGAATTTTTTTTTGCTAATAACTTATTAAGGATTTTTTGTGTCTGTATTCATAAAGGATATTGGTTGGCTTTCTTTTTTTCCCCTGCCATCTTTGTTTGATATTTGTATCAGGGTATCCTAGTTCCAGAAATTAGAGAGTGTTCCTTCCTCTTCAGTTGTCTGAAAGAGATTGTGTAGGATTTTTTTTTCTTTCTTTATATATTCAGTAGAATTCTCTAGTGAAATCATTTGAATCTGGAGATTTCTTTTCTGGGAGTTTTAAAATTACAAATTCAGTTTTTAAAATAGTTATAGAACTATTAAAATTATCCATTTCATATTGGGGGAATTAGAATAGTTTGTATTTTCATCTAAGTTGTCAACTTTATGTATATAGAGTTATTCACTGTATTCTCTTATTTTGATATTTGTAGTGATATTCCTTGTTCATTTCTGATGTTGGTAATTTGTGCCTTCTCTCTATCTCTGTGTCAGTCTTGCTAGAGATTTGTCAGTTTCGTTGACCTTTACTGATCTTTCCAAATAATCAGCCCATTGGTTCATTGATTTTTTTTTTTTCTCTGTTTTCAGTTTCATTGATTGCTGCTTGCTTTAGGTTTATATTGCTTAAAAAATGTCATTAGAACCTGTTGGTTGATGATGTTGAGTTTGTTAATATACTTGCTGATTTTCTGTTTAGTTGTTAAATTCATTGTTGAGAGAAGATGTTGAAGTCCCCACCCATAACTGTGATTTGTCTGTTTCTCCTTTGATTTCTTCCAGTTTTTGCTTCACATATTTTGCAGCTCTGTTGGTGAATGCATATACATTTGGGATTGCTATGTCTTGATGGATTGACCCTTTATCACTATTTAGTGTCCCTGGTAATTTTCTTTATTCTGAAGTTTACTTTGTCTGTTATTAATATAGCCACTCCAGCTTTCCTTTGATTGTTAGCATGATGTATTTCTTCCTCTTTATTTTCAACCTATTTTGTTATATTGAAGTGACTTTCATGTAGACAACACATAATTGGGCCATGTTTTTCAATATACTCTTTCACTGTCTGTCTTTTTTTTTTTTTGAGACGGTGTCTGGCTCTGTCACCCAGGCTGGGGTGCAGAGGCGTGATCTCAGCTCACTGCAATCTCTGCCTCCCAGGTTCAAGTGATTCTCCTGCCTCAGCCTCCTGAGTAGGAGTAGCTGGGACTACAGGCACCCACCACCACGCCCGGCTAATTTTTGTATTTTTACTAGAGACGGAGTTTCACCGTGTTGGCCAGGCTGGTCTTGAACTCCTGACCTCAGGTGATCCACCAGCCTTGGCATCCCAAAGTGTTGGGATTACAGGCGTGAGCCACTGCACCCGTCCTCCACTGTCTATCTTTTAATGGGTATATTTAGGCCATTTATACTTAATGTGATTATTCATATATTATGACCCAAGTCTGCCATTTTATTTTTTGTTTTCCATTTCTTTCTGCTTTTTCATTTGTTTTCCTTTTTTTCCCCTGCCTTTGTGGGTTGCTTGAACATTTTTTAAAAATCCATTTTGATTTGTCTATATATTTTGCAGTGAATCTCTTTGTAGAGCTTATAGTGATTGTTCTAGATATTACATTATTTATACACATTTTATCACAGTCTGTTGGTATCTTCATTTCACTAGTTCTAGTGAATTTTACAGACTGTTTTCTCCCTTTTCGTCCTTTTACCCTCCCTCATTTATGATAGAATTGTCTTAAATGTTTTCTGTACATACATTTAGAACTACATTTTGCTTCAACTCTTTAACATATTTTAAAAAGCTGAGGAAGAGAAGGAAAGCCTATTATATTTGTGTGTGTGTGTGTGTGTGTGTATATATATATGTGTGTGTATATATATATAAAATCATTGCTAAGCTTGTTCTTCCTTCCCTGCTAGATTTCCTTCCAGTTTCCTTTATTTCCTTTCTGTTTAGAGAACTTCCTTTAGCCCTTCTTTTAGGGTAAGTCTGTTGGCCACAAATCCTTAGTTTTCCTTTATTTGAGAATGTCTTGATTTTCTTTTCATTCCTGAAGGATATTCTGTTGGGTATAGGATTCTGTGTTGACAGTCCTTTTTTCCCAGTGCCATAGTGTTTTTCTTCAGGTCCTGAGCTCCTTAGTCAGTCTGCCTTCTTCTCTCCACCTTTCAAACTTGTTTGTTTTACTGTAATGTCCGGGTTTTTTATTTGTTCTAGTTAGGAGGAATAGGGAAAAGTGTGATTATTCCATCTTCCTGGAAGTAAAAATCAGGTTCATTTTTATATATTCTCCTAGTGCAGTGCCTTATACAGAGAAATTCTGGAAAAAGATTGATTAGATATATAAAGGAACAATGGCGCTTCAGTGGAACTATGACCTCCTTTGATCCATATCTTTAATACCTTCCTACAGTCTCACTATGTAATAGTAATTTGGTCTTTTAAGTTAGGACTTGGATTTGAACCTGGCTCTGCCACATCTCAGTTTTATTGCTTTTTGAGTTATTTAATGAACTTCTGAGCCCCAGTTGTCTAATCAATAAAATTGTATTAATAATTCCTGTGTCATAGGGTTGTTGTAAAGATTGAGATAATTTTTGTAAAGGCTTTAGCATAGTACCTGGCACATGGTGAACTTATAATAATATTAGCTGTTATTATCATGGCTTATTTTCAAGTTCCTAGTTAATGAAGCCAATTTTCAGTTTCATTTCTGCCAAGCTAGGCCTTCCTGTGTGTAAGAATTACATTTCTCCTTTTACACTTTACTTCTTTGGTTTTGGAGTGACAAGTTCACCAAATTCTTGTTCTGTCTGACACATATAATGAAGTTTCTTTGCATAAAATCATGAATTAATATTTTTGACTAGGATAGTGCTGAGAATACAGCTCTGGCTTTCTATTAGAATCTTCCCTCCAGGTTCTTGTTTTTGTTTTGAGACAGGGTCTCACTCGGTCATCCAGGCTGGAGTGCAGTGGTGTGATCCTGGCTCACTGCAACCTCCACTTCTGGGCTCCTTCCACCTCAGCCTCCCTAGTAGCTGGGGCTATAGGCGCCTGCCACCACACCTGGCTAATTTTTGTATTTTTAGTAGAGACGGGCTTCACCATGTTGCCCAAGTTGGTATTGAACTCCTGGGCTCGAGCAGTTTGCCCCCTTCAGCCTCCCAAAATGCTGGGATTACAGGTGTGAGACATCGCACCCAACCCCCTCAGGCTCTTTTTTTTTTTTTTTTTTTGAGATGGAGTTTCGCTCATGTTGCCCAGGCTGGAGTGCAATGGTGGGATCTCGGCTCACTGCAACCTCTGCCTCCTGGGTTCAAGTGATTCTCCTGTCTCAGCCTCCTGGGTAGCTGGGATTACAGGCACATGCCACCACGCCCAGCTAATTTTTTTGTATTTTTAGTAGAAACAGGGTTTCACCATGTTGGCCAGGCTGGTCTCAAACACCTGACTTCAGGTTATCCGCCCGACTTGGCCTCCCAAAGTGCTGGGATTACAGGTGTGAGCCACTGCGCCCGGCCCCTCCAGGTTCTTAATACTTGTTTGTTCTGTGTTTTTGGGTTCCTTTTTTCCATTGAGCTAGAAATCCATTTAACTGAAAATTCAGTCTTACTCTTTTCTGTCTTGTCCCTAAGGATAGTATGTCCTTGTCAAATGTGTAACTGAAATAAAATTATGCTATGTTTATGCTGGTTCCAGATCTAACATTAGACTTATCTATTAAATAAAATGGAATTACTGTAACAAAAATCAATACCGTGTTCTTAAGTGAACATATGCTGTTTGTAGAGTGTCTTTTCCAAGTATTTACAAATTGTGAGATACAAGGCTTGAATTCATGGAGAAACAGAGTGTTGAGCTGGCAGCAGACCTGGAGTTCAGCACCCACAGTTCACAGATAAAAAGGTCCGGAGTGCCCAGGGTCATGTGCTACATATTTTCAAGGACTTGAGCTCTGGACACTGTTTTAGAGTATTATGGAGCATTCATGACACCTAGTGGTCAGATACTCTTATACGAATTCGGTATCACTGATAATAGAATGTTGTTTAAAAATTTTTAAATACAATGTAAGTACCTTCTAAAGACTCTTTTAACCTGCTGTGTTTAGTAGAAAAGGATTCTTGATTCCAGGACCCTTTTAGTGGACTGTATTGCAGTTTGAAGGAGTGCCAGTAGAGGGCGCCACGGGTTCATTTCATTTACTCTGTGGTACAAGGTTGTTTTTTTTTTTCCTGAGATTTGTTAAACTTTGAACCATCATTTGAGCAGTGACTTTTTGTTTTGTTTTGTTTTGAGACAGAATCTTGCTCTAATTGCCCAGGCTGGAGTGCAGTGGCACGATCTTGGCTCACTGCAACCCCCACCTCCTGGGTTTAAGCAATTCTCCTGCCTCAGTCTCCTGAGTAACTGGGATTACAGGCATGCGCCACCACACCCGGCTAATTTTTGTATTTTAGTAGAGACGGGGTTTCACTATGTTGCCTCGGCATTTGGAACATTGTGGAAAGAAGCATTTTAATATTTAAAATTTCCCACAAAATCCATTATGCTTGAAACAGACTATCATGTGAGGGTAATGGGCACTCTCTGATGATTTTACAGCTTTTAAATTACATAGGCTAACACCATTGCATTTTAACATCTCATTTCCATGCAACAAAATGTTAGATGAATCGTTAGACATGCTGATCTTTTTTTTCATGGCACAAATTAGGAAGTATTTATTTAAGTGGGCTAATGCTTTACATCCTTGCTAATAGTTCCTAAACATAAATTGTGTGCTAAAATAATTATAGCAGTTTTTCTAAAACACAAAATATTTGTTCATTTACGTGAGTAATATTTATTTTGTCTTGAACATTTTTATTCATTATTAGTATACTGCATTGGAACAAAAACTGAAAAAATTGACGGAAGATTTGAGTTGTCAGCGACAAAATGCAGAAAGTGCCAGATATTCTCTGGAACAGAAAATCAAGGAAAAAGAAAAGGAGTTTCAAGAGGTAAGGTAAATGGATTCATGAGGTGTTTGTCTGAAAGTCTTTTTATGGGCTTTTCATAGTTTGATCACTTGGAAAGGGGAGTTGTTATCACAATTTGGGAAATTCTTTTAGAGGGGAAATGCTTTGTGAGCTAAAGGTCACCTTATTTTCTTTCACATCTTCACTTTTGTGCTTCTTTTTAATCTTTCAGTTTTTGATTAGAGAAGGGAATTAGTATTCAGAATTCATCCATGTTTTCTGATTTGTTTGAGATTTGATATTCAGTAGGGAAGGATCACTTTCTTCTTTTGGACATTTTCTCTGATGTGAAGGAAATTGTATTATATTTTCCAGTAGGCTTAAAAAATTTTTTTTTCTTTTACTCTATTTCCTTTGTAACTCCAGTTTTTTTTTTTTTTTTTTTTTGTTTGAGACGGAGTCTCACAGTGTTACCCACGATGGAGTGCAATGGCACAATCTTGGCTCCCTGCAACCTCCGCCTCCCGAGTTCCAGCAATTCTCCTGCCTCAGCCTCCCGAGGAGCTGGGATTACAGGCATGCACCATCACACCTGGCTAATTTTTGTATTTTTAGAGACGGGGTTTCGCCATGTTGGCTAGGCTGGTCTTGAACTCTTGACCTCAGGTGATCCACCCACCTCGGCCTCCCAAAGTGCTGGGATTACAGGCGTGAGCCACCATGCCTGGCCAACTCCAGTTGTTTTTAAACCTCCGGGTTGGCAAATAAATTAGGAGGGTAGTTGATGTGGTGGGGAAAGTGGTTGGCAGAAGAGTGAGGGTGGAAGGTGCCCTTCCATAAGTATCTGCCAATTTGGTTCTTTCAGGTGATTTAGCCTGAAAAAGTACCATACGGATTAAGAGTCTATAGATTTTAAATAAGAATGCCTGGAAATGTTAGCTGGTATCTTTCTGTGGTTATTAAAGTTAATGGGTAGCATGTATTTCCTGTCCTTCTACATTTAAGCCCATTTAAAGTGGTATACAGTTTTTTGTGTTTTAAACTCCGTTTTTGAGTATGTTTGGCTTCTTAGTTGAGCTTTGACTGTTGTAGCTCAGTTCTTCTCTCTTGCCCCGATCCTTCAAAGTAGAGGTAATTAATTTAAGACTGAAGATGAGGTGGAAACAGGCTAGTTTCCACGTGGTCAACCGATAGAGTCCTTCCCCTTTCCCTCAGAGACCTGGATTTGATGCCTGGGCCCAGCATGGAGCACCGAGGCTGACTATGTTCATCGTTAAGCAGACAGTTGGCTCAGCTCCCTGCTGTCTCCTGTGCTCTTTGTGCAGTCGCCTGTTAGGATGCTCGTGCCTCACCCTGGAGTCTCCCTAGCGAACCATCATCAGGCTGATGCACCTGCCCTTTGTTTTTCAGGAGCTCTCCCGTCAACAGCGTTCTTTCCAAACACTGGACCAGGAGTGCATCCAGATGAAGGCCAGACTCACCCAGGAGTTACAGCAAGCCAAGAATATGCACAATGTCCTGCAGGCTGAACTGGATAAAGTAGGGGCCGTGTCTTTCTCTCTCTCCTCAATCATCCCCTCTTGTTCCTTGTACCTGTTACTTCTCTACCATAACTGACATATGATACTTTCAAAGAAAAAGCGCTCCGCCTTCACTTTCTCTATCAAAGTGGAGAATGTACAGAACCATTCTGGCTCTAGGTTTCCTCATCTAGAGAAACAGTGGGGGTGAGTTAGGATTTCAGATCTGAAAGTCTGTGGAGGTCTCTTATAATCTGTTGGTTCTTGGTTCCATGACCAGGTGGGAGCTGTCCCAAGTCATATAGGCCCCCAAGTAGTTAAAGCACTGAAAGTTATAATCACTTTACTTAAGACTCACTCCCAAAGTGGTCTCATCCAGTTTTGTGGCTTTACATATCATCTATGTGATGATGACTCTGCCCAGCCTGGATGTCTATTCTAGACTCAGATGTGTGGGTGTGTGCTTGACAGTCCACTCGCATGTCTAAAGGCACTTCATAGTAACATGCTAAGAATTGAACTCTAGGTATTTTTCTTTTTCAAAACTGCTCCTCCCTTAGTCTTCTTTACCCTGCTAACTTGCACTTCCATTCCCCACATTGCTGGGACCAAAACCTCCATGTCACTTCTATTCTTCTTTTTCTCTTACACTTGAAACTGCTGACTCTACTGATGGATACTTAGGTTATCAACATTTTCTTGTTCCCTGTGGCACTGTTTGTAATATCACGGGGCAGGTATCTTTGTGTATGTGTGCTGATGTTTCTGTAGGGCAGATTTCTGCATGTGAAATTGATAGCCTAAAGAACATATGCATCCCAATATTTGTGTGTTTTTTTGTTTGTTTGTTTTGTTTTTTGAGACGGAGTCTCCATCTGTCACCCAGGCTGGAGTGCAGTGGCACGATCTCAGCTCACTGCAACCTCATCCTCCTGGGTTTGAGTGATTCTCCTGCCTCAGCCTCCCGAGTGGCTGGGATTACAGGTGCCTGCCACCATGCCTGGCTGATTTTAGTATTTTTAGTAGAGACGAGGTTTCACCAGGTTGGCCAGGCTGGCCCCAAACTCCTAACCTCAGGTGATCTGCCCACCTTGACCTCCCAAAGTGCTGGGGTTACAGGCGTGAGCCGCCCTGCCTGGCCAGCATCCTAACATTTGACAGTTACTGCCAAATTGCCCTCCATAAAAGCTGTAGCAGTTACTCTCCTACCAGGTACAAGAGAAGGCCTGTTTCCTCTCATCCTCGCTAATTGGAGGTAGTCTCGGTTTTTAAAATTTTTGGCAATCAAGGAGTGAAAAATACTGTCATATCATTGTTTTAGTTCATACTTCCTTGATTACCATTGAAGCTATCTGTTCCAATAGCCATTTGTATTTTTTGTATAAAGTTTTCTGTTTCTACCCGTTGCCCTTTTGTTCAATCATAGAGCGCTGTATATGTTGTATGACAGATATACTGTCTTTTATTGTGTTATATATATTGAAAGTATGTTCTCTTAGCCTGTTTCTTATCTCAACTTTTTTTCCTTTTGGTTGTTTATTAATACCTAGCTGTTTTATTTTTTGTGGTTAAATCTTTTTCCTTTGTGGTCTCCTTGCCACACCCAGCCTCTTTCATCTCCTATATGCTGGTGCTGAGTGACGTTGCAAGGTCACATGATGGTATTTTAAGACATATTTAGCTGTGACGTATACTGTATCTCAGCCAAAATAGATGGCATCCATTTTTATATTCCATGACCATTTTATTGTTTAAGAATACATGATTAATGAAAAAGTAAAGAATATAAAAATGAAACTTGGTCTCTTTTTCTTTTTGTAGGTCACATCAGTAAAGCAACAGCTAGAAAAAAATTTGGAAGAGTTTAAGCAGAAGTTGTGCAGAGCTGAACAGGCGTTCCAGGCGAGTCAGATCAAGGAGAATGAGCTGAGGAGAAGCATGGAGGTAAGGGAGGAGGATGCCGAATTTTCTCCACTTGTGTACAGGACCAAGTGCAAGGAGAAAAGAATATTCCTATTCCGTTTGTCAGTTGCTTGTCATGACTATGTGCCTTTTTCTTTTCAATTCACCAGAAGTAAGTATTACAGAATGTTCTGTATATAACCCATGACAGAATATGATTGCTTATTTTTCTACTCTCTCTTCTGTATATAATTACTAAAATGCATCTAGCAATTATAGCATATCCAGCAATATGTGTCTACAACATGACTTGTATTAAGAATATGTACTCGTTCCTTAAAGATTGTTTTAGACCCCCGGGGAGGTGGAAAGATGGGAAAGGAAGGAAGGGATTTTTTAAATGGAAAGAAACAAAATTGGAAGTATCATCTAAATCCCTTTTCTAAGTGTTGGCATTTGTGTCTTTCAATATTAAAAACACCTGGAAAATCATAGATTTAAATAAACAAAAGTGGTGACAGATAAAGAGTTTCTAGATTAAAAATTCTTACAAAAACATCAAGCAAATTGTCAATTATATGACTGGCTTCAAAAGTGGACACTGACCTTAATGTTGAGCCTGTGCATGGCCTGGTTGATGGTGTCTTTGGAGACTTTGTTTCGTCCACAAAGTGGTGGATGAGGGTTCCTGAATGGCATGGATACCCTGATGGGATTTTATGCATACGTACTTCAATTTGGCTTCTCTCTGAATTCATTTAGTGGCCTGGATTTTATTTTAAAGGGCTTAATTAAGAACCATTCAGTAACAGTTCATAGACTGAAACAGTTCGAAGACGGCCATAAATCAACATTGTAATTTTAAGAAGAGGAACAACACAAGAATCGTAGAAATTTCTTCTCCATCAAACCCCACAGGAAAGAATGTTTTTCTGTTTATTCTTTAAATGTTCTATGATCACTTTTCAGTCTGTAAAGATTAACAAAACTTTCTCCATAAAGAACAGGTATTTGTTCAGGTGAGGAAAGTCTAAATGTATTTATCACCACCACTTTGCAGAGTGTATCATGACGGTAAAATCAGAACATCTGTCAGTAGCAGACAGGCGATTGTTAAATCAGCTAACCCCAAAGGGGCAATACTGCTGGAGATAGGGGGCTGCAGCTCCAGCCACCAAAGTGGAAGAAAACTTCAAATCAGATGATAGTTTCATCAGCAAACATTTTCAAATGGAAGTGTTTGTTTCAGCAAAACAAATGTTTGCCTTTTGGCCAGTGGGGACCAACCAACAGATGCTTCTGCTAACATTTCCACAGGCAGACTGGCATCGAACTCTTCCCTCTGTGAGCTTCCCTTTCAGCCAGGAACTCTCCCGCGACTCCACTGGCTGCCTGGTGGAAACATTTTGTAAAAGCAATCATCTGGTTAAGAGAGTCCAAACACTTTAAAAACTGCTTGCTTGGCCAAGTCACAGTAGTGGGCTGGACATTGTCTTGCAGGTGTTTCTGAAGACTCGTTCATCCCCACAAGGTCTGGTCTGGTCTGTGAGCTGTAGCGCTGTCCTCAGTTAACCCTAGCCTGTATTGAGGTGCGTGCATCATATTTCACTGGTATTTCATTGATGTCTGTGTCAAATGAGGGCATCTATGTGCAAGTGTCTAGCACAGGGCCTGGGGATGAAGTTAATATTTGTCTTAATTTATGGTTATGTTTACGTATGTGTCATCTTTTGAGGGTGATAGCAAGATTTCAAAGAGTTTGGCTGGCTCTTGTGTTTTGCATTGGGATTGGGACCAGATAACTGATGAACCCAGTTAGAGTGGTGGTGTAACTTACTGGGAAAATGGTAGTGGCTTTAGAGTGAGCGAGATCTGAAATTGCGTTGCTTTTCTGCGACCTACCGCGATGTGACCTTGAGACAATGGCTTACCCTTTCTCAGTCTGACTTTCCTCATCTGCATATAGGGACAAATCATTCTCCTCCCTTTTCAAGGCTGTATTCTTGGTTAAGTTAAATACTATATGTAAAGTGCTTAGCCCAGTGCCCAGCACATAAGTGCTCAGTCAGTTATTGCAGTCCACCACCTGCCCATTGCCTTGGTCTTCATCACTGCCATGACCTTTTGATGTTAGCATTGTTTGCTGTCACCTACAGGCACAGAAAGTGTGATCAGAGGACAGTGCACTTGAGATTTCTCATATTTATAATTTTGCCTGTTCTATTATTGTGTCACTCTGGGTATCTTTCTGTGTCTAATTATAAGTAAGCACTAACAAATTTAGGATGCTTATAGGTTTTGGATGCCGAAATAATGTGACAGTTGTACTGAAAGTTTCCTTGTCCATGTTTCGTAAACATGCTGCTCACAATGAGAAATTATCAGTACTGGAAATGTGATTTAATGGCCCAATCAAGGGTAAAGTTAGCATTTAGTATCAAAGTGAATGGAGGGTTTAGATAAGCTGCTCATCCACTATCCAGTGCCAGCCCCATAGCATTGGGGTTAGGCAATAAAATACCATCGTTTGACAGTCAAGATGAGGGAACACTTGCCTGGGGACCTTTCCAAGCATAGGGATCTGTATTACACTAGGTCCTCTAAGGAGCTGGCTCTGGCAAGCAAGAGAGATGAGGAGGAAAGGGAAAAACACATTCTTTGCATCCATCCCTTATCCAAGTATATAGGCTTCGCCCAGCAGGGGACGTATTAAGCTATATTCATGGATGGGATCATGAAATGCCACACAGTAGCTGAAATTTGTTTTGTCTGGCCCTAGGAAATGATGCCTCCCTTGCTGCTCCTAAAGCGAAGTTGATCTGGGTGGAATTGCTTGCTAAGCTCTAATGCTGGCTTGTGGTTATAGGGATTTTCGTTGTGTTTTCCAGCATAGTACCCAATTTTGCAAATCATGTGAGGATGCAAGAGATGCCTAGGAAAATATATCTTTGTATGCTTAACTCATTGTTGATAATGAGATACCCAATCAAGTCTTAAGTGGCTGTAGCCTCGTGGAAAACTAATTGCTGATGGATGGCAGTTTGCACATCCATTTTCAGATGTTCATTTTTTAAATTCTGGCCTTTTAAAATTCTTGGGTTGGTCATACCCATAGCATTATAAGCCTGCTGGGTCCCAGGATTGGCTGAACATTTCTTCGTTAGAAACAAATATTTACGGAGCTAGTGCCAGAATAGAGAAAGTCATGTTAATCTTTCCATTGAGCTTACTATTCATTTAAATGTCTCCAGTTATGGACAGACATGGATCGAGACCAACAAACACATAAACATAAAATTCCCCCTCTTTCCCTGGTGCCCTCTCTCTCTTCTTTTTTCCTTCCTTCCTATTGGGACGCACCTAGTTTTGCACAGTGTCTTTCCAGCTTTCTTGTCAAGCCTCCAGATGCAGGTGTCATTTGATTTGATTAAAAAATTTTTTTTTAGAGTAAGAAAATATTTTTTCATTTGCAAAATAAAAATGCTAAGTCGACCCAGGTAATTACATTCTAGTTCCTCTTCTATGTTGACTTTATTCAGCTGATCCTAGCATTGATTACAGAGATCTGGCTACTGTTAAATTTTGGGAAGAAATACTACTAATAATGCTACATTGCCCCTGTCAAAGTGCTTTAAGATGTTTGTCCTTTCACATCTGTGAGCTCATTTGAGGGGTGATTATTCTGAGTCTGAAGAACAAACCAGTCATTATAGGTTCCACAGTTTAATGATGCTAATTTAAATCAATAACATTGTTGCACCTTAATGATCGTGCTTTGCAAAATTTAACACTGACTAGTGTGAATGTTAGCCTGTCAATCTTGAGATCGGTTGGAGCTGCCCTTTAGTTCTGATTGATATCTTAATTCGATAGAGTGTCAGTTTAGCGGCAGGGAAGCAGGATCAGGACACGGTAGATGGGAGTATAATAACTACAACAGGTTCTGTCTTATTTTAATGATGAAATGAACGCAAATACATGAACAGAGCAGCTGCCAGCAAGTTTTCAAGTACTTTCTACTAGCCAGATTCTCCCTCTTCTTGAATTTGGCTTTGCTACGTCGGTACCCATCTGCTGGTAGTAACCAGAATGATAATTGAAGGCAGCCTTCCAACACAGTATTGCCACGGCCATCTGTTTTCTAACAGTGCAGTAGGGTTTTGGAGGATGGGTCTTAATTGTTTCTTTAAGATTCAGAATTTTTCCTCTACTTCACAAAGGGGTAATTTTAGTAGGTTTGAAATGCAGTTTAGAAAAAAGTTAGCTTTATATGACTTTTCCCTGCGTAAGGATGTGAGGTGCTTGGTTCTCTCAGTTTGTAATGATGTATACCAATTCCCTGTGGTCCAAAGGGTGTCGTACAGTATAGGTTGAGATACTTGTTTGTTATGTGAGTCTTACGTGGTTAATAAGCAATAAAGTTTTTCTTTGGCACGTAAATACTGCTTGCTTTTAAGATTCAGAACATATAGGCCTCCCTAGGTAGTAGAATGGAACTACACATGTACCTATGTTACTTTATTGCATGCTGTTGCGTGGATATATCTTCAATCAGATGCCCAAAGAACCTGTTTTCACTGTGAAAGCTCAGAAGCTAGAATTAATTCTTCCTGTGTGTTCCAGCCCTCTGATTTCCCATAGCACACTCAATGTCTCTTTAGTATTTAGCACATCCTATTGTGTATTAAATGATTAGTATCACATCTTCCCCCACTGGAGGATGTCTGCCCCAAGGGCAGAGACTCTGTCTTATTTATATTTGCATTTTTTGTAATTCACATTCCAGCATCTTGAATATTGTTGGTTTTCTTGATAAGCATTTATTGAAGGTAATTTTTCCCACAAAATCATTCCTGTAACAGCAAACCTTAAGATGGTTTTGCAATGAAAAGTAAACATATGTGCTGAGATTTTTTTTTTTTTTTTTTTTTTTTGGTTTATTAACAAATCAAATGTTTGCAAAGGTATATTTGGCCATTCAGGTGTGATAGGAACTTGGAGGTTTTGTCTTGAGGATCTTGTAGATAGGATTTTCCTTTTGAGCTTACTCTTTAATAGGCATATGAACAATGAGAAAGTTCAATGAAACTTCTTGAAAGAAAAAATTGTCTTCAGATTTGGGTTTGATGCTGTCGTCTTCTGTTCATAACATTATTTAAGTAAGAATGTCTGACTTCATTAGATACTCAAACGGGGAAATTGTGATTCTTTCCCTAGTGAGATACACAAACAATTCTGTTAGGGACCTTTATTAAGGCAGAAGTCATAACTTACTTGAGCATTCGTTTTGGCTATAACCAATTAAATGTGTGTTTTAGGAAATGAAGAAGGAAAACAACCTCCTTAAGAGTCAGTCTGAGCAAAAGGCCAGAGAAGTCTGCCACCTGGAGGCAGAACTCAAGAACATCAAACAGTGTTTAAATCAGAGCCAGAATTTTGCAGAAGAAATGAAAGGTAAGTAAACTTAGTGTTTGAGTTAACTTTCTAAGCTACTATTCCCGTGAGAGGGGATGGATGGCATTAACATATTAGAGAAACTCTTTGGATTTTTTTTTCATATAGTCCCTCAAAAAGATGTGTGCGGTTGATGTGGAAGAGTTTTCCCTCTTCTAGTTTTTAGTTTCCAGAGTGAGAGTGGGACTTTTTTTAATTGGAACATATTGAGTCCCAAATGCCTGATGCTCAGCACTTTGAAACCAGAAGGGTAAATATTTTCCACACAAAGCTAAATTGTCAGTGCTGTCTCTCACCCCCGAGTGCTATTCTCTGTGTCTCAAGTGTGCTTGTTAGTTACATCCAGACAGCTCATCTCCTGACTCATTACCATTTCCCTTATAATGGAGAAACCCTATATTAAATGCGTGTTTTCCAAGCTCCTAATGACCATTGTTTTTTGATGACTTACTTGACTGAATGATTTTATTTTCTTATTTTAAAGCCAAAGAATTCTGCTCTACATATCAAATGAATCCACTCTTGGTTTCATATTTGTATGTTTGTGCCGGATGTCTTCTACATACCCTTATTTTCTCACCTGGGGTGTTTGCATATCTAGGATTTCTTTGAACTCTGTCCTGTGGAATGTGTGTCACACTTCTCTATGACTATTTTCTTTTTAAAACCCCAATCTTGGTGTGGTGGCGGGCGCCTGTAGTCCCAGCTACTCGGGAGGCCGAGGCAGGAGAATGGCATGAACCCAGGAGGCGGAGATTGTGCCACTGCACTCCAGCTGGGGCGACAGAGCGAGACTCCGTCTCAAAAAAACAAAACGAAACAAAAACCCAATCTCCCCAAGACAGCTTTTAGTTTTTCCAAAGCAGCAGGTAGAAATTTCAGTCTTCAGCTTTCTTGAAGGGAAACTGTAAGAAAAGGAACAGTTGGGGCATTTTTCAATGTTGATCACCCAGGTGATTGTTTGAGTTGCTCACAGCAAAGTGGGATGAAGCCCTTGTGGTGCTGTCTACCTAATCCCTCAACTATAAGTAGGTAGATTGAGATTGGCAGCTTAGAAGTTCTTACTGCTTTCCACTTGATATGATGTCTGAGATTGTAATACATGTTACCTTTATCATCTACTGTGGAGGTTCTCAACTTTCAATCTCCCCCAACATACTTGAGCAACATGAAGCCTTCTCATCACTGTTTAATGAAAACATCGTGGTTATTCCCAACCAGGAGGGGCCAGTATGTATAGATGAGTCATTGGGCAGAAGACAGGGGGGTAACAGAGTTTGAAGAAGCTTCCAAATGACTGTCACATTCATAGACACTGCCACCCTTACTCTGAGGGGCTGGGATGGGGGTGATAATGTTCCTCAGGAATATTCACATATAGGCCTTGAGAATTACTGATATATGGCATCATTTACTCTTTTCTACTTAAGTCTAATCCTGTGGATGTTTTAGCTAAAATGGTGGAGTACTTATTTACTTTTCTGAGTCATCAGAATTACTCTACAATAAAGTGAGATGTTCCCATTTCAGTGCTGTTCTTGTCCCAGTTTTCTCTCTTGGAATAAATATTCGAAAAGATGGTAAAAATATACACATATATAAACACATACAAAGAAAAGAAACAGTGCTTAGGAAAATCATCCCTTGGTATTTTATTCAATAACATGTTCTTAAGCTGCTAGAAAGAAGATGAACAAATGTGTTACTCTCCTTAAGATGACCATTTTTCTCGTTTTTATATAAGATAATTACCAAGTGATCCACTTTCTAAGAGGTACCCAGGCAATAATGCCAGTTTTTCCAGGGCTTGAGTAGTTGTTAGTTTGTTTGGATTTTGCCGGGGGCGGGGGGAGGGGTTAGCATTTCTGTAGAATAAACATTTATTACAAAAATTGACAACTTTTATTTATTTTTAAATAGCGAAGAATACCTCTCAGGAAACCACGTTAAGAGATCTTCAAGAAAAAATAAATCAGCAAGAAAACTCCTTGACTTTAGAGAAACTGAAGCTTGCTGTGGCTGATCTGGAAAAGCAGCGAGATTGTTCTCAAGACCTTTTGAAGAAAAGAGAACATCACATTGAACAACTTAATGATAAGTTAAGCAAGACAGAGAAAGAGTCCAAAGCCTTGCTGAGTGCTTTGGAGTTAAAAAAGAAAGAATATGAAGAATTGAAAGAGGAGAAAACTCTGTTTTCTTGTTGGAAAAGTGAAAACGAAAAACTTTTAACTCAGATGGAATCAGAAAAGGAAAACTTGCAGAGTAAAATTAATCACTTGGAAACTTGTCTGAAGACACAGCAAATAAAAAGTCATGAATACAACGAGAGAGTAAGAACGCTGGAGATGGACAGAGAAAACCTAAGTGTTGAGATCAGAAACCTTCACAACGTGTTAGACAGTAAGTCAGTGGAGGTAGAGACCCAGAAACTAGCTTATGTGGAGCTACAGCAGAAAGCTGAGTTCTCAGATCAGAAACATCAGAAGGAAATAGAAAATATGTGTTTGAAGACTTCTAAGCTTACTGGGCAAGTTGAAGATCTAGAACACAAGCTTCAGTTACTGTCAAATGAAATAGTGGACAAAGACCGGTGTTACCAAGACTTGCATGCCGAATATGAGAGCCTCAGGGATCTGCTAAAATCCAAAGATGCTTCTCTGGTGACAAATGAAGATCATCAGAGAAGTCTTTTGGCTTTTGATCAGCAGCCTGCCATGCATAATTCCTTTGCAAATATAATTGGAGAACAAGGAAGCATGCCTCCAGAGAGGAGTGAATGTCATTTAGAAGCAGACCAAAGTCCAAAAAATTCTGCCATCCTACAAAATAGAGTTGATTCACTTGAATTTTCATTAGAGTCTCAAAAACAGATGAACTCAGACCTGCAAAAGCAGTGTGAAGAGTTGGTGCAAATCAAAGGAGAAATAGAAGTAAATCTCATGAAAGCAGAACAGATGCATCAAAGTTTTGTGGCTGAAACAAGTCAGCGCATTAGTAAGTTACAGGAAGACACTTCTGCTCACCAGAATGTTGTTGCTGAAACCTTAAGTGCCCTTGAGAACAAGGAAAAAGAGCTGCAACTTTTAAATGATAAGTTAGAAACTGAGCAGGCAGAGATTCAAGAATTAAAAAAGAGCAACCATCTACTTGAAGACTCTCTAAAGGAGCTACAACTTTTATCTGAAACCCTAAGCTTGGAGAAGAAAGAAATGAGTTCCATCATTTCTCTAAATAAAAAAGAAATTGAAGAGCTGACCCAAGAGAATGGGACTCTTAAGGAAATTAATGCATCCTTAAATCAAGAGAAGATGAGCTTAATCCAGAAAAGTGAGAGTTTTGCAAACTATATAGATGAAAGGGAGAAAAGCATTTCAGAGTTATCTGATCAGTACAAGCAAGAAAAACTTATTTTACTACAAAGATGTGAAGAAACCGGAAATGCATATGAGGATCTTAGTCAAAAATACAAAGCAGCACAAGAAAAGAATTCTAAATTAGAATGCTTGCTAAATGAATGCACTAGTCTTTGTGAAAATAGAAAAAATGAGTTGGAACAGCTAAAGGAAGCATTTGCAAAGGAACACCAAGAATTCTTAACAAAATTAGCATTTGCTGAAGAAAGAAATCAGAATCTGCTGCTAGAGTTGGAGACAGTGCAGCAAGCTCTGAGATCTGAGATGACAGATAACCAAAACAATTCTAAGAGTGAGGCTGATGGTTTAAAGCAAGAAATCATGACTTTAAAGGAAGAACAAAACAAAATGCAAAAGGAAGTTAATGACTTATTACAAGAGAATGAACAGCTGATGAAGTTAATGAAGACGAAACATGAATGTCAAAATCTAGAATCGGAACCAATTAGGAACTCTGTGAAAGAAAGAGAGAGTGAGAGAAATCAATGTAATTTTAAACCTCAGATGGATCTTGAAGTTAAAGAAATTTCTCTAGATAGTTATAATGCGCAGTTGGTGCAATTAGAAGCTATGCTAAGAAATAAGGAATTAAAACTTCAGGAAAGTGAGAAGGAGAAGGAGTGCCTGCAGCATGAATTACAGACAATTAGAGGAGATCTTGAAACCAGCAATTTGCAAGACATGCAGTCACAAGAAATTAGTGGCCTTAAAGACTGTGAAATAGATGCAGAAGAAAAGTATATTTCAGTGCTTCATGAGTTGTCAACAAGTCAAAACGACAATGCACCCCTTCAGTGCTCTCTGCAAACAGCGATGAACAAGCTGAATGAGCTAGAGAAAATATGTGAAATACTGCAGGCTGAAAAGTATGAACTAGTAACTGAGCTGAATGATTCAAGGTCAGAATGTATCACAGCAACTAGGAAAATGGCGGAAGAGGTAGGGAAACTAGTAAATGAAGTTAAAATATTAAATGATGACAGTGGTCTTCTCCATGGTGAGTTAGTGGAAGACATACCAGGAGGTGAATTTGAACAACCAAATGAACAGCACCCTGTGTCTTTGGCTCCATTGGACGAGAGTAATTCCTACGAGCGCTTGACATTGTCAAACAAAGAAGTTCAAATGCACTTTGCCGAATTGCAAGAGAAATTCTCATCTTTACAAAGTGAACACAAAATTTTACATGATCAGCATTGTCAGATGAACTCTAAAATGTCAGAGCTGCAGACCTACGTTGACTCATTAAAGGCCGAAAATTTGGTCTTGTCAACAAATCTGAGAAACTTTCAAGGTGACTTGGTGAAGGAGATGCAGCTGGGCTTGGAGGAGGGGCTCGTTCCATCCCTGTCATCCTCTTGTGTGCCTGACAGCTCTAGTCTTAGCAGTTTGGGAGACTCCTCCTTTTACAGAGCTCTTTTAGAACAGACAGGAGATATGTCTCTTTTGAGTAATTTAGAAGGGACTGTTTCAGCAAACCAGTGCAGTGTAGATGAAGTATTTTGCAGCAGTCTGCAGGAGGAGAATCTGACCAGGAAAGAAACCCCTTCAGCCCCAGCGAAGGGTGTTGAAGAGCTTGAGTGCCTCTGTGAGGTGTACCGGCAGTCCCTCGAGAAGCTAGAAGAGAAAATGGAAAGTCAAGGGATTATGAAAAATAAGGAAATTCAAGAGCTCGAGCAGTTATTAAGTTCTGAAAGGCAAGAGCTTGACTGCCTTAGGAAGCAGTATTTGTCAGAAAATGAACAGTGGCAACAGAAGCTGACAAGCGTGACTCTGGAGATGGAGTCCAAGCTGGCGGCAGAAAAGAAACAGACGGAACAACTGTCACTTGAGCTGGAAGTAGCACGACTCCAGCTACAAGGTCTGGACTTAAGTTCTCGGTCTTTGCTTGGCATCGACGCAGAAGATGTAAGTACCTGGGATTTAAATGCCATTTCTCGGTTTACATGACTAGTAGACGCTCAGTAAATGTTTGTCTAATTGAAATGTACATTAAACCTAAGTTAAAATATTTTTAGGGTTCAAGGAATTAAAATACACCAAAATGTTTTCAAAACAAACCAGAACTTGAGGAAAATGAGTAAACTTTATTTGAGGAATAAATTTCTATAGGGATTAGATTTACATAGCATTATATAGAATATTACTAAAGATGTTTTTAAAGTCTGGAGAAAATTATATTATGGAGTCAGAAAGTCTTTAGAGTGTGTTTTTCCACCCTTTGTACATTAATAAAGTATACTTAAATAATTAAGAACTTACAAATGGTAATATGATGTAAATTTTTAATCTCTCGCACTTTTCAGACTATTTTTGATGTTATGGCATTATCGTCATGAAACTAAATACAGGAGATTCTTTATGTATTACTAAACAGTTTTCTCTCTAACAATTTACTGTGGTACAAAAATATGATTTGGTATAAGTCATTTAAAAGGACTTTTAAAAAATTGAATACATATTTCTTTAATTGCTTGTAACTTTGTCCTTTCTAGCCTGCTAGCTTAATTAATAATGCTATATGGTGTATACATGTCACTTGATTTCCTCTGTCTATCTCTGTGAGGTAGAGAAGGCAGGTCATGGTGAGGTGATGGCAGGTGTAGGCGCAACAGCAGATCCCCAGTTTACAGATGAGAGGAAAGTGAGGCTCAAATATGTAATTTATCCAATAATGTACAGTAAGTGCTGGATTGGGGATTAAGTCCTTGGACTGGGAATCTGGTTATGAAACTTTACTGCCTTATTAAAGAATATCATAAATGCTGAAGGTGGATGCTGAGCATTTTGTTAGCCTCTTATTTAATAATTACAAAGAGATTTCATATTTAGGCTACCTGAATATTCTTAGCAAGGAAAAAATATGAAATTTAAATACATTACAAATTGTAATTGAGCTGAAGGGTTTGTCTTCAAGATAAATGCCTAACCCCAGTGTCTTGCCCATAGGGGCCACTTACTGAATGTATAATTATGTTGAACATTTGAATGTAGTGGGAAATACACCACTTTAAGAGATGTGTTTAGCAGAGGCCACGCATCAGTTTCTAAAAAGTAATAACTAAGTCTATTCTATTTTGATTCTTTTTGAAAAATAAAATGCATGCTTGTTATGTATTATAATTACAGGCTATTCAAGGCCGAAATGGGAGCTGTGACATATCAAAAGAACATACTTCAGAAACTACAGAAAGAACACCAAAGCATGATGTTCATCAGATTTGTGATAAAGATGCTCAGCAGGACCTCAATCTAGACATTGAGAAAATAACTGAGACTGGTGTAGTGAAACTCACAGGAGAGTGCTCTGGGGAACAGTCCCCAGACACCAATTATGAGCCTCCAGGGGAAGACAAAACCCAGGGCTCTTCAGAATGCATTTCTGAATTGTCATTTTCTGGTCCTAATGCTTCGGTACCTATGGATTTCCTGGGGAATCAGGAAAATATCCAAAATCTTCAACTGCGGGTAAAAGAGACATCAAATGAGAATTTGAGATTACTTCATGTGATAGAGGACCGTGACAGAAAAGTTGAAAGTTTGCTAAATGAAATGAAAGAATTAGACTCAAAACTCCATTTACAGGAGGTACAACTAATGACCAAAATTGAAGCATGCATAGAATTGGAAAAAATAGTTGGGGAACTTAAGAAAGAAAACTCAGATTTAAGTGAAAAATTGGAATATTTTTCTTGTGATAACCAGGAGTTACTCCAGAGAGTAGAAACTTCTGAAGGCCTCAATTCTAATTTAGAAATGCATGCAGAGAAATCATCACGTGAAGATATTGAAGATAATGTAGCCAAGGTGAATGACAGCTGGAAAGAGAGATTTCTTGATGTGGAAAATGAGCTGAGTAGGATCAGATCTGAGAAAGCTAACATTGAGCATCAAGCCCTCTCCCTGGAGGCTGACTTAGAGGTAGTTCAAACAGAGAAGCTATGTTTAGAAAAAGACAGTGAAAATAAGCAGAAGGTTATTGTCTGCCTTGAAGAAGAACTCTCAGTGGTCACAAGTGAGAGAAACCAGCTTCGTGGACAATTAGATACTATGTCAAAAAAAACCATGGAACTGGATCAGTTGTCTGAAAAAATGAAGGAGAAGACACAAGAGCTTGAGTCTCATCAAAGTGAGTGTCTCCATTGCATTCAGGTGGCGGAGGCAGAGGTGAAGGAAAAGACAGAGCTCCTTCGGACTTTGTCCTCTGATGTGAGTGAGCTGTTGAAAGATAAAACTCATCTCCAGGAAAAGCTGCAGAGTTTGGAAAAGGACTCACAGGCACTGTCTTTGACAAAATGTGAGCTGGAAAACCAAATTGCACAACTGAATAAAGAGAAAGAATTGCTTGTCAAGGAATCTGAAAGCCTGCAGGCCAGACTGAGTGAATCAGATTATGAAAAGCTGAATGTCTCCAAGGCCTTGGAGGCCGCACTGGTGGAGAAAGGTGAGTTCGCATTGAGGCTGAGCTCAACACAGGAGGAAGTGCATCAGCTGAGAAGAGGCATCGAGAAACTGAGAGTTCGCATTAAGGCCGATGAAAAGAAGCAGCTGCATGTCGCAGAGAAACTGAAAGAACGCGAGCGGGAGAATGATTCACTTAAGGATAAAGTTGAGAACCTTGAAAGGGAATTGCAGATGTCAGAAGAAAACCAGGAGCTAGTGATTCTTGATGCCGAGAATTCCAAAGCAGAAGTAGAGACTCTAAAAACACAAATAGAAGAGATGGCCAGAAGCCTGAAAGTTTTCGAATTAGACCTTGTCACGTTAAGGTCTGAAAAAGAAAATCTGACAAAACAAATACAAGAAAAACAAGGTCAGGTGTCAGAACTAGACAAGTTACTCTCTTCATTTAAAAGTCTGTTAGAAGAAAAGGAGCAAGCAGAGATACAGATCAAAGAAGAATCTAAAACTGCAGTGGAGATGCTTCAGAATCAGTTAAAGGAGCTAAATGAGGCGGTAGCAGCCTTGTGTGGTGACCAAGAAATTATGAATGCCACAGAACAGAGTCTAGACCCACCAATAGAGGAAGAGCATCAGCTGAGAAATAGCATTGAAAAGCTGAGAGCCCGCTTAGAAGCTGATGAAAAGAAGCAGCTCTGTGTCTTAGAACAACTGAAGGAAAGTGAGCATCATGCAGATTTACTTAAGGGTAGAGTGGAGAACCTTGAAAGAGAGCTAGAGATAGCCAGGACAAACCAAGAGCATGCAGCTCTTGAGGCAGAGAGTTCCAAAGGAGAGGTAGACACCCTAAAAGCAAAAATAGAAGGGATGACCCAAAGTCTGAGAGATCTGGAATTAGATCTTGTTACTATAAGGTCAGAAAAAGAAAATCTGACAAATGAATTACAAAAAGAGCAAGAGCGAATATCTGAATTAGAAATAATAAATTCGTCATTTGAAAATATTTTGCAAGAAAAAGAGCAAGAGAAAGTACAGATGAAAGAAAAGTCAAGCACTGTCATGGAGATGCTTCAAACACAATTAAAAGAGCTCAATGAGAGAGTGGCAGCCCTGCATAATGACCAAGAGGCCTGTAAGGCCAAAGAGCAGAATCTTAGTAGTCAAGTAGAGTGTCTTGAACTTGAGAAGGCTCAGTTGCTACAAGGCCTTGATGAGGCCAAAAATAATTATATTGTTTTGCAATCTTCAGTGAATGGCCTCATTCAAGAAGTAGAAGATGGCAAGCAGAAACTGGAGAAGAAGGATGAAGAAATCAGTAGACTAAAAAATCAAATTCAAGACCAAGAGCACCTCGTCTCTAAACTGTCCCAGATGGAAGGAGAGCACCAACTTTGGAAGGAGCAAAACTTAGAACTGAGAAATCTGACAGTGGAATTGGAGCAGAAGATCCAAGTGCTACAATCCAAAAATGCCTCTTTGCAGGACACATTAGAAGTGCTGCAGAGTTCTTACAAGAATCTAGAGAATAAGCTTGAATTGACAAAAATGGACAAAATGTCCTTTGTTGAAAAAGTAAGTGGCTATATCTGTTTATGTTTGAGTATGTAATCATGAGGCAGGAAACCATATTTTCCTCTAGACACTGTGAATTATATTTACTTCTAGACAGTGTCTGCTATATTGGACCAAACTTTGTAAAGGCTTTATGTTTACTGGGTCTTGAATTGCAGAAACACTGAGTTGGCTCTGGCAGTAGTGACTATACTGGCTGATTCTTTGGGACATGTTCATGGATTGGACCAGGTTTTTAATGTGGCACCTACATATGGGCAAAGCTTTGGTTTATGCACAGTTCCTTGTTCTAATTATATTTCCTTTTCTTAGAGTACATCAAAATAGTGGCCTACCCATATCCAGTTGAGACTCACTGCTATAGAGAGTATAACAGACATTATCTAGGATCAGAAAGGATCTGCTTGCCTTACTGTGTCTTTTTTGCCTTTAGGACAAAGCACTTTTAAAGATACTGATAGATTTGTAACCAACAGAGCACTCATGGCTTCTAGGGTGTGTTTTGGGGATTTTGTGCTTTCAGTCCCTCTTTTATACCTTCTCTTTGTGTAGTCTTCTATTGTATTAGTTGATGATTAAAGGGAAGATCTGCCATCAAGAGGCTCAATTATTAAAGAAAAATTAAGTTTTGGCCCAGTGAGCTTACTTAGTGATCTAGGAAAGTGATTTTGTCACACTTAATTTTTGCTGAACAAATATTAAAGAAAAAAAGGAGTATCCACAAAATGCAATTCATCTCCACCCTGTATTTCCTAAGAATTTTGGGGTTTTGTATACCTTGCAAGAGATGGCAGTCAGTATAGAGATGATGAGACAAACCATACCAAGCTGTTTCACTTCAAGGGGCAAATGCAAACAATAGCTTTTAACTGTTTTTCGCTAATCATAAGCATGTTTATTGCAGATTAGTATGGCACTGGGGGATTAGTAGAGATCCAAGAACCGATAAGATACTGCCTGATATGATAATCTCTGATGTTTAAGTTTAATTCAAATTAATACCTTTGTGAAAGATTTTAAGACTTAGGGATATTATCTTTCCTTGTCATTCCTTCCCTTATTGCTATTCTTCTATTAAATCTTTTCTGGGAAGAAAAGGTAAGCTTACTGGTAGGTTTTGAGAATGTTGAGTTGAGTGGATTAGTAAAGGGGAGATTAGCCAGCTTCCATTTTATGATTGAAGACTAAAATAAATGGCATGAATATGTTGTATCAGAGTGATCAATCTGATCAAAACAGACCACCAAAAAGCAGATTCTAATGAAAGATGAAATTTCAGGTAAACACAATGACTGCAAAGGAAACTGAGCTGCAGAGGGAAATGCATGAGATGGCACAGAAAACAGCAGAGCTGCAAGAAGAACTCAGTGGAGAGAAAAATAGGCTAACTGGAGAGTTACAGTTACTGTTGGAAGAAATAAAGAGCAGCAAAGTAAGTTTCTTTGTGACAAATGTTATTATGATCTGTTAATTCATTGTGCACATTCTCCTTATTGGTTTCTGTAAGACCTTCTGTTGTTTACCTAACTTATTTTTAGCTCTTGAAAAAAATAACCCTGTGCTTATGTCATAATCAGATTTATAGTAATCTCTACCATCCAGCACTATCACGAGCCCACAAGGAGTCGTGAGAAGCCTCTGAACACATGAAAATATCTGTCTCAGAGCCCAAATATGTTTTCATAGAAGAGGACCCTTGTACCACATTAACGCACAACAGAAGTAGATCTCATGCCGCTTTCAACAAGTTTATCTGCCTTCCTAGCTTGCCATAGATTGCAGGCTGGAATGTTGCTAGAAACACATTCATTGATCTGCTAAGAACTAACAAAGTAACAGAACTAAAGTCATAGTTTTAGGCAGGGTTAATGTGGCACATCTATAGCACTTGGGCTGCCACTGCCCACTGCCATTTCCATAGTAGATATTACTAATTCACACCCTCCCTTTTTCCTGAGTCTCCTAACACTGTGTTCTGCGTAGCTGCTACCATGCAGAGAGAGCTGGCAGATGAAATGAAACCTGTTTGTCATACCTGATTAAATTATAAACATCCCTATAGCTGTTTAGTCCTCATGCAACTTCATCCCTGAGTAGTATTTAAAGAACAGCAAAATAAGATAGTCATGATTGCGACCCTGAATAATCACAGAAATTTGAAATGATACGTGTAATATTCTGTATAAAGAGTTGGAGAGATATATTCTTTTCTTTAAATATAGTATTTAATCTATGAAAATGGAAAGGTTTTGGCATTGAATCTCAGGAATGGACTTAGACCATATTCTGGCCATACTGCATGGAAGGAGTTCTCTGAATGATATTTGTGTATTGTGTCTGCTGAAATCTCTTTTGGTGTTGAGTAGCTTGGGAGTGTCCCAGGTGCATCATTATTGTATTTTATATATAGGCACTACTGAGAGGAGTAGTTTGGCCTCAGCCCCATACATATGAGTGTGTTAGTTTGCATTGGCTTTATTCATTCATTTATTCATTCTCTAAATAATAAGTGCTAGTAAGGTCAGGGGATGGACTATTGAACCATACCTATCCTGTGTTTCCTGTACTCATGCAGCTTACAGTCTAGACACATAATAAATCATGAAATAGGCAACATGTAACAAATAAGTGGATAAATACTATAAAGGAAACAAATAAGATTCTTTGCTGTGGAATAATTGGGATGTGGGGATATCAGGGTAGGAAACAACCTAATTTAGATAGGGTGGTCAGCAGATTTAGATAGGGTGGTCAGCAGATGTCACCTGCAAGATGACGAGTCAGCTATGCAACAACCAGGCAGTGCGGGGGAGCCTTCTAGGTCTAGAGAGCAGTGTGGTCAAAGCTCTGGGACTAGAAAGATCTTTGTATTTTTTTAGAAATTGAAAGGAAGCCATTGTGGCTGGAGCCAGATGGAAAATGACATGCACAAAGATTGGAGGGGTAGGAAGGCTATGGATGGGGTGGGAAAGGTTTGGGGTGGAAATATTCACTTGGCTAGTTCAACATATAGGGAGTGTTTAGAAATTATGGGAATGGTATAAAATGATGGAGAAGAGAAGGCGTCTCAGGGCCTAGCCTGGAGGAACTCTGGCATACAAGGTGAGATGGAGGAAGAAGAGCCAGCAAAGAAAACAGAGAGAAGGCTTGATGAGGCAAACACCCAGGGGGGTCTCATGTTCTGGAAATCAAGAGGAAGGAATGTCTCAAGAAGGAGGGAGTGGCTGGGTATAGTGGCTCATGCCTGTAATCCCAGCATTTTGGGAGGCCGAGGTAGGCTGATAACTTGAGTCCAGAAGTTCAAGACCAGCCTGGGCAACATGGCAAAACTCTGTTTCTACAACAAAACAATAAAATTAGCCAGACGTGGTGGCACATACTTGGGAGGCTGAGGCGGGGGATCACCTGAGCCCTGGAGATTGAGCTGCAGTGAGCCATGATTGTGCCACTGCACTCCAGCCTGGGCAACATAACGAGAACCTGTCTCAAGAAAACTAAGCCAAACCAACCAACCAACCAAACAACAACAACAACAACAATAATAACAAAAAAAAAAAAAAAAAAGAAGGAAGGAGTGGTCAGCAGCCCCAGATACTACTTAGAGGTCGATTGAGATGAGCTCGGAAGAGTATGCCTTTAATTTGCAGCATGGAGGTTGATGATGCCATGAAAAGCTTTTTTAGGAAGAGCTGGGACAAATTGATTGGAGCAGGTTAAAGAATTGAAGATGACGAAGTAGACACCACACATACAGAAACACATACAGAGACAGCTACTCAGGGTCAGGCATGGAGAAGACAAATGCTTCCAGGGTTGGAGTTTGGCCAGTTCTTCATAGTGAAGGGACGGGGCAAAAGATTGGAGGGCATTTGGAAGGAAATTCTTATAGTGACAGAACTGGATTCTAAGCTGGTCAAGGAAGAAAATGCAAGTCCGGAGGGGATTTGGTGTGAAGATGGTAGTGGTTCTGTTGATGAGGTCAGGAATTGTTGCAATGGAAGTACTTTAATAAACAAGGTTGGAAGCATAGGAAGGTGTGGTCCCAGAGTGGTTTAGTTGAATTCAAGGTTTCAGAGTTTCTGTGGTCTCTGGATATGACCTTGTGAGGTGGTTGGGCTGGAGCAGAGGAAAGTGTCATTGGAGGTGAAGTCACAATTAAAAGTGAATACATTGCTAAGGATTATAGCACTATTCTGTACAGATTTTATCTTGCCCATAAACAATTTTTTTCCACACAGTACACATTATTTCCTAAAAATATTTCCAGGTTCTTAATTATGAGGAAGTGCTATTATGATTTTATTATTTTTCTGTTTAGGATCAATTGAAGGAGCTCACACTAGAAAATAGTGAATTGAAGAAGAGCCTAGATTGCATGCACAGAGACCAGGTGGAAAAGGAAGGGAAAGTGAGAGAGGAAATAGCTGAATATCAGCTACGGCTTCATGAAGCTGAAAAGAAACACCAGGCTTTGCTTTTGGACACAAACAAACAGGTGAAATGTGGGGTTTGGTTACTGGGGGAGCTGGAGAGTGTATTTTGATCATGGTAAGGCTTTTCTTCTTTTTTCCAAAAAAAATCAATATTCTGGGTTATTACTATGCTATATAATCTTATAAAAGGTCTCACATTAACTTCACAATCTTTTCCGCAGGTCCCTCTCTTATTTTATCAGTTGATTTTTTATTTTTTATTTTTTTTTTTGAGACGGGGTCTCTCTCTGTCGCCCAGGCTGGAGTGCAGTGGCGTGATCTCAGCTCACTACAAGCTCCGTCTCCCGGGTTTGCACCATTCTCCTACCTCAGCCTCCCGAGTAGCTGGGACTACAGGTGCCCGCCACCACGCCCAGCTAATTTTTTGTATTTTTAGTAGTGATGGGGTTTCACTGTGTTAGCCAGGATGGTCTCGATCTCCTGACCTTGTGATCTGCCCACCTCGGCCTCCCAAAGTGCTGGGATTACAGGTGTGAGCCACTGCGCCTGGCCCAGCTGATTTTTTAAAAAGGTATATTTCCATTTTGGAGTAGAATAATAGGAGAGTTGCAAAGTCGAAATAGTCCTTGGAAAGGCAGAGTTTTTTTTTTTTTTTTTTTTTTTGAGACTGAGTCTCACTCTGTCACCCAGGCTAGAGTGCAGTGGCACGATCTTGGCTCACTGCAGCCTCCGCCTCCTGGGTTCAAGCAATTCTCCTGTCTCAGCCTCCCGAGTAGCTGGGATTATAGGCGCCTGCCACCACGCCCAGCTAATTTTTGTATTTTTTAGTAGAGACGGGGTTTCACCATGTTGGCCAGGATGGTCTTGAACTCCTGACCTCGTGATCTGCCCACCTCGGCCTCCCAAAGTGCTGGGATTACAGGTGTGAGCCACTGCGCCCAGCTGTTTTTTGTTTTTCTTACAATTTTTTTTTAGCTGTGCCTCCTGGCTAAAGTAACATTTTGGTTTTTTTTTGTTTGTTTGTTTTGCTCTAGTATGAAGTAGAAATCCAGACATACCGAGATAAATTGAATTCTAAAGAAGAATGTCTCAGTTCACAGAAGTTGGAGATGGACCTTTTAAAGTCTAGTAGAGAAGAGCTCAATAATTCATTGAAAGCTACTACTCAGATTTTGGAAGAATTGAAGAAAACCAAGGTATGTTCACTTTAATTTGCTTCATGATTTCGAATGGTTTATACAGGTGGTAGTGATTTTAATGGTATAGCATTAAATGTTTTCATTTTCATTTTATGAAAATTTTTGGTAGTCAAAAATGATGTCATTCATCAGTTCTCTGCTGAGTTATCTTTAAAAAAAATCAGTGGGTCATCTACAGTCTCATAGCTTGAATAAGCTATCCATTGCCTCATGCATCCTCTCAAACTAGAAGATGTTAAAGACTTCTTGAGATAGATTTGAAGATCCAGCCACACAGCAGACGAGGGCAGACCTCTTAAGCTATAGGAAACAGTCTGATGGGCAATTCCAAAATCTTGAATGAGCTGTCTCCAACTTCACTGTCACCATACTCACTCTCCTGTGGCGTATGGGGAGATCAAAGTGTGGCAGAGCACCTTGGTCAGGCAGACATGTGTGGATATTTTCCTCTCTTCCTCTTCACGCAAGGATCATAGAACTTTTTTTTTTTTTAAGGAACAATGAAGGTGAACCCTAGTGTCAGGATTGCTAGTCTCAAGATGGTACCACTGTAATTCTACTTGGAAAAGGAGGTGTTTTCATTCCTACAGACATTTTTCATAAGATAAATACCCACAGTGTATAATAATGAACCTGGATAATAAATATCTTCCAGCAAATATTTTACTTAGAAGATGATTATATTTTTTAAATTTTGAGATTAATTGAATATATACAAATAGAAAACTAGGTATAAATTTATTATGTTTATTGCTCTTACACAACTATCAAGGTAAAGGAAATTTACCAATTAAATACAAAGTAGTAAAATTCCAAATCACAATAATTAATAATGTTCTGCTGCTACAAAATGAGATGTTGGGTTTAATAATAGAAAGAAGTAGCACTGTTGAAATAGAATTAAATGGGTCTTGGATTCATTTGTGATTGGAATCAGAAGTAGCGAGTTCTGAAAGGGTAAGGTTTACTGCAACATTGCCAATAATTTCAAGATGAAATATACAATGATGAGATCCAAGCTCTAACATTTACTTGCAACATGAATATGGTACTGGGTTCTTCTCCGTCCCCCATCCTCATTCCCCCTCCTCCTCCTGCTGCTGTTTGGTCTTCCTTTGGAAATTCATGATGCCATATCAGATGGTTTTAGAATTCTGCATTTTAATAATATAATGCATATGCCATATATAATATCCCAGTGGGATCTGCTATAATATTGCATAATCAAATTCATATTTCTGCAGCAAAATGTGTGGATATTCTCACAAGACAGGATAAAGAGAGACTATACATACTGGGCCAGGTGTGGTGACTTATGCCTAGAATCCCAGCACTTTGGGAGGCCAGGGCAGGAGGATCACTTGAGGCCAGGAATTTGAGACCAGCTTGGGCAACATAGTGAGACCTCATCTCTTAAAAAAAAAGAAATAGTTGGTTGTGATGGCACATGCCTATAGTCCCAGCTATGCGGGAGGCTGAAGTGGGAGGATTGCTTGAGCCCAGGAGGTCACACAGTGAGCCATGATGGTGCCACTGCATTCCAGCCTGGGTGACAGAGGAAGATCCTGTCTTAAAAATAAATTAATTAATTAATTAATAAAGACATAAACACCTTTTTATCTATTCAGGTTGAGTTTTGCCTCTAAATCATTTTCATAGCTCTTTTTTTTTGATTTGGGAATTGTGAATAAGAATGTGAACTTGTACCACTGAGAAGCGTATGAGGACACAATTCTCCCATCATTCTATTGTCTTTCTACTCGAGCCACATTGAAATTTAAATTTGTATAGTGAGCTGTAATATCATTTGGCCTTCACTTGGTATGGCTAAAACAAATACCAAGGCAGGTATTGAAACTGTAACAGTGTGATTACAAATGGGAACACAATTCTGTCATTGGGAATTTTGGACTCACCAAGAATATGTTCCTTGTCTCCCTGTCCAGTAATCCAGTGTGATTCCCACTGGATAAATACAGACATAGTGGGCACTTAGTAGACATCTCAGGAACCATAGTTTATACTTGTGATACTAAGAAAGAGAATGGCAAAACCACATTGTCAACTGGGGGGACTTAGGAAACTGAGTAGAGAAGGTGAATGGTTTTGTGCATCTTTAGATGTTTTGTATTGAATCTAATAATTCTTAAATTTACAATATATGAATCTTATATCTCATAATTATTTTTCCATATGCTTATAAAAAGAAATTCAAGGTTTTAAATGGAATTACTTTTATTTTGTAGATGGACAATCTAAAATATGTAAATCAGTTGAAGAAGGAAAATGAACGTGCCCAGGGGAAAATGAAGTTGTTGATCAAATCCTGTAAACAGCTGGAAGAGGAAAAGGAGATACTGCAGAAAGAACTCTCTCAACTTCAAGCTGCACAGGAGCAGCAGAAAACAGGTGGGTGTTAACTGGGGCACATCAACTAGCCAGAACTCTTTTCCAGTAGTGAAATAACACATGGTGTGCGTGCATAGGAACTATTTTTAGTGCTGTGTTCTATTACTGAGTGCTGATTTTTTACCATTAGTCCATTTTCCAATTTCTGAATTTTTTGCTTATCTTGTGATCATTATAAGACTCAGAATGAAGGCTTTTTTGTTTTGTTTTTGAGACAGGGTCTTGCTGTGTCACCCAGGTTGGAGTGCAGTAGTGCCATTATGGCTCATTGCAGCCTCGACCTCCAAGCAATCCTCCCACCTCAGCCTCCTGAGTAGCTGGAACAATAGGCAGGCACCACCACAGCTGACTAATTTTTGTATTTTTTGTAGAGACAAGGTTTTGCCATGTTGCCCGGGCTGGTCTTGAATTTCTGAGCTCAAGCAATCTGCCCACCTCGGCCTCCCAAAGTGCTGGGATTATAGGCAGGAGCCACCATGCCTGGCCTGAATGAAGCCATTTTCAAATAGAATTATCGCATCTTCTGTTCTATAAAACATGGAAAAAACTGGTGGTACTTTTTGCTAATGAGCCATTCTAAGAAGAGTTTTTTATGTTGATGTCCAGTTACGTGGTTTCTTTGTCAATAGATTGGCGTCAGAATTGGCTTTGGTAGTTTATAAATAGCTGATTCTGGTTATCCTCAGTCCATTCCTATGGGTCAACTAGAGGGAACGGGTGAGGGTGGGAGGCAGAGTTTTAGTTGTGCAGGCAAAATAGAAAAGGAAAGAAATGATAACTCTCCTTGTCACTTTTATCCACTTATGCCCCTGGAGTGGCATGTGCTTACTGTGTGGATAGATGATGACAAGCATAATCTGACTGGCCTCTCTGGTCTGTGGTATAGCAGGGTGTGGGTCAACAGTCTTCCCTGTTGGAAACAGTGCTCAGGGTAGATTGGGGCTTCGGGGGATTTTTCTAATGGATTTAATACACCCATGGCAGCTACAAGTTGACAAAGATTCCCATCTTTATAGTATTCCCCCAAACCCTTGTTCATCAGACCCTCCATTGCCTTCAAATGCTTTCAGAGTGTTTTTTTTTGGATTTGCCTGGTCATCTGTTAGAATCTTGTCTCCCAAAGCCATACAACAGAAGCTTCATAATCTTTACTGACTTCTGTTCATCCACTTATGGTAGACAGAATGGACTGGGGAAAATAAGGATGTAAAAAATGAATTTATTTGATTGCATATAACTGACGCTACAAGAACGTTTAATGAGTTGGCTGAAATACGAGTTTGAGACTTTGGTGGATTTTATTTAAGCTGTCCCAGTGAATGTCACAGGACTAGAATATCTGCCTTGATATGATATACCTCCCAAACAAGAGTTGTTTGAACTATAAGAACATATACAGATATATCTCCCCAACCTCTTCAAAAAAATCAAAGAAACAACACGTCTAAGATTATCTGCTTCACGATGCCCATTGTTAACTAGAGAAGCATCAAGTTGCACATGATGTGTTGCTTTACTTTGGACAGGTACTGTTATGGATACCAAGGTCGATGAATTAACGACTGAGATCAAAGAACTGAAAGAAACTCTTGAAGAAAAAACCAAGGAGGCAGATGAATACTTGGATAAGTACTGTTCCTTGCTTATAAGCCATGAAAAGTTAGAGAAAGCTAAAGAGATGTTAGAGACACAAGTGGCCCATCTGTGTTCACAGCAATCTAAACAAGATTCTCGAGGGTCTCCTTTGCTAGATCCAGTTGTTCCAGGACCATCTCCAATCCCTTCTGTTACTGAAAAGAGGTTATCATCTGGCCAACATAAAGCTTCAGGCAAGAGGCAAAGATCCAGTGGAATATGGGAGAATGGTAGAGGACCAACACCTTCTACCCCAGAGAGCTTTTCTAAAAAAAGCAAGAAAGCAGTCATGAGTGGTATTCACCCTGCAGAAGACACGGAAGGTACTGAGTTTGAGCCAGAGGGACTTCCAGAAGTTGTAAAGAAAGGTAGGCCTAATTTAAAAACAAAATTATTTGTGTTCTTTTGAAATTCCATATAATGGTTCACATATAAAAGGACAAAAGTATTTGCTTTTTTACATTATTGTGCAATAATCTCACTGACGTTCATAAACAATAGTCTGCTTTTAAATGGATGAGGCATATATTTTCCTCTAGGATCTAATTACTTGTGTCACATTAACAAAAGAGCTGGTAGATTGGAAAAATGACTCTCTAAAATCTGTTTGGAATTTGTTATTTGAATGCTGAAAAAAATCATTAAATCAAGGATGCCCGTCACGGTTTCCTACCCTTTGTTCACGTCTGACCTAGCTAGCAGGTGAGCTGGAGGGTGCACCCTGTGATGCTGGCCCCCTGGCTGGAGCCACTGACTACACTTCGTTTTGTTTTTGTTTTGTTGTTTTAAACTTGGTTTTCCCCCAAGTCTGGCCCAAGGACTGGAGCCATTCTAGGAACTGTTTGTTATTGGTTCCTGACTGAAACAATGTATTGTAATTAAGTAGGAATTTAGAAATTTTCATAGCAACTTGATATTTTTGTAACATCCAAGCACATATCATGTTTTCTATTGATTTGTTCTCATTATATTATACAAAAATATTATTCCACAGCAGATTGGAAATTCTTCGACCCCCCTCCGCCCCCAAATATCAAAACTGATTCTTTGCCATAGATGGTTTGAAAAGCATTGTTCTGAGTAACTCTAGCCCAAAAATAGTTATCTGTCTCTCACTGGTAGTTTTTATATGTAGTTAAAGTGTGAAAAACAAAAACAAATGCTGCTTTAGTTAGCCCTGAATGCAATTCTGGAGTGTGTGTTGATATACTAACTAACTCTTAGTATCCCTGGGATTGGCTTTCTTTCCTGGGTCATCAAAAGTCATGCCACTTCCTTCTGTGGAAAGAGACAACGTGAGTGAGTGTGAAATCACCTTTAGAAAGGTCAGCTTCTCTCCTCCTACCTACACGAGAGTGCTGGCCTGAAGTAGCTGTTACCATTTTACATTTTCCCCCTTTCCCTTTCTTTTTTTTTTTTATCTTTTATTTTTCCATTATACCCTCCTTTTTTCCCCAACCCAATTTTACAATAAGGCCTGCTGGCATTCTTTAAATCTTAGAAAAATGCAAAATAAAACATCTACGTAGAAGATAGAAGCAGAAAAAATTTTTTCTGTGTAGTGTTATTTTCCCCTTCTTCTCCCATTGTTGTTTTCTATGTTTCTAATAAGAGAAAACCTGTTAGTTATTTGATTCAATTTGGTGACTCCCAGGGCAACTGTGAAGTGTAAATCCATTGACCACAGTGGCTAGGACAAAGTAGTTTTTGGAGTTTGCATTATCCTTGTTAAAACCACCTAATGAATATCTTTTCCACTGTAGATAGAATTGGACCTAGCAGTGCTGACAGTTATTTTTTTTTTGCCCTTAGGGTTTGCTGACATCCCGACAGGAAAGACTAGCCCATATATCCTGCGAAGAACAACCATGGCAACTCGGACCAGCCCCCGCCTGGCTGCACAGAAGTTGGCGCTATCCCCACTGAGTCTCGGCAAAGAAAATCTTGCAGAGTCCTCCAAACCAACAGCTGGTGGCAGCAGATCACAAAAGGTAAACTACTGTCAACATCCATCTACTGTTTGAGATCCAGAAAATTGCAGTATTACCTGGGTGAGGATCGGACACTGCACCCCCTGATTCAGGAGCCCTTTCAAAAAGTCTGACCTTCTTGGTGTGGTGTTAAGTCAGTCAGTAGTGAGCAAGTGACCGGGTGAGCATTACAGTATCACGGTACGTGATCTCATCCGTGAGTCAACAGGCCACTTACGTGTAGTTTGATGGAAAATGGCATTGTTACATCAAAACTCAGTGGATTTCTAAGAAAGTTTCAGGCGTTACTGATGAAGGATTTGAAGAGGTAATTTTCCTTTTCGCCGCTGGTATTAGTCATTGTTTGTTTCAAACTTTACTCTCACTTATCTGCCCCCAGCTGCTAATTCTTCATTGTTTTTATTGATCCTTTACTTTCTTTTTTTTTTAAAAAAAGCACATATTTTAATAGATATCTAAGGAAAGGAACTCTGTTTATGGATTTCTCTATTTTGATTGTTGAGGATACAACAGGATCTTAGTGACCTCTGTGTACCCTACAACATCCCAGAAAATGTTATGTAGAGCATAGAGAATATTTGCTTAACAGATCTTTATTCCTGTTACTATGATCCATACCAGCAGCTACCATTTAAGTATGCAAAGTATATGCATTTTATTTATCTTTCTCATTTTATTGAACTCTCACAGTAAGTGGTATTATAAAAGAGTGAAGAACGTGAGACTCATAAAGATTTAACCTCCCAGTGTGAACCTCTACTTCCTCTCAACTCCACAGTCTTGATCTTTCTACAATACCAGTGTTTCTCAGACTGGGGACTAGGGGGATATTTTTGGAAGTTGCTGGAATAGCTTCAAAGAGTTTGAACAGTCTGTGATTTTACCTTGATTGCTCACTTGTCAGAGTTTGATCAAGTATGCGAGCTGATAACCTTGAACCAGAAAACAAAGCTTTGAAAGTGTAATAACCCCTATTTGTGTAATGTGATAATTCATAAGTGAGCAAGCACGTTCTTAGGATTTGGGATACCAAATATGAACACATTGGTGGTTACATGTGGGCGATCTAAAGAGTACAATATATTTCGATTTCTTAATCTAAACATCACAACAACAGATTTGCAAATTTGGTTTTGTTGATGTATAAGAGCTATAAGCATTGAGGAGTTATACTTAGTAATAAATTCATTTATAATATACATTATAATAAAATTTTTATTCAAGTATGAAGAAGAATGCTCTGAGATTTTCTTTCACTAAAGTGGACCCATCTGTTACTCTTATTGGAAATATTCTACCGTTTTGTGCAAGTTTTTCTCCCCTCCCACCAAATTCTCTCTCTCACTCACATTTGGATTTACCTTTTGCATACTGCCAACAACAAAATACTGAGGTATATACTGGAGAATATATATCTAATATGCCGAATATACTGACTTTCCAATGAACATGAGAACAGCTTCTCTTTTAAGCAACTAGTGCCCCTAAACAGTGGAGCTACCAAGCTTGTCCAAAGCTGTCAACTACAAGATATCCACTGGATACTGAATACAGGAGGAGCCGGGTTTAGGGTCCTGATATGGGCCATACCATTTTCTTAGAAGGGTGACTGGGAGCCACCCTTTCCCAAACCTCAGTAAAAAGTAACATCCATTCCTGTTTGTCTCACGCTTATGGAGATCAAATGAAGTATTTGTCTGACTCTCTTAGAACAGAAAACCATGACATATAGCTGGTACTCTATGCCTCCACTGTCTTTAGGCAGCTCACTTTATTGTAATCTCTTGTTTAAATATCTGTCTTCTGATTTGCAATCTGAGTTCTGTGAGGTTACTGATTACATCTATAGTTTATGTCTAATGCGGTGTCTGACATTCAACAAATATTCACTGAATGAATGGAACTGTGAATGTCCTGAAGTGATTACATTAATAGATGTTTACAAAGGCATGCTAGGAAATGGCCTTATGAAATCATCACGAGTCGTTTTTTTTCTGTTGCGAAGAACTGATGGTAAAAGCAGTTTGCATGTGGCGTTCAGACTTATTATCTAGGAAAAAGAGCGTTGCACGCTAGGGGGCCTTCTCTCCTCACTGCTGTTAAATCTGCTGAGTAGGGAGTAGTAACCATGGTTTCTGCAGATTTTGTTCAGTGCATTAGCTACATGCTGTTCAGTAGGCACCAGCAGTTATGAATTGCTAAGCAATTTTGTGCACTTGCAAATGAGGAGGGGGACCTTTTGAGGGCAGTTATGGAATTCATGATTAGATTCAAACTCTTCAAAACCTAGCCCAGTAATTTTTAATTTAATTCAGCATTTTCTGAGTTGCCCTGTAAAATGCTTGCTGCCTCATCTGTTAAACGTATTACATCACTTAGTTTTAAAAATCTAGAACGAGGTATTATTTCCCAAAGCAGTTGCTTAGAAACTCAGGGTTGTGAGTTCTCCTTTGAGGTGACTGGCTAGGTTATGAGAGACAGTTTCCTAGGTCATTCATTTAGCAAGACCTTTAGTAACATCTGACAAGTTCAAAGGGGAAAAAACGGGCAAAATGCACATTAGGTAAGGATCATTCTCTATTATGTCACTGGGATGGATAAGCTCAGGAACCCCTCGTTTGTTGGGAACAAGGGAGACAGCGCTTGTAGACCTGATCTCCTGAACCTGGGCTTTGTGATCAGTTCCAGAGGACCGGCCAGTAAGCTGTAGAGCCCGTCGTGGATGGTGCTGTTAGTTTTGTGGGGGTCTTGCATTTTTTCCTACTTGTGAGGGTCATTTTCGCTGAACTATCTGCATATTTGCCCTCTCCCTATTGCTACTGCAGAATCATTTATAAGACAATTAGGGTATGCATGCACTATTTTTTTTTTCCTCCCCTGTGTTATTCTAGGAGGATGTACTATCTTAATAAATACTTGGTGAATTTGACTTTGTCTGGTTATAGACTATTCTGAAGCTAACTAACCAACAGGCGGGTCAAATCCATAGTTTAAATTCTGATCACAACTACAGTGTCCTCAATTCAGTATCAGAAATTGAGTCTAGAGGGGAGAAGCCAAAGAGTGGACGTTAGCCATTTGATTGGGATAAAGAGTCTTACAGGCTCAAACTTTCTATTTCCTATGGGCTGTCTGTCTCTTTCTTTCTTTTTAAATGGCAAACCTAAAGATTTGTTTCTTGTACATCTGGTGGGTTCCAGGGAAACCTTGTCTTTGGAATCACTATTTATCTTTAAAAAAAAAAAAAAAGTACCAGCAAAACTCTGTTTTATTTTTTTCCTTCAACTTTCCATGGATGGTAATTTTCCATTAAGTCCTGACCTTCCAAGGCTGCGTCTTTTCAGTGTCCTGGACACACTCTGAGGGAGAAGTGAGCTTTCCTGGGATTTGATCTGTTGGCCAGATTTACTGTGTTTCATGTAATGAAAAGTATTTAACTGCTGTTTTCAAACCACATGCTTCCTATGGAAAGAATATAAATGAGAAAATAATTTCCATTCCCTTTTCTTCTTGCATCAGAAGAAGATCCCTGGAAGTCAGTTGCTCAGGGAGTGTCTGTCACGTAGTTACTTCCCAGCGTCTGTGCTGGACACAGATCCTTGTGTCCATTATGCAAGAGGCCCTTCTCCTTTCTCTTTGAAAGCTCTTCCTACTTGAGTCTTCCACTCTTGCCTTTAACTTTGGTTAGGTGAAGCTTTCCTATACTTCATTTTTCTTGCTCTTTTTTCTCTTTTTTGACCGTGTATCTTTTTTCACTACTATATAAATTTCAATTTTTTTTTAAATCTTGCTCTGTTCCCCAGGCTGGAGTGCAGTGGCACTATCACGGCTCACTGCAGCCTCAAACTCCTGGGCTCAAGCGATACTCCTGCCTCAGCCTCCTGAGTAGCTGGGACTATAGATGTGAGCTGCTAAGCCTGACCCAATTTCAAAAAATCTTCACTCACCAGTTACCTCACTCCCTCATCTACTGAAAATCTCAAATTTTCTGAGATATCTCTTTCCTTTAAAAGGCAGGATGTTTGAGAGGGGATTTATTCTTTCCGGACTTTATTGTTAGATAGCTGCCCTTCTGCTCTAGTCCAGATTCAATATGGAAACAGCCAGCCATAAAGGGAGAATGATTAAAATACCCTGAACAGGTCCTCGGTCATTTTAAAATTTTCCACCCTGGGGAGGTAGTATTACTCATTTGGGTTATACTCGTTTTAAACAACAGGAATGGCTAGTTAGGACAACAGAGGCAGGTTTTCCACTTAGGAATTCACTGGATGTGTACCATGTGGTCAAGCATGTTGTGGGCACTAGGGATACATAGGTAAATAGGGCACAGTCTGCCATCAGAGGTGCCAAGGGACATCTGATGACTGGTTAGAGGTTGTACCTGGTATCCTCCTAAGTTCTCTGTTAGATGGGGCCTGTTCTCAGGGAAGAGGAAATACTACAGTTATATATAACTCCTAGAGAAGAAGAACTTAATTTAAAACTTAGTGACATAGTACTTTATTTTTCTCATGTTGTGGAAATGTGAATGTGATTGAACCTCTAACAGAGATGTTTGTGTTGCAGGTCAAAGTTGCTCAGCAGAGCCCAGTAGATTCAGGCAGCATCCTCCGAGAACCCACCAGGAAATCTCTCCCAGTCAATAATCTTCCTGAGAGAAGTCCGACTGACAGCCCCAGAGAGGGCCTGAGGGTCAAGCGAGGCCGACTTGCCCCCAGCCCCAAAGCTGGACTGGAGCCCAAGGGCAGTGAGAACTGTAAGGTCCAGTGAAGGCACTTTGTGTGTCAGTACCCCTGGGAGGTGCCAGTCATTGAATAGATAAGGCTCTGCCTACAGGACTTCTCTTTAGTCAGGGCGTGCTTTATCGGTGAGGAGAAAACAATTCCTTAGAAGTCTTAAATATATTCTACTGTTTAGATCTCCCATGTGTAAGTACTGAAAAAGTTTGGAAGCACTGATCACCTATTAGCATTGACATTCCTCTACTGTAATGTAAATAGTATAAAGCTATGTATATAAAGCTTTTTGGTAATATGTTACAATTAAAATGACAAGCACTGTATAACAATCTCTGTTTGTATGTGGATTTTACACTAAAAAAATGCAAAACGCATTTTATACTTCTAATTAGCAGCTCCTAGGAAAATGTAGACTTTTGCTTTATGATATTCTTCTATCTGTAGTATTAGGCATGGAACAGTTTTGGATCACGAATTTCTCAGAGCTGAGTAAAATGAAGGAAAAGCATGTTATGTGTTTTTAAGGAAAACATGCACACATATACATGTAGGAGTGTTTATCTTTCTCTTGCAATCTGTTTTAGACATCTTTGCTTATGTAACCTGTACATATGTGTGTGTGGGTATGTGTTTATTTCCAGTTAGGGCTGCAGGCTTCCTAGAGGTGTGCTATACCATGTGTCTGTCATTGTGCTTTTTTCTGTTTTTAGACCAATTTTTTACAGTTCTTTGGTAAGCATTGTCGTATCTGGTGATGTATTAACATGTAGCCTTTGTTTTCTAATAAAATAGTCACCTTCGTTTTCTGTAAGAATGATTCCTAAGTGTAAAAGTATTCGAATATTGGTACTATTTCTTGCTAATTACAACAGCCTCTTATACAAGTAAAAATGTTTGAACAAATGATACAGATCTTTAAACAAATGATCCTAGCATATTTAGTTGTATTAAAAGACACAATTTGGAATATGGGTCATAAGGAATATATGGGAATATAAGACGTCTAGCCCAGTGCCTCCTACATTCTGTGTCCCCATTAAACCACATCATCAAGGATACAAGTGTGTGGTATTTCCCAGCTCACTTGTTGATGATAATATAGTTTTGAAAGCATGCAGGCATTATGAGCCATGTCAGATCCAAAAACATTTGAAAAAGTTCTTACATCCTTGAATCAGGGTAAAAAAGTTTCCCAGGGCATGCGCTAGTAAAAGATCATTTGTTCTTGGCTTTCAGTCCAAATTGATGCACAAATTCCGATAAGCACCATCATTTATATTTAAAAGTTGTCCTTTGGAAGGTGGCCTCTGTTGTTGGATAATGCTTCAGTAATATTAAGCTACTTAGTATTCATCAGCTGAAAGTGATATCCTGACTTTCCTCTTGTTTCTTCAGTTGCTTGGGATTGAGGTCTGGTGCAATATCCTTACCATAAATCATCCCAGGGCCGCCATGTGCTCAAGGGCATGACCCCGAGCAGACATTGTTGGAATCAGGCCATCAGCTTTATTGGCTGTCTCCAGCGATTGGAAGATTCCACTCAGTAGGCTTTGCTGGGTAGCGTCGTGGGTCCTTGAAAGCATCTCTTTGTATTTTCCTAGGTATGCCATAGCTGCTGCTCTTATTACTTAGATACTTGGTTTTTTTGTTTTTTGTTTTTTTTTTTGAGACAGAGTCTTGCTCTGTCGTCCAGGCTGGAGTGCAGTGGCATGATCTCAGCTTACTGCAACCTCCGCTTCCCAGGTTCAAGCCATTCTCCTGCCTCAGCCTCCCAGGTAGCTGGGACTACAGGCATGTGCCACTGTGCCTGGCAATTTTTTTTGTATTTTTAGTAGAGATGGGGTTTCACCATGCTGGCCAGGCTGGTCTCGATCATTTTTATAATTGTAGAGAATTGTTCAAAATCTTGTAAGTGGACAGCCAGGACATTATTCTTTTCCTCAAGCTAACAATACTTGTTCTGCTATGAGCTGAGCTGCATATGGGATAAAAGTAAACATGCTACCGTTCCAACTTTCAACTACCTTTTAAACCAGTTGAGTCATGAGTAAGATCCCCGCTGACAAATCATATGGGAAAATGAATCAAGTTCAGAGATCTGGGAATCAGATTGTTATCTGTACAAGGAGGAGCTTGGTTGAGATGATTCTTTTACCATAAATATTGTATAAGAGCTGAAAAGGACCTTTGTGTTATTGGGAGTTGCTGGCAGTCTAAGGGGACTGCATCTTCAATAAGAAAGAAATAAGAACCAAAATTTAAATGTAGCCTGATTTCTATTTCTTGAGACACTCCTCCCCACACCCTCTCACTTGCCTCCTGAGATTTATTTGTGATTTTTCTCATTTGATCCCAGTTTATTTATTTTGTTGGAACTACTAAATTTTCACAGATGTGTTTGCACCTGGGAAGAAGTCAGGGCACTTCTTCCTGGGGGCCCCTAACTCAAGGAGGGGAGACCTCTTCTACTTTCCAACTGGTTTGAGTCTGCAAAAGTTTCTAACTTCTCTTAGCATGGCTCAACACCAATTGTTATTTTAGAATTTCCAAGTTCTTCCAAAATCCTTCAGGCTATGGGCAGTATGTCATGAAGGAAATTTAAATAGTAAATAAAGTGATGAGTTCTTGTAAGCCATAGGTTTATTGCACCACAGTCGGAAGTTGCACTGATCATTAGCATGTTTTTCATATTTCTTTTCTGTAGTTAAGGAGGGGGATACAATTATTTTTGAAGAGGACAGTAAGTACCTAAAATTAACTACCACTTGGTAGTTGAGAGTTACGTCCTCTCCTGCTTCTGTTCATGTAAGCTGACTTCTCTTTGAAGGGAAAGGGGTTGTATGCTAATTCACTGACTGAGGAGGGAACAGAGCCTTGAGTGCTTCAGAAGAGCCTGGCTATTCTCATTTGAAAATACTGGGTATATACCCAAAGGACGATAAATCATGCTGCTATAAAGACACATGCACACGTATGTTTATTGCAGCATTATTCACAATAGCAAAGACTTGGAACCAACCCAAATGTCCAACAATGATAGACTGGATTAAGAAAATGTGGCACATATACACCATGGAATACTATGCAGCCATAAAAAATGATGACTTCGTGTCCTTTGTAGGGACATGGATGAAATTGGAAATCATCATTCTCAGTAAACTATCGCAAGAACAAAAAACCAAACACCGCATATTCTCACTCATAGGTGGGAACTGAACAATGAAAACACATGGACACAGGAAGGGGAACATCAGACTTCAGGGACTGTTGTGGGGTGGGGGGAGGGGGGAGGGATAGCAGTGGGAGATATACCTAATGCTAGATGACGAGTTGGTGGGTGCAGCGCACCAGCATGGCACATGTATACATATGTAACTTACCTGCATGTTGCGCACATGTACCATAGAGCCTAAAGTATAATAATAATAATAGTAATAATAATAAAAAATAAAAAAAAAAAATAATAATAATAAAAAAAAAGAAACCAAAAAAAAAAAAAAAGAAAAGTCTGAGGACCTGAAGCTGCCATCCTACCTGCAAGCCCAGCTATATATCTAATGCTACTACTCACTTTAGCTTTGGCTGAACTACTTAAAATACTGGATGGAAAGTCTTACATTTTACAAGGTATTTTCATGTGTGCTGAAACTTTCACCTTTGTGAGGTAAGAGACAGAGGTCAAACTTCTCACTCATAGGCCTGGGGAGATCTTGCTTAATAATAATTGTGTGTCTCCCCACAACCTTGCAAAATGAAGATTATCCTTATCAAACAGAAGATAAAATAGGCTCAGTGTATTTGGCCTAGGAAGTAGCAGAGTTGAGTTTCGACCTCAGCTTTGCAAATACAAAGCCCATTCTCTTTCTTGTTTGTCCTGTAGCTTCTCTGGAAGCAGGCTTTTCCAGAATAATTCTGATAGTATAGATTTTCAGATGATATTAAGTAGCTTTTCCACTTTCTATGTGCAATGGCAATGAAGATATCTAGACTGTCTGCATCTGATTTGGGTTACCTTATATTTCAAAAATTTAAAATGGGACTAGCTATATATATTTTAACTCCTAAAAGTTGTCTACTAACTAAAAGTAGTCTATTAACTGAATGCATACGCATTATTTATGTAGAGGTTAATCCTTTCAAAGAGTTTTTTTTGCATTTCAACAAAGAAACCTTATTAAAAAGTGGGCATGAACAGATACTTCTCAAAAGAAGACATACAAGTAACCAACAAACATGAAAAATTGCTCAACATCACTAATCAGCAGAGAAATACAAATCAAAACCACAATAAGACACCATCTCACACCAGTCAGAGTGGGTATTATTAAAACATCAGAAATTAACATGCTGGCAAGGTTGTGGTGAAAAGGGAATGCCTATACAGTGATGGTGGGAATACAAATTAATTCAGCCACTCAGGAAAGCAGTTTGGAGATTTCTCAAAGAACTTATACAAATAGAACTACCATTCTACCCAGCAATCCCATTACTGGGTATATACCCAAAGGCAAATAAATCATTCTGCCAAAAAGACACATGCACTCCTATGTTCATCACAGCACTATTCACAATAGCAAAGATACGGAATCAACCTGGGTGCCCATCAGTAGTGGACTGGATAAAGAAAACGTGCTACATATACCCCATGGAACACTATGATGCCATAAATAAAAATTAAATCATGTACTTTGCAGCAACATGCATACAACTGGAGGCCATTATCCTAAGCAGATTAACTCAGGAGACCAAATACCACAGGTTCTCACTTATAAGTTGGAGCTAAATATTGGGCACATGTGGACATCAAGATGGGAACAATAGACACTGAGGACTACTAGATGGGGGAAGGAGGATGGGGGGACCAAGAGTTGAAAAACTATTGGGTACTATGCTCACTACTTTGATGACAGGATAGATCATACCCCAAACCTCAGCATTATGAGATATACCCATGTAACAAACCTGCACATGTACTGCCTGTATCCAAAAAGTGGAAGTTATGTATTAAAAAAGTTTGGTTTGGAAAACCAAATACAAAATATTTCAAATACAAACGTTTAGTATAATGTGGACATTAAAAGTGAAAGGTGTCAGAATGCCTTGGGGTCCCATTTGACCTTGGACAAATTACTTAATTCTCTGTGCCTCAGTTTCTTTTCTTTTTTTTTTTTTTTTTTGAGACAGAGTCTTGCTCTGTTGCCCAGGCTGGAGTGCAGTAGTGTAATCTTGGCTCACTGCAACCTCCACCTCCTGTGTTCAAACGATTCTTCTGCCTCAGCCTCCTGAGTAACTGGGATTATAGGCACCCGCCACCATGCCAGGCTAATTTTTGTATTTTTAGAAGAGACGGGGTTTCACCATGTTGGCCAGGCTGGTCTTGAACTCCTGGCCTCAGCTGATCCCCCTGCCTTGGCCTACCAAACTGCTGGGATTACAGGCATGAGCCACCATGCCCAGCCTCAGTTTCTTTATTGTTAAAATTGGATATAAATAATAATACCTCTTGGAGTTGTCATGATGATTAGTTAATTTGTTAATACTTTACACTTATGATTTTACA